>NC_056055.1:48834735-50084735 GCF_016772045.2 Ovis aries | reverse complement strand
GAAATTATAGCTTAACTGGGTATCCTGTAATTTTATTTGCTAAATCTCAAAACTCTCCAGTGCGGGGGTGGGCTGCATTTCAGCGATGCGTAGTGTAGATGGAAAGAGGCTCGCCAGCAAATGGGTGGTGTTGGCAGAAGCAGGAGCAGCCACTGAGCAGTGGCCGCTGGTGTTGCCAGAACAGAAAGGTCTGGGCGAGGGAAAAGGCTACTGAAGCAGGGCCAGCCCAGGGAGGATGGGTGAAGCCAGGCTTTGGGGTCACAAAACGTCATCCTCCCAAGTGAACACTGCGCCAGCCTCACAGTCCCACAAGCCTGTCCCTGCCCTCTGTGATCAATGCTCCGCATTCAGCCTGAGTAACAGGAGCCTGAGTCAGACCATCTCACTCCCAGTTCAGGCCGCACCTAGACAAAGATATCTGAACTTCTTATCTCGACCTAGAAGGCCCTGTAGGGTGTGACCTGGCCTATTTGAATCAAATCTACTCCAAAGCATTGTTGTAAAGATTCAGGGGGATGACGTCAGGCAGTGTTCTCAACATTGGCTGCCCACTGAAACCTGGAGAGCTTTTTACATTTTTATTGGAGTATAGTTTTGATTGATTTACAATGCTGTGTTATTATGCGGAGCTTTTAAAAAGGCAGATGCTTGGCCCCAGCCCTGGGGATTGTGGTTTCCTTGGTCTGGGGTAGTCTGGGCATCAGGAGTTTCAAAAGATTCCCAGTGATTCAGGTGCACAGTGATTGAGGGTCACTTCTGGACGGTATGCTCTCTAGCCCCACAGAAGCAGCTGGTGAGGGCATGGTGCCCTCTGCCGCAGGTCCAGCTTCACCTCCATCCATCTTCAGTTTCCCCCTCTCTCCCTGGCCTGTGGCTTCCTACCCACCATCCCTCTGTCCAAAATATTCTACCTTCTTTTCACTCTGCCAGTGTCTCATCGCTCCCATCCCTCTGTCCTCTTCTCCCAGAACACATTGAACTTTCTCTTTACAACACTCAGCATACTCTGCACCTATGTTTTCAGTTGTGACTTACTTAGTCTCTAGCTCCCTGCAGATTGTAGGCTACATGGCAGAGGCCCTGTCTCTCTTACTCCTCGCTATCCCCACCCCCACCCCACCCCAGCCCGGAGCCGGACACATGATGCTGGCACTCAGTAAATGCCGAACAAATGAATGGATGAAAGAATGACTGATCAGGAGAAGGGTACGGTCAGGCTTGCATTTCCAGAGAGATCTTCCTGACTGCTCTGTGCTGTACGCTGCTGGGGGAGGGTCAGAAGAGACCAGAGCCAGCATACCAGTGAATCCACAGCTGGAATCACTGGCGAGAACTGATAGGGCCTCAACCAGGACAGAGGTGATGGAGTGGGAGATGGGACAAATGAGGGATCCCGTACAGGAGGGTCAGGATTTGGGGGGAAGGGTGCCATGTGACTGAGGTTCCGCCCCAGGGGACAGCCAGGATAAGAAGATGAGAAAGAGGAGTTCTGTTTTGGCCAAGTTGGGTTGGACATGTCAGGGGGACACCTAGGAATCTGAGGCCAGGGACTAGAGACACCTAGGCTGGGGATGGAGATTGGACAGTCACATCAATAGAGGCAAGAATAAAACCAAAGTGTTTCTTGCCATTTCTGTGAGCAAAACTTTCTGGGGCATGGAATGTCTGTGCCTGGGAAGCTGTCTGTCTGAGAAGCGCGTCACGGGCCCTTGTGTCCCCGCAGCTATCCTCGGCATGCACACGCTCATGAGCAACCAGCAGTACTACCAGGCCTTGGGCAGCAGCTCCATCGTGAACAAGGAGGGACTCAACAGTGAGTACCGGCCCCGCTCCCTGCCCCACTGCGAGGGCATCTCGGAAGTGAGGGATCCTCCAGAGTCTTGCTACCTCCTCTCACTCTCTGCAATCTCATTGCAGAAGATGTCAAATTCTGCTAGCTAAAACTGCCCACCTCTTCTTTTTACTCTCCTGGGATCCTTGTGACTTGATTACAAAGGCCTTCCCCATCCCAATATTATCAGAACATCCTCCTTTATTTTCTTCTGTACGTTTTAGAGATTTACTTCTTATACTCCACTTCATAATCCTCCTGGAGTTCATGTTTGTGTGCGGTGTGAAATGAGATCAAGCTTTCACTCTCGTATATCAATATTCCATTGTCCCAGCACCACTCCTTGCGAAGTCCGTCCTCTCGCCTCTGGCTTGGGGCTCCACCCGGATCATAAATGTCCATGTGTCCACATGGGTCTGTCTCTGGGTGCCTCTCTTGCTCCGCAAGTCTTGTCCTTTCCTGTGCCAACATCGCATTGTCTGAATTGCTCCACTGCATTGTTCCAAGCTGGCAGTTTGGCCCCAGAGAGAAATAAAGGCGCCCAAAGCACAATTACCCTTTCCTCTGTTAGGCCTACACGTTTCTTTCCCATCCAGTCTTCATTTTATCCTCGCAGGAACCCACTGGGTAGAACGACTGTCCACACTCTACCGTGAGGACACCGAGCTTCAGACAGTTTAGTGAATTCCCCTAGTTCTTGCAAGTTGGCAGAGGCATTATCCAAGTAGGGCCCAGACTCCTGGCCCAATCCCTCACCATCCTCCTCCTACCCTCCCCTCAGTAGCCCCCGAGAGGCCCAGCCTTCCATGTCCCTGAGCTCGACTGCCACTTCCTTCTGATGTCCTGTGTTGAGAGGAAATGACGCCCCATCTCTGTGAGCCATCTCCCTGTTGTCGGTCACTCTAGGTGTGATCAAACCTACACAGTACAAGCCTGTGCCTGATGAAGAACCAAATGCCACCGACGTGGAAGAAACACTGGAGAGAATAAAGAACAATGACCCGAAACTTGAAGAGGTCAACCTCAACAACATCCGGGTGAGGCCCCCTTCACTCTACTTCCCCCGTTGTGGGAATGTGGGGAAAGCCGAGTCCACTCAGAACCAGACAGCCCAGACCAGACTGCACACAGACAGCAGTGTCCTGCTTAAACTCTGGGTGCTTCTGGATCAGGAATAGAGGCAAAACTTTGGGGAAGGAGGACAGTATAAACCAGCACAGCCCATCATCTCGGTTTCCTTTGGGGCCTGACATCAGACCCAGGTGTTCACCACAGCCAACCCAGCTTCAACTCTGGAAACCCACCACCTTATCCACAACACTGAGAGTTTCTCAGAGATAAATCATGAGTCAGACACATATGGCTGCAGGGATCTCAAGGCTGGAAAAGCCTGGTGCCCACCAGGTTCATGGGGTAACCCAAGCCTGGGGAGGGGCCTAACCCTGAACCTGCATCTCATGCACGTATTCAGCCTCATTCTGCAACCCTAGATGGGAACCATTGGCCCAGCGTCCAAAGTCATGCTCTAGGCTGTTGGCCCACATCTCTTTGGACCCTTCCTGTGTGACCACCAGGCAGAGCGGGGACGGCTGGGCAGGCTGTGGGAGGAATGCAGAAGCAGGCCCAGCTGCCTGCTCACCTGCTCAGCCCGGGAGCCAGAGAGATTAGTTCTCAAAGGGGGTGGATGTAAGCTAAGAAGTGGGCCCCTCACTTCCCCGCTCTCTTTTCCTTTCTTCTCCGCTTTCTTTTAAGTGGCTGCCAGCCTCCTGGCATAATCAGATTGGAAACCTGCAACTGCCGTGTCTCCTCCACCTGGCCTCCCTGCGCTTTGCTCCCATGGGGGCTAAAGTGACGCTCTGAAATGCGAGATCCATTCGGGTGCCTCCACTATCTGCCATGTGCGCTGTGGGAGACACTGGCACAATTCAGAACTGTGCACCCTGGCCACGTCTATGGGCTCAGAGAAGTGTGGGATGGGGGGACCTGGCCACGGCCCTGTGCCTTCACCGTGGGGCCTCAGGCAAGGGCTCGCCCGTTTCTCCTCTGCATGTGAGGCAGTTGGACTAGGTCAGTGGTATTCACTTGAGATTAACAAAGTAATAAATGCCAGTGCCCAGTCCCTCTCCCCACAGAGATTCTGATTTTATTGGTCCAGGGCAGGCCTGAGCATCAGCATTTTATGAAAGTTCCCTAGCACCTCCAATGTGTACTAGGGCTGAGACCCTTTGGGACAGATGTCTCTTAAAGATTGTCTAGGGCAATGCCCCACCTTCGTTTACGGAAACAAACTCAGAGAGGGGCAGAGACTCCCCCAGAGTCACACAGCAAGTCAGCAACATTGCCTATTGCACACACCCACAGGCCTGAGCTCTCGGCACAACACTCTCCTGCACCTTTGCCTTGATGTTTTCCTGCTCCTTCGGTCTCTACAAAGAGAAAACTACAGGTGCTATCTGAAATGTTCAGGGAAGACTTTCTCAATCTGTTTATCAGAAAGTTCTCTCCAAATCTCAGCCATCTAGGGCAAAGCAGGAACCCTTTGCCCATTCAGCTCTTTGGTCAGGGACATGCTGGGCGTCAGGTTGCATCAGTTGTGAGAGAATTACTGCACCATCTCTTTGCCTTGCCTGCCCCTGGCAGGACTGCTGGTCACTACTTGGCTTTCTCTCTGCAGAATATCCCCATACCCACTCTCAAGGCATATGCAGAAGCCCTCAAAGAGAACTCGTATGTGAAGAAGTTCAGCATCGTGGGAACACGGAGCAATGACCCTGTGGCATTTGTATGTACCTTTCTGTTCTGTTGCATTGAGAGTGGGAGGCATAGAAACAGGAAAGTTGACATTTGTGGCCTCAGGACTGGCCATGTGCCACTGATGAAGGACCCTTGTGGTGAGCTGTGATGTGGTGAAAGACACAGGGCTAGGAGCCAGGAGGGAGTGTGGACAGAACAGCCATTAGCCAGGCACCATCTGTACATTATCCTAGTTAATCTCCACAATCATCCCAGATCCCAGAAATGCAGGGCTCCCCACTTTACAGGTGAAGAACCCAGGGTAGAGGGAGCTCAGACAACTTGCTTTATCCAAAGTTTCACAGCAAGTGAGAAGTGGAGTTGAGGTTTAAATGCAAGTCACATGGACCTTAAAGTTGGATCTCTGTCTCCACTCAGGGTGTAGACAAGGGCCTGCCTCTCCCTGGTCCTCAGTTTCTCCATATCTAAAACTATTGTCTTCATTGGTGGTTTCCAGTGTTCAATTTTATTTGATCTTTCCTGTGTCTTAAAAATAATTCAGATTAGATTCAGTTCAGTTCATTTCAGTTGCTCACTCATGTCTGACTCTTTGTGATGCCTTGGACTGCAGCACATAAGGCTTCTCTGTTCATCACCAACTCCCAGAGCCTGCTCAAACTCATGTCCATCAAGTCGGTGATGCCATCCAACCATCTCATCCTCTGTCGTCCCCTTCTCTTCATGCCTTCAATCTTTCCCAGCATCAGGGTCTTTTCCATTCAGTCAATTCTTCATATCAGATGGCCAATATATTGGAGTTTCAACTTCAGCATCAGTCTTTCCAATAAATATTCAGGACTGATTTCTTTAGGGTTGACTGGTTTGATCTCCTTGCTGTCCAAGGGACTCTCAAGAGTCTTCTCCAACACCACAGTTCAAAAGCATCAATTCTTCTGCACTCAGCTTTCTTTATAGTCCAACTCTCACATCCATACATGACCACTGGAGAAACCATAGCTTTGACTAGAAGGATCTTTGTCAGCAAAGTAATGTCTCTGCTTTTTAATATGCTGTCTAGGTTGGTCATAGCTTTTCTTCCAAGGAGCAAGTGTCTTTTAATTTCATGGTTGCAGTCACCATCTGCAGTAATTTCGGAGCCCCTAAAAATAAAGCCTGTCACTGTTTCCACTGTTTCCCTATCTATTTGCCATGATGTGATGGGACTGGAAACAGTGAAAAAGTGGCTGACTTTATTTTTTCTGGGTTCCAAAATCACTGCATATGGTGATTGCAGCCATGAAATTAAAAGACATTTACTCCTTGGAAGGAAAGTTATGACCAACCTAGACAACATATTAAAAAGCAGAGACATTACTTTGCCGACAAAGGTCCATCTAGTCAAGGCTATGGTGTTTCCAGTAGTCATGTATGGATGTGGGAGTTAGACTATAAAGAAGGCTGAATGCTGAAGAATTGATGCTTTTGAGCTGGGGTGTTGGAGAAGACTCTTGAGAGTCCTTTGGACTACAATGAGATCCAACCAGTCCATCCTAAAGGAGATCAATCCTGGGTGTTCATTGGAAGGACTGATGCTGAAGCTGAAACTCCAGTACTTTGGCCACCTGATGCAAAAACCTGACTCATTGGAAAAGACCCTGATGCTGGGAAAGATTGAGGGCAGGAGGAGAAAGGGATGACAGAAGATGAGATGGTTGGATGGCATCACTGACTCAATTGACATGGGTTTGGATGAACTCCGGGAGTTGGTGATGGACAGGGAGGCCTGGTGTGCTGTGGTTCATGGGGTTGCAAAGAGTCGGACATGACTGAGCGACTGAACTGAACTGAACTGATGGGACTGGATGCCATGATCTTCATTTCTTGAATGTTGAGTTTTAAGCCAGCTTTTTCACTCTCCCCTTTCACTTTCATCAAGAGCTCTTTAATTCTTCTTCACTTTCTGCCATGAGAATGGTATCATCTGCATATCTGAGGTTATTGATATTTCTCCCTGTAATCTTGTTTCCAGCTTGTGCTTCATCCAGCCCAGGGTTTCTCATGATGTACTCTGCATATAAATTAACCCTGCATATAAGCAGGGTGACAATATGCAGCCTTGATGATCTCCTTTCCTAATTTAGAACTGTCAGTTGTCCCATGTCTGGTTCTATCTCCTGCTTCTTGACCTGCATACAGACTTCTCGGGAGGCAGGTAAGGTGGTCTGGTATTCCCATCTCTTGAAGAATTTTCCACAGTTTGTTGTGATCCATACAGTCAAAGGCTTTAGTGCAATCAGTAAAGCAGAAGTAGATGTTTTTCTGGAATTCTCTTGCCTTTTCTAAGATCCAAAGGATGTTGGAAATTTGATCTCTGATTAGATTAAATTGTATTTATTATAAAGTAGCCATCAACTCCTTTTTTTAAAATATTCAAGGCATATTTACGGAGTGTTTATGTCCAGCACTGAATTAGGCTCTGAGAATACAACTGTGACCAAGATAGTCACAGCTCCTACTTTCATGAATGTAATGGTCCAAAACAGACAGATAAAGAATAACAGTACAGTATGATTATTACAATACTCATAGCAGGTTAAAAGGTACATGAATTAGCCTACCAGCCATGGCAATTAAACATTTAGTAGCAATCAGTTTTGTTGGTATCCACAAAATAACTTGCTGGAATTTCAACTGGGATTACATTGAATCTGTATCAAAATGGAAAGAACTGATATCTTGACAATACTGAGGTTTCTTGTACATGGAATATATCTCCATTTATTTAGTTCTTCTTTAATTTCATACAACAGAGTTTTGTAGTTTAGCTCATATAGATCTTGTACATATTTTGTTAGCTTTATACCTAAGTACTTCATTGTTTGGGGTAATAACAAAAATGGTATTGTACTTTAAATTTTAAATTCCACTTGTTCATTGCTATCTATGGGAAGCAGCTGACTTTTCTTTATTAACCATATCCTGCAACCTTGCTATAATTGCTTATTAGTTCCAGGAGTTTTCTTTGTCAGTTATTTTGTATTTTCTGTGTAACCAATAATGTTATTTGCAAACAAGTGCAGTTCAGTTGCTCAGTTGTGTCCGACTCTTTGCAACCCCATGGACTACAGCACACCAGGCTTCCCCATCCATCACCAACTCCTGAAGCCTGCTCAAATTCACATCCATTGAATTGGTGATGCCATCCAACCATCTCATCTTTGCAAACAAAGATAGTTTTATTTCATCTTCCCAATTTATATGCTTTTAATTTCCTTTTCTTGCCTTAGTGCATTGGACAGAACTTCTGTTACAATGTTGAAAAAGAGGGCTGAGAGGGGGCATATTTGCCTTGTACCTAATCTTAGAAATAGTTTCAAATTTCTTACCACTAAGTATGAAGTTAACTGTAGGGGGTTTTTTTTTGTAGATAATCTTTATCAATTTGATGTAATTGCTCTCTGTTCCTAGCTTACTGAGACTTTATCATGCATGGATGTTGGATTTTGTCAAATGCTTGTTTTGCATCTATTGAAATGACTGTTTTTTCTCTTTTAGCTTGTTGATGTGATGGAATATCCCGCTTAGTCATAATTCAAAATACTTTTTAATTTATGTTGAGATTTCTTCTTTGATCCATGTGTTATTTAGAAGTGTGTTGCTTAATCTCCATGTATTAGGGGAGTTTTCTACTTATCTTTTTGTTATTGAATTTCTAGTTTGATTCCATTATGGTCTGAGAACAGACATTGTATGATTTCTGTTCTTTTAAATTTGTTATAGTGTGTTTTGTGGCCCAGAATGTGGTCTATTTTGGTGAATGTTCCAGTGTGCATGAGAAGAATGTGTATTCTGCTATTGTTGGATGAAATAGTCTATAGATGGCAATTATATCTAGTTGATTGATGGTGGTGTTGTGTTCAGTTATATCTTTCCTTGTCTTTGACCTGCTAGAGCTGTCCATATCTACAGAGGTGTATGGAAGTCTCCAGCTATGATAGTGGATTCATCTCTCTCTCTCTCTTTGCAATTCTATTATTTTTTGCCTCATATAGTTTGATGCTCTGTTATTAGGCACATTCTCATTAAGAATGAGAATGTCTTCTTGGATAATTGAGCTCATACTATCCTTCTTTATCCTGATAGATTTCCTTACTTTGAAGTCCATTCATAGCAATCAATTATTTTCTCATTTTTAAAATACATAGGACATTTCCTTGGTTGTTTTCAAAATGATAGAAATAGCTCATAGTCTCTCACTGCTGCCAGTGGAGAACCTCTGGTTAGATGTTCTCTGACCTCAGGATATCTCCAGTGGATCCTGAGTGTGCCCACAGAGACACAGCTGGCAGTCACATGCTCTGTCCACTGCTGTCACTGGCTCAGAAACCAAGCCCATCTGTGCTGGCAGTCAGCTTGGCTCCACAAATATTTACGGGGAATTGACCCTGTGCCAGGTCAACAGCTGATGTCATACCCTTCGCACCAGGATACCCATTGTTGAAGATGAAAATACTTCTGGAACAATTGGTAACAAGCTACCGGAGCTCCATTAGTGTCCGCACTGCCTGCCCCAGCTCTTCTCCTGCCCATTTCTTTACTCTGGTCCGGCAGACAGAGTTGACACCTGGTATGACACTGCCTATAGGGCCAGCTCAGTCACTAATATGTCTACCTGGATCAGCCTGCTATACTTACATACTAGCTGTCAAGTATTTTGATTATCAGGCCACACCTTTCCTGGGGAGCAAGAGGGATGTTGTGGGTGGGCACAGACTGGGTCCATCCCCTCAGGAGGGTCCAACCTACACAGGGTTGGAGAGAACGCTGACATGTCATCCTGGAGCACACGAAAGCAGGGGAGCTGAGGATTGGGGCTCTGAAGGCATCCTAGGAGCTGAGCCTTGCGAAGCCTTCAGCAGGCAGGGCCAGTGGGAAGGGCATTCCTGGACCAGATCGTCATTTCAGACAACCAGGACCCACTGATCTTACATCCTGGCTCATCAGCTGCTGGTGTCTCCTTTCCTCCATGACACATCGTTTCCACCACCTGCTAATTACTTCATTTCCTCCAGAGGCTCTGATTGTCATCTACACCCCCTGGCTGAAGTCCTCCAACGTGCTGGGGCCACCTGAGCTTCTGTCTTCCGATTTGCCCTGGTCACTTGCCCAGTGGGATGGCTTCCCAGGCTCCCCTCTCTGCTGTTCAAAGAGAATGACAACTCCATGGAATTCCAACAGGGTCACAGAAAAGACAAGTTGAAAGCATATAGGGAACTTGGGACTCCACTAGTCCAGTGACCAGTGACTGAGGACCTATTGTGTGCTGAGCACTGTGTGGGTGGGAGGCTCCCTTGGGGTGATTGAGGTGCACCAACAGCCCACCAAGAGTATATAGGCTAATGGAGGAGACAAAACCTCTATAAAAACGACTCTAAACACAGGAACACAAGTTCCATGAGGGAGGTTATGGATAAAGTCTGTGAGGTTCAACAGGGCAGGCACAGCAAGCTAGGGGGAAAGACTCTTAGAGAAAGGGGCATTGAGAATGGCCTGGAAGGATGGACAGGGTTTGGACAAGTGAAGCAGAAAGGAAGGGCATTCCAGGTGATAGGGAAGGATGAGGAAAGGCAGAGTAGAGGGAGAGTGCTGGGTGCTGGGGAAACTGAGGGCACCACCACCAAGAGGGGCAGCTGGAGTTGAGGCTGATCAGGGTGGAGGAACCAGGTAATAGAAGATTTGGATGCAGGTTAAGGAGCTGAAACTCTCCAGCTGGGGTCTGGAGCCACAGCAAGCCAGAGGAGAGGAGAGACACAGAATGGTGCTTGGTGAAGGAAGTTAAGGAGATCTTCTTGCTGGTCCCTGACTGTGTGTGAAGGACTCTCACTCCCAGCAAGGCTCCCTCAATATTTTAGGTTCTACCCACAGGGGTTCCAGCCTTGATCAGGTAATTCACGGTACCCTACCTTTACTCCTATGGTCCAAGGCCCTTGCCGAGATGCTCAAGGTGAACAAGGTGTTGAAGACTCTGAACGTGGAATCCAACTTCATTTCCGGAGCTGGGATCCTGCGTTTAGTGGAAGCACTTCCATACAACACTTCTCTGGTGGAACTGAAGATCGATAACCAGGTGAGATGGGCAAGGGCCTCCTTGTGTCCCTCACTCGATGCTTGCAGTTCCGCATTTTTTCATTTGCTGCTGTAGGGACTGGACAGAGCAGCTGCTGCTGCTTATGAAAGCTCCAGAGCCCAGCTTTAAAGAGCCCTCCAAGGTCATCCAGTCCATACCCTCTACATGCTCACAGTTCCTTCTTCATCATTCCCACCAAGTGCTCCACTAGCTTCTGCTTGGGTACCCCTAATGAGGGGAGGCTCACTCTTTATTGAGATCACCCCTTTCATTTTTAGTGAGAATATCCTTCCTTATATCCAGTAGAAGTCAGCTCCCTATAAGTCCTGTTTGTTGAGCTTAATTCCGTTCTCTGCGGCATATAGGGTATATCTGATGCACAGATCTTATAAACCGCTGGAGCCTTCCTCACTAGGCAAAACAACACTATTTTTACCCATCACCCCACCCACACCACTCAGTGGGCTTTTGAATACCATCAAGGTTATTCCCTGGGCAAATTCTAGTTTACCTTTTTCCTTACAGGGTTATCATTTCTCTATAACTTGCATAGTTCAGTCATTTATTTTCAGGGCGACCATTTCAGTTCTAACTTTCTAAGATGATACTAATAACAGTATCATGTCTGTTGCACGTGTTGAGGGTTCCCTGTGGGCCAGGCCATGTGCTGTGCATCTTATACACATCATCTCTGATCTTCCCAACTGCCCTGCAGGATGTGAGTGTTATCCGTCTCAGTTTTCAGAAAAGAAAATGGCCCAGAGAAGCTGAAGGCTAGCAGCTTTCTCAGGGCTGCCAAGTGAGCACTTTCAGAAGCAGGATTTGAATGCAGGTCTCTGACTCTGAAGCCCACTCTTTTCCGGTACAGCATGTTGCTTCTAGTGCTAAAATGCTTTCTTCTTTATGGTTTGATAGAGAACCTGCTTTTTTTCCCTACATGAAAATGTTTGCTGAATGGTCATATAAATGTGTGTATAGGAAAAAGATTGGATGAAATAGAACAAAATTGTATACAGTGGTTGTCCCTGAATGAGATTATCTCTACTTTTTATCCTCATTAAAAAAATACTACAAATGTATAGAAAAGTGCATAGAAGTTAAATCCACAGCTTAACGACTCATAGGCAGGTAACCTGCGTCAAGAGGTTAAGCATCACCAGCTTCCAGAAGACTTGGGCGGTGCCTTCCCTGGTGGCTCAGATGGTAAAAATCTGCCTGCAATGTGAGATACCCAGGTTCGATCCCTGGGTTGGAAAGATCCCCTGGCGAACAGAATGGCTACCCATTCCAGTATTCTAGCCTGGAGAATTCCATGGACAGAGGAGCTCAATGAACTACAGTTTGGACATGACTGAGCGACTAACACTTCTCGCAATCTTAAACCTTCACAAGTCTTTACAGTTTGCTCCCTACTTACTTTCATGGCTCCATGACTTAGAGCTATACTTTTCTCTCCCCAGGAACGTCCCCCCCTGCCCTGACCCCTTCTCTGCCTAGAGAAATCCTCCTCTTCCTTCTGATTGGGCTGCAGTCGCTCCTTCTCCCACTGGTCCTAGAGCCAGCCTGAACCACCTTGTTGGAGCTGACTGTATATATTCCTTCCCAACTCCACTTGAGTGATGGCACACTGGTACCTTGAAGTTGCTCCTAGTGAGAGCATTTACACTGTGGATATTGGCAAACACTACAAATCCAACCTTTGTTTCCCCCCCCCCCCCCCCTCCCCCGCCTCGCAAGAGCCAGCATTTAACTGCTTTCTCCCTTCAGCCTGCCACAGGGCCTCTGAGCCTCCCCACGGAGAGAGTTTAAGAGCTCCTTTCCTGATTCTCCTAGCACTTTGGCTTTCTTGTGAGCTTCTCAGAAGCAGGGGCTGTGTCTAAGTCATCTCCATATCCCAGTACCCAGTTCAGAACTTGGTCCTGCAGTGGCACTTGATAAACAGGGCTGCCCTGGATGGTTGTATATGTTGTTCACTGTCTAATGAGGAGATGGGACAAAACCCAACTCATAATCTACTCTTTAAAATTTCGTACAGGACTTTATTCATCCAAAGAAGGCACTTTTCTCTAATTCATAAAGAGAGGCCATATGAGCCTGCAGCAGCCGTGTCATGTGAATTTGCTGCATTAAATTCTTTCCATCCCTCACATGCCAGTAGCCTGCTGCTGTAGCACCCATTCCCAGCCCCCATTGCTTCCATCCTTTCTTCCATTGCTGACCCTGCTCTATTGCAGGCAGAGGGGGCAGATCAGATGGAACAAAGGCATGTAACATGCCTGGCAGTAGCCTTAGGCCAAGCCCTGGGATTGGCTACTCATGTGACACCAGGTCTACCCGGGCAGGGAGTCAGGATCTACGCAGCGTCAGCTGAAACCTGATTCCTGGGGCAGAATGTCGGCCAAAGATGACCCAGAGCATTCGCTTCAGGTCATTGTGGTGGCAGCTTACAGGGAGCAAGCTGCCCACTTCCCCTCCCATTGCTTCCCCGCCGGAGACAGAGCCCGAGCCGACCATCACCCTCACCCCAGCTAAACATCCGTGCAAGGACATCCACTTCCCTGAGCCGCAGTTGCCTCGTTTGTAAAATGGGGATAATAAGAATCTCTACTTCTAAGGAGCTAAGAGGTGAATACTATGAAGTTGTTCACTTTTATATTTACTCTGAAGGTGACCAAGGGAGTTTACACATTATTCTAAGAGTTAATGTACTGAGCAGGTACCATGTATCCATTATCTCATTTAATGCTGGCAAAGACTCTCTGGGTGGATGTCACAGCCTACCCTAGTATTGTGGATGAAGAAACTGAGGCCCAGGCATGCTATGTAACCTGCCTGAGGTCATATAGGAAGTAAGAGAGGCAAAGTTAGAATCCAGGTCTATGTGACTCTGAAGTCCATGAACTGTGCCTGTCTGGGTTCTTAAATCTACTGTAGTTTTGTGCAGGTCTTGGTTCTTCTCAGCTGTCCTTTTCCCTTGGTGCCAGGCCAGAGCACTGGTCACCACCTGCTCCCACCCCATCCTAGGACTGTCTCCCTTTGTTTTATCTCAGGGTTTAGTAAGTGCCTGCTGTACCCAGGGCTGTGCTGGCCTCTGTGTGTGAATACTGGCTCTGTTCTCTTGAGATTCCACACTGGATGAGATGACAGACAAGTGTGCAGTTGATCATCCAGCCAGGTGCTCTAGCAAGCCGCACACGGTGGGGTACTGTGGGGAAAATTTTCAGTCAGGAGCAGGCATCAGGGAGGGCTTCTTGGAGGAGGTGGAATTTGAGATAAACCCTAGGGTGGACAGTATGTCAGAGGGTAAAGTGGAGGCCATGGCATTCCCCAGTGTAGGGAACCACATGAACAAAGAGAAGGAGAGAGGACAGCTGTAGAGTCAGTTCAGAATCAACTAATGGGATAGCCTGAGGAAAGCCAGAAAGGGAGCTGGGGGGAGCCCAAAGGGCTGGGAGTGGGCAGTTCGAGGGGAAGTGGCCTGTGGGCTGTCATCAGCACCCATCACAGTCATGCTCTGCAAAGACGGTTCCCGGCTGGATGGGAGAGGGTTGGGGGCAGGAAGAGGGCATCAGGGCTTGGAGACCAGAGGGGGCTTTGACCACCCACATGCAGGGGGGCCGTGAGGAGGTACTCCTGGGAGCCTGAGTCTAGAGACTGGACTGAGACCTGGTGGGGGACGTGGGGGGCTGAAACGGGACTCGAGAAGGGGGCTCTGCTTGCTTGGGCTAGGGGAAGGCCACCCATGCCTCTCTCAGTGCCCCAGGAGGTGTGGGCTCTGGGGGAGTGTGGCCAAGAGGAGGTGATGAGTGGTGCTGGATTTATTCCTCGTTCTTGTTAGTCACCGAGGTCCCCAGAGGCCACAGCTTTCTCCTCAGCCCTGTGCCTGTAACCTGTGTCAGAGTCCTCCCTTCTCCTTATACGGCCAAGGAGAGGGACTCGGGGAGTTCTGCCCAGGGTGACACAGAGCCTTGCAGGCTGGTTCAGAACACAGACTCAGGATAGGACTCTGAGGCTGCTTATTGACTCAGCCAGGCTCTCTTTTACTTCCATGCTCTTGCTGCCTGGAGTCACCCTGGGGCAGCAGGAGGTGCAGGGGGCTGGCTGCAGCTGAGGGCTCTGAGACATGCCTAGTCCAGCCCCCCTTTTGCAGATAGGGAAACCAAGGATTTGAGAAGGGATGGGACATGCCCAATGTCACGAATCAGGTTAGGCTCAGAACTGGGCTGGAACTGAAGCACCCAGCTTCCAAACAGGCTGTGTTAATGAACAGACAGGAGAGACCCTCCTCCAGCGCGCAGGAGGTAGGCAGGACACATGGGGTACCTGCAGGCCCATCCGTCCCAAGCCAACCATGTCCCAAGCGGCAGCTCTTTGCCCCTCTTGATCCACTCCCCTCTCCCACAGAGCTCCCTCCAGCAGGCCCTTCCCAGGACACTTGGGCATGGGACACTCTCCCTGCCCCTCAGCAGAGACAAGGCCTGAAAATAGGCTCCCTCTCCACATGAAGACATGTGCAAAGTCTAGGGGGATTTCGCTGGGTGTCTCGCATTTCATTCCAGTATTTGACAGGAAGAGTATGCTTAATATTTTGAAAAAAAGCTAAAGGAAGTGGATCATGTTTTCTTGTTTTTCCAGATTGGATTGTTTTCCTAGTGGAAATAAATTTAGAAAACAAAAGCTATGCTAGAATGGGATCCTGAAGGTTTTCACACATGGTGACACCCATTAATTTTAGATTCCACACTCAGGGCAGCTTTTAAAATGAGGCTGAATATAGCTTTTGGTTTTGCAAGATATAAGGAAAACACACTCTTGAAAAGTAAGAGAGCAAGACCAACTGTGTTTTGTTTTGTTCCTTATAGTTTTAGCTTCTAAGCAGCAGCTCTCCGTCTGTGCATAGTTTTTGAGTCTGTAGTCTCATTTTGTATTGAAGTAATTCAGTCTGGGAGTATTCAGCCTCCTTGAGAGGACAGGCGTGTGTTACTGTCCCTTCCTCTAAATGCCAATTATGTTCTTTTACTGCCCTCACTCTAAGGGAGAGATGAGATGAAGTCAGTGGAAGTGATAGAGAAAACCCTTTTCCTATGCAGATTGGAATAAACCAGAATAAAGATCTGTGACAGTGACCACCTCACACCATGTCAGGGCCCCACTGCAGGCTGTGTTTGGAAAAGCTAGGCAGGAGACAGGCTGGCCCAGGGGCCCCCTGGCTTCAAATCTCTGACATTTGAAGTCAAGCAAGGGATCGAGTCCTAGCTAAGCCCCAGCTGTGTCATGTTCTTTCTGTGCAATGGGGGGAAGTCACTTATTGTATCCATGCCTCAGTTTCCTTACATGTAAAATGGGAATAATACTCCTACTCGCCTAATAGGGCTATGCCTCATATACCTGACATATAGTCTTTTCTCAATCAAGGGGGGAAATGTTTCTATTGTTAATTAGGCCCAGTCAGTGGTGGAAGGGTTGGGTGGGGAGGACCGACATCCGAGAGATTCTAGCTTATGCAAGGAACAACTTTTAACCACTTTCTTTTCCTCTCTTATTCCCTCTCTTCCTTTCCTACTTGAGTTTATTTTTTATTGAAGTTAACTTTTATATACTGAAGCAAATGCATCTTGAGTAGACAACTCAGTGGATTTACGAATTTATGTGTAGCTGTGTGATTACCACCAAGTTCAAGATGCGGAACACTTCAGCACCCCAGCAGACTCCCTCAGGCCCCTTTGCCAATCAGCACCCTGCAAATGCGTGAATATTTTAATTCCTGTCATCAGAGATGAGTTTTGCCTGTTCTTAAACTTCATATAAATGGAATCTTTCTGTGTCTGGCTTTTTTTGGTCAACATTGTCTGTGAGTCTATCAGTTATCTACAGCTGTGTAACAAAGTATGCTCCCTTCCCCCAAAAAACTTAGCCACTTAAAACAACATGAACACGCATTTAGCTCACAATTTCTGAGTCAGGAATCCAGAAGCAATTTGACTGCATAGATTTAGCCCAATCTCTAATGAGATTACAGTCAAGGCTTGACCAATGCTGGAGGAACTGCTTCCAAGTGGCTTCTTCCATGGCTGTTGGCAGGAAGCCTCAGCTACTTGCCATGTGGACCTCTCCATAGGGCTGCTTGAGTGTCCTCATGGTATGGCAGCTAACTTCTCCCTGAGCTAGCGATCCAAGGCAGAGAAAGAAGAAAGCCAAGCCAAAAATGCCTTTTATGAGCCAAAACCTTGGAAGTTACACAATCACTCCTGCCATGTTCTGTCTGTTAGAAATGAGTCATTAAGCAAAGCCACCCTCAAGGGGATAGGAATTAGGCTCTACCTTTTGAAGGGAGAAGTGTCAAAGACCTTGCAGCCTTTTATTTTCTGGCTGCATTGGGTCTTTGTTGCTGCACTCGGGCTACTCTTCATTGTGGTGTGTGGGCTTCTCATTGCGGTGTCTTCTCTTACTGTGGAGCACGGGCTTTAGAGAGCCCTGGCTCAGTAGTTGCAGTGCATGGGCTTCGTTGCTCTGCAGCATGGGGGATCTTCCTAGACCAGGGATCAAACCCATGTCCCCTGCATTGGTGGGCTAATTCTTAACCACTGGACCACCAGGGCAGTCCTGCAGGCATTTTTTAATTGGCAGAGTGAGAATCATTTCTATCCTTTTTCATTGCTGCAGTTTGACCAGAAGGGCCTTTCTAACCAGCAGAGCAACCCAAGGATGGAGCAGGCAACTCAAAGAGTGGTGTACTCGCATCCCCAGGGGTGTGTGTAAGTGGAACAAAACAATCTGGCAGCTGTAATAAAGGAGGGAACGTTAATATCAGCCAGGATTTGGGACTCTGAAGTTGGATTAGATAATTCCCAAGGCTCCTTTCTGTTGTTTTTTCAAGTGTTCTCAGTTGTCCATATTTTCTGGATTAAAGAAAAGGCCATAACCAGCCCCATGAAATGTATCAAGTGAGCTTCTCGGTGTCCATGGCACCTCTGCCCAGCTCCAGGTCACAGCTCAGTTGCACCTGAGTTGTTGGATGGTTGTTTCATTAAGTAGTGAATCTGATCATCTTCTCCTCAGATTGATAATACATGGTCAGAGTAAAGGCTGAGGGAGCAAGAGGTGTCATATACCGCTGAAGGGCACATCAGTGTTTGTGTCCTTTGGGCAGGGCAGTCACACATTTAATTCAAAATATGCCTATCGTTTTAACCCACCAATACTATATCTCCACATCCAGCCTGAAGAATACTCCTCCCTCTCCAGCAAAGCCCACTCCTGCATTGTGTATGACAGGGAAAACTGGAAGCAAATGAAATTATCTGTCTCTACTAGGACATCCCATGAAGCAGTTAGAAGGAATGAGGTAGTTCTCCATGTGCTGACCTGGAAAGATTCCAGAAAACATTAAATGAAAAAGATAAGTTACAGAACAATAAGTACAGTATGAATCCATTAAAGGAAAAAATGAAAAATAAGAAAAATCTGTATATTTTTGTTACATATTGCATAGAAAAAAAAATCCATAGGAACATATCCTGTTGGCCATGGTGGTTTCTTCTGTGGAAAGTGGGTAGGAATGAGGATAAATGATGTGAAGGGAGACTTTTAATTTATTTCATCTGCTTTAGTATCATTAGAATTGTTAATAATGAGATTATATTTACTCACACGTTTTCAAGCATGTCTGAAGTGGGGCAAGAGTTCTTCCCAATGCCCTCTCCCTGGCCCTACTGCCTGAGTCCGCTGCTCCACTTCAGTCTCCCCGCAAGAGGCTCCTAAGTGTCTTATACACACGGTCAAGGTCACCTCTTAATTTGTTATGCCATCCCAAGCAAGCTAGTGATAGACTCAGTGCAGGCTCTGGAGGCCTTAAAGGTCACGGAGCCTAAGCCTCCCCCAGCAACATCTAGGAGACCCTGATGGGATGCAGTCTGCCATCTCTTCACACACCTCCAGGGACAAGCAGTCCACTGCCTCGCCAGCCACTGTTGATGGCTAGATGGCAATCTGCACGCCAAGCCAAGTCTACCTTATGAGCTCTTTCAGAGGCACTCAGCTGAAGTGGGAACTAGCCAGGCTCTGGGGTAAACTGTGCAAATCCTTTCTGCAACTGACTAGCTCTGTGATTGGAGGGAAATTTCTTAATATCTCTGCTTATCTTGTCTCTTGTTTGTAAGATGAAAGTTATAAGAATACTACATATTCCATTGGTTTCTAGGGAAGAGAAATTGACTTAGCTTATGTAAAGTGCTTATGCCATGCCTAGGACATAATGATCCCTAGATAATAAGAGACCAGAGTCTTAGTCCTGACTCTGTCCACAAGGCCCCCTCTCTCATCTATGAAGTGATTGACATTCTTCTAGTCTCAGAGTCCCTGGAGAAAGGAAGGGCTTGAGAAGGTAGTAAGTAGGAACCTTCTTAAGATGTATGCACATTTTCTATTTTAATGTAAAAATGTGGTTTGGGTCGGAGATTAACACTCCAGGCAGACAGGCTGTGATTATCTAATGTACCCTCTGGCACACACCTGACATGTCTGCATGTATTCCAGGGCTGTCGGAGAAGGTGATGCTGGAGCATCCTCTGAAGTCCTTCCAGCTCCAGCTTCAGCTCTAGCCTTGGCTCTCATTTAAGCAGAGAAAGCACAGTCTGGCTTCCATATACACACAGGCTCAGTTTACTCATCCCCAAGTCCAGGGTTGCCTATTCTTGCCTGCCCTGCCGATCTCCCAGGGAAGGTGGGGCAGTTGAAAGGGGCAGTTTGCATCTGAGTGCTTCGTGCTCTCATCCAGGTAGCACGATGTGTCAGCTTTGCCGAAGCGGCCCCTGCAGTCACTGGCAGTCCCTCCACTTGGGACACTGGTGCTTTAAAGACTAGTCCATCCTGCTTTCTAGCAGAGCTTGCCTGACAAGTGACAGCAAGGAGAGCCAGGCTTCCTGCTTAGTGGGGTGGGCGGGGGACATGCCAGTTCCTTCCTGGGGTCTCAGACAGTCTGTATCATCTGCCAGACCAAGCCGGCCAGAGCCCAGGACTGTGCTGGGTCCTTCGAGGACAGCACTGAGCTCTTCCCAGCACGATCAGAAGCCTTGCCAGAGGGGGCTGATGGAATCTTACTGTCCTGCCCTGGTCTGCAATTCCGGCTCTGTCTGAACCTACACAAGCTCCAGTGAACTCAGGATACCTGGGAGGAGTTCTCTATCAACAGTCTCAACTGCAGTTCCACACTTGTCCTTTTGGATATTGGGCTGATGTATCTTCTCAACCTCCCCAAGTTCCTGTGCACTAGTTCAATGCCTTGACCTTGCCCTAGAGACACAGGGTACTATGTGCTCTCTAAGGGCTCACAGTCTAGGTTAGCAACCATCCAACAGAATTTTGTGTTGATGGAAGTGTTCTGTATCTGCACCAATATGGCAACCACTAGCCAGTTGCTCTTGCACACTTGAAATAGAAATGTGCATTAAATAGAAAATGTGCATACTTCTTAAGAAGCTTCCTACTTACTACCTTTCTCAAGCCCTTCCTTTCTCCAGGGACTCTGAGACTAGAACTGAATTTTAAATTTTATTTCACTTTTAATTGAAGTATAGTTGCTTTACAATATTATAGTTTCAGATGTACTGTGATTCAGAATTTTTACAGATTATATCCCATTATAAGTTATTACAAGATAATGTCTATAATTCCCTATGCTCTACAAGATGTCCTTGTTGCTTATCTATTTTATATGCGGTGGTTTGTAGCTCTTAATCCCCTATCGATATACTGCCACTCCCCACTTCTCTATCCCCTCTGGTAACCACTAGTTTGTTTTCTATATCCGTGAGCCTGTTCCTATTTTACTGTATATATTCATTTGTATTTTTTTAGATTCCATATAAAATTTATTTAAAAATTTTTTTAATCAAAAATGAGCAGAGAATCTGGATAGTTTCCCATGGAAGACATACAGATGACCAACAGGTACATAAAGAGTTGCACAAAATCACTAATCATCAGGGAAATACAAATCAAACCACAATGAGCTATCACCTCACACCTGTTAGAATGGCTATTATCAAAAAGAGAAGAATTAATAAGTTTTGGAGAGGATATGGAAAAAGGGAACCCTTGTGCACCATTGGTGGCAATTACAATTGGTGCAGCCACTATGGAAAATAGTATGGCTGTTCCTCAAAAAATTAGAACCATCATACAATCCAGCAATTTCACTTCTGGGTGTTTATCCAAAGAAAATGAAAACACTAATTTGAAAAGATATGTATCCCTATTCACTACACCAGTATTTACAATAGCCAAAACATGGAAACAACCAAAGTGTGCGTTGCTGGGTGAATAGATAAAGTAAATGTGGTATATCCAATAGGATATTATTTAGTCATAAAAAGAATGAATTTTTGCCATTAGTGACAGTGTGGATGGACCTAGAGGATATTGTGTGAAGTGAATTCAGAGAAATATAGATACCATATCCTCTCATTTGTGGAATCTAAGGAAAAAAAAAAAAGATAACAGAGAACAGATTGGAGGTTGCTAGAGGCAGTGGGTAAGGGGTGGGTGAAATGGGTGAAAGATGTCAAAAGGTACAAACTTCCATTAATAAGGTGGGAGGGGGGTTCAGGATGGAGGAACACATAACACCCATGGTAGATTCAAGTCAATGTATGGCAAAACCAACACAGTATTGTAAAGTAAAATAAATAAATTAATTTTTAAAAAGTAATGCATGGAGGTGTAATGTATGATGATTATAGTTAATAATATTATATTGCATGTTTTAAGGTTTCTAAGATAGTACTTTTTTTTTTTGGTTGTGTGGTTTGTGGGATCTCAGTTTCCTAATCAGGGACTGAACCTGGGCCATAGCAGTGAAAATCCAGAATCCTAATCACTGGGCCACCAGGGAACTCCCAAGACTAAATCTTAGAAGTTCTCATAATAAGAAACTATGTATGTAACTATGTATGGGGACGGATGTTAACTAGACTTAGTGTAGTAATCATTTCACAGTGTATATAAATATCAAATCATTATACTATATGTCTGAAACTAATGTTATGTCATTTAAAAAAAGATTTATGGAGGAGGAAATGGCAACCCACTCCAGTATTTTTGCCTAGAGAATCCCATGGACAGAGGAGCCTGGCGGGCTACAGTCCATGGGGTCGCAAAAAGTTGGACACGACTGAGCGACTAATATTTTATTTCCTTTATGTAATGTGTTTGCAGCGTTCTGAATTAGCTGAGGAAATTGAATTGTGGACTTCTGACTTTATGATCAAATTATGTTGACATGGGTTCTTTAGCTTTTAAAATGACTCACTTTGTTTTAGAGAGGTAGGAACCAGTCACTTCTTTGATTCTTGAAATGTTGGATAGAATCCTGAACCGCAGATGCCTGCGTTTTCCTTTTCGCTAAGGTTCTCAAAGTTATTTTTACTCTGGAATCAAGTATTTTAAATTGTCTTTTTTTATTTTATTATTTTACTGGCCTCCCACAATGATTATTTCTAGCAACTAGTTTTATAAAGTTCTGGACCTGGAGTTCCCTAAGAACTGCATGTTCCTTTCAATTAGGAATATACCCTAGAAGAAGGTGTATGTTCCGTGCAGTTTCAGAGCAATAAGCACAGCTGGCACATGCATAAAAGTTAAGACTTGGGTGCTGAACCTTTTGATAGCATAGTGGTTTTTTTTAAATGATACATAGAAGCAAAAGGACTAAATTCTACTTTAAAAAAAAAACATAAAACATTAACTTCTTGTTTAAATCGATGACCTTCCCGTATATTCAAAATGGAGCAAAAAACCCAAACTCATCATTTCTATTAACATTGCTTTTTTTAAAAATCAGATCTCTGAAATGTTAGAAACAATGTATGAAGTGCCCTTATCTGCTCAAACCTAAGGAAGAACATTTTTATTAAGTAGTGTTACACGGGAAATGATTAGGTTTCAATTTTGTAGTAGTTTAAAAGTGCTACATACTACTTGAAATTATTGTTTACAGATTAGTGACACAGGCTGGGAGGGAGGATCTGGTTGGCCTCTGATTTCCGGATGCCCTCACACACACAGTACTTCCAAACTCAAGTCCAGCCATAAGCTATTTTGCTAACATGTCACAGTAATCTGTATTTTTGTATGTGATTTCTACTTTTATAGATTTGTTTTAAAATAAAACACATTTTTATAAAAAAAAAAAAAAAGATTTAAAGAGCCCCATGCAGCTGGTGACTGCTCTACTGAACAATACAGGTCTAGTGGGAGAGACAGTTATGAAGGCAGGTGACCCAATAATGCAGATTGACTGGGCTGGGGGTAGAGAGGGACATAACAATGCTTGAGTGTCAAGTAGGGAAAGATGGTTTCCCGAGGTAAAGATCAGGAAGGCCTCGTCAGGGAGGGGGGCATTTCCGGTAGCTATTAAAACATTGACGCTGGGAAAGAAGAAGGCAGGAGGAGAAGGGGATGACAGAGGATGAGATAGTTGGATGGCATCACTGACTCAATGGAAATGAGTTTGAGCAAACTCTGGGAGATGGTGAAGGACAGGGAAGCCTGGTGTGCTGCAGTCTATGGGGTCACAAAGAGTCAGACACATATGAGCAACTGAACAACAACAAATTAAAGCACTACGACACATCACCAGGAGGGTGAGGGAGGGTAGGAGCATTCCACATGGAGGCAAGAGGACACACGAACCTTTAGAATGGACCTCTGCCTGCATCAGGCATCAGGTCCCAGACTCTCCATCCCTGGGGTAACCAGCCTGAGGACAGATTGAGAGAGGAAAGGAAAGCGAAGGGCTTCCCTGGTGGCTCAGAGGTTAAAAATCTGACTCCAATGCAGGAGACCCGGGTTCGATCCCTGGGTCGGGAAGATCCCCTGGAGAAGGAAATGGCAACCCACTCCAGTATTCTTGCCTGGAGAATCTCATGGACAGAGGACCCTGGTAGGCTACAATCCACGGGGTCGCAAAGAGTTGGATATGACTGAGTGACTTCACTTTCACTTCCAAGGAAGGCGAGGACAGAACTGTGCAGGGCCTGAGTGCCAGGCTGCAGAGAAGGCAGGGCTTATCCGGTATGGTTATTGAATGAACTGAGACCCTACAGGTAGGGCACAGGGCATTGGGAACATAGTAAACTCTCAATAAATGGCAGCAGTTATCAGCTGTGAGGAGTCATTGGTGGCACTTCTGTGTTTGTTTGCTGCTTCTCTAGGTCAGTTTGGGAGTATTGCCCTCTTAGCTGTATTAAGTCTTCTGATCCATGGATATAGGATGTTTTTACATTTATTCAGGTTCTCCTTAATGTACAGTGCTCTTTTATAGTTTTCAGCATGCAAGTCTTTGTTTCTTTATTGAATTTATTCCTAAGTGTTTTAATGTTATTGTAAATGAAATTATTGCCTTAATTTCACTTTGAGGTGGTGGTTCATTGCTGGTGTGTAGAAACACAGATGGGTTTTGAATAGCTTGCTGAACCTGGTGATCAGCTCTAATAATTGCTTTTTGTGGATTCCTTGGGGTTTTCTAGATACAGTACTGTGTCACCTGCAAATAGAAATAGTTTTGCTTCTTCCTTCTCTATGTGGCAACTTTTCTTTCTTTTTCTTACTTAATTGTCCTCCAGACAATGTTGGTGAAAGCGGACATTTTTTGGTTTGTCCTTGTTTTGAGGGGGAATGTCTTTAATCATTAAATAATACTATGTTAGCTTTCCTTCCGTGTCTTTTTAAGCCTTTTTAAGATTATGTTTACTCTTTAATATCTTATTATACATGGTAACAGAAAACTCAATACAAAAAGAAAACAAAAACTCTTCTTGAAAAGAGATCTCTTTAAGTAAGCTTATCACCATACTTTTGCATATGTATATATGTGGGAAATATAGTTAACTTTACGTAATAAGTACAACCCATCTTGTCACTAGGCTTCGTCTATTCAATATTGTGTCACAGCATCTTTCCAGGCTTGGGCCCAGTCACATTGTTACTGTACAGCTGCCCATGTTCTACTGTAAAGCTTAACCATCTTTTATTTGAGAAACTGCCTCTTGATGAATGTTTGTTTCCCTTTTATTCCCACTATTATAAACAAGAAGGATGAATATCCACATCATATCCTTCCCAACACTGTGTATTGTCATGTTTTCCTTTCCATCTTTGTCAGATGATCACTATGGATCTGGGGTTAGAGAACTAGCATAATCAGAGTGAGGCTTTAGGAAGCTAACTGTAGCAGTCCCAATCTTTTGTGTGACCTGAGACAAATCCTCTTCCCTCCCTGGGCCTGTTTCTTCATTTGTAAATTGAAGAGATTTATAAATCTCTAGGGTTGGTTAGCCAACCTGACTTTGCCTTGAAATCACCTGGGGAGTTTTAAAAACCATGGACACCCGAGTACCGAGTACCGCAGCCAGTGATTTAATTAGTATGAGGGATAGCCTGGGTTGTGGGATTTTTAAATCTCCTTGAGACTAAACGATATGAAAGTCCTTCCTGCTCAGATAGTCCAAGAAGGCTGCTGTGGGGCAGCGGAAAGATCTCTTCTTCAGCAACACTAGGCTTGAATCCCAGCTCATTGGCTCCTGGCTGCCTGACCTTTCAACTTCTCTACACTTCCGGCTTCCGGTTGTCCTGCTCTTGGAGTGGGCTCGGGCAGGGAAGTACTAAAATCCCAGCCCAGCGCTGAGGGTTTCTGCGACTTAGGTGCCGCACAAGTGAGCAAGAAGTGACTGTTTTTTCTTTCTTTTTTAAATCAAAGAGCCAGCCTCTGGGCAACAAAGTGGAAATGGAGATTGTGAGCATGTTGGAAAAAAATGCTACGCTCCTCAAATTCGGCTACCACTTCACCCAGCAGGGACCCCGGCTGCGAGCGTCCAACGCCATGATGAACAACAACGACCTTGGTGAGTGGACCTAAGCACCCTAGCCGCCGCCTGTCATTCTTCGTACCGGTCGGAGGAGATATGGCAGGGAAAACTCCACTGTTGCTTTGCCCAAGGCAGGCCTCTTCCTGGGCCTGACTCTCTTTTCATACTAATCCCATACTCTTGTTTTCGGTGTTTTGCGTCTTGCTTCCCCCCGGAACCTTCCCCAGACTGCCAGAGCCCTGCCTGCAGACGCCGAGGCCAGGCCCTCCTCCCCAAAGGTAGCTCAGCTCAGCACAGGACTGAGCCCAGAGCGCACCCTCAGCCTGTTAGCCTAGTGAGTGAAACGTAGGCGGCACAAAGCCAACACTGAGTTTCTTCCTCTTCTGATACCTTTTTTGGAGCCCAGTTCAGTTCAGTTCAGTTGCTCAGTCGTGTCCAAGCCCAGAATCCTCTCCAAATCATACAGTCTGGCCCAAGCCCCAGATCCCAAAGCAAACAATCAGCCTTACTACCCACACCTGAAGCCTGGGCGATTTCATATTGCTTTTAAAGTAAAGGTTGAAAATGTTGACTTCATAGTAAAGTATAACAGGTTACATTCATTTAATTATTACAGGCATAGTTTGTATTTTTTACTAAAAAAATAAAAAGAAAATGTCACACTCTTTCTTAGTAAATATTGAATAGAAGTACAAGTCAGTTGAGCAAAAAGAAAGACCAATCACCCACTTAGTTCCAGATGCTAATTGTTCTCAAGCTCTGTGGGTAGTTGTTTCTCCTGTATTTTCCTGCTGCCTGCTTGAAGAACTTGATAGTGTCCAAAGAGGAGTATGTTTGATGAGGCTATAGGAAAATAAGAGGGGGGAGAAAAGAAAAAACAAGAAAAGGAGTGGGCCTGTTAACTTAATTGATCATTATATTCAACTAGTTACCTAGACTCAAAGGCAGGAGGAAGACAAGCAAGTTATACTATTCTTAGAAGGAAACAATGAATTTTTAAAAAAGAAGAAAGCTTCTTTCTGAGATTGAATTATGAGCTAACTGTTTTTAAAGGATGATGTGTTCAGTGAGTTTTTCATCAAATTTGAACCTGCTCGAAATGTGTTTCTTTTTGTTTAGTTTTTGTTTCTGACACTCACTAAAATGCAAGGAGCTTAACACTAAAGCACATCTCAGAGTTCAGGTGTGTCACTTCCTGGTGATGAATCTGAAGCTAGGTTAATACACGAAAGGCCTAGAAGAATGGGGGTGAGTGTGTAGGTGTGTATGCAGGAGGCAGGTACTCACAGAACCTGTGCTTAGAGAGCCACAGAGCTACTCAGTTCAACAAACATTTGTCAAAGACCTATCGTACACTGGGTGTTGAAGGTGATAGGTTCATGTTCTTAAGAAGCTATTTATTCATTTCTTACCCTAGCTGTTACTTTTTTCTAGAGCTGCAGATCTAGAAAAGTCCATCAAACAAAAACCCACACCAAGTGTCCTGGTTTGTGAAGGGTCCTTATTTGCAATAAAACATGAGCAAACGCAAACCACTAAGAATTATAATTATCATGGTGTAACAGAGGTTATTGTTAAATTGCTTAGTTGTGTTTGACCCTTTGTGACCCCATGGACTGCAGCATGCCAGGCTTCCATGTCCTTCACTATCTCCTGGAGTTTGCTCAAACTCATGTCCATTGAGTTGATTCAACTATCTCATCCTCTGTCACCCCCCTTCTCAGTGATAGCTACACTGAATTGTTGAGGACAGCCCATAACCTATACTCTATTGGCTGCAGAACCAGCACTAAAAAGCCTTGAGTTCTATTCTGATATGCAGGAACCTCACTTTAAAAAAAAAAAAAAAAATCTCAGATTAAACGTCTTATGTGTTCCTCAGTGCCTGTCTCAGGGCTAATTGAGCTTTGGTCTTCCAGTGGCAAGATGGCTTGGAGGACTTCTTTCTAGGATTAGAAGTTTCCAGATGAGTCAGGAGTGCTGTAGAGGGGACCCCGGTATCAGCTGAAGGCTAGAGGAAATGGCCCTTGAGGACACTATGTCCTGAGAGTCTGTGTTCCAAAATCCAGGCCCAGTTCCTATCACCAGGGACTTGGTGAGGTCATGGCAGGAGCCTTGCGTGCCCTTGCTGGACAGGACTTCAGGCTCCTCCTTCCGTCCTCTTCTGGAGGAACTGAGGCCTGGGAGGGACTGCACTTCTAGGCAGTGGCTCGGTCACGTCACACCTTTTTTAGTTACAGTGTCACACCTTAGTTACAGTGAGTACTTTGTTAGCACCTTTTGGGTGCCCAGGGCTGTGCGAGGTGACATAAGCGGTAGCAGAAAGCCAGTTCCCTGACTCAAAAACCTTTACAACCTCTTAGTGGAGAAAAAGACTCAAAGTCAGATCCCTAGATTCAGGAAGGCCTACAGACTGTATGCAGACAAAACAAGCAGATAATTTGTGAGGACAGAGGCCAGTTTAAGCCATGCCTCCTGGTGAGGGTGGGCTTGAGTCAGCCTTGTGAAGAAGAGGGAGGTTGGCAGGAGTTCCTGGTGGGGTTGCTGGCAACAGCAGGGTGATAGGACCAGTATGCAGGATAGGAGAGACAGGAGGTTCTGAAAGGAGGGAGGAACTGTAATAGGAGAAGCAGGAGGCCACAGAGAAGGAAGGGAAGGGCATTGCCAGCAGAGGGAACAGCATGGGCAAAGGCAGGGACGATGACCAGGCACATGGGTTGTTCATGGGAGTGGGGCTGAGGGGGTAGGTATGGGAGGCTGTGAGCCAAAGGCCTTTAGTGCTGAGCTCAGGACTTTGGTGAGGAAATCAGGTGGGTAGTGGGACAGTGGCAGTTTCCTAGGTGGGAATGACAGGGTATTAAAGTGGGTTCCCCCTGAGACCTGTGCAGCGGTTCCATTGGGTTTTCCCACAAAAGGAATTAGAGCAGAATGATCTAAGTGACTGCACACAACAGAGTACCAGCTGGTGAAGTAGGATTTTCAGCTTTAAGAGCAAATTGTGCCTGTCTGCTAACTTTTTGTGAAAGAAACACTTCCAATTCTGATGGTGCATCAGTGTCCTCCTCTAAAAGAAATTGACTGTCTTTGCAACATGTTTTTCTCATCCTGCTCCTGATGCTCTGATGAAGCCAATAGGCTTTTGCATTTCCCAGCTGAACCCGTTTGTCATTAGAGCCCAGCCATGGTGGTTGTGACTCGTCTGCTGCTGCAGTCTGGCGGCAGGGAGCAAGCTCTAGATGGAAGGGAACAGGCCTCTTCGGCTTCCTTCTCTCTCCAACCAACCTCTGAGCTGGCTCCTGGCCATGGGCCAGGTCTGCAGGGCCTAGGCTTTGCTTGCCTGCAAGGCAGGTGGGCTCCTCGGGAGACATGTAGTCCTCAAGCCCATGGGTCAGCCAGTGGCTCTGCAGACAAGCAGCCTGCCCAGGACCCATCCTGACTGGCATGTCTTTGGTCCTTCCCGCCCTGGGCTCTTAGCAGTGTTCCATGGGAGAGAGCAAGGCGTCAGGAAGGAGCCAAGGATCCCCATCTCTGCTTTCCCAAGGTGGTACCTCAGATGACTCCTGTCTCCACACTCTTTATAGCTGACAGCCAGGCTGCTGCTCAGGGTCCTGTAACTCTGCCACTGACACTCTCATCCCTTAATGAAATCTGAATTGCAGCCTCCAGGTTAAGACAGTTGTATGTTTTTGGAGGGGGTGGGGTGGGGAGAGAGGAACATGTTTGAAAGCAGAAAACATCTGTTTTTGGGAAAGTCACTCCTCTACTGTTTTCTCAAGGTAGACCCAACAGGCACCCAAGACACAGCACACACATGCCTCCCAAATCAGTTTCATCATCTCGGGAAAGAGCACTACTTTCCTCACCGTTTCAAGCCAGAAATCGGCCCCTCTGTCTGTGCTTCGCCAACCTGGCCAGCCACCTCCTCACCATCCATGTCTCCTGGGCCCTGGTCCAGCCCTCATCACCCGTACCCAGCATTCTGCAGTGTCCTCAGGCCCCTGCAGCTCCTCTAGGGCCGGCGTCTCTCACAGTGCTCATCCCAAAGCTTATCCCACCACTCTGCTTAGAACCCTTCTTATGTTCCCACTGCTCTCAGGTTAAACTCCTTGACGTGGCTTACAGGTCCCTTTGCAATCATAGCTGATACTTACATGGCCATTACTGTGTGCCAAGCACTGCCCTAAACCCTTCAATCTTACTAACTCGTGTAACATTCCCAAAAACCAGGTGAGGCAGGTACTGTTGTCATCCCCATCCTACGGTAAGGAGATGGGGCCTAGAGAAGTAGTAAAGTTACCTGCTGTCAGTGGGCGGAAGTGGGACCGGATCTGGTAGTCGTTCTGGCCCCAGAACCTGTGCTGTCTGCCTCCACGCCAGGTGAGGCCCTGCCAGATTCATCTCCTGACACCCCAGTAAGCCATCGCCTTGCCATATTGGTATCCACCAGTCCAGGAAGGCTGAGTGTCTCCCAGTGACCTAGGCAAAAGCTGCCCTTTGGGGAACTATTACTCCTAATGCTCCCTGCACGTTCCCACCATCTACCCCTTTATTGTTTAAGATTCAGTGGAAACTTACCCACCATCCTTGGAAGATCTGACCACTTTGTTCACTGGGCCTCTCATACTTGATGAGCTCTACCAGCGTACTTGTAATATTTTATCTAATTTCTTGTAGATTTATCTTAGTCCCCTGTTACTTTATTTCTGATCCTTGTGCTTGACACATCACAGCACTCTTGTCATTGCTCCTGCGTATAAATGTATATAAGACATGCCCCAAAGGCATGATGGAGGCATAAAGCTTGGCAAGTGGTGGAGGGAGTGTAAGATGCTGATGGGGATTGGTCCCAATGACTTGAGATGCTGGAAGGCTCTGACAGTGAAAGAGTCTCTGGCAGTTGTAATGATAAGCAATGTAGAGGAGTCTGCTCTAATGGAAGGAAAAAGCAGGTTGATTTGAAGGAACCTGGAAGACCTGGCATCTGCTCCCAGTTGTGTCTTTTATTCACTATGACTTGAGGCAAGATACTTTTCCTCTCTTGGCCTCAAGTTTCTTCATTATTAAAATGGGGGAAAATAATACCAAAGTGGTGCCTTTCTTTTCTCCCCATCCAGTTCCTGTAGAAGCCAGTGCCTGGGGAACCCTGTGCAGATGCAGCCCAGCATACTTACTGAGGGCATGTTGGGGGAGACCCCATGGGGTTCCTTTCTTACCTCAAGCCACGGACTGGGGCCTCAGGTTCTAGTCCTGGCTCTGCTACCTTGCCCTCAGGAACCCTGGCTCCCTTCTCTTCTCCAGGGGAAAGGAGCTGTCCCCTTGTGAGACCCAGATGAGACGTGTATGTGTATAGCCTGCATAGACAGGGCCTGATTGTACCGAGGGAGGCGCTGGACCGAGGCTTAAGATGAGTCACAGCCTTGGTTCTGTCTGGTGCCAGCTCTGTTGTTTTGTTCCCTGCCATAATTCCCTCATCCATGGCATGGCAGTGGTGACTGCACTGACACTCTGGAATTGTTGGAGGGGCTCCAGTGAGGGGCTGAGTGTAAATGGGGTGTAATGCTTACTCAGCTAACGTGGAGATGCTGCCAAGCCTGGTTTGTGTAAACCCTCTCATCACTCTGGGCAAACCTCTTCTGCTCTTTGGGCTTTGGTGGTTGTTCCCCCCACGTCTCCCCCCAAGCTGTTACACATTCTGATGGTCTCCAGGAATCTGGCCAGACACACTGTCTTCTCTCCAGGAGACAGCCCGCCGATTTGCGTTCATTGCTCTTTCCAGGGAGGTGCAGGGGAGAGGAGCAGCCCAGGCAAAAGCTAAACTCTAGGCCCCAGATGGGGCAAACTGTGTGTCTCCCCACCAGCTCCTAGCCACAACCAGAGTAACACACCTTCCTGGGTGGTTCTGCTTTGTACGCTCAGTGTCACACACAGGCCAATTCGGTTCTTGTTACAGCTTGTAAGCATCCATCTGAGATCTAAATTTGTTTAGCTCGGGAACTAGAAGGTGTCTGTGTAGACAAACTTTTTCCCTCTCACAGTAGCATCCTGTCTCTGCCACACCTGCAGCCCCCTTGACTGCCACCCACTGGCTCTACAGCCTTTGACCTGCCTTCCTCTTGTAGCTGATGTGACTTGCTGCTTGGTTTTCATCTGCAGACACTGTTTTGTTTCAAACACTCTCCCTTATTACAACAAAGCGGACCCTTCCCCCTGGCCCCCACCATCACCGCCATCTCATAAGCTAATGACTCCGCCTGCAACCCCCTGGCTAATGCTTTCCTCTTTGCGACATTTAACTCCCCTGCTATGTGAACAGTGTTTGGACTTGATATTGTCTTGCCTTTGGGAAAATGTCAAGGTTAACCATAAGGGGATACAGATAATGCAGAGTAATCTTCAGGGCAGATGCTGTTGTTTACACAGGCAGGCCAAGAACTCTGAGGAAGGGCCGAGGGAAACCTTACCAGCAGGTTAAGATTTCATTAAGATGGACTGAACTTAACCTCTATCTGACCTGGAGTAAGGATCTTCAACCATGGGGCCTCTGTATACAAAGGATGACAGTACAGTTGGATAAAGCGGGTTTTACACTTGTGTGGCCAGCGCTTCACAAGTACTTTTTGAATGAATCTACACCACTAGAGGCCCTCCTCTCAGTAAAGGCTCACAAGCTGTCCTTTAAAAACAGACTTCAGAGTGTGCTCAGCAAAGTTGTCAAGAAGCTTCCCGGCGCTTTCCAAGCCATGGTGGTGGTTCTGGGGCCCAGGGACAGCTGCTCACGTCTCATCTCCATTCCTTTCCAGTGAGGAAGAGGAGGCTGGCAGACCTGACCGGGCCCATCATTCCCAAGTGCCGGAGCGGCGTCTAGTGTGTGCAGGCGCCGACCACGCCTTTGAACTGGACGTGTTCTACTGATAAGCTGTGCTCTGCGGTGGGAACCAGAAGGCAGAATGCCAGCACAAACCCTGTTGTGGTTCAGTTCTTCATGCACTAAGGTTTTAGGTTAGCTAGTGGTTGTAGCTGAAAATTTTATAAACTATGGTTAATGTGAAGTTTTTCTTTAGTCACAGAAATTCAGTCTGTTTATTATTTAAAAACTAAGAAGCCCCTGAACCGACAGATCTTACTGAAGATGATGTTAGAGCAGCAGTGACTTAACCCCAGAAGTCCAGTTTCAGTGACCTTGGTATGTGGTGTTTCCGGTCTATTTAAAATGTGTAACATGAACAAACAGCACCCTCTTCCACATGGTTGAAAAGCATTATAAAATATTTTATTACAAATTTTATCTTAGCTCTTTAACAAACAGATCATCATTCTTTATTAATCCTCCTTTAAATTTTAAGAACCTCAAGATTAAAGTTGCTAAATTGATTTCTGGATCAAGAACAGTTTTTGTTTTTGTTTTTTTAACCTCAAGAAAGACAAGCCCACAGAGCTTTGCCAGCAATCAAAGAATGATCCTTTTGCTGGTTACCAGGGAATGATAGAAAAAGCCAGTAATGAAAATTCATTTTAAAAATCATCCTTTTTGAAAAAACAAAAACCAATTCCAGGCAAAAGCATTTCCCTGGGTGTTCTTTATCAACATCTGGGATTTATTTACAGTACTGGAGTCAGAAGAATTGTTTCCTTACCGAACGCCAGCCTTACAATGGATGTGAAAACCTATGGCCAGATACTTGAAAACACTCATAATTGCACAGTCAGTAGTAGGCCAGTGCCTTACGTGAGGTGAATCACTATTGAGATGAATTTCCAGTCCATCATGGCTTATGCTTACAGACTTCAGGCACCGTCACATCACTTATTAGACAAGTCACCGCTGATCTCGCCTGTCAATGAAGCCTCTCAAGGGCAATGGTGAAGAAAATCTAGATATCTGAGAATTAGGAAACCTGGCCAAGCCACCCAAGATGGTGAATTCTGAAAATGTAATTTTGGCATCTCAGCCAGATCCCTTTTTAACATCACGTGCATCTCCTGGGATCCAGCAAAAATGTTAAGCCACACTGCCCTTGTGCCTTTTAATATACCACAGTGCCAGTTAAACTAGTATTTCTGTTGCTTGGGGAGTTATTTTTATGAGTGATTCAGCAAATCTTAGAACAAAGGACAGGCCAAAGAGCAGACGAACATAGACCAAGCTGCGGAGCACTGAGCAGAGAGGCTTTTGATGAAAAAAGTCTTGCACACTGAACTGTAATGATGTGGACAGTACAGGGTAACCAGAGATGGAGCCAGGGCTCACCACCATGGAGGAGTGTCTGCTGAGACTGCAGATGGGCCCAGGAGTGGCTCCGTGCTGCAGGGACAGCCAGCCCCACTCGGCTTCTCCTTGAAACACAATTGCAGCTGTATTCTGCATCACTGGAAACTGCACTATACTATTAAATCTGTTGGTCTGTGGATGGCTGTGCATGTGTTTCTTGGGTCTTGTGCCTGACGTGTTGGCCGGAGGCTGGGAAACCACCACAGCAGTGCTCAGTAACTTCACGCAGGATGTCTTATGTTCTGAGGTGTTTACCTAAAAACTGCCGCCCAGATGTCAGTGTCATTGAGCTCATAAGGTGGTACTCTCAAAGATGCTTAAGAGCTAGCAGTGTGGATGCTGAGAGCAGCAGAAACTATTACGGGGAAATCTCTCAAATCCATAAAAAGTGAAGATGGCCATATCTTTAAGACTGTCTCCTCCACCAGATGAGCTGTTCGTCTAGACTAGAGGTGGCAAGGTTTTTTTTTTTTTTTTTCTGTAAAGGGCCAGATAGTTCAGGCATATCTTGCTTTACTATGCTTTACAGATATTTCGGTTTTTACAAATTAAAGGTTTGTGACAACCCCACATTGTCAGATGACAGCATTTTTAGCAATACAAAATTTTAATTAGGTGATATACATTGTTTCTTTAGACACAATACTATTGTACACTTAATAGTCTACAGCATAATGTAAGCATACCTTTTATATATAATAAGAAACTAAAAAGTTCATGTAACTCATTTTGATGTGGTGGTTTGGAACTGAATCTGCATCTCCGAGGTACACCTGTAAACACTGTAGGCTTTGCAGGCCATGTCTTTCTTGTAAATGCTTAATTCTGTCAAAGATGATATGTAAGTGAATGGCTGTGGCTAGTCCAATAAAACTTTATTTACAGAAAGAGGTGGGCCACGTGCTGCAGTTGGCAGATCCTGGTCCAGTGCTCTGAGGCTAGCAGGGAAAAGAGGAGGGTAGGGGTGGATGGTGGATCGACCTAAGAGACCCAGTTCTGAGAAGTCCACTTTTAGGGCGACACAGCTTTCATTTTTGCCATCAGGACAGACAGGTGTGCTGATAAAATGACTACTGCCAGCCCTGTGCAGAAGGGGCAGGTCAGGTCACCAGGTTCAAGGCTCTCTGCCTTAGGAACTTTGGGATCCCACAAAGCTCACTTTTTCTGTGCTCTAGCACCTTCTGAGCCAGAATGTCTCTGGTAAGAGGTCAGCACCCAAATCCCTCTTCCCTCTCTTGTGGAGGGCAGGTGCTACCATGGTGACTAGCTGACCATGGTGGCTCTGGCAGCTCTGAAGGTCCCTGTGTCTTTGTTAGTGCAGCCCTAATGTTCTCCAATACGTGGCGGCCCCAGACCTAGCTGTGTGAATGCCTGGGGGAACACAGAGGGGCCGCTCCCATCAACATCCAGCCTGGGCCCCAGGCTCGAGAGAAGAGGCTCCTGCTGCGAGAGGCCCCCGCTGTGAGAGCTCCCTCGGTACACGTGGCCGTCGGGCTGTACACTCGCATTCCTCTTTAAAGCTGCTCTGGGCTGGGCTTGCAGCCTGTCTGTTCCCTTTGTCTTGACACGTGGCACAACAGGCTGTGAATCCTCGTTCTTGGCAGGCAGGGCAGGTCAGGACGAGCTGGCGGCACTGGGGAGTGCAGCAGAGTTTATAGTGGTCCCATGGGACCCCACAGTAGGAACATTCTGGGAAGAAAGAAAAGCCTTGTTATAAGAACACAAGCACACACGCGTGTACACACACCGTGTAGGCAGGCACTTCTCCAGTCCCTAAGCCCAGCCCTTTGCTCATCAGCATCTGGTGTATCCTTTCGGGCCTGGGGAAGGTTTCTAAACAGTGTAAATCTCTTGTCTTCTAACTGACAAGGTCCCCCACCATCCCCACTTTTTGGGGTTAGGTTGCTTCTAGGATTTGTCTTTTGATTCTAGCATTCATGGACCCATTTTTCTTTTCCCCATTTAGAAAACAGGTAGTAACGTTTTTCTGTTTCATTAACTAGTCCCAAGCTGGCCAACACCTTTTGTTGGCTTTTTTCCTTAACACCATTCCCTTTTGCACCAAGACACAACACGCCTGAATACAGGTGACTGCACATCGAAATTCTGCAGTCCACACCCGTCTCCCCAGGCCTGTGGATCTGCTCTTGCCAGGGCACACTCAGCCACACAAGTCCTAAAGCTCATGTATCTACTTTCTCAGCCTCTTTTCCCTGCTGACTTCCTATTACCACTGATAACATCATTCTTCAAGTCTCCTTACCCAGCTTATCTAAGCTACCTTTGGGCCCTCTCTCCCCCCTTTTTTCTCCCTCTAGCGCCATTAGAGATCTGAAGTTGCTTCCAATAAGAGAGACAAAATAAGACCGTTAAAATGAATAAAAAGATCAAGAAGAAAGGGGAGAGGAAATCAAACTCCCATCTTATTTATTATCCAGGTATTAATTCAATCTCAGTCCCTGGTCAAAGAAGCTCTAAAAAATTCTGACAGTCACTAGGGTTGTCTGCTTATGACCTTTCCATTCAGAACAGTGGCATCCAGAATGAAGATCTATTTGCTTAAAGATTAATGTCATCTTCCTCCTCCTGACTGCTTTCATCTGGTACCGCATGTCATTGTGGATTCCAAACTACAGTCTGAACACAGGCTTCCTGCAGCCACTCTGCCTCTGGCCCTGGGCTCAGCTCCCACCCTGGAATGCCCCACCCACCACTCTAAACATGCATAACACATGTGTCCACACACCATCTAACTAGGGGTTCTTTTATTTGTGCCATGAATGCAGAAAATAAAATAAGATCACAAAGGAAACCAACTACACAGAAATACAAAAGAACAATATTCTTCAAAGTCTGGGATACAGTATGGTATTTAACACATAAAATAATAATATTTAGTGATGGGCCTAATAACTTTCCATTTTGAAGCAATGATGCACGTAAATGCTATTTTGAAATATTCACAGCAGCTGTAATAATGAAAATACTGTGATTTCTATTGATGACAAAGTCACAAGTACATCCAATACACCCGACTTGCTTCTTACATTCATAATTGAAGTGCTATATTTAGTGAGGGGTTATGAAACCAAAGATGAAGTTATTTTCCAGTCCAAATTCAAAGGCCCCTTTAGTACAATATTACCAACTCCAGGTTAAGACCCTAGATTTAGCCTATTGGTTCAACTCTTAGCAAGTGGACAGAGTGAGTGAGGTTATTCCCATTTTAAAGGACTTGTTCAACTAGTAATCAACAGAGTCAGATCCTAGCCCAGGCCTCCTAATGGTCAGGGTTCTGCCTGCTCCACCACTGCATCCCCAGCTCTGGTGGGAAACGGTGGTGCTGGGCAGTCCTTTTCCCTTGTTTTATTCGTCACGTACTCAGTACTGGCCTGCCTTCCAGAAGGTTAATCAGAGGGTGTGCCTGCTCAGGAGCTGCGGTTCTGAGCCAGTGCTGACCTACCTGACACTATGTCATTGTTGAAGGATAAGGCATAACGCTCATCGAAAACAAACAACTTCCCTTTGTAAAAACCATCAGGAAACTCTTCCAGGTACTTGTGGATTCCACCCTTGAGCTGGAACACTTCTTTGCACACTCCCTGTGTGTGGAAACACAAGAGGAAATTTGAGGAGACTAGCAAAGAGCAGTAGGAAGCTCCACAGAGAAGCGACATGTGGTAGGAATGCCAGAACGGGGGTCCTGGTTCCCTTGTGGGACACTGAAGAACTGCTGACCAAGGGGGGCGAGGAACCAACTGGCCAGACCTTGCCCGCTAGGGGGATGGCTGAGGACAGCAGTTAGGGCCTTCACTCTTGAGATCTTGGGAAGCCCAACTATTTTTGTGGCTCCCTAAATATAGGTAGACACCTGTTGGGACATGTAATGTTACTGAATTTGCTCTTCTCCGGATCAAGCAAAAGGATTAGGAAAAGGGAGATGTCAATTAATCTTTCCCTTTTGTACTTGATGAGTCTCTAAGACTGATGAGTGCTTTTCACATCTTGAGATTTAAGAACTTCAGACTTTATACTTAGAAACTCTATGCTGGAACCATACAAGGGGACAATAAATCCTGCTGGCTGGGGGTGGGAGCTTCCTTCGCCTCCATGCCTGCAGTGCCCTAAGGTTGCAAACTCACCTTGGTTTTCAGGTAGGCTGAACCCCGCTCACAACGGATGCCCCCAGTGCAATACATCAGCACCCGCTTCTCTTTGAAAAGTTCTAGATTTTCATCAACGTAGCTAGGGAAATAACTAAATTTCCTGATGTCTGGGGCTAAGCAGCCCTGGAATCGTCCCTACAATATAGAAGCAGCAGAAATAAAATTATCAGAAAAACATACCTGGTAAGAACAAAGATTCTTTCTGTGTCAACCACCACTCCTCAGCCTTGCCTTGGCAAGGAAGCACTTGCTCGCTGCTGTTTTCATCCCATACTCTGACCTTTCAAACTTCAAGAGCTAAAACTTAGAAACAAGGCTGGGTGGGCTGTGTGTTACCCATTCAGAGACCTTGGGGAACTGGAGAGGTTGCCCAAGGCAAACTTGACAAGATCCTGACATGTGTCTAGGGGTAGGCATATAGGAGACAGTTCATTTTGTGCAAGATGTCTTTAATCCGTATTTTCTTAGCCTTTCTCACCAGATTCTGGGTTCAAAGGCTCGGGTTTTCTCTGCTAGCGGCGGGAGGAGAGCCACTGACTGGGCCACAGGTGGGCACACAGTGTCCCCTTCAGAAACATGCTGTGCTGCAGGAACTCAGTTGTGGTTTTCTTACTTACTATTTTGCTTTCATAGAAGTTTCTGCAGTCCAATAGGATAGTATCACTTTCTTCTTGATTTGCCTGAGACAGAAACTTTTCTACTTCTTTATGAAATTCACCTGGGGATAAATGGATTCCTAAAACCAAACAAAAAACTGGTTAAAAATAAAACCAAATCACACAGGGCCCAGCCCAATGATTTCCATTTGTTCCTCCCCACCTAAACAGTTCCTCTTCATAGTTACAATTATGTCTGAAAATAATGCTATCTGATCAGTATAATGACAGAATTTAGTAATTCCATGTCCTCATTCTCCCTCCTAAGATGAGTGCTGTAGAGACCTGGCAGTTTAGAAATAATTAGCCAAAGAATTCTGCATTCTCATACTTGGCCTAACCCAATGATAAAAGCCAGACTGTAGAGATGTAAACTGCCATAGGGGTTTGCTGGTCCATGTTATGGCCAGTGTTCAATTGTTCCTGTATATGGAGGGGCCTGGACGTGTATATGCTTGACTACAGGCTTTAGAAACTGTTCTATACCGACATCAAGTCCAAGGTTAAGAACCTCAGGCAGGTGTGAGCATATGGTTAAGGAACAAAGTTTGAATAAGTCTCTAAAAAATATAACAGAGAAGAATGTGTCTAAGTTTGTGTGCGTGAGTCAAGGAGAAAAGGGGTTGACAGCAGGAATGAAATCTGAGAAAGAAGCAAGAGAGAAAAGATGAAAGGCCAGAAGAAGGAGAGAAAGGAGATGAAGTAAAATACAAGGAGACTAAGAGCAAAGAACCTGTCTGCTGGGGCCTTTTGCCTTCTCTACGCTCCAGGGGAGAAATATTCCTATACCTTTAGGGGTCCAGACATCTCAGTAGCTTGTGAAGAACTTTTGGTGAATCTGGCAGGGGAGCAACCACACCTCATGGGTGGGGGCTCTGATGCGTCAGTTACCACTCATGATGGATCCCGACAGCCCCGTGAAGCTGCTGGGCACCAGATGGGGTTAGAGACCCAGAGCTAGATTCCTGCCTGCCCATCTGAGGACTGCAGGGAAGAATGTAACAAGGCCGGATTTTATATGTGATTGTCACATAATTACACAGTCACCAAAACAGTGGGGTGGAAAGGGAGGTTCAAAACTGATGACAAGCATGGAAATCTGTTGAGCCTTCCCCTTACAGGGAGCTGCAGGGAACCAAACCTGTTCCTGCTGCTGCTATTACTGTGGCTACTCTCCTGGCCCTGTGGAGGCCTGATCAGTGACTCACATAGACCTGCTTAGAAGAAGTGCTTTCAAATAACACAGCTCAAATGAAGGCCACACAGCACTACCTGGAGCCCATTCTCCCCTCACCTCCACGGCGAGGTCCTGTAGTGCCGACGAGGTCCTCCTGCCAAGGTGAGGACACTAAGCAGACACGGCCCTTTGGGGCCTTCTGTCCTCATAAATGTGTCTCCTTCCCCAGATGCTTGTATCTTACTCCCATTTCCCTCTGGTTTAACTCTTATCCTTTTAAAATATTTACATATTAAAAAATGAACATAGAGCCAGTCAGACCTGTTTCCTGATGAAAGGAGACAATACTACCTATGAAGTAGACTTGGGGGAAAAAGGAAAGAAAAGAAAAATGGTAATCAAACCTGAATCTGATCAAGCCTCTAGATGTGAGCTGTCTAATATGGTAGCCACTAGCCAACATGTGGCTAACGGGCACTGGCAATGTGGTTTGAGATGTGCTGTAATAAGGGTGCTGCTGCTGCTGCTGCTAAGTCGCTTCAGTCGTGTCGGACTCTGTGTGACCCCATAGACGGCAGCCCACCAGACTCCCCCGTCTCTGGGATTCTCCAGGCAAGAACACTGGAGTGGGTTGCCATTTCCTTCTCCAGTGCATGAAAGTGAAAAGTGAAAGAGAAGTCGCTCAGTCGTGTCCGACTCTTCGAGACCCCATGGACTGTAGCCTACCAGGCTCCTCCGTCCATGAGATTTTCCAGGCAAGAGTACTGGAGTGGGGTGCCATTGCCTTCTCCGTAATAAGGGTGACACGTGCAGAATTTCAAGGACTTAGTATACCACAAAAGAAAAAAGTACCATCTCTCTTTGTTGTTACAGTTTGTATTTCTTTTTGGCAGTACTGGTCTGTGTTGCCGCGTGGGCTTTGCTCTAGCTGTGGTGAGCAGTGGCTACTCTCTAGGTGCGGCGTGCAGGCTTCTTGTGATTTCTGTTGTTCCAGAGCACAGGCTCTAGGGCACGCCGGCTTCAGTCGTTGCGGCACGTGGCCTCAGCAGCTGCAGTTCCCTGGCTCTGGAGCACAGGCTCAATAGTTATGGCACACGGGCTTAGTTGCTCTGCAGCCAGGTGGGACACTCGTGTCTCCTGCATTGGCAGGCAGATTCTTTACCACTGAGCCACCAGGGAAGCCCCTAAAATATCTTATTAATAATTTTTTGCACTGGATACAAGTTGAAATAATATTTTGGCTACACTGCATTAAATAAAGGGTATTACTGAAATTAATTTTACTTGTTTCCTTTTACTTTTTAACATGTGGCTACTGGAAATATAAAATTCCATCGTGGCTCACATAATATTCCTGTTAGACAGCACTACCATAACTGTGACTAGAATTCACAGGAAAGACAGAGGAACATTACATAGAGATGCAGTCAGCATTATCCTGACTGTGGGAAATACTACAAGCAAAATTTTCTAATTCCTTCAAAAAATACACTGCATGGGAAAATAAAAGATGGAGGCTCTAGGTTAAAAGGGGCTTAAAAGGCTCAGTCACAATGAGAAGACCTTACTTGAATCCAGATAGAAACAAACTTTAAAAATTATGAGATAACTGGGAATTTTAAGCCCTGGCTGGATATTCAATAATATTAAGTAATTACTATTAAAATGTTTTGGATATGATGGTTTTATAATTATTTATTTTTAAAAAATCCTTTATATTTTTAGCAGGATCTACTAAAATAGGAATGAAATGATATGACATCAGGATTCTCTTCTAAATAATCTAGGTTGGGGGAAGGGAGTGGGGACTGATGAAAGTTGGCCTTGAATCTGTAATTGTTGAAGCTGTAGGATAGGAACATGAGCGTTCACTGTAATACTTTTTCTACTTTTTAAAATGTTTGAAATTTTTCATAGTAAAAAGTAAAACAAAACTAAAAACCCCAGCCAAACAAATGTCTTTCAACCACCTATGGTACCCATGAGTGAGGGGGGAGAGAGAACATTCTACAGCACTTGCAAACAAACTGCTTTAGTGTTGAAAGCTGCTAGCTTTCTGTAGCAAAAAGTCTGTATGTCTTATCCATTTGATGAACTATTTACAAGTAATAATTATACTCTTCCCAAACTGCTATCTTTGGAAAGAGAAAACAACTTCTTTCTAAACCATCACCAAGAGAATAACTAAGCCAGGTCATTCTAAGCAGTGAGTCTCCAAACACCAGAGCACCAAAGAGAAGAGCCAACTTGAGCACTGAATAACGCAAGTGTCAGCCACCCCACAGCTACTCTGAAGAGAGACTTCATTACAACCCTTGCTGATCAGAATGTCTAGCTTTCACATTTGTCTCTATATTAAGGTTTGTCCCTATATTAAGATTTGTCCCTATGAAGAAAAGGAAAATGTTTCTTAAAGCAAGCATACCAGGCTTCTTATAGGAGATCTTATTGGGACTGATCCCCATAGGCACAATTTCTTCAAACACACCAACACGCAATTCTGGAAAACAGCAAGCTCCTCCTTTGCTGGTCTAGCCAATGAGAAACAAAACAGATTACAGTCTTTCTTTCCCATCTCCAGGTATAAGATATTTATTAAGTTGAATTATCTGTAACATTCTATGCTCTAACTCCCTTCTCCCACTGAATGAGCTGTTCCTAATTTGAGGTTTCTTAATACTTCAACTACCCTATTATTACACAACAGATGTAACCTTATATTTGGCACTTCTTTATTGCGTATCTACCATGTGTAGAAATGTCAAATTGAAACGGTGTTTCTATAGCAGTAAGTATTTGACTATAAAACTGAAACACCACCAAGCAATTTGTATATGTAAGATTGCATCCAAGCTTTTGTTCAGGAGTCACAACCTTTTTTCACATCATCATCACCAACACTAACACTTACTAGCAAGGTATTTCCCACCACCTCTGTAACCCATGACACTAAAGCATAAAGTCACTCTGACATAAAGTCTCTCCTTCAGAGAGCAACATCTTCATTCCCGCTGTGGTACGAGTGCCGATCTGATCCCACCAGGTTTACTAAATACGCAGTGATCCCCTGAAACAGGTGGTCTCTCAAGTGAGCAAATATGGCTAAGTTTGAGTTTAATGTGTGTAAGCTGTAATGTCCTTATTCTATATAAAAAGGCCCATGATCACGTGGTGGCAACTTGGAAGATGGAAGGAGCATACTCTTTCTACTGAGCTGCCTCAAGACCTAGAGGGGAAGTGGTATTCTGTCCAGCACGGCTTACTTCTTTATGGTGGTCTTCTTCATAGCCTGGAGTGGGAAGAGGCACTAGAGCAGAAGCAAATGGCTCTCAGTCCATTTTATTTTCAATCTCTCTTACCTTAAAATCATCCTTACACAGGTAATCCTTAAACAGAGGGCAGGAGAGCATGGCACTGACATAGAGTCTGGTGGCCAGTCTGCTTCCACCAACAGTCCCATTGATTCCTTCCGTAGCAATTCGAACCTGAGGCACAATACAGTGAAAAGGGGAATGCAGCCGTCCGTGTTTCTCTTTGTTTTGGTTGGCAAGTTGTGTCTGACTCCTTATGACCCCGTGGCCCGCCAGGCTCCTTCCTCCATGGGATTTCCCAGGCAAGAATACTGGAGTGGGTTGCCAAGCCCTCCTCCAGGGGATCATCCCAACCCGGGATCGAACCTGCGTCTCCTGCATTGGTTCAGTTCAGTTCAGTCGCTTAGTCATGTCCGACTGCGTTGGTAGGCAGACTATTTACCACTGAGCCACTGGGGAAGTGCTTATTTGTAGCTCAGTTTGGATTTCTGCAGGGCAGAACAGGTTCATGTGTATTGGTGAACTTAACAGGAAAAGCAAAAACACTGCTATGGACACCAGAGTGTTGCCACACAAAGATGCCTGCAGTTTTCTGAAATGGCACTGCCCACAGCTCAGCTGAGGTGCTCAGTTAACATATGCTGAACCAGAGAATAAAATGGATAAAACAACTGGAAAGCCCCATTTGCTATGATGTTCCAGTGGCCAAGGCTTAACCTAAATTCAGGGCAGCAGATCTAGAATCAGGATGCAACTTTGCCACTAAACTTGCCAAGTGGCCCTGAGAAAATTCTCTTTTCTGAACCTCAATTTCTTCATCTTGATAAAAGAGATGAAGAAGAACCAATAATGAAAAACTGCTGAGGAGATATTCCTCAAGTCCTAAAGCACAGAGCACATCTGAGGGCCGGGAATGCACACGAGCACCCTCTGCATGGTTGGTGGGGTGGAGGGCGGGGGGCAGGTAAGCCCACCACTGCAAACCCACCTACTGGGAGGAGCTTGTCTGTTTTGTTCTTTGTTGCATCTCAGTGTCTAGAGTAGTACCTGCCCACAACAGACATTTGATATGTATTTGCTGAGCAAATGAGAATCCAAACCTGAGGCTTTCTGGCTTCTCAAACCCTCTGTTCTCTCTGAAATGCTTCACTGGTTGGGGGACATTAAAGCCTGGATTAAGGTCCATACCGTAAGAGGCAATGCTCTGAGGGGCCTGCAAAGTTACTTGTTCTGGTACCACAAAACCCTTCTGATAAGTTTAAAGATGGATCATCTTTAGAAGAGCTAGCAATGGCACCCCACTCCAGTACTCCTGCCTGGAAAATCCCATGGACGGAGGAGCCTGGTGGGCTGCAGTCCATGGGGTCGCTGAGGGTTGGACACGACTGAGCGACTTCCCTTTCACTTTCACTTTCATGTATTGGAGAAGGAAATGGCAACCCACTCCAGTGTTCTTGCCTGGAGAATCCCAGGGACAGGGGAGCCTCGTGGGCTGCCGTCTATGGGGTCGCAGAGTCGGACACAACTGAAGTGACTTAGCATAGCATAGCTTTCTAAAATGCAACACTGTGTATCATGGTATTCTCTGGAAAGAGAAGTAACTTAGAGCAAAGTTCTATGTTATTACATTGTTACTTATATAATAATTATAACAATGATACCTACCAGTGCATTCGAATTTGAAAACTTTTAAAGGCTCCCCTTTTATTAGGGCCTAGAGAAGGTACTTGTTTGTTGTCTCACTTGGCTCAATTCTTTAGAGCATGGATAGAAATGGGATTCATTTCACAAGCCAGGGCCTACTCACTAGCAGTAGCTCTCCAGAGTTCCATGATTCTGAGTCACATCCAGGCTCCTTGAGAGAGATGCAGTCTAGTGAGCCTGATCTGGGCTGACAGAGGGAAGCAGGAAGCATATGCCATCTCTGCTGTACAGGCTACTGCACCTATTACCAATGCATTTTTTTAAGGGACAACACAGAAAAATAGAGCTGAGCCAGCATTAACCAGAAATCTACCCCACAACTGTCTTTGACAGGGGCAAATATGATGAAGAGGTACGGGCTTCTGTGTAACTGTCTTTTGGGTAAGCTAGAAGACTCTTTCCTATGTTATTTTAATCCCAGAACCCAAATAAAATATAAGTATGTACACTCCCTGAATACTGAGGATGGTCAACCTCTAAAACCCATGCATTAGACTTTTAACTCCTGTTGAAGGATTCCTCAAATGAAACCTTCAAAGTAGCTGCTAGGTGAGGAAAGCCTTATATCTCAGAGATGAAGAGCAACAGTTAGCATTTAATGAGCACCTTTATATTATAAAGTTCCTGTCTTTATATTATAATCCTGAAAGGTAGATATAATTCCCACTTGACAGGAAAGGAAACAGAAGCTTAGAGAAATCAAGTAATTTAAGAGAAATCAAGTAATTTACCCAAGGGCAGAGTTGGGAGGTAGTAGATGTGGGATTCAATACCAGATCTTTTGGGGTCCATCTCTTATAATTTTCCTTTCTAAAGCCTCTAACACATCTGCTCAAATTTCTTGAGGCAGTAAGAAGTATATAGCAAGGGGTCAGAAGCTTCTTTCCATAATTCTAGAATTTTCAAGTTCTCCCCTTTCCCTACAAATGTCAACATTCTTCCAAATCTCCTACCAACACGAAACTTGAGAACTTGGCATGTGTCCCTGAAGCCTTAGAATTTAAACCTAAGAGCCACGCAGGTGCTGCCACCTTGTGGACAGAGACCCTCACTGCCAGTTCACCTTGCCCCAAACTACGGAGATTGATTGCCTATTTGTGCACTCAGGTTTCCGTTCCATCTTTCAAGGTGTTCTCTAAAGACAGATGATGATATATGTATATAAGCCACACATGTTCTTTTTTTTTTTTTTTCACAATGCACCAGCAATTTTGCCAGGAATTGCAGACATAGTAAAAAATACAGTTTTTGCCCTTTGGGAACTTACAAACTAAGGAAGGTCACAGATATTAAGATAAAAGTCACAAACTGATAAGTGCTATGAAAAATAACTACAAGATGCAGTGAAACAGTATATCTGGAAAAGTGAATTAGATTAAAGGTCTGGAAAGATGTCTTTGACAAAGTGTCATTAAAACTGAGAAGTGGAGACTGAGTAAAAATTAGGAGAAATGAGTGGGTGTGGGAAAGTTCCTTGAAGAAAGTTTTCTTGTAAAAAGGACCAAAGGCACCAAAAAAAGTGTGGGCTCCAGGAAGCTGAAAGGCTATTTTTCTGGAGTGTGATGAGTAAAGGGAGAAGGAAATGGCACCCCACTCCAGTCTGCTTGCCTGAAGAATCCCAGGGACGGAGGAGCCTGGTGGGCTGCCGTCTGTGGGGTTGCAGAGAGTCAGATATGACTGAAGCGACTTAGCAGCAGCAGCAGCAGCAGTGAGTAAAGAATGGCATCAGATGAGTAGAAAAGGTGGAAGGGGGCCAAAGTATGCAGGAAGCTTAAGGGCACGTTAAGGATCTGGGTTTTACTCTCAATACACTGCATAGACACTGAAAGATTGTGAGGAGGAAGGGAGAGGATTTCATTTACTTTTTAAGATCATTCTGGCTGCTGTGTAGAAAATGATTAAATGGGGGCAAAGATGGAAGAATGGAGAGTAGTCCGGAAGCTACTGAAATGAATGAGGTAAGAGAGGGTGGGGCTAGGTCTAAGGAGGTGGAAACGCAGGATCAAAGGATATGTTAGAGGCAGAAATGTCAGGACTTGGTGATGAACTGATGAGGTAAATGCAACTTTCAGTCACTATCTGCAAGAAAACATGGGTGTGAAAAATATCACTGATCAAGTGATTGCCTCAGGGAATAAAAACCTGGGACAAGTATAGGAAAGGTTAGTCCATAACCAGAGGGAAAATGTATATATGTAATTATCAAAGGCTTTTTTTAATCCATAATTCTATCACGTAGAGATAATCATGACTAACATTAGGATATTTACTACTTGTCATCTTTTTACACACATGCTTATGGTTTTGTTCCAAACATTCATCTTTTATTAAACCCTCTCCAAATATTTACAGTCTGCTATATTCGAAGCCCTTCTAGCACTGACAGTACATCAGTTGGTTAGGACGAAGCTCCTGTCCTCTTGAATTCAAGAGAGAAAGGAAACAAAACCACAAAATGGTAAAGGACTGACATGTTCTAGGAAAATTAAGAAGCAACTTGGTATCACACCTGCATGTCCGTGGAATTCTTCAGGCCAGAATACTGGAGTGGGTAGCCTTTCCCTTCTCCAGGGGATCTTCCCAACCCAGGAATCGAACCAGGGTCGATCCTTCAGGCAGATTCCTTATGAACTGAGCTATCAGGCAAAGAATCAGAATATAATGCCCACTTTTATATAGTTTTACTGGAACATGTGCTGTGCTCAGTCACTCGGTCACGTCCGACTCTTTGTGGCCCCGTGGACTGTAGCCCACCAGGCTCTTCTGTCCATGGGATTCTCTAGGCAAGAACACCAGAGTGGGCTGCCATTTCCTTCTCCAGTTATCTTTCCAATCCAGAGAGTGAAGCCCGGTCTCCCACATTGTAGGCAGATTCTTTACTGAGCCAGCAGGGAAACCCCTGACCATACCCATTCTTTTACCTATTGTCCATGGTTGTTTTCATATTAAAATGCCAAGGTTGAGTCGTTTTGTGCAAAGTCTGAAGTATTTACTATGTGTATGTGGCTCTGAAGCTTGCTAATCCTTGGTCTATGCCTTTATATAGTCTTATACAACACTATTTTCTTTTTAGCTAAAGTGTAGTTGATTTACAGTGTTGTGCCAATTTCTACTGTACAGCAGAGTGATTCAGTTATATATATATTTAATATTCTTTTCCATTATGGTTTACCATAGGATACTGACTGTAGTTCTCTGTGCTATACTGTAGGACTTGGTTATTTATCCATTCCATGTATAATACCTTACATCTGCTAACCCCAACCTCTCACTCCATCCCTCCCCCAACCTCTTCCCCCTTGGCAACCACAAGTGTTCTCTATGTCCATGAGTCTGTTTCATAGATAGGTTCATTTATATCATATTTTATATTCCACATATAAGTGATATCACACAGTATTTGTCTGACTTCACTGACTGTAATAATTTCTAGTTGTATCCATGTTGCTGCAAATAGCATTATTTCATTCTTTTCTAATGTCTGAGTAGTACCTCAGTATATGTATATGTGTATGTACCACATCTTTATCCATTCATCTGTTGATGACTATTGTGAATAGTGCTGCTATGAACGCAAGGCTGCATGTATCTTTTGGATTAGTTTTGTCTGGATATATATTATTGTAAGGAACGGGACTGTTAGATCGTATGGTAATTCTATTTCTAGTTTTATGAAGACTCTCCACACTGTTTTCCACAGTGGCTGTACCAACTTATATTCTCACCAACAGAAAACATCATGTTAATAGCTATTTAACATCATGTTAATAGCTGTTTAGTATTCTATTTAAATGCTTAGCAGGATTTCGCTAATTTCTAAGAACCCAACTGGTGAATCCTTTTTGTAACAAGCAAACCAAGATGGAGGCGATAAGCCCTGTGAAGGATAAGTGATAAGGGAGAAAGTGTTACCTTGCCCGTGAGGTGCAGGTGCTGACACAGAGCTGTTTGCCAGGCACAGACCCAGTCGGGATCCTTCAGGTCACAGTAGCAGTAATAAAGTAGCACCTCTCCTTCATCGTTGCCCTGGCCACTATAAAAAGAAAACCATGGGGAAAGAGCAAATGAGTCACTAGCATGAAGAGGCTGCAATTCATAAAGCAGATTCAGGCACAGTCAAGAGGGAAGGCCTACTGGAGCGACTCGTGCCTGCCCTGGCTCCTAACTATCATTCTTCTCCTGGGTTGAGAAGCAACTCTGGTCTGTATTTGCTCTAAAGAAGACAATACCTGCACCAAACTCCTTCCTTTCTAAAAAGTGAGCTTACTTTGATTTCCTTGTTTAATCATCATATCCATGAAACAGGTATTAATAACTCCTTTTTAAATTTGAGTCCATTCTGGCTTATCCTCTAAGAAAAGGCAGTATCTGTTTTGAATCTCTCTGTACAAAATGGTTTCACTTTCATTTTTTCATGTAATCCTCTTACCCATGAGACAGGTTATTATCATCACCATTTTATAGCTCAGTGAACTGAGCCCAGTTCATCCGGCATGAAACAGATGCAAAGTGACAGTCAGGACGGAACACTAGTCTTCCGACACTAGAATCCACACTCTTCCCACTGCACGGTGCTTTAACTAACTAGCCATGGAGAAGGAAATGGCAACCCACTCCAGTATTCTTGCCTGGAGAATTCCATGGATGGAGGAGCCTGGTGGGCTACAGTCCATGGGGTCGCAAAGAGTCGGACACAACTGAGCGACTTCACTCACTCACTCACTCATGGGCCCTGGGTGGGTGTCTTATCCCTGAGCCTTGATTTCCTCAACTGTAAAACCAGAGGAGTGACATAAAGTGCTTTCTCAAAGTGTGCTCTGAAGCTGTTCCATGAAATCACCTGTCTGAGAAATCCTGCAGACAGTATCTCCCTCTTTGAAAGTCACAGTGAAAGCCCCTCATATATCGAAGGCTCTGGGAAGCTCTGTAAAAAACAAACATTTTAACCTAATGTCTCCCCAATTTAATTGTCTTTAGCACCTCTTTTCAATACCTGAGAGCACCCTCCAGAGCTAGTGCTGCAGAGATATTTTAGAGAATGCAGTCATAGATGGTAATTCAGGTCCCACCCAGCTCTGAACTCTGTGACTTTCTCATCAATGCCCTCTTATTTCAGGGCCCAGTCTCCTCTAACACCTGCTTGTCTATTAGTGTATCTGTTTTCCTCTCTCTAAATTCCTATAACAAATTATCGTCTGAGCCACACAATTTTAACTGATAATTGCATAGCTTGCCTTATACGATCTGCTAAATGTTTTGTGTATCCTTTTTGTTTTTCTAAAAAGCAGGTCCATATAGAAATGAAGAGACTACATCTGTATAGCACTTTACAGTTCATGTGAGCTCTTACCATCATCATTTTATATAATTCCTAGAGCACTTCTGTGAGGTAGGCAGAGCAGGCATCATTTCCAGTTTTAGAGGTACGGATGTAAAGGTATGAAGAATTTAGTGACTAGCTCAAGTCTAACTCCAAGTTCAGTTCTCTTTCTTTCCCTTCTTTCTGATAAGCAAAAGGAACTGGTATTAAGACCAGTGACAAAAGTGTATCAAATGTGGGCATTTTCTATTCACTGAATAGTTTAGGAATTCCTTGAAGTCAGAACTCTGTCCTCTACAATTAACATAATATTATGATGCGGTGAGGTTTTCAAAGGCAGATCTAAACTTCTAACCCTATGCCTTAGTTCTAAAAGTTAATTTACTTTCTAAAACATATTCAGCTCAGAAAACCGCATCTGGTAATAAAAACCCCTTTCTAAGCTGACACTTTGTAATCATGAACATCTCTGGGCCTTCCGACTTCTCTTTGGAAATACCATTTTCTGTTCTTTACCTCTCCCGAAAGAAGTAAAGACATAGGGTGGCTTCCCAGATACCTAGAGTGCACTGCCAGCTGCGTGGGTATACGCTACTGCATAGGCTGTGGTCTTCTATGACACACAGAACATGTTTATCGGCCTAGCTTAGGCAGTAGAGAAATTCTGTGCCTTAAGGATCTGCCATTTTAGTGGACGGGTGGTATCTCATTCCAACTAGAAAAACATTATTCAATGAAACAAAAGGTACAGAATGAAATTCTTACCTTATCAGCTCATCAGGGTTAAAGCAGCTTATATCAGGGAGCCAAGTAGACACTTCTTGGTTATGGGTAAGGTCCTCTTTGAAAGGGTTCCGTTTGTCTGCAGACTCAAGACTCTTGGAGGTGCTTGATATCACAGCCAGCTGCCTTAGAACAGAAGCAGTCTCATGGCAAATCTCATCAGCATGTTGTGTTGCCACGTGTCTGTGGATGCTGGTTGGATCTGTAAATAGTTGCTGACAGCATTTCCACCATTTTTCTTTACATTCACAAGGAGGTGCTGGAACTTCTTTAGTTTTAACGAAAAGGGCAAATGCCTGCAATTACATTTCAAATATGTCACTAGTAAATAACCTCAGGTTTTAGGTTAGAATGAAAGTCTCAGTGAAATTTTTTCCATAGCGGTTTCTAGCTTTAGGTCCTACAATTCTGCAGAACTTCCTGAGATTGAACTTCCTCCAAAAAGGAAATGGTCAAAGAAATTATGGAATATACTTACTGTGGAATATTAAGCAGCTAGTTTCAAACTACATGGGAAAATATTTATGGTATAATGTTAAATGGAAAAAATTGAATAAAATTTCCTTATATCATGTAATCTCAATTACATAAAAAAGTACATTGAGGGACTTCCTGGTGATCCAGTGGCTGAGAAGCCACCTTCCAGTGTAGGGAACCCTGGTCTGATCCTTGGTCCAGGTACTAAGGTCCCATGGGCCATGGGACAACTGAGCCCACTGAGCCTGTGTGCTCTAGAGCCACAAGCCACAGTGAAAATCCCGCATGTCCCAACTAAGACCCAGTGCAGCCAAATAAATAAAATTTTTAAAATATATTGAAAAGCATGGAAAGAAATGTACCAAATGTTTTGATCTGGTTTTTGGAAGATAATTTTATTGTTATTATAAAGAGGATTTAGGCAAATTGTTAAAAAAAAATTAAACAGAAGAGAAAATTATAAATGTACCATAATTCTTATAACTAATTCTAATTGAATGAGCGTTTTTGGTTTCCAATATTTGCAATTGTAAGCAATGGTGAAGGAGCATGTCAGCATAAATCTTTGTATACTTCTTTAACCATCTACTTAGAATAAATATTTAGAAGAAAATTTTGGAGGTGAAGAAGCATACATTTTAAACTGTGATTAAGTAATGACTACCTGAAAAATCATTACCAATTTACACATTCAGCAGCAGTGCATGAGGATTCCATTTTATTCACAGCGTTTTATCAGTATTAAATTTTTTGTAGTCAGTATTTTCAATTTTGACCCAAATAAAAACCAAATACCCTGTTTTTATTTTCCAATCTTTGATTAGCAGTAAGGTTGAATATTTTTCATAATGATTCTATGTTCTAGTTTGCCTGTTCACACCTGTTGCCTATTTTTCTACTGTGGCATTTATCTTATTGATTTGTAAGTAGTTTTAGTGACCTTTTATTGATCATAGTTATTCAGATTTGTTTCTCTGCTTGTCATTTGTTTTTCAACTTTGTTTATGGTGTTTTTTGATGTCAAAATTGAAGTTTATACATTATGGTACGGTTTATGGCATCTAGGATTATCAGTGTTTCAAGATATTTTCCCTCTTGGTTTCTAGAAAGGTATTAATATTTTTACATATATACATATACATACACACATACACACATAGTGCTTATATATATAGTTTAAAATTGTTTAAAATATATAAATAAGAATTTATATTAATGTAATATTTAAACAATTTTCTCAATGCATCTGAAGACTACTGTAAAGCATCCAAAATTGGGCACTCTGAAGAATAATAATTATAAATATGGAGCATCATTTTTAGATCTTCCTCAGTCTGTACACAACCATATCTGGATTGTCCCAGACTGAAGCAGGATGGGGTCGTCTGAAATTACACTGGAGGGTACTTTTTAGCCTCTCGTGCAGTTGATCATTCTGTATAGGCCAAAAAAAAAAAAAAGAGCAGTATGTCAACTTGAGTGCTTCTTTGTATTATACTTAGAATTTCAAATCTTGTTCTCTAATTGAGGGTACTATGAAGGAAACACTTAGAAGGAGAGAAGAATACTTTTTACAAGGAACAGCCTGAGCACTACACAGTTATTTCAGTTGGCAATTACTGTACATCAATAATTACTATGACTATTAGTTTATATATAAATGAAAGGTATTGCATCCAAAGCCTCATTAGCATCATTGAGGCCTTAAGAAGTCATGATCCTTAAAAAAATGCAGTATATAATCTGAATATTTTTTTCTTCTTTCCTCCCTTCTTCCTTCATCCAAAGTCTTCAGGCAGGCCTGAGTGAGGTGGGAGGCCCAGTGTGAATGTGGCCTGCCACTGGTCTTTTAGGGCCTTTTGAACAAGGCACTGAGGATTCAGCAGCAGTCAGGGCCCATGTGGGGTCTGCTCAGGAGAGAGAGGTAGGCCAGAGCTAGGAAGGTAGCTAAGAGCGGGTGAGGCCTGTGAGGGGAAGGCAGGCCCTGATGGAGGAGGCAGCTTGGCAGAGGGGGAAGACTGACTGCGTACAGGGGAATAAGCAATTAAGTATACATACTGGGACTAAAGAGAGCTAGGTTTGCCATCAAACTTCATCACATAGGGGATGATGAATAAACCTGGTGATATGGGAACAGAACTGAAGGGGAATAAGCAATTAAGTATACATACTGGGACTAAAGAGAGCTAGGTTTGCCATCAAACTTCATCATATAGGGGATGATGAATAAACCTGGTGATATGGGAACAGAACTGAAGGTTCTGTGAGTATGAACTCATCTGGTTTATACTGATATGAAAGTAAATATAAAAGTATGATATTTAGAAATGTATGTTTTTCGTCTAGATAGATTCTTAGCTCTATCCACCATCTATTCTTAGCTCTGTCCACCAGATGTCCTGAGGGAAGGAGCACCTTAGTAGAAGTGAGTTTATCTAGCCCCTTGGTTTTGGTTTTCCACTAGTGTTCCTTGAAGAAATGTCTGACTCCAGGGATGAGACAGAGAAAATGACCCTGAAACATCTTGTTAAATCAGAAAGTAAGGAAATGCTCAAAGAATCATGGGGGCAAGTCAAAAAGACATAGATACTAGCCAGAATCCCAGCCAAATCTGAGATGATCTGAGAATCAAAATAAAAAATGATGATAATGGAGTATTGCCCACTGAATAAAATGGAATTCTTAAGTACATACTGATACAAATAAATTGGGAGCAAAGAAAGCTCTTCCTTACAGAAGACTGCCAAGTAAGAAATATAGAAGGAATGAAGCAATCAGAAAGTCACCATTTAGAAATCATCACAGTAATAGTCAACTGAAGCAAAGAAACACCAATGGATCTAAAACTAGTAGATGAAAGTTCATTGTGAAAGAGGCTATTTACATAGTCTCAGACTATTTTCCGTCAAATACTGAATAACTAAAAGGGAAAAAAGAATAATTTTAAAGCAAAGAAATCTGACAAGGCACTTCCTTAATTGGGTACCAATTAACATCGCCAGTAACAGGATAAATTGGCACTGTGATTGCCTGACAGAATGCAGCCAAATGAACACAGTGTCTCTTGTGGGGCAGTCTTGTTAACAAAAACCATAACTTGAATCTAATCACAAAGAAACGAGTGAAAAATCATGAGAGATGTCCTACACGTTACTATCACCATCTAAAAAGTCATGGTCATGATTTCAGGGAAAAAAAATGAAACAGTGGTCCAGATTGAAGACTTTTGAGACATAACAACTAAACACGTGACCTCAGAGTAGATCTATAAAAGCCATTTGAGGCCACTGATGAGACACGAATGGAGCTGCTGGGCAAAAGGGACTGTCTGTAGAATTCTGGCAGCTTTTCTCTAGGTTTGAAATTATTGCAAAACAGCAACAAAACGTCTGTATCCTTTGGGTTTCATTTTCAAGGAAGGAGGTAAGAAAACTAAGTCTCAACTATATTTCTTTAGTCAAGTCATTTTCCTTTGAGCTTCAGCAGGAGGAGAAGGGTTTAGTCAAGGCCCAGAGGAGCAGCATCCATCTACCACACTGTAAGCCAATTCTTGGTGGCCTGCAGCATTCCAAGCCACTCTATTCCTTCTCCCCGCCAGCTGGGCCGGACCCGGGGTCTGAGACAGCAGCTGCCCTGGCACCTGTCTGTTCTCCTATGACTGAGGCTCCTGGGACTCTTCCCATAACCCCAGGTGGGAAAAGGAATCGAGCCCATCTATCTAGAATCTGTCAAGTACTCCAACGTAAATTAGGTGTTTCCGAGCCATACCTTCCTATGATCCTCCTTCGCTTGGCACTAAACTAAGATTAACTAAGAACTGGTTAATCACTGGACACAGTGCCCACCATGATGCAGTCTTTCTCTGGTAAAGCAAAGGTCCCAAGTGCCAAATGTGGCCAGACCTGACTAGAACTCACGGTGAGTGTGGCAGCAGCCTGGTGTCCCCCAGCGCTCCACCCCCTGGAGGGCAACCTTGATGAGTTACTTCTGGACATATCTGCATTAACTGCACCTACATGATCCTGAAACATCAACAGCAGTTTTACCTTTTTCTTTGCGAATGAGTATTTCTTCTTGGTACTGACATCTAACTCTGCTTTGAGACTGCTACTGGGATTGATAAGACTTGTGTCTTTCAAATCCAGGTCTGAAAACCTTAAAACACAGGCCTCCAGGTCATCATCTCCTTGGTCTGGTGAAGTGGAAGAAGGCATCTGGTTTGGCTCCAGCCGTGGGGTAGGTTCCTTTCTGCTATCACCTAGGAAGTAAGCAAGGGAAAAACAACAACATCCAAGTCTTTGATTACTACTTGAAGTAAATCAGTCATCCAAATGAGCATGGCCCAGTAGCCCAAGCTATCCATTCATTTACTTGTTCATCTAAGAAATATTTATTTAGCACCAACTCTATGCCCTGCACTGTTCTAAGCCCTGAAGATGAAGTAGTGAAAGAAACAGAGAAGGTCTCTTCTTTCTTAGAGCTTACTTTCCAGTGGGGAGAGAGAGGAGGGAAATAAATGAATCAAACTGCTTTTTTTAAAGAAAGTCAGATGGTAGAAAGGGCTATGAAGACATATAAGCAAGGTAAGGAGACAAGAGTGATGGAAGGACTCTTTAGAACTCAGAGGGTAGTCCAGGTCTTTCTGAGGCAGAAGCATTTCAGCAGAAACCTGAATTAGAGGGTAAGCCATGCCAACATTTAGGGGAAAACACACCAAAAAAAAAAATTCCAGGTGCAACCAAAATCAACCAAGCTGTGTGTTAGTACCTTTAATTCAGAGAAGGCAATGGCAACCCACTCCAGTACTCATGCCTGGAAAATCCCATGGATAGAGGAGCCTGGTAGGCTACAGTCCATGGGGTGGTGAAGAGTCAGACACGACTGAGCGACTTCACTTTCACTTTTCACTTTCATGCACTGGAGAAGGAAATGGCACCCCACTCCAGTGTTCTTGGCTGGAGAATCCTAGGGACGGCGGAGCCTGGTGGGCTGCCATCTATGGGGTCGCACAAGGTCGGACATGACTGAAGTGACTTAGCAGCAGCAGTACCTTTAATTATAAATACTTTTCTCTTTTGTCCCCTAATTTTTGAGCTGGTCAAATTCCCTTCGAGAGCCTCATTTTAATGAGTCAAACTTACACTTTGTATCACTCAGTCATGTCTGACTCTTTGCGACCCCATGGACCATACAGTCCATGGAATTCTCCAGGCCAGAATACTGGAGTGGGTAGCCATTCCCTTCTTCAGGGGATCTTCCCAACCCAGGGATGGAACCTAGGTCTCCCGCATTGCAGGCGGATTCTTTACCAGCTGGGCTACCAGGGAAGCTCAAAGAAATGAGCCAAAAGAAATATACAAACTGCTACCATGGCCAAATCTTGTCAAAAGGAACACGGTACACCAACATGATGCATTCTTTTGTAAAGCAAATGTTACAAGTAATAAGTGTTAAGAATAACAAGACTAGGGAAAGTGTGGGCTTTGGACTGTGATGCAGCTGGGTGCAAGTAAGTGAACCTGGGCAGGATATTTACCTTCTCTGAGTTCTAGTGCCCAAAAGCGTAAAATGGGGATGACAGTAGCTACCCTGCAGGACTGTGGTGAGGGCTAGGAAGCTGTTCAAATGCAACTGTTAAAACCAAATTCTTGCTCCTCCTCAGTCTTCCTTACCTCAGTAAACAACAATTCTATTTTCCTGTTACTCAGACAAAAACTTTGGGATTCTCATTTCCTTATTTTTTCAGATGACTGAAAAGCTTATCAACTCTGCTTTTGAAATACAATCACATCAGACCACAATGCACCACCTTCACTACCAGCCTCCTTCAAGCCATCATTTGACTGAATTACTACAGTTGCCCGACTTCCCTGTTCCTGTAGAAGCCACAGAGGTAACTCTGAAAAATTTTGATTTATTTTACTTTTAGCTGTGCTAGGTCTTTGTTGCTGGACGCAGACTTTCTCTAGCTGTGGAGCAGGGGCTTCTCCTTGTGGTGGCTTCTCTTACTGTGGAGCATAGGCTCTAAGCCCCCAGGCTTCAGTAGTTGTGGCTTGCCGAGCTCTAGATCTCAGAGCTCAGTAAACTTACACAGGATTTAGTTGCCCCACGTGGCATATGATATCTTCCCGGACCAGTGATGGAACCCATGTCCCCTCAATGGCAGGTGGATTCTTAACCAACAAGGAAGTCTCAGAGGAAACTATTAAAAAATAAGTCAGATTGCCCTCCAAAAGCTTCTAAATGTACCAGGATAAAGTCCAAGGTCCTTACAAAGCCCCAACTACCACCTCCCTAATCTCATCTTCTCCAGCTTTTACTCACTACCTGATTGCATTGTTTGCTGGTTCCTGAATGAGTCATCATCACTAAGAAAGCAGGAGTTTTCTTTTGTTCACCTCTGCATCCAGAAAACTGCCTGGCACATAACATATATAATATATTTGTTGAACGAAGTAAGAGTGATTGGGTGGCCAGGGAAGACTTCACTAAGGGTCCCATGTTTGAACTGAGACAAGGAGCCATCCATGCAGATTTAGGAGCAGATTCTCCAGGCAAAGGAAATAGTATAAATTCCTCAGGTGGTAAACAGCTTGACTTACTGCAGGTGTAGGACGTGAGAGTGGTTGGAATACAGTGATGAGAGTAAAACCCTGTAGAAGAGGTTATGGAGTTTACAATAGAAAGTCATTGGAGAGCTGTAAACAAAGGAGTAACGTGATCTGATTCTGATCTGTTCTGAAGATAGAGCCAGCAGGGTTTCCCGGTAGATTGTTCTTTAGGAAAAGGACCTAAGAATGACTCCTATCCATGTTTTTGGATTAAGCAGTAGAATGGATGGTGCTATTTACTGAAATGGGTAAGACTGAAGGAAGAACATTCAGGTATGACTTAAATCAAATCCTTTATGATTATACAGTGGAAGTGAGAACTAGATTTAAGGGACTAGATCTGATAGAGTACCTGATGAACTATGGACGGAGGTTTGTGACATTGTACAGGAGACAGGGATCAAGACCATCCCCACGGAAAAGAAATGCAAAAAAGCAAAATGGCTGTGTGAGGAGGCCTTACAAATAGCTATGAAAAGAAGAGAAGCGAAAAGCAAAGGAGAAAAGGAAAGATATAAGCATCTGAATGCAGAGTTCCAAAAGAATAGCAAGGAGAGATAAGAAAGCCTTCCTCAGCAATCAATGCAAAGAAATAGAGGAAAACAACAGAATGGGAAAGACTAGAGATCTCTTCAAGAAAATTAGAGATACCAAGGGAACATTTCATGCAAAGATGGGCTCGATAAAGGACAGAAATGATATGGTAACAGAAGCAGAAGATATTAAGAAGAGGTGGCAAGAATACACGGAAGAACTGTATAAAAAAGAGCTTCACAACCCAGATAATCACGATGGTGTGATCACTCACCTAGAGCCAGACATCCTGGAATGTGAAGTCAAGTGGGCCTTAGAAAGCATCACTATGAACAAAGCGAGTGGAGGTGATGGAATTCCAGTTGAGGTATTTCAAATCCTGAAAGATGATGCTGTCAAAGTGCTGCACTCAATATGCCAGCAAGTTTGGAAAACTCAGCAGTGGCCACAGGACTGGAAAAGGTCAGTTTTCATTCCAATCCCAAAGAAAGGCAATGCCAAAGAATGCTCAAACTACCACACAATTGCACTCATCTCACACACTAGTAAAGTAATGGTCAAAATTCTCCAAGCCAGGCTTCAGCAGTGCATGAACTGTGAATTTCCAGATGTTAAAGCTGGTTTTAGAAAAGGCAGAGGAACCAGAGATCAAATTGCAAACATCCGCTGGATCATCGAAAAAGCAAAAGAGTTCCAGAAAAACATCTATTTCTGCTTTATTGACTATGCCAAAGCCTTTGACTGTGTGGATCACAAGAAACTGTGGAAAATTCTGAAAGAGATGGGAATACAGACCACCTGACCTGCCTCTTGAGAAACCTATATGCAGGTCAGGAAGCAACAGTTAGAACTGGACATGGAACAATAGACTGGTTCCAAATAGGAAAAGGAGTATGTCAAGGCTGTATATTGTCACCCTGCTTATTTAACTTATATGCAGAGTACATCATGAGAAACGCTGGGCTGGAAGAAGCACAAGCTGGAATCAAGATTGCCAGGAGAAATATCAATAACCTCAGATATGCAGATGACACCACCCTTATGGCAGAAAGTGAAGATGAACTAAAGAACCTCTTGATGAAAGTGAAAGAGGAGAGTGAAAAAGTTGGCTTAAAGCTCAACATTCAGAAAAGGAAGATCATGGCATCTGGTCCCATCACTTCATGGGAAATAGATGGGGAAACAGTGGAAACAGTGACAGACTTTACTTTGGGGGGCTCCAAAATCACTGCAGATGGTGATTGCAGCCATGAAATTTAAACAGTTAGAACTGGACATGGAACAATAGCATACTCCTTGGAAGGAAAGTTATGACCAACTTGGATAGCATATTCAAAAGCAGAGACATTACTTTGCCAACAAAAGTCCATCTAGTCAAGGCTATGGTTTTTCCAGTAGTCATGTATGGATGTGAGAGTTGGACTGTGAAGAAAGCTGAGCGCTGAAGAATTGATGCTTTTGAACTGTGGTGTTGGAGAAGACGCTTGAGAGTCCCTTGGACTGCAAGAAGATCCAACCAGTCCATCCTAAAGGAGATCAGTCCTGGGTGTTCATTGGAAGGACTGATGCTAAAGCTGAAACTCCAATACTTTGGCCACCTCATGCGAAGAATTGACTCATTGGAAAGACCCTGATGCTGGGAGAGATTGGGGGCAGGAGGAGAAGGGGAAGACAGAGGATGAGATAGCTGGATGGCATCACCGACTCGATGGACATGAGTTTAAGTAAACTCCAGGAGTTGGTAATGGACAGGGAGGCCTGACGTGCTGCCATTCATGGGATCGCAGAGTCAGACACGACTGAGCGACTGAACTGAAGGAAGAACAGATTAGGCCAGGAGAGTGAAACAAAAGTTCCATTTCAGAGATGTGAAAATTTCATATGGCTAAGGACCAGGCAGTTAGATACGCAGCCATAGCGCTCACCAGAGATGTCAGAGCGAGGGATATTCAAATACACGTATGGAGGTACACGATAAGTATTGAAAACGTTACTAAAGCAATCACTCGTTCTTTCCTAAACCACAAGTCAGAGGATCGAGAGATCAGATGACGGCCAGAGAGTAACCCTGGAGTAGCTGGCTCACGCTTCGGAGGGTCCTTCTGTCCCCGGGTCGCTGGAGCCGCCTCGCACCCCGGCCTCACCCCGCGCTCCGGGCTTGGCCTAATCTCTCCGCCCAGCTTTCCCCAGCCGGCAAAGGCCGGGAAGTGGGAGAAAGATGAGCACGTACCCGCCCGTCCTGATCCTTTCTCAGATCTCTCTTCACCGAGCAGTCTCCGCCTAGCAATTGCCACCGCTCGCAGCCCTCGCACTCCCAGCCCCCTTCTGTATTTAGGAAGGAACGCCGTACCGCACCTCGCTCCGGAAGTTAGGCCGTTGGCGAAAGGGCCGCCGGGAAAACCCCGCGGAGGCCCCGAGAGAGGGGCTGAAGTGGAGGTGAGGACTAGAGGGTCCCTCCTAGACGACCCGCCTCCGGGCGTGGCTCGCGGCCTGCGGGGTTCGGCCTGGCGGAAGAGGCGGTGCTCTCCGCGTGGCCCCGGAAGGGCTTTCAGCGAAGGCGGGCGAAGGAAGCAGCCAAGAGGGGGAGGTAACCCGAGAGGGTCGCTGCGTGCTGGACTGAAGCCACCGGCCTGGTGAGCTTCCAGAGCCGGCTCTCCTGGATCCGAGCTCGCGGAGCCATCCAGCCATCCTGCCTTGTGCTTCCGGGAGCCGCCGCGACCGACAGCGCCTGCGCGCCGGCCACTCCGCGCGCATCGCCGCTGTCCTCCCGCCAGCCGGCGGCCTGACGGTTCCTGCCGCGCTTCGTGACCGGTGTCTCAGCTCCGCGGAGCACCAGCGTGCGGCATGTCGCGGCGGCGGCACAGCGACGAGAACGATGGTGAGTGCCCTAAGCCCGGCCGCCGAGGCCGCGCTCAGGTGGGCGGAGGTTTGGCTTCCCTGGTGTTCGGGTCTCGAGAGAAGGGACGGGAAGCCCTTCCTCTAGGAGCGTTCAGGGAGCCGCGTAGAGAAGGGGGTGGCACGGCGGGAGTGCGGCCGGGCAACTTTGGGAAAGCCCCTGCTTCCCCCGGTCCCAGTTCCTCAGTCGTTGGCCACGGGGAGGCCTGGTGGACCCCGGTCCCTAGGAACTCTTCAAAATTTGGCTCTTAGCATCGCCGAGCAGGGAATTACACCTGTGTCTGTGCCTCCGCTTCTTAGGGACCTATTCAACCCAGTGTCTCGTTTTGACCCTCAAATTGCACTTAAAAAGGACTCTCAAAAGATGAGAGATCTGCTGAGTCCCGATCTGAGCTTTCTCCTGTTCCCGTCATCCGTCGTCTTGCCTTCTTCCAAGCGATAGGGAAAGAAATCGGTCTTATCCACACCCAAGAGGTCTCTTAAGAAAGAGATGTACGTAGATTGTTGTGTTACATTTTGAGCTGAGTGTAAGCATAGTTCCCTCGTGTAATAGAGTGTTGGAAGACTAACTGGAGAGCTCCTAGAGATTTCGATCAACCATTTGGATGGTTGAGCTCATGGGGATCATGGAGTTGCCATGTAATAAAAACCAAGAATAATTTTGCTAGCTAAAAATAGAAAAGATATTTATCTTGCAAAAATCAGTCAAGAAACAGAAACACATCCAACAAACAGAAAACCTAACAGTTATTGTTACTAATAGTTTAGGGTATTGTTCTTCGAGAAGAGTGTAGTTTGGTGGTTAAGAGGCCAGACTTTGGAATCAGAGGACTTTTCAAAGCCAGACCCTGCTGTTTACTTTGTGATCTTGCCTGGGTTATATTACCTCTTTAAACCTTACTCTCTAACTTAGAAATAATGATACGAACCTTTTGGTTTTGTGAGAGGTAACACATGTAACTAATTGCTCGTGAAGATGTGTATTTTATCACCTGATAATGCTTAAGAGCTGATAATCATTGGCAGATGGTGACTCTAATAAAAAGTACAGAACAAAAAAAATTGAATTAATTTTCTCCACTGACATTTTTCTCTCCTTGAATGTTGGGGTAACTTAGGGGTAGGAGCAGAATCCCACTAATTTAAGGTTTTTTGTTTGGTTTGTTGGTTTGGGTTTTGTTGCTGTCTCTTTTTTTGGCCGTGGTATAAGGATCTTAGTTAGGGTTAGGGATTGAACCTGTGCCCCCTGCAGAGGAAGCACTCAGTCTTAATCACTGGACCACCAGGGATGTCCCCCACTTAGTTTTAATAGTGTATCAGATTTCTCCTAGAGCTTGGCTTGGGAGGATATTCTACCCCAGCCTGCTCACCTCACACCTGAGGTCTACAGTTTTAGTGTAATTAACATGGAGACAGCATTAGCAGTGCCCAGATACCAGTGAAAGCAAGTTGAGAGTTACATTACACAGGTATTCCTATGCTGTATCTTTGATTTTTATTAAACACAACATAATGTACATACAGGGCACAGAAAATAGTTTTCGTGTGCTTTGTATCTGATTTGTTAATTTAATCTCCTGGAAGTCATCGCTTGGGATTTGGAGAACTTGGGTCTTTTAAAGTTCTTCCCATTGTCTTTGTTCTTCTCATGCTTTCTCTACTCTTTCATCATCTCCTTTCTAGGGTATCCCTAAAGGGAGAGAAAATCTTTCCAAGGGGCATCCTGGAGAATTGGATGTAAATTTGTAGAAAAACAACTTTTGCTTTGGTTATTGGGATGCTGGTATAACGTTCTTAGGAGTTAGCTTCTGGCAGCTAAATCACTGTTCATTTGGTGCAGAAATCTCAGAATAAATAAAGACAAAACAAAATAAGGAGTTAATTAAGCAGCGTTTACTATAAATAATTTAGTAGTTGAAGGGCAGTTTATAACCCCTCTTAGATACTACACCAAGTCTGGAGCTTTCGTAAATTGCCACAATTTGGGTAATCATCAGCTAGGGTTTATTCTAAATGGTGATCTGAGTCACATATTTTAGGTAACTTTCTTTTGGTTAAATGCCTACTAAATTTTTTTTTAAACCAGAAATTTTGAAAACTTAAGTATTATAGAAGGCTGTTTTAAAATAGGCCAAATTTTTGTTGTGTTAAATAGATGCATCTAAGCATTTCTGGATTATTGTCAGCTCTTACCAGTCCCTAACTGCCATGACTCTCTGTGTGCTTGACTAGACACAGTAATTTATTCAACAAATATTTAACAGTGCCAGGCACAGTTCTAACTCCTGGCAGTACAGCAGTCGACGATAAAAGGTGCAGTCTCACTTTTACAGGCAGAGAACAATCAAGTAAATACAGTGTATCATATGGTGTTAAGTATGGTGGAGAAAAATAAAACCAGTTAAAGAGGGTAGGGCTCTTGTCAGGGAGGAGTTGCTGTTTTGTATTGGTTTGTCAGTGAAGGCCTCACTGAGAATGGCATCTGATCAAAAACCTGCAGGAGGTGAGGGTGTATTTACATTTGATTAATTAAAAAGTGGGGGAAAGCAGTAGTCTAAGCAAAGGGAGCCTTGAGTGCCAAGGCCTTAAGGCTAGAATAGTCTTGTCATCTTCAAACAGCAAGAAGGCCAGTGTTGCTGTAGTAGAGTGAGAAAGGGGGAGAGTTGTAGGAGATGAGGTCAGAGAGGTAAGGGAGGATCAGCTCACAGATACAACTTAAAACTGTATCTGTTGAGACTTCAGAGTCCAGGATCCAAGGCTATACCCATGAAGCTCACCTGGAGATGGATTTATAGACAGTGAAAATGGAAATAAATGTGTGTGGATATTGGTCCAGTGCTAAAACTGACTCCTTCCTTAGACTCTTTGTAAGAATATCTGAAGCTTTTCAATTATTCTGGATATGCATACAGTAGCTGTTCGATGTATTGTTTTATTCTTGTAAGACAGTATTTATATTGTCCATAACCTTGGCCCAAAACCCCATGTTAGTCCCTTTTAAGCTACTTAGTATTAGATCCTTACCTTTTAGAATGTAACTCTTTTTTTAAATTGATACTTAACTATAGAAAAAATAAATAGAAGTGCAGGGGTTTGTTACTCTGAGGAAGAGTATAGTTTGTTTCAGAAGTGACTTTTATACCTTTACTTTTCCCTTTTCTCTTGTTGGTTTTTTTTACTTTCTCTTTCACATTAGTTGGTTTTTGTTTCCACTTTGTGGGTCTAAAATTTTTTGTAATGCATGTAAATTCTAAATAAGGATATAAAATAATGTAGTATAATGTATCCATATAGAATTAGGATCACCTTACAGGGGGGAAAATTATTTGGCTTATTAAGATTTTTTCTGATAGGTTTTAATAGAGAATTCCTTCTCCTGTACTAACCAAGGGTGTCAGAATGAAGTGCTAATGTGTAACTTTAATTTCCATTGTAAAACTTCTACTTAGGTACTTGTTAATATAAAATCTGTTCTTCTTTTGTGAACTACCTTAGGTATATTTTCTTGAGGATAGGTGAAAATATTCAGCTGATTCCACAAATTGTATTCATTAAGTTTTTATTCTCCTTGCCTGTGATCTTGCCCACGTTCTCTTGAGTTCAGTATCCTATTACTGTGTGTGAGTTCACATGGTGTCTGTTAAGTCCCCCTCCCCCTTATAGTCTCTCCAGTATCAGTTGAGAGTCAGGCATCTTCTACTTCTTAACACTTTCTGCCTCTTATTCTCCAAACATACTAAAAGTGGGAAGAAGAGAGGAAAGAAGAGTTGTAGTTCAGAGATAGGACTGAATACTTGTATTTTCTAGTTTTTCTTCAAAAATCCTGCCTTCTCTCCCCACGGCAGTATCTTCTTCTGTTCATTCTTACAAGAGTGCCTAGGAGGCTGCTTTAAAGCCTGGGGTATGATTCTAAACTGATTTGAAAACAGGCCAGCTGGATGGTTAATTTAGAGATGGTGTGGAGGTGGGATGTGAGTTAGCAAAGTAGATGGGCCAGAAAGAAATGAACAATGGTTAAGGTTTAAAAGGGGAAAAAAAAACTGTTCTGATTCAATTTTTAGCATCTGCATTCTCCTAACCTTACTGGAATCTGATTCTGAAGAACATTTAGTGTATTCTGCTCCCTAGAACATAGTTACTCAACATCAGCACTGCTGCCATTTTGCGCTGGATTATTCTTTGTTGGTGGGAGTTCTCTGAACTGTGGTATGTTTAGTAGAATCCCTGGCCTCTGCCCACTGGAGGCCAGTAGCACTCCCCCCATGTGACAGCTAAAAATGTCTCCAGAGATTGCCAGGTGGCTCCTGGGGGACAAAATCCAACCTAGTTGAGAACCATTGCTCTTGGATACGGCTATTTTAATGTCCTGGCTGATAGCTTATGTAAATGTTCCTTCAAATATGCAATTTTTTTCAGTGAATGAATTCTGAAAATAGAAGTCCTTTTGTGTCGGGTTTGGCTCTTTGGGTGGTGGAACCTTTATGCAGATTCTGTGCCTTCAGCTTGATGTATACTAGAGACTCAGGGTCACTGATACCGTGATACTGCACATGTCCACATCTTTACACAGACGGGTATCTTCAGGAATATGTTGCAACAGTTATGTTGCATGCCTTTTTTTTTTTTTCTTTATCCCTTCCAAACTATACTCGGTGATTACTTAAACTAGATCCTAATGATCACTGAGGGGTTGGGGAGTCAAAGCACACAGTGTTTCGCCCTGTGGCCTTTTATTACACTGACTCCATTTAGATGGTAATCAGTTCAGTTCAGTCACTCAGTCCTGTCCGACTCTCTGCGACCCCATGAAACGCAGCATGCCAGGCTTCCTGTCCATCACCGACTCTCAGAGCTTGCTCAAACTCATATCCATTGAGTCAGTGATGCCATCCAGCCATCTCATCCTCTGTCTTTCCCTCTTCCTCCTGCCTTCAATCTTTCCCAGCATCAGTGTCTTTTCTGATGAGTCAGTTCTTCACATCAAGTGGCCAAAGTACTGGGGTTTCAGCTTCAACATCAATCTTCCAACGAATATTCAGGACTCATTTCCTTTAGGATGGACTGGTTGAATCTCCTTGCAGTCCAAGGGACTCTCAAGAGTCTTATCCAACAACACAGTTCAAAAGCATCAATTCTTCAGCGCTCAGCTTTATAGTCCAACTCTCACATCCAGACATGACTACTGGAAAAACCATAACTTTGACTAGATGGACCTTTGTTGTCAAAGTAATGTCCTTGCTTTTTAATATGCTGTCTCGGTTTGTCATAGCTTTTCTTCCAAGGAGCAAGTGTCTTTTGATTTCATGGCTGCAGTCACCATCTGCAGTGATTTTGGAGCGCAAGAAAATAAAGTCTCTCACTGTTTCCATTGTTTCCCCGTGTATTTGCCATGAGGTGATGGGACTGGATGCCATGATCTTAGTTTTCTGAATGTTGAGCTTAAAGCCAACTTTTTCAGTCTCCTCTTTCACTTTCATCAAGAGGCTCTTTAGTTCTTTTTTGCTTTCTGGCATAAGGGTGGTGTCATCTGTGTATCTGAAATTATTGATATTAATCCTGGCAATATTGATTCCAGCTTGTGCTTCATTCAGCCTGGCATTTTGCATGATGTACTCTGCATATAAGTTAAGTGAGCAGGGTGACAGTATACAGCCTTGACATACTCTTTTCCCAATTTGGAACCAGTCTGTTGTTCCATGTCCAGTTCTAACTGTTGCTTCCTGACCTGCATACAGATTTCTCAGGAGGCAGGTAAGGTGATCTGGTATTCCCATCTCTTTAAGAATTTTCCACAGTTTGTTGTGATCCACCCAAAGTCAATAAAGCAGAAGTAGGTGTTTTTCTAGAATTCCCTTGCTTTTTCTATGATTCAGCGAATGTTGACTATTTGATCTCTGGTTCCTCTGCCTTTTCTAAATCTAGCTTGAACTTCTGGAAGTTCTTGGTTCACATACTGTTGAAGACTAGCTTGGAGCATTATTTTGCTAGCATGTGAGATGAGTGCAATTGTGCAGTAGTTTAAACATTCTTTGGCATTGACTTTCTTTGGAATTGGAATGAAAACTGACCTTTTCCAGTCCTGTGGCCACTGCTGAGTTTTCCAAATTTGCTGGCATATTGAGTGCAGCACTTTCACACCATCATCTTTTTAGGATTTGAAATAACTCAGCTGGAATTCCATCACTTCCACTAGCTTTGTTTGTAGTGATGCTTCCTAAGGCCCACTTGACTTTGCATTCCAGGATTTCTGGCTCTAGGTGAGTGATCACACCATGGTGGTTATCTGGGCCATTAAGATCTTTTTTGTATAGTTCTGTGTATTCTTGCCACCTCTTCTTAATAATATCTTCTACTTCTGTTACGTCCATACCGTTTCTGTCCTTTATTGTGCCCATTTTTGCATGAAATGTTCCCTTGGCATCTCTAATTTTCTTGAAAAGATCTCTAGTCTTTCCCATTCTATTGTTTTCCTCTGTTTCTTTGCATTGATCACTTTGGAAGGCTTTCTTCTCTCTACTTGCTATTCTTTGGAACACTGCATTCAGACAGATATATCTTTCCTTTTCTCCTTTGCCTTTTGCTTCTTTTAATCAGCTTGTGTTCAGGTGGTAGGTACCTGAAGATCATGTCAGACATTGGAAAAGCTTTTAACACTCCATCTTATAATAGCTAGGTGCTGTGTTTTATGGAAATCATTGGGGTTTTTTTCACTGTCAGATGTTCCAGTGGCAAGTAAGTAGTTGTGAACTCTAAAAATGGTTCAGTTCCTCTGGCTGTACAAGTCTGGAGATTAAAAATATAACTTGGTCCTGGGTGACCCTATATCTGCAGATTTTCATCATTAATACTGATCCCTGGTAGAGTTACAGATTATTGCTTGCTTGTTGTCCTAATAATTTAATTGGTGGAAGTGAAAATTGAATTATATTGGGAGAGTGGCCAACACTGTGTGTAGCAACAGCATCATCTTTCATATTTAACACTAGTATTTGAAATTTTTTCAGCCTTATATTATTCTACAAAAGGATGTGAGGTAAGAGTATGAGGTTTTAGACAAAATGGTAAGAGATCACTAACACCAAGACTAAATGATTGATCGTCCAGTACTTAAGGATGACAATCATGTACTTTCTTCCTCACCAGTTATTTGATATCATGCGCAGGACATTTTTTTGAGTATGTCTGCCGATTGTAATTCTCTTTGTTTGGGATAAACCAGACCCTAGTGCCTCTATGGTCTATAGAACCAAAACTGTTCACTGAAGACTTAAGAGCTCAGAAACTTTTGTAAAACTAGTCCTAATATTTTATGCTTCCTTTCCCATCATTTGAAGTTTCTTCTTCTTTTGGTTTTAAACAAAAGCTTACCCCCTCATCAAGTCTTTGCAAATGTTCAGCTTGGTTTTTATACCTATATTTCATCAGTTTACATAATTTTCATTATTAGAATAATGAGTACTACTGACACTGACAGGTTTTAGGAACGAGCGACTGAGGATGATTAAACAACTCAAGCCCTTAAAGAATGGGAACAGCCATGCATGAGTGTTATAGGGAGTTTTCTCACTGCTAGTGACTAGCATGATACGGCACCTTTGCTACCTATCCAAGAAGTGGACAGGGCTGCTGCATTGCATAGTTCTGTGGGGACAGTATTCTCACAGAACTTAAATAATGCCTCTTGGAGTTATGATGCCCCAGGGTATAGAGACTGTTGGTTGTGTCTAGCCTTGTTTATTGATTGTATCTGGCCTTGTCTGAGTTACTAAGCACTTCTGCTGTATGTAAACCGTAGGGCTTCAGGTAGGAAAGATTATAGCACTAAAAAGTTAAAGTTTTTGGTAACAGATTCATCCTGTAATGTTTACTTTTTTACATTCTTGAAACAGGGGGACAACCTCACAAAAGGAGAAAGACCTCTGATGCAAATGAAACTGAAGATCACTTGGAATCTTTAATATGCAAAGTAGGAGAAAAGGTATGATCAAAATAGGTACAGGTTGTGATGGGCTTAGAGTGTTAATTGACTGTGCTTGATTAATTCTGAATCTGAAAACTTGATGGTCTGACTTGTGGTCAAATTTTGTATGGCCATGCATCTGCATCCCAAAGTAGGTGCATATTAAAAGCTTTGGAACGCAGATAGTTAAGAGTTAAATGTTTTTAGTAATTTTCATGGAATTTAAGTCTTAGAGGAGACCTTAGAAAGCAGTCTGCTCAATTTGCAAATGAAGACCATTTGGATACTTGAGGTAGTTTGCCCAGTCATTTAATGAGTGAATTCGTTACAAAAGTATCAGTAGGCAGAGCCTGGGATATCCTCCCACTTCTAATACTTGTTACGCTGCTTTTTAAATTTCATTTGTTTTCTTTACAGGGTTTTCTAAAGAATAATAACAACCTGAATTTATTTATACTAAACTGTCAGAGTGCCTTATGTGTAACTTTTTTATCATCACCTGGAAAATTTTAATGCACTAATTGCTGGGTACCTGATAGATATTTAATATGCTATCCTATCCTCTACAGAGTGCCTGCTCTTTGGAGAGCAACCTAGAAGGCTTGGCTGGTGTTTTGGAAGCTGATCTTCCTAATTACAAGAGCAAGATCTTAAGGCTTCTTTGTACAGTGTATGTATACAAAAGATTTATGAATCCAGGTGATAATGTATTATCTACTCTTAAATGCTTGGGAATGTTCGGAAGATGTGTTTATGTTCCATATCATCTGGTTTCATTCCATGGGGAATTTGTCAGATGAAATGATCTTTGGCCCTTTGGTGAACTCTTAGAGATAAATAGCATGAAAATTGAGCATTTTTTTTGTTTCTTGAATCCTTAGACTCATTTGAGTTGACTGCTTTTTAAGTGAGAAAGCAGACAACTTCACATTTAGCAATCTTCTTTTAAGCACATACAATTAAATGTATATAATAGAGTTTAATTTATATTTGCAATCAGTAATATCAAACAAATTTGAGAACTAGTCAGTCACTCAAGTACTAGCCCTTCTAGAAGGCTGAAGATGCTTTTGGAGCTATGACATAATAGGCATAATCTTTCTCTGAGTTAGGTTAGCTAGAATGCGTATCAGCACTTAATTTGTAAGGACATTAGTGTGGGAAAGTCTCATGTGAGATCATGAAACAGTCTCTCCCAACAGTGGAATTAGCAATCTGGACTTCTTATCACTCAAGTAGACATTGATTACTCTAAACTGTATGCTTTGCAAAGAAGTGGCTATGATTTCTGGATAAAAGAGTCTTCATTATGAAAGTGACTTCGTTGTTAGTTATTTTAAAACAATGTTTTTGTCTAAAATTGCCTACAACTCAGTTTTTAAATTTACAAGTATACCCACAGATTGAAACTATAGGTCGATTTTTAACTTCTCATAAAGTATAAATAAATTCAGATACAGTTTTTTGAAGGAATCCGATTAATATTCAGGAAGACATGTCCTCACACTAGGAAACTACTAAGAAAAATAACTTGGCTATAGTTATCCATAGATTCTTTCTGTTCTGAAAGCATTTATGGGAATGGAGTAGACTCATGTTTAAACTCTGGAACCCATGACTTTGAGATGGCCTGAATTATCCCTAACACTGCTAGGAACCTTGGGAAAATGCAAAAAATGTTAAGAGAATCTGAATGATCATGAGTTCCCATTCGCTTTTCTTTTTGAGCTAATTGCTAAAGGCTGCCTAAATTAGGGATCAACATTTGCTTTTTTTCAAAAATTTATTACTGTGATCCTCTACTTTGCAAATAATTTTAATGAAAACACACTTGAGTAAGCAAATTGAGATGTAAAGAAATCTTACTCTATTAGAGTATTGTGTTAAAAATTCAGCAGTTTAATAGGAACTGGCATTAGTTCTGAAGTTTTTCTAAGGAACTAGAATAGTGTTTCTCAAAGTGGAATTCTGATCCCATGACATTTGGTCAGCTGAGTTTAGAATGTTGATTGCTCTGTCTCCCCCTTAATGATTCTGTATTAAAAAACATTTGTTTCATTCAACAATTCTTAGGTATTTTACCACAGAAACCATTTTCTGTAAATCTGCCATTCAATTCCACTAAGCATATTGGAAGAAAAGCTAGTCTAGAGTTTTATCTATTTTAATTTGATGACTTCACAGTTAGAGTGTTTTATTTTCTTTTAACTCTAGGATTAACTGATAGAATCAAAGTGAAAACATTGAGGTAGCTCTGTCTACAACTCTCCTCAATATTTATGCCTTTTTCGAAGTAGTTTTAAAAATAATAGTTAAATGTAATGCTTTTCTAAAGTTAATAAAATGATTAAAAAATTATATAGTATAAAATTCAGCAACTTAATGCTGTTGTGTTTGGATCTTCTTGTTGTACTGGCTTCTGAAATCAGTGCACGTCTTTTACCTGAGAAGTTGACCATTTATACAACATTAGTTGGACTACTGAATGCCAGGAATTACAACTTCGGTGGAGAATTTGTAGAAGCCATGATTCGCCAACTGAAAGAATCATTGAAATCAAACAATTTTAATGAAGCTGTATATTTGGTAAGTTTTTGGCCTTTTGACTTTTGGGAGGTTTCTGGTATGTTATGAACTTAGCGTTGGAATGGAGGAGAGAGGTGAGCTGCAACCAAATAATTTATCTTTTCTCTTGAAATACAGTTCTCCACTCACCATAACAGCTGCCCTCTTGAAACCATTCTTCTTAAAGATACAGAGCTCATTACCAAATCCAATGATACGGCTTCTTTTAACTTTAAATCCAGATTGACCTCCTTATAATAAATGATGCTTTACACGTCTTAGCTCTTGGTTTCTGCTGTACCACTTTCTTCACGACCTCCTGCTGCCACCTGTGTTTTATTTCTCAGGCTCCTTTTTCTGGGTCAGCTTCCTCTGCCCCTTTTAAATTTCTGTGTTTCTCAGAATTCTGTCCTCACTTCACTTTTTTTCAAATATTCTCTTTTAAAGCATTCCCATTCTCATAGCTTTGTAAACTACCTTTATTTTGATGACCCTCCCCCTCCCCACTATAGTTTTAGCTCCTGCTTCAGCGTTTCTCCTGAGCTGCAGACCTATGTTCCAGATGCTTCCTAGATAGCCCTAAGGAAACTTGTCTGAACGTTTATTCCTAAATTAATACATTATTCATACCTCCTTTTCTCAGTCCTCACCCCAACCCACACAAGTGGCTGGTGTTTACTGGATAGCTACCCAAAAACCTGAACATTGATTTTTGTCTTCCCTTTGCCATACTCTAAGCAGTCCCCAAGCCCTGTCAGTTCTACCTCATAAATTTCTCTCCAATTTGTCCCTTCTCTGTCTCCAGGGCCTCTAGTATAGTTCATGCCTTCCTAAATGGAAATGGAATTAAGCCTTATTAACATGTAACGTTTAGACTGACAGCCTTATTAATATGTGTAGACAGTGGGCCTCTGTATATTAGGAATAAATATATATGCGTGTTGAAGGTACGTGATCAAATTCTTTTCTGAGTATACAGTCAAAAGAGTTGGACACTGATTAGGCTATAAGATTAAGTTCAAACTTCATTAGCTTGACCCATCATGGTTGCCCCTGTCTGTTTCTCTTTGCCTTCCATATATTCCCAGCTCTGTCAGAATTACTTGTGGGTCCCTGAACACACCTTGTGTTTGAACCTCTCTGTTTAGAAGCCTCTCCAGTTGAGGATACTTTATTGATTCTTCATGACCTAGTTTGATTGTTACCTACTTTATGATGTTTTCCCTTACTCCCTTTATCCCTGTTTCTAGAGCACTTTTTCTTTATCTTCTAGTATAGGAGTCATCCTTTTGGGTCAAGATTGTGCACGTCCCACTAGTCTATGAGCTCCCATTTGACAGAGACTTTAATAGTGCTTAGCGGTGGCACACAAAGGACACCCAATAAATTTCTGTTTGTTTCCATTTCTGTGGTCCAGTGAAAATTTTTCTCAACCAAACAAAAATTATTGGTTGTAGTAGCTAGAATATTACAGTTTAGGTTCTAGTGTAGTAGACTTCCCTTGTAGCTCAGCTGGTAAAGAATCTGCCTGCAATAGGGGAGACCTGGGTTCTATCCCTGGGTTGGGAAGATGCCCTGGAGAAGGGAAAGGTTACCCACTCCAGTATTCTGGCCTAAAGAACTGCATAGACTGTATAGTCCATGGGGTTGCCAAGAGTCAGACACGACTGAGCGACTTTCACTTTGACTTCCTGGGCTGGTATAAATGTAAAGCTGTACATGCAGATTCCTGTCCTTCATATAGTCTCTTTAACAGCTCCTCAGCTCTGCTGTTGGAGCACAAAAGCAGCCAAAGACTACATGTAAACAAATGAGCATGGCTGTGTAATAATTGATTTGTGGACACTGAAATTTAATTTCATATAATTTGTATGAATCAAAATATTATTTTGTTTTTTTTTCCAAGCCTTTAAATATCTAAAACACCATTCTTAATTTACAGGTTCCTTAAAAAACAGGTAGTGGCCTAGATTTGGTCCTTGGGTAAAATGCTTGTTTTATAAATATTATAAAGGACATTTAGATTTAATAGAAATTGCTTTCCCAATAGGTCCGTTTTCTGTCTGATCTTGTGAACTGTCATGTCATTGCTGCCCCATCAATGGTTGCTATGTTTGAAAATTTTGTAAGTGTAACTCAGGAAGAAGATGTGCCTCAGGTAAGAAAACCCCTTGTGCTGGATTTCATTCATATGGTATGAGGAATTTTTCACTAATAGCCCTTTAGCAAAAAAAAAAAAAAAAACAAACAGATTAATAGATATTACATTATAAATTCTTAATATCTGAAAGTTAAGCCAACTGGCATAATGGTCGATCCTCATGACATATGTATATTAGTTAAATGATTCTGCCTAATAAGATTAATATATCTGAAAATGCTCTGAATGAGCCGACGTCTTCATTAGCCCTATAAATAGTGTCCATAGGATTTCATTCAGGAATAAATATGATGTGAATGAAACTTCACTAGCACCTATCTTAAAGGCACCTTTTAAAAACTTCTTCAGGTGCGACGGGATTGGTACGTGTATGCGTTTCTGTCGTCCTTGCCCTGGGTTGGAAAGGAGTTGTATGAAAAGAAAGATGCAGAGATGGACCGAATCTTTGCCAGCACTGAAAGCTATCTTAAGTAAGGGCACAGCAGCATGGTAATGGTTTTGTGTCCCCTTAAGGTTTTGCCCAGGGAATTCTGTTTTAAGTTTGGTTTTCTATTAATAGGTACCTCTTTGGATATTGTTAATATCTACATAGTTACAAATAAAGCTGAAGAAGTCTAAAGATAAAAATTTGCTTTCTCATTACACTAAGCTACCTTCAATATTTTTTAAATGTTTTATATTTTTCAAAAGTTGTAGTTTTATATTTAATAATATATACATGTTTGCAAAAGAAGAATGAAAATAAGAGTGTGAATGTTCTAACATTTGAATATATCCTTCTCTCCTTTTATACAAGTGATGCTCCAGTATACAGATTGTTCTTCTACGCACACTTCCTTTTCCCCCCTTAATACAGTTTGGATTTGTTGTGTAAAATATTTAGCTCTACCTCATTCTTTTAACAGCTGTATGGTATTCAACTCATTTAATGTACCATAATTTCTTTAATTCGTTTCCTGTTGGTAGACATTGAGCCTATTGCAAGTCTTTGGCTATTTTAAATTGCGTTTCAGTGAATATCTTTGTACGTATGTCTTTGTGTACATGTGCAAATGTGTTTGTGGGTTATGTGAATTTTTAGAAATGGCATTACTAGGTTGAAGTGTCTTAACAGTTTTAATTTTGATAGATTGTTTAGTCAGATTGCCTTCCAAAGAGATTTTACTCTTCCAGATCTCTTCTAAAGTGATTGATTATTTATCAGTTAGCCTTCTGCCAGCAGTGTTTTCAAAACTGTATTTGCCTACATTTTGGCAGTACAATACATTATCAACGATTCTGCCATCTGACAGTTTGACAGGTTAAAATGTTTCACTCCTGTGATTTGCATTTTCTTAATTATGAAAGCAACTGAACATCTTTTCATGTTTTTAAAAACCTAAATGTAGGTTTTCATTTTAACTTTTAGAAGACGCCAAAAGACTCATGTACCCATGTTACAAGTATGGACCGCAGAGAAACCACATCCGCAAGAAGAGGTAAATTGACTTTCGTCTCTTGTGATAGATACAAGCACAGTCAGAGTAGATTCTTAATCTCTGACATACCCAGTCATCCCATTTGTATACCATAGCTATGTTTTCACACTTCATATCAGGGGTTCAGCTCCTCATAGCCCTAGGCATATAGTGTATTTTTAATAAATATTAGAATGTCCTTAGAACGTTCCCTATTCTGTGGGATTCCAGATATCATAGAGTTGATGTATTTTTTACTTAAATGCCCAATTTGAAAAAATAAGATATAACAGCCCCAGACAGACTTTGTAAAGTAATTAAAACGTGTACAGAAACATAGCACTATTCTTTTGTAATGTGTTTAATAAGTTAGCTTGCTTTTGTATCCTATATTTTAGAAAGTAGTAGATTTTTGGTTTTGTCTAGTCAAAATGTTATTTCACCTAGCCTCCAAATATCTATTAATTGTTAAAAATTAATCTGTCTTTAGTATTTAGATTGCCTCTGGGCCCAGATTCAGAAATTGAAAAAGGATCGCTGGCAGGAGCGGCACATCCTAAGACCTTATCTTGCCTTTGACAGCATCCTGTGTGAAGCACTGCAGCACAACCTGCCTCCATTCACACCACCTCCTCACACAGAAGACTCGGTGTACCCAATGCCAAGGGTCATCTTCAGGATGTTTGATTACACAGATGATCCTGAGGTATGTGCATGGTCAGCAGAGGTTTCTTTCAAAGGGCCTGTGTTATGTTGTACTTACGGTTTCATCTTGTTAGAATTATGCCTGCAGGACATTTCAATTTTGAGTCATTTGTTGTCTGAGAGGGTCAGTGGCAGTGAGGTTAACGTCTAATTCAGTGAATGGAATCACCTCATTATGTAAGAAATCATATTTAGCTTGTATAAATGAAGAGACAGCGTGGTGTACAATCAAAAAGTTTAGGTTCAAGAGCCAGGTTGGTTTGGGTTTTAATCCCGATTTAGGCATATCCCAGCTGTGCAATCTTGAGTGAGTTATTTACGTTAGTTTCCTAAATAGAATAATAATTAGTATATAGCTCACAAAGTTGTAATGAGGATTAAATTGTTAATATACACACATAAGGTATACAGAATGATATATGACACATGGTAAGTGCTCAGTAGTGTTTAAAAATCCCAAAGATAAGTATAAGCTGACTTTATAGTTCTTAAATATATATTTTTTTTATTATGAGGTCAAGTTGTTGATAGCCTTTATCCTTTAGCAGATTAAAAAATGTATACGTTTGATAATAACATTTAGTATAAAAATTTACATTTTAACTATGCTTTACTTTATGCCTTTGTGTTTAAATGACTGTTAACTTTAACACCCAAGCAGCAAGCATAGTGATCACTGGATTGGTGCTGAACAGAAACTCGCCTAACTAAAGTGCCAAGTGGTAGTGGTGGTGTAGTCGTGCCTGACTCTTGATAACCTCGTGGACTGTAGCCCACAAGGCTCTCTGTCACACCTGTTGCTTGTACGTTCCAGTCAGCATAGAGCAGAGTTCCTCAACCTCAGCACAATTGATCTTTGGGGCTGTGGAATCCTTAGTTGTGAGGCTGTCTTATGAATTGTTTGATGCCTAGAATTCTCCCTGGCCTCTGCCTTCTAGGTGCCAGTAGCGTGTCAGTTGTGACAACCAAAAATGTCTCCAGAGTTTGCCAGATGTTCCCCTAGGGGCAAAATTGCCCCTGGTTGAGAACCACTGGCGTAAGAACCTGTATTACCACCTAAGGTCAAATTTGAGTTTTCTTCCCCTGCCTTCTCTCTTCTCTTCTATGGAAAGTTGCTTTTGATCAGTGAAATTTTAGTGTATGTATATTCTATCTTAGAGTTAATAGTTGTTGGGTAATGGGTTAGTTAGTTGCTCAAGTCATGTCTGACTCTTTGCAACCCCATGGACTGTAGCCCTGCCAGGCTCATCTGTCCATGGAATTCTTCAGGCAAGAATACTGGAGTGGATTGCCATTTCCAGGGGATCTTCCCAACCCAGGGTAATCGGTTATAAATACAGAGTTATCAACTTGCTACCCACTTGCAGTATTCCATATATAATAAAATGCTTTAGTCAACTTTATGTAATGGTCTAATTAGGTGTATGTAATTGGAAGTCTACTTTACAATAAGACGATTAGAATCTTTGTGATTAGGTATTTATTTGTGCAAAGGGAACATTAGGACATCAAAATCTGCCTCTCCTGTACTGTTTGTAATTGGTATTGCCTCTGTGATGTGCCCATCATCCTTTGCCAGAAGAGCTTAAATATACAAGATATCTTAAGAGGATTTGGTTGTTTAGTTCTGGTCTTTCAAAAAAAATTTTGTTTTTCTTTTTTGATTAGAAATTATAAAGTAAAGTAAAAGTCACCATTAAAAGTCTACAGTGGTCACTAAAAAAGGAAATAAAAATAAACGCATTGAACCTGTTTGCTATGCATATTTTTAAAAATTAAACAATACGTAGATAGTGTTCTTTAACCTTTTTAAAAACAACACAGCGTGGATATCTTTCAACATATATGTGATTTTTTTATATCTACATAGTGTTTTAAATAAAATTTCCCCCCCTCCATGTGTGTGTTTTTAAAAAAAAGAGAAACACAGTGTGGATATCTTCTAACATGTATGTGATTTTTTATGTCTACAGAGTGTTTAAAATTCCCCCCCTCCATGTGTTTGTTTTTTTCCAGTTTTATTTTTAATTTATTTTATCTTTGGCTGTGCTTAATCTTGTTGCTGTGCAAGCTTTTCTCTAGTTGCGGTAAGTGGGGGCTCCTCTGCTGCAGTGCTTGGGCTTCACATTGCAGTGGCTTCTCTTGTTGCGGAACACAGAGTCCAGGGCGTGCAGGGTTCAGTGGCTGCAGCACATAGACTCAGTAGTCGCCGCCCCTGGGCTCCAGTGCTTGGGCTCAGTAGTTGTGGTGCACAACAGTAGCTATGGTCTTAGTTGCTCTGCGGCACGTGGGATCTTCCTGAATCGGGGCTCAAACGCATGTCCCATGCGTTGGCAGGTGGATTCTTTACCATCAAGCCACCATGGAAGCCCCCTCTCCATGTTTTTTATGGAAGTAATCCAGTCTCATTGTGTAAAAAACGAAATCAAGGACTAACAATATACAAAAAATTAAAGTTTGCATTTAAGTTAATGATTTAATCATTTAAGACTTGAGGTGGGCAGAGATAGTAGTGTCAGGTAGAAGAAAAACTATAACTGATGTTCTAGTTCTCTTGTAGGTAGGGGAACACAGAAGTAAAATCTGTTGAAATACAGAGCTTTCACACTTGTGAACTTTTATTTTCAGCATCCAATATAAAAAGTATTGGAACATAATAAGCTCTCATATATTTTGTTAAAGAAATGAAAACTATTTTGTCTGGCCCTGTAGTATATAGCTGTTGTTTTGATTCCAGGGTCCTGTAATGCCAGGGAGTCATTCAGTGGAAAGATTTGTAATAGAAGAGAATCTTCACTGCATCATTAAGTCCCATTGGAAGGAAAGGAAGACTTGGTAAGATGCTTTTCATGGTACTTTTACTAGTGTGGCAAAAAAGTAGTAATCTTAATGATTTAGAAAGAGCAAAATACATGTTAAGAGTAAGAAAGTCTTCCTCTTCCTGGTTTCCGGCTCACTATGACCAATTTCGAAAACACTTGACTTGCTTTCTGGCAGCACTTCAGCTTCAAATAGTACTTTTCTGGATGCTGTGTAGTACTGTAGTGCTTTATAGTGTTATGCATAGGATGCCTGCTCTTTTATGTGGATATTTTCCATATGTTCTGGATAAATTAATTTGAGTGACAAGCTATTTTGGGGATAAATGTTGCAGGAATAAATGAATACTAATGGTTTTGCTCTGTTTCCTAGCAGTTAGACATCAAGCTTTGGAAAAGTTTATTTTTAATGTTTTCTAAAACCTTGGAGAGTTTTAGTTTGGATTTTAAGATGGAAAAGAATATAGCATTTTGGGGATAGTCTACCATATAAAACTATTTAAGTTAGTAGATCTGAATATACTTCCTTACTATTATTTACATTCTTTCTGATCTTTCAAGGAGTTCTGGATATACATTAAAGAGTTTCCTTTAGGGTAGAAAAAATAATTTGTGCTGTAGTTAGATGAAGTAACGGAAATCTAGAACATTTGAGAAAATATTTCCTTCATATCTACACACACTGTTTTTGAAACTGCTTATTTGGTTTTTCATTTATCTGTGTATACTCACTGAACTTAAATTACACTTTTTATAGTGCTGCACAGCTAGTGAGTTATCCTGGGAAGAACAAGATCCCCTTGAACTACCACATAGTTGAGGTATGCATTCCAGATGAAGCTTGTTTCAAAGTCTCAGAATCTTTCTGTTGACTGTAAAGTGCAATCTGCTTCTGGCCTTTTGTTATTGTTCTTGCTGCTTGTCAGATAATGAAAATTAACAGAGAAAAAGAGGAAGTTGCTTTCAGTTTTGGAGCTCTGTTAACCGTGTTAGTCAAGCGAAAAGAGAAGGTTAAGCCCAGTAACCAAACAAAATTTTGAGTTGCCTATAATTTATTTATTTAGTATGTCTTCATTCATGGATAGTTATCATGGATACTGTAAGTTACCTCTAACTCTAGCAGTTCATTGGCCACTTAACAGATGTGTGTGTGCGTGCGCATGTCTGTGCTCAGTTGTGTTCAACTCTTAGTGACCCCATGGACTATAGCCTTCCAGGCCTCCTCTGTGCATGGAATTTTCCAAGCAAGAATACTGGAGTGGGTTGCTATTTCCTTCTCCAGGGAACATATGTATAAGCGGCTTAAATACTTTATAATAATCTTTAGGCAGATAACCCATTTTTTACCTGTGTTTATCTGGTTTCTTACTACTAGCATACTCTGGACTAGTATATTATTTCCTGTATCACAAGGGTAGGGAAATACGAATTCTTATTTAGAAATCAAAAGAGCCAATTGTTTTGGAAGTGAAAAGAATAGATAATGCTTTTGATTCCATATTAACTCATACAGTTGAACACCTTATAGAAATTTATTTCCCAAAAAAACAGTATTTTCACTTGATACATGAGTCAAACTGTCAATTATATTATTCCTTTATGTTAAAAGCTCAGTGTGAACATAATTACAGTGTCTTCTTTAATTCACTTTTTATTCATACTCTACGAGTGTGAACAGTGGTGTAGTGCATCTGTGCGCTATAGATAGACAGTGCGTCTGTTCTGTCTTTACAAAACTTGAGAGCATGCTTAGGCTACTGGATTTCACTCATTGACATGTCAGTTGAAGTGTAAAACGTAAGTCACATTTTAAAAGCTGCAAAATGTTTAGAAATTCCTACAAAAGTGTGGGAGATGGGAGTGAGGAGGAGGAATGCAAACTAGGCTTTAGAAGTCTAGGTATGTGGCCCACAAATTATATATGGAGGATGAAAACAAATCTCTGAACAAGAGCATGGCCAAAATGTCTGGGACTACCAAAAAGGTAGTAACTGTGCAGAATGACTTAACTATCTTCTGATCCCATCCTCAGAGCCTACAAAGGGCTTTTATTTCTTATAGAGCTGAAATTCTGATGGCTCTATGAGTCCCTAGTAAACTACCTCCCTGAACTAACTCTGATACTTTCAAAGTTGAAATTTAATTCTCTGGAAATATCAGCTAAGCATTAATTTTTGCATATTCTTATTGATTGAGTTACAGAGATAAGAAATCTTCATTATGGTACTCAATCATAGGTCTTTGTGTTTTAGAGAGCATAGTTTTTAAGGTTAAAAAGTTACTTTTCAAAATTACGAATATCACAAAATTTAGAACACTGAGGTCTTTCTAAATAGTAGAAGTGCATGGATCGCTGTTGAATTGAGTGCTGACTTGTGATTCCCTTGTAGGTGATCTTTGCAGAGCTGTTTCAGCTTCCAGCACCGCCTCATATAGATGTGATGTACACAACACTTCTCATTGAACTATGCAAACTTCAGCCTGGCTCTCTACCCCAAGTTGTATCCTTTCCTTTGTTTTTAAACGTCCTCTGTTTGGCCTGGCTTTACAAGATTGTTAAATATTTCTGCTGGGTGGGTTTAAATCACTTCATGAAAACAGTTTGACATTTCTTTAAAAGTTAAAAATCACATATACCATACAATCAACCACTCTACTCTTTGTTGACTAAGAGTATTAATGTTTATAACTTTATGTGTAACAACCCCAAACTGGAAACTGTCCAAATATCCATCAATACGTGAATGGATAAGCAAATTTTGTTACAATTATACAATGGAATACTACTCAGGTTGAAAAAAAAAAAGAACAGATTTTCAATGCAGGCATCAACATGAGTGAATTGCAAAATATATGTTGAATAAAAGATGCCAAACAAATATGAATTCATAGTATATGATCCCATTTACACAGAATCCTAGAAAATGCAAATAATGTAGTGACAACAGACCAAGATTTGCTTGGGGGCATAAATGGGAAGAAGGGAGGATGGATTATAAGGAGAATGTAGCAATTTTGGAGGTGATGTAAATGTTTATTATCTTGATTTCACAGGTGTATACAGGTCAGGTGTTATTGTATATCATCGATACCTCAAAGAGCAGTTACTTGAATTACTAGCCATTTCATGGACTTCTAGGAAATGTTATTCGTTTTTTCTATTACAGATTTATTTTCAAAGAGAGTATGGTTTCCTTATCCTGAAATTCACAGCTTGCACAGGCAACTGAAATGTTATATATGCGTTTGGACACGATGAATACTACATGTGTAGACAGGTATAGTGTTGCCCCCTCCTTTTTTTTTTTTTTTTTAATATTTGGCTGCAGTGGGTTTTAGCTGCTGCATGTGAGATCCAGTTCCCTGACCAAGAATCAAACCCACGTCCCCTAAATTGGGAGCGTGGAGTCTTAGCCACTGTACTACCAGGGAAGTCCCTGCCTTATTTCTATAGTGTTAGCAGCTTCTACTCCCTGTACTTTATAAAAGTATTTGATCAGAAAAATTTTTGCCCTTTTAAGAATTTCCAAGTTGGTTTTTCTTTCTTGCCTCCTGCAAATAATCCTATATATAATAAAGCTCATACTTGTTGTAATATAGCATTTCACTTTCTAGTCTTAATTTTCAATGTGAAATGATACCCATGCTGAAGTTTTCTTTAATTTCATTGCTTATTTGTTTGGTGCTTTGGTATGGTTACACTTTCCCTTTGTAATTAGGTAGGTAAGCTTTTAAAATAGACTTTATGCTAATTCATATGTAGAAGCAGAGTCTAATTGCGTATATTTATTATGTTTATATATTATGTATTTGTTTATAGATAGTGTCTGTTTCTAAAATAATTAACTTCTCTATAACTACAACTTCAAGACTTGGTTTATACAAAAGACCATATTGGAGTTTTACAGCTGTGTTGATTGGCATGCCCACTTTTGTCTTTTGGGTGAAATCTTCCTGCCTCTGTTAGCTAACATGCTCTCTTACTCTGTCACTTTCCCAGATTAGCTCAGAACAGATAGTGCATATTTTCCATAATCTGTCACGTCCATTGTTGAAATGCAATATTTGAAAACTATCAGAAAAGGCTACCCTGTGTGTTGACCTATTATCTTGAGTAGTTTTAATGATTGAAATTATAGGGACATAAGGGATATGCTTTAAGGTGTCTGCTGAGGTTTTTCCCAGTCTAATTAATAAACTGCCGGTTGCTCTGGGCATTCCAACTATGCCATTCATTCAGCAAGTATTTACTGGGCTCTTACAAATTTCACAGTATTATATAGTATACTAAAGTGATCCCTGTCTAGTTAGATCAGGGGTGTCTTTAAGAGAAAAAGGGGCTTTGATGGTACGTTTTGTTGTTTGTGGTAAAAAGGGCCTGGTATGATAATGAAAGCCTGCGCTTTGGCTCTTGCATTTATAAAATGTTTTTGATCTTTTTTTGCACCTCACAGCTCTGTTTCACTGTCAGTTAAAGGGAATAATACATCCCTCAGCAGTTACTGTGAGAATTAAATTATATAATACAAACATATATAAGGTTCTTGATATAAAACAGGCACTTGAGTCGTATCTGTTACTCTCTTGAAAAGGATAGCACAGTTAGGAGGAGTGAGATGGGGACTGTTATTTTTTTGAAATAGATGAGTTTCAGGATTTGCACAGAGAAGGATAGGTGGCAGGAGAAAGTAACAGCTATAGGTAGGGTGAAAATAGGGTCGTCTTTGTCTGAAGAATTATGTGAAGTCCTATTATAAACTGCAACCATTCATCGTTTTCCATCCCCCACTCTTTGTGTAGGTTTATTAATTGGTTTTCCCATCATCTAAGTAACTTCCAATTCCGTTGGAGCTGGGAGGATTGGTAAGTAGTGTTATCTCTCTCTTTTCTCTACAATTTACCATTTTAAAAAGTAATATTTAAAACTATAATATAAAAGCCATCTTTTTGTGATCTGAAAGATTTAGTTTTATATATATATATATATATATAAATGAAATAATCTGGGTAGAAGGGAACTATTTGCAGCTTAATACAAGGTAGATATAGGTGCAGATTATGTGTAAGAACTTGTAAAACTGTATTTTGTCATTAGGTCAGATTGTCTTACTCAAGATCCAGAAAGTCCCAAACCAAAGTTCGTAAGAGAAGTTCTAGAAAAATGTATGAGGTAAGTTCTTTGTGTTTTCTCCTTAGCTTAGGTGGTCTCATTTCTGTGGGGGAGGTTTCCCTTCTCTGAATGTATGTCCAGAATATCATTTTTAAAATCCAAGTACCTATCTTTCTTCCCTTTCAGATTTAGGCTGAGAAATTAGGGCAGCCATGCCGTCTGGATTCTATGTGAATTAAGTCAAAAAGTTCATTTTTGTCAAATATGCTTTGAAATAATTTCAAATTTTAGGAAAGTTGCCACAATAGAACTCTGTATCATGTTCATCTAGATCCCCTAGTTAACATTTTACTACATTTGTTCTAATGTCTAGTCCTTTTTCCCTCTCTGTATAATATCTACCCTTTATATTGATCTTTTTCTGAACTTTTTGAAAACAAGTTGCAGATATGATGTCTGATCATTCTTTAATAGTCGGTGGTATATTTCCCCAAAACAAAAAAAAACTTCTTCATGACCAGCACACAGCCCTCCAGATCAGGATCTGAGCTGATACAGTAATACCACTATACAATCCACAGATGCTGCTGAAATTTTGCCAACCATCCCAACAGTATTTTTTTCCTTTCTGGTCCGGAATTCTATCCAGGAGCATGTATAGCATTTAATTGTCATTTTCTTCTGATTCCTTCACCTTGAACTGCTGTTATTCGTTCTCGTTCACATCATTGTCAGTTTTAAAGAATGCGGGCCTTACTTTGTTGTGTCGCCTTGGTGCATCCTCATGACTCAAGTCTCGCATTATCCACCACTAAAGATGTTAATCTTAATTATATGGCCACGTCAGGCTTCTCAACCTGAAACTCCCCATTTTTCCCTTTGTAGTTGATTAATATTTTGTGGGAAATATCCTGAGGTAACACTCCCGTCTTACATCATATCTCCACTGCAACTCGTACTTTTATTTGCCACCACTATGATGATCCTCAGGTGATGATTCCCTTTTTCTGTTATTCTTTCTACATTTATTAGTTTGCTTTCTACTGTAAGAAAGAGCTTTCCTTTTTTACCTGTTTATTAATTCCTATGTTTGTATATCAGTAGAGACTATTTCATTCAGTGGATTATAATTCATTACTGTCATTACTAATTTGATGCTTAAATTGCCCCTGATTTGTCCACTGGGAGTCCTTTGTGCCTTCTGTGTCTTTTTTTCCTTTCTTTAATGTTCTCCCTCCATTCATTGAGCATTTCCTTATTTCTGGCACAAATGTTCTGGGCTCTTCTTATGTTTCCTTGCCCCCTTCCTGGAATCATCTATTCATTCAAAGAGGCGGAGTTTCTTTTAGTGGAGCATGGTATTTAAGTAGCAAGGTCTGGACACTTGATGTGTTCATTGCTATTGGGTGTTACTGGTTTTCCGCCCTCTAGATGGACAAGCATAGTGAATATCTTCATGCACACATATACCCATACATACATAAATCTGTTTTTATATCCACCTAGATGTGTGTATCTTTCCAGTTCCAACCCAACATATCATTTTTCTTCCTAGCCTTCCCCTTTGCCATGATTTCTAAATACCTTGGCAGACATTAAGAAACTTGTCTCCCACTGTCTTGATAAGTATTTATTACAATATAACCAATCTCCCAACCATACAAACTGTTTCCTTCACCTCATCCCACCCTACCATCACCACCTCACATCCTTGGCCACCAGGCTTGTGGACCCACTGGCCCACATCTCAGTACAAACCAGAAAGTTCTGAAGAAGACGTGAGTTCTGTTGTGCTGGCCCAGACAGGAGTTAAAACGACTTGTTGCCCCTTTACTTCTTGGTTGTCAGCTGAGTGCAGGGTGTTGATCTTCTGAGTAAAGTGGGGTATTACCAAAGAATGAAACTGATGAATGGTATTTTCTGAGGCTTTTATTTATATTGTAGGTTGTCTTACCATCAGCGTATATTAGATTTTGTCCCTCCTACCTTCTCAGCTCTATGTCCTGCAAACCCAACCTGCATTTACAAGTATGGAGATGAAAGTAGCAGTAAGTAATGAATCCTCTGTTTTTCAAAGGTACTAATGCAAATATTAAGTCAATTATCTAAGGTGGAGAAAGTGAATTATTTCTCTTCTTGGGTTTATATTTTCTCTGTTTGAAAGGTGATTTCTCACCAGCCTCTGTTGTTTTATTTGCCCTGTCAATAATTTTAAACATTTACTGTGATTTCCTTAGTTATTACTGTCTTGTAACTGTTTTTAATATTGTTTATAATGATTCATGAGATTTTAAGTGGTGTTAAGTATAGCAAGATGAATTTATAGCCAGAACTTACTAAAATGAAAGTATGTGTTTGTCATGGCAATTCTGATTACATGAATCGATTTATCATCTGCTCACAGTACAGGCGTGGGAACGTAGGTGCACACAGAGGCTATGTTTTACCTGCAGTGTGCCTCTAGTCTAGAAGTAAATTCTTAAACATACTTTCTTTCTTTTTGGTCATGCCACTTCTGAGATTTGCACTGTAAATCAAAGGGACTGTTTAATTTGATATGCCATATTGTGCGTTACGCTTAGTGGAGGGGAAGGCTGTGCACCGGTGAGCAGTGGTAGAGGCAGGTGTGGAGTTCCCGTTAGTCTTTTTCCGCGGCACTGTGCTCAGCTCCTCTGTGAGCCTTCCACTTCATGTTGTGTAGCAGTTCTTTGTATCTTAAAACTCATTCCTCTCGCTTGCTTTCTCACATTGCACCCCTGCTTCTCCACCTGCACTTCAGACCACACCTGTTTTCCTTGAAACAAAACCCGGTTCCAGGGCTGCATATTCCATTTCCTATGTTACTGTGTCACTTATTCCTTAAAACAACTCTTGAGAAATAGGTATGTTTCTAACACCAGTTTTACAGTGAGGGAATGGCTTCAAAGAGGTAAAGCCCAGACTTAAATACTGAGCAGCCTTGTTCTTGATCACTGTGTTTTCTGCAAAAAGCAGAGCTTGATGTGGTACTTAGAAGTGCCACATTTTGATTTCTGCTTTGTACTGGCTCAGAGAACCATAAGATACAGTCTTTGATATCAAAGAGTTCAGACTTCTGTTGAACACTGAGCTTTCTTTTTTCCCCACAGAAATAACTCAGCCTCCAGCCTAGCGTTTAAGGCCCACCTAAACTGTTGTTTCTACTTGACGGTTTGTCATTTCCACTCCAGCCAAGCCCACTTTGTTTTTTCCATGCTTCTCATTCTTGGTTTTACCTTTGTTTGTACCATTATCCCTTTCTATTCTCTGATTCCTGTTCTCTCTTCAGGATCTAGCCCAAGCTCCACTCTTGTAAATATTTTCTTAACCTTTAGCAAGCCAGTTTCGTGCTACTCTCTGGCTACTTTTTATGTGAGTATCTTGGTTCCTTATCTAGAGTGTAGACTTGTCGATGGCGGAGGATTTTTCTTCCCTTTCTCTCCCACTTTCAAGAAAAGTACAGAGCACATGTGAATTGTTGGAACTGACTTTATTCATTACAAATGCTTAGTAACTCATATTCTGTGTCAGAATTGCCTTTTTTGCTACCTCTTTGTCTACCTTACATTAAAAGTAGATTTCCAGTTGCTCTGGTGATGCTGTACAACATGTATTAGCACAGATTGTATACAGTAAGGACCTGACAGATACTAACCAACAGTAACCATGTGGAGTCACAGCACACAAGCATCTGGCTTATGTAGATTCACGAACGTGGATTCAGCAAAAGAGAAAAGCAAAGAGTCTGTCTTAAGTTGGCAGCCTGCACCTTGTTCAAACCCAAAATTAGTTTCCACTGTATTAGGGAAAAGGAGGATCATTGACCAAAATGAAAGAGAAATACATTGATTCTCAGCCTTTCAGCTTAGAGGCCTAGGGATTTGAGACCATCAAAGGAGAGTTGCAGCTGTGTTTCCTGAGGAAGATCCATACTTGCCTCACACTCTGAATTTCAATTATCTCCATGTTCTTAAGGAAGTGTTGAGACAAGAAACCTATTATGCCTTATTTTAGGTGAAAAGCCATTGACATATTGAATGAAACTTTCATATGTGATTATCTTTATATAGAATAAATATTGACCTTAGGATAGAGAGTACTCTGTTGTTAAAGTAATTTTTAAAAAGTTTTTCAGTTATTTAACTCTTTGCATTCTGTGCTTAGACTCTCTTCCCGGACATTCAGTTGCCCTCTGTTTAGCTGTTGCCTTTAAAAGTAAAGCAACCAATGATGAAATCTTCAGCATTCTCAAAGACGTCCCTAATCCTAATCAGGATGATGATGATGGTAAGGGAATTAAATATTTGTTGAATGGAACTATATATGGGCCAGGTTTAAGTAGAAACATAATTCTCATACAGTGTATTTGTTTAGCCTGACAGCCTGTCAGTTGTTATTCCCCAGAACACAGGTATCTGTTCCCTTAAGCACTGCCTGCTTTCACTCTAGAGAGGTTCATGCACAGGAAGACTTGGTATATTATAAAGTTGGATGTTCTCTCCAAATTGAACTGTAAGTTTATCATCAACAAAAGATAAGACAAAAAGGCATGAGAGGGACTTGCTTTGTCATCTATTAAAACATCTTGGAAACTACAATAACTCAAACAAAAAAAGACAAATTAGTGAAACAGATAAAGTCTACTGGGACAACGGGGTAACCATTTAGGAGGAAAATTGTGTTAGATCTGTACATAATGATGTGCAGAGAAAAATGACTTAAAATATTAATGGTGTTTAGATTATTACTCAGATTTTGTTTAGATTTTTCTAAGAAATTTGTATTATGTTAGAATATATTTAGAAAGTATAATTCAGAATGTTAAATTTAGACATTGTCAGACATCTTAGGACATGGACCTAAAGTGTAAAGGGCTTACTGTATTTTTCTCTTTTACTATTTATCTTGCCACCATGTAGAGAGATAAGAACAAAGAAATCTATGTGGTATTTGTAAAAAGAAATGGATCATATAGAAGAATTTGGGAAACAATCCCAAAAAACTTCAGAATTAAGGCCATGCTTAGTTTTGTATTTTGAGTATATGCAGTTAATCAGTGAGGGTCTTTTATTGTCTGTTAGTACTCTTGAGACATTGCTTGAACGTGGGACTTAGTATTTGGATATGAGCGTGCCATGTGTTTAGCAATACAGGTTGGGGACCGAAGAATTGCTATACTTAGTCTTCCTAACTCTCTTTACTGTGGACTGTTGCTCAGATGAAGGATTCAGCTTTAACCCACTGAAAATTGAGGTCTTTGTACAGACTTTGCTACACTTAGCAGCCAAGTCGTTCAGCCACTCCTTCAGTGCTCTTGCAAAGTAAGTACAACCAGAACACGCATGCTCTCTTGAGGGTTTAAAACTTTGCTGGGTGAATACCAGGGTGTAGTAGTTTCTACCTTAAGATTATTGAATATAAAGATCTTAATAGTATCATATAATTTGATACAATGGGTTTTGGTTTGTGGTAGCTAAAATCCCCATCCTATGGCTCCTGTCTGTGGTTTGCACCTATATATAAAGTGTACATTTTTTCACATAAACCTGTAGAGAAACAAAAACCTGGGTCCATAGGACAGTCAAAAAGTTCCCACCTTGTCCAAGGATCTTCCTAAAAAGAAGGTGAGCAGAATTGAGAGCCAGCTGCATTTTTGGGAGCCACCCAAAGGTTGACATCTAAAGACAGAACTTTTTAACTCATCATACAGTCTAAATGAAGAAAGAACATACAGGTATTCTTCCCAGTCAGGCAGAGAAACTAGACTCCTCACCCCATCTCAACTTCCAAGTCTATGAGACTTGCAGGGCTCCCACAGAAGATGCAGGCAGAATACTATACTTGTGTTAGGAGACTATTCCTTAGCCCCCATCTATCCTTAAATACACAGTAGAGTCCTTGGTTTGACAGTATTTTGTAATTCTAAGCTTTTGAGACAAATGCCATACAAACTGAATTCCTAATCATACCTTTTATATTCCTTAATGGTTAATGATGTTTGCTTATTCTGTATGTATATACTGCACTGGAAATTGAGTAACGTTGTAAAGCTTTGAAAATATTAAGATCCTCAAGTAAGTTTATATGTGCTATTTCTGCCCCCACCCCCGCCAACCATGAAAAGGTTTCATGAAGTCTTCAAAACCCTAGCTGAAAGTGATGAAGGAAAATTACATGTTCTAAGAGTCATGTTTGAGGTCTGGCGGAACCATCCACAGGTAAAAACTAATTAGATATGTTGAGATGCTGATTGTATAGGTATAAAAAGAAGGCACTTGATGTCATTGTTTTAGTTTGTAGAACATGAAATTTGGCTGTGCCCTTCAAACAGTTTTTAAATCTATAATTTTAGTGCTGTGAAAGTAATGATGCTTGAGTGATTCTCTAAAGAGCAAGTGTTATGATTTGTTTGATATTATAATATCTCAACACATTTTAAGTAAGAATGCTTATTTCTTGGAAGGTTCTCCAATTGGGTAGGAGATAGTTCTTTAATCTATCCAGTTTCTATTTTTAAACAGGCCCCAGATTTCTCAAATCTCAATATACTATTGTACTGTTTTAATACCATGTGTTATAAAGAGGCATTAAAATAAATTTTGGAGTATATTTAAGACATTTTTCATGATAAAACTTTAGGATTAACTTTGACACATTATTAACCAGGATATTTTTGCACAAACTAACGCTTGTGGCCAGCAGTTTATTATATAAATGAATACTGAAATATCTGCAGTCAATAACATCCAGGTAACAAAAGATGTATTACTAAATCTCTGGTCAGTATGTCTTAAGTATTAACATCCAGAGTTTCTTTTTGCTCAGTTTTTGTGTTGTTGTTATATTCTTACAAAAAGTATCAGAGCCAAGCAGAAGGGAAAACAAATCTTGAGACCTAATGGTCAAATTGTTCAGTTCCATAGCTACTGAATGTTCACAGCCATCCTATTTTAACTTTTGTAGCAGTGGGATTATTGTGGCCTACATATAACTGTGACTTACCTGAATAACTTCTTTCCTCTGACTATAGATGATTGCTGTACTAGTAGATAAGATGATTCGTACGCAGATTGTTGACTGTGCTGCAGTAGCAAATTGGATCTTCTCTTCAGAATTATCTCGTGACTTTACTAGGTAAAATGGGTTATTTTACAAAGATCCTATTCTCTAAGAATTGTTATACATGAGCTCCAAATTCTGGTTCAGACCAGGTTAATACTAGTATCATAGTGGTCCACTCTGGACTCGGCAGGGTTTCTTGCACAACAGAAGTACACACAACCAGTCTGGTTGCAGTGTCTCTTAGGGACACACATATAAGTTGAATTAGGACTTAAAAGTAGAAATGCTTACAAAGGATCCAAACTGTTGGGCGAAGAGATCAGGCTGTATGTCAGGATCTCAACTAGACAATGAGACAGGGCAGGAGTTCACACTAAGAACTGGCAGAAATCAGTCCATTGTAGATTAAGTACACATTATGGAGGGATTGAGGAAAGCCTGGTGGGCAACTGAGGGGAAGGAGGTCTCACCTTAGTCATAAAAATCCTAGATATAATACACAGAAAATTCTCTCTCGACTCATTCCCCCTAAAAGAAAAAGACTTTTTGTTAAGTTTGGTTCTTATACATGAAGCAGAGTCCACAGGCTTTATACCTGATCAGGGCTAGGACAATAGGAGTTGACACAAAATAGGAAACCTATTACTTGCAAAGACATAAATATCCATCACAACCTTTATCCTCTTCACTGTATTTGTTATTGGCTTAGGGCTCTAAGCTGAATCTTTAGGGTGAAGGAGTGTGGTCTAAGATTATCATACCAGCCAAGTTGGCACTCAGAAATGAGAGCAACAGAAGGATATTCTCAGATGTGCAACATCTCAGAAAACCACTCAAGTATGTGTTAGCCATCATCCTTAGTGGTTTACGTCTGCAACTCTAACTCTGCAAAGCCTTTCTGCCCAGCTGACTGATGCAGAGTTAAAGTACTCTGCTCCTTTAACCCGTTTGCTAACATTCTAGACCTTGTTTTATAATATTCCACTTAAACTGTCATCATCCAGATTAAAACTTGTAGAAGGAAGTACTCTTCTGTGCTGTATATCCTGGGGTTAGGAGACATAATGTTATAGACATAAAAAGGAGTTAAGAAGCTACTTAAACACACTGATATTTATGCAATAAACATTTAAAGCACCTACAGGTGATCCTGGTACTTGAGTAGTTTGAAAAAGTAGTTGACATAAGTATCTCATTCCTAAAGGCCCAGCAGTTGATAGCTATTATCAACTAATGAGGTTCTTTCATGTTCCAAGAGAATTGGCTGAGTTTGTGCTAGTATAAAGCATGTGAATGAGCCTCAGATTAGGTTTCCATTTCAGAAAAACTACAATAAATAGTGTTTACATTCAAAAGAGAGAAAAATGTATTTTTGTTTCTAGGGTGTTTTTTCTGGTTTGCCATTTCACTGACTGTGTATACATACATTCTGTGTGTGTCTAGTAGGGGATGGAAATAAAAATGACAAGGACCCAGTATTGCCTTCAGGAAGCTCATCTGGATCTAATGGGTAGAGCTAGATCGTGTGCATGATTGATTGTGCAAGAAAAATTATGTTGCTGGAGAAATATACCTTATTCTGCCTCAAGAATAGAAGGCTATATCAGACCTTAAGTATGTGTAGATTACAAAAGTTAAGAGGTCTTATTTTCTTTAAGTATAGTTTAACATACAGTAACCAAATGCCTTATTACTTTAAGATTGTTTGTTTGGGAAATCTTGCACTCCACAATTCGTAAGATGAACAAACACGTTCTCAAGATCCAGAAAGAGCTAGAAGAGGCTAAAGAAAAACTTGCAAGGCAACACAAACGGGTAAGCCTTGTGTCGACTATAAATAGTCAAAGAAAATAATATAAGAAATCATTGAGAATATTCATTGCCTTGATGGGAGCTTTTTGAGACCAAATCATGCAGAGCTGTTTGTAGAAATGGAGGAAGGGGAAGGACTGGTGCCTGCTGCTCTCTGTCGTTTTCCTGCATGGTGAACCTGTTAAGCAAGCCACAAAGCTTACTTTTTCCATAGTTTACCATCCTGTTGCCTTCCCAAAGGAGAAGGAAGGAGGACACCGGTGTTTCTATAAAAGTTTCTGATGCAAGAGGGAAAGAGAAGACTCATGGTGTTCACCCCTTCCCTGGTACGGGGGTGGGGAGGGAGCACGGCAAGAGGAGACAGTCTTTTCCGGGCCCATAAAATACTCCTTGTATTATTAATATGTTTAGTATTATAGCCATCTGGGGCAGCAGTGAGCTGGATGTATTCCTGAGATTCAGCAGATAGTACTGTTGTTCTTCATGACAGTTTTCCAGTGTTACACACATTTACCAGAAAAAGGTAAAAGCAGGTTTGATGACTTACACAAACCTAAGACACTGTTAAGGTAAATGGCATCATCCCGATTTTATACGTGAACCTACTCCAGAGACTTGACTTCACACCACCCTGTTCTCTAGATATGTGGTGTCCATATGATAACCACTAGCAACTTGATGATAACCACATGTAACTTTAATAAAATTTGAATACAGTGTAAAATTCAGTTCCTTAGTCACACTAACCACATTTAAGTGCTCAGTAGTCATGTGTGGCTATTGTGAGGGCAGTGCAAATTTATGTTAAAGTTTTGTGATGAGAGGTTCCCAAGACCCTAGCCCTATATTTCTCCTAGGAGCAACAGTTCAGTGTTCAGAGTTCACAGCAATTTCATAAAACCACCATTGTAAATAACAATAATCAACTGTACATTTTACAAAGCTGTTTTCATTTTGAATGAAGACTGTGACATACATTTCCTCCTTGAGTGGACTGTCCTGTAAAAGGCATAAGTCATTCTGCTATATTGGAAGCCCAATGCCATTACCCAGGACAAGTGCCACTGAATTTCCCTGGCCTAGATAAGCACTTACAGGACTTTGGATGTTTGTTTGCCTGTATGTTTGGTTCTTTTCTTGTGGAATAGAAGTCTTCAGATAGTATTTGACCAGACACAGTAAAATCCTCAGGTGTGCTTGTTGGGGTTTACTACACTGGAATTCTAAACGGTGGTTTCCTTTTGTTCCTTGGCATTCTGTAGCGAAGTGATGATGATGACAGAAGCAGTGACAGGAAAGATGGGGCTCTTGAAGAACAAATAGAAAGACTGCAGGAAAAAGTAGAGTCTGCTCAGAGTGAACAAAAGAATCTCTTCCTTGTCATATTTCAGGTATCGTGACTTGGGACATTGATAGGTTCAAAAAAACCAGTTTATTTCTTTAGTTTTAAAAAATGTTTTTAATCATTATGAGTAAGGTCTTAAATGTATAAAAATTTACATAGGAAATAAAAGTTCACTAATTGGAGGTAATTCTGTTGTTAGTTACCATGTATATTTCTTCTTGCTTAAAAAAAATGGGGGATGCTGTTATTAAGTACTTGTAGACCTGTTTAGATGATTGCTTTCCTTCCTGAAGATTTTTGTGTATACATTCCTGTTAACATTTCTGATTATGTCCTTAAAACAGAGTCTAAGAAAAATTACTAGCATAAGTAATCTAAATATTAAAGGTTAGATTATTTTTGTATTGCCAAAAATGATGTGCTACTCACCTCATCAGGCTTCCCAGGTGTCTCAGTGGTAAAGCAGTCTTCCTGCCAATGCAGGAGATGTGGGTTTGACCCCTTGGAAAGGGAAGATCCCCTGGAGGAGAAAAGGGCAACCCACTCCGGTATTCTTGCCCAGGAAATCCGGTTGACAGAGGAGCCTGGTGGGCTACAGTCCATGGGTTTGCAAAAAGTCAAAAACAACTTAGGGACCAAAGACTAAACAACGCATGTTATCACTGGTCTGCCTTTCACACTTCAGTGTTTACTGAATCATGAAAGTCAGGGGTTCATACCACAAAGATAGGGTGAAACAAGCAATACCTTTGAGGTCTCTTGGTCAAAAGTGTGATTGTTTCTGAAGTATAAGAATTTTTACTAACACCTCTGGAACTTTGTACCCTATTTCCAGCGTTTTATCATGATCCTGACCGAGCACTTAGTACGCTGTGAGACTGACGGGACCAGTGTGTTAACACCATGGTATAAGAACTGTATAGAGAGGCTCCAGCAGATCTTCCTACAGGTTTGTGGAAAACTTTGATTAGGATAATAAACATCACTGTTCTCAGCCATGGGAATTCTCTCCTAGCTCAGTTAGAATGCAGTCTGTAAGTAATAGAGCTGCAAAATGACATGACTTAAGCAGTGGTGGCTCAGTCAGTAAAGAGTCTGCCTGCATTGCAGGAGACCCAGGTTTGATCCCTGGAGAAGGAAATAGCAACCCACTCCAGTATTCTTGCCTGAGAAATCCCATGGACAGAGGAGCCTGGTGGGATCGCAAAGAGTCGGACACGACCAAGCCACTAAACACAGCACATCCTCAGCCACAGGGATTCTCCGTTTTAAAAAAGCATCAAAGTTGTTAGGTTATATGGTACCTGTAAGCCCTTTAGTTAGTGTCCATTTGTTCCTACCATTGCTCATCAGAATATTTAGGCTTAAAATTGGCTCTGTATCACTCAGACTCCTAATTGCCATTCTCTTTGTTGGAGAGCCTAGCTGTGACACAAAATAAAAAAATGCTAAGGGAAGAGTAATAAGATTTTAAGAACCTCTTTAAATCCAAAGTTCAAATGATAACAGTGCTTCTGGAGGCACTATTAGTAAGTTCCCTGAGGTTCTTACAGAAAGCAGACCGCAACACATACTCTGTTAGATTTAAGTTAGATTTGAAGTACAGTGGTATCTTCAGACACCAACACCCCAAGCAAATCCTTATCGGTTTGTTCTAGACAAGAGTGTGATTAAAGCAGAAGGCTTAAAGGGGGGAAAATAGTTCCTTGAAAAATCTAGAGTAAATTTTTTGTTGGAGGCTTATTTATTGTCAATACCCTGATCCTATAGGAATCTGAGTATATTAAAGTTTATATATGTACATATAGAAGAAACTTTGATTTTCTGACGATTTTTTCCAGTTAGGCTCAGTAAGTCACTGATTTTCAGTAAGACAGATAACCTCTATTTTAAAAGATAAAAAACAGTGAGGTTTGGGTTTCCTGTTTTGTGGAATACTTAACAGATCACTGGGTAATTCTGAAATATAAATAGGTTAAATATTTTTTTCTTAAGACATCTCTTTGCTTAATGCCCTAACCAAAAAATGAAATGATTTCCAAAATTTCTTCATAGTTCATCCCTTGTCTGGGCAACTTTTAAAAAGTCATACTATATACTCTGTCCTAATTAGGGGAAGGGCTTCCCTGGTGGCTCAGAGGTTAAAGCATCTGCCTGCAGTGCAGGAGACCCGGGTTCAATCCCTGGGTTGGGAAGATCCCCTGGAGAAGGAAATGGCAACCCACTCCAGTAACTCCTGCCTGGAAAATTCCATGGACTGAGGAGCCTGGTAGGCTATAGTCCATGAGGTCACAAAGAATCGGACACGACTGAGCGACTTCAGTTTCAGTTAGGGGAAAGAACCAGCTGAACTCATCTAGAATAGTAGCAGGTGGTGCTGCCATGGCCGTGAATTATGAATTGCATAGAAACAGACCAGAACTGAATTTTTAAATTATTGACCATCATTTTTTTCTTCTTCATTTCCCCCTACATTTTCTCCATATTCGGGCTTTCCAGGGTTATTATGCCTAGCAGCTAAACCGTTTTTCTCTGCTCTTTCGCATCACTCCACAACGTGGGTAGGCTTTAGGGGAATGTTTGGGAGATTGCTTGTGTACTCCCTTTCCTAACCTAAACATTTCCCCCTTCTCTGTGTCTACAGCATCACCAGACAATCCACCAGTACATGGTGACCCTGGAGAACCTGCTCTTCACTGCTGAGTTAGACCCCCACATCCTGGCTGTGTTCCAGCAGTTCTGTGCCCTGCAGGCCTAAGGGTCATTTTTTTTCCCCTTTCCTGTCAAGATTTTTTTTTAAAGAGCTCAAAATAATCTGTCTTATTTTTGATTGTTTGAATGCTTGCTTTCTTGTAGCATCCTGTCACTTTCTAAAAGAAACAGAGAGAGGACAGTGAAGAAATATGGTATTGATTACCCTTAGTTTCCCCTAAAAAGCAGATATTCCCTAATGACAGTAATGTGATAATGCATAGGATGTATCATATATGTGACAAATACAACTTTTCTGATATTTTTTTCTCCTTAAGGCACAAAAGATAACTAATTTGAGGTATGTGAAACACTAGAGGGTCAAGCTTATTTACCAGGTAGTATATAGAACTGATGAATTTATTATCAAGTAGCATAGCTTTTCACAGCTCATGGGTAACCTAACATGGCTGAAATAAAACAAAATGTTTTTTAAACTTTGGTATTTCATGATTTATCATCTCAGTCTACTTTAGTGATTTCTTTGTAAAATACCTCCATCTGAAATTTTCTCTTCAAAATACTTTTAATTACTGTAGTATTTTTAAGATACTATTTAAAAAGTTACTAGAGTAGCAATTCCTAAATCTGAATATAAATCACCTGGGACTCTCTAAAGTTATTTTTAAATTAATATTAAACCAGTCTTTCAAACACAGACATATCAGGTAGTTCTTAAGGCTCCCAGGTAATTGCAATATGCAGACAAGTTTTGGAATTATCATCTTAGAATATCTGATCTCAAACCTGAGACAGATCTGTCCAAGCTCATATAGTGAATTTCGTGTTAAAGTGTGACTTAAAAGTAGCTAGACTGACTAAAGCCTAGTGTTAGATGTAGGTTTGGATTTTATTTCTGTGGAATCAGGTCCAAGTAACTACTAATTCCTAAACCTGTTTCCTATATGGTGTTGAGGCTTAACTAAGATAAGAAAAGTACATTGTAAAATAACAAGGGGTTCTCTGACATTCCAGGTTTCTAGCATTTTTAGTTTTTATTTCATTGAAGCTTTGAAAAAATTTAGCAATAATCCCACAACTGAAGTAGCTTTGTTCATTTATACAATATAGGTGTTTTTTTTAAACTTAGTACATCATAAGTTTATGGTGCATAATATACGGGGTCTCTCTGGTTTACCATATACTTAGTGGCTACAGAATATAGTCTACTCAGTAGATGGAAATTCCTAGGATTTTAAAACACCATACCATTTAAGACAAAGAATCACAAGATTAAAGCTGCATGGCAAGTTACTGGCAGGGAACTAAAAGCCAAGCGCTTAGCTAAGTGTTCTTTTGTTTATACTGTTCTCCTTCCCACAAACTATGTAATTAGTTAGAAATGGCTCCTGTCCTCAAGAAGCTAAAGGATAACCATTTAAGGCTCTGGTAATTCTGACCCTAGGCTGCTTTGTAATCCTTTCATAATGTATTGCAAAGTGTGGCTACTTACATTTTTACTTGATCCACCTCCTTCCTCTTAGACCCTCTCTTCACATGTAATGGTTGCTTCTAACAACTGCTCACTAATGTGACCCTGCTCTTACCCAGTCTGGCAAACTAGGTATATGGAAAAACCAAACCAGAGATTGAATTCTGAAGAAACAAACATTCAACAATCGCTCTCCCCACAAATGAAGCTCACAGAGACAAGAACAGCACGTCACACTGTACATCGTACCTTGCAATAAATCAATATGCTCTTAAACTGCACTGATGCCATTTAACATGCTTTTGTCCAAGTAAACATAATTTTTGTTTTCCTTGACTCTAAAGCTCATAGGAGTTACTCAGAAAGCAGTTCAAATGAAGATAAAGTTTGCTTGCTTTTCCTGGAAAGTACTTAGCAGTGATTTCTATGACTTATTAACAATCTACAGTTATATCTGAAAATGAAAGATGAGGACAGAACTTGGCGACCTGAGTAGAGCATATATGGCTGTCAGTGATATCTGGACACCAGAACTGTCTTAGATTAATGAAGGTAAAGAGTGATTGACTGGAAGCCCACCTCAACTAGACAAGTCTTAGCTATACTGGTCTCGATAATACATGCTCATTAATAACTTACGTGTCATTTGCTATAGATTTGCCATATTTAATCATGACAGTCATTAGATTATTTATTTTATGTCTATGTGACAGATAAAAACAAGCCCACTGAGTAACTTACCCAAGGTCCACAGCTAGTAAATGGAATCTAAAACTATGTCCATGTGGTGGTTCAAGGGTTCCTTATCTCCCAATGCAATTGTCAGCAGCCTGAACCCCTAGTTACTTGCCAGAAGCTTTTTATTTTGTCCAAAGAAGGTCTTGCTGCCCATTCAGAATCTATTTTTACTGAGCTGTAATATTCAGCATAGCACATGAAAAAAATCAATATTCGAAAAACACAAACCATTTCAGTATTGAATACTTATATAGAGAACAGTTAGTAATGACAGTTTCAAGTCTTTGGCTTTGACTTGTTTTGACTTTTGCCCTTCTTCAAGCATAATCTCCAAGAGCTGATCTGAAGAAAAACATGAAAATGTATAAAAACTTCCTATTTGTTGCAGTAAGATAAAAAGTCCTGTCAAAGAACAACTTGAAGTTATCTTGAATTTGTTTTTATAGAAAAAAAAAAATGCATGCACCCTGTTAATCAAGCACTTGGGATCAATTGCTCTTACCAGGTAACTACCCTGTAATCCTTTTGACAAGATAGGGTAATATTTGACTATTTAAACTTGATCCAAATGTTTGGGGTGATGTCAGGTTGTAGGTTACCATTCCTTTAGAAGTGCTACATAAACAGAAGCAAGCTGTTTTCCCTCCCAGGATTACATGAGAATACCTGTAAGGCACTTTGCATAGTGTTTGCATGACATACAGAAAATGCACAGTGAATGTTAACAAGTTATTACCTTTGATCAACAGTTTAGCTGTTTTTCTATTTTACCCAGATTTGAAAAGGCATATCCAGACACTGATACTAAGATCTATCATAAACCCTAAGGATACAGAAAACTTGTCCCAGCAAAGCTCCCTCATACCCTTAGAGACAGACATGGTCTAGAAGACCTGGCCCAGGGTCTGGGGTGCAGCAGTCTACCACCATCCCTGCTGGTTTCTGGGATATGAATCCAGCTCGGCCAGCTTTTGCCTTTACTGCTAAAAGCTCTTCCTTCTACCTCAATCGAGGGTTTGGCTTGGTCGCTTATTTCTCAGTTTTAGCTCTAAGCTAACACTTTAAAACCCATTCTATTGCTCAGCTCCCACCCTTATTATAGAAAAAATGGTCACACACTTAGTGTTTTGCCCACCAGACCTGCTGGACCTTAACTGAAACTTGCTGTTAAGCCATAACATACACAATTATTGGAGCATTATTTATACAAGTGTTTCATTCATTTATGAAGACTTTACATTTTGGTGAATTTTGAACAGGACCAATCTAAATTTCCACACTGTAGAACAGATCACTTAACTAAACATCACATTTTCTCATATGTCAGTTCATGGCCACACACAGTACAAGTCTTCCGGTACATGTCATCCTCTAGGTTTTCTTCAGCCCCATACTCATGTTGATGAGCAACTGTTTGCTTTTTCCATACACTGCTTCTTACTGCTCGCCGTAATTCTAAGGAAAAAATAAAAGCCAATTGTTCAGTGGTGCTATTCAGCTGAATTAAAAATCCATTGCTTTTCAGCTGTGTTTAACCAAATATGGTTTATGCCTTAATTTTATAACAAGTCAAAACTAATGATACAGTTTTGGCAAGCCTACTTTCTTAGCTCACTAGTTTGGTCTGTGGAATCTTTCAAGTCACTGTTGGTTTTAGTTTGAAACAGGAGGTTCAGAAATGGGGTATGTGGATTAGAAGAACAGCAAGAAACTAGATTCAGAAGACATGCAAAGAATAGTTTAAGCAGCTGACTATGGAAAACAGGATGCCAAAGAATGAGAGGGGAATCAACTGGGATGACTGACGATAACGATTTAAGTTCCTTACAGTCAGGAGCTACTTCTCTGAGAGGCAAGTCAAACTCCGCAAGAAAACTAGAAAACCAAGAACCCAGCCACTCTGCTGATGTTTCATCTTAGAAAAGCTGCTTCTGCAACTGACCTTATATCTACTGAATTCTTTATTTTATAGAAGACAGCAGTATTTTAGGAGATAAACTGCTAGTAATTGTTACAAAGTACAACAAAGAAAAGAATCACTGGCTATTAAGAGCTGGAAAGAACTATAGAGTTGTTTTACTTCATTTTATTTTGCAGGTAGGAAAACTGAACAAAGATATGAATAGCAGGGGAACCCAGGTCATGTATTCCAACGTTGAGAACTTTTCCTACTACATCATACAAAACAGCCTTTTCACAAAGAAAAGAATTGTGTTGGATGTTCTGAAAACCAACCAGGACATTCTAAAGTTCACACTGCATGTTACCTGAGGAAACCAAATGCTTTGTGTTAATTAGAAAATAAGCTAATAACATCTCAGTTTCTAGTTTAATGAATAAAAAGCAAATTTCTTCTACTCTGACCAATGATCCAGCATTGTCTTGTTGGCTGCCCTACCTAAGAGAGAGTATGATCATTACCTTCTATAATCTCAGCCTTAAAAATCAAAGTACACCAAGTAATCATACATTTTCTTTAATCCATTTTACTGTAAGTAGTATCAAAATACCACTTGAATCTTTTTATGTTTAGCCTTTACTGTATCATATGGATAAGCAAACAAATAAGGCTATGTATCAGGCACTGTTCTAAGTATGTAAACACATTCAATCCTCACAACACTGTGTCATAAGTACAGTTATCATCCCAATTTTACAGATGAGAAAACTAGCGCACAGAGAGGTTACATAAGTTGTGCCTAAGGTCAAACAGGCAGAGGCACAGTCCAGCTCAGTCCATGTTCTTAACCACTAGGCTGTGCTGCCTTTTCATACACTTCCAGTATGAAAAGCACTCTATTTCAGGCCGCTTTCAAGCTTCAGTGTATACACTTCTAGATAGTTTATATCTATCATGTTCTAAACTCTCATCTGTATTCCTATATCCTCCCATATTCTGAAGAACCTTATTTTAAAATTGAGATATTTTTAAAATAAAAAATAAACAGTATGCTAACCAGAACTGCACAGATGCCTCATGGTTTCGGATAATGACAAGATGTTTCTTCAAGTTCCAGTACCTACTTTTCAGCTTTGTTGTGATGTATTCTGGCCACTTTTCCTTTACTACCCAATGAAGAAAATCTCTCAAAATGTGACTGCATGCCAATCACTAAGCTAACCTCTGCCCCATTTGAGCATTCTGTGAACTTGAGAGAGAACAAAAATCTACCTTACTATCCATAATTGTCACAACTGAACATAATGTTTTATTCTGACTTTATGGCTTTTCTTCCCATTCTTCAGCTAACCTATCAAGGTCTATAATAACAAGAACAAAGCCTGTCTTTAATATTTACTAGACATTCCTGAAAAAACTTGTGCTAGAAAGGAAGTAATAAAAAAATTTAATAAAAACCTGCTGTCTCATTTCTTGCCACTTCTTTCTCCACCTGAAAAATCTAGTCCTAAAGCCATGAGGAGTAGCAAGTAAAGCGAGCATCTGTGGTAGGGTGGGCAGAGCCCAGGACAAATAAGGAAGGTCTCCTAAAGAGGAGGCAGCACATGAAGGGAAATTAGTTACATTCAGGAGCACCAATCAAATAATTACATTAAAAAGAATAATGGAAATCAGGATTCTGACTGTCAGAGAAAGGAGTTACAAGTAAGGAAAGGGAGAAAGCCAGAATAAACCCTAAATTTTGGATTAGAACTGGGTGTGGACTCATAGGTATATAATGTATATATATATATTGGCCACCTGATGTGAAGAGCTGACTCACTGGAGAAGACCCTGATGCTGGGAAAGATTGAAGGCAGAAGGGAAAGGGAATGACAGGATGAGATGGTTGGACGCCATCATTGACTCAATGGACACTGCAAAGAGTCAGACACGACGGAGTGACTAAACTCAACTGATACATATATGTGTGTTTTGAGCTAGAAAGATGTGCTCAAAGAATGATGAAGACATGCCAAAAGGACACAAGAGCTGGTCTGGAGATACTTCTGTTGGCCCAAATCAGGCAATTTGAGCACCAAAATAATTAAGGACAGAAATTAACCAAAAGCCACTGAGAAGAACAGGAATTAATGAATCCACACCAGTAACAAATAAGTAGGGGAGAGGATGCTATCAGGGCTGACTTCCAATGTGTTAAATGTGGAATGAGTGCTGAAGTTAGAAAACAGTTTTTGCAACCATCATCCTAGGTTCAGGCAAGAACCACCCATGGATGGATGCTAAACTTAAGGGGAGTGTTGAACAGAAGCAGGTACTTACATGGTCTTACAGGACTTTTGCCTATCAAATAAAAAATAAATACATCACCACTAAGGGCAGATGGATATCACATGCCTCCAGACGTGATACCCTGGAAAAGTCACATCAGTTATATACCATCCAACCTGAAATGAATAACCTGAATCTGACCATCAGGAAACATCAGAAAAACCCCACGTGAAAAATATTACTGTAAAAAAGATAGAGGAAGGGGAAAGACTTCTTCAAAAATGCCAGTGTCATAAATGATAAAGGCTATGAAAATATTCCAGAATAAAGAAATTTAGAAAGACTTGGTACCTAAAGCCAATACCTGGTCCTAGACTAGATTTTATACTAGAATGAATAAACTACACAGGACATAATTGGGTCAACTAACAAAACTGGAATAAGGATGACTAAATAAAAATATAGATACTATACTTTTGTAAGAATCTTCCTATTCTTAGGAAATTTGCATTTTTAGTATTTAGGGATAAAAAAGGCTGGCAATGTATATAACCTACTCTTAAACGGTTCATAAAAAGAAATGTGCAAGAAGAATGCAAATGGCATAAAGTGTCAACATTAGGTAAATCTAGGTGAAGAATATATGGGTGTCCCTTGTACCATTCTTATCCTTGCGATTTTATGTAAATTTGAAATCATTTCCAAATAAAAACATTTTTTAAAAGACAGGAGCTAGATTGAAGGGACGTCCACTGGCCAAATTTGGGCATTAAGATGAATAATGGAAAGGAGTACACGGCCATATACTGTCACCCTGCTTGTTTAATTTATATGCAGAGTACATCATGTGAAATGCCAGGCTGGATGAATCACAAGCTGGAATCAAGATTGCCAAGAGAAATAACAAACTCAGATAGGCAGATGATACCACTCTAATTGCAGAATGTGAAGAGGAACTAAACAGCCTCTTGAGGGCAAAAGAGTGAAAAAGCTGGCTTGAAACACAACATTAAAAAAACTAAGATCATGGCATCCAGTCCTGTCCATTCATGGCAAACAGAAGGGGGAACAGTGGAAGAAATGACAGATTTCATTTCACGGGTTCCAAAATCACTGTGGATGGAGACAAACCTATATAGCATATTAAAAACCAGAGACATCATTTTGCTAACAAAGGTTCGTATAGTCAAAGCTATGGTTTTCTCAGTAATCACATACAGATGTGAGAGTAAACCATAAAGAAGGCTGAGCACCAAAGAACTGATGCTTTCAAACTGTGGTGCTGGAGAAGACTCTTGAGAGCCCCTTGGACTGCAAGGAGATCCAACCAGTCAATCCTAAAGGAAATCAACCCTGAATATTCTCTGGAATATTGCTGATACAATACAGCAATATAATACAGCAATATTCTCAAAATATTGCTGCAGAAGCTGCAATACTTTGGCCACCCGACATGAAGAGCCAGCTCATTGCAAAAGACCCTAATACTGGCAAAGACTGAAGGCAAAAGGAGAAGGGGCTGGCAGAGGATAAGATGGTTAGACAGCATCCCTGACTCAACGGACACGAATTTGAGCAAACTCCTAGAGACAGTGGAGGACAGAGGAGCCTGGCATGCTGCAGTCCCTGATGATGCAGAGTCAGACACAACTTAAGTGACTGAACAACAAGGAGTGGACAGACTGTGACACTGACTTGAGAATAAGAATCCATGGTTCCAAATGCTACTAAAAAAAAAGCTCTTCTTTCCAAAAGAAACCAAATAATAATGGTAGAAATAACAGAAATAGAAAGTCACCATTTATATTTACCCTAATAATAACTGACTCAGACAAGATCCAACCTGTGTGCTAAAACCACTGAATGAAACTTAAGGAATGAGATATTCACATAGTGTTAAGAGTCACCCCACAGATTTTCTATTAATTATACAGGGGAAAGGGTACCTTTATAATGGGGAAATCTGGCAGATACTGCCTTCGTTAAGTGATACCACGTGTCTCCTGAGGTGACTGATCCAAAGATAATCATGAGGAAACAAACTGCTAATAAACCAAATGGAGGGACATTTCAGAAAATGGGGAGCCTGGACTCTTCAAAAATTATCATAAAAGAAAAAGGCTGAGGGAAAAAAGAGAATACTCTGGATATGCATCATCCTTGATAGGTCCCTGGATCCAACAACTGAAAAGCTATAAAGGACACTGGAACACTTGGAGAAAGACGATATAGATTATATACTGGGCAACTGTTATAACGTACAGTTTGAGCATGGTATTTTTCAGTCAGTAGAAAAATGTCCTCATTTATAGTAGATAAATGCTGAAGTATTAAGAATCACAATGCCTGCAAATAACTCTTAAATGGTTCACCAAAATATGTGTGTGAACGAAAGAGAAAAAAGCAAGTGGAAAAATGTCAACATCTGGTGAAATAAAACATTTGTTTGATTACAGATTAGTAATAGTTTTTCACATTACTTCATTTAAGCAACTTAAAACTTTGGAAAGTAGAGGTCAGCTACTACTGCTGAGATTGAAAAAAGGGTAGTAAGTTCAGAGGCCACAGAGGAGTGAGAAAAGGCTTGCTAGGAGACAGGGATCAAGACCATCCCCATGGAAAAGAAATGCAAAAAAGCAAAATGGCTGTCTAATAGCTGTGAAAAGAAGAGAAGCGAAAAGCAAAGGAGAAAAGGAAAGATATTCCCATTTGAATGCAGAGTTCCAAAGAATAGCAAGGAGAGAGAAGAAAGCCTTCCTCAGCGATCAGTGCAAATTAAATAGAGGAAAACAGCAGAATGGGAAAGACTAGAGATCTCTTCAAGAAAATTAGAGATACCAAGGGAACATTTCATGCAAAGATGGGCTCAATAAAGGACAGAAATGGTATGGACCTAACAGAAGCAGAATATATTAAGAAGAGGTGGCAAGGATACATGGAAGAACTGTACAAAAAAGATCTTCATGACCCAGATAATCATGATGATGTGATCACTAACCTAGAGCCAGACATCCTGGAATATGAAGTCAAGTGGGCCTTAGAAAGCATCACTACGAACAAAGCTAGTGGAGGTGATGGAACTCCAGTTGAGCTGTTTCAAATCCTAAAAGATGATGCTGTGAAAGTGCTGCACTCAATATGCCAGCAAGTTTGGAAAACTCAGCAGTGGCCACAGGACTGGAAAAGGTCAGTTTTCATTCCAATCCCAAAAAAAGGCAATGCCAAAGAATGCTCAAACTACTGCACAATTGCACTCATCTCACATGCTAGTAAAGTAATGCTCAAAATTCTCCAAGCCAGACTTCAGCAATACGTGAACCGTGAACTCCCTGATGTTCAAGCTGGTTTTAGAAAAGGCAGAGGAACCAGAGATCAAATTGCCAACATCCACTTGACCATCGAAAAAGCAAGAGAATTCCAGAAAAACATCTATTTCTGCTTTATTGACTATGCCAAAGCCTTTGACTGTGTGGATCACAATAAACTATGGAAAATTCTGAAAGAGATGGGAATACCAGATCACCTGACCTGCCTCTTGAGAAACCTGTATGCAGGTCAGGAAGCAACAGTTCGAACTGGACATGGAACAACAGGCTGCTTCCAAATAGGGAAAGGAGTATGTCAAGGCTGTATATTGTCACCCTGCTTATTTAACTTATATGCAGAATACATCATGAGAAACGCTGGACTGGAAGAAACACAAGCTGGAATCAAGATTCCTGGGAGAAATATCAATAACTTCAGATATGCAGATGACACCACCCTTATGGCAGAAAGTGAAGAGGAACTAAAAAGCCTCTTGATGAAAGTGAAAGAGGAGAGTGAAAAAGTTGGCTTAAAGCTCAACATTCAGAAAACGAAGATCATGACATCCAGTCCCATCATTTCATGGGAAATAGATGGGGAAACAGTAGAAACAGTGTCAGACTTTATTGTTTTGGGCTCCAAAATCACTGCAGATGGTGACTGCAGCCATGAAATTAAAAGACGCTTACTCCTTGGAAGAAAAGTTATGACCAACCTAGATAGTATATTCAAAAGCAGAGACGTTACTTTGCCGACTAAGGTCCGTCTAGTCAAGGCTATGGTTTTTCCAGTGGTCATGTATGGATGTGAGAGTTGGACTGTGAAGAAGGCTGAGTGCCGAAGAATTGATGCGTTTGAACTGTGGTGTTGGAGAAGACTCTTGAGGGTCCCTTGGACTGCAATGAGATCCAACCAGTCCATTCTGAAGGAGATCAGCCCTAGGATTTCTTTGGAAGGAATGATGCTAAAGCTGAAGCTCCAGTACTTTGGACATCTCATGAGAAGAGTTGGCTCATTGGAAAAGACTCTGATGCTGGGAGGGATTGGGGGCAGAAGCAGAATGGGACGACCCAGGATGAGATGGCTGGACAGCATCACGGACTCAATGGACGTGGGTCTGGGTGAACTCCGGGAGATGGTGATGGACAAGGAGGCCTGGCGTGCTGCAATTCATGGGGTCGCAAAGAGTCGGACACAACTGAGCGAATGAACTGAACTGAGGCCTCAGGAGAGCTAGGGAAACCTTGGGCGTGGAAAGGGATGTGCCAAGCAGGCCTGCAAGCCTGAGACTGGTAAAGAGAGCAGCAGTTTGCCATGTTCCCACCTCCTGGTCCCCCTGGCCTAGAATTTCACAACACAACAAACTGTGGACTACTTCTCTTGGAAGGTTACAAAAACGTTCATGGTAACCATCATTGTTGCTACTGATTACCTTCAGAGACTGCTTCTATTTTTTACCCAAAGACGTTTTCCCCTAAATGCTTGTTTCAGTGAAAAATATATTTTATACCACTCTAAAATCTGTACTTCATCCAGCTTAATATCTTAATTTTGCAAAAGAGGCAGCCTATATTCAAAGAAGCCCAGCAATGCTTATGAGGTAGACTTAAAATAAAAGAATTAGTGGAGGGAGACCACGTACAGCTAAATACATGATGGGAGGGCAGGAAGTTTTGACACAGGGTGCCCACTGGTAACTAGAGGGGGAGAAATTGCAAGGGAATAACAAAACGTAAGAAGCTTTCATCTTATTTTGTCCTCCAGAAACCAAGGATAGGCAACTGTGTCCTTCAAACTCTCCTGAGAGAAGCCCCAAAATACCCATAAATATAACCACAGGCCCAGAATGTAAAATGTTCACAAACTGAGAAGGAGCCCCCAGATGGGATTTTCTTACCCATCTCTTTTGGGGGAAAAAAGTGCACACTAACAAATGATGAAAATTAATCATTCCGTTTTTTTTTTTTTTTTTAAAGAAGGCTAACCTCTACCAGTATTAAGAGAAAGCTAAGTATAACTTTAAAGAAAACTTTACAACCACCTTATCTGTGGAAAGGAGCCATGCAAACCCAGAATGTTCTGTGTATTTGCACAAGTTCAAAGTTTCCATCCAATATCAAGGCCAACACACGTTGCCTTTATAAAAATCTAGTTAAACTAAGCACCAGTGATGCCATCATTTCTATTTCTGCCTTGTCAGATCTAAGACAGTCAATGTGAATTTGAACAATTTGAGTTTCCCAACGAGAAAATTCTCTTTCACTTTATCTAAATTTATACAGACATACATACACACACCACACACCCCTTATATACTATCTATAATTTTCTTTTCTAGTAAGATCAAGTCTTTCTCAAATTGCTAAATTAGAAGACCATATTCTAAAGCAGGTAAATGTAATCTCTTACCTTTCTATAAAGAAGTAAACTTTGTGTCAGCTTCTTTGTGGATCAAAATCAGAAGACCAAGAGGAACCAGGTTCCAATTTCTTTCAACTAAGAAAACGTTTAGACTTGCTTTTATTCCTCTCTGTCCTGAGCCTTCTGAGCAAACTGCATAGTAAGCTCCTTGCTTCTAATCTCTACAGTGTCTACTCCACTCTCAGCCCTCTGTGGCCTAGTCAGGAGGACAGGAACATATCCACCAACCTCTAAAGCAAATCAACAAGAAGAAGCCATAATTAAAGAAGGCACAGCATTGACCTCTGCACATTAAACACCAGAAGACAATGGAATAATGCTTATACAACTCAGAGAGAACTCAGGCTTTCAAATGCAAGAGAAACAGAAAAACATTCTTAGATTTGTAACAGGGTCTTGGAAAACATACCCCTCTAGTAAGCACTTAAGGAATAAACTAAAGAAATCAGTTTTAAGAGCTCCAGGAAAAACTTCAGGGAAAATTCAAACTCTTCAAGGATGAGGAAAATGCACAGTAGTTCATCTGGTGGTTAATAGCAGAAATTTTACAGAGTGAGAAATATAGCCAATTATATTTGAGTTTATACTTATTTTAAAAATTATCTAGGCTAATTGTGTAAATCTTGAAAAAAATGTTCTATTCATGCTATTTAGTAGGTGTGACTATCTTAATAGAACTGTTTTATTAAAAAAAATAAAGAAATTAAACTGATGCCTTTTGTTGCCAGTCAAATTATCAGAATTCAGCCGCCTTTAGTGAACATCTTGACCAAACTATAGAAACAGTATCTAAGTAAAATTAGACAGACCCTTTTCAAAAAGTATTTTACTCTGAAGGTACAAGTTCTTAATTCCTTTATCTGTATATTACTGTCTATGCCAAAAGATCATAGGGAAGAGGCAGCTGAAAGGGAAGAGCTGAGAGGATTCAAGGAGCTGGAGTTAACAAAAGCCTTTAGGCTGATATATGATTAGCCTATAAATATGCCCTCCTCTTTCACACCCCTTAAGGTACCTTACCCCTCCCATCAGGGGATTCCCTGATGCTGGAAGAGAGGAAGGCTTGGGGTAAAACACGGAAGAGATTAAAGAAAAGGACCAAATTCAAAAGAAGCCTTTCCAAGTCCTCTCAATTGGCCCCACAGGTGTTTCGGAAGACTGTGGTACAGCAGCGGCTAATGTGGGGATGATCCTGCGATGAAATCCTCTTCCACGGCAGAGGCTGCTGTCGGAAGCCCCTCTACAAAGCCATGAAAATGTGCTTACTCTCTGATTCAGGAAGCATGTTAAGTAACTATAATTTATATAAAGATGTGTTTATCATGAGATTATCTGTCTTAAACTTCTTTTAAATTCAACTTTGATTTTTATTCTTCACTGTTAAGTTGATCAATTTATATATCAAAATTTTCATTTGTAATCAAAATTAAGAATGTCAAATTGGAAACTTGAAACACACCTAACTCTTCTCCCCGTCCCATAATTAAAGAATAAAGTAATAACTGACAAATATGTGAGTAAGTCCAAGGATATACAAGTGAATTTTTTACCTGCCTCCATTATATAATATCTATCAGGGAAAAAGTGAAACTTCTCTAAAGAGTGCGCTTCTAAAGCAGCACATGCAGAGCTGCCGCGTTCTTATAACAGGCATAATATCTCACAGTAATATTAGCTACGGTGCCGTGTTCTTATAACAGGCATAATATCTCATAGTTATATTACCTACGGTGCCACGTTCTTATAACAGGCATAGTATCTCACAGTAATATTAGCTACGGTGCCACGTTCTTATAACAGGCATAATATCTCATAGTTATATTACCTACGGTGCCACGTTCTTATAACAGGCATAGTATCTCACAGCAATATTACCTACGGGGTACCACTCTGCCCTAGTTCTCGTCTAAGCAACTTACATATAACGTCTCATTGATTCCTTACAAAAACTTTTATATGGTGGGTGGTATTATCATTTTTATAGTTGAAGAAACTGAGATACAGAGATAAAGGATAGATAAACTTTATGAACTTCATAAATGTCCAATGGTGCTTCCGTTTTTATAAAAAAAAAAAATGTAAGGGCCTATGCATAAAAAAGAGCTGGAAAAATAGACATTAAACTGTTACTGATGACTGTCTCTAGGTAGTGTAATTATGGGCTATAAGTTCTTTGTAGTTTTCTAACTTCTCTGTATTGCACATGAATTACTCTTATACTGAAAAGGTGGAAAGCAGTACCTCACAATAAGAAGAAACAAAGTAGGCTGACATTCTTTTTTTTTGGCTCTTTTGTTTGTTTTTAAGACATTTCAGCTATCTTCATTCATCCTCCAAAACCTCTTCTAAATCCTAAAAAATAAGCAAAATTACCTATGATGGCTAAGATACTCATTTTAAATGGATCGATTTAGTATATGTATAACCCTGTATATACACAGAACATATGCTATTTATATAAACTAGACACCAGAGTGGGACTCTACGGTTACTAAAGAACACTTACGCCTACTTATTCAAGACTCTCTTTGGGGCTTCTGTGCTACAGCAACAAGTGCTCTTTGCGCTCCTCTAACAGCCTATGCTCATCACTATCACAGTATTTATCACATTATGATGACTTTACCTGTTTTTCTCCTCTGATAAACTGATTTCAGCATTTGTATCAGCACAGTGCTTGGGACATAGTAACTATTGGATACACTGGTGGACAGATGGATAGACAGACTTCCGCACATATGCACACATGGATGGATGGATGGACAAATAAATACAGAGACAGATGGACAAAGGAATGGAGAGTAACACAGATAGACAGATGTATGGTCAGAGGGATGAGTGCAGACTCGAAGTCATAACATCTTGGCTCCAGTCCCAACTTTCCAGAAACTATGTAACAAGTCACTCTACCTTTCCAGGTCTTTTTTTCATATAAAAATAAAAATGATTAGACAGACTATCTGACATTAGAAGGTACCTTCTAGTTGTTAAGTTAGATGACTAAGACTTAAAGACATTGCTCCTTCACGTTAAGCAATTAGAGAGGTTTCCTGGTAGAAATCTCACTTTGGATAACCCTGTGGGTCATATTTAAGACTGAATTGATGCCAAATCCTTAACCAGAGGCACATCCCTGACCCTACTACCATTTCTATACAAAGCTATGATTCATTTTAAGATGAGGGCTTACATGCTTTTTTAGAATTGCAGTATTGTGAGATTTGGACTTAAGACTCTCAAACACCAACCTACCCAAACTTTAAGCCTTTTGTTCTTAAATTCATGGAAAAAAAATAAAATTCAATTATATCTTTAAACTGGAGGAACTTAGCTAGAGGCTTTTTGCAAAGCAGTAGAGCACAGTCCTTCATGATGTAAATGCAGCCATTTACCTTTTACTTTTTTATCAAACTTCTTCTGTTTCATTTTTTCTCGATTTTTCTGTCGAACTTCCTTCGCTTCTTCTAATGCTTCCTGACTACCCCAAACTTCAAGAGACCTCTTCACAATCTGAAATATAGAATGCATATTTAAATTAGTTGTGATTCATTGCTGTAAAATAGTTATAATTATTAAATCCAAAGGTCTCAAAGAATGATCAAGTAAAACTTTACAAATATTTATTTGAAATTTAAAAGATTTTTAAATACTGATAAGAAAAAACTCTAATAATATCTATATCTAAACTTATGAAACCCTCAGTAAATAAATGATGAATCAGATTAAATATTTGTGAAGCACAACAGAACCAGGGATGCCTGTGTATATATAAATAAAGCTGCCCTCTGAGTGCAATTGCTTTTTTGTATTCACATGAATCAAAGATTTGGTAAATTTTCGCAGGATCACCAAAAAAAAAAAAAAAATTGCTAACCAATTAGCCATAGCAGATCTAAATATGAGGTCATATCTAAAAATCTCCCATCATAGGAAATCAATCAATGCTACTCTACTTCTGAATCAATAACTGTTTATATCCATTCAACTAATTTTGGTCTTCAAAATATGAATTTTTTTTAAAAAACTTTGGTAGCTGAATGATCTAAGAAGTCTTTATTCTAGTTTAAAACCTTGGAATTTTATATATCTATAATACATATTAAATATTATAAAGAGTATATACATAAAAATACTCTTTGCAAATATTTATTTACATTTAGGGAAATAATATACACACTGAGAACTTGCTCGAGGTATCTCTCACAATATGTTAAGGGGACCAAAATGTCCATCAATAAAGCCAAACTGAAATTTCGTAACACAAAGTGATATATACTGTTATTTCATAAATTCTAACACCTCATTTTCCACAATTTAACATCCCTGAAAATGCTGCATCACTAATGTACTTAAACGTATTTTAACAACTGAGTCAAAAAGTGGTTCAGAAGAACTGGACTCTGCATGTAAGGAAGTTTAGGAATACCTTAATAAATCTGTGGTACCTGCAATTTCCTTTTTAAGTACACACAAGCATGACTTATAGCAAAAGGGGAAAAGAAAAAACTACAGTAAGTCTAATGACACTAGTTCAGTAAAATAAAAGCACCAAGTGATAAGAGAGCACTGGGTTTGTTTAAATACCAGTACTTTTTTTTCATTTTTAATGGTACATAACTGTGAATCTTTTAATCAACAGTGTCCAACACTTAGTGAAAATTCAGTATATGTTTGGTTTTACACGTGGCTTCTTTATCAGAACATACAGGATTTTCTAGTATATTCCAATCAAACTGTGCTCTAAAGCAATGCCTCCCAGTATTTTTCACATAATGGCATGAAAAACAATATTATGATATCTGTACCACTCTGGGATAGATACAGGAAACTGGAATTAGATTCTCGGAAATTCCTGAATTTTTTTTTTATGATTTTATTTGGGGGGTTGGTGGGCAAGGGAAACACAGGCTGACTTCTTTATTTCAAGCTTTCCTTAGTTTCCAAACTGTACTTCTAACATGACCCAACAGTAATATATTTGCTCCAAAGTGCTACATCAAAAAACATAAGTAAACATGTATTTAATATCATTATGTATGACTATGACTCATGCAAAACAATAAAACAACAGGATCTTTTTAAGTCGGTAAGTAAAAACTAACCTAATTATAACTAGTTTGTTGTTAAAACATCACCTAAACCAAGGTTTAAAATGACTGAATATAACTTATCAGAGACCTGTAGTTTTAAGTAGAGTTTCATATCACCCCACTGTGAATGATGAGGATTCTTCTTCACAATAAATTTAAGCGCTGGTTCTCTTTTTTCTAAATCACAATCTTTCAGAAGGTATTCTTGTTTTGCTTCTGTTTTAGTTATAAGCTTGTGTTTATCATCAGCATCTCTGAAAACAGATTAAGTCCATTACATAAAGTAAATAAAGTTTCAAGTAGCCCCAAAACCTAGGGGCACACATGCCAAAAGAAATATATAAATGCTTTTCCCTAAAACTCTCATGGTCAGATTAGCAGCATAAGAATTCCAACAGAAAAATATTAATTCTAAAAAGCATGAGTCAGCAACAGATCCATGTTATTTAACCTTTTAAGAATTTCTTTTTACTTAAGTTCCTCTTTTCCACAAGGAATTTGAAAAGACATTGAGTATAGCAAATATAAATGATAATTAAGAAAATATAAAGCGTAAAGTCAGCATATAAGGAATATAAATACACAAGGTCCAACTGTACCAAGCACAGGTGAGTTTCCAGTTGGCTCTTTCTGAAAGCCCAGGTAAAAATGGAGACACAGACAATTACACAGCTCTTCTCATTCATTCGTTCTCCATCTACATGCTGGGTACTGTTCAAGGCACTCAGAATAAAGGAAATAAAATAAACCTCGTTTTCATGAAACTTACATTCTATTTAGGAAAAGACAATCAATAAGCAAACATGACGACAGATGAAAGTACTATAACACAAAGCACGGTAAAGGAATAGGAATTTCCGGAGACTGGGTAATCAGAGAAGGCCACTGCTGAGGGAACACTTGAGCAGGGCCTTTAAGAAGTCAGAGAACATTCCCAATAGCTAGAGAAAAAATATTTCTAGCAGAGAGAAGAGTAAATGCAAAAGCTCTAGGATAGGAGTCTGCTTCGCAAATGGAGTTCATAAGCAAGAGGGCCAGTGTGATCAGAATGCTTCAAGTTAAGTGATGGTGAGGAGTGATGGGAGATAGTCAGAGACAGGCAGGGGTCTTGTGAGCAATGGTGAAGACAATTTTATTCTGAATGGATTCAGTGCAGTTCAGTTCAGTTGCTCAGTCATGTCCGACTCTTTGTGACCCCATGGACTGCAGCACACCAGGCTTCCCTGTCCATCACCAACTCCTGGAGCTTGCTCAAACTCAGGTCCATCAAGTCAGTGAAACCATCCAACCATCTCATCCTCTATCATCCCCTTCTGCCTTCAATATTTCCCAGCATCAGGGTCTTTTCAAATGAGTCAGTTATTCTCATCAGGGGACCAAAGTATTGGAATTTCAGCTTCAGCATCAGTCCTTCCAATGAATATCCAGGACTGATTTCCTTTAGGATGGACTGGTTGGATCTCCTTGAGTCCAAGGGACTCTCAAGAGTCTTCTCCAACACCACAGTTCAAAAGGATCAATTCTTCAATGTTCAGCTTTCTTTATAGTCCAACTCTCACAGCCATACATGACTACTGGAAAAACCATAGCTTTGACTAGACAGACCTTTGCTGGCAAAGTAATATCTCTGCTTTTGAATATGCTGTCTAGGTTGGTCATAGCTTTTCTCCCAAGGAGCAAGCATCTTCTGATTTCATGGCTGCAGTCACCATCTGCAGTGATTTTGGAGCCCAAAAAATAGTCTGTCACTGTTTCCATTGCTTCCCCATCTATCTGCCATGAAGTGATGGGACCAGATGCCATGATCTCAGTTTTCTGAATGTTGAGTTTTAAGCCAACTTTCTCACTCTCCTCTTTCACTTTCATCAAGAGGCTTTTTAGTTCCTCTTCACTTTCTGCCATAAGGGTGGTGTCATCTGCATATCTGAGGTTATTGATATTTCTCCCAGCAATCTTGATTCCAGCTTGTGCTTCATCCAGCCCAGCATTTCACATGATATACTCTGCATATAAGTTAAATAAGCAAGATCACAATATACAGCCTTGCCGTACTCCTTTCCCAATATGGAACCAGTCTGTTGTTCCATGTCCAGTTCTAACTGTTGCTTCCTGACCTGCATACAGATTCCTCTGCCTTTTCTAAATCCAGCTTGAACATCTGGAAGTTCACGATTCATGTACTGTTGAATCTGAACAAATTAGAAAGTGTTAAAAAGCCTTGAGTAAAAGGCTATAGGAAAAGAGACTAATGGTGCAAAAGTGGGAGAAGAGGCCAGTTAGAAGACTACTACTGCAGCGGTCCAGGTAAAAGCTGGTAGGGGACCAGTCTAAGGCATAATCGTACAGAGAATGAGAAACGAACAGATTCAGGATATGGTTTAAGCCCTTAAATACAGAACCAAATGGATTTGGAATTAAACCTGGAATACAGAAACAACCAATGAGTGAAGTTGTCCTTTACGGAACCAGTGAATCCTGAAGAGGTAGGTACAGGACAGGAGAGGGGCGGGGGAGGACAGTTAAAAGTCAAGAATAACTTTAAGATGACTAAATAATTTGGAAGTATAAACTGAAGGAAGGAAACCTATCATTGTATGAATTCTATAATTGTCAAAGATGTTGGAAAGAAACCGAATGGATGGCTATATCCCTAATTATGTTTAAACTTTTCAAGTATTTTTCCAGACATGTGCTGTGCTCAGTCACTCAGTCATATCCAACTCTTTGCAACTCCATGTAACACAGCAGGCTCCTCTGCCCGTGGAATCTTCCAGGCAAGAATACTGCAGTGGGTTGCCGTTTCCTGCTCCAGCAGACTACTACATAACTTTAAGTTGATAATCACTGGCTTCCATTTTCTCATGGAAAAAGGTTATATGTGGTAACTTAGTTCCTGAACGCTATCTGTACTTAAAGCGATAACACTGTGGACCTTAACCACTGCGTGCATCAATGACACTGTTATGCATAAACACTGGGAACAGAGTTTATGATTCATAATTCCAATGGGTACCAGAACATTTCCCATCACTGACCATGAGATCAGAAATATCTCCCATTCTGTCTCCTAAAGATTCTACTTGGCAACAAGTCAATGGTGCCGGCTCTCAACGTCTGCAGCCGGGACTCTGAAAGGGCAGGTCCACCAGGCATGTGAGCAGTTGATCTGGGGCTGAACATATAAGCGGGGACAGGGAGCAGATAACAGGCTGAGTGAGAATCCAAGGTGGGATCTTCAGGTGTGAAAGACACCAACACAGGACTTGGCTGAGGTAAGCAGTAGGGACAGAACCAAGTAGAGTCGTGAGGGATAATTTGTGATGATATAAAAAAAGAAGTAAAGGCTAGCAGAAAGAAAGGAATGACAGAAGAATCTGATTTTTCCTCATCTATTCTCTTCCCTGCCAATTCAGAACAGAAAATGAATGGAAAGAGGTGTTCTAAGCACCGGGAGAGTGGTTATATTTTCCTCCTCTCACTGAAGGTGTGCCAGTCCTCTGACCAAGGTGGTTACATGGTGGTCAAAGAAAGAAAAAAACAAATGGATCCTTAGGGGTGGGGTAAGAGAAGGATTAGGAACCTGCTACTAGGAGATGGTTAAAGAAAAAAGCAAAAGGACATATCCACGGCAGACCCAGGGCCATCCTTCCTATTGATATGGCATGACTGCTAAGCACAAGCTTCCTGTACTTTTTGGCAAAATAGAAAACACAGAAATTTTAGGAAACTTCCAAAATTATTATGAAAATGTTGAATCCAAATGGATCAAATCAGTATTTTGCCCTAAACCTACACGCAAACGTTAAACTTCAGTAATTTAGAACATGCTCTGAAATAAAAATAAGTACCTGCAATTATCACAAGTTGCCAAATCAAAGTGGTTCATAAGGTAAGAATCCATGAACTCTTTACCGCATTCTTCACATATAACATAATCAAATTCCATAACAGGTCCTAAAGAATGGAAAATTCATTCTTAAGTTTCCTGTTTTTGTGTAATTAGAATACATTTTCCTTCATTTGTATTAGCTTACGAAATGTATTTTATGACTGATACAAATATATTTACATAAGACAACATAAAACTTTAAGTAATCTTCCATTTATTAATAAAAACTTTAAGGGAAAAAAGAAATGAGAAAGGAAATAATATAAAGGGAAAAATTATCAACTCATTCAGTATTGTTGAACACAAACCACATGTAAAGTACTTATATTATTAATACTTCCGTATTGCTGCTATAACAAATTACTACAAATTTAGTGGCTAAAATTACACAAACTTATTTTATCACAGCCTATACGTTTGACACAGGTCTCAGTGGGCTACAGGCAAGCTGTTGGCAGAGTTGTGCTCCTTTCTAGAGGTTTTGGAGGGACAATCTATCACCCTGCTATTTCCAGTTAGAGGCCACCTGCATTCCTTGACTCACGACTCCCTCCCAAAACCAGCAACTGTAGCTTCTCATATCACTATGACTTCTTCCATGATCAAACCTACCCCAGATTCTCCTGCCTCTCTCCTACTTTTAAGGATGCTTGTGATTACGACTGGATAACCCAGAATAATCTCCTCACCTCAAGGTCTTTAACCTTAATTTTATTGGCAAAGTGCCTTTCACTCTGTAAGGTAATAAATTCACAGATTCCAGGGTGATTAGAATGTGTATGTTGCTGGGGGCCATTATTCAGCCTACCACAGTATGCTGAGAGCACAAAGATTAGTCCCAAGGTGGAAGCAAGATGCGGGAGCTGCTTACACATAAGGGAGATGGACTCAACATACAACACAGAAAAGAACAGTAAAGAGCAAAACAAAAGTAAAAGAGAGACAATACAGAATTCACTTTCAAGTGGGAAACTCCCTCCATTCCACCTCCTGCCAACAGAGTAAATGGCTTCCTCTTCATCGGTCTCCAATACTAGACTGAAAATCTCTGAAAGGTAGAGATTGTACTTAGCTATACAACCTCAACACCCACTACAGAAACTACTCCAGGTAAAGTAAAGCAGAATTTTTAAAAAAGCTTTCATATACCTAGCTAAGGATCTTTATCCTATAGAACTGTTTTCTTTTTATCAGCAAATCTGAAAGTTTTACTAACAAGTCTTTAGGATGACTGCGACTGCCAAGCCCCAACTCTGAGAACTGCCACTAGCCGCAGTGGAAAGAAAAATGGAGTTGTCATTTGTTCATAATTCGTTCAACATATTCCTATCACTGCCTCTCCTTACCTACTTCCAATACAAGAAGGTCAATTAATATTCTAGCACTTCTGAATCTCACTAATCTCCAAACCCTAACAAAATCCAAGTTACCAGATGTATGATTTGCGAATATTTTCCCTCATTCAGTAGGTGGTCTTTTCGAAGGTTTCCTTTGCTATATAGAAGCTTTTTAATTTGATGCAGTCCCACTTAACTGTTCTGTTTTTTTTTAATTTTTTAAAAATATATCAGCTATAATTTATTTAAAGCTTTATTTCCAATTATGAAGGTTCTGCCTTTATTGCCTCTCCTTTTGGTGTCATATCCAAAAATATCATTAGCAAGAGCAATGTCAAGGAGCCTTTCATGTTTTCTTCTAGGAGTTTTACGGTTTGTCTTACATTTAAATCTTTAATCCATTTTGAATTATTTTGTATGATGTAAGACAGTGGCCTCATTTCATTCTTTTCCATGTGACTGTCCAGTTTTCCCAACTCCACTTACTACTGTCCTTTCTCTATTGTATATTCTTGGCTCCTTTATTATAAATTAACTGACCATACGTGTAGGTTTTTTCTGGGTTCTCTCTTCCATTCCACTGATCTATGTGTCTGTTTTTATGCCAATATCATACTTATTTCATTAGGATGGCTCTGAAATAGAATTTGAAATCAGGGAGCATGAGGTCTCCAGTTCTGTCCTTCTTTTTCAAGATTCAGTGGCCATTCAGGGTCTTTCATTGTTCATACGGATTTAAATTTTTTTCTATTTCTGTGGGAAAATGCCATTGGAATTTTGGCCGGGCCTACACTGATTCTGTAGATTGCTTTAAGTACTATGGACATTTTAACAGTAGTAGCTCTTCCAACCCAGGAGTATAGAATGTCTTTCCATTTAGTTGTGTCTTCTTCCATTTCTTTCATTTTTGTCTTACAGTTTTCAGTGTACAAGTATTTCACCTCCTTGGTTAAATTTATTCCTAGGTATTTTATTATTTCTGATAAATAGGCAGTTGTAAATAGGACTGTTTTCTTAATTTCTCTTTCTGATAGTTCACTAGTAGTATACAGAAATGCAACAGATTTCTGTGTATTGATTTTGTTTCCTGAAACTTATACTGAGTACATTTACTAGTTTACACATATACATATGCATACCCATATACATGTTTCAGAAATCATGAGTTCATATCCACGATTTTAATCTATCCAATTTTGATCCATTCCCATAGGGTTCTCTCTTGCCTTCTCCTGTTCTACATTTGTATGTCCTTTCTTCCACAATGAGAACGCTGGCTCCCAACATCAAGAAATACATTCGTCTATTTGAGCCAATAATATGTCTAAAATAATTTCAAAATTGCTCCCCTCATATCACTCTATAAAATGAGTTCAGGAATGTTGTAGTTTCCCCTTACACATATACATATGCATATATGCATATATGCAACTATGCGTAGTTTCCCCTTACCCCACCTATCTCAAACTGAGGATATACTGTCAAATACTATGCTCATAAATCATTTGGACTAGTCCCTTCTGTCCTGCCCCTCTTCAATATGTATTAATTCATTTGGAAAAATACATCCACTTGTTTATTTGCTTTTAGGTTATTTACTGTTTCTATATATGCTAACTTAACTTTTTTTTAAATATGTAAACTTTACCAGAAGTATACATACTTTTGGGTCAGTTACCCTACTGCTGTGAACCAGAGAGCTGAACAAAAGTTTACCTCCAAATATATTCACTGCAGTAATAATTATTAGAATAGAGAAAAGAAACAAAAGAGTTGCATTTAAATGAACCATGGTACAGCCATCAGATGGAATACTATGTAGCTGTTAAAAAAGAAAGCTCTGAAAGAATACTTGAGAAATGGGGAAACCACTTTTCCTCTAAACATAAAGAAAGAATGTGCTAAATTTTATCTCTTGCTTTCAAGACTCTCATTTCAACCTATCAAGATAATTTTAACTATTTATTCTATCAACCTGTTATAAGACCGAGAGCATCAACTCTAAGCATATAAACCGCATTTTTAAATGAATCTGCCAAATTTGTTTAATTTTTAATCTCCTAGCAAAACTGCCAAATTTTATCATTCTTATAAAGCCAACTTGCTCACTGACTAAATGTGTCATTTTTTAACATCAGTTTGCAAAAAATCATGCATGTTATTCAAAATGACCAATCTAGATATCTGTTTTTTGAAAACCCACTTTACCTGGTTGATGAACAACTTTCCCAACTGCATGTTCTTCCTCTTCTTCCTCCTCCAGGATGAAGCCTCCTCCTGTGTCAATTATCTTTGGGGCTGCTTTTACATTAGCCATGCCTACAAAAGTTAAGAAGTCGTCAAGAAATGAACCAGGTAAGCCCGTATGCTCCCCCCTTTTGTATACACAGGAACTTTCAAAAATTTAATATATATCAAACAAGACAAGGATGTCCACTATTACCACTTCTATTCACCATTATACTGAAGGCCCCAGTCACTGTAATATGGCAAGAAAACAAGACAAGCATAAAGGCTGAAAAGGGTAAATCAGCCTTTATTCACAGATGATATGATTATGTAATAGAGGACAGCCACAAGAATCTACAACTAGAATTAAGAAATAATACCTAGGAATAGATGTGTAAAACCTCAAAAACACCACTAACAGAAATCAAAGTCACTTCTCCCCAAATTCACCTAAAGATTCAATGTGATCCCATTTGAAACCCTAGTAGGTGCTTGCATGTGTGTGTTGTGGGTGGGGAGGAATAATGGGAGCTGACAAGCTGATCTAATGCTTATATGCAAATACAAAGAACACAGAATAGCCAAGATAATCCTGAGCAAAACTAGAGAATTTACACTACCCAGATTTAAAGATTTACTACAAAGCTTCAGTAATTATGACAGTGTAGTACTGAGACAAAGACAAAGAGACCAGTATAATAGAGTCCTGTAATAGATCTACACATATTTACAGCAAAGGCTTAACTTACAGCAAAGACTCCAAGGCAATTCAGTGAGAAAAAGATAGTATTTTCAATAAATGATGCTAGGATTTATGACTAAGGCACTTCTACAAAACAGTGAGGAAAAGATGGTCATTCCAATAAGTGAACTTTGACTCTATTGCATACAATATACACAGAACAATTTTTAAATGGATCACAATCTTGAACATAAAAGGTAAAATAAAGCTTCCAGAAGAAAACATAAGATAACATTATGAACTTGAGGCAGCCAAAAACTTCTTACACACGACATACACGTATCAGCCATAAAAGAAAAACTGCTTAATTGAACTTGACTGAAAATTATTATGACTTCAAATTTTAACAAGATGGTGGAGTAGGATGTGCACGCATCTCCTCCTGCAAAAGCACCGAAATCTCAACTAGCTGTTGAACAACTAGGACAGGAGAACACTAGAACCCACCAAAAAAGATACCCCATGTCCAAAGACAAAGAAGCCAAAAGGAGACAGAAGTTTACAGATGCCTCTTAGCCTCATTCACCAGAAAGTGAAAGTATCGATCAGTCCTGTCTGACTCTTTGTGATCCCATGGACTGTAGCCTGCCAGGCTCCTCTGTTCACTGAATTCTCCAGGCAAGAATTCTGGAGTGGATTGCTATTTCCTTCTCTAGAGAACATATGTATAAGACCATCAGAAGAAGAACCACAATCCCACAGCAGCTAGAACAAAAATCACATGACAAAAAGTTAATCAGGATGAAAAAGAGAGTTATGTCCCAGGTGAAGGGACAATATAAAACCCCTGAAAAACAACTAAATGAAGTGGAGATAGGCAACCTTTCAGGAAAAAAATTCAGAATGATAGTGAAGATGATCCAGGATCTCAGAAAAAGAATGGAGAAGATGCAAGGAATGTTTACCAAAGAGTCAGAAGTACTAAAAATAAATGAACACACATGAACGATACACTAGAAGGAATCAACAGCAGAATAACTGAGGCAGACAAATGGGTAAGTGACCTGGAAGACAAATAGTGGAAATCACTGCTGCAGAACAGATTACAGAAAAAAGAATGAAAAAAAAAAAAAAATGAAGACAGCCTAAGAGACCTCTGGGACATTAAACACACCAACAGTCGCATTATAGGGGTCCCAGAAGGAGAAGAGAGAGAGAGAAAGGACCAGAGAAAATATCTGAAGAGATAATAGTTGAAAACTTCCCTAACACAGGAAACGAAATAGTCAACCAAGTCCAGGAAGCAGAGTCCTAGGCAGGATAAACCCAAGGAGGAACACACCAAGACACACAGTAATCAAACTGACGAAAATGAAAGACAAAGATAAAATATTAAAAGGAACAAGGGAAAAGTGGCAAATAACATACAGGTGAACTCCCATCTGGTTATCAGCTGATTTCTCAACAGAAACTCTTAACTATATCCTGCCGTTCCCCCTACTTTGTAAAGTGTTGAAAGGGGAGAACCTACAACCAAGAATACTCTACCCAGCAAGATTCTCATTCAAATTTGATGGAGAAATCAAAAGCTTTCCAAACAAGCAAAAGTTAAGAGAATTCAGCACCACCAAACCAGCTTTACAACAAATGCTAAAGAAACTTTTCTAGGCAGGAAACACAAGAGAAGGAAAAGACCTACAGAAGATAAACCCAAAACAATTAAGAAAATTAAAAGGCAGACTGGCTAGGCAGATGAAAATGTTCATGTACACACTTCCACTTACTCCATCACTCTGCTTGACCTCCCAAGTTGTATGTAATTATTTTATATTGTTAAGTTAATCTTGTTCCCATTATGGCTTGTAACTGTAACTCTCTTTTATTTTTTGTCTGGCTATTGACTGTGAAAACTGACAAACATCTTTTACTACTGTGATTATGTAACTATTACTCAATACTGTTGTATCATGACTGGTCAACAGAAAAATAACAGAATTCTATATCACCCTGCTGCTGCTGCTGCTGCTGCTGCTAAGTCGCTTCAGTTGTGTCCAACTCTGTGCGACCCCACAGACGGCAGCCCACCAGCCTCCTCCGTCCCTGGGATTCTCCAGGCAAGAACACTGGAGTGGGTTGCCATTTCCTTCTGCAATACATGAAAGTGAAAAGTGAAAGTGAAGTCACTCAGTCGTGGCCGACTCTTCCTGACCCCATGGACTGCAGCCTACCAGGCTCCTCTGTTCATGGGATTTTCCAGGCAAGAGTAATGGAGTGGGTTGCCATTGCCTTCTCCATATATCACCCTAACTACCATTTAATAGAAAAACCTGTAATCACTTTTTAAAGTCCAGATGCATATCAGAATCACCTTGGAATTTTTTGAAAAACACAAATGCCCAGGTATCGCTATTCTTCGCCAGAGCTCCAGATATGTTTCTAATGAGCAGCCATGTTTAAAAACAACTGGACTACATGGTGATCTTTTACTTTTATCGAGTTTGTTTCACATTTTCTATTTCATATTCAGTGCTCCCATTTAATTTTCCAATTTCTCCATCTTTTTTCATGTTCTTTCTCAAGCCTTTATCAAGTGTAGTAGAAAAGCTTTTATAAACAAATATATAAACAGTATGTATAATAACTTTAGAAAACATGAATTTTGCCTAACTAAAAAGTTTATGACAGTTTGAATCCACTTGCTTGACTCAGTATGAACACAATGCTAGATTTCTAATTAAAAAAAAAAAGATATTCAACAAGCAACAAAGGTTTACAGTACAGCACAGAGAACTATACTCAATACCCTGTAATAACCTATAATGGAAAATAACACACGTATATGTATAACTGAACCACCTTGCTGTGCACCTGAAACATTCATTTTAAGTCAACTATACTTCAATAAAATATATAAAGAAAAAAAACTATTAGAACCTCTATTCATCAAAAGACACCATTATGAGAGTAAAAAGACAAGACGAAAATTGGCAGAAGCTATTTGCAATATGTATATCTGACAAAAGACTCATATCCAGAATACACAGTGAAATCCTATAAAAAGGCTTCGATGGTGGCTTAGATGGTAAAGAATCCTCCTGCAATGCAGGAGACCCAGGTTTGATCCCTGGGTCAGGAAGATGCCCTGGAGAAGAGGAATGGCAACCCACTCCAGCAGTCTTGCCTGGAGAATCCCATGGGCAGAGGAGCCTGGCGGGCTGTTACGGGGTCGCAAAGAGCTGACACAACTGAGCAGCTCACACTTTCACTTCAGTGAGAGAAAACCAGCCTTAAAAAGAGGCAAAAGACCTGAAGAGAAACTTCACAAATGAGAACATGAAAATATCCAGTAACCACAAGAAAAATGTCTATCATTAGAAATTAGGAAAATGCAAATTAAAACCATAATGAAACACCACCACTCCCACCAGAATACTCAAAATGAAACAGACTGACAATACCAAATGAAGATGTGGTATTGAGACTGTCCTATATTGCTGGTAAGATTCTAAATTGATACAATCATTGTTTGGAAATGCCTCAGTTCAGTTCAGTTGCTCAGTCGTGTCCAACTCTTTGTGACCCCATGAACTGCAGCATTCCAGGCCTCCCTGTCCATCACCAACTCCCGGAGTTTACCCAAACACATGTCCATTGAGTTGGTGATGCCATCCAACCATCTTATCCTCTGTCATCCCCTTCTCCTCCTGCCCTCAATCTTTCCCAGCCTCAGTGTCTTTTCAAATGAGTCAGCTCTTCACATCAGGTGACCAAAATATTGGAGTTTCAGCTTCAACATCAGTCCTTCCAATGAACACCCAGGAATGATCTCCTTTAGGATGGACTGGTTGGATCTCCTTGCAGTCCAAGGGACTCTTAAGAGTCTTCTCCAACACCATAGTTCAAAAGCATCAATTCTTCGGCGCTCAGCTTTCTTCACAGTCCAACTCTCACATCCATACATGGCCACTGGAAAAACCATAGCCTTGACTAGATGGACCTTTGTTGACAAAGTAATGTCTCTGCTTTTTAATATACTGTCTAGGTTGGCTATAACTTTCCTTCCAAGGAGTAAGCCTCTTTTAATTTCATGGCTGTAATCACCATCTGCAGTGATTTTGGAACACCAAAAAATGAAGTCAGCCACTATTTTCCCATCTATTTGCCACAAAGTGATGGGACTGGATGCCATGATCTTAGTTTTCTGAATGTTGACCTTTAAGCCAACTTTTTCACTCTCCTCTTTCACTTTCATCAAAAGGCTCTTTAGTTCTTCTTCACTTTCTGCCATAAGGGTGGTGTCATCTGCATATCTGAGGTTATTGATATTACTCCTGGCAATCTTGATTCCAGCTTGTGCTTCTTCCAGCTCAGCATTTCTCATGATGTATTCTGCGTATACTAAAGCTAAATATACATTTCCCCTAGGAGCCAGGATTACATTTCTAGGTATATACGGAATAGAAATGTGTGCATATGTCCACCATAACACATATATCAAAATGCTCACAAATGTTTTCCTTTTAATAGCTCCAAACTGGAAACAACCCAAATTTCCATCAAAAGGAAAGTGGAAAAACTACAATGTAACAACATTTAAAAAGTACTATAGAACATATAAATGAACAAACTACTAATACATGGAACAACAGGGATGAATCTCTCAGGTATTACTTTGAGCAAAAGAAGCCAGATACTGTATGATTCCATTTATACAACGTTCAAAAACAGATGGTACTAATCAAATTGTCAGAAGAGTAGTTACTTCTGAGGGTGAGTAACTGACTAGGAAGTGACAGTAGGGAAATTTCTAAGGTTCTGGAAGTGTCAGTACAGTATATCGATACCGTGGTATTAGACATGAGCACCCACACAGGTAAATTCAGATAAGTGCATTTTACATTAACGTATGGTATAACTAATTCTTTAAGACAAAGAGGTATTATTTTGCTTAAATCACTCCCCTTCCCTGGCCTCAATTTCTTTTTCTATTATATAAAGGGATTAGAGTATAATAAGCCTGTTTCTACAGTTAACAGCAATTTTCATATTTTACTATATCGCCTGTTCATCTCCTTATATCCCTGCATTAGCCTGAGCTCTTTTATCTCTATAATTCTGAAAAATAGTTTAGCATTCCAAGAATATTTACTTACTGGATAGAAAATGTACCAGACTCAGAATATGATTTTGATTTCATGAATGTTATAAGAAGGGAAGCTGTAGTTATTAATACTATAATTAGAGCAGGATCCTGAGCAATGCTAAATCATGCCAAATTTCCCAGGACCTTAGCACTACTCTTAGCAACACATTCTAAGCAAGTTCTTCTCCGTCTTTTTCAAGGCATATGTCATAGCACACACAGAATATGAAAACTATACATATGGAAATAAAAGTATCACAAAGAACAAAAATCTCGGCACCTAACTTGAAGCACAGGCTGTCTACAATACAACACAGTTCAGTTCTTTGGTAAAGCCCAAGAAATCTTACAAGATATTCATGCTGCCTTGCTTTCCATTATCAGACATTTAATACCACTTTATGCTCTACTTTCCACCCCTGTTCTATAGCCATTTTACACATTTAGAAATCTTTCATCTTTTCCTGACCCTAGAATGCTTAAAAGTGGTCAAAATGTGCAGATTCAGTGTCAGTGTGAATGAATACAGACATGCAGCTAGCTCTTTTCACTCTGCCTTTCCTCTGGCTGATGAGAAGGGGTAGTAGATGACACAGTTCTGACTGAGCTCAACTGCTCATGTAGATATGGACATAGGTTTAGGAACACAGGTGCTTCACATTATAGAGGGAGTCCTGAAGAACCACATGTCAACCAAACTATACTTCTCTGGTGAAAATGATTAGTTGACCCCCACTAGAGAATTACATGATAGGCAAAGAAATAGGCAGCCAAGTGCGGCTCTAAGAAAAGGGAAAGGTGAAATCCAAGAACAGCCCCTCATCCTAAGAGTGAAAGAAATGCCTGGTATAGCAGAGGCAACTAGTGAGCAAGGAAAGGCCCTGAATCCAGGGTCAGACGACCCGAGTTCTAGTCCTGATTAGCCTTTGCACTTACTGGGATGAACCTGAGCAAACCCCCTTTCCTTTACTGATCCTCAATTACCATCTCAGTACAATACGGATACCAAGCCCTGCCCTAACTAATTCCAGGTTAGCTGTTTGAGTCAAATTAGCCAATCTGAAAAACGTGAAGCACACAGGTGCCACTCTGTTACCCCCACGAAGCCAGGAGCTAGCGTCTGTCTGCTCCCAGCACCTGGCAAGCACTGCGTATCAGCCCGTGTTATGTGGATGCATGAAAGAGCTGGTGCAGAACTACTACTCAAATGTGCTATAAGGTCTAAAAGCTTTACTCAAAGACCACCCCCTGGGACCCGTGGCAACTGCAGGAAGAGAGCAGAGGAGAGCTGAGACACTGGCTGGCACCTCCAGACGGCGAGGGAGGCTGCATCCCCAAACTAAGGACGGTAGCTGGACAGCCCAAGGCAGAGAAGAAAGGCCAGGGCTGGGAGTCAGGGTCGTTTTGTGGTCTTGGACAGTCCGCAGTGACAATCTCCGACGAGCGGATTCCCTACCCCGCTCCCCTAAGCCCTCCACCCGCCCCTACCCTGCACAAGCGTCTGCGCTCAGACGCAAGAGGAGGGACGCCCCATCCAGGATGCGGCTCCCGGTCCCCCAGAGAAGAGAAGAAGCAGGCGCCGCCAAGGGCCCAAACCTCCAGTAGTTGCAGCTGCCGTCGCCGGGTAAGGCCGGGCCGCCAGCCGGGCCTGGCGCAGCATCAGCGCCCGCTGCCGCTTCCGCTCGATGCTCGCCCGCACTGAGGCAGACAGTTCCGTTGGTTGTTCTGAAGCCGCCGGCTCCGACGAAGCTTCCCCGGCGGCGGCCATCTCCAACCTCCCCAAAGGTCCGCGGCTCTAGCTACGCGCACGCGCACTGGTAGTCCAAAGCGTGCCCGAGGCTCCCCCTCGCGAAGTCGCCAGCACCGCCTCCTATCCCGAGCGCAACTGCGCAATTAGAGAAGGAAGTGGGGAAGGACTGGGTGGAGGAAGAAGTCTGCGCACGCGTTGGCGCGGAAGGTACCTGCTGGTTTATACATAATCCAGCGCAAGAGCCAGTGCAGAGATCAATGATCAGAACCTGGTCATCTCTAAAATAAATAATAGTTTCGCTTGGTAGTTCACAATACGGACTTTGGAGTCAGTTCAGTTGCTCAGTCGTGTCCGGTTGTTTGTAACCCCCATGGACTGCAGCACCCCAGGCCTCCCTGTCCATTACCAACTCTCAGAGCTTGCTCAAACTCACGTCCATCAAGTCGGTGATGCCATCCAACCATCTCATCCTCTCTCGCTCCCTTCTCCTCCTGCCTTCAATATTTCCCAGCATCAGGGTCTTTTCCAATGAGTCGGTTCTTCGCATCAGGTCGCCAAAGTACTGGAGTTTCAATTTCAGCATCAGTCCTTCCAATGATATTCAGGACTAATTTCCTTCAGGATCAACTTGTTTGATCTCTTTGCAGTCCAAGGGACTCTCAAGAGTCTTCTCCAACACCACAGTTCAAAAGCATCAATTCTTCAGCACTCAGCCTTCTTTATAGTCCAACTCTCATATCCATACATGACTACTGGAAAAACCTTAGCTTTGACTAGATGTATTTTGTTGGCAAAATAATGTCTCTGCTTTTTAATATGCTATCTAGGTTGGTCATAGCTTTTCTTCCAAGCAGCGAGAGTCTTTTGATTTCATGGCTGCAGTCACCATTTGCAGTGATTTGGGAGCCCAAGAAAATAAAGTCTGTCACTGTTTCCATTGTTTCCCCCATCTATTTGCCATGATGTGATGGGATCAGATGCCATGATCTCAGTTTTCTGAATGTTGAGCTTTAAGCCAACTTTTTCAATCTCCACTTTCACTTTCATCAAGAGGCTCTTTAGTTCCTCTTTGCTTTCTGCCATAAGGGTGGTGTCATCTGTGTATCTGAGGTTATTGATACTAATCCCTGCAATCTTGATTCCAGCCTGTGCTTCATCAAGCCCAGCATTTTTCATGATGCACTCTGCATATAAGTTAAATAAGCAAGGTGACAATATACAGCCTTGACATATTCCTTTCCCAATTTGGAACCAGCCCATTGTTCCATGTCTGTTTCTAACTATTGCTTCTTGACCTGCATACAGATTTCTCAGGAGGCAGGTAAGGTGGTCTGGTATTCCCATCTCTTTAAGAATGTTCCACAGTTTGTTGTGATCCACAGAAAGGCTTTAGCATAGTCAATAAAGTAGATGTTTTTCTGGAACTCTCTTGCTTTTTCTATGATCCAACAGATGTTGGCAATTTGATCTCTGGTTCCTTTGCCTTTTCTAAATCCAGCTTGAACATCTGGAAGTTCTCAGTTCACATATTGTTGGAGTCTGGCTTGGAGAATTTTGAGCATTCCTTTGCTAGTGTGTGAGATGGGTGCAATTTTGCAGTAGTTTGAACATTCTTTGGCATTGCCTTTCTTTGGAACTGGAGTCACACTTGGGTTAAACCCTATCCCTCACACTTGCCGTCTCCATGACTTCAGCAAGTTATTTAACCTGAATTCAGTTTCTCCAGTAGTAAAATGAGCATAATTATGGAACCACTTCCACAGTTGTTGGGAGGATTAGATGTAGCCTTTTAGCACAATGCCTGGCACACAGAAAGTTTCCAAAAATGATGGCAGCTAGTAGTTACAGTAGTGCCAATTCAAGAGAGATCAATAGATGATTGGTCTGAATACACTGAATGCCTGGCCTAGGGGGACAGGGTCTTTTTAGATTTTGGTTTAAACAGCCAAGAACACCTGGGTTTTCACTTGCTGTGTAACGTCATGCAGATGTAGCACCAGGTACCCAAGGCTGGTAAGTATGAGCTCAGCTATCTTTTCCTACAATATTTCTTCAGTGTGGATGAGCTGCCACCAAGCAGACAGTGGGTTTGGAATTTGAGCCAAATCCCAACTTCCCAAATGTGTGGCAAATTTAGCAAAAGAAACATTGCATGATTTTCTTAAAATGTATGCCTTTTCTTTATTACAAATAAAACTTAACTAAAGCCAGCAAACATTAAGTTCTAATTACTACATTTACCATTTGGAACTAGTTTTTAGAGCAAGCTGGCACACTGCAGTTTCCCTTAATATTCAATGATTAAAGTTTGAGAAACGTTAAGTTAGTGGTTCTATCAATTATACATATATTCAAGCTGAAAGACCTTATATAAAGCATATAAATGCTAAGATTTTCTGGTTGAATTGGAGACAGAAACCTCAAGCCATCACTACTGCCTTTCCCCTCAGATTGTTCCCTATCCATTGATCTTGTCCAGGTGATAAAATCTCAAATTCTATTTGACACCAAAAGCATGAGCAGCAAAAGAAAAATCAGTTAAATTTAACTTCATCAAAATTAAAAATTTTTGTTCATCAGAGGACACTATCAAGAAAGTGAAAAGACAACTCACAGAATGGGAGAAGATGCTTAGAAATCATATAAAGGTTTCCATGTCCCCTATCCAAAAGTAGAGCATTCCTAAAAAATATTTTGTAAACCAAAATGCCACAAAGCAGAGAAGCAATTAGCTTAGAACACATCTTGCTAATGAATGCATACGCACAAAATAAATGAAGATAAAGCACAGATGTTCAGAGACAGTTCACAGCTCTGGTGACTGGATGCCTAGGTGCTGAGGATAGATCCAGGGGAGGGAGCTTCTTGGTTTCACTCTCTCAAAGTGCGCTGCCTCTGTAATGGCTTGTTGCAAAACAAATATGACCCATGTAGAGAACAAAGCTGTGGATACCAAGGGGGAAAAGGGAGGGATGAACTGGGAGATTGCTATTGACAAATATAGACTACTGTGCATAAAATAGATAACTTACGATAACTAACGAGCTACTGTATAGTACAGGGAACTCTACTCAATGCCTGCTGTGACCTAAAAGTGAAGGAGATCCAAAAAAGCTGGGATATATGTATATGTATAGCTGATTCACTTTGCAGAAACTAACATTGTAAGGCAATTATACTCAAATACAAATTAATTTTTTAATGCAAAAATGGGTACTAGTGAAGGTCTTTCATAAGTGCAAAATGACCTAAAGCAAACTTGAAAAGCAAGTGATATACCTGTATCTAAAAAGGGAATTCTTACAACTAAGTAACAAAAAGACAATGGTTTGTAAAGGAGCAAAGGACTTAAATAGATATTTTCCTCAAATGGCTAAACAAGCATTTATGAAAATGGAAAGATATTCATCAATGAGAAGATATTCATCATTAGTGAAATGGAAATGGAAAAGCATCTGATCAAAAGTGAAGTGAGAGACCATTTCACATCAATTACATGACTAGAATTTAGAGAAAAAAGAAAATAAAGTAACAAATGTTAGCAGGGATGTGGAAAAATTAGCATCCTCCTAGGGGGGATGTAAAACAATATTGCTGATGGCAAACGGTTTGGCTATCCTTCAAAAAGTCAAACACAGAGAATTACCATATACGTCAGCAATTTCACTCCTGAGTAGAAAGAACTGAAGTCCTCAAAGAGTGAAAACAGGTGTTCACACGAAAACTTGCATACAAATGCTCACAGCAGCACTATTCACAATAACTAAAAGATTGAAACTACCCAAATGTCCGTCAAATGATAAACAGATAAATGTGGCGTATCCGAGAAGGAAAATAATTCGGCCATAGAAAGGAAGTACTGACACATGCTACCACATGAATGAACCTTGAAAATATTACGCATTTCTTTTACATGAAACATGTGGAATCAGCAAACCCATAGTGACATAAGCATATTAGTGGTTGGCAGGGACTGAGGGGAGAAGGAGATGAGAAGTGACTGCTTAATTAGTGTGGTGTTTCCTTTGGGGGGTAATGAAAATGTTCTGTCGTGACAGTTTCACAACATTGTGAATGTACTACATGTTACTAACGGTAAATTTCATAAGTTTTTTAAAAATTCAAATTCTGACTGGGCCCAGGCAGGTAATGGAAGTTAATGAATCCATCCAGGTGTCACACTCTGTAAAGTGGAGTGTGAGGGCCCTAGAGCATTTGGGCCCCTTGTTGCCAACTGCCCAATGTTTGACGAAAAGTAACTGCTTCTCAAGTTGTAAAGCACATACAAGTCACCTGGTGATCCACTTAAAATGCAGATTCTGATTCAGTAGGTCCATGGTGGGCCTTGAGCTATGCCTTTCTAATGAGCTCCCTAATGGAGTTGCAGCTCCACTAACCATAGGTCTAATAGTAAAGGTCAGGTCCACACGTTTTCAAACTTGGCTGCACCCTGGAAGCAATTTGAAAAACGCAGTCTGATGTCATTGGTCAGGGGTGGGATCTGGGTATTAGGATTTTATAAAGCACCCTGTCCCCTACACCTATGATTCTAATGGGCAGCACACTTTGAGAGTCAGTACCCTAAATGACCCCCCTAGATGCTATGCTGGAGAAGGCAATGGCACCCCACTCCAGTACTCTTGCCTGGAAAAAATCCCATTGGCAGAGGAGCCTGGTAGGCTGCAGTCCATGGGGTCACGAAGAGTCAGACACAACTGAGCAACTTCACTTTCACTTTTCACTTTCATGCATTGGAGAAGGAAATGGCAGCCCACTCCAGTGTTCTTGCATGGAGAATCCCAGGGACGGGGGAGGCTGGTGGGCTGCCGTCTATGGGGTTGCACAGTCAGACACGACTGAAGTGACTTAGCAGCAGCAGCAGCAGCAGACTCTATGCAGCTCTAAGAGCCTCAGTGGACATGAGTTTGAGCAAACTCCGGGAGACTATGGTAAAGGACAGGGAAGCCTGGTGTGGTGCAGTCCATGGGATCACAAAGAGTCAGACACAACTGAGCGACTGAACAAAACAAACAAAGAGCCTTTGAGACTGCAATATTTCTGTGTGGGACAAGATAACTGTTCTCTCCGAAGGTAACCTTTTGAGAATAATTAGCCCCTGGAACCTCCTCCCCAAGAAAGCACTCCAAGCTTGAATCCTGAAGGACAGGGACCATAGCTCAGATGCCGTACCGGTCCTGGTATTTTGTTAACTCTTGACAACCTTTTGGGTTTCCTTTTACTGGTAACTCCCTCTCCTTGGGCTTCCTGACCTTTGTTAGCAAGTTTCGTGTAACTGGGTCTGAATTGTTAGCTGAAGCCGCAACCAGGCTAAACCAAGGCTCCTCCTTTAGAGAAAAGAGGAGTACATGCCCCAATCTGCACACCCCACACAGTGACAAAGGCTGCAGGGCTTGCCCAGAGCACAACGGCATGAGTCATCTTGGTGGGGGCACAAAAGGAAAGCAAGCGAGGAGAACAGAGCGGTAAATATGTTCTTGCCTCACCCCATTCAGTGTCAGGAGCAATCTCTGACTACATCTGTATTCTTGCTTGTGCCTCTCACCTCCCAGACCAGCTGTGATCCTGGCTGAAAGAGGAGTAATGAACAAAGCACAGGAAGAACTGAAAGCCCTAACAGAGCTTGAGAAAGAGTGGGCAGGTAGGAATGGGAGCCAGGAAGGGGAATGAAAACCTTGGCAGCACTTCCTGGTAGACCTCCTCTCTGAGAGCATCACTGGGGTTAGTCATGCCTGAGAGGACAGGATGTGAACATATTTGTCTTTATCATCTAGTAAATAGTACATATGTGTGGCTTTCTTTTTTACTTTCATTTTTTACCCCTGATTGCTGTGCTTTACCTCTTAATGTGGTCACTTTGAACATCACTGGCATAAATTTACAATAGGAGAACATCCGTGGTAAGGAGCACACCAAGTTGGGCAACTGTCTGGGATAAGCACACAGGAACAGAGAAATTAGCCTGATCCTACAGACCTAAACTGTATTGCTTTAGTAACCCAGGAAATGTGGTCTCTTTTGTCTGTAACTGACGCCCTTCTGGAAAAACTTAAGATTTCAACCTTCCTGAACCAAAAGATAAAGCGATTAAGGCAAAACCATCATATTGAATCCTTGATCAATAAAATGTATGTGCAAAGGGATTTAGAAAACATCTTAAAGACCAACAACCATATTCTTTCCAGAAGCAATAAGAAGTAGGAGGGTCCAAACAATTCAACTAAGGACAGGAACTAGGAAAGATGATTATCAGTGCTGAAAGCCAAAATCTAGTCACCCACTCACCAGCAAGGGCAGATCTTTTCCCACTCTGCATTCCCCAGGTCCTGAATGTGGGCCAAGGGACCTTGCTTCTTACTGCCTTTTCCAGGAAACCTGCCTGTCTCCTTCCTTGGGCGCCTGTCAACCTCACGTGTGCTGGTATTGTGGCTCCTCCACATAAGAAGTGATACCTACCTGCCTCCTTAACTAAATTATCAGGTCCTTGAGAGTTGGGACAGTCTAGTTCATCCCAGTATCGCCAGCACAGCATCTGCACAGAGTAGCTGCTCATTTAATGTTTGTGGCATTAAATAAACAGAACAAATAATGCTGAATAAGCCTACTCAGAGGCCTCACCAGCACTGAAAACTCAACGTCCAAAGCTGAACCCGACAACCAACTCAGCTCTGGTATTTACACACCTGTGGAAACAGGGAACACTCTACTTCAGAACAGCCCACTCCACTGTTGCCTAGTTTTGGCCATTATTTTTTGCAATAATAATAATAACAGTAAACACTATGGTCTTAGTATATAGTAGGTGTTTCTAAGCATTTAAAATTTGTTAATTAATTTTTGTAGCTACTCGATGATTGTATTCACTAATCCCAGTTTATAGATGAGATAATAAGGTACAGAGATGTTAAATAATTTATTCAAGGTCATAATCTAGTGACAGAGCTGAGATCAACCAGGCCCAGCCCAGCCCCGGTATCAATAATCTCAACCACTAAACTTTAAGTCTCAACATTATTAACAGAATGTCTTCCTCTTACTTCTCCACTAGTAGTCATTCAGAGCTGGGATCAGAAACCAGGTCCTTGCAATACTCTACATGGGTAATACCCTAGTACATGGTCCCTGCAATGCACTTCATGGCTTGAAACAGACAGGACTGTCTCTGTTTGAAGTCTGGTTTGAGAGTTATTGTTGCCAGACTTAAATAGGGCCAAAGGAGGATGAATGTGACCCAGGGCTCATTCATTATGTGGATGAACGCCAATCGACATAATGGGGTGATAGTCTTATGGTTCCCTGTTTTCTTACTACCCCCAGTTGGAGTTTTTGTTTTCCTTTCAATTACCTTTATAAAAAGTGTGGTTGCAACTTCAAACCACAAACCACTTAAATTTTATTGGCAAGTACTTCCTCTAATAGTTGGAGTCCCATTGAACAGTGAACTATTTGTCACCAGACACACTTGTTTTTACAGTTTTTATAATGTTTGGAAATTGGATGAGTGTCTCTGGCTTCCATCCTTTCTCTGGTCCTACAGCAGGCCTAGTTCAGCTCCCATTGTCTTTTCCCTGAACAGCCTCCAGGCTGGTCTCCCAGTCTCTCCTGACCCATCTTATACTTGGTCTTACAGTTTCATTTTTCTAAAGTACAGCTTTAGGGAATCTCCTAGCAGTCCAGTGCTTAGGACTCCAAACGCTTTCACTGCTGAGGGCCTGGATTGAATCCCTGATCAAGCAACTAAGACCCCACAAGCTGCACAGTGTGGCACCTCCCCAAAAAAGAGTACATCTTTAACCGTTTGCTCAAAAATCATTTGACCCCAGTTCAGTTCAGTTGCCCAGTCATGTCCGACTCTGCAACCCCATGGACTGTAGCATCTGACACCAAGCCTGCAGTTAATCCCCATCATCTGTTCCAGCTGCCTTTGGGTGCTTACCTTCCATGAATTTTCACTGAACATTATGCTCTATCTTCCTATCTTCTAGGCTGGTCCTGCATTCTTCTTGCTTCTGGACTATTTCCCTCTCTGCAATTCTTTTGTTCATGCACTCACTCACTGATTCTTTCATTTGTACATACATTCAATCAGCAACTTAAAGGCCCCATGCTCCAAGCGAGGTCTTATGCTGAGGACCAGGAATACAGCAACAAATTAATGATGCTCCTCTCAAGAAACTGATTTCCATTGCCTTAAAGATTAATTATGTGGATTATCTTTTCATGTGCATATTAGCCATTTGCATATCTTGTTGGGAGAAATGTCTATTCAAGATCTTTGCCCATTTTAAAGTTGAATTATTTGTCTTTTTATTATTGAATTGTAAGTTTTTATATGATAGATATCCCAGTTTTCTAATTGTTTCCCTTATGCTTTTGTATTTTCTAAGTTTTCTACAACGATGAGTGACTCTGATAAGTAGAATATCTAAAATGTGATACTAACCTATGTGAAAATGTGGAAATCGTACTAATCAAACTTATGAATGGTATTAAACGAGGAAGAATGCTAATGTATTGGGGTTTTTTTTGTTTTACAAAATCAAGATCCATTCTTGGAGGAGCAGAACTATGGGTCAAATATTTAGTGTGAACTTCCTCACTTCAACAATTTTGTCAGTGTGTTTGATAAAGTGATCTTTTCTGTGTAAGCGGAAGCTGAAATTAGATGATATCCTGCATGTTCAACCGGCACTGTCTATGATTTTCGGTTAAGGTAGGGGTAGAACTCTCTTGACAAGGGATCATAAAAAAGCAATCTGAAGGTCTCGGTGTCCCACAGACTCAGTGGGGGTCAACACGTGATGCGACTGATGAAAAGAGAGGACGTGATCCGAGATGACAAGAATCAAAGCAGGGTATCTGAACTGAGGGAGACGTTTGTCCTGCCAATTGAGCTGCTCAGACCATACCAGAAGCATGTTCCCACTTCTGAACGACACTCCAGGAATCGGAGCACCATCTATGTGGCTGGGTTGGGGAGGGAAGGGCTAGGAGGAAAGTGCCGGGAGGATGGCCACTTCAGAAAAGTCGTGATCACGGCACTGTGTCTCTGAAGGGTTTCCCTGGGCAAAGGCATCAGTGTGGTCTGCCAGGCCTGTATCATCTCACTTAACTGGAAATTCACAGCTGCCTCACTGGGCAGGATTTCTTCTTACCTACACCACAAGACCCAGGGCTAGACTCACGGCAGTTCCAATGGCCCCTCATCTTGGAAGCTGAAGACCCAAATGGCAATCAGGTGAAAATCTGACCCAAGGTCCACAGAGCAGGAAGAAGGAGACGCCAAAGACACTCTAGGGCAGCAAATTCAAATTGTCCTGGGGTCCAAGCTGGCAAGGAAAACCAACCTTTTAAATGTAAACCTTTAAAATGAGCACCTGCCTTTTAAATGTATACAAGTTTCTTCACTTTCACAGATAAATATGTTGGGCTCCATTTTTTAAAACAAATGACTTGATCTTTTATTTTTCCTTTTTTTCAGAAAAAACTAAAAAAATGTTTTATTTTTATAATTAAAAATCAGCAATGTACAATGAGAAATGGCATCCCAGTCATCCTTATTTCTGGGGTGACAACAGGGAAATGAAGGGACATCTGTGAAAGGACTGCAGCAGGCCCAGTGAAGCCAGGCTTCCCACTCTGTTAAAGAGGAGCTAAAAATTGGGATTTTTACATGAAATCATCCAATTTCTAAATCTTGATGCTGATGGAGGGGACATATGTACATCTATGGCTGACTCATGTTGATGTTTAACAGAAAACAACAAAATTTTGTAAAGCAATTATTCAATTAAAAAATAAATTTTAAAAATATATTTTTAATTTAAAAAAGAAAATATCATACAGGGGCTGGAAATACCTCTATAACATCTCTGCTGGGGTCATCTTAACTCTTCTGCTTGCATATCTGGGAACTGGACCCCAACCCTACGAATTCAGCCACCTCTGTACGTGGACTGCTGCAACTGGTAGGAACAGATTCTTCAAATTAAAATGAAATCAATCTCTTTATAGTGTTCAATACACCCGCCTGACCACCCCTGACCTGCATAGCCTCTGCCACTCAGCCACTCTGTCTATCCATTCACTCATTACACAGACAGGCTCTGGAATCCAGCGGATAGGGTTCCACACAAATTGAATATGTGCTTTCTCTATCTTTGAGTCCCTTGAGGCCTGGAATCCAGGTAGATTCCCTGGGTGGGAACATGGTCTCCCAAGCCCTCTCCTGTATGAAGACTGCCCCGGGAAGAAGTTCCCTTGCGGACCCTGTGTGTGCTTCTCCTGGGCAGCAGCCTGGCAGTGAGTTTACAGGGTCTATTGGACACGAACCCTGGACATGCCAGTGATGTTGCAGCCCAGGCCTCCCCGCTGTGTAAACAGGCGTTAACATCCACATCCTGGCAGATTTTGAGTGATGTACAGGTTGTTTTAATGGGAATGTGCTACACACAGTGTCAGGATTGTGACAAGTGGTGTTGACACAGAGGCATGGAAGGAACTTGGGATCCCACAAGGCTAGGTTTGAATCCAGGTTCAGACACTTTGGGCAGAATATCTGATTTATAAGAGCCTCTATTTTCTGATCTATAAAATAAGGATAAAACTGCCTAGTGAAGGCCTGTTTTTTGAATTTGAAATTAGCTGTAACGGCACACACTGAATGTTCTGCACAGTAAGCGCCCAGGAGAGGGTAAGCTGTTGATGGCGGTGTAACCAGTAGAGGGCACCAAACTACTCCGTAAATGAGGTTGGCCTGCCACATTCAACACAGGTGCAAGCCTTTACCTATGCAAAGCCAGTGGGGGACAGGAACACGGACACGGGCACACACACTCTCACACACACACACACTCATACACACACTCATACACATCTTCGTTGAAAAGTTAGAAATTATGCTTTACATTGTACTATTGGGCAGGGGGTTCATTTATTAACAAAAGCAGCTTGGGGTAATGGAACGAGCACCCCAGAAGGAAGGGAAACCCATCCTAGGACAGGGGTTCTTGTCCTTGTGTGACCCTGGGAAAGTCTGGATCCTTGTTTGAAGCCCAAGAGGGTTGAACCAGATGATCTCTAAGGGACCTTCTAGATGTCTATGACTAAGATTCTGGGACATATATTTCACGAAGCATGCAGGTGGTCGGGATTGCCATGGGGAGAAACGGACTGAACGACCTCTGAATGCCCTCCTGGGGCTGCAATTTGACGTTTGTACACAGTCACGGGAAGCCTCACACGGGCTAATCCTAGCCTCACAAAGGAGTGTGGTTAGAGTCGCTGGGTGGTGGCGAAGTTTTTCTACAAGCACACATGATGCTTATCATCTTTTGTGCAGGTTGATGCTGAAGCCACAGAGACCACCCAGCCTGACAAAGAAAGGAATTCTTGTCTGCAGTTGACAGCCTTCAGGTTGATGGTTTTCCATTTGCCCCGGAGGCTGTCACTTGCAGAACAATAGCAAGGAGCAGGGTGGCTCTCACCTGAGACTGGAGCTGCCAGGGGCGGGGGAAGGGGGGTTACTGCTGTCTCTCCTCTAGGACGTGGAGGGTGTAAGTCAGCAGCTGGCATGCAGTAGCCGTGCCTGGAGAGGCTGTGGAGGATTATTTCCTGTGTAGATGGGGTTGTACGCTACAGATCAGAAAGCAGTAAGTGCTTAGCACATTACTGTTCATTAAAAAAAATTATAATGAATTATTGATACACACAAAACATAGATTAATCTCAAACCTCAAACGGAGTGAAAGAAGCCAGACACAAAAGATTACATACTGTATAATCCCACTTCTGTGACCTTCTAGAGAAGATAAAACTTAGCTATATGGTGCTAGAAATTAGATCAATGGCTGGTTCCTTAGGAGTGGGAGAAGCTGACTGCAAAGGAACAGGGAGGAACTTTCAAGGAGGTGGAAACTCTATGTCTTAATTGAGTGATGATGAGATGGTGCACCTTTGTAAAACTGAACTGTTTACATAAAATCACTGCGTGTGATTGTCTGCAAATTATATTTCAATAACACTGATTAAAAAATTGAACTGCAAAAACAAGTTTAGGGACTTCCCTGGCAGTCCAGTGATTATAGCTCAGCATTTGTTACTGCTGTGAGCCTGGGTTCAACTCCTGATTAGGGAACTAAGATCCCACAAGCCACATGGTGCAGTTAAAATACAAACAAAAACAAGTTTAATGACTTTCTTATTATCAAAATAAATACATGTTGAGAGTTCTTTGGTGACCTACTGGTTAGGATTCCAGGTTTCATTGTAGGGGAACTGAGATACAAGGTGCACAGCACAGCCAAAAAAAACAAACAAACTATGTTCACATTAGAAGACTGAGAAAATACAGACATGTTTAAAAAAAAATAAAGATAAACCATCCATAATCCCATCACCCAGAGGTAAACATGGTTATCATTTCGATAAGGCTAGTGCCAGACCTTTATCACAGAAATGAAATAATAATCTGCATTATCATTAATTTATTTGTGCATTAAATAGCCAACATAAACACATAATTACAAAGGGCATAAAGTAAAAAATAAATCTCTTTCCCAGTCCCCCTCTCTAGAAGCAATTACTCCCATCATTCACTTGTATATCCTCCTGGAAATATGTTATGCTTTTACAAAAATATATGTGAGATGATCATGAAGGAAAAGATGGTAGCATACCCTATGTACAATTTTCACCTGTATTAATCTATATTTTAATATAATATGACATGAATATCTTTCCATTTTATTGAGATTTTCTACAGTGTCATTTCTAAGCAACTTTTGATTCAAGTAGAACATAAAAATCTAAAATATGCAAAAATTATAAGTGTAAAGTTCAAAGTGTTTCCATATATTGAATCTACTTTCATATCCAGTACCAATGAACCAAGAACTTTCAGACATTCAATCTGGATTTAGAAAAGGCAGAGGGAAAAAAAAAGAAAAAAAAAAAAAAAGAAAAGGCAGAGGAACCAGAGATCAAATTGCCAATATCCGTTGGATCATAGAAATAGCAAGAGAATTCCAGAAAAACATCTACTTCCGCTTTATTGACTACACCAAAGCCTTTGACTGTGTGGATCACAACAAACTGTATATTCTTCAAGACATGGGAATACCAGACCACCATACCTGCCTCCTGAGAAATCTGTACGCAGGTCAAGAAGTGACAGAACTGGTCATGGGACAACAGACTGGTTCCAAATTGGGAAAGGAGTACATCAAGTCTGTATATTGTCATCTTGCTTACTTAACTTATATGCAGAGTACATCATGCAAAATGCCAGGCTGGATGAAGCGCAGGCTGGAATCAAGATTGCAGGGATTAATATCAATAACCCCAAATACACAGATGATACCACCCTTGTGGCAGAAAGCAAAGAGGAACTAAAGAGTCTCTTGATGAAAGTGAAAGAAGAGAATGAAACAGCCGGCTTAAAACTCAACATTCAGAAAACTAAATCATGGCATCTGGTCGCATCACGTCATGGCAAATAAATGGGGAAACAATGGACACAAAGACTTTATTTTCTTGGGCTCCAAAATCACTGTAGATGGTGACTGCAGCCATGAAATTAAAAGACACTTGCTTCTTGGAGGAAAGCTATGACCAACCTAGACAGCATATTAAAAAGCAGAGACATTACTTTTCCGACAAAGGTCCTTCTAGTCAAAGCTATGGTTTTTCCAGTAGTCATGCATGGATGTGAGAGTTGAACCATAAAGAAAGCTGTGCACTGAAGAACTGATACTTTGGAACTGTGGTGTTCGAGAAGACTCTTGAGAGTCCCTTGGACTGTATGGAGGTCAAACCAATCCATCCTAAAGGAAATCAGTCCTGAATATTCATTGGAAGGACTGATACTGAAGCTGGAGCTCCAATACTTTGGCTACCTGATGCGAAGAACTGACTCCTTAGAACAGACCCTGATAGTGGGAAAGGTTGAGAGCAGGAGGCAAAGGGGATGACAGGATGAGATGGTTGGATGGCATCACTGACTTGATGGACATGAGTTTGAGCAAGCTCCAGGAGTTGGTGACGGATAGGGAAGCCTGGCATACTGCAGTCCACGGGGTCACAAGAAGTCGGACATGACTGAGCCACTGAACTGAACTGAATATAAAACAACAGGTCATTACCAGCATTTCAAAAAACCTTTCACTGTCTCCTGCTGGCTGCTGCTGCTGCTAAGTCACTTCAGTTGTGTCTGACTCCGTGCGACCCCATAGATGGCAGCCCACCAGGCTCCCCCGTCCCTGGGATTCTCCAGGCAAGAACACTGGAGTGAGTTGCCATTTCCTTCTCCAATGCATGAAAATGAAAAGTCAAAGTGAAGTCGCTCAGTCGTGTCCGACCCTCAGCGACCCCTTGGACTGCACCCTACCAGGCTCCTCCATCCATGGGATTTTCCAGGCAAGAGTACTGGAGTGGGGTGCCATGGCTTTCTCCATTCACTGTCTCCTAGTTCTCCTAAACACTATCTCCTCTCCTGCAAAAGAAGCCATGATCCTAACTTCTAATTTCTAGTGAGTTTTGCCTGTTTTTTAAAAATCTTTACACATTATTTATATACTAATAATAGAATTACACAGTATTTATTCTTACATCTGTATTCTTTCACTTCACAGTATATGAATGAGATTAATTCATGTCATTGCATACAGCAACATTTCATTCACACATACTGCCATAGAATATTCCTTTATATAAATACATCACAGTTTATCTATCCATTCGGCTGTTGATGGACACAGGGGATATTCTCAGGTTTTGGCTGTTGTAGCTGTTCATATTCTATAGAACATGAACATTCTGTAGATGTCTTTTGGTGAGTATATGTGTACATTTCTGATGCATACATGGCTAGGAGTGTAACTGCTAGGTCATAGATATGCACATATTCAGCATTAGAAGAAAAAAAGTCTCCAAAATGATCACACCAATTTCAACTCTCCTGACTGAGAGTTCCAGCTCCTCTACATTCCACCTACAAGATCAGTTTTAATGGCCATATAGCATTTCTATTTCATACAAATACGCCATACTTCCTTTTACCTATTTCCTGTAGTACAGGGATTCCTAACTCTTTTTGGGCCATAGACACACTGATGTTCTGACAAAGCTTGAGGACCCCTTCTCCGAGCATGACATACTAAAATATGACTTTACTATTAACATGCTAAATGATAACATCTAGCAGCAGGTCTAATCATCACAGTAACATCAAAATTCCAAAATGAGCATAAATATGAAAATGCTTATTGGTCTTTAGTGTTGCTTCTCCTGTGAAATGCATATCTTAGTTTTTGCCAATTTTAATGGCCTTTTTATTTTCAAACTTTTATATAAGCACTCGTGTGTTACACATATTACCCATCTCTGTGAAATGTTACAATTTTTTGTCATTAGCTTTGCCATTATGTTTATTTTTAAATAATATCTTTATTGAGGAAAACTCGTATAACATAAAATTCACCCTTTTTAAAGGAGAGACTTTGGTGGCTTTCAGTATAAATCAGCATGTTTTCAGGGCTTGTCCATGTTGTAGCAGGTATCACTATTTCATTCCTTTTTATGGCAGAATAATACCCCCTTGTATGGTATGGCAGATCAGATTTTTATCAGTTGATAGCCAAGTGGGTGGTTTCCACTTTTTAGCCATTATGAATAATGCTGCTATGAACATTCAAGTAGCAAGTTTTTGTGGGGACATGTATTTTCATTTCTTTTGGGGATATACCTAGGAGTATAATTTCTGGGTCATATGATAATTCTACATTTAAAAACTGCTAGACCATTTTCCAAAATGGCCACATCATTTAAAAATTCCACTAGCCATGTAGGAGATGTTTACGGTTTTTTAATAAATTAAAATTTTTAATTTTACATAGAAAAATAAGTCAAATCTATGTTTTTCTTTATGCTTTTGTCTTTGAGTTATTCTTAGAAAGACTTTCAAAAAATTATAGAAATAGACTTTCCAAAATTATAGAAATAGCCTCCTATACACACACACACACACATTCTTTTAGTACTTCTGTGTTTTTCCTTTTTGTAAATAGAAACTGTAAACAACTCCTTGGAATCTACGTTATACAATGCCAGGCCTTCCTACTCTCTCTGCCATTTTTAATAGACTCTTTTTTTTTTGATAGATTTCTTCATCCATTTCTGTCTGCCTTCTAATTAACAGCAATTTCCCCCAGATTCAGAGGTATGGTGAATTGTTACTAGACTCTTTTCTTGTTTCTTCAGTTTTTATGGTTGTTTCAGATAATTCTAGCCATATGTCTTTTTTCTTTCCGACACAGGATTTTTAAATAAAGTGCTCATCTGAATGTGTTTCTCAGCGGTATAAACATTTTATCAGAACTTAGGAGAAAAGGATGTGGATGGTGTTCTAGACACACTTGATTTCGTGTGTCCTTTTTCCTGCTTTCATCATCTTTAGAGTGAAGGGAAACCCTGTGCTCGGTAGGAAGACAAGGGCTGTCTGGATGAGCGCTGAAGGGACTAGCAAGGGCTGAGAGGAGTGCGGGAGTCTCTGGGGAACACTCAGTTGGTTTTCCAGCCTGTCCTCTGCCTTTTCCTAATTCTACCCACCACCTCAGAAACAGAAAGTAGACTGTTTCCACTTGAAACAGTGTAATGAAGCCTCATACTTCCAAATTTTCACCCCATTTTTATTCTGTTTTATCCTTATTACAATCCTGGGAGGTTAGACAGGACCAGGGTTTATTAGCCCCATTTCACAGATGAAGAAACAGAACCCCCAAGAGGGGAAATGCTGAAACCATAAGTCTGGGACCTGGTAAAGTGGGATCTTAACAGTCCAAGACTCCTGACTTAAAGCCTCAAAAACCCCTGTTCAGCATGCAAAGAGGGTCAGAGGTCTAGGGTGTGTACACATACAGCCCTCAAAAGGAATGTGGGGTTTTGTGGTTTGGGTTTTTCTTCCCCTTTCTAAGCACGCTTCGCATGCCAGCAAAGGGTGTGCGTATGTGTGTTGGGGGATGGGAGGGGTGAGTTTCAGAAGTGCATGTCATTCCTGAGCCATTTTCTAAAGGACGTCAAAGCACGAAACATGTGATGAAGCTCACAAGTCCCTTCTGGTCTTCTGGTGTCTTATCAGAGCCCAGCTTCCACAAGGGAATGACAGAATGGGACTCAACCTGATGGTGGGAACTGGGTGACATGACACGTTCAGCGGTTTATTGTGACAGGTACCTGAGCTTCAAATAGAAGCTCTGTGACAATAGAGAGGGACAAGCTCTGCTTTGTGGGCCCCAAAATTAAAGTTGGTAAGGGAGAGCTCAGAATCCCAGCCCTGGACTCTGGCACCCTAATCTCTGGCCCTGCCACCTCGCTGTGCAGACCTGTACCCCTGCTTTCAGGCAGGCATAAAATGCCATATAAAATGTTACACCAGGGATTTCTCTGGCAATCCAGTGCAGGGGGTGCAGGTTCAATCCCTGGTCTGGGAACTAAGATCCTGCATGCCTCATGGCCCAAAAAACAAAACATGAAACAGAAACAGTGTTGTAACAAATTCAATAAAGACCTTAAGAAAATGGCCCACGTTAAAAAAAATTGTTAAACCAAAGTACAGCTGTCTTTGTCTGTGTGCCATTAGAAGATATTTCAACCCAACATAAAATCACTGGTGGCTCAGATGGTAAAGTGTCTGCCTGTAACGCAGGAGACCTGGGTTCAATTCCTGGATCAAGAAGATCCCCTGGAGAAGGCAATGGCACCCCACTCCATTAGCCTTGCCTGGAAAATTCCATGGACGGAGGAGCCTGGTAGTCTACAGTCCATGGGGGTCACAAAGAGTCGGACACGACTGAGCGACTTCACTTTCTTTCTTTTCTTTCTTTCTTTCAACCTAACAAAATGAATGGGTTCTTATTACAAAATCCTTGTAATTCCGCAGTCAGCTTGTCTGAGCCCCAGTGCCGGGCCCTCTGTTGCTGGGTGTTCACCTGTGGCTGACAGATGCTGCACATTCAGAAGAAAAGGCAGAACTGGAAGGTGGCTTGGGCTTTCACAACGGCCACAGGTGTTCTGCCCTGCCTCGCTGCGTCTCCCTTTATGCGCTCTGCCAAATGACACGGATGATGGTGAAGACTGGTCCACCTCTCTGAGGTGTTACCACCTAGGAGGATGTGCTCTGTGGGGCAGCTTTCATTTGCCTGCCTGTGTTTCCCCTGGGCAAGTGGGACTCTTAAAAATAACTTCAAAACTTTGAGTCGGGGGGAAAGGGGGCAGTTCAGGCTCTAAATTTAGTAAGAAAACATTAGGAAAAAATTAGAGTGAAGCATAAAGAAAAGTCTAACCAGGACATGTATAAGACTAGGGTTGAAATCTGCTGGTGATGGCCAGAGAATAGTAAGAAAGAAACCAAATTGTTTGTATTTTTCTTTAAAACAGACAAACCTCACCATGAAATGCATGCTCTTTGCCATCTGACATCATTACAAATAAATACAGTTTCCCAAATGCAACCTTTCTATTTTTTATTCTAATCCTTCAAGTGTTCCTGAAAGCCTGGGCTAGAAGATGTAATTTCCCAGTTTGGGTCTTAGTTTCCCTGTCTATAACATGGAAGGACTTTGAACACACACAACCACTCAGGGTCCTTCTAGTATAGTTTCTATTATTTTTACATAAATTCAACTTAACACACACCACTGAACCCTTATTCTAGACCATTTGTTCCTGGCTCTGATCATGCAGAAGATGCTTGTTTCCTGCCCACAAGGAGCCACTGTTCACTGGGCCGGATGAGACCAGTGGAGAGGCTTGTGATTCAAAGCCTGGTATATACACAGCCAAGGGATGCAGAGGACCAAAGAGTGACAGAAGGAGGGATCTGGCTTTGAATGCTAAGGCAAGGGGTGTGCAGTTCATTTGGCAGGTACTGAGGAGCCACTGAAGGTCCGAAGGAAGAGATGTACTGTCATCAGAACTGTACTTCAGGAACATGGATCTGGCAAAATGGGCCTACTGGTTTTCCTAAAGGTCCCCCCAGGTGGCAAATGGAGGCACTGATAGAACCCACCCAGGCTGACTCCCAAGCTTGGGCATGTGACTCTCCAAGAAAGCCACAGAAACACTCTAGATAAGCTTTAAAACAACAACTGCTTAGACTGTTTAGACACCAGCATCTTATCCAAAAGGATACACTAGGGGAAAATAACCTCTGCCAGGAAGGGCTAAAGATTTACTTCCTAATTCCTAAGTATTGAAAGCTGACCCCCCAAATATATGTCCACATCCTAATCCCTGGTGCCTCTTGTAGGGCAAGAGACAAGAATAAATTAAGGATCTTGAGAGGTGGAATTTATCCTGGATTACTCAGATAGCCCTACCTGCAATCACATGCATCCTTATAAGACAGACACACAAAGAAAAGGAGGAAGAAGCAATGTGACCCCAGAGATTGGTGTGATGTGGCCACGAGTTAAAGAAGGCCTGGAGCCACCAGAAGCTGGAAGAGGCAAGCCATGGATTCTCCTGAGAACTTCAGAAAAGAGGGTGGCCTTGCAACACCTTGACTACAGACTTCCGGCCTCTAGAACTGTGAGAGAATAAACGCCTGCTGTTTTAAGCCACCAAGGCAGTGGTAATTTGTTACAGCAGCCACAAGAAACTAACACAGAGATCACTTTTTGTTAAATTTAATCAATTCATTTGAATTGATAATGCATGCATACAGGGTCAACACTCTGTAAGGGTAAAGGATAAATACTGAAAGGGAAATCTCCTTCTTTTCCATGCCCACCAGTTACCATCTTCCTCATCAGATGAACATTAAATCCTGTGTGTGTGCGCCTACAGATTTGTAAATTTCCCCCAAATTATATGGAAGGTAGCATGTGGTCATGGGGTAACAAAAATAGACCTTATCCTTGCAGACAGACAGACAGATGGACCTGGTTCAGATTCCAACCCATATACGGAGACTCTCTGGACAAGCTCCCCAACTTTGAAGAGACTTTGTCTTCCCCTCTGTAAAGTGGAGACTAGGACTGCGATGAGGATTAAATGAGATGGCGTGGGTGAGGCTCACAGCAGAGAGTGGTGTGTGGCTGCACAGTTCCCATCTTGTGAAGGACTGTCGCTGCTGTTTACCTGGCCTGTTGGGGGCGCTTCTGAGTTCAGCACTTAGAATCAGTCAGCACGTCTTTTGCCAACAAGCCTAAGAGAGATGGCTGCATTCTTGTCATTCCAGGGTTATTTCTGACGATCTGTCTGTCTGCGGGCCCTTCTTTCAGTGTTGATGGAAAACCAAGGTTATGTAACATCAATAAGCCAATTCTTAAAACCATAAAGAGAAAGTAAGGAACATGAGGGGTAAGCAGATGTGTCTGGGCTACACAGACAGGATTCTGGGCCTTCACCCACACTGTTCCTTCACTTGCAGGAGTACAGGTGAAGGAGTACCAAAAATTCCAATCACAACTCTGCACTGGGGTCCTCAGGGTAATAGAAACAACAGAAGAGTTAGATAATTCAAACCCACTTACACAGCAGCTTTGGCCAGGACGCTTCCACTCGGTGCACCCCAGTCATTTTAATCTATAAAATGGGAATAATGCTCTTTTCCCTATCTACTTAGAGTTGTCAGGTGGGTTACAAAGGAAGAGCCAGGGGCCAGCTTAGACATTACCTAGGCCACCATTTACTTTTACAGATGAGGAAATTGGGACCCAGAAAAGACAAATTACTTGCCCAAGTTTACACAATGACTCCGTAGATAAGGGTGAAACAGCCTTCAAGAGATAGCCCTTTTCTCTTTAGCAGACTGATGAGACATAGGTGATAAACCATCATATACTACGTAAATGTCATTTGAGGTCACTGGTCTTAATGATGGCTAGACCTTGGCCTCCCTGTTTCTTTTTCTAAAGCTCTATTCAAAATGGATGCAAGCCCCAATCTTCTGCTTTTCAGCCTTTTAAGGAAGAGTATGGGGGTATGTGAATTACCCTGACAAGAACCATGAGCCTCTGGTCCTAATTCCCAGTGGCTGCTCCCCAGCCTGTGCGCCCCCGGATCAGGAATGCAGGGAATGAGCCTATGTGCAAGGCCACTTGACCTTCTGCAGCAGGACATGGGGATGCGGACAGGGCACAGGGAATCTTTTCAGTTCAGTTCAGTCGCTCAGTCGTGTCCGACTCTTTGTGACCCCATGAACCACAGCACGCCAGGCCTCCCTGTCCATCATCAACTCCCGGAGTTCACCCAAACACATGTCCATTGAATCAGTGATGCCATCCAGCCATCTCATCCTCTGTCATCCCCTCCTCCTCCTTCCCTTAATCTTTCCCAACATTAAGGTCTTTTCAACTGAGTCAGCTCTTCGTATCAGGTAGCCAAAATACTGGAGTTTCAGCTTCAACATCAGTCCTTCCAATGAACACTCAGGACTGATCTCCTTTAGGATGGACTGGTTGGATCTCCTTGCAGTCCAAGGGACTCTCAAGAGTCTTCTCCAACAGAACAGTTCAAAAGCATCAGTTCTTCAGTGCTCAGTTTCTTTATAGTCCAACTCTCACATCCATACATGACCACAGGAAAAACCATAGCCTTGACTAGATGGACCTTTGTTGCCAAAGTAATGTCTCTGCTTTTGAATATGCTGTCTAGGTTGGTCATAACTTTGCTTCCAAGGAGTAAGCGTCTTTTAATTTCATGGCTGCAATCACCATCTGCAGTGATTTTGGAGCCCAAAAAAATAAAGTCAGTCACTATTTCCACTGTTTCCCCTGTTTCCCCATCTATTTGCCACAAAGTGATGGGACCGGATGCCATGATCTTAGTTTTCTGAATGTTGAGCTTTAAGCCAACTTTTTCACTCTCCACTTTCACTTTCATCAAGAGGCTCTTTAGTTTTTCTTCACTTTCTGCCATAAGGGTGGTGTCATCTGCATATCTGAGGTTATTGATATTACTCCTGGCAATCTTGATTCCAGCTTGTGTTTCTTCCAGCCCAGCGTTTCTCATGATGTACTCTGCGTATAAGTTAAATAAGCAGGGTGACAGTATACAGCCTTGACATACTCCTTGTCCTATTTGGAACCAGTCTGTTGTTCCCTGTCCAGTTCTAACTGTTGCTTCCTGACCTGCATATAGGTTTCTCAAGAGGCAGGTCAGGTAGTCTGGTAGTCCCATCTCTTAAAGAATTTTCCACAGTTTATTGTGGAAAATGGCTTTGGCATAGTCAATAAAGCAGAAATAGATGTTTTTCTGGAACTCTCTTGCTTTTTCAATGATCAAGCAGATGTTGGCAATTTGATCTCTGGTTCCTCTGCATCTTCTAAATCCAGCTTGAACATCTGGAAGTTCACGGTTCACATATTGCTGAAGCCTGGCTTGGAGAATTTTGAGCATTATTTTCTTAGCGTGTGAGATGAGTGCAATTGTGCGGTAGTTTGAGCATTCTTTGGCATTGCCTTTCTTTGGGATTGGAATGAGAACTGACCTTTTCCAATCCTGTGGCTACTCCTGGGAATCTTTTAGTGGCAAACAATTCTTACTCGGGCTGGGTAAACATTCTTTAAATCCACACACAGCTCTCAAACCTCTGTCTCCCTGACTTGGACTTTATTCTTTCCAAATTGTATGAAACTTAAAAACAACTTGGGAAGTTTCTAATAAATGTTTACCACCATCCAAAATGAAATATCTTCTCTCTTTTTACCTATTATTCAAAATAAAACAATAGCATATACTATCTGGAAAAACAAGGCTGTTTACATTGACGGGGTTGGGGGGCAGGGGGAGTGGTTATTTGAATTAGCAGGAACTGGCAGAGAGGAGATTGGCCATCCAACCCTACACCTAGATAGATCCAGCACTGTTTGCCTTACCTTATAGCTAGAGATGCCAGAAATAAATGAATAATTAAGCTTAGTAGAATTTAAAAGAGTCAATCCGTTTTCACTCACAACAGATTAGATAAGTCTGGAATGAAGATAACTATAGGGAGGTCTCCTGGGAACTACCAGTGTGTTTTATACTTTCGTTTGTTTTCACGTTACTAAGCAGCATCCTTTCATTTCAGCTTGAAAAACTTGTGTCAGCATGATGATTCTTATTTCAACCAAGCTTGACCATGACGGTTGCAAAACAAAAATCTTCCAACCCTAACATTCACGTTTACTGGCTGGCATTTTACTGTAAGGAGAGCCCTTTCCTCTTCTCTGTGTGTTCATCCATTTATTATTGATCTATTTATTATCAGCACAGATTCACAGAATCCTATTTTTCAGTGGTTCATTGTTCCTTATTTTCTTAATTATTTTGATGCTCAAATTATCCCAGATTGGCTGACGGGCTCCTCTTCAAGCTGATTCCCGTGTCCTTTTGACTTGCCCCCATCATTTTCTTTTTTTTTTTTTTTTTTTTTGAGCACTGCTTTACTTTCTAGCACCAGATATACCAAGCTCATCTTGTGGAAAAAAAAAAAAAAAAGCATGGAGATTAGAAAAAGAGAAAGGGGTATTTACAGATCAGTAAAGATGATTATGCATTGGCAAAGTATGGTAGTAACCAAGAATAATTATTCTAAGTTTTTAACACATAAAGAAATAACTATGCATAGAAAAAAGAAAGGAATAGAAGAAAATGCTAGAAAATTAGAAGACACTCTATAGGAATTATGAAAATTTTTTTCATATTGCTTTTTTTTGCATGTCCCAGATCTTATGTAGTGAGAACATACTATGTTTATAATGAGAAATTTTATGTTAAAAGGGTTTTTTTGCTTAAAAATAATGGGTTAAGCCAGCCTCTGAGAACATTACATAAGGATTTATAAGTATGCTAACAAACCCTATTAAAAATCAGCGAAAACAATTCATCCACAATTCTATGAAAACAAAGCCCTGTGGCGCACACACACCAGGGCATAGAAAACTTGGGCTGCTACACCTGGTTCTGCCCTGTATGTCTGGGTAACTTCGGGCAATTCACTTAATCAATTTGGGCCTCAATTTCCTCATCTGAGAAAGGAGATATACTAATTTCTTCCTCTACCAGCAATGTAATGAGGCTCAAATGAAACCATGTGTGTGAAAAATCCTTTCAAATGCTACAAAAGTAAATTTTTTAAGAGCTTTAAAAAAAAGTTTGCTTAATGCTTTATTGAAAAGCTAAACTTTTAGCAGTTTCCTTTTTTGTATTTTTCTTCCAGCTTTATTGAGATATAATTGATCTACAGCACTATGTAAGTTTAAGGTATAGAGCGTAATGATTTGACATACATATATAATGAAATGATTACCACAATCAGTTTAGTGACTATTCAACATCTCACGGAGAAACAAAATAAAAGAAAAAAATTTTTCCTTGTGATGAGAACTCAAGATTTACTCTCTTCACAGCAATATTAATTGTATTAATCATGTTGTATATTACATTCCTAGTACTTACTTATAACTGAAAGTTCACACCTTTTCCAATTCCTTCTCCCTTCAAGACCCTAGCAGACTTCTTTTTAAAGTGAGTGACAGAAAAACAGAGGAATCTCTGTGAGCCTGCTTGAGTTCTATCTTACAGCCAAGACAGCAGCATCTCCACAGCTGCCCCTTAAATCAGGTTCTGTAAAAGCAACCTTGGTGGGAGGAGTCATGTGCAAGCGATTTACTAGGAAGAGACCTGGAGCAAACTGGTAAGGACATGGGGAAGAAGGATCAGAAAGGAAAGGGGGCCCAGCAAAGGTCATATCAAACAAGCCGCTCAGAAAACATCACTGGCTCACCCCTCAAGGGAATTCTGGCGAAAGTCACACCCCAGAGCCATCCTAGTAAAGGGCAAGGAGCTGGAGTGTTTACACCTCTGTATCCCTGGTTACCCCTGGTTGTGGGGGAGGCGGGGTGGTGGGCAATCTCCTGGTCACTTCCAGGTCTCCTGGGTGCAGGCAAAACAAGTTGACTGACTTGCCCAGGGTCACACAGGTGATCACACAAGATTCCAGTGGGCTTGGGCTGTCTGGGAGAAGTCCCTCTGATGTGACCACAGGCCACATGCCCTACTGTATGCTGTGTCCTCACTACACTGGGACTAATGCCTTTCCTATAGAGGGCTACTTAACAGGGAATCCTTCACGTGCCACAGAAGCTCACAGACCACCCTGCCGCCAGAAATCCCAGTTACTATGTGTGTCCCAGGATGCCATCAGTGACTCTTTCCCCATAGTAACCCTTCTCTTCTAGAATTTGTCCAACACAAGGCACCAGGATGGACTGAATCATGACTTTATGAATTCCAAACAGAGACGCCCATGTCTCAAGTACAGGGTGGCCCGTCTCCTGGCTGCAGAGACAGTGTTAGTAATTTGGGGAGAGTCAGTTAGATAAACAGGTACCATCCCAAACAAAAGACCTTGTGAGCTCACCTGCTTGGTTCTCCCTTGTTGTATTAATACTTAAGGGCAATTTCCCCACATCCTGCACTCTGAACATGAGCGAACACGTGAAGGAGCAGACACACAGGAGCTCAAGTCACGCAGACCTTGCATCTAGGTAGGGAGAAAGGGTCCGGAGCCCCAGGTCCATGGCCAAGCCCCACAGACTAGCTGAGGGATCTTGGGTAAGTCAGAGAATCTCATCAGGCCTGAGCATCCTAGTTCATAAAGGGGTTAAAGCAATAATTACCCCATACGGGTGCTGTAAGGATCTATAACGTGTTTCAAGGGCTTCATAATGTGTCAAGCTGAATGCATATGTAAATGTTTTGGTATCCACCTTTGTCCTCCCAGTGTGATTTTTTTACAAAACCAAACACAGTCACTCCTCTTTCTTGGGATCATTGATCCAACATCCTCAGACTTGCAGACGCCAGCTAGGAGTTAGGATACAAACCTGTAAGGCCTCTGGGCGGCTATACCACATGACAGGCACCTTCTTCACAATGAAGCAACTGGGCTCCAATGCCCAGTGTGTTCTCTTCTAGGCAGTTCTAACAAGCGTCATTATTGTGTCTGGTTTTTTAGAGTAGAAGCAAACAAAGACTCAAGAAGCTGGCCTACTGACCCTAGGAAAAAGCAATATTTATCAGCCTGACAGGAGAAATGTCCAAAAGAGTATAAATGACAGCTGTACTCACTCAGAATCATACTCTGGATTGAAAGTCTACACATTCCAGAGCTCCTGGTGTGGGTAATGACACAAGACACTAAGAATCAAGTTGCTTTGTGATCTGTGCTCTCCATTTAAGAGTGCAGGATTTTGCAGTAACTGTTAATGGATTGTAATCTTTAAAAATCATATAAAAATTTAAAAGACAAAAAAGAGGTGCTGGGATAGTTGACAGAAAAATGTCCAACAACACTGGAAACTAAAACAAAAGCATTAAACAATAATAGAGTCCGTGATGTTTAAATGTGCATGTATTTTCTGAAATGAAAACACTCAATGCTGGTGATGATCAGGTAAAACTGGTTCTACACAGAAAACAAAAACTGTATAAATTTCTCAAAGGAAAGGTAAAGTGAATTTTAATTAAATATGACATTATGCATTCACGAATAGTGAAAAACTTGAAAACTATACAGGAATGTGAAAATTGCTTGATACTACTTGAGAAACCATAAGACACTAAAAAAAAAAAAAAAATAGCATGCCCAGATCAAATATATTAATAACAGCCCATAACTATATGCCTAGGAAAAAGAGACCGGAAGGAGTATCACTGCACTTCCTGCTTTCTGTCCCCTCTCTACACATAGGGAGACTGAGGCCAAGTGGCTGCCCTGCCACTGAGAACCTGTCCCTACAGTTTCCATGTGGCCCACAGGGCCGGCTGAAGGGCACAGTGGAGGGGTGGTGGCCGTGCACAGGAGGGTCAGGTCACGGAAGGCCTCTGGGGCCGGGGTGGAGAGGACTGGCTTAACATGTGGCCTTGGCGCATGCTTCCTCAACGCCAGGCCCTGAAGGACAGAGGTAAATCAGACCTGGTGCCCACCCTCAGAGCAACTGGGTGAAAGAGAAAACATAAACTTATGCACAAATATCTATGCAGGTATCTTTTTTTAAGAGAGTTTTTGTTAACATTTACTAACACACCATTGGCAAGGCTCAGTCAGGAAGAGACAGGGCGGGCATGGGAAGAGAAGGGCATACAGTAGGGATCGTTCAATGGGTTCTGCAGTAGGGTGCAACTGTGGGAGATGATGTGGCTGCTCTCTCTCAACAGGGGACCAGCATCCTCACCACCCTAGATTCCTCTGGCCTGGGTCCCTGGCCCAGACAGTTTTCAGGAGGAAGGAGGAGGTCCTGGGTGCGGCAGCTCCCGACCTCCCACTGAGTGAGCCTGGCTGGAGATACACTGAGCCTGACCACCCCAGGAGGAAATGCCCTGGGGCAGCTGGAGAGAGGGACCTTACACATCCAAAGCATCCTAGAGGTGAAACAGCCAGATCTAGGACAGCCCAGAGATCTCTGCACATGGTGCCAGCCCTCTTGAGGTCAAAGAGGAGACAAGTGCAGGGATGGGAGGTCTGACTGGCTGAGCTATCTCCAGGAGGCCCTGCACACCCAATCGGGACCTGTGCTTCTGCCCTTTAAGGACACACACTATAACCCGACTGCACTGCTTTTCTTGCCTGATTCTGCCACCATTTTGTTTCGATTTTTTTAATATTGAGGGTGGATAAAGGGAACTTCATCTGATGCAAACCAGTTTGTATTTTGCTTTTTGTTTTTGTATACCTGAAGTATAGTTGACATACAAAACTATATTAGTTTTAAATGTACAACACAGTGGTTAGGCATTTATATCTAAAACAAATTGATTGCCACAATAAGTCTAGTAATCATCTGACACCATACAAAGTATTTACAATGTTACTGACTAAATTCCCTATGTATATTACATTCCCATGACTTGTTTATTTTATAACTGGAAATATTCCTCTTAACCCCCTTCACCTATTTCACCCAGCCCCCCATCCCTCTCCTGCCATTATTACTTTGAATCTCAGTGAGACAGGAAACTCCAGGAAGCTCATTGGACATGCCCATCCTTAAGTTCCGTTTGCCAGTTACCGCACTACTTGTTTTCTACAGTTTTAAATTTGTGTCTATAGTCAGATCTTCTTTTAACCCCTGCCCTTATTTTTGTTCTTGGTGTTGTTTGTGTCTTTTTTTCCCCCCTTAGTTATCCCTAAGACCAAACTATTTCATCAGCTTTTCAAAGAACTGGCTTTCACTTTGTTGATCATTTGTACTGGGTTTTGGGGCTTGATTTAGTTGTTTCTTTTTCAATAATTTCTCCTTTTACCTATATCAGTTTTGTCCTTACACTTCTCTAGGCTTATTTTACTGTTTTCCTAGCCTCTTGGATTGAAAGTTTGGTGATTCCACTCCTTCAAGTTTTCTCTTTTAATAGTGAGGACAATTAATGGTGTAAATTTCTGAGTATTACCTTGGCAACATCTCACAGATCTGATATCCGATCATTCAACAAATACTTAAGTTCCTTCTATGTACTAGGAACTAAGAAATGGCGCTCCTATCATACAGTTCTAAATAATGTAATTTCCATTTGGATTTCTCTTTAACTTAAGAGTTATTTATAAGGTTTTTTTTGTTTCCAGGTGTATGGAATTGCAAGGAGGAGCTATCTGTCAATAACTGAAATTCTAGTTTGCATTCTGGTGAGTGATACAGTTTGCTTGATGGCAGCATTCTGTAGCTCATTGAGATTTCCAATATTTACTATTTTTTAATGTCAAAAAACTGACGTATAATACATTCTCAGTAAAGTGCATTACATGCGTACAGCTTGATGAATTTTCACAAATATATATACTTGTGTCTATGCCTTATTACCTAGACCACAGAAGATTTCTTGCCCCTTCCAGTTAATACCCCTCAGAGTTCCAAATACTAAAAATAAAACTACCATATGATCTGGCAATTCTACTCCTGGGTATATATTAAAAAAAAAAACCACTAACTTGAAAAAATGCATGCACCTCAATTTCACAGCAACATCATTTGCAACAGCCAAGATATGGAAGCAGCATAAGTGTCCATTAACAGATGAATGGATAAAGAAGATATGATATATGTATATGATATATAAGTATGATTCTTTTTGCTTCTTGATATTTTTTCTTTTGTATTTTATATATCTAGGATTGAGTTGTTTTCTTTTATTTGCCTTTTTTCTCTCTAAAAGAGTTGTTGTAAAATTCCTGGTTTACCTGGCTGCTTCAGGATCAGTATGTAAATCAATGAAGCTAGACTACCTCCTCACACCCTACACAAAAATAAGCTAAAAATGACTTAAAGACATAAATATAAGACATAACACCACAAAACTCCTAGAAGAGAACACAGGCAAAACATTCTTTGACATAAATCATACCAATTTTTTTTATACCAATGTTTTCTTAGGTAAGTCCCACAAGACAATAGAAATAAAAGCAAAAATTAACAAATGGGACCTAATCAAACTTACAAGCTTTTGTATAGCAAAAGCAACCATAAACAGAATAAAAAGACAGCCTATAAACTGGGAGAAAATATTTGCAATGCAACCAACAAGGCCTTAACTTCCAAAATATGCAAAGGGCTCATACAACTCAATAACAAAACCAAACAATCTAATTGAAAAATGGGCAGAAGACCTCAACAGACATTTCTCCAAAGAAGACATACAGATGGCCACTAGACACATGAAAAGATGCTCACTACCACAGATTATTAGATAAATGCAAATCAAAACTACAGTGAGGTGCCATCTCACACTGGTCAGAACGGCCATCATTAAAGTCTACAAATAATAAATGTTGAAGAGAGTGTGGAGGAAAGGGAACACTTTCACACTGTTGGTAGGAATGTACATTAGAGCAATCATGGAAAACAGTATGGCGGTTCCTCAAAAAACTAAAAACAGAGCTGCCATATGATCCAGCAATTTCACTCCTGGGCATATACCCAGACAAAAAGACAATGTGGAAAGACACATATACTCTATGTTCACAGCAGCACTGTTTACAATAGCCACAACATGCAAACAACCTAAACGTCCATTGACAGATGAATGGACAAAGAAGAGGTACACCCTCACACACACACGATGGATACTACTCAGCCGTCAGACGGAAACAATGTCACTTGCAGTTACTTGGATGAGCCTAGAGATGACCATACAAAGCAAAGCCAGTCAGAGAAAGACAGATACCATATGACACCCCTTATATGTGGAATCTAAAATATGACATAAATGGGGGTCTTCCCTCATGGTCTAGTGGTTAAGACTCTGTGCTTTCAGTGCAGGGACTGTGGGTTCAATCCCTAGTTAGGGAACTAAGATCCCACATGCTGCATGGTGTGGCCAAAAATAAACAAATAAACAAGTATCTTTCTGTGGCAAAAACTTACTGCAGCAGATGAATGGATAAGAAAGCTGTGGTACATATACACAATGGAGTATTACTCAGCCATTAAAAAGAATACATTTGAATCAGCTCTAATGAGGTGGATGAAACTGGAGCCTATTATACAGAGTGAAGTAAGCCAGAAAGAAAAACACCAATACAGTATACTAATGCATATATATGGAATTTAGAAAGATGGTAACAATGACCCTGTATGTGAGACAGCAAAAGAGACACAGATGTATAGAACAGTCTTTTGGACTCTGTGGGAGAGGGAGAGGATGATTTGGGAGAATGGCATTGAAACATATATAATATCATATATGAAATGAGTCGCCAGTCCAGGTTCGATGCATGACACTGGATGCTTGGGGCTGGTGCACTGAGACGACCCAGAGGGATGGTACGGGGAGGGAGGAGACAGGGGGGTTCAGGATGGGGAACACGTGTATACCTGTAGCGGATTCATGTTGATGTATAGCAAAACCAATACAATATTGTAAAGTAATTAACCTCCAATTAAAATAAATAAATTTATATTAAAAAAACTTACTGCCATGTTAAAAATTATTTAAAAATTAAAAAAATAAAATATGATACAAATGAACATATCTACAAAACAGAAACAGATTCACTGACACAGAGAACAATCTTATGGTTATCAAGGGGGAAGGAGGTAGGGGAGGGAAGGATTGAGAGTTTGAGATTAGCAGATGTAAACTAGCATATATAGGATGGATAAACAACAAGGTCCGACTGTATATAGCACAGGAACTATATTCCATATCCTGTGATAAACTATAATGGAAAAGAATATGGAAAAGAATATATATGTGTACAACTGAGTCACTTTCCTATAAAGCAGAAATTAACAAAAATTGTAAATAACTATCAATAAAATTTTTTTCAAAAGAAACAGAAATGATCAGGAAAAAAATGCACAATCCTGTTCCTCTTGTCCCAAACCTATCACCCCAGTCCTCCAGGAGCAGAACCCAGGAATCTGCATTTTAGCAAGTGTCCCTGGTGACTCTGCAGCTCATCAGATGTGCAAGCCTTCCTGGGTTCCAAGTTTCCATGGGCTATGGATCAAATAGGTAAACTGTCACCATCCCAGGCAGCCTGAGTCCTTCCCCATCCCCTTCTGAGGACAGCTGTTACCACTGGGTCCTCCCTTTGCCCCATTGCCTCCCCGTCTTTGCTCCTAAAAGTTCGAGTGATGAAAGTGGATGATCTGTCAGAACTGTCGATAAATTTTGGTGGATCTGCTCCCTTTCCTCACTGTACTCATAGGAAAACGGAGATCAGAGGATGAAAGAGAGCCCATGAAGAGGCAGGGTCCAGGAAGAGTCTCTCCTCCCTACCTCTATAACAAGAAAAAAATCCCTGCAGAGGGTAATCTCCTAGTCCCAAGTCTCCTGGGAGCATCAGGAAGACGTCTGTCATATCACAGAATAAGCATGGTTTTAGGAATCAGACAGACCTGAGGCCCAATCCCACTTCCTCTCCCTGAAGCAAATAAATGAAGGTTTCTGAGCTTCAGGTCCGCATCTTGAAAATGGGATCAGAGCTGATTAAGACTGTTGTTGTTCAGTCACTCAGTCGTGTCCAACTCTTTGCAACCCCATCGACTGCAGCACGCCAGGCTTTCCTGTCCTTTATCATCTCCTGGACCTTGCTCAAAGTCATGCCCATTGAGTTGGTGATGCCATCCAACCAGCTCATCCTCTGTCATCCCCTTCTCCTCCTGCTTTCAATCTTTATTAGAATTAACATATATGAAGTGCCTGGCACATGGTATGTGAAATAAACAGATGTGATCATTAGTAGGAGACTCTGCCACCTGTTACATAGGCTGGGTGGCAGGAGCTGAGGGGCAAAGGAATGCTGGCTTTCCCAGGGCTTTACATACTATCTTCCTTCCTCCTGTGACCTGCATGCCTCAACTCCAAGTTTACCTGGGAGCCCTCCCACTTCCTGAGCAGTGACTGCAGGCTGGGTCCTGTGAGGGGCACTGGAGTTTTGGTTCCTGCTGGGAGGGGCACCCAAGCTGACAGACATTTGGGCGTATGTATGGAAAGCTGCAGTAAGAGGGCAAACTGAGAGTCGCGGGGAGGAAGTGGAGGCTGGGGCGGACCTGAGGGGCCAGGGAAGGTGGGAGCCGAGAAGAGCAATAAGCATAAGCCTGGCAGTTTACAAATGGGGAAGCCCAGAGTCAGGGTCTTAGGCAAACACTCCTACTGGCCCGAAACCCAGCTGCCTTGCCTCTATTTCAGAGTTTATCTTTTAGGGAAAGCTGAATTGATATGTCAATAAAAAGCCTGACAGAAATGCAAGGGCTTAGTATGAACTTGTAAGCAGAAAGCAAATCAAATATGTTAAGCACAGATTCACAGTCTTTTGTATGCCTATCTGAGCTAATATTTCACAAAGAAAGAGGACCCTCCCCACCTTGGCACAGCACATGCAAATCTGTGTTAATAAATGCTGTTTACAAAGCATTCTGGTCTCAAAATCACATCCACATGGATGCTCAAATGCAAGAGCGAGAACTTGCCTTAAACAGCACCTTGCTCTTTTCAGGGCCGTGCTTGGTGAGTCAGGAGGCCTGTGTTCTAGCCAGTCTGTGTCTAATTTGCTCTGGGTCCCTCTCTGGGCTTCAGCAGCTCTGTCTTGAAATGTGAGCATTAGGCTAATTGCCTCCCAGGCTCCTTCGGGTCGAGTTCTCAGACCTGCCTTCTTTTTTCATATCCTTGTAACAGCCCTGGAAGGCAAACATCATCATGCCCATTATACAGATGGAGAAACGAGGCTCACAGGTCACCAGAGATTCAGAGGCTGAGTCAGAACCCAGAGTCCCAGACCTTTCCCAAATACTCCTTCTAGAAAGTCATGTATGTACACACGTGCAAGTACATACATATGTGGGTACACATGTGTGTATAACATATGTGTATACATACATGTATACATGTCTGTATACATACATAAGTACATAAGCATGTTCCTACATGTGCCCCTGAGCTCCCTGCAGTTGTTCCTGGATGCTGCATGTGCAGGCTCATGGGCTGGGCTGGGCCTGTTCCAGGCAGTTCCACCCTGTGGGAAGCGGAGGAGAAGAGGGGAAGGGAGGAGCGGAAAGGGAGCTACACCCACATTTTTCTGCTGCCCGCTGATTTCAGCTGCTGCAGCACAGGCTCCTAACTGCTGTGTACTTAGCTAAGTCTGAGTGACTCCATACATGGGCAGTGAGCTGGAACGTTTCCCTCCAAGCATCATAGCTGTGAGTTCCTCTCACAGCTGAGGTCCAGGGCTGCGGGAGCACCCAGGGCCCTTCTTACACATGTATGCAGAAATAAACATATACATACACACATGCATGTCACAAATATTTCTCCCCACTCTGGTCTCAGTTTTCTCATCAGTAAAATGAGAGAGAACTCTCTTTGCCTTGCCAGAGGACCTTCTGAGTTCAGAGACACTGCAGTTAACTTTGCAACCTGTAATGAGCTGGGAAAGACCCTGCTGAGATAATGCTCATCCATGTAATAGCAGAGAAGGGGACTTTTTTCCTTTTTCTTATGAAAGAAGCCACATAAGCTTCCTTTGAAGGAGACTACATAAATTTACTCTGGTTTTATCTTAATACAAAATTTGTGATTTCAACCTCAGAATCATACTGACTGGTGTACCTTCCTTCTGCCAAAACTGGAATAGTTTGATTGCAGAAATATCCGGATTTCAGCAGAGGAAGAGTTGATTAGATGGCATCACTGACTCAGTGGACGTGAATTTGAGCAAACTTTGGGAGACAGTAAAGGACAGAGGGGCCTGGCATGCTGGAGCCCATGGGGTCACAAAGAATCAGATGTGACATAGAGACTAAACAACCAGTCTGATTCACAATTCAAAAGGGAGCTGATACAGTGGGGTGGCTAACAGAATGAACTCTGGAATAAGACTTCCTGGCTTCTAATCGCAGTTCTGTCACTTGCTAGTTGGGTCACATTGACTCGGATGTGTTATTAACTGCCTTGTGCCTCAGATTCACTGTCAGGTGGGGTGACTATAGAACCTACTTCATTCGATAGCTATGAACATCTGCACATTCAAAACTGCTTGATAAGAGTGGCTATTTTTGATGGACTTATTCAAGGTCACTCAGAGATTCACTGGCAGTGCCAAGGCTAGCCCTGAGCTCTCCTGTATCCCCTCCAGTCTACACTGGCTTTGAGGGAACCCTCTGTTTTTGGAAGGAAAGGCAGCTACTCTGCCCCAACTCCCTGTCCACAGGCTTGTCTAAGGTCCCATGGGAGGTTTTAATGAGGGAAACTCAAGCTCTCGCTGGTTAAAAGCAAGAAGGTGGGGCTTTCTGCACCACCCTCTACCAGTGATAGCATCAGTATCACTCACCTGTGTCTGGACACAAGCATCTTGTGGCAGAGGGTTTGGAAGCCTGAGGGATGTAAGGACTCAGAAATTTATTGGAAAAGGAATAAACTAAATGGAGAACTGGGCTCCAATTTCTGCTCTGCCCTGACAAGCTGGGCAACCTTGGCAAGTTACTTTACCTCTTTAAGCCTCTGGAGAGAACAACACTGGTTACAGTTCTTAAGACTAGGATTTCCTAGGATCAGAAGTGTCACACTCCCGAAGATGTTGATTACAAAGCGTTTGCTCAGCTTGGTGAAAGTGTGAGGAGAAATCAAACATGGAGGCTGACTTTAAGCTGCTGAGGGCAATCATAAGACCTCAATACCGAAAGTTTATTTATGATGCTAATTTTATTTGCAATTCAGTCACTCCCCAAGAAACCAAGACACAAAATGTCAAATCAAGGAAACTGTTCTGAAGGCGGCTGCCCAGGGGATGAAAACCAGAGAGGCTTAAGGTTGTGGAAGAGTCTTGTGGCAAAAGGGCTAAGCACACAGCCTTTGGTGTTAGCCAGACCTAGGTCTGAATCCGTGCTTGACCACTTACTAACAGTTGATTGACCTTCAGTAAGTCCCTCAACCCTCTGCATCTCAGCTTCCTCATCTGTAAAACGAGCATTATAATCATGGCCCACGTGGCTGCGTGCAGGATTACCCAAGCAGATGCAGTGAAAAGCTCCTGGCACGCAATAAGCTCAATAAATGGAAGGTGCTAGTCTCATTTCAGATTCTCTTGCCTAGGGGTGAGAGAAATAAAGCTCAAGTAAAGTTTTGTTTCTTAACAAAGAAGGCTTAGGTAGAGAAGGCATTTTATTATTTTAAGTAACCGATAAGGGCAAGGGTAGAGCTGGCCTCAGGGAGGTCTGGGACCAGGGACCCAGACACCAAGACACTTTCTTCTCAGCTTCTCATCTCTAACTGTTGGCTTCATTCCATTCTGCCACAGACAGGCTTCACCATCGGTGAGGATATGGCTTCCAAAAGCTCAAAGTTCACACCTCCATCGTATCAGGAGAGAATTCTTTCCAACTAGCTAAAAGAAATTCCAAGAAAAGGACTCCAATTTGCCTGGTTTGGGTCACATGATCATCATTGAACCAATCACGGTAGCCAGAAGGTTGGAGTCCTCTGATTGGCTCAGCCTGGATCATGTGCCTAGGGCCTCAAGAGGTGTTTCTTTGAGAAGAAACAGGAGAAGGAAATGCTGTGCAATTTTTTCCTTAGAGAGTCCAACATGTGGGTGGGTGGAGTCAGGGAGCAGTTCTCTGCACCAGGTGCTGCACATGGCATGAAGCCACTTCTTATTAATACAAGTGCTACATCCTCTTAGCGTATCTTTGGTGCCATGTTTATCCTAAAATGTACTCTTTGTGGAAACAGCTCAACTTAATACAGCTTAATGCTGCCCAAATCCACCATCTTCAGCCGCTGTTTGCAGAGCTTACACGGTGCTCACGGCAGATGGAGCCCAGGCGCGATGGCGGTCTCCATGGAGGGCTCAGAGTGAATCTTTCCGTGCCTCCACCCATCACCTCCAGACACACAGGGGCCCTGGCCTCTAGTTCCTCCACTGACCCCAAGCTGAAGATCTTGAGAAGACTGGGGGTTTTGTACTTAAAGTAAAAAATGATAGCACTTGAAGGGACCCCAGGAACCGCCTGGCCCATTTTACAGGTGGGGAGACTGAAGCCACAGGAGGACAAGGGGCTTGCACCCTCTACCATGGACACAGAGCTCCTTTGGGAACTGTGTTCTTACTGAGCACCCTCAGCCTATGCATATGGTAGGTCCTCAATAAAGGAATATTTCTGGCCTCTTGATTCCATATCATTCCGCTTCCTCTTGAGCTTAAAAATCTTAATTTCTAAATCTAAAGTCCTTTCCCTTTCTAAGGAGGATGGATGCTTTCTAAGGGGGAGGAAGGGTTGGAATGACCAAAATGCTCACAATCCCGGTTGAAGTGACTGAAAACTGGTGTGCGGTAATGGGGACAGGCAGATGATGAGAAAGACAGGGAGCAAGGTGAATATACGGCGGTGGTGGTGGTTAGTCACTCAGTTGTGTCTGACTCTTTGTGACCCCATGAACTATACCTCACCAAGCTCCTTTGTCCATGGGATTCTTCAGGCACGAATACTGGGGTGGGTTGCCATTCCCTTTTCCAGGGGATCTTTCTGACCCAGGTATGGCACCCAGGTCTCCTTCATTGGCAGGTGGATTCTTTACTGCTGAGCCAAGTGAAGCTAAGACCAATATGCATCATCTTTTTACAATTTATGATTTGGGCCTGTATGTGACAGGCAGGGCAGGGGCTCCCTTCTCACTTGCTAGACGAAAAGACTGAAACTCCAAGAGGACAACTGGCTCACTCAGCATCCTCCCATCCCTACCCCCCAGCAAGCTCTGGAGGCACTCAGACCCCTTCTCTGGTATAGGAATCGCAGCTTTGGCTTACCAGTCCTCTGTGGCAAACACATTGTTCCCCGCCCACATGCCCACAGCTCCTCCCACTCTGCCAGGGGGCTCTCTTTACTGGTCATTCCCAGCACAGGCCAGATATGCTGGGGAATTAACAGTCCCCCATGGCAGTAGTTCTTCACCAGTGGCTGGGGGGTACTATCTCCACCGAGTTGGGGGGTACTGTCTCGCCCCTCAGACAGGTCAACCCTGAGGCCATACACACTCATTCCCAGAGCCTGCAGGACAGCCAAGCTCCAGCTGCTCACAGGGCCACTTGCTGGAGAGCATGTCATTCACTGTGTTCTTTCCATCCCTGCGTTACTCTCAGGCTCCCTGGCAACATTTCCTGGGATCCCATCCCAAACAAACCACTTGCCTTAGAGTCTTAGACAAAGTCTTGACAAAGTCTAAGTCAAATCTTTGTTTTAGAGTCTCCTTCTCGGGTAACCTAAACTAAGACAATCGCCTTAATTTAAAACAAAAGAAGGTGGACCAATTGGCTAAGTAATGACAAATACAGACTATAGGAAGTGAGCTGAGGTCAGGTCTAGCATGCCACAATGCCTGCCTGCCCCTTTCCCGGCCCCACCCTCACCAGCCCTGCAAGTTTCTCCATCACCTATTAAGGAGGTCATTACATGTGAGGGTGTCACAGGTCATGCTCCTGAGAACCAGCATCGTGCAGGGCCGACGCCACCCCTGAGCCCTGGGTGACAGTTTCCCATGGCTCTCACAGGCTGTCAGGAGTGAGTCGGCACACACTCCACCTGCTCAGGCAGGCGGCTGGCCTGGCCTGAACTCACATGAATTCAGCCTCATGTCACCCGTTCCCAGACTGACCCTCCCTCACAGGATGACCTTTGTGGGCCTGAGACCAGAGTCGTGGAATGGGTCATGGAATGTTGAAGCAGGAGAGCGTCTCAGGGGCTGGTAGGGGGAGGGGCTGAGATGGGGGGGCACGGGAGACAAGGTCTGTCCAAGGTCACACAATGCATCAAGAGTGGAATAGGGTATGAACCTAGGCATTTTTCCTTTCTTTTTGAGTCTGATGTATTTGCTTCTCACGATCCGACTGTAGGGGAAAAGGAGACGGGAGCACAGCAAAAGACTGGGAGCACGTCAAGAGAGCGGGAACACTAAATTGAAGGCAGGTGGACCTCGGCTTAAAACCTGCTTTCACTGACTGCTGGCTGTGTGACCTTAAGCAACTAACTTGGTTTCACGTGTCTCAGTTTTCACAGTCGTAAAGTCGAGATTCTATTACCTTTCTAAAGGCGTTATCGGGAGGCTCAGCAGAGATAAGGTGGTGGAAGGTACCTGGTTAATAAGAGATGTTCAACAAATACCAGGTGAGTCTCAGTCTAACAGGAGATCCCTCCCATTGTACAGGCTCCCACATGGATTAAACTCCAGAGTTTAAATAGAAGTGTCCTCACTGTCTTCATCCTCACTTCTGGAAAGTCTATAGCATGGACTAGTGCAGAATTTCCAGACAGTGTGCTTTAGAATAGGTACTAGTTCTATGTGAGAAAAGGTGCTACCTGAAAAAGAGAACTGCACTGCCAAGTATATTTGGAAAGGGCGGCATTAACATCAACCTGCAGGACCTGTCATGCCCTCCACTCCTCCATGTACTTGGTCCCCAGGCAGCATCTCCCAGCACATCTGACCACATAAGTCTTGGTCAGGAGCACTAAATGTCTCCCAGTAGTTGCAGATGCTCCAGGAAGCAGCCTAGGAAACAACTGCTGTCTACTGGAAAGGCCACCTGACTGAAGTCAGCTACTGTCTCTTTCTTGTATGACCTTAGACATGTCCCTGACCTGTATGGGCCTCAGTTTCCCCATCTGTAAAAGAGAGGGGGGAGCAGAATCCCTAAGGCTGCTTCCAGTTCTGACGTGCTAGGGTCTTGAAGCTCCTTTTCTCCACCCTGAGCTCCCTGCTTGTAATCCTAGCTCACCCAGCTCACCCAGCTCTGGCCAAGTACAGTACTGGAGAAGGGCAGAGTGCTCTAAGCGGGCTCTGGCAAGCAGCCCGATGGCTGGTCTCACATCTTGCCTTTAAACGTAGGTGGAACTGTGCCGGGAAGGGCTGCGCCAGCCTCCTGCCTGGAAAGAAGACAAGAGAGCGGCTGTCCTCCCCTACTTCCTCCTCTACCCCCCTGCCGGCACAGTCAGCCGCTGGGGGATTAACAGTCAGCCCAGCACCCATTCAAGCCATTCAACAAGACAGGAAACCAAGCTGCTCCTGCCTGCCCGCCTCTGCTGGGCAGGTCGGCAGGATTACATGCATTGTGCTGGGGAATGGCACAAAGGGAGGCCCAGCCCATCAGGGAAGGCCTCGTCTAGGCAAGAATGCACTGTCCAATGGCCGGGGTGCCCAGGGCCGCCCTCCACCTGCAAGTGAGTGGTTCAGGGGTCCCAGGGGCACCACGCATGCCATCCCTTACAGCGCCTCCTGAGACAAAGTCCCTGGATCCACACATGAAGCTCCAGCCTGCGTGTAGCAGTCTTTTCTGAGCACGAGGCAGAGACCAGCACAAAGGGCAGGCGGGTAAAGACAAGTTCAACTCCCTGAGCCAGAGGCTCCTGAAGGCCTCCAGGAAACAGCATGTTCATTGTCACTGCCTTCTTACAGCAACCATCAAATCCTTAACCAAGAGAATCCGGATCTGCCTTTGTGGGCAACTTCAGAGATGTCTCTGTGGATTCCCCTGGGCCGATGGGCCAGAGCTGATTGGACAGCTAGGCTCCGTTCAGGTGGGTCCCACAGGGAAATATGGGCATTCACCACATAGCATCCTATGGAGATTAGTGTTCCAGGTGGTGGCAGGTTCCCTGAACTTCACTCGTGCCTAATTTCAACCATATCTCTGTACATGCGTGCTAAGTTGCTTCAGGCATGTCCAACTCTGTGCGACCCTACGGACTGTAGCCTGCCAGGTTCCTCTGTCCATGGGATTCTCCAGGCAAGAATACTGGAGTGGATTGTTGTGGCCTCCCCCAGATGATCTTCCCAACCCAGGGACTGAACTCATGTCTCTTACGTCTCCTGCATCGACAGGCAGGTTCTTTACTACTAGTGCCACCTTATAAGTGTGGTATTACTGACAATATCTTTCCTTTTATAAACTTACTTTTTAAATTGAAATAGCTTCTTTAGCCTTTTGCTAAGCAATAAAATCTATAAAACCATGGGTCTCACATGCTAGTGTTTACTAATACAATAAAAATAGTCTCCCAACCATAAAAAATGGTATGTCCATAGACTACCTACAGTCAGCTTGGGAATTATCAGAGGTAAGTGATATAGAATGAGACTAGGTAGTCTCTAGGGCTCCTTCCACTTTGGGGAGCTGGGTTTATAGGATACTGAGAATCCTCAAAGCCACTCATTCCAAAATTCTCCATAGTCACCTAAGCCAGACCCTCAGGAGTCCTTCCCAGACTCCCTCTCCTTCCTCACTCCTCTGAGGCAGTCACCAGGCAACCCTGCCTCCTGAACACCTCTCCCAACTGGGGGCCACTGCCTTGGTTCAGGCTTTCACCCACTCTCCCCCAGCAGCAGCCCTGGCTGCTCTGCCTGCACCTCCTGACGGCCTCCAACCCACTGTCCGCCCCGCAGCCAGAGCACTCTTGTGGCCATGCATGTCTAAAGCACCTGGGACAAAGGTGCTCCATTAATGATAGCCATGATAGTTTCTAAGAATACAAATCTAATTGTGTCTCTTTACTGCTCAAGAGCTTCCCACGGTTCCCCAGAAACCTCAGGATAAATGGAAATTCCATAACCCAGTATATGGGCATGGAGCAGGGTGCCGGGATCTTGAAGAATGGACAGAGGAAACACACTTCCCCAGGAACACTTCCCTAAGCTCGCACTTGTCACAAGCTCTTATCATAAGCCTAAAGATGGTCTTCAAATATTAAGGCCACGAGACAAGAAAACATCCCCCGCTTGCAGGTGGCACAGAAGTTCAGAGAAAGATGTGTGAAAGTAGAACAGGCAGACCCATAACAGGTTGAGATTCTTTACCACTGCGCCTCCCAGGAAGCCCTGTAAGCCCTAACATACCCACAGAGAAGAGCTCTTGTGTGTGACCCGACTTCTAGCTCCCAGTGAGCTGTACTCCGGCTACCCTTGATCCTATAATCTCTCCAGCTCAATATTCCAACCACATCTGGAATTACTGTAGCTGAAATTGAGTTCACACCTTTGTGGCACTCCAGTGTACACCAGTTAGGAATTGCTGTCTTAGCCATACAGTTAAACCAATGAGACCCTCTGACAAGGAGCTGAATATTTATGTCAGAGAGCACTGATTTGTAGTATACTGCATATACTCTTATGTATGATAAATATGTTAAAATACATGGAATTCTTCCCTAATAATATGCTTCATTCTTTTTTAGTAGTCCATTTATTTAAGGTATTAAATGCATAAAGTTCTGCAAATGTCTTTTATCTTGATTTTGGTATATGCTTATATATTCTTATAAATGTTGGAAGAGGGTATTTGCTATGACCAGTGTGGTCTCTTGGCAAAACTCTATTAGCCTTGGCCCTGCTCCATATTGTACTCCAAGGCCAAACTTGCCTGTTACTCCAGGTATCTCTTGACTTACTACTTTTACATTCCAGTCCCCTATGATAAAAAGAACATCTTTTTTTCTAGAAGGTCATGTAGGTATTCATAGAACCGTTCATAGAAAAAGCAAGAGAATTCCAGGAAAACATCTACTTCTGCTTCATTGACTATGCTAAAACCTTTGACTGTGTGAATCACAACAAACTTTGGAAAATTCTTATAGAGATGGGAATACCAGACCACCATACCTGCCTCCTGAGAAATCTGTATGCAGGTGAAGAAGCAACAGTTAGAACCGGACGTGGAACAAAGGACTGGTTCCAAATTGGGAAAGAAGTACATCAAGGATATACACTGTCGCCTTGCTTACTTAACTTATATGCAGAGTACATCATGAGAAATGCCGGGCACAAGCTGGAATCAAGATTGCCGGGAGACATATCAATAACCTCAGATATGCAGATGACACTACCCTTATGGCAGAAAACGAAGAGGAGCTAAAGAGACTCTTGATGAAAATGAAAGAGGAGAGTGAAAAAGTTGGCTTAAAACTCCACGTTCAGAAAACTAAGATCATGGCATCTGGTCCCATCACTTCATGGCAAATAGATGGGGAAAAAATGGAAACAGTGAGAGATTTTATTTTCTTGGGCTCCAAAATCACTTCAGATGGTGATTGCAGCCATGAAATTAAAAGACGCTTGCTTGCTCCTTGGAAGAAAAGCTATGACCAACCTAGATAGCATATTAAAAAGCAGGGATTACTTTGCCGACAAAGGTCTGTCTAGTCAAAGCTATGGTTTTTCCAGTAGTCATGTATGGATGTGAGAGTTGGACTATAAAGAAGGCTGAGTGCTGAAGAATCGATGCTTTTGAACTGTGGTGCTGGAGAAGACTCTTGAGAGTCCCATGGACTGCAAGGAGATCCCACCAGTCCATCTTAAAGGAAATCAGTCCTGAATATTCATTGGAAGGACTGATGCTGAAGCTCCAATACTTTGGCCACCTGATGCAAAGAGCAGACTCATTAGAAAAGACTGATGCTGAGAAAGATTGAAGGCAGGAGGAGAAGGGGATGACAGAGGATGAGATGGTTGGAGGGTGTCACTGACTCGGCGGACATGAGTTTGAGCAAGCTCCGGGAGTTGGTGATGGACAGGGAAGCCTGGAGGGCTGCAGTCCATGGGGTTGCAGAGAGTCAGACATGACCACGTGACTGAACAACAACATCCCTATAAATACGATATATTCCTGGCTTCTTTGTTCAGCATGTTTTTGGGATTCATTCACATTATTGCATATACCAGTTGTTTGCTCTCTGCCACTGCTGAGAAACATTCCATGGCGTAAACATACTGAAATTTGTTTATAGACACTAGGACACCTCCAGTTTATAGATATTATGAATAACATTGCTATGAATCATCTCATCTTTGGGTGAGCTACATTTCTCTTTGATTTATATTCAAGAGTGGAATTTCTGGATCATGGGATAGGTGTATATTTAGCTCTAGTATGGGATTTTAATAAATTACTGAGGTTTTTATTCTTCTCAAAGTCCCTTTGGGTAGTTAGATGCAGATCCTACACCGACTGGATTCTGCCTGAACTTCAGCCTATATTCTGATATTCCAGCCAGGCCCAACCAGATCAGCAGCCCCCTCTATAGAATGCTGTCTTAAGAAGGCATTTTTCTACCTTGTCTGTGCTACAGACCACACAGGCATTGTCTCACACTCCATTGCAAACATTGTTTTATATTCCATGCCCCACTCCAATCCCCACTAGACTGTTTTTTAAAAGCAAATATTCTGCCAACTGTATAATCTCCCTTGCCTGGCATGCAATAGGTAATTAATGTTTAAAGATTAAATAATAAATAACTAATTTATCAGTTAGCTGCTGCTGTATGACAAATTACCCTAAAGCTCAGTGGCTTAAAACAACATTTGCTATCTCAGAGTTGCTGTGGGTCAGACAGCCAAGAGCTGGGTAGTCTGGCTCAGAGTCCCTCATGAGATTTCAATCAAGGTATGGACCAGGGCTGCAGTCATCTGAAAGCTGGGCTGGAACTGGAGGATCCTCTTCTGAAATCACTTACTGTGGGCCGATGTCAGGAGACCTCAGTTCCTTCCCACAAGGTTCTTATGACATAAAATCTGGCTTCCCCAGAGTGAGTGATTTGAAGAAGAGAGAAAGGGCCAAGCCACAGCATCTTTTGTGACCTAGATCTTGAAGTCACATTGTTATTTCTGCTTTATTCTCTTCACTGTCAGTGAGGCACTAGGTCCAGTCAATACTCCAGAGGAGAATTAAGCCTCACCTCTTGAAAGAAGGAATATTAAAGAAGTTGTAGACATATCCTAAAACCATCAACTGTAATAGTAGTTAACATTTATCGAGTGATTACTATGGGCCAGGTGCTATGCTATGTGTTTTTACAGAGCATTTTGTTTAATCCTTATAAAAACCCTACAAGAGAGCTACTATCCAGTTTTTCAAGCAAGAAAACTGAGGCGCTGAGAGATCAAGGAATTTTCCCAAGGTCCCACAGCCAATGACAGAGGTATGATGGGAACCCAAAAGACTCCAGAGCTTTTGCTCCTAACCACTGAGTTACACAATGAATGAGGGACAGTGGATAAGCCTATGAATCTAGGGTTCTCAGATGGAATGGTGGGCTCAACGGTGTACCAAGGATATATGTCCATTTCCTAATTTCCCATGACTACTACCTTTCATGGCAAAAGATGTGATTAAGTTAAGGATCTTGAGAGGAGGAGCTTAATCCTGGATTATCTATGTAGACCCTACACATAAACACATGTATCCTCCTGAGACGCAGAGGGAGTTTTGACACAGATGGAAGAGGAGAAGACACAGAGAAAGGTGATGTGAAGACAGAGGCAGAGATTGCAGTGATGCCGTCACAAGCAAAGGAATGCTGGCAACAACCAGAAGCTGGAAGAGGCAAGGAATGGATTCTCTCCTAGGGCCTCCAGAGGAAGCACAGCCATGCTGACTTTGATTTGAAACTTCTGGCCTCTAGAACCATAAAAGAATAAATTTCTACAGCTTTAAGCCACCAAGTTTGTGGTACTTTGTTACAGCAGCCACAGGAAACTAACACAGATGGTGAAATGTGTGCTATCTCCCTATTCAACAGTGTTGCTCTTGAGGACTGGAATGGAGTGTTTCAGGTTTGTTAGCATGGTTCTCATCTTTGGATCAGCTTGGCATCAACTCAACCTGAAACAGCAGCAGCAAATTAAAATCAGGTTTAAAAAAATGGAAGAAAATGTATAAAAATGACCTATATTGTTATTTGTTTAGTTGCTAAGTTATGTCTGACTCACTGGCAACCCCAAGGACTATATAGCCTGCTAGGCTCCTCTGCCCAGGGGATTTTGCAGACAAGAATACTGGCGTGGGTTGCTATTTCCTTCTTCAGGGGATCTTCCTCACCCAGGGATAGAACTTATGTCTCCTGTGTCTCCTGCATTGGTAGGCAGATTCTTTACCACTGAGCCACCTAGGAACCCCCATATTGTTATTACTGAGCTTAAATTTTACTCTCATCTTCCTAGTAGCTGAGACTAAAAGAAAATAAGGATGGATTACATAATTTTCACTTTCTGATAAAGGAATCTGTTCTTCAAGAAACACATCTTTCCCTCATATTATATTCTAAAAATAACAGACCAAGTATGTCTTCATACACTGAACAAAACAAGAGATAAAATGTCAACAGTAACTTAAGAAGGTCAAGGGACTGCCCTTATGTGAAGGTTTCTCATGTAATCCTTGAATAAAAACTACAGCCCAACAGAGAAACACAGTTCAACACCCTGGCCACACAGGCTGGAATCCAGGGGTGAGAGCTCACATGGATAGAGGGTGCCAGAGTCTACAAAGTGCTTCTATATCCATCATCCTAGATGTGTTCAAACAGCTCCTGAGCGCCGGGCAGGGCAGAGAGTATAATGTGCATTTTACAGATGTATAAACTGAGGCCCAGAGAAGTGAGGAAAGTGCCTAGGGTCACATAGCTGGTGACTGGCAGGGGTGAGTTTCAGTGAGACTCCAAGAACAGACCTCCAGGAATGCTGAAGCTTACTCTACATCCCTCCTACTGTTCTCCAAGGATTTCATGTCCATCTGTTGTATCTCTCCAAGCACCCTGAGCCTTTGCAGGAAGGGTCTTCCCCTCATACTTCTTAGGAAACCCCTGGTACCTGGGGTGGTCCTGAAAGATGTCCCTCCATGTGTCAGGCCCTGCCCCAGGAGAGATCATGCCCCAGCCCCACCCTGGCCTGGTCCTTTCGATCAGGTCCCAAGCCAGCTGAGAAAGCTGCCCAAAAGGGAGGAGTTAAAGACTGGACTTGGGGGGCTGAAACCCAGCACCTCACAGAGGGATCTAGGAGTGAGTACAATGTCCTGCCCAGTCAGGCGCTGTCCACCCCACAGTGCTGACCTGCTTCTGGTTGCTCGGAAAAGATGGGACCCCCAGGGAGGAGGGTTTGGCCTCCCCATCTCCTAACCTTCCACAACCAGCAGCTGAGGTGGCTGGAAACATTTTGACCCTTAGGGACCAAGAAGAGAAAGAGAAGGGAGGGCTGACTGCTTCTGCTCTTTGCCCTTACTTTCTCCCCACCCCATGCCCTCTGGTGCCTCTTTTTCTCCTCAACTCATCTTCTTCCTGTACTTCACCACATTCCAGCCTCCTTGTCATTCCTCCGGAGTCACTTTCTTTCCACCTCCCTCATCCCTATCCTCTTCTTTGTTTCTTCCTACCTCCCTTTTTTTTTATTGATTCATAATATTATATTTGTTTCAGGTTTATGACACAGTAATTGAAAATTTTTATAGACTATACCCCTTTTAAAGTTATTGCCAAATAATGGCTATATTTCCCTGTGCTGTACAATATACCCTTGTTGCTTATTTATATTATACACAGGGGTATGGGTTTAAGAGACACAAACTACTGTCTCACCCCTCCCACTTCCCTCTCCTCACTGGTAACCACTTGTCTGTTCTCTATATTTGTGGGCTTATCTCTGTTTTATTATACACATTCACTTCTTTTGTTTTTTTAGATTCCACATATAAGTAATAACAGAGTATTCGTATTTCTCTATTTTACTTATTTCACTAAGTATAATACTTTCTTGGTCCATCCACATTGTTGCAAGTGGCAGAATTTCATTCTTTTTAATGGCTGAGTAATATTCTATTATGTATACTAAAGCTCAGATGCTCAGTTGTTCCTAACTCTCTGTAATTTCATGGACTGTAGCCCTCCAGGCTCCACTGTCCATGGGATTTTCCAGGCAAGAATACTGGAGCGGGCTGTCATTTCCTTCTCCAGAGCATCCTCCCAGTCCAGAGATGGAGCCCACGTCTCCTGCACCTTCTGCACTGGCAGGCCGATTCTTTGCCACTGAGCCGCCTGGGAAGCCCCCTCTTATGTACACATACCACACATTCTTTATCCAGTGGATGGCACTTCGGTTGTTTGCATATGTCGTCACTGTAAACAGTGCTGCTATAAACATTGGGGTGCACATACCTTTCCAAGTTAGTGTTTTCATTTTCTTTGGATATATACTGAGCAGTGGAATCGCTAAATACGGTTGTTCTATACTGTTTTAAACAATGGCTGCACCAATTTATAATCTTACCAAGAGTGTACTATGGTTCCCTTCTCTCTACATCCTTGCCAGTGCTTGTTATTTTTAGACTTTTTAATGCCAGCCATTTTGAGAGGTGTAAGATGATATCTCATTGTGGTTTTGATTTGCACTTCTCTGATGATTAGCAGTCTTAAGCAGTTTTTCACGTGCCTGTTGGCCATCTGTATAACTTCCTGGGAAAAATGTCTGTTTAGGTCTTCTGCTCATTTTTAACTGGGACATTATATATCGAGTTGTATGAACTGTTTATAGATTTTGGATATTAACCCCTTACCAAACATAACTTTGCAAATATTTTCTCCCTTTCAGTAGGCTGTCTTTTCATGTTGTCAGTGGTTTCCTTTGCTTTGCAAAAGCTTTTAAGTTTAACTAGGTCCCCTACAATAAGGTACCACCTCACATTGGTCACAATGGCCATGATTTTAAAGTCTGCAAATAACAAACGCTGGAGAGGGTGTCGAGAAAAGGGAACCCTGATACACTGTTGTTGGAATGCAAATTAGTGCAGCCACTATGGAGAAAAGTATGGAGATTCCTTATAAAACTAAAAATAGAGTTGCCAGGAAAGTGAAAAGTGAAAGCGAAGTCACTCAGTCATGTTCAACTCTTTGCGACCCCATGGACGGTAGCCTACCAGGATCCTCCGTCCATGGGATTTTCCAGGCAAGAGTACTGGAGTGGGTTCCCATTTCCTTCTCCAGGGGTTCCTCCCAACCCAGAAATAGAACCCAGGTTTCCCCGGTGACTCAGACGGTAAAACGTCTGTCTACAATGCGGAAGACCCAGGTTCGATCCCTGGGTCAGGAAGATCCACTGAAGAACGAAATGGCAATCCACTCCAGTACTTTGCCTGCAAAGTCCCATGGATAGAGGAGCCTGGTAGGCTACCGTCCATAAGGTTGCAGAGTTGACGCGACTGGGTGACTTCACTTACTTCTCGCACTGTAGGCAGATGCTTTACCATCTGAACCACCAAGGAAGTCCACCAGAGTTGCCATATGACCCAGCAATTCTACTACTGGGCATATATCTAGACAAAACTATAATTTGAAAAGCTATATGTACCTCTATGTTCACACAGGTCTATTTACAAGAGGTAAGACGTGGAAACAACCTAAATGCCCATTGATGGATGAATGGATAAAGATGTGGTATATGTATCTATAAGTGTGTGTGTGTGTGTGTGTGTGTGTGTGTGTATACACACCCACACAGTGGAATATTCAGTTCAGTTCAGTCACTCAGTCGTGTCCGACTCTTTGTGACCCCATGAATCACAGCACTCCAGGCCTCCCTGGCCATCACCAACTCCCGGAGTTCACTCAGACTCATGTCCATCAAGTCAGTGATGCCATCCAGCCATCTAATCCTACGTCATCCCCTTCTCCTCCTGCCCCAATCCCTCCCAGCATCAGGGTCTCTTCCAATGAGTCAACACTTCATATGAGGTGGCCAACGTACTGGAGTTTCAGCTTCAACATCAGTCCTTCCGAAGAAATCCCAGGGCTGATCTCTTCAGAATGGACTGCTTGGATCTCCTTGCAGTCCAAGGGACTCTCAAGAGTCTTCTCCAACACCACAGTTCAAAAGCATCAATTCTTCAGCACTCAGCTTTCTTCACAATCCAACTCTCACATCCATACATGACCACTGGAAAAACCATAGCCTTGACTAGACGGACCTTTGTTGGCAAAGTAATGTCTGTGCTTTTGAATATACTATCTAGGTTGGTCATAACTTTTCTTCCAAGGAGTATGCGTCTTTTAATTTCATGGCTGCAGTCACCATCTGCAGTGATCTTGGAGCCCCCCCCCAAAAAAAAGTCTGACACTGTTTCTACTGTTTCCCCATCTATTTCCCATGAAGTGATGGGACCGGATGCCATGATCTTCCTTTTCTGAATGTTGAGCTCTAAGCCAACTTTTCCAATCTCCACTTTCACTTTCATCAAGAGGCTTTTTAGTTCCTCGTCACTTTCTGCCATAAGGGTGGTGTCATCTGCATATCTGAAGTTATTGATATTTCTCCCGGTAATCTTGATTCCAGCTTGTGTTTTTCCAGTCCAGCGTTTCTCATGATGTACTCTGCATATAAGTTAAATAAGCAGGGTGACAATATACAGCCTTGACGTACTCCTTTTCCTATTTGGAACCAGTTTGTTGTTCCATGTCCAGTTCTAACTGTTGCTTCCTGACCTGCATATAGGTTTCTCAAGAGGCAGGTCAGGTGGTCTGATATTCCCATCTCTTTCAGAATTTTCCACAGTTTATTGCGATCCACACAGTCAAAGGCTTTGGCATAGTCAATAAAGTAAATAAAGCAGAAATAGATGTTTTTCTGGAACTGTTGCTTTTTTGATGATCCAGCGGATGCTGGCAATTTGATCTCTGGTTCCTCTGCCTTTTCTAAAACCAGCTTGAACATCAGGAAGTTCACGGTTCACCTATTGCTGAAGCCTGGCTTGGAGAATTTTGAGCATTACTTTACTAGCATGTGAGATGAGTGCAATTGTGTGGTAGTTTGAGCATTCTTTGGCATTGCCTTTCTTTGGGATTGGAATGGAAACTGACCTTTTCCAATCCTGTGGCCTCTGCTGAGTTTTCCAAATTTGTTGGCATATTGAGTGCAGCACTTTCACAGCATCATCTTTCAGGATTTGAAATAGCTCAAGTGGAATTCCATCACCTCCACTAGCTTTGTTCGTAGTGATGCTTTCTAAGGCCCACTTGACTTCACATTCCAGGATGTCTGGTTCTAGGTGAGTGATCACACCATTATGATTATCTTGGTCTTGAAGATCTTTTTTGTACAGTTCTTCTGTGTATTCTTGTCACCTCTTCTTAATATCTTCTGCTTCTGTTAGGTCCATACCATTTCTGTCCTTTATCAAGCCCATCTTTGTGTGAAATGTTCCCTTGTTGTCTCTAGTTTTCTTGAAGAGATCTCTAGTCTTTCCCATTCTGTTGCTTTCCTCTGTTTCTTTGCACTGATTGCTGAGGAAGGCTTTCTTATCTCTTCTTGCTATTCTTTGGAACTCTGCATTCAGATGCTAATATCTTTCCTTTTCTCCTTTGCTTTTCGCTTCTCTTCTTTTCACAGCTATTTGTAAGGCCTCCCCAGACAGCCATTTTGCTTTTTTGCATTTCTTTTCCATGGGGATGGTCTTGATCCCTGTCTCCTGTACAATGTCACGAACCTCAGTCCATAGTTCATCAGGCACTCTATCAGATCTAGTCCCTTAAATCTATTTCTCACTTCCATTGTATAATCATAAGGGATTTGATTTAGGTCATATCTGAATGGTCTAGTGGTTTTCCCTACTTTCTTCAATTTAAGTCTGAATTTGGCAATAAGGAGTTCATGATCTGAGCCACAGTCAGCTCCTGGTCTTGTTTTAGTTGACTGTATAGAGCTTCTCCATCTTTGGCTGCAAAGAATATAATCAATCTGATTTTGGTGTTGACCATCTGGTGATGTCCATGTGTAGAGTCTTCTCTTGTGTTGTTGGAAGGGGTTTGCTATGACCAGTGCATTTCTTGGCAAAACTCTATTAGTCTTTGCCCTGCTTCATTCCGTATTCCAAGGCCAAATTTGCGTGTTACTCCAGGTGTTTCTTGACTTCCTACTTTTGCATTCCAGTCTCCTATAATGAAAAGGACATCTTTTTTGGGTGTTAGTTCTAAAAGGTCTTGTAGGTCTTCATAGAACCATTCAACTTCAGCTTCTTCAGCGTTACTGGTCGGGGCATAGACTTGGATTACTGTGATATTGAATGGTTTGCCTTGGAAACAAACAGAGATCATTCTGTCGTTTTTGAGATATTACTCAGCCATAAAAAAGAATGAAATAATGTCACTTGCAGCTACATGGATGGACCTCAAGATTATCATAGTAAGTGAAGTAAGTCAGAAGACCAATACCATACAATATCATTCATATGTAAAATCTAAACTATGGCACAAATAAACTTATTTATGACACAGAAACAGACTCACAGACAGAGAGAACAGACCGGTGATGGCCAGGACAGGGGGAAGGGGAGGGACAGCTTGGGGATTTGGGACTAGCAAATGCAGACTATTATATATAGGATGGATAGACAACAAGGTCCCATTACACAGCACAGGAAGCTGTATTCAATATCCTGCAATAAACCATAATAGAAAGTTTTAGAGTCTAATTAGGTCCTATCTGTTTATTTTTGCTTTTATTTCCCCTTAGGAGACAGATCAATATATTTTTCTATGATTTACATCAAAGAGTATTCTGCCTATGTTCCCTTCTAGTTTTGTGGTTTCAGCTCTTACATTTAGGTTTTTAAACCATATTGAGTTTATTTTTGTATACAGTGTGAAGTGAAGTCACTCAGTCATGTCTAACTCTTTGGGACCCCATGGACTGTAGCCTACCAGGCTCCTCCATCCATGGGATTTTCCAGGCAAGAGTACTGGGGTGGATTGCCATTTCCTTCTCCAGGGGATCTTCCCAACCAAGGGATTAAACCTAGGTCTCGCACGATGCAGGCAGATGCTTTACGCTCTGAGCCCCCAGGGCTTCCCTTGTGCTCAGCTGGTAAAGAATCCACCTTTAATGTGGGAGACCTGGGTTCGATCCCTGGCTTGGGAATATGCCCTGGAGAAGGGAAAGGCTACCCAACCCACTTCAGGATTCTGGCCTGGAGAATTCCATGGAGTGTATAGTTCATGGGTTGCAAAGAGTCTGACTTTCACTCACATGCAGTGTGAAGAAATGTTCTAATTTCTTTCTCTTACGTGAAGCTGTTCAATTTTTCCAGCACCACTTATTTTGAGAGACTGTCTTTTCCCCATTACATATTGTTGCCTCCTCTGGTGCTTGAGTATATTCTAGGCTCTCTGTCCTGCTCCACGATCTGTGTGTATGTTTTTGTGCCAGTATCATGCTGCTTTGATTACTGTAGCTTCGTGGGATCACAGTCTAAAGTCAGGGACCATGGCTCCTCCAACTTCGTTCTTTTTTCTTAAGATTGCTTTGGCAATTCAGTCTTCTCTTTTCCTTATTTTGAAGCATATCTCAAATATCAGATATTTTTGTCCATAAATATTTCAGTATAAGCCTTTAAGTGATACAGTTAATTTAAAAAACAACCAAAACATACTTCAGTTCAGTTCAGTCACTCAGTCCTATCTGACTCTTTGCAACCCCATGGACTGCAGTACTCCAGGCTTCCCTGGAGTACTGTCCATCACCAACTCCTGGAGCTTATTCAAACTCATGTCCATCGAATCGGAGGTGCCATCCAACCATCTCATCCTCTGTCATTCCCTCTTCCTCCTGCCCTCAATCTTTCCCAGCATCAGGGTCTTTTCAAATGAGTCAGTTATTCGCATCAGGTGGCCAAAGTATTGGAGTTTCAGCTTCAGCATCGGTCCTTCCAATGAATATTCAGTATTGATTTCTTTTAGAATGGACTGGTTGGCTCTCCTTGCAGTCCAAGGGGCTCTCAAGAGTCTTCTCCAACACCACACTTCAAAGGCATCAATTCTTCAATGCTCAGCTTTCTTTATAGTCCAACTCTTAACATCCATACATGACTACTGGAAAAACCATAGCTTTGACGAGATGGACCTTAGTTGGCAAAGTAATGTCTCTGCTTTTTAATATGCTGCCTGCTGCTGCTGCTGCTAAGTCTCTTCAGTAGTGTCCAACTCTGTATGACCCCAGAGATGGCAGCCCACCAGGCTCCCCCGTCCCTGGGATTCTCCAGGCAAGAATACTGGAGTGGGTTGCCATTTCCTTCTCCAATGCATGAAAGTGAAAAGTGAAAGTGAAGTCGCTCAGTTGTGTCCAACTCCTAGCGACCCCATGGACTGCAGCCTTCCAGGCTCCTCCGTCCATGGGATTTTCCAGGCAAGAATACTGGAGTGGGGTGCCATTGCCTTCTCCAAATATGCTTTCTAGGTTGGTCATAACTCTTCTTCCAAGGAGCAAGCGTCTTCTAATTTCACCATCTGCAGTGATTTTGGAGCCCCAAAAATAAAGTCTCTCAGTTTCCACTGTTTCCCCATCTATTTCCCATGAAGTGATGGGACCAGATGCCATGATCTTAGTTTTCTGAATGTGGAGTTTTAAGCCAGCTTTTTCACTCTCCTCTTTCACTTTATTCAAGCAGCTCTTTTTCTTCTTTGCTTTCTGCCATAAAGGTGGTGTCATCTGCGTATCTGAGGTTACTACTATTTCTCCTGGCAATCTTGATTCCAGCTTGTGGTTCATCCAGCCTGGCATTTCACATGATGTACTCTGCATATAAGTTAAAGAAGCAGAGTGACAATATATAGCCTTGACTTACTCTTTTTACGATTTGGAAGCAGTCTGTTGTTTCATGTCAAGTTCTAACTGTTGCTTCTTGACCCGTTTATAGATTTCTCAGGAGGCACGTCAGGTGGTCTGGTATTTCCATCTCTTGAAGAATTTTCCAAAGTTTGCTGTGATCCACACAGTCAAAGGCTTTGGTATAGCTAATAAAGCAGAAGTAGATGTTTTTCTGGAACTCTCTTGCTTTTTCCATGATCCAGCAGATGTTGGCAATTTGATCTCTGGTTCCTCTGCCTTTTCTAAATCCAGCTTGAACATCTGGAAGTTCACGGTTCACATATTGCTGAAGCCTGCTGATAACATACTTACTATTCCTAAAACTTTGCCATAATTTAAGATTATCAAATGGTAAGGGAGCATTTAGTGGGTTTCCCTGGTGGCTCAGTGGTAAAAGAATCTGCCTGCCAATGCAAGAGACACAGGTTAGATCCCCAATACAGGAGGATCCCACATGCCACAAAGCAACTAAGCCCATGTGCCGTAACTATTGGGCCTGTCCTCTAGAGCGCAGGAGCCACAACTACTGAGCCCATGAACTACAACTACTGAGGCCTGAGAGCCTAGAACCCATGCTCCACGACAGAAGAAGCCACTGCAACGAGACGCCCACTCACTGTAACTAGAGAGCAGCCCCCATTCGCTGCAACTAGAGGAAAGCCTGTGAAGCAAGGAAGACCCAGCATGCCATAAGTAAATAAATTCTTTTTTTAAACAGTAAGGGGGCATTCACATTTCTAATTATTGCCATGTTTCTCTGCTCTCCCCTCCTGCCTCTTTTAATAAAATTATGACACCTCTTTCCCTGTAAAGCTCTCCAAACACACTAAGGCAAAGCTCTCCAAACACACTATTTAATGCTCATATGTGCCCTTGGAGGATGTTCCTCCTTCTAGAAATGAGAAAAATGAGGCTCACAGAGGTGAAGAGACTTGCCCAAGGTGTCACAATGGGCTAGAGGCAGAGCCATGCCCTGGCCCAGGCCCTGTGTCCCCCAGCCCTTGCTTCTCTCCACCCGAGGGACCTCACAATGGAAGATTTCAACTGTCAGGCTCAGAGGCTCCAAAAGAGTCTGGAGAAATGGACTGAGAGACTCTCCACCAGTGGCAGCAGGCTGGAAAGTGTGCATCCCCAGCTAGGGAGGTACCTGCAAGCCCTTTCCTCCAGGGAACAACAGCACTAATTCCTTGGCTCAGGCTTATTTGCATGCAGGAGCTCCTCAAAGCCCAGGCAATGGCTGGGGCTCACCTCCCCGCCTCCTGAGCAGCAAGCCTTAAGCCCCCAGCACTATGGCAGATTGGCTGCTGACACCCAAAGGGCAGGCACAATAGCCAGATCACTCAGCCAACCTTATCCTAATTCTACTTTTTGCCTAAGTGCAGGCGGAGGGCAAAGGTCTCTCTGTTTTTCTTCTGGGAACCTCCTTGCCTAGCCAGCCCTGCACATGCAGAGAATGCCACGGATTCCATTCTAAATCCCCTGGCTTTTGTGGCTAATTCTTCCATTAGTCTGCAGACTGCACAGCAAACCCCTCGGCCTGGCATTCAAGACCTGCAGTCTGCCCAACACCACTGATGTAACCTATCATAGAGACCAAAGGGACCATGCTACAATTTCAAGGGAGACCAAAAAAAAAAAAAGCATACTAGTTAATTCCTGAAATTATCCTATTTGAGCTTCACTTCTTTAGATGATGCATCTGTTTAAATGCAAGCACTGTTCCTGTCAGCAGTGTCCATTAATCTCCTTCCACACTTTAAACATAATATGCTAATATTTTCACTTGCTACTTGTTTGCCCATACAAACTGTGGCATACCCCATCTCCTCACCTTTGCTCATTCAGTTTCCTCTGCCTAGAACTTCGTTTCTTCCTTCTTCACCCACTAACTACTAGGGATGCTACCTCCTCTGAGGAATCTTTTTGAATGCCTCCTCTTCCCAAAGCCTTCCAATCCCCACACTGGGCAAAGGGCCCTTTCGAGGGTTTAACTTGACCATAGTCACATCTCACTGCACGGTAACCAGCATACTATAAGCCCCCACCCTGCACCCAAGGGCAGGGATCAATGCTGTTCATCTAACCCTCTGCAGGCCTGAACACAGGGCCTGGCATATAGTAGCATCTCCACTTAATGGGATGGTTGAAATACTTTCTCAATGAAAGTATGCAGCCCTGTGGGTTAGGCTGCTCAGGAATGATGGTTCCTCCCGTTTTACAGACATGGAGGTTGAGACACAGAGAGGCAAAGCAATCGGTTCCAAGCACTGAGTGGGGGCTAACGCTCTCCCCGTAACTCCTGCACTGAGAGAGGGCTAACGCTCTCCCCGTAACTCCTGCACTGAGAGGGGGCTAATGCTCTCCCCGTAACTCCTGTCTCCTGATGCAGCGCACTGCTCCTGCTGCTGCCCTCCAAGCCAGGCCCTGGATGCCCTGGGGCAGAGGAGCCGTGACAACTGGAGCAGATGGATGCCAGCGCTCCGGGCACACTGGAGCAAGCAGCTGTGCTCAAACACCCCAGCACAAGTCCCCGCTGCCCAGGGCAACATCCACATTCCTCATCCCGGCCTCAGGGCCTCACTCAAGCCCATCTCTCCACCTTCTTCCTCTACGACTTCCCCTCACATGCCCCTGCTCCCACCACACCTGCCTACTCATCCTTCCCTGGGCTCACCTGACTTTGCAGAACCCAGTACAGGGTGCCCAGACTCTGTCCCTATTCACTGATCTTGTGATCAGTGCAACTGGATGAAGAGGTAGGGCAGATGTTGACAGGAGTCCTCCCACGTCAGGGTGACAGAGCAGCGCAGCACAAAAGCAGCAGAGCAATCAGCATTCGCCACACTGTGTTCATGGGACACCAGCATCCTGAGAGACGCTCAGAACTGTCTCCACGAAAGAGCCCCCTGAACGAGACAACAGGAATGATGTACTGACTGTTCATGTCTCAGGCCCTGTGCAGAGTCTTCTGCACACAATGCTTCATTCTGCCCTCACAACAATCCTAAAAGGTAGGCTCCACTTTATTTCCTCTGAACCACAGATGAGGAAACTGCAGCTCAGAAGGGCTCGTGAGCTTCCCCATGGTCACAAAGCTAGAAAGAGAAGAACCAGGATCCAAAACCCAGCCTGTGCTCTTATTCTGTGAGACTACCTTTGTCTTATCTGCTGTACTGTTCCTTGAGGAAATTCCAGATGTAATTAAGACCTGAGGATCCTTACTTAAATTTAACGAAATATTCTGCCCCCCCTATTTGAGGCTGGAACCTCACCATGACCTTGTATGTTACTGAATCCTATTCACATCCCACAGAATACAAACTCAGTTTGGGAAATGTTGCACTAGAAGACAGCAGCTCTTACCATCCTAACAATCTGAGAGCACCAGGTGGAGGAAGGAGCCCTGCAGACCTCTGGGCACAGCCTCTGTACTGTACACATAGGGTTCTAAGGCCAGACACTGTCCTGGGCTCTCCCTTGTCACGGCCAGTGAGGGGAGGGAACAGGTCTATGACTCCCAAGAAAGGCCTTTACTCAAGGCAGGCAGGTGAGGCTGGCAGTTTGGAATTCTCTCAGCAGGTGGAATTCACACACCTTCCTGCAGAGGCCGCACAGGCTTCGGGAGATGGAAACTGTTGGAAGCAGCACCAACTTAATGAATAAAAATCATAAGTTCCAAGGACCAACAAAGCAGGACAGCTCCGCAGATCATACCAAACTTAATTTCTCCAACGTAAAGGCCCAGAGAGGGAAAGGCACTTGTCCAGGGCCACACAGCAAGTGCAAAGCACAGCTGGAACTAGAATTTAAGCTTCCTGCCTCCTGCGCCAAGGACCTGGCTGGCCTTTCTTGAAATGTTGATATGTATGTCTGTCTCCTCAGCCTGGCCAGAGGCCCATCGAGAGTCAAAACAGTATCCAAGTCATGCCTGACTTCCTGGCTCCTGACACTTAGGGCTAAAGAAATTTTTACCCAAAATTCTGTTTCTCAGTTTTACCACTTAAATGGTTGCTTCTGAAAATGAGTGTACCCTCAAAGGGTAAACATACTCTACCAAAGAATAACAACACCTGTAGTATGCCTAATATATATGTGTGTATATACACACTCATCTACACATACACATAAAACCACTCAAGAATTTTACCTATAATAATTATATTTAAATCTCACAGTGACCATAAAAGGTAGGTATATCATCAATATAATTATCATCCGCATTTTGTACGCAAGAAAAAATGTGACACAAGAGGTTAAGTAATTTGTGTAAAGTAACACAGCTAATAAATAATAGAATCAGGATTTGAACCCAGCCAAGCACTCTAACACACAAACCACTACCTCTCAAAGGTCCTATCTTTATCATAGATGTAAGATCTCCAGGTACTATGTTAAAGCATCACGTATATTAATGCTCACAGCCAAGCCCAGAGCTAAATGTTATTTTCTATTTTGCATCTAGAACACTGGAGGCTCAGAGGTACAAAAGGACCTATTTGCTTAAAGCCACACAGCTAGGAAGTGACAAAATTGGGATTTGAAGCTGTCAATTCTAGTGATATGCCCATAGTCATCTCATGATTTATAGCTAAAATGCCATATACAATTCAGTCAAAACTTAAAACTAATGCATTATCAGCTTCCATAATATCCTGTGAAATATCTTCCTCTTGTTTGTTAGTTTTGTTCCAAAGTTATCCATTCATTTGTTCATGCAAATACTTATTGGATTATATACATGTACACACATGTGCAAGCACGTGAACACCAGCCAGCATGTGCTATGAGGGATGATAAGAAACATGACAGATATTGTCCCTACTAACCTTGCCTTCAGAAACCTTACGTTCTGGGGCTTCCCTGGTGGGCCAATGGCTAAGACTCCATGCTCCCAATGCAGGGGGCCCGGGTTCGATCCCTGGTCAGGGAACTAGATCTCCCACATGCCACAACTAAGACTCCATATGCCAAAACTAAAGACCTCACATATTGCAACTAAGCCCCAGCGCAGCAAATAAACAGATAGATTTTAAAATACATTTTTTTAAAAACTGACATTCTGATAGGACAGATCATCATTCAACAATTCATTTCACAATTAGCCAATTAAAAAGATGGTAATGGCTACAAAGGAGAGGTAGAGAGGAGTGTGATTAGCTTGCTCAGAATAGAGTATCAGTTAATCTGCTGAATGTTTTGAAAGTTATCATTAAAATCAAATTTTCCATAGCTCCATATGGTGGTTATTTTTTTAAAAAAAGAAAGAAGAAAGAAGTTCTTATTTATCTGAGGGAAATACAAACTAATCATTGACTAACCCATATTCCTAGATAACAAGACTACTCAAGAGTAAATTAGAGAGAAGACAGTCAAGACATACTCAAGGAGAATACGTCCTGAACACCTACGACACGATGCAACTCTCTGGGGGGCTTTGCCAACATTACTGTTAAATAGAAGCTTTCATCCCCTTTGAAAGAGGAAAAACTGAAGATGCAAGGAGGCTAGCCAATTCTCTGAAGGTCAGCCACACAGCTACCAAGTAGGACTGGGATTCAAACCCAGGTTGGTGAGACAGCAACACCCAAAATCTTTCACTGAGCCACGATGTATTTTCTAATCTTAAAAGCTGATCAGCCAAGAGTTGAAACTTTGGACTCTGACATCATAGGTATGCAGAGCCTTCTTGTCAACTCCATCTCTCCTCCATGGGGCCCTGGAGAAAAAACACTGTTTTCCGGGAACCAAGAGGATCGAAATGAGAAGATCATGTATGATGCAAACCACACTTCTTGGGGGAATTGTTAATTACTGGAATGATTGCATTCCTTTCCCCTGAGATATAGGTTTCTTTAATATTTTGTTTATGCAAATAGAGGAATCATTCTCCATCTCTCAAATAAGATGCCCAACTGAGTTCTTTTCTCTGTCTTTCTGTGACTTAAGCAAACAAACATTGTTCTTCTCTAAAGCAACTCCACCTCTTGGTGCAGCCAAGCCTTGCCCAGAGTTCCTGACCCCAATTTCAGGAACAACACCATTTCCTATTAATCCAGTTTCCTCAGAGTTTAAGAGGGACAGTGAGGCTTGACTTTTGCTTTGAATAAATGAGGCTCATCTTATCTAGACTCATCCTCTGAACTGGGGATGATCTTTATCCGATCACCCAGTGAGTTTGACTACACAAATGCCCTTCTCCATCAACAACAAACAGTTTGGAGCATTTTCCGACATTGAGAAAGAATTCAACTTTGGAATAGAAAACTGTAGATTGTGCCGTGGCCAGGGTGCATCCTGGCCTTGAAGGCCTACTGCTTCCACGCCCACCCCCGCACCAGCCAGGTCCACCACAAGGGCTTGGGAGCCCAGATGTCCACTGAACTGCCGCTCCTGAAACAGACATTCTGTCTTCTTGAGAGTGAACAGGAAAGAGGGCACCTAGACAGGCATGTTTGAACAGCCCTCCCTCCTAAAGAGCTTGCCTTGCAGGTTTCCTAAGAGCTGATGTGCCTGTGGATTCTATAATGAGGAGGGATTTGTTTGTTGAAGGATCTTTTCAGCTTTATTGCTTAACTCAAAGGTGAGAAGGGGGTGGGGGCACGATGAGAATTACTCTGCTTTGCCTTCCCAAATAGTCCACATTTAAGCTTTGTCTACAGCTGCCCTGAAACAGCGGCCAAGATGGTTTTAAGAAAGCGGAGCCAGAAGTCTTACTCCTGGACTGGCCTTCTAACCCGCTCTGTGACTGGGACAAATCCTTCCCTTTTTCTGGGATAGAGTCCCCTCATCTGTTCAATGAGAAGGTGGGAACTATTTTCTGGGTCTCGGTTTCCTCATCTATGCCATCTGACTTCACTCTCTTGGCTGGCAGAAAGATCAACATGGAATAATATAAACTAGATCTGAGAAATGAAGGCTTACGTTTGTCAGCATTGTGTTAGAACAGGATGTGTTAGAACTATAAAGCTGTCCCACATTCTCACTGGCTTCAAGATCTCCTTGGTGGTGGCTATTCACTTCTTTGTGCAACAAATATTTTATTTTATAAGTTTTTATTTTGGAAAACCTTTCATGTAAGAGTTGCAAAAGACAGAACAGAGAGTCACCATTCATCATTAACTGCATCTTTCCCTGATATTAACATCTTACATAACTATTGTAAAAGTATCTAACTGATAACTACAGACCTCATCGAGATTTTACCACTTTTTCTACTTGTGTCCTTTTTTGTTGTTCCAAAATCCAATACACAGTAACACATCACATTTAGTCATCATGTCTCCTCAATCTGTGACATATTCTTTTTTTCTTTCATGACCTTGACATTTTTTGAAGAGTACCACTCATGTATTTTGTGGAATGCCATGAATTTAGGAGTGTCTGATGTTTTCTCAGGATACAACAGAGCTAATGAGTTTTTAGGAAGAATATCACAAAGGTGAAGCTTTCTTCTCATTGCATCATATTGTGTCTGACTCTTTGCAACCTCATGGACTGTAGCCCACCAGGCTCCTCTGTCCATGGAATGTTTCAGGCAAGGATACTAGCATGGGTTGCCATTTCCTCCTCCAAGGAATCTTCCTGACCCACAGGTCAAACCCAAGTCTCCTGTGTCTCCTGCATTGTAGGCGGATCCTTTTACCACTGAGCTATTACGGAAGCCCCCATATCAGGGTATGATACACATAATATTATAAATGGTGATGTTAAACTTGAGCACTTGGTTAAGGTGTAATCTGCCAGGTTTCTCCACATTACAATTTTTTGCTTTCCATATCCTACTCAGAGATGAGAAAGACTGAGTTCAACCTACACTCCACATCCAGTTCAAGGGGTGAGAAATTAAGTTCTACCTCCTGGGAGAAGAGTATCAAAGAATTTGTGGACATATGTTAAAACTACCACATTTGGGGGCGGTCCCTTGAGGCAATACAAATGTCCTGTTTCTCCTTAAAGTTTTGCCTACCAATTCTACCATACTCAGTGTTTCCTGCAGTTACTACTGTGGTGTCTACTAGTGATTTTTCACTTTCCTCATTCCTTCTGGATTAATTATCTGGAATTCTTCTATGGTGAAGATTTGGCACCTCTTCCTTATTTATTAACTATTTGTCTATATCAATACAGACTCATGGATCTTTAATATAATCTGGGTTATAACTTAGTATTACAATTATTTACTTAATCCACCGGAAGTTCTTTCAGGTTGACTCTTATGTCCTCTTTTCATACACCATCTTTTTTAATATATATATACTTCCTTACTTTATGACACTACTTTAGACATTAGAGTTACCTTGTACTTTCCCTGACTTAGTCCTATAACTGGCCATTTCTCCCTGGGCTGGGGGTCGGTGGGGGTGGGGGGGGCGGCGGTTGGTTCCTTTCATTGGAGAATGATCCTTAGGAACCAAGGTCTAAGTTCATTGCTTCTGGGGTGTCACTATCCATCTCTCAGCAGCCAGAGCAAGGCAGTGCAGAAGTATGCTAACCCATGCATACACACGTATCTACATTTGTTCCTGTGTTTATCTGTACATATATTAAAATAGACATGAATTCATACTGAGACTTCTAACTCTATCCCCACAAAGTTCATTCTAGTCTTTCCCCTGTGCTCATGGGGGACTTCTTCCTCTGACATGAGAGACCCGGCTCCCATTTTCCACAATTCATTCACTTATTTAACTCTCATATACATGTAGCTTCAGAATGCTAACCTCTATTCCTATGACAAATACATTTAACAACTAGAGTACAGTGTTTCTATTCTGTCTTTACCCAAAGATAATTTTTAATATTTAAAAGCATGCCCAGGGCACTTCCTGGTGGCGAGGACTCTGAGCTCCTAACGTGGGGGCAGGGTTCGATCCCTGGTTAGGGAACTAAATCCCATGTGCTGCAACTAAAGATCCTGCAGATTGCAACTAAAAAAGATCCCACATGCTGAACAAAGATCAAAGATCCTACATGGCACAGCCAAAAAAAAAAAAGAATGCAAGGGTTCAAATCCCATCTCGGCCACTCACTCACTGTGTCAGTGTGAGGAACATACTTGACATCTCTTTAATTTCTATTTACTCATCTATAAAACCAAAATAATAGCCTATCTGCTTCATCGCCCTGATGGGGAGGGAAGAATGAGAGGAGATAAAATATACAAAGGGGCTCAGGAAAATCGCCCCTCACTCCTCAAATGTTTGATGTAATCTTAACATCACAGTCACTGCGCTCCAGGGTTGGGTCCTGTAGATAGCAGCTCCTGTTCTGAGTCTTATCTTGCTCTAAGGCACATACAAGAGTCACAAGTGTCCACTCTTTTCTGCATCCAACTCAGTGAGTCCGATCCAGGCCAAGCTGGGAGGGAGACTGGTCTCTGGCTAAACAAACACTAAGAGCAACAAGGCTCTTAGAGGCTCTCACTACCTGCTGGGGCATTTCAGCCCAACCGCCTGGCCAGAGCGCTTCACTGGCCTTTCTCTCCTCAGCTGCCTTCTCTTACACAAGCAGCAGACCTTTCCAGGGGAACTCTCTCCCTCTTTGTTGGGAAGATCCCCAGCATCCTGAGATGGGAATCTTTGTGCACACTGTGTTTTGCAGACTGGCAGGGCCCCTTCCCTCCTCTGGTCTTCAGTTTTCCCATCTGTCAAATGAGGGTGCTGGATTAGGTCAGCCATCCAAGCTGGGAGCTGGATCCAGCAGGCACTTGTTACACTTGGCCCATGGGGTACTTTCAGTGTTTTGTTTTTTTTTTTAATTAATAGCCCTTACTTTTAGAGCAGCTTTAGGTTTACAGAAAATTGAGTAGAAAGTTGAGAGCTCCCATATGCTCCCTCTTCTACCCCCATCTTCTGTCCACCAGTTTCCTTTATTGTCAACATCTTGCATCAGTGTGGTACGATAAGTCAACATGTTATTATTAGTCAAAGCCCATCATTTATATTAGGGTTCACTCTTTGTGTTGGATGGTTCTGTGGGTTGTGACAGATATAATGTCATGTATTCACTATTACAGCAGCATAAGAATAGTTTCACTGCCCTAAAAATCCCTTCAGTTCAGTTGAGTTCAGTTCGGTTGCTCAGTCGTGTCCGACTCTTTGCGACCCCATGAATCGCAGCACACCAGGCCTCCCTGTCCATCACCATCTCCCAGAGTTCACTCAAACTCACGTCCATCGAGTCAGTGATGCCATCCAGCCATCTCATCCTCTGTCATCCCCTTTTCCTCCTGCCCCCAGTCCCTCCCAGCATCAGAGTCTTTTCCAATGACAAAAATCCCTTACATTTTACCTTTTCATACTTTTCCTCCCAAACTCCTGGCAACCGCTGGTTTTCATTGTCTCTATGGTTTTATCTCTTCTAAAATGTCATATGCTTGGAATCATATAGTATGTAGCCTTTTAAGACTGGCTTTTTTCACTTAGCAATATACATTGTTCCTCCTCCCCACATCTTTTCATGGCTTCATCCATGTCTTTTCACTGCTGAATAATATTCCATTGTATGCATGTATCTGAGAAGGCACTGGCACCCCACTCCAGTACTCTTGCCTGGAAAATCCCATGGACGAAGGAGCCTGGTAGGCTGCAGTCCATGGGGTTGCTAAGAGTTGGGCACGACTGAGCGACTGTACTTTCACTTTTCACTTTAATGCACTGGAGAAGGAAATGGCAACCCACTCCAGTGTTCCTGCCTGGAGAATCCCAGGGATGGGGGAGCCTGGTGGGCTGCCATCTATGGGGTCGCACAGAGTCGGACACGACTGAATTGACTTAGCAGCAGCAGCAGCAGTATGCATGTATCACGTCTTCTCTATTCATTCACCAGAATAATTTTAAGCTGGGGTTATTTGCCAATAGTTAAGAATTGAAGGCATTATACTGAAATCCCTATTTTCAGCTTCTCTTAAAAATGGGAAGATCCGTAACACCGGACCTATCTCTCCAGATGGCAAAAAAATGGCTTGAATTGAACAGCATCAGGCCTTCTTGGATAAAGCATGAGTGACGCCAATTACTGTCACCTCCTGCCTTCCTTATGTGACCTGCCAGTTCCTGGTAAGCATTTATCTATTTCTAAACAATTCAATTTTAAAAAATTTTTTGGCTGCAGCATGCAGCTTGTGGGACCTCATTTCCCAAACCATGGGAATGAACCTGGGTCACAGCAGTGAAAATGCCAAATCCTAACCACTAGACCACCAGGAAACCAGGTGAGCATTTAGACTGCATTTTTTTCATATTATTAGCAGAGTGACTTCAAGCAAATGTACTGATTGGTTTCTATTTGCACCATTTCCTATCCCTTAATCCTATTTCTAGTTTTTTTGTCCTGCTCTGGGGTCTGCATAGACTGCATCTCCCAGGTTCTTTTCCTGGCTGTCTTCCAAGTGAATTTGGCTACAGGAGAACTAGCGGGAGGTCAGAAGTTGAAAAGAGAGAAGGCCCACGCACGCTCCCATCATGCTCCCCCCACAGCTTGGGCCCCTACTATCCAGCAGTGGCTGCAGCCCTCCAAGACTATTGATTGCTCTTGCTGAGGAACCTCCCCTACAGCCCCAGCCCTCTCTGGGCATGATTAACTCCAGGTCCTTGCTTTGCCCCTTCCTACAGTGGCCAGCCTCTGTACCTCTCAACACTTATTTATTCCCTTAACATCGCTGGTCCCTTGCAAGTAGCCCTTTTATTGAAGTCTCTCTGTCTGAACCATCCAGTTGATTCTGTTTCCTGTTGAGACTCATACAGCAAGTTGTTTATGTTTTTGTGCTTCAGCTTCCTCACCTGGAAATAGGGATCAAGTTAGTGCCCACCTCACAGGGATGATATGACAATTAAATGAGCAAATATGATACCCAGCACAATCCTTGGCATAGATAAGTGCTTAGTGAATGTTCATTATTATTATTGTCATCATTATCATTAAAATGTATGGCCCTAGGGCTACATCATTTCTATAGTCCTTCACAGCATGGATAGAAATGAATGGATGATTCACTACACAAAACCTGCTGCCAATAAATCTCCAGAGATCACCTTAATCTTTTGCTCCTAAAGTAGAGTTGAGGCTTGGACAGTGTAAATTGTGATTATCTTTTGCCATTTATAAGCAAGAGGAACTGGGCCCTTTACAGGGACTTTGATGTCCAATCCTTCCTGTGATATCCAATCTTTCCCATGACAGTGGCCACATGGGAACTTTCATTCCACTTACAGATAATGGCTAACATTTACGGAGTCCTTTCTCTGTACAAATAATCCAAGCCTTCATATGTGGGACTATGTAACCACTGCACATCAGCGCCTCCACAGATGAGAAAAATGAGGTTTGTGAGAGACTAAATGACTTGTCCAAGCTCACACAGTCATCTGTGGACTGAGACTACATCCAGCTGCTCAGGCTCCAAGTCCAATGCACTTTCTGCTACAAACTCTGCCCCTTCGTAGGCAAGGACTCTGCCACACCAATGCCCAGGGTTTTCCTCACCACAAAGGACCCAAGGCTGAGATGTCTCCCAGGAGGCTGGGCCTGGCTACCCCACCTCTGCCCATGAGGCTCAGGAATGGCATTCAACCACAGAGTCCCTGGGTGGAGCCAAGCATGGGGACCCTAGGGCACTTGGCTGCACACAATGCCTTCTCTAGCACTGCCCCTGACCAGTTGTCACAGGTGAGTGGATACTCAAGCAGGTGCTGGGAAAGAGGTGGCCAGGGCTCCAGGGAACACTTGACTTGTCTCTCAGTGGAGCCAGGTACACGCTCCAGTGACACCCATGGATGTTTCCTCTGAGGGCACACTGCCTTTGTGCCTGCCAAAAGAATCCAGTGGGAGGTAGTGAGAGGGCTCCTGCCTGAACTAAGCAGTCAGAAGGGTCTGGGTGAGCAGAGAGTCATGGATAAACTCATGTATTTCTTCATTCAACAAATATTCACTGACTACCTGCTCTCTGTCAGATTCTGCATGAGGGGCTAGGGATTCTGTAGTGAACTGAGCATGATATTTGCTCTTTATAATCTAGCCAGATTTGGGCCCAAGTAGCCAAAAAAACAGCAGAAACTGGCAGGGTCCTAGAAAAGGGACTCCAGAATCATGCTGCCTGGTCCAGTCTCCACCTTACCCCACAATGCTGGGTGACCTTGAACAAGTCTCTTAACCTCTTAATCTCAATTTCCTTCCTCCAAGAGCTATTCTAAAAGTGAAACAAAACAATCAGCTTGTAAGTACTCTGCAGACAGAAACGGAAGATGATTACTACTGTTTCATAATTTCATCATTAACATAAAGGCTACTTATTCAGCATCTTCAAAGTGCCAAGTGTCTATCCAGTATCATATGTAATTCTTCCTACAACCATAATGACAATGTTATTATTAGCTATATTTTTAGAGATGAGAAATGGAGGCCCAGAGAGGGGTGGTGAGTTACCCATGGCCACACGGACTGAGGGTGAGAGAGCTGGGGTTGGAACCCAGGCCATCTGGATTGCAGAGCCTGCGTTCTTTCTTGATTGCCCTCTATGGCTTCCTTCTTCCTCTTCAGTCTTTCATTCAGCAATGGCTTACTGAACCCTTTCTATGTCCCAGGCATTGTGCTAAGCTCCAAAGATACATTGGAGGTAAAACTGACCTGGAGCCTTCCCTCACAGTTTCACAGTCTACTGGGAAGGAAAGCAGTGAAGAATAATAACAAGCATAGCAACTACTGCCAAAGTTGGGGATCAGAGCCTCATGGGAATGTAAATCTTATCTGGGAATCAAACGAGGCCTTCAGGAGAAAGTAGTCTTTGTGACAAAATCTGAAGGCTGACTGAGAGTTGGGCAGACAAGATCAGGAGGAATGGGAACAGCATGAAACCCAGAGCCACAGGTGGTCAAGGAACATAACAGAACACATAGTTCAAGGAACAAAAAGAGACTGGGAGTGCAGGCACCAGGAGAAAGCAGTACAAGATGGGCTGAAGGAGGGAGGAGCCTTGGAGCAAATGCCAAGGAGTTTGGACTTGATCCTGAGGGTCCTCGGGAGCTGAATTCATAGGGTCTCAAACCCTTCATTTTATGTCTTGCATTTTCCTCTTCTGCTCTCTGACTGGCTGGATCAGCAGCTGAGGAAGTAAATACAGATGGGGCCAGAAGAGCTGAGGATGACCAGACAAATCAAGGTCAGCACAGAACTGCAGGAAGGGCAGGAAGAGGCCGGGCCAGGGCAGCACCAGGGACAGCTCTCAGTGGCTCATGGGGCTCAAAGGCCATCAGAGATCAGTCACTCTCTCATTTGCTCATTCATTCCACAAATATTTATTGAGTACCATACTATGAGGGCACTGTTCTGGGCACTGGAGGATACATCAGAAAACTCAACAGACACAACTCTCTGTCTTCCTTAAGATTACTTCCTAGTAGGAGGAGACATAACAAATAAGACAATCATGCATTGTTACAGGTGACATGTGTATGGGAAGAATAAAGCAAGTAAGGGGAACTGGAAGGGAAGTCAAGAAGGGGAGAGTTTATAAGTTTAAATAGGCTGATCAGAGAAGTCTTTACTCTGAAAGCAACATCTGGGCAAATACACGAAGGAAGTGAAGAAAGGGTCGAGAGCATTCACAAGGAGGGGTGTTTCAGGCAGAGGGAAGAGCTGGTGCAAAGCTCCTAAGGCAGGAAAATGCCAGGCACGTTGGAGGCTCTGTGAAGAATCTGGGGTGGGAAAGTAGGAGTCAGGGATTCAGAGATGGGAGTCAGAGCATGGAGGGCTGGTGCAAGGACTTGGCTTTTACTCCAGGTGAACGAGAGCCATAGGGGGATTTTGAGCAGAGAGGTGACATTACTTGTCTTATATTTTCATGGGACCCCTCTGGCTGCTGGGTGGATATTAGATTGTGAGGTAAATATCTCCACTTTTCAGACAAGGAAAATGAAGTTCAGGGAGAGGAAGCATTTGTCTGGAGTCACACGGTTAACAGTGGTGGAGCTGAGATTTGAACAGAGGTCTCTCTGATGCCTTCAGTCTCTCTCTGGCAGGGGTATGTAGTACAGGCGGTATTCCCACTGGGCTTTAAAAGCTGTTAGACTTTGGACATGAAAAGAGAAAATTGGGATGTGGAAGGGAATAAATTAAAGGAATAGCACTGGGAGGAAGGTAACTATGGCTTTCCAGATTTAAGGATAAAACATCTTTGCCTTAAAAATACAAAAACAAAAAAGAGCACCTGCTGGGGAGTAGCTGGAGCTAAGTCTAAGAAGGCCAGTTTATGAAAAAGAGCCTTGAATACCAGGCTAAGGCAGAAGGATCAAGGAGCAGCCCCCTCCTCTTGCACCCAGAAAGCTTCCAAACTGGTGGCATTAGAGAGGAACCCAACAACATGAAAGAAAATCGTTTCTTGTATCATATCTAACCAAGCAATTTTAGCAACCTTTGGATGAGGAAGACACCTGCCAGACTTTGCTTGATGGTATCTACAAGGGAATTTTGGAAACATACTTGGTGTGGATCAAAATATAATGCTCATCATTTAATCAGCTTTATTTCTCAGCAGTTATATAAGTCCCTAAACCTCTTGGCGTAAGGGAAGTAACAGGCATCACTGCCCCTTGTGGGAGATAGATATCCCAGTTCGTGGAGACCCTGGGCCCCAGCTCAGATCCCAGGGGGGAAGTGGCTTCGGAGAATGCAAGAGGGCAGAGGAGCTGCTGGGTGGGGAGGTGTGTCTTCTCAGATCTTGTGCCTACCCTCAAGCCCCACCCTAACCCTGACACCTAAAAGGGAGATATTCTGAGGCCTATTAGGAGCTGAGGAATGGATCTCAGGGGATCTCAATTTCCCACTACTCTCAGCATCTTGCTGGGCTTCTATCTGCTTTGCTCTGGTCACCTATCACTGCAGGGCTTCACCATATGAGAACTGTTAAAAAGCCATCTAGCTACCCCCAGCCCATCCTCAACATCCCACAACCCACCCACAAAGTGCATGTCTACCAGCCTCTATTGAAGGTCAGGAAGAACAATGGAATTGCATCCATAAAACTTCAAATAGAACTCTTTCAAGAGTCCAAAGCATAGTAGTATCAACCCTCTACAAGTGGTCTCCTTGTGTTTCTTGCCTTGAAGACCACTTCCCTTTCCCTTGTCTGAGAGAGGAACCACTTTGTCAGTCCTTTACCAGGGGAGCCTCTGTGGCTAGGAAAAGCTCAGCCTTGATCACAGGGATGGCACTAACCCAGAATCAAGGAGATCCACAGTACGCAGTAACCCTCTGACAGTATCTCTCCCAGAATCTGAATCTAGAATAGCCATGTAGGGCCCCAGCACATCATGGTGTGGGCTTGGGCCTCAAAGGATGGTGCCCATCCATGTGTCTCCACTAGTATGAGATAAAAAGGTCTACTCATTCTTCCCATCGTCCTCCAAATGGTAATGCTTGGAACACACACACACACACACACACACACAATCATTTGCCAAAGGAAAATCATAATTCCCAAAGTCACTGTAGGCTCTAGACCATTAGAAGAAAGTCATTTTTCTAAATCCACGTAATCTGACTGGATTTCTCTGCCCACATGGGGATCCATCTCATATTATCATGCAAAGCAGTATCACATCCCTTCTTTGGCTCAAGTCAGTTGGAACTGAGTTTCTATCAACTGAAGCTGAAAGAGTCCTGACCAGTGTACCTCATCTCTCTGAAATGATTAAGAAGCTTTTAGCTGCAAATAACAGAAATGTATTATCTCACGTGGGATGGACTTCAGGGTGAGTCGATTCAAGGATTTAATGATGTCTTCAGGTTCTTTCAAGCTCCCCATTCTGCTCAGAAACAAGGTGATGATATCTGCTTTCAGATATCACATCCACATGACATCAACCTAAGGAAGTAGAGAGACCACCTTTTACTATATCTCTTCCGTGGTGGGAAGTTTCTCCTGAAACTGTCTCCAGCAGGTATTTTCTGTGCTTCACCAGCCAAAACTGGATCTCATGCCTTTCCTCAACCAGCAAGTTGAGGCAGGGACAATAGCAAGTAAAACGGAGTTTTCCTGACACCAATCAGGTTCATCTCTGAATGAGGCGTAGGTCAGAGTCTCCCAAGGGCAGATGGCTGTGACTTTGTGTGTGTGATGGGGCTTCTATTAAGAGGGAGCCAGAGGCAAAAATAGGTAATAAGGACCTACTGTAGAGCATAGGAAATTCTATTCAATATCTATAATGATCTAGACTCTATATGGGTCAAGAATCTAAAAAGAGTGGTTTTATTTATTTATATACATATATATGAAAAGTGAAAGTGAAGTAGCTCAGTTGTGTCCGACTCTTTGCGACCCCATGGACTGTAGCCTACCAGGCTCCTCCGTCCATGGGGTTTTCCAGGTAAGAATACTGGAGTGGGTTGCCATTTCCTTCTCCAGGGGATCTTCCCTACCCAGGGATTGAATAACCGGGTCTCCCGCATTGTAGGCAGATGTTTTATTATCTGAGTGAGTGAGTCTCTGTGTGTGTGTGTGTCTGTATAAGTTATTCACTTTACAGTACTGCATAGACCAACACAACATTGTAGATCAACTATACTCCAATAAAAATTGGAAAAAAAGAGAGAGCGAGCGAGCAAGAAGAGGCAGGTATTGAGCTGGCAGCCAGTGATGTGTGCTGCCCTACATCCAAAGGCTACCCACGCTGAAGCTTTCCTTAAACTTGGGCCACAGCTAATCCTTTTCTCCTACTAGTTTCTGCAAGAAGTTGGACTGGGGTGAGGCAGTGTTAGGGGCAAGAGTTCCAGTGAGGAAGTCAGCCAGGCTGTCAGCCCAGGACCTGGGAAATGAGGAAACGGGCCAGCCCAGTAAGGCAGAAGCCTGAGTCATGAGCAAGTTTCTGGTGGGCAGAGTGAGGGCAAAAAGGGCGTGTTCTCGCAAGAGGACTCTCAGGGATTCTGTGAAAGGTGAACAGCAGGACCCTGAGCTCTTTCATCAAGGCCCGGCAGGGAGATGAGACTCTGAGTAAGGGGCAGAGGGAGGGGACCCCCTCCAAAGCCACCTCCTTAACTTGTTCTGAAGGCTGCCAGGCCCTCACCAGGCCTGCCCCTGACAGCCTCCACCCATCAGCTCACTGGGCATACTTTGGGTGACTGCAACAGAGAATTTGGGGCTTGATTCCTGCTACATGTGCCCTCCTCCATCCTCATACCAGCCTTCACTCTCCAAACATTCTGTGCTCTTTCTTGCCTTCAAGCCCTTGCCAATGCTTCCCCTCCACAGGAAAGTTTTCCTGCCCAGATGCCCATGCCATCCTTCATATGCAGTCTCTGGAGCACCCCCTGCATGAGTGGCTCCCTCCCTTTAGGCCTACACAGCTGTAGAGCTATATGCCTCACCCTGGGTTGTAGTTTCTGTCTACAGTACATGCCAATCTGTCCAGAATGAGATGTGAGCTCTTCAGGGCAGGACCCTGCCTTGTTCACCTTGGTGGCCTCTGCAGTGCCCAGGGAGTGCGGGGCCACAGCACCTTCTTAGGATGAAAGAATAGAGAAGATGGAAGGAAGGAGGTTCCTTTAGAGCTGAGCAGTCCAATATGGTAGCCAAGTAAAATTTAAAATTTAGTCCCTCGGTTACACTAGCTGCTTTTCAAGGGTTCAGTAGCTAGTTGTAGCCAGCGGCTATTGATTAGATAGGGTGAATACAGAACATTTCCATCAGGACAGAAAGTTCTAGCAGAACAACCCTGTTCTAAGAGATTCAAACTTGCTGCGGCTCTGAGAGAAGCAGACCATCTGCCACAAACTCCTTTTTCCTCCAGTCCAGCACCCAGCACAGGGCCAGACGCCTCTTCATTTCTCCTCCTCCTCCACTCATCTTCCTATCCCCCCACAGGCTCACAGGAATAATTCACAGTGGCTTCACAGTTCTCAGAGCCTTTTTATTGTCTGTGTATCTCTGACCCTTCACTCCATTCCTGGAAGCTAAGCAGGATAGAGATTATAATTTTCATTTTATAGGTAAGGAAGCCAAAGCTCAGAGAGGTGAAGACTCTTGCCCAAGGTCACCCAGCTGGCAAATGCTGGTATCTGGAACAGACCTCAGGTTGGACTCTGGGCCCTTCTTTTCCACCAGCGTCGCATCGCCTATCACTAAGGAGTCACCTAATCTAACCTGCTGTCTGAGGCACTAACCCATGCCACAACATTCCTGCCAAATGTTTACCCAGCTTCTGCTCAAGTGCTCCCGAGGACGTGAACCTCACCACCGTCCCCTGAAGCAGTGCCATCCACCTTCAGATAGCGCTGCTAGAAAGCTCTTGCTTATGCTGAGTCAAAATCAGACTTCCTGTAGCTTTTCTGTCCTGAGACCTTAGAAATCACATGATACAGCCACTAACAGGCCTTCTGCAACACCAGTTAGCTTCCAGCCTCTGCCTGTACACCTCCAGTTTTGGGGAGCTCAACACTGCTCAGGGAAACCCCTCCCATCTTTGGTCCTTTGAAAACCAGCCTCAATCCTGCAGCTCTCTCCACTGGCTTTGCCCTCTGAGTCCCAGACTGTATCTGCTCTCTCTACCCAGGGCACCCCTCAGAAACAATGACCATGCCCCCTGCTTTGCTTCTGTCCTGACTGCAACCTATACACACCATCAGAGACAGGATGCTCCCCTCTATTAGCACATGACCTCTTCCTCTGGCTTCCCTCTCCCATTAGCATGTGGACCCTCCCCCCACACCCCCTATACCCCCCTTATTCCATGGGCCCTGTAGGAAGCCAAGATCATGTCAATAATAATAATCTCTGCCATTTATTATGTGTTCACCATACGCCAGGCAACTTTCAAAGTGCTCTGCTTTCATCTCCAAAGCCCTGCAAGGTGATCATTACTATTCCCATTTCGAAGATGAATTGACTGCCTGTGTACATGTCTGTCACCCCAGGTGAGAGGACAATTGCAGGGTGGATTTAACCCGAGATGACCCAGATTTGGGTCTGAGTCAGTCCCAGGTCCCCAGGCCCTAAGGAGGGTAGGAGTGCAAAAGTAATGTGCACAGGCTATAGGGGCAAAAGATTTGGGTTTACACAGCCTCTTACCAGCTGTACGACCTTGAGCAAGGTCACATCAGCTCTCCAGCAGTATGGGACACAGAACTCAAGGATACAGTGAATGCTTAGCACTGTGCATGGCACCCAGTAAGTTCTCAGCAACAGGAGCTAATACCAATATTATCGTCAATATTATTATGGAAAAAAATATATATATATTATTATGGAGACACCATACCCAGGGCTGAGGCAAATGTACCTCACAGTATTACCCTCCCACACTGAGTCTGGTCAGACCCAGTGGCTTCTTGTACCCTGTGTGTCTCCCAGAAAATGCCTGGTCTCTGAGTTCAGATGTGCTAATGGGGATAGGGGAGGACCTGAGGGCCTGGGCTGCTGATGAGCCGGCATCACCTGTACTTCTCCACCGAAAAGACAGGAGAACACAAAGGAGATAAAGGATAAGGGAGCTGGACACGGCAAGAAGAGAGACTAAAGATGAGGATATCTCACTTCTAAAGCAAACACAACTTTGGATAAGTTCTCTTCCTCTCTGAGGCTCCATGTGCAACTCTGTCAAATGGGGTAACAACACTCTTGCTGTCTTAGGGTGAGGACGAAGGAGCTGCTTACATGGAAGCCCCAGCCAGGGTGTCGCCCACGGGAGCACCCAGTGAGGGTCTGCCCCTGAAGCATCGCCCAACAGCTGTCTAGTGAGCTCTGGCCATCACCGCAGCCAACAAAAACAACCTCATAATAACATAATACTTATTTCCTGAATTCCTGCTCTGGGCCAATCCTGACACAACCTCTGAGGAAGTTGTCATTATCCCCATTTACAGATGAAGAAACTGACAGTTCAGAGTGAATGGGGTGACACACCCCAGCTCACTGAGTAAGCCAAGATACCAGGAGTGGTACCCAGGACTGGCTGAAGCCAAATTTTGTTCCCTGATACCAAGCTGCGGAACCCCTCTGAACCAGGTCAAAGGTGTAGCAGTCTTCTGGTTCACCTTCCATCCCAGGAGAGGGACCACCTCCACAGACCAGGACCACGACCTCTGTGCGTGACAGGGGCACGCTGGACAATGTCCAGCACCCTGAGCTCTGGTCCTTGCTGTGCTGCAGAACGGCTGTACACTCTTACTCCTTCCCCTGGGCCTCAGTTTCTCCATCCGTAAAGTGGGAGTAAAAAGTCAGACTCAGGATTTTTCAACTAACTCTGAGATTGTGCAGCAGCAGGAGCTCAGAGGAGGAAAAGTGCCCTAAATGGAAACAGTGCACTGTGTTGCTCCATCCCTTAATAACCACTAATTACTTAATCCCCTCAGCAGCAGCATGAGTTATCAGGTATTATTATCCCCAATTTACAAGCAGGAGGTTGAATGAGAGAGGGATTGGCCCCAGGCTCAGGGCAGGGATGGGATCAGTGAAAATGCTACAAATTGCTTCAGAATTGGGGGAGGGCTCAGTAGAGGGATAAGGGAGGCCTCAGAGGGGAAAAACCACATAGAAATGTACTTCCGAACCTCAGGGAGTTGAAGTCCCTTCCAGGGCATCTGAGCCAATTCTCTCTGTGCACAGATGGGTAGATGGAGGCCCAGACAGGGAGAGAGAACGGCCCAAAGTCACACAGCCAGGAGCACACTATTCCATGGGTTCTCAGCTGAGGCTGCTCTGAATGGGGCTGGGGGGTGACAGATGGCTCTCAGGAGTTGGGCTCCCTCTGCGGCCCTCCCTGAATTCCTAGAGAAAGCAGTAAGCCCCCAGGGATTATGTGTGTAGTAATGGCCTGTGACAAAGGCGGTAGGATAAAGAGCCTGCTCTGCAGACTAAACAAGATGCAAGAAGCCAAGTCAAACAAAAGCTGAGGTTTTGTGTTGGCCTGGCTGGTGGGCTAGAAGCAGCCTAGCCTCTTGGGAGGCCAGGCCTTGTGCCACCCAGTATCTCCTCTGGTGGCCTTTTCCCCTTTTGCCACTGAGGACTGGACAGAAGTATGTCCATGACACGTGACCATCCCGGCTTATAGCACAGAAGGCACTTTTATGATATGGCCTCCAAGATGAAGAAACCGAGGGTCAGGGAGGGGAAGGAAGGTCCTGTCCCAAGTCACATGGCAGGAGTTTGGAACCCAAGACCTTTTGACTCCCCGCTCCACCACAGCCTCCCAGGTTCTTCCTTTAATTAGAGCTGAGTAACATGTGAACACTGGAACAGAGGGAAATGGAATGCTCTACTTTCTATCCAAAGTAGATACTTTCTGCCTGTTATCTCACTAGAGTCCACAGCACAGGCTTCAGGGGCAGAGAGGCCTGGATTCAAGTCCTGTCTCCATCTCATTCTAGCCGCATGGCTTTGGCAAGTTACTTCACCACTCTGAGCCTCAGTCTGCATCAAAAACAGAACAAACAATAGTACCCCACTCATGGACTTGCTGGGATGATCAAAAGAGCGGATGGATAGAAAGCATTTTTTTCTGTGCTTAGGATACAGCAGGCACCTGATTACTGGACCTACTGGATAGCCCGAGGCAGGGCCCTCGACCACTCCAAGCTTCCTAGTCTTCTCTCTCTAATGAGACGTCACGAAGGCTTCTTCCAACTCCAGAGCCTCTGCCACCAGGCTTTCCCAACCTAAATGAAACTGTAGACTCCAGAGTCAGCAAAGTGGGCTGGAAGGCTCTGTCCCCTTCTAGGCCAGGCTGCTTGCCCTGCCCTCAGCTCCGTACACCTGCCCTGGGATGTTCTGGGTGGGAGTCCCCTCAGCAGGCAGTCTGTCCATCCTCACGGCTGGTGCTGAGTCAATCCTGTGCTGTTCCAAAGGTTTGCAAGTGACTGCAAATCATGAGACCACGGGCCTTGCAAAGCTCGGGAGCACGCGGAGATCAGGTAAGGGAGCTCAGGGGCTGCACGGGCACCATCATGTGCCGCTGCCGGGCAGTGCCAGGGAGTCCAGTCCTCCGGCCTTGTTTCTGGCAAAAACAGCCAAAGACCCTGCTACCTCCAGGGACTCAGGAGCGGCTCTCAAGCAACTCCTTCAGTCATGGGTCAAAGGGGCCCTCTCCACAGTGCTAATTGTGCAGGGATTGCTCTGCTTGTTTCTGAACGTGGCTTCCTTTCTATATTGTAGAACTTACTTCTGCAAAACAAGAATGATCTGACTTCAGGCCTGGGGCCATTTCTCACTCCTTCCCTCCTGGTTCTCAACAGGAGCAAGAAGAGATCTGCCTGATGGGGATTAAAGCCATCCTATTCTCTAGCAGGTAGGGAGGTAGTGTGAGGAGATTACCTACCTGCCCCTGCTCACCTGTCTGTATGTCAAGTTTAAGCCCCTGGAGGGTTTGTGTAACACTGTTTAGGAATTTAAAAAGTAGAGACCCTCTTTACAGGATTACAGGGTGTGGAGACATTCTTGGCCTTTCACAATTCTTGGCCAAGCCCACTCAGTCCTGCCAGTTGCTGAGCCCTGCTTTGCAGAGAAGTGATTTATTCCTGTCTATTAAAAATGAGTCACATGCCAGGAACCCCTTATCTTTGGGACACATTCTGCCACTGACCAGTTTGGACTCAAAGTGATGTTTCCAAACACAAATGTGGTTGGGAAAGTGCTGGGCTGCATTAACGGCTCTGCTCCTCTAGGTGCTTCTGTGTGACCTTAGGCAAGGCATTTTCCCTCTGACTTTCCATTTCTTAGCCTGTAACTGTATAACTTTGATAAAAATAAAAACTTTTTAAAATTATGTGTTGATAGCTGTTTTACAGTTCAGTTGAAATATTAGAGAATCACAAGAGAAAAGTACATAGAAAACTAATCAAAGCAGGAAAAATTAAGTACAAAGAAGAGAAACAGAATTTTACTTGGCTTAGCATTAAACAGTATTTATGAAGTCACACTTTTGAAAACACTGAACACTGATTGAAGCAAATATTGTGATAGTATAGTAAGAGGATAAAGGGAGGGGGAGTTAGAGGAGGTTACTTAAGAGGGCTACATCCTCTTCTTTAAAACAGAAAATCAACAGACAATGCCATCAAGAAATAACAGTATAAGCATACCAATCGGAAATGCAGACACAAGTAACAGAAGAAACAGAGTATAAGATGTTGGAGGGGGCAGCCCTGGGGAATGAGAAAGGATGAGGAAGAGTCAAAAATGACTCTTATTTATTATAATAAGACTTTTAGTATTATTTCACTTCTCAAGTTGTGTGCATATATTCTTAGATTAAAATTAAACTTAATTTTAAAAAAAGAAGCAAGTGACAGCTATAAGGAGACTAATTTAGGTTCCAGATAAGGAAGAACTTCCTAATATCTAGATCTAATATCTAGATCTATCCAAAAACAGCACCTCTGCAGATATTGAATTCCCTGTCATTAGAAGCATTTAAACAGAAACTGTATATCCATCTGTCAGAAATAAGGTAGAGAGTTCTAGCTTTGACTGGGCTTTACTAAATAAGCTTAGGGATCCCTTTTAATTCTAAGATCCCTTCTAATTCCATACATCTGTGGAAGCTGGGGTGTCCTTGTCATTTATCTCATACCTAATTCATTTATCTGTGTATTTAATTAGCATTTGCTTAGTACCTGTTTTGTTTCTGGTGCTGTACCAGGTCCAGGTTGGGGATAAAGGAACCAAAATGGATATGACATAATGCCTGCCAACAAGAATCACTGAAACTCAGTGCTAGAAAGTTCCTCAGCATTTGTCTGATCCAACTACTCAATATACAGAGAAGGAAACTGAGGCCCAGAGAGAGGCAGACACTTGCATTGTGTCACACAGCATTAGTGGCAGAGTCAGGCTTACTTCCAGACCTCTTGATTCCTGTAATCTTTCCCTCACAATCCTGCCTCTGAAGAGCACTTCCTCAAAAAGTAGTTCAGCAAAAATGAAGTTCATTCTTCATGGTATTTTACTGATCTCAAGTAGACACATCATTATTGTGCAATGAATCATTATTATTTTAATTGTAGCAATGTTTGGCTTCCTGGATATCTGCTTTAGGAGGGCATGCAGTGAGCTTTCTGGAGACACCCAGTGAAAAAAGTTCACTGAACCCAAACTCCAAGTCATTCACCAGAAAGATTTAAAACAACAGAAATAAAACTAATTGGCATTACTTTGTCTCACCATCTCATGAGGTGCGTGAGAATTCTTAGGTAGAGAGTTACTGCCTGTGTCATGTGTAAAATCCCAAATCATTTTGTGGAGTTTGTTATTATTCCAACAGCAATGAGAGCCAACATTTGCATGTACCGACATCTCCGAGAAGTATCACTTCCTGGATCTCTTTTGCCCGATTTAGTAGTCTTATCTTTGCCACTTTGAAAAAAGTCCCACAGCTCACTGAATTTCAGTTTTCCTTATCTGCTTTGTTTGTTCAGTTGGTTGGTTAGGTTTTTTTGTCAGTTTGTTTTAGTAATAATCACCATGAGTATTAGACTACACCAGTGATTCTCAACCAGGGGCAATTTTGCCCCAACTCTTAGGGGCCATTGGGCTTCCCTGGTGGCTTAGAGGTTAAAGCGTCTGCCTGCAATGTGAGAGACCTGGGTTCAATCCCTGGGTTGGGAAGATCCTCTGGAGAAGGAAATGGCAACCCACTCCAGTATTCTTGCCTGGAGAATCCCATGGACGGAGGAGCCTGGTGGGCTACAGTCCACAGGGTCGCAAAGAGTCGGACATGACTGAGCGACTTCACTCACTCACTCTTAGGGGCCATTTGGTAATGACTGGAGACACTTTTGGTTGCCACAGCTGGGATGGAGTGATACTGGCATCTAGTGGGGTAGAGTCCAGGGTGCTGCTAAACATCCTAGAATGCACAGAGCCACCCCTCCCAACACAGAATTATCTGGTCCAAAATGCCAATACTGCTGCTACTGAAAAATCCTGGGTTAGCGTCTTTGGCTGAAAGGGATAGGAACCCAAGTCCAACTTGCTTTAGTAAAAGAAGAAAAAGAAAAAAAAAAAAAAGCAGGGTAATTATTGGAAGAATGTTATCACTGTTTTTTTTTTTTTTTTAAGAGAGACCTAAGAAAAAATTCAGGATGGATACACTTTGGAAATCAGCATAAGTAATTCAGCTCCCATCTGGACTACCTCTCCATTCTGTCTTCCTTCTGTTTTCATTCTTTTGATATGACACAGGCTTATCCATTCTAGTTTTGAGTTCATATCCTCAAAACTTCACAACCAGAAAGGAAAAGATCCTTTCCTTTCCCGTATCCACGATCATAAATCCCAGGGAAGGATTCTGATTGGTCAAACTTGGATCACATCCTTATCCCTTGAACCAACTAAGGCCAGAGAAGGTGAAATGCTCTTTACCATGACTGACCTAGCCTGGGCCAATGCCTACACCTGCGGATAGAGGGATGAAATCTGTTTCCTGAAGTGAAGGAAGTAGGTTCTGGACAGAGAAAAACACCAGCCACCATAGCATGGAATAATAAAGTGCTGGACTAACAGTCAAACATCTAGATACTATTCTTGGCTTGCTTCTAACTTGCTGTGTGATCTTGGACAAGTCCCTTTCCCTCTCTGGGCCCCAGTTTCTCACCTGTACAAAGAAAATATTTGATAACTTTTGACTGGTTGTTAAGTATTATTCATGTTTCCAACAATGACACTTGAAAATACTTACTAAACCTACCTAGCTTTTAAACTGCTGCTTTCAGGATATAATATAGTCTTGTTGTTGTTCAGTCAGTAAGCAGTGTCTGACTCTTTTGTGCTTTATTTTTAAATAAATTAAAAATATATATGAATAAAATCTGCTTTCAACTTGGTATATACATTTTATATTAATCCTTATTTTGAAATGTATATAGTCAAAAGAAATAGACGGTGTTGGGAAATTTCCACCAGTATGGAAGATGAGGCAAATATTTCAATATCTCCAACCACGCATTCATTCAACAAAGAGTTCCTGAGTACCTACTATGTGCCAGACACTATTGAACAATCTGCCCCTGTGTAACTCACATTCTAATAGATATAGCTATATTCTAGTGGTAGAAGAAGGATTTTTTAAATCCTAGCCCATCATCAATGAGATGAAGTCCATACCTCTCAGTCCTGTGCCAACCTCTCCAGCTCCAAGAGAACTCCCACTCATAACCTACACCTCATCAAACAGAAGCTGCCAGACGGCTACCTCCAAATTCACTAGTTCACTCACCTCTCTTCTAAATGGAAGCCTCCTGCCTTCTCCACATTTGTATCACCGCCTCTGGGAAACCTCCTTGAATGATTTCTCCTGCCCCACAGCCCTGGCCTCCTCTGTAGTCCCCAAACCTCACACAGATCTCTACCACTCAGCACCTCTCACTTTATGTCAGAAATATTTTCTATGTTTTGGCTTCTCTCATTGGAATACAGATTCCTCTAAGAAAAGGAAAGGCTCTTATTAATACCTGAGGATTTGGGGAGATTGACGATCAACATACACACAGACCAGTTCTTTCTCCTCTATCCCCCCTTCTCAGTGAGTGGCACTCCTACCCCTATTCTCCAAGTTGCTCAGTTTAAAAACCTGGGCATCATCCTCAATGAATCCTTTTCTCTTACCACCCACATCCAATCAAGGTTCATCACCTCTGGATAAATCCATTACTTCCCTTGGCCTTTAAATCAAACCTGCCCCACCCCTCATATCCTGGGTAGCTCATTATTCAGGGTTTACTTTAACCGTGACCTCCTCTAGGAAGTCTACCTTAATTCCTGTCCCTCCAGGTTGGGCTGAGTGTCCATTCTCTGGGTAGTTTAGGTTTCCCGTGCTTCCTAATTTATGACAATTGCTCGTCTCTCCTAGTAGACTATATATTCCAAGAGAGTGAGTTCTTGTTTATGGCTGCATCCCCAGCTCCTAGCTTATTTCCTGAAATATGGTAAGTTATGACTAATGGACTGCAAGGAGATCCAACCAGTCTATTCTAAAGGAGATCAGTCCTGGGTGTTCATTGGAAGGACTGATGCTAAAGCTAAAACTCCAATACTTTGGCCACCTCACGTGAAGAGTTGACCCATTGGAAAAGACTCTGATGCTGGGGAAGGATTGGGGGCAGGAGGAGAAGGGAGCAACAGAGGATGAGATGGCTGGGTGGCATCACTGACTTGATGGACATGAGTTTGAGTGAACTCCAGGAGTTGGTGATGGACAGGGAGGCCTGGCGTGCTGCGATTCATGGGGTCGCAAAGAGTTGGACACGACTGAGCAACCGAACTGAACTGAATTGATGACTAATGACTTTTTAAACAAATGAAGGAACAAATTCATTTGAAGTCAGAAAGCCTGGATTCTATTCAGATCTGCCATTAACTAGTTGGGTCACCATGCACTTAACTTCTGAGTCTCAATGTTCTCATCTGTGAATTCCTCCCAGTCTACCTCCAGGACTGAATATAAAAAACAAATGAGATAATAAATGTGAAAGCTATTTACAACCTCTGGGTTGTTCTACACATTTAAGGAGTTACTGCTAAATGTTCTGGAGTTTTTGGGGTTTGTTTTTTTTTTTTGCATTTTCTCTGGTTATTTTAAATATAATTAGGTATTGATCCTACTTAGGAATTTCCTGTAGGTACATAACACAAGAAATATGTTGTTGCTGCTCATCTCTGAAAAGGGTAGAAGTTAAATGTTTTGATCTTTTTTAATGTTTTAGAGAACACTGTACTGGAGGCACTAATAAAAAATAATCTAAATTTCACTTAAGTGACTAATACCAAATTGATATAAATTAAACAAATTAATCCTTTATAATACTGACAAAAGAGGGAAAACAGACAATTTAGAACAGAATACTAAAAGAAAATATTCAAAGAAAACTTAACTTTAGTTTTACACTTACTAAATTAACAAAAAACATTTTAAAATAATTCTCCGTGCAGTTGAGGTTATAGAAGAGCCAATAGGCACACACACTGCTGTCAGAATATAAACTGTTCACTTCTTTGAAAAGCAAATCGGTAAAATACGTCAAGAGCCAAAAATAATTCTATTCTTGGAAATCTATCTTAAGGGAAGAATTTAATAGAATAATAAGGTTTTGTACACAAAAACATATAGTATTACTCATAAATCATCAGAAAGTGCAAACAACTACAACAATGAGAAACCGTTTGGTAAAGCATGTTGCATCCATGGGATAAAATATTTTACACCATTAAAAGCGATCTCTCTGGAGACATGGCCCCAGCACTCTTAGTCCTGCTCACAAAACTGTGATTTTAGAAAACTTATGAATTTTTGCCCAGCTAAAACATTCATGACATTTTGCTTTCACTTGTTTGACTCAGTATGAATAGAATGCTAATTTCTAATGTAAAAAAATAGATATGCAACAAGCAACAAAGGTTTGCTGTCTAGCACAGGGAACTATAGTCAATATCTTGTAATAGCCTATAATGGAAAATAATTTCAGAAACAATATATGTGTATATGCATAACTGAATCACTTTGCTGTGCACCTGTAACATTGTAAGTCAACTATACACAGCTGAGAGACTAAGCACATATATACATACTCCAATAAAATATATACAAAGAAAAAACAATCCTTGTAGGTCCTGCTTGACGGCTTCTTCATTATCAAGGGAAGGCCAAGCTCTCAGAACAGACCCCTTCTCAAGTCCTCAAGCATTCAGGGCCAAGTTTTCCTAAGATGTTACTGATAAAAGTGTTCATCTAAAGCCAGAGCCTACACGATACTAGCAGTGGTGGCAATGGGCATACTAATATTTCAGGAGCTTGGTAACTTACTACCGACTCTGTTCATGATGAGGCTGTCCATATTCTGCTGACCTTGAGGGAGACTAAGGACACCTGGAGCAAGGCTGCGTCTCTTGCAGCCAGCTCCTAGCCAAAATCAAGAGGATGGCTAGACTCCCTGGGGAGGAGTCAAGTGCATTCAAAGACATTAGGTGGGGGAGGAGGGGTGTCTGACACTGGACCCCCTGTATTTGTAAGAGGGTCTCATGAACTGTCTCATGGTACTCATGTGCTTGTACAGTACCCTCTTCTTGACCTGGACTGGTCCTGGTACTTATTCACTTGTAACTACAGAATATGGCAGAAGTGAAGCTTCTGAAACTCGGTTAAGAAAAGTGCCTCTGAAACGAGGTTAGGAAAAACTCTCAATCTTCTGTTGGGAACACTCTCTGAAAGTCACAGGCCACCATGTAAGGAGCCGCATGACTGCCATCTTAGTGAAGTCACTTTTAGGTATCCTGGTTGATAATTCCAGCAAAGCTCAGCCTTTTAGTCATTCCCAGTAAGGCGTCACACATCCTTCAGACCAGCCCATCCAAGAGCTGAATCTGTCTCCAAGTGACTTCAGTACCATATGGAGCTGACAAGTCGATCAGCTAATCCTGGACCAAAATAATGAGACATAACTGAATGGTTGTTGTTTTAAGCCACTAAGTTTTAGGGTAATTAAAACACAATAGTACCTAAGTAGCACATCACCTTTGGAGGATGCTTAAGAATAAACTCATAATTCCAGAAATAGGTAACGGTAAAGAATCAAACATTTATCTTGCCTTTCCTTTATGGATTGTACTTCAGTATAACCAAATAGTTGATGAGATCAAGCTCTTCTTTATGAAATAATTATGGCTATTAAATAGTGAATATCAGAATTAGAATATCACCATTTTGAAATCCCTGATTAAATAACAGCAATCATCAGTGACTACTAAAATCATAAGGCAAAACCCCAACGAGGAACATTATAACAGATTAGGCTAAAAATACCTCAGTCTGCTGATCAATATCTTCTTAATAAGCCAAGAAGAGAGAAAACCAAACATTATGTGCCTCCTGATGTGAGGCATCGAGAAGTGTATGGCACAAACTTTAAACCTGTCCCCAAATCAAACCTGAGCCTGATAACACGTCTAGATTTCATCCTAGGGACCAGAGGAACACAATACATGATCCCCTCAGAATGCAATCCACAAAATCCAAAACATGGAAAGTTCTACAGGACAAACAACTAAATTTCAAAATATATATTTTTTTAAATAGAGAAAGAAAGGGACCCTATTTATTGGAAGAAACTCAAGAGATATATCAACCAAATTCAATGTGCAGACTATCTCTGGATTCTGATATCTATTTATTTCAACATATTCATTTATTATTTTGGCTATGCTGGGTGTTTGTTGCTGAAGGGGCTTTTGTCTAGTTGCAGTGCACAGGCTTCTCATTGGGGTGGCTTATCCTGCTGCAGAGTGCAGGCTCCAGGATGCGCGGCTTCAGTAGTCACAGCGCATGGGCACAGTAGTCGCGGCACGTGGGCGCAGTGGTTGCGGCGTGTGGGCTCAGTAGTTGCAGTGCCTGGGCTCAGTGGTTGCGGCACGTGGGCGCAGTAGTTGCACCTCACCGGCTCTAGAGCTCAGGCTCAGTGGTTGTGGCGCACAGGCTTCGTTGCCCCGTGGCGTATGGAATCCTTCCAGACCTGGGATCCAGCCTGTGGCTCCTGCATTGGCAGGCGGATTCCTTACCACTGAGCCACCCAGGAAGCCCTATGAACATTTATACATTTGAAATATATACATTTTATATATGTATATGATAACTGACTGGATATTTGATATTAAGTCATTTTTAACTTTTAAGTGTGTTGGGTTTTATAAATAATTTTTAAAAGACCTTTTATGTTTTAGAGATAAATACATGTATTCCAACATATTTGGGATTTTTTCTTTTTTTTTTCAAAACAATCCAGTGGGGGCATGGGGCAGGTAAGAGTGGATAGGATATAAATGAAGCAAGATTGGCCATATATTGATATTTTAAAGCTAGGTGATAGGGATATGGAGGTATAATATATTCCATACTAATATATATATAGTTTATATATATATATATTTATAATATAAAGTTTTCATTTAAAAGAAAACTTTAACACACATAGCTCTTTGCCAAAAAAAAAAGTGGGGGAAAGGGTTTCCTGTGGTGCACCTCTGAGTGGTTTGAGTGTAACAGAGATGGTCTTTCCTCGTCCCTTCTCACCAAATCCCCTTGCACTTACAGAAACCTACAGAGGCATCTGAAGTCACATTTTAAGGATGCATAATGGAGGGGAGTTTGGAGAGGGAACGAAATCATTAAGGAGGATTATACTGTCACCACTCGACACAATGGGGATTGCTGCTTTTAACTGCTTTAAACGAGTCTTACTTCATACCAGAGCTTCGACTCAAGAAGGCGTCGCCATGGGAAGTGATCCTGCCCAGGAGATCAAGTCTTTCTCCCTGGCTGAGTCTTTGAGTGCACGCTCCTGCCCTCCACAGCAAGAGAACAGAGGGGCTTCTTAGAATGCACTTCAAATTCTTTTTTCCTCTTCATAATGTCCTTGCAGGCAGGGCTCTTGGAAAGACTAGGAAAGAAGGCGCCTTGGATAAAGTAGCTCTAGGGGCTGGGAGGACAAGCCAAGTTTCTGTCTTTGCACATGCAAAGAGAAGCAGTATAGCCTAGGGTCTGCCAGTGGCCTCTGGACACAACTGGTTCTGCAAGTCACCAGCTGTGCAAATGTACCTTATTGCACCCCTGAAAGTTATATAGGTCATCAGTAGTTCTACTGGAGCCACCCATAAAAATCAACCAGAGTTCTAACTCTTACTGCATCTGCTCAAACTGACACTGACTGATCAGGAAATACTGCCTAACTATGGGCCACCAGTATTTCCATCAGCCCACGAAGGATATGGGCATCATTAAGTAGAACTAAGTGATCTTTGTTGAATGGATTATCCAAGACGTCTACCTGACAAAACAATGCTAGCTTGTTGTACCAAAAAAAAAAAAAAAAAAAAAATTTTAACCTTTAAAAAAAAATGTAGGGATGATAACTTTCAGCTCACATTACTCCTGAAAGGATAAAATCAATATATGTGAAGGACTCAGCGTGGATCCTACCACTGAACCAGCTCTCAATAAAAGGCTATTACTATTATTTATTTCTCCATAAAATGTGGATATGAAGATCCTTATAGTTCCTCTTAATTCCAGGGTTTGAGGATTCATTCATTTATGCAAGAACCATTTATTTCCAAGTCCCACACCAGGTGCTGGAGCTAATATGGGAGTTGGCGGGTAAAGTCAGCATATAAAGCAAAAATTCTGCATACTTAAAATTTCTATTGAGACTTCTTCCACCATCAACAGACCTCCCAATCATTTGCTCCTCGATTCAGAGGTGCTATCAAAGATGCTGCTGGTTAAAAGAGCAGTGTGGTCTGGACCATGGAGTGACAGTGGCTGAAGGGTCTTTCAGGACACTTCATCTTGTCTCCACCCAGGACCCAGAACACGAAAGCCTTAAGTTTTCCTCCATTCAGAGCAAAGCTGTGTTCCCTGCTTTGCCTCTGAGCCCTGAGCCCCAGTGTTGGATGAGAAAATGGAGGGCAGTCTCAAGGGACACCTCCCATCAAGTTCAGGGTCACCCAGGACCATATAGATGCAGACTCCAGCCATAGTTAAGAAGGGTCAACAGGGCCACAGGAAGGCTCAGAGATGGGCTATGAGGAGCAAGGGAGAGAAAGAGTGCCCTCACCTTCCTGGGTGATGATACTGAACCTGACCCTTGGAGGACAGAGAAGACCTGGGGGCAAGACATTAGGGAAGGGTAATCTGGGCTGAGGAGACAGCAAGAGGCAGAGTCTGGAGGCAGGAAATGTAGGCTGTGTCTCAGTAACAGCAGGCGGACCACACGTTCGGTTGAAGCAGGAGGTGAGGCTAGAGAGTCACTGGGGGCAGGTGGCAACGGTCTTAAGGCCAGGCCAACGGGAGTGGGCTTGGGCGTGTAGCCAGTAAAGAGCCGAAGGCCTGGAACAGTCTTAGAGAGAGGACCCAGCCGGGGTGAGGCCCTCCTCCCAGGGCCTGCCCACACTCTCTCCCAGGATATTGCCCAGCACCCTCCCAGGTTCAGAAAGCCCCAACTATAAATTCCTCAGCCTCAAGACTGAATTTTTCCATAATGGCTTCAGCAGCAACCTTAGGGTCAAGAGAGGCAACCCTTTAGGTTTCTCTGCACAACTGCCCTTCACTGTGGAGAAAGTACACCAAGATGGAGCAGGAGTGGTAGAGGAGATGAAGACTAAGCCTGGGAAGAGGGGCTACTGGCGAAGATGGAGACTAAGTATTCTCAAAGCTCCCTGCTACAAAACATCCAGGAATGCCAGGTAGTGTTTGCTTTAGTCATTTGAAATGTATAGGAAGTGTCACGGGAAAGTAAGGGTATTTCCAAGATCAGAACAAAGGAAGAGCCAAAAACCAGCGCAGGTCAGGGGCTGCTGTCTTGCAGAGGTGCTGTCAGGGTAGCAGTGGAACTAGGGGCTTGGAGACCAAGCACGCAGGAAGATTGGTCAGGACTGCGCTAGAAGGACCCCTGGGAGTCTCACTCTGTGTGCACGACTAAGCCCCTGGCTGCCCTCTGCTTATAGTGCTTCGAAAAGCCAGGAATGTCCTGTCTAGGGAGACAACTGGTGTAGGGGAAAGAACCTGTGATCCGGCTCTGCTTCTAACCTCCTACCTTCCTTCTTCCCTTCTCTAAGCCTCAACTGTATCATCTTTGAAATGGAAATGATGCCACAACTGCCCTCATAGGATTACTAATGTACTCCAGTGCCTCCTCAGCATATGGACAGTAGCTAAAACTACAGGAGTGAGTGAGATTGCCCAAAGAAAGTCTGTAGAGTGACGAGAGCTACAAGACAAGAACTGATCCTAAAGAACAAAAAATTTAAGGAAAGGACGGAGGAGGAGCCCACAAAGCAGACAAGTTAGAGTAGAAGCAGGAAAATTCAGTGTTGTATGTGCCAAAGGAATAGTACCAAAAGGAGAGGCTCCTCAACTGTCCAGTGCAGTGAACAGGTTGAATCAGATAAGAACTGAAAAGTTTCTAATGGGTTTGGCTACTGGGGCTCTTGGTATCCTTAGGGAAACTTAGAGCAGGGGCAGTAGACAGGGTACAGTGGGTCGAGGAGTGAATAAGCAGTGAAGAAGTAGAAATAGTGATTTTAGGCCACTCTTTGAAGAAATTTGGTAAGATTCGTAAACCAGCTGAAAGGCGGATACAGGAGAGAAAGGAGATAATTGTTGGAACAAGGTCGTAGAGAGAGTTAGAAACGAAGAGGTCCAGAACATAGGTGGACACATTAGCTTGAAACGAAGGAAAGATACTCTGAGAATGAGATAAAGGGAGCAGTGCTGGATGTGAAAACAGGAACTTAGGAAGACAGCAACGATCTCAAGACTCGACGATCTCAATTTCTCCATGAAGTAGACCACACAAAGAAGATGGGAAACTAAAAATGGGATATGAGTAAAAGTTGAAAGAAGTTGGGGGGGAGTGGGTACAAAGATTAACAAGTGGCACTAAGAGTCTGGCTGAGACTGAAAACCTTGAGTTGTTTCTGTGTGTGTTCATTCACTCATTTACCCCTTTCAGGTCACATCAATGATTTTTGGTTCCCAGTGGGACCATTATTCAATGACTCAGTTTTGGTCATACAGATACACGTCAGAGTATCAAGCCAAGAGTTTGATTTGGGACAAGTCAGGATAGAGACACCTATTAAACATCCAAGTGGAGGTACTCAATATGAGGCTGGATGCTTCTGAGTCACGTTCCAAGAGGCAGACAGAGCTGGAGATAGAGTTTGGGGAGACATGGCTGCACAGAGTGTTTTCAAAGTCTGGGCCAGAGGAGATCACCAACGGAGAAGTAGTAGCTAGAGAAGAGGACTATGGCCAAAACTCTGAGCACTCTGACACTCGGAAGTCAAGCAGCAGATGAGATCACCAGCTAAGCAGACCACAGAGGGGCTCCCAAAAGCATACAATATTCCAGTGAAGTCATTCAGTCGTGTTCGACTCTTTGCGACCCCATGGACTATAGCCTATCAGGCTCCTCTGTCCATGGGATTTTGCAGGCAAGAGTGCTGGAGTGGGTTGCCATTGCCTTCTCCAGGGGATCTTCCTGACCCAGGAATTGAACCCAGGTCTCCTGCATTGCAGGCAGATTCTTTACCATCTGAGCCACCAGGAAAGCCCAATATTCCAGTAACCAAGTAAAGAAAGTAGTTCAAGAAAGTAGTGGCCTACTGCACCAAGTGCTGTTGAGAGATCAAGTGAAGACAGAGAAGTGCCCACTGGAGGTTATTGGTGACCTCATCAAAAACAGCAGACTGGAGAGAAGATAAGCCCACTACACAGGGCTGAGCAGAAAACAGAAGTGAGGAAGAAGGGACAGGAGACAAGTCTGTGGGGACGGCTGCTGTGAAGACAGCAGGGAAACAGGCCATCAGCTGATGGAAGACAGGGTAAAGGAAGAGCTCTGCAGAGAGTGGAAATGATGGAACAGGTATGAATTTTGTTGGAAGTGCTGAGTGGAGAGAAAGAAACTGGGGATGCAGCAGAGATGGGAGAACTGAAAAAACTAGAGGCCAGAGGATTCAGCTCACAAGTACAAGGAAACTTCAACTATAGCAATATGAAGGCAGGAGGGAAAGGAAACACAAATTCAGATGGATTAAGAGGTGTGGTGGAAGGATAAGGGTGTTCCTTTGTACCTGCTTCTTATTTTATCAATGAGATAGATGAGGTGATCAGACAAAGATGGAAGAGGGGTGTGGAATGGACGGCTCCTACCAAGAAGGAGGTCAAGATGTGAAAAAACTGTCTTTGGGGATGGGAAGTCAACACCTAGAGAAGGGTAGTAGGATTGCTGAACAGGATTGAATGATCATATGAGATTTGTTGTCATGAATTTAAAGTGAGGCCAGTTGGCTTGGGTGTGTGTTTTCTCTTATGCTTGAGTTCCAGCATCTACATGGAAGAGAGGTAGGCTTTAAGGAGAGCAAATAAGAATGAAGAGAAGTGTGATAAGAGAATTAGGAGTGTTTGAAAAGAATTTGTCAACAAAGGTCCATCTAGTCAAGGCTATGGTTTTTCGAGTAGTCATATATGGATGTGAGAGTTGGACTATAAAGGAAGCTGAGCGCAGAAGAATTGATGCTTTTGAACTGTGGTGTTAGAGAAGACTTTTGAGAGTCCCTTGGACTGCAAGGAGATCCAACCAGTCCATCCTAAAGGAAATCAGTCCTGGGTGTTCATTGGAAGGACTGATGCTGAAGCTGAAACTCCAATATTTTGGCCACCTGATGTGAAGAGCTGACTCATTGGAAAAGACCCTGATGCTGGGAAAGGTTGAAGGCAGGAGGAGAAGGGAACAACAGAGGATGAGATGGTTAGATAGCATCACCAACTCAATGGACATGAGTTTGGGTGAACTCCGGGAGTTGGTGATGGACAGGGAGGCCTGGCGTGCTACGGTTCATGGGATCACAAAGAGTCGGACATGACTGAGCAACTGAACTGAACTGAAAAGATTAGTTATGGCAACAAATGCAGAAATACTTGCTGGTTAAGGAAGACAGAGAACTTAAGGGAAATGACAGAGGTGAAAAAGTGGGAGGGGGAGTGCATTAGAAGTCTTGATGAGACAGTGGAGAAACATTGCCCTCTGGGAGCTGGGATGAGAGGAGGTGGTGGTCAGAGAGCAGGATGTCTAGGTTCCGGGTGATGATATAGTCATAAGTGTGACAAAGCAATGAGTGACTAGGGTGGGACAGATCAAAGGAAAAAAGATCAAAGAAGGGCATGAAACCAAGAAGCCAACATGTTAGATGGCTCATCCACATGGATGTGGAAGTCACCAGGAATGATGTCAGGAAAAAGGATAGGAAGACAGCATGCCATTGCTAAAGACACTAGTGAATGGGGATAAAGAGTGGGTTCATGTGAACTTCAAGGGAGTGGAGTTTTACAGGAAAAGGGAGAAGAATTGGATTTAGAATCAACAACATAAATCAAGGTGGCCCTACCTAGTCTACCACACTTACCTCACCTACCCCACCTACTTCACCTCTGGGCCCTCTGCTGCTGCTAAGTCACTTCAGTCGTGTCCAACTCTGTGCGACCCCATAAACAGCAGCCCACCAGGCTCCCCATCCCTGGGATTCTCCAGGCAAGAACACTGTAGTGGGTTGCCATTTTCTTCTCCAATACGTGAAAGTGAAGTCACTCAGTCATGTCTGACTCTAAGCAACCCCATGGACTGCAACCTACCAGGCTCTTCCATCCATGGGATTTTCCAGGCAAGAGTACTGGAGTGGGGTGCCATTGCCTTCTCCTTCTTCTTCAGTACCCAGTATCTAAGAGGAAAAACGCCCTCCACTTGAAAGGGTTGAGAAAACAATCATAAGTAGATTCTCAGTTTCATTTGATACAGAAACAGAAGTGAACAGTCAAAAAAGAAGTTGAGGATATTGGAGAGTGTAACTGACTCCATGAGTTCCCAAACCCACAGAGGAAGGGTCTGGGAATACCAGAAGGGGTGGGAAATTGAGTCAGATTAGACTGTTCAGAGTACCATGGGGATTAGAGTCCCATCACCATGAGGAGCCTGGGTTTCTGAAGATGACTGAGGTTAAACAGTGTTCCAAGCATCTCGGGATTAGTCTTGAGGGTCTCCTAGGGGAAAGCATATTTGACACAGTGGGCAACAATTCTCTTCAGTGCCAGCAAGTGGGGCAGAAACCACAAAGCAAGCCCCTGGGGGACTATTCTCTTAAGCGGCCAGCACTGGAGTTCTTTGTGAAGACTCCTGGGGAGGGGCCACCTGCCCTGAAACCAGAGCCTCAGGGTCAACTTTTCTCCCTGGTGGTTCAATGCAGTGGAGATTTGGAGCACACGTCCATGGTTTGTCACTTAGCTCCTGGGTCGCGCAGTGCTGCAGCGGGCAGTTTCATCTGGAGGCAGGGTTACTAGATGAAACCCAAGACTCACAGATAAACTTGAATTTCAGATAAATGACTTCTTAGTATAATGTCTCCCAGCTATTACATGGGACATACTTTTACAAAAAAATTATAGCCTATCCCTGACTACTCCACATGATGTCAGTGCTTATATCAGGCAGGGTTTTCCAGAGATCTACAGGGTGAGGCACAAGCTGGAGACGAAGCAGAGCCAAGTGGTTCAGTTCTGGTCCAAGTCCAAAGACTTAAGAACCAAGAGAGCTGATGGTGTGGCTCTGGTTTAAAGGCTGACAGGCTTTAGATTCAGGGGGGAAAAAAGCCAATGTTCCAGTTCAAAGGCAGTCAGGTAGGAAGAATTCTCTCCTGCTCAGGAAAGGGTCAGCCTTTTTATTCTAGGTAAGCCTTCAACTGAGTGGATGAGGCCCATCCACATTAGGAAGGGCAATCTGCTCTACTTAGTCTATCCATTTAAATGTTTATCTCTTACAAAAACACCAGCACAGAAATACCAGAATAATGTTTGCCCAAATATCTGGTGCCCTATGGCCAGTCAGGTTGACATGTAAAATTAACCACTGCAGTGCCCATGTGTGCACTTTTTGAGGGAAGTGGAACTAGGCAGTGGTATTTTAATTATAATAGTTAATGAGAAGAGAGAGACAGGCCTAATCCCAAGGTATTAACTGAAGATTGAAATATCATAGGCCTGTAAGCTTACAACAGTTCAAATGGAGAAAGCTGTGGGAGAACTAAGTCATCTCACACACACAGTAGTATAGGCCAGATGGAGCCCAAAGAACCTTCCCCTTAAAAGGTCAGTCCCACTCTGTGGGAGAAGGCGAGGTGGGATGATTTGAGAGAATAGCATAGAAACATGTACATTACCATATGTGAAACAGACGACCAGTGCAAGTTCAATGCATGAAGCTGGGCACTCAAAGCCAGTGCATTGGGACAACCCAGAGGGATGGGATGGGGAGGGAGGTGGGAGGGGAATTCAGGACGAGGACACATACACACCCATGGCATTTTATCAAATAAAAGGCTCTGAGAAATCCAACAGAAAAATATACCAAATATTGTTTCACCCAGTGTTTCCAAGTTTATTTGTGTAAAGAATACCTCTATTGCAGAAACTATTAATATCCTGAGGAATAGCTTTCTTTGAGAAACCAAAGTTAAAACACTCATGTATAATACTATCTAGAATAAAAATACTTTATTCAACATTTGTGTGCCAAGGACCTCTCTAGCAGTCTAGCAGAGCCAACAGACATCTTAGAATGATGTGTTTAAGTGCATAAGATAAAATACTATAGAGGATTACAACAGAAACTAATTATACTGAAATATAATTTTAAAACAAATGGGAGTACCTGAAGGAGAAAGAAAGAGTAAGGGACAGGAAAAAATATTTAAAGAAATAATGGCCAAGGACTACATATTATATGATTCCATTTATATGAAATATCTAAAATAAGTAAACCCACAGGGATAAAAACCAGATTAGTTGTGAGGGGGCCAGGGAGTTTGGAAGCAGACAGCTAAAAAATAGGGCTTCTCTTTGGGATAATGAAAATGCCCTGAAACTGCTTGTAGTGATGGATATGCATCAAACACATAGATAATAACATACATTTATTTGTACACTTTAAATGGCTTAATTATATGTTACACAAATTCTATCTCAATAAATCTGTTTTAAAAACAATGGCCCAAAACTTTCCAATCATTTGTACTGAAAACTAAATATACAGACCCATGAGGCCAAATAAATTCCAAATAGAACAAACACGAAAACTACATAAAGGCATATCATAATCCAATTGTTCAAGACAAAGAGAAAATCTTGAAAGTACTCTGATAATGATACATATTATATACAGTGAAAAAAAGACAAAGATGACAGCAAAATTGTCGAAAGCAGTGCAAGCTAGAAGACAGCACAGCAAAATCTTTTAACATCTGAAAGAAAACACAGGCAATCCAGAATTCTACGCAGGGAAACTGTCTTTCAAAAATAAAGGCAAAACAATGAGATGCCTCTTAATACCCACTAAAATGGCTATTACCCAAAAAAAATGGAAAATGGCAAGTGTTTGTGAGGATATGATGAAAGCAGAACCCTGATGCCTCACTGGTAGGAATGTAAAATGATACAGCCACTGCGGAAAAGTGTTTGGTAGTTCCTCAAAAAATTTAACATAAAATTACTATATTATCTAGTAGATTTTCAAATAAAAACCTATACACAGTACCTCTAGTCAACAATAAATGTGTTTATCATACATTTAAAAATTTGTTAGAGGACTTCCCTGGTGGTCCAGTGGTTAAGTCTGTGAGCTCCCAATTTAGGGAGCCTGGTTGTAACATCTGGTCAGGGAACTTGATCCCACATGCTCCAGCTAAGAGTTCCACTGCCCCAACTATTGAGCCCACGGGCCACACCTGAGACCTGGCACAGTTAGATAAATATATATTTTTTTAAATGTGTTAGAAAGGCAGATTCATGTTAAGTGAACCTATACTCAGTATCTATAGTCAACAATAATGTATTATACACTTAAAAATTTATTAAAGGTCACACACTGCAACTAGAGAAAACCCACACACAGCAACAAACCCAGCACAGTCAAAAATAAATAAGTAATTTTTAAAAATTGTTAAAAGGTAGATCTCATGTTAAACGTTATCACAATAAAATTTAACAATTTTAAAAAGCTATACACAAATGCTCATAGCCACTATTCACAATACCCCAAAAGTAGAAAAATCCCAAATATCCATCAACTAATGAATGGATAAACAAAATGTAGTATATACATGCAAAGGAATATTATTCAGACACAGAAAGGAATCAAGTTCTAATACATGCTACAACATGATGAACCTCAAAAACAAGCTAAATGGGAGAAACCAGTCATAAAGGACTACGTGTTGCATTTTTCCACCATTTATTTCATATTCCATCATGAAATATCCAGACTAAACAAATCTACAGAGACAATAAACAGATTAGTAGCTGCCTACGGCTGGGGGAAAGGGGATTGGAGAGTGACTTAATGAATATGGAGTTTCCTTTGGGGGTAATGAAAATATTCTGTAACTACAATGATTTATAATCTTATTAATATACTAAATACCACTGGATTGCACACTTTAAAATGGTTAATTTTATGTTTTTGTGTATTTTATCCCAAGTTTGAAAACCACAATGAACTATGCTGCTGCTGCTAAGTCGATTCAGTCGTGTCCGACTCTGTGCGACCCCATAGACAGCAGCCCACCAGGCTCCCCTGTCCCTGGAATTCTCCAGGCAAGAGTACTGGAGTGGGGTGCCATTGCCTTCTCCGACAATGAATACTATACTGCACATCTATTAAAGTGATTAAGGTTAAAAAGACCAAAGGACTTATGTGGCAGCCTGGATGGGAGGGAAGTTTGCAGAGAATGAATACGTGTATATATATATAGCTGAGTCCCTTTGCTGTTCACCTGAAACTATCACAACATTGTTAATTAGCTATATCCCAATACAAAATAAAAAGTTCAAAAGAAAAGAGACAAACAAACAAAAAGGCCAAAGAACTAATCATACTAAGTGCTGGCAAGGATGTGGAAGAACCAGAACTCTCCATATACCACTGGTGGGAATGTATGCTATACTCACTTTGGAAAACAGTCTGACAGTTTCTTAGAATGTTCAACATACACAAGCTACCGTATGATCCAGACATTCCTTTCCTAGGTATTTCAAGAAAAATGGAAGCACATGCCCATACAAAGACTTGTACATAGATGTTCACAATAATTTTACTCTAAATATCCCAAAACTGGAAATAACCAAAGTCTATCAATAGAAGATGTATAAACAAATTGTGGTCTATCTATACAATGGAATAGTATTCAGCAACATAAAAAGAATGAGTTATTGACAACCTGGAAAAATCTCAAAAGGATTATAGTAAGTTATAAGGAGATAGACAAAAAATGAGCACATACTATATGATACCATTTAAAATTCTAAGAAATGCAAATTAAGCTATAGTGACAAAAGCAGTTCAGTGGTGGGCTTGGTGGGAAGAGACAGGACAGAGAAAGACACAAGAAAACTTTTGTGGAAAGGGACATATTCACAATCATGACTGCAGTAACGGTTTCACAGGTACATACATATGTCAATACTTCTCAAAATATATACTTTAAATACGTGGAGTTTATCATATTTCAATATATCTCAATGAAGCTCTTAAAAACATTTTAAAATATATGTGATAAAATATATATAAGGAAGACATGGAAATCAAGCTTATATTTTCTATTAGATTATGCAGCTGTAAATCTATTTTTAAATAAATAAATCTTGTTTCAAAAGTTGAAAGTTATGTTTAAAAAATTGACTAAGCATTCAATGTGTTATACTGATTGTTCTATCGATGACTGTATTGGTCAGAATAGGCTAGATTAAGCTATAGAAGGCAATGGCACCCCACTCTTGTACTCTTGCCTGGAAAATCCCATGGACAGAGGAGCCTGCTAGGCTGCAGTCCATGAGGTTGCTAAGAGTTGGACACAACTGAGCGACTTCACTTTCACTTTTCACTTTCATGCACTAGAGAAGGACATGGCAACCCACTCCAGTGTTCTTGCCTGGAGAATCCCGGGGACAGAGGAGCCTGGTGGGAGGCCATCTATGGGGTCGCACAGAGTAGGACACGACTGAAGCGACTTAGCAGCAGCAGCAGCAGCAAGCTATAGTAACAAAAATGCTCAAATCTGAGCAGCTTAATATCACTAAGGTTTATTTCTCACTTGCTCTGTGCATGCATAACAGTTGACATGAACCCAGGCCAATAAAGTTCCAATGTCCTGGAATGTGACCTCCTTAGTCAACGCAGCGGGAGAAGAGAGGACTAAAGAGTCAAGCACCGGCAACGCAACGTTCCATTCCACAGGTGACGAACACCACTTCCAATCACACTTACTGGCCAAAAGTAGTCACATGACCATGCTTTCAAGAAGACTGGAGATTGCACGACACAGGGGAGAAGTGGATATTGGTGAACATTAATAATCTACCACAACCACCCATAACACAAAATTATTTTTACACCAAACGACAAAAAGATTAAAATGGAACATACTCAAAAAATGTGAACTATCCAGAGGTTCCACCCAGAAAAGGCGGGAAAATTGCAACTCCATCCACACTTAGAAGTCCTCTGTTCTCTCAGTATGTTCCCTAGATGGAGAGCCACAGTTCCAGATAACCCAGGGACAGCTGGGTGGCAACTCTATTTCACTTTTAAAAGTCTCTTAGTTGTCTAGATATCACCTCTTTCACATTTGCTATGCATACCATCAAATACCTCCACCACTCACTCCTTCAGGATCTGCCCTTACTGCTCAGGTGTTGAAGAAACCCATCAGGTGGGGCCTGTCCTCAAGAGGTCTACACAAGGTGCTCCATGAACACAGAAGAGGAAGCAATGAATTTTTTAAAAGATATTTTAAACTCTGACCTGTCCTGTTTTTTCCAGTTTTTGTGATACTAAGTACCAATACTGTCACTTACCAGCTCCCTGTCCATATGCAAACCCCTTCACCTTTCCGAGGCTCAGCTTCCTCACCTGTGAAAATGGAATAGTAAGGCTTACCTCCCAGGATTGTTATGAGAACAAGAATGAGATCATGTCTATGGAATTGCTTTGTAAACTTTTTGTCAGTCCAACTTATCACCACCATCACCATCATCATGCATGGCTGGCTTGCACTGTCTAGAAGGGAAGCCCCAGGGTTGGGGGAAGGCCCAGAGGAGAGAGGGGCTCCCAGCCTGACCCTGGAGTCAGGGCCTCTCCCTAATTAACTCTTCCTGGCAAAAGTTCCTTGCTGGACATGTTTGCTTACCATCATAAAGCCAGGTGAGGCTTCCAGGGGCCGCCCACTGGCCCTGACACGCGGGGGAGGAATGATGAGTCACCAGCCCTCTAACAGCCTCGCTGACAGGGCTCTCCACCCAGCCCCTGGCAGAGAATGTAGAGGGCTGGCAAGGGTGCAGCAGGGCCATCCAGGTTTTTAAGGAAAGAAAGAGAGAAATGATGGAAAAAGGAGGGGGAAGGAAAAAGAGAGATAAGGGAAAAGAAAGAAGGGCACACAAAGACAAAAGGAAGAAATGAAAAAGGAAGAAGAATGTGATGACCAGGAGCTGGGGGATGGGGGAATGGGGAGATGTTATTCAACGCATCTAGAGTTTCAGTTTTGCAAGATGAAATCGTTCTGGAGATTGGTTGCACAACGTGAAAGTCCTTAACACTACTGACTATACACTTAAACATGGTTATGATGGTAAATTTATATTATGTGCTTTTAACATAGGTAGAGATTTAAAATTATTTTTCAAAAGTGAAGGAATGAAAAGGGGAGCAAGTAGAAGCAGGGAAGAAGGAAAGGAAGGGAGAGAGGGAGGGAAGGAGAAGGGAGCAGGGAAGGAGGGCGGAAAGAAGGGGGAAAGGAAAATAAGTAAGAGGAAGGCAGGAGGAAGAGGGGGAATGACAGGGATGATAAGGAAAAGGGAGGAAACGAAGATAAAAGAAGGAAAAAATGCCTTTCAGGAGGTTACCTGGCAGTGTACACATCGCCCCACACGGCTTGCTACCTGAGGTGGTGGGGAAAGGGAGGCGAGGGGCGAGAGCCTTGGCTTCGGGGCTGCTCCACGTGACATCACCGCGCCTCCCCGCCTTCGGGTCCCCGCGGCCGGACGATGTTGTGCAATCGCGCGGCGCGCAGAGCTGGTGGCTGGCCCTACCGCTGGGTACCGCTCTCCTTGGGTGGCTGCGAGTCCCTTCGCCTTTGGCCTTCTGCCGGGCCAGTCCTGGCGGCGGCAGGAGGGCGATAATTGCCCAGAGACGCAGCACTTATCCGGGCAGGTTGTGCAAGGACCGCAGGAGCGAGGGCCCGGGGCGTCCGCTCTCACGCCTCAGCGGCCAGGCATGCGCGCGGGGGCGAGGGATGGGCGGGGGTCCCGGGGGCGCCTCCAGGTGTTCCCACTGGAGACTCTGCGTTGCTCCTCGGGAAAGAACCGCCGCGATCATTACTGGGAATAAGGAAGACCTGGGTTCCCAGCCCGGCCCTGCTACCTGCCACAGTGTGTGATCTCGTATAAGTCACTTCGCTTCTGGTCCTCAGGCGCCTCTGCACTAGGAGCGAAATCACTACTTCTCCTTGTGGTAGTGAGGCTAAGAGACAGTGCAGGCGAGGCCTAGAGCAGTGCCAAGCACACGCTGGGTACATGGTGATTGATGGCCACTAATTACTTCTATCACCTACTCCAGGAGCTCACACTAAAATTCTATATGCTAGCCTCTCCTGCTTGGCCCACACACTGCCTATCAAGGCCCGGGATCAAATTTTGTCTGCCACTGGCTTGCTGGATGACCTTGGGAAATTTGCCTACTTTCTCTGTTCTTCAGTTTTCTCTTTGAAAACAGCGTGATGCAAGTCCCCACTTTGACAATTTGATGGGAAAATTAAATGAGATGACCCTTGAAAAGTGTGAGGGTCATATCTATCTATATCAGATTCTGCCAGCCACTGTCCTTGGAAAATTCTTTTCCCTTGGCTTCCATGACAACAGGCACCCCAGGTTTTCCTCCCATTTCTCTGGCTACTCCTTCGCAGTCACACTGCAGGCTCCTCCTCCCTTACAAATCCCTTAGGAGTTGGTGTGCCTTGGGGTCCTCTCCTAGGCATCCCTCTGTTCCTCGGTGAGGGGTGGCTTGCTGACTGAATCCTCTCCAAGACCTCAGGTCCCAGCAGTTGCATGAAGGCCAGACCTCTCTTCCATGGATCCCAATATTTACAGGCCGCCTCCACTCAGATGGGCATTTTTTTTGGTATTTTTAATTTATTCTTCCAACAGTGCTACAATGTAGCTAATATTGTCCTTTTGCCCTGTGAGGAAACTGATATTCAAGGAGGTTAAATAACTATCTCAGGGTCAAAGCCGTAAGTGCCACAGTCGGCTCTCAAGCTCCTACGCTGCATAGAACGTGCCATGTACCAGTGTGGACCTGCTTTCCTGGTATACACTGCCACACCAGAGCAGGTGCCCCTTTTTGTAGTCTACTGAGAGGCATCTTTGAGACTCACGGGAAATCAGAGCTAAGGGACCTTGGAGGTCATCATTTCACAGTTTGTTCCATTCTTCAAACAAGTCATGTTATACGAATGGCTTATACCATAAACTGTGGACAGAGGAACTTAAACTGGCTCTGCCACTTACTGTGTGACTTTGGGTGAGTTACTTAACCTCTCTGTGCTTCATATTTCTCACCTGCAGAGATATTAATACTATTTAATTAGTAGACTTGTTACAAGGATTAAATGAGTTACAACAAAAGCACATAAAACAGTGCTTGGCACACAGTCAACTCCCTGTAAGTGAAGAACTTTCACCATCATCATTACTATACCATATTTACTACTACTAAGAGCTTACTATGCATGAGGTATGACAACAAGATAATGAATGGGAAAACAAAGATGACATAGACGCTGTCTTCTCCTCAGGGAACTCATAGTCCAGGAAAGAGACTGCAGAAACCATATATAATTACAATGTAATCATGTGTAAATGCAGTAGCATAGATTTGTGTGGACACTGAGGGTGACTTTCAAGGGACTTTCCAAGGGAGCAACATGGTTAGGACTTGAGCCCAGGTATCCCAAGACTCTTTCTAGCCCACCTCATCCACTGGCAATTTGCCCAGGGCACGTAAAGGTGTGACCCAAAGTCTTTCCACATGGCACCAAAAACAGACTCCTAAGGCCATGACTGCCTTAGCTGAAGATGTTACTAACGTGTCAATTCAGTTCAGTCTCTCAGTTATGTCCGATTCTTTGTGACCCCATGCACGCCAGGCTTCCCTGTCCATCATCAACTCCTGGAGGTCACTCAAACTCATGTCCATTGAGTCAGTGATGCCATCCAACCATCTCATCCCCTGTCATCCCCTCTCCTCCCACCTTCCAGCTTTCCCAGCATCAGGGTCTTTTCAATGAGTCAGCTCTTCGCATCAGGTGGCCAAAGTGCTGGAGTTTCAGCTTCAGCATCAGTCCTTCCAGTGAATTTTCAGAACTGATTTCCTTTATGATGGGCTGGTTGGATCTCCTTGCAGTCCAAGGGACTCTCAAGAGTCTTCTCCAACAGCACAGTTCAAAAGCATCAATTCTTCGGCGCTCAGCTTTCTTTATAGTCCAACTCTCACATCCATACATGACTACTGGAAAAGTCATCACTTTGATAGACGGTCTCTGCTTTTTAATACGCTGTCTAGATTGGTCATAGCTTTTCTTCCATAACTTTTCTTCCAAGGAGCAAGTGTCTTTTAATTTCGTGGCTGCAGTCACCATCTGCTGTGATTTTAGAGCCCCCCAAAATAAACTCTGTCACTGTTTCCATTGTTTTCCCATCTATTTGCCATGAATTGATGGGACCAGATGCCAATTTAGTTTTCTGAATGTTGAGTTTTAAGCCAACTTTTTCACTTTCCTCTTTCACTTTCATCAAGAGGCTCTTTAGTTCTTCTTTGCTTTCTGCCATAAGTGTGGTGTCATATGCATATCTAAAGTTATTGATATTTCTTCCAGCAATCTTGATTCCAGTATGTGTTTCATCCAGTCCAGCATTTCTCAAGATGTACTCTGCATATACGTTAAATAAGCAGGGTGACAATATACAGCCTTGACCTACTCCTTTCCCAATTTGGAACCAGTCTGTTGTTCCATGTCCAGTTCTAACTGTTGCTTCTTGACCTGCATTCAGATTTCTCAGGAGGCAGGTCAGGTGGTCTGGTATTCCCATCTCTTTAAGAATTTTCCACAGTTTGTTGTGATCCACACAGTTAAAGGCTTTGGCAGATTCAGTAAAGCAGAAGTAGATGTTTTTCTGGGACTCTCTTGCTTTTTTGATGATCCAGAGGATGTTGGCAATTTGATTTCTGGTTCCTCTGCCATTTCTAAAACCAGCTTAAACATCTGGTAGTTCATAGTTCACATATTGTTGAAGCTGGCTTGGAGAATTTTGAGCATTACTTTACTAGCGTATGAGATGAGTGCAATTGTGCGGTAGTTTGAGCATTCTTTGGCATTGCCTTTCTTTGGGATTGGAATGAAAACTGACCTTTTCCAGTCCTGTGGCCACTGCTGAGTTTTCCAAACTTGCTGGCATATTGAGTGCAGCATTTTCACAGCATCATCTTTCAGGATTTGAAATAGTCAACCTGGAATTCCATCACCTCCACTAGCTTTGTTCATAGTGACGCTTCCTAAGGCCTACTTGACTTCACATTCCAGGATGTCTGGTTCTAGGTGAGTGATCACACCATCGTGGTTATCTGGATCATGAAGATCTTTTTTGCATAGTTCTTCTGTGTATTCTTGCCACCTCTTCTTAATATCTTCTGCTTCTTTTAGGTCCATACCATTTCTGTCCTTTATTGTGTCCATCTTTGCATGAAATGTTCCCTTGTATCTCTAATTTTCTTGAAGAGATCTCTAGTCTTTCCCATTCTATTGTTTTCCTCTATTTCTTTGCATTGATCCCTGAGGAAGGCTTTCTTATCTCTTCTTGCTATTCTTTGGAACTCTGCATTCAAATGGGTATATCTTTGCTTTTCTCCTTTGCCTTTTGTTTCTCTTCTTTTCACAGCTATTTGTAAGGCCTCCTCCTCTACTAACGTGTAGAGATAGTCAATAAACGTTTGCTGAATGAGTCAATGAGTCTAAGGTGTTAGTGAGATGACAGCCAACTTTCCCCTTGACTATCAGCTCCTCAACCTGCAGGTATGAGGCAGTGGCACAGGGCAAAGCAGCAGTGGGCCCTGGCAGACAGTGGGTCACCTTCTCTCCACCCCAAACAAGGTGGTTAATTGGGGACCACCATTCACTGGCTTCTCCTTCCCTACAGTTGTTTCTGAAATTTTTAGTGCACTCAATTTAATCACTTTCATCCACAATTCTGTATTATCTGTATATGTCCAACTCTGTAAAGAGGAAGGTAAATCAGCCCCAGCCCCTGCCCTCAGGAAGCATGAATTCCAGAAGAAGAAATGACAGAGCCCCAAGAAAAAAAGACAATTGAAATCCAAGTACTAAGAGCTCACACTGAGAGTGTGGCAGGCTGAATAATGGCCCTCAGAGAGGTCCACGTGCTGACCCCTGTGACCTATGAATATCATCATTTCACATCTCTGCAGATATGTCTAAATTAAGGATCTTAATATGGGGATATATTTCTGGATTATCTTTCTAGTAAATTACACAGGTAATGTACTTTAATGTAAGGCCCTAAATGTAAACACAAGGATTTTTGTTAAGAGGGAGATTTGAATACAGAGAAGAAGTAATGATGAAAACAAAAGGTTAGAATATTTCCAGGAAAGGGCCAAAAATGAGGGGATGCAGGTTGCCTCCAGAAGATAGAAAATAAAAAGAAATGGATTCTCCACGAGACCCTCCTGGAAGAACCAGCCCTATTGACACCTTGAAATTAATCCAATGAAACTATTTCTGACTTCAGGTCTCTAGAACTATATGACAACTAATCTATACTGTTTTAGGCCACCAAGCCTATGGTGATTTGTTTCAGGAGCCATAAGAACCTTATACAAATAGAATAACTGGTTATATCTTAGGCATTAATTGGTTTTTTTCCTCAGTCATATCTTGAGCAAGTAATTTATTTTCACAATGCAAACATAATACACTGAATAATGAAGCACAACTATCTAAGGTCACCTAAGTGGCTTTTATACATGAGCCAACTGCCTGGGTTCAAATCCTGGCTTCACCTTTTTACATCTGTGTGGCTTTGGTCAACTTACCCGGCTGGGCTTCAGTTCTCATTAATAGGAGAGAAATAATACTTAGTACCTCTCCCTTGGGCTTCCCAGGTGGCACTAGTGGTAAAGAACCCACCTGTCAATGCAGGTAGACGTAAGAGACACAGGTTCGATCCGTGGGTCAGGAAGATTCCCTGGAGGAGGGCACAGCAACCCACCCCAGTATTCCTGCCTGGAGAATCTCATGGACAGAGGGGCCTGGCAGGCTACAGTCCATAGGGTCGCACAGAGTCAGACATGACTGAAGTGACTTAGCACGTTCGTATGCACCCCTCCCTTAGGAATGATATGAGGAGTGATTTGTAGGAGCATTACTAATGCTCACTATTATTTTATTCTCCTCGCCTTCCCTGGGAGTCTACACTTCCTGATCTCTCACAGTAAGGTGGCATCATGTGACTACTTCTGGTTAATGAAATGTGAGCAGTGAAAACCTCTATGGAACTTAAGCCACATGACCACTGATTCACATGTGCCTGTGAGCAAGTCACAAGCTCGTTCAGACTCACTGACATGATGAAACTTTCCATGTCCCTTCTAATACTCACTTTCCAGGACTCTGAGCATCATGTGAGAAAATGGACAGTAAACAGGAGAGGAGGCGAGAAGAGATTTAAAAGGAATTGTGGACACAGTGTAAAACACATGGGAGAGGAGGTGTGACTTGGATTCCCCAGAGCAAAGGCATACACCAGCAAAGGAGAAACTGGGGTGAACTTACTTATAATAACTAATTAATTTAATTACCTTAAATGATACTAGGCTTCCATCTAAAGTTTCTTTTTAGAATAAATTTATGTTTCCTAAATAGTGAATTGATTTAAAGAACAAATATTAAGCAGTCTCACAGGTGGTTGATGGATATGGTGCAAATTGTAAAGGAGGATCAAAAGACTAAAATCCAGGAACTTCCCTAGAACGATGAAAAGAACATAGGCTTGGAGTCAGACAGGCCAGGGGTTGAATCTAGCCCCACTACTTGCTGGCAGCGTGACCTCGGTCAACTAACTCAGGCTCTCTGGGACGCTATCCTTATTGTTTTTTAATGAAGATCATTATTTCTACTTCATTGGGTGGATAAGAGGATTACAACTTACTTTCACCATTGCTGACTTTGTATTCTTCCTTCTTATTGTAACCTGTAAATCTTGACTCAATTTGTATATTGAGAGTCAATCCAACCCATGTTCCCAGGAGGCCTTGCCAGGCTCTGGGAAGGCAGAGCCCAGTTGGGCCAGCTTCCTGCCCTCCAGGAACTCCCAGTCTTGTGGGGCAACTGGACAGAAACTCAGAGAACCACAGCTGACAGCCTGAGTGCCATGGGGGAGAGATACAGTGGAGGTAATGAGGCGGCTCTAAGGAGAGCTATGGCACCAGAGACGGGTCTCATGCCATGAGTAAGATTTCAACAGGCAGATATGGGCAGGGAGTGCATACTAGGTTGCCTCACCTCTCTGAGCCTCAGTTTCCTCTTCAGTAAAATACAAATCCTACCACCTACCTTTTGCCTGCTACTGTGAGGATTAAGTGGGATAAAGCCAGGGAAGCACCTACCACAGTGTCTGGTTCATATTAGGCACTGGATAAACGAAGGCAATTACTTTTCTATTATGCTGGATAATAAAGCCCCAGTGGGTGGCCCCCTTCCATAATGGAATTATCTTCTCCTTCCCTGTGACTCACCTCCAAGAGCTGGCCCAGGGGCTGGATGTCACAAGCTCCTGGGCAGGTTGGAACTACCAAGCTCCCTAGAGTAAGGCCCTTATTCAACAGAGATCAGTGTTCAGGAGAGCTCACTCATCTCACACCCCCACTGTGCAAAACCAGATCCTTGGTCCCCAAGAGAAAGCTTGACCTCAAGTCCAGATTTCCAGCGTCTCAGAAGAGAAAGTCCAGGACCTCCCAGCCTTGTCCTAAACAGCCTGCAATGCAGGAGTCCAGAGAGACTGCTGGAAAGAAGTAGAAGCATGGGGTGCTGGAGACCTGGGTTTAAATTCACCCAGTTGCTGTCTGAACCAGAGTCACAGCCCTTTCCCCTTCTAGGCCTCCATGTTCTGAGACTGGCTGGAGTGGGTTGAAAGTTCCACCCTTGGCTGACCATCAGAAAACCACGAGGATAGCATAGACCAACCAGTGCAGACACAAGCAGGGTCCTGGTGGCCCTGTCCCAGGCTAGGCATGAAACATTTGCTGGTGGGGGAAGGATAAAATGTGCAGAGCGTGCAGTACCTATTTCCCAAAGTGAAAATGAGTCAAGCACACACCTCCCGCCTGCCCCCTCCTCCTCTCAGCGCCCAGCACTGTCTCTGATACATGCTGGCTCCACCTCAGGATGTCCAGTGTGTGTCCTGCCAGCGCCTCTTCCTGAGGAAGGTCCATATTCCTGAAGAAGAGGCAGGGACCTCATGAGTTCTTTTTAACTGAACTGAAGTATAATTTATACACCATTAAAATTAATATATTCTAAGTATATAATTCAAAACTTACAACATAAATCTACAGAGCTGTGCAACTACCATCTAGTCCAGTTTAAGGATGTTTCCATCATCCCCCTAATTTCCCTCATGCCCATCACTCCCCATTCCCAGCCCCAGCCCCAGGCAACCACTAATCTGCTTTCTGTATTTATAAATTTGCTTTTCCTGGACCCTTCATATAGGTGGAATCATATGATATGTAGTCTTTTGTGCCTGGCTTCTTTTACTTACCATGATTTTTTTTTTTTTTTTTTGGAAATTCATCCATGTTGCGGCACGTGTCAGTACTTCATTCCTTATCTCATTCATTTCACATCCCTGGCACCCTACCAGTGCCCAGCACAGTAAGGGGCTGAGGACTCTCACACGGGGACCAGAAGACCTTCCAAAATGAGAGCAGCTGCAAACCAAAGAAATTCCAGTCAATCCTCAAGCTGGGAGATGATTGAGATGCTATTCCCCATGCCTACTGCCAATGACGTGAATATAGCAATTTGTTATCAAACCCATGATTGTACACCAGCTGTACACCAGCTCTCAACTTCAGAGGTGTGCTGCAAATCCATCTACCTATTCTGAATTATTCTGTCCTTATTCCCCCCTCATCCTGTTTCTGAAAACCATGGTGACTCGTTGCTCTGCAATTAACTCTCTTTCTTCAACAATGAATTGCCTGAACTAGTTGGAGAAAAATGATCTTCCAAATACAAGTAGTCTCCACCTATTACCATAGAATTGTCTCTCTCCCCTCTAGTCTATCCATTATTCTTCATATATTTGGGGGACTTCATTTGCAGGTGTGTGCATGTTTATAGCTGTTACCTAATTTAATGCTTATTAATGGATTACATTTTTATTAACATGTATTGTCCTTCTTTACCACTTGTAAACTTTTTACTTGGATCTATTTTATCTCCAAAAGCACAGGCAACAAAAGCTAAAACAACAAATGAGACTCAAACTAATACATTTTCACACAGCAAAGGAAACAATCAACAAAATGAAAAGGCAAACTCTGCTATGGGAGAAAATGTTTGCAAACCATATATCTGATAAGGGCTTTCCAGGTGGCTCAGTGGTAAATAATCCACCTGCCAATGCAGGAGACACAGGAGACGTGAGTTCCATCCCTGGATCAGGAAGATCCTCTGGAGGAGGAAATGGCAAACCACTCCAGCATTCTTGCCTGGTAAATCCCATGGACAGAAGAGCCTGGCAGGCTACAATTCATGGGGTCGCAAAGAGTCAGACACAACTAAGCAATTGAGCACACACATATCTGATAAAGAGGTAATACGCCCAAGTATATAAAGAACTCATACAATTCAATAGCAAAAGAGCAAATAACCCTATTTTTTTTAATGGGCAAAGGACCTGAATGGACACTTTTTCAAAAAAGATATACAGATGGCCAACAGATACATGGGAAGATGCACCACATCACTAATCACCTGGGAAATGCAAATCAGAACCACAGGGAGCCAACACCTCACACCTGTAGGATGGCTATTATTTAAGCCGAGAGATAAAAAGTATTGGTGAGGATGCGGAGGAAACTGAACTCTTGTGCTCTGTTGGAAGGAATGTAAATTGGTGCAGCCACTGTGGAAAACAGTATGAAGGTTCCTCAAAAAATTAAAAATAGAGCTATCATATAATCCAGCAAGCCCACTTCAGGGCATGCATCTGAAGGAAATCAAACCACTGCCGTTTGGAGATGTCTGCACCCTAGTATTCACTGCAGCAATATTCGCAATAGCTGAGGCATGGAAACCACAGAAGTCCACCAGCCGAGGAGTCGGTAAGGCAGTGTGGTATATACATACCATGGCATGTTTTTTCAGCCTTAAAACGAAAGGAAATTCTGCCACTTGCGACAACATGGATAAACCTGTAGAAGATCAAGCTAAGTAAAATAAGCCAGACACAGAAAGACTAACAGCATATGATCTCACTTATATGTGGAATCTGAAAAGCAAACAAACAAAAAGAGCAGAACTCATAGCAACAGAGAATGGCGAAGAGATTTCCATCAAAGGGTACAAACTTTCAGTTACAAGATGAATAAATTCTAGAAGCCTAATAAGTTCTAGAAAACGTCTGTAGTTAACAGTAACATATTATATACTTGAATTTTGCTAATAAAGTAAATCCCAAGTGAAAATCCTAAGAAAGTAAATCCCACACAAAATGGTAACTATGGGAGGTGATGGATATGTTAATTAATTTTATAGGGATAATTAGTTCACATGTATATATATACACATATATGAAAGAAACATGTTGTAGACCTTATATATAATTTTATTTATAAAAAATAAGTTTAAAAAATTTTGATCTGGGACTTCTCTGGTGATCCAGGGGCTAAGACTCCTTGCTTCCAATGCAGGGTGCATGGGTTCGATCCCTGGCCAGGGAACCAAGATCCTATATTCTGTGTTGCACAGCAAAACACAAAAAGTCAATATTTCATTAGTGAAAATTTTTTTAATTATTAAAAAAAATTTAATCTATTTTGTCCAATAATACTGTGGCCATCCCAGTGCTCTTTTGCTCATTATTTGCATAGACTATGTTAAAAACATCAGATGCCCACTTCCACAGGACAACTAATAGACCTGTTGTATCCAGAATGAGGCACCAGGTCTCCATAAGTCTTGGTGGTGTAACCATTAAAAAGTTTCCTGTTTCTGTTTTCCTTTCCTATGAATCTTCACAATAGTACACTAGCAAAGCAGTAACCTAAACTCTTCTTACCACCTGAAGTGGTTGAATTATCAGAGCCTACTAATAGAAGAACAAAAAAAAACCCATAAGGTAGGAGGCAATGCATCCCATAAATATGTACATCGCACATCTACTATGCTGTGGAAGACCTTCAACTCAAGTGATTCATTCATTCCTTTATTTCATGGCCCCTGAGCACCTATTCTATGCTATGGTCTGAGATGACATAGCATTGGGGCATTCTTGGCCCCTGTACTCTCTGATTTACAGGATGATGCAGGCAAGAAGGGCCATTTTAAGACGTTGACACGCTATACATTTCCAAAGCTTTGAAGTGGTGACAAGAGCACATCCTCATAGGACTACTATGAGGGTTGCTGCTGCTGCTGCTGAGTCGCTTCAGTCGTGTCCGAATAGATTAGTTTAAAATGTGTAACGCACTTAGAATAGAGCCTAGTACAGTAAGCACTCAGTAAATGCTACCTAGCGTCAATCATCAACATCATCACCACCAACAACCTTAATTACTTCTTTGGAACCTGTATCCTGCCAGTTAAATTTTAAAATATTGTACTATAAAAACATTTAGCATAAACATTTTACATTTTAGTGTAAAAATGTTTTAGTATAAAGTAAGTTGGAGAAGGCAATGGCAACCCACTCCAGTACTTTTGCCTGGGGAATCCCATGGACAGATGAGCCTGGTAGGCTGCAGTCCGTGGGGTCGCGAAGAGTCAGACACGACTGGGCGACTTCACTTCCACTTTTCACTTTCATGCATTGGAGAAGGAAATGGAAGCCCACCCCAGTGTTCTTGCCTGGAGAATCCCAGGGACAGCAGAGCCTGGTGGGCTGCCGTCAATGGGGTTGCACAGTCGGACACGACTGAAGCATCTTAGCAACAGCAGCATAAAATAAGTTATTTTTTAGAGCTTATTATTAATTTCATATTTGCAGTTTTATGTTTGGGAGCTAATACATTTTTCAAAAGTGCTTGAAGAGCTCATAAGACCATCCATCTGGATTCCAGGAGGTAAAGTGGCCCTGCCCAGAATGACCACATAGAGCTGTACCAATGGTTTTTCCTGTATACCTCTAAGGAAAACCAGTCTCATAGACCATGAAGTGAATGCCCTCATCCCCATGTCCAGAGATGTGTACTGCTGCAGCCCTGGCGCTGCAGGTGAGGAAATCAAGGACTGATACACACAATGCAATAAAGATCACTTCCAGTTGAGAGAAGGGAGAGGACTTTATGGAGGGATGACATCTGAGTCAAGTCAAGAAGAGCAGAAACACTTCAGCCCACAAAGATGCCAAGATGCAATCCAGACAGAAGGGATAATAAGGGCAAAAGCAGGGACTTCCCTGGTGGTCCAGTAGTTAGGACTCTGTGCTTCCACTGCAGGGGGCATGGGTTCAATCCTCCCCAATCCTTGCAGAGCTAAGATCTAGCATGCTACTTGGCCAAAAAAAAAAGAACAAAGGCAAGATGTCCATCTGTGGAAGAGTGAGTAGTTCTGTTTGGTTGGAGCAAAAGATGTGTGAAGGGCACGGAAGGAGGAAATGAGTTTGGAGAGAGATAAAGGAGCCAGATGAGAGATGGCCTTGAATGTCAGGCTCACAGATTACACTTGGCATGTGGGTAACAGGAGTCATTGCACAGTTTTGAGGTGGACGTGTCATAGTCAGAGCTGTGCTCTAGGACAGCTCCTCTGGCAGCTGGTATGTGGGGGTGGACTGAACGGGGCAGAGGCTGGAGGCAGGAGCCCAGGAAGAAGATGGTTACAATTCACAAAACTAGAAGTCCAAAATCAAGGTGTTGGCAACACTCCCTCCAGAGGCTTGAGGGGAATCTGAGTCCACTCATGGCCTCTTCTGCTGGCCATAGGTATGCCTTGCACTGGGCTGCTCAGCCCAGTCTGCGCCTTCTCCTGCACGTGGCTCTCTCTTCTCTTTGTGTCTCTCCTCTGTGTCTCTTTCATAAGGACATTTGTCACTGGATTTAGGGCCCACCCAAGATCTCAACATCTTGGAGTTAATTATATCTGAAAAGACCCTTTTTCCAACATTCACAAGATCCAGAGATTAGGACATGGACATGATCAAAAGGGGGCTCCCTTTCAACCCAACCTGTTGGCAAAAATGTGGAAAAATTAGAACCTTCATATACTGTTGATGTGAACGTAAGATGATACCACCACTCTGGAGAATAGTCTGGCAGTTTCTCAGATGGTAACACAGAGTTACCACGTGATCCAATGATTTCACTTATACATATATATCCAAGAGAAATGAAAGCATGTCCACACAAAAACCTGTACTTGAATGTTCATGGCAGCATTATTCATAATAGCCAAAAAGTAGAAAGAACCCAAATGTCCATCAACTAATGAATGGATGGATAAAACATGGTACATCCATACAATAGGATATTGTTCAACCATAAAAAGAAATTAAGTGCTGACTCATACTATAACATGGGTGAATCTCAAAGGCATCCATTTATGCTAAATGAAAGAAGCAGTTCACAAAGGGCCGTATATTGTATGATTTCATTTCTAAGAAATGTCCAAAATAGACAAATCTATTAGTTAAGATTAGTGGTTGCCTAAACTTAGGCATGGGGGTGTAGAAGTGGGTGGGGTGGGGAGGAATGGGAAGAGACTGCTAATACGTACAGGGTTTAGGCGAAGTGATAAAAATGTTCTCATATTGACTGCAGGGATGCCTGCACAACTCTGTGACTATACCAAAAACACTGAAGTGTACCTTACCTGGGTGAATTTTATGGTTTGTGAATTAGAGCTCAATAAAGTTGTTCTTTAAAAAATAAACATGGGACTTCCCTGGTGGTATGGTGGATAGGAATCTGCCTGCCAGTGCAGGGGACACAGGCTCCATCCCTGGCCCGGGAAGATTCCACGTGCCAGTGAGCAACTAAGCCCAAGCACCACAATTACTGAGGCCCGAGTGCCTAGAGTCCATGCTCCTCAACCAGAGAAGCCACAGCAATGAGAAGCCCAGGCACTGCAACCACAGCGTGGCCCCAGCTCACCACAACTAGAGAAACAAAGACCCAGCACAACCAAAAACTAAGTGAATGTTAAAAAAAAAAGTACATAAATGTGTAACACTGCACCTAGCTCACAGAAGTTCCTCAATACCCCTGAGTTGCCCAACCACCAGTTCCACTTTTCTGTGAATACTCTCCAGGCCCCACCTGGAGACAAAGGTGTGTAAGTTAGGGATGCATTCAGATTAGCTGGACACAGTTGCTCAGACATACTCAAATATTTTCTGGATACCAGCTACACGGAGGGAGCTGCAAGGATAGTGAAGATCCAGAGATGAACTGCCCATGCACCCCACCCTCAAGATGCTCTTTCAGGGATTTCCCGGTGGCCTAGAGGTTAGGATTCTGGGCTTTCACTGAGGTGTCCTGGATTCAAACCCTGGTTGGGAAAGATCCCGCAAGCCTTGCAGGAGAGGCAAAAAAAAAAAAAAAATAGATGCTCTCTCACATTATGAAAAAGAGTGTGGTCTTTGCCTTCCTACTCCTCCAAAAGTGCCTTAATACTGTCCATGGGACTGCCCTCGTGAGCCATTGGTTAAGAATCTGCCTTCCAACTCGGAGAACTCGAATTCAGTCCCTGGGTAGGAGGAACTAAGAGTCCCACATGCTGTGGGGCAACCAAGTCCACATGGTCCAGAGCCCATGCGCCACAACTGGAGAACCCTAGCACTGCAATGAAGACCCCGCCTGACACAGCCAAATGATTTAATATATTTTTAAATCCCTTTCCTCTCCTCCCCCACACCGAAAGATTCTCAAAGAAAACTGCAGTAACCTTGTATTCACCATGACCACCCTTTTCTCTTTTAAAGGGAAACATATTTAACCTCAGCAGATTTCCCAGATTCACTTGCCCACCGAACATCTTACAAATGATCTTGCCCAACATTTTCATTTTACCGATGGGGAAAATGACACCCTACAGGGGTGGGGAGGAAGCTCATTCATAGTCACAGAACATCAAGAGCAAAAACCAGACACACACCCCAGGCTTCTAATCCCTACCCAAGGCTCTTTTCCCTTTAACAAGATGCTGATGACACAGGTATCTTGTGTGTTGGGATGCACTGATCTCTGATTACCTCTGTCCCCAGTGTGACAGAGAGAGGTAACCCAGAGGAGTGGGTAACAGCATGGATTCTAGAGCCGGGCTGCCTGGGTTTAAGTCCTGGCTCCACCACCAGCTAGGGGTCCTTGAGACAGTTAACAGAATCTCACTGTGCCCAGATATCCTCATCTTCAACGTGGGGAAGGTGAGACTAGTACTTCCCTCACAAGGTCATTGTGAGGATTACATGATGTAATGTGCATAAAGCAATGTGCATAACAGGCCTCAAAGTATGCCTGGTAAAAAAAAAAAGAAAAGAAAAGAAATCCTGACATAGGCTATGACACAAATGAAACTTGAGGATGTTAAGCTAACCAAAATAAGCCAATCACAAAACGACAAATACTATACGATTTCACTCGTATGAGGAACTTCCCTAGCGGTCCAGTGGTTAAGACACCTGTGCTTACATGGATCTGAGTTCTCCGGTCAGGGAACTAAGATCCCACGTGCTACATAGTGTGGCCAAAAAAATAAGCTAAAAAAAAAAAAAAAGGTATACCACTTATATGAGATTCCCGCTGCTGATGCTAAGTCGCTGTAGTCGTGTCCGACTCTGTGCGACCCCATTGATGGCAGCCCACCAGGCTCCCCCGTCCCTGGGATTCTCCAGGCAAGAACACTGGAGTGGCTTGCCATTTCTTTCTCCAATGCATGAAAGTGAAAGGTGAAAGTGAAGTCGCTCAGTCGTGTCCAACTCTTCATGACCCCATGGACTGCAGCCTACCAGGCTCCTCTGTCCATGGGATTTTCCAGGCAAGAGTACTGGAGTGGGGTGCCATTCCTACAGAAGTCAAATCCATAGAAACAGAAAAGAGAATGGTGGTTTCCAGAGTCTGGGAGAAGAGGGGAATGATGAGTTGTTTAATGGGTGCAGAGTTTCAGAGATGCAAGATGAAAAACTTCTGGAGATACATTGCACAATAATGTGAATAGACTTACTACTGAACTGCACATGTAGGGTGGTATATCTATGTTATGTGGAGTTTTCTATATTCCTGGCACTCATGGAGAGCTGCAGTCATTTGCTGTCCAGTTCTGCCATGGTTTGATGAGCGAAAGTGACTGGGGAGTCGGCACTCAGCCTTGGTAGTTGCTTTAGGTTCCCTGGAGGCAAAATGTCCTCGTATAGAAGTTCCTCCCTCTCTGTCAGGACTTGAACTCATAAGAATTGCATCACAGCAGTGAAACAAGTTGTCATCACTCCCAACATGTCATCACTCCCAACCCTCCCAGGGGGCTCCCACCTGAGTCTTCTTCTAGCTGCAAATTCCTCCAGGACTCCATTTTTCTTCTTTCAGAGGTGAGGCCAAAGCCCTGCTCTCAGAAGACCTCCTCTACCTCCAGTTCTATCTCCAGGCAGGCTGCCTCCAGTTCTTCTGCTTCTGAGTAGAGCTGACAGTCTCTCTGTGGCCTTTCTACCTAGGATTAGTGTCCCGGCTTTAAAGTCCAACAGTGTATGAGTTCCTGAGGGCAGGATGCAACCCCACTAGCAGAGGTGCTTAACATGCTGGATGCACAACTGAATGGATGAGTTGAACTTTGTTGGAGCTTCCAGATTCACAAATACTTCCTGCACAGTAATGTCTCCCCTTCATTTCATGCATCTGTATTCCGTTCCTCTCTCTAACAGCACTGAGTACTCCCTGCTTTATATAACCGAGGTGTCTCTCCACTCAGAACCATGAGCTCCCCGAAGCAAGGGACCAAGGCTGAACCACCTTTGTATCCAGGGTATGTATCACAAAATTTAACTCAAGACTGAGATATAAATCAGTTCAGTTCAGTTCAGTCGCTCAGTCATATTCGACTCTTTGCGACCCCATGAATAGCAGCACGCCAGGCCTCCCTGTCCATCACCAACTCCCGGAGTTCACCCAAACTCATGTCCATCGAGTCGGTGACGCCATCCAGCCATCTCATCCTCTGTCATCCCCGTTTCCTCCTACCTCCAATCCCTCCCAGTGTCGGAGTCTTTTCCAATGAGTCAACTCTTCGCATGAGGTGGCCAAAGTACTGGAGTTTCAGCTTTATCATCATTCCTCCCAAAGAACACCCAGGACTGATCTCCTTTAGAATGGATTGGTTGAATCTCCTTGCAGTCCAAGGGACTCTCAAGAGTTTTCTCCAACACCACAGCTCAAAAGCATCAATTCTTTGGTGCCCAGCTTTCTTCACAGTCCAACTTTCACATCCATACACAACCACTGGAAAAACCATAGCCTTGACTAGACGGACCTTTGTTGGCAAAGTAATGTCCCTGCTTTTGAATATGCTATCCAGGTTGGTCATAACTTTTCTTCCAAGGAGTAAGCGTCTTTTAATTTCATGGCTGCAATCACCATCTGCAGTGATTTTGTTTAACTAAATTGTTTTGCTATTTTAAAAATATATTTTATATTCCAAAATATTAACCATATTTTCATACTAGAGAAAAACTGAAAGTAATTTAAATATCCAACAAGAAGAAAATGACTGAGTTAATTACAATGAAGCTTGATGAAATATTCTGCAGCCATTCAAAATAACAAGCATGAACAATGAGTAACAAGACAGAGAAGTTTTATGAATTGAAGGTAAGCAGAGAAAGTAGGTCACAGAGATGTTACACACTCTGACTACAGATCTAATTATCAACATGTATTAAATGCTAAGCACTATATAAACATTTTCTCACCTACTTCTTATGACTCTTTGGATTAGGTATTATAATTCCACTTTCACAGAAAAGGAAACAGAGGTTTGTAGAGATCAAGTACCATGCTCAAGGTCTCATAGTGAGAGACATAGGCATGACCCATACCCAGGTGGTCTATGGTGGCCTCAAAGTCCAAGCCCTTAACCACTTTGTAATACCATCTTCTAGCAAAACCAACTCTATAAGTAGTATTCTCAGAGAAATTAAAGCTGAAAGTTCAGGAAAGAGGTAATGTTGTTGTTTAGTTGCTGCTGCTGCTGCTGCTGCTGCTAAGTCACTTCAGTCGTGTCCGACTCTGTGTGACCCCATTGATGGCAGCCCACCAGGCTCCGCCATCCCTGGGATTCTCCAGGCTAGAACACTGGAGTGGGTTGCCATTTCCTTCTCCAATGCAAGAAAGTGAAAAGTGAAAGTGAAGTTGCTCCATTGTGTCTGACTCTTTGCGACCCCATGGACTGCAGCCCACCAGGCTCCTCTGCCCATTGGATTTTCCAGGCAAGAATACTGGAGTGGGGTGCCATCGCCTTTTCCTGTTTAGTTGCTAAGAGTTGCTAACTCTTTTTCAACTCCATGGATTGTAGCGCATCAGGCTCTTCTGTCCATAGGATTTCCCAGGCAAGAATAACGAAGTGTGTCACTTCCTCCTTGAGGGAATCTTTCCAATCCAGGGATCGAACCTACGTCTCCTGCATTGGCAAGTGGATTCTTTATCACTGAGCCACTGGGGAAGCCAGTACCATCTTAATAATATTATTCAACATTTCAACAGTAATTTTTAAAGATTTTAAGGATATAAGTAACAGGGTGGCAATGATAGAATTTCATGAGAGCAGCAAGATGGAAGGATATTTGGAGACAGGGTTAACAGCTGAGAGCTGGCTAGATTGATGGGAAGCTCCTTTAGTGGGAAGGGGAACATAATTTGTTCAGTTCAGTGAGGCCAGCACAGGTACCTAAAGCTTGGGAAGCGCTTGGTGAATGAATGAATGAGTGAGTGAATGCTGCTGAGAGCTGCTTAGGAGACTGCTGGTGCTAACTGTTGGGAGAAGTAATGGGCTAGTTTCTGAAACAGAGTGTGTGAATCCCAGGAGAGAGACAATGTGTAGGTGGGACTAGCAAGGCAGAAGAAAGAGGCAGGAGCCTTGGAGAGGCTGAGATCCAAGCAGTTTGGATTTAGTCATTCTCTCAGGTCTAACCTCTCTCAGCCAACAGTGTGGATCTCAGCTTGAGATCACCGATAGGCCTGTGGAGCATCCAGGTATCTGTCCTGGCTGTCCTACCCACCACTAGCCCTAGGCTCCTCCTCATTTCCCACCCATGCCAACCTTGGTGGTGTTCAGTCTGCTCTCCCTTGGCCTGAAAGGTTTGGGCTTCCTGGGGACACATCGTGACTGCTTGCTGCTTTACCTCTATTATTTCATCCCTCCAGCAACTCTGCAGGTAGGGACCACGATTACTCCCTAAGTACAATGGTAAATATACTGGTAAAGATCAAAGAGGTCTTTGCCTCCAGTTCCTGGCACAGAGCTCCTCAAACCTTTGGAATTTCCTGAGTGATAGGGATGACACGGCTGTCGTTTGTTACTTCTTTCAACCATACTGAGTGTATGCTAATGAGGTTATGCTTGAGACTTCCAGATAGCTTCAGATGAAGGCTAGTTACCCAAAAGAACAAAACTTGATTAGAGAAGGTTGAAACTTTCAGCCCTACCTTCCCACCCCTGACCTAGGAGGGGGCGAGGGGTGATCGACAGGAAATTGAGTCCAATCATCACTGGTCAATGATTTGTATGAGTGTATACAATCAATCATATATAATAAAACTTCTATTTTTTTACCATCTGAAACACCAGGGAAGCCCAAGAATACGGGAGTGGGTAGCCTATCCCTTTTCCAGGGGCTCTTCCTGACCCAGGAATCAAACCAAAGTCTCCTGCATTGCAGCCAGATTCTTTATCAGCCAAGCTAAGCCTCTATTTAGGAAAAAAAAAAAAAACTAAAAGATGAGTCTGGAGAGCTTCTGAGTTGAGGAACACATCAAGGTGCTCAGGCAGTGGTACACCCTCACTCCATGGGGAAAGAATCACCTCATTCCGGACTCTGGGGTATTATCCTGTGTACTTCCTCACTTGGCTGTTCATTTATATGCTTCATAATAAACTGCAGTCCTAAGTGTAGCATTCTCTGGAGTTTCATGAATTGTTCTAGCAAATTACTAAACCCAAGGAGAGGAATTGTGGGAAACCCCAACATTGTAGCCAAGTGATGTGGCGCGTAACCTGGGAACCCACTACTTGCAAAGTGAGGGCAGTCTTGGGACTGAGCCTTTAACCCGGGAAATCCGACATTGCCTCCAGGTGGTCAGTGTTAGGGAGAAGGCGATGGTACCCCACTCCAGTGCTCTTGCCTGGAAAATCCCATGAGCGAAGGAGCCTGGTGGGCTGCAGTCCATGGGGTCGAGAGGAGTCAGACACAATGGAGCGACTTCACTTTCACTTTTCACTTTCATGCATTGGAGAAGGAAATGGAAACCCACTCCAGTGTTCTTGCCTGGAGAATCCTAGGGACGGGGGAGCCTGGTGGGCTGCCGTCTATGGGGTCGCACAGAGTTGGACACGACTGAAGCGACTTAGCAGCAGCAGTCAGTGTTAGAATTGAATTGAACTGCAGGACAAGTAGTTGGTGCCAGAAAGCTGAAGAAGCGGTACTGGAAAAGAGAGCATACATTTGATGTGAGGGGAAGAAAAAGAAACCCTCATTCCCATTTAACAGATGAAGAGCCTGAGCTTGGGATAGGGAGAACACACTGTCCACAGTCAGCCCCGGCAGGGCTGAGCACAGCGTCTGCTGGCCTGAGCTGAAGTTCTAACTTTGTCATTAACTCCCTCACCTTCCACAGGGGAGTAGGGAGGCCTGCTTCCTTCCTTCATGAGAGGCTTCAGGGATCCATTGAGATGATGAACATGGAGCCACTTTGTAAACTGGGGAGATAAGAACTGAAGAACAAAAGGGTCTGATGTGGATTCAAATCCCATCCTCACTGTTCGTTTCCTGGGTGACCATGAATCATTAACCTCTCTGGACTTATTTCCTTACCTACAAAATGAGGGAAATAGCACTGACCAGTACTCTTGCCTGGAAAATCCCATGGACAGAGGAGCCTGGTAGGCTGCAGTCCATGAGGTCGCTAAGAGTTGGACACAACTGAGCGACTTCACTTTCACTTTTTCACTGTCATGCATTGGAGAAGGAAATGGCAACCCACTCCAGTGTTCTTGCCTGGAGAATCCCAGGGACAGCAGAGCCTGGTAGGAGGCCTTATATGGGGTCGCACAGAGTCGGAAACGACTGAAGCGACTTTGCAGCAGCAGCAGCAGTGAGGATTTAATTAGATATCAGATGTCAGGCACTCCACACACTTCCTGACACAGTAAGGTCCAATAAATAGTAGCTCTTAATCATAGCAGCATGTTAAACACAAAAGCTCACTAACCATAGTGTTTATTTTTTAACCCAAAGACAGGAAGACATAGTGTCAAAGCCAGACTGATTCAAGGAATGTGATTTACATGGAAATAAGAAAATTGTGAATAAACAAAACTAGCCACGCCAGGTGTGAAAATAAGACCCTGAGGCTCTGGTATTTTTAGAAGCCATTTTGCCTGTCACTCTTGCTTCATTTCCCTAGCTCTCTGTGAATCTGGATTTTTAAATAATTTGACTGGTGATCTGCAAACAAATCCTCATTCAAGGTGATCAACAAGTGTCCTCCATTCCTTTTCATTCATCCAATTATCTGACCATTTAGCAAACATTTACCCAGCAGCTACTTTGGGCCAGGCCCTGCAGTAAGTGCTGGTGACACAGTGGTGAACCCAGACCCATTCCTGGCACCAAGGAACTTCTAGTCGAGTCCAGAAAAACAAATCAATCATCTGGTACCAGAAGGGGACAGCTTCCCTGAAGAGGTGGCACACGAGGAGCCGCCTGGTGAATGGTTGGGACAGAGAGGTGACAGCAGGTCAGAACCAGGTAAGAGAAAAGCCAGAGAGATGCTTTGGAAAAAAAGGGCAAGAAGGAGATGTGGTGGAGGAGAAGCCTGGCAATACATATCTCATATATGTATGTATATTAATATATTTGAAAATAAGATATAAACGTGCCATTACTCACAGATTATAGGATTATCTACATTGAAAAGAAGTTGAGAACATGTTATTAGATTTTTTTAAAGAATTGAACCAGTTACTGGATACAAATTAATCTTTTTTTTTTTTTAAATCAGTTGTATTACTATCCATCAGTAACAAACAAGTAGATAAATGCAGTTTAAAAACAGCTAACATTTAAGTCAGGCAAAGATAAATACTGTATGATCTCACTTATATGTGAAATCTACAAAAGCTAAACTCATAGAAACAGAGAGTAGACTGGTGGTTGCCAGGGGCTGGGGAGTGGGAGAAATGAGGAGATGCTGGTCCAAGGTGCAAACTTCTGCTTATAAGAGGAGTGAGTTCTGGGGATCTAATATACAGCATGGTGACTACAGTTAACAATACTCTCTTGTACACTTAAAAGTTGCTAAGGGAGTAGATCTTAAATGATCTTTCCATCACCACACAACAAAAAATGGCAATTATGTGATGTGTTTATTAACTTTCTTGTGATAAACATTTTGCAATATACACATGTATCAAATCATCACATTGTACACTTTAAACTTACACAGTGTTACATGTCAATTATATCTCAATAAAGCTAAGAGGAAAAAAAAGAACACTGAACATATCCAATTTTATCCAAACAAGACAAAGTATTAGAAATAATTTTAATAAATGTGCATGATCTTTATGTAGAAAAATAGAAAATATAATTGATGGACATCAAGGAAAACCTAAATTAAAATGATAAGTAAAACATGTTCATAAATTGGAAAGTTTAATGTCATGTAAACTTTTAGCCCTAGTCACCAATGTACGGGATATACAGAAGAGAGAAAACATGTTTAATTCAACCGTAAGAACACAATCCAAAACATGGAAAACACTATAAAACCAACAATCCAGTTTCTTCAACAAAGTCCAAGATAAAAATTAAAGATAGAGTGGAAATTTCTATATTAAATGAGATTTAAGACCAATCAAGACTTATCACAATTTAAAAAAATCTTTAAATCCCCCCCAAATATAAAAATAAAATAATTATGTTCATGAGCAATCAGAAATCTGAAACTTTACTTTTAATAAGCCATCAAGTTGCCCTTGATAATATTAAGGCTTTTCTTTTGGGGGTATTTTTTTTTGGTTCAACAATAATATTGGGGTTTTATCTTTTACAAATACATATTGAATTACTTACACTGAGTGTATATGAGGTCTGGGATTTGTTCCAAAATAATGTGACAGTAGGGGAAGATAGGGATACAGATGGGACAGAAGTGAACAGGACTGATGGTTTTGGAGCACCAGTGTCTGCGATATTGAGCACTTGAGAGTACATCATATCATTTATTTTGTATATGTTCAAAGTTTTTAATTTTAGATTAAATGTATATCAAATATACAGATTTCTCTAATTCATTTATAGATTCAATACAATCCTAATCAAAATTTCAACAGACTGATTAAATAAAGGTAACATATGTGTTAATAAAACCCTCAGCAGGTTTTAAAATGATGTTCTTGAAAAATATTTAAGTACATTGAAACTTGTTTACACATGTTGTTAAAAGGCCAATTAAACAGTATTATGTGTAGCCAATGGCATTTATGTAAAAAATAGACAAGCTGAGGACCAGAAATGAGATAAGAAGTTTCTGCAGAAGGTTAAGTATTAAGAGAGGTTAATTTAGGTGAGTAATTCTTAATCTTCACTATGCGTTAGAATCACCTATGAGAACTTAAAGAATATGCAGATACCAAGGTCCCATAAAAATATTTCTATTTTAACTAGACCAAGATGGGATCAGGCATCAGCAGATTTTTAAAACCTTAACAGGTGATTTTAATATGCAGGGCTGAGAACCAATGATCTAGATTTGCACAGAGAAGCACAGATGGATGGATGGAGAATAGAAAGATAGACAAATGATAGATATATAAACAGAAAGATAATTCATAGATAAGTCATAAGTAACTTACACAGATTTTCATTGCTAGATAGATGACTGGTAGACAATAGTTGATTTGAAAGTCTAAAGGAAGGGAAGATAGGGGGGAGGAGAGGAGAAGAAAGAAAGGAATATGGAATGACATATGCAGATCAGAAATGAGCCACAACTCAACGTCTAATTGAACAAAGAAGAGAACGATACACAAGCGAATGTGGAAAAACACGATAAAACAAAAAGTGAATATGTCTAGCTACTACATGAAATTTGAATTGCTTATTCTTTTATTATATTTATTTAGTATCCATACCCTCTACTCACTTTGCAAGGATCCTTTGATATCTTAAAAGTTAAAGGATGGGGAATAACAGCTTAATGAGTAAGCAGTTTCTGTGTGGGGTGATCAAAATGTTCTGTAACTTGGATAGTGGCAAAGGTTGTACAGCACAGTGAGTGTAATAAATGTCCCTAATGGTAAATTCTATGTTGTATATATTTTATCACAATAAAAAATACATTAAATAAAGACTGATAAGGGACTTCCCTGGCAGTCCACTGGTCAAGAATCTGCTCTTCCACTGCAGGGGGCACAATTCGATCCCTAATGAGAGAACTAAGATCCAGCTTGCCTTACAGTGCAGCCAAAAAAAAAAAAAAGATTAAAGACTAAGATGAGAACCAATTAAAAGGAGCAGAGGATGTTACCAGGCAATTGGGATGAGTTAACTATTGCTCTAGTACTAAATTTGTTCCAAGTCTCCTAGCAGTTAAGGCAAAAGAAATGCAGCAGGGTTATCAGATTCTCTGTATATGTTGAGGGCTCTTTGTATATCAGGGGCTACCTCTTGTTTCATGTCGCCCGCTTGTGATATCACATGCCCAGAACTGAAAATGGGAGTCCTTTTGGAAGGTTTGGCTCAGCTGAGAAAGGAGGATTTGCCTTGGCCGTGTGAGGCAAGTCAGAGCTTAGCCCCTTCCTCACTAGAGTGCATGGCACCTGCTTAGACTGTCATTAAACTGTTCCCAAGAATAGCAGCTCCTGCCACTGCACAGCCTCGGCCTCAGCTGGTGGGGCTGAATGGCTGTTTGTTCAGCCTGAGCCAGGCAGAATCAGCCCTGACAGTGATGGCCCAGTCGGTATTATGTAAGGAGACCCAGCTTACCTGCCTGTAGACAGACAAAGCGGATGATTTGACAGGCAAAACAGAGCCAGCCTCTTCACTCCCAGGCAGCCAAAGGGCTATTCAAAGCCAGGGCCTGGAAGATTTTCATGAGGTGCTGACATATGAAGCCGGAATGCAGCAGGAACAAGGCAGAACTGACACCCTGTGCAGTCAGGCATGGCAGGTGTCTCCGGCATCCAAACTGGGCCTTCAGGAGCTTTGACTGGGCCCCACCCATGAGGGAGGGAGACAGAGTGAGCTTTGGGAGAGAGGCCCCAATTTTCAGGCCTGAATCTGCAGCAAACCTCACCTTTACCACTGTCCTCTTTATTGTTCAATCAAGGAAAACATTCCAAGCCTTTGTCATGTGACACAGGCCTCAGGTGTAAAGAGCCAGGAGGACTTGAGGCCTTGGTTATTGGTCAAGCTGCCCACAACAGGGGCTAGTGGAGGCAGCAAAGGAACAAACTGAGTGCCCGCCACATGCCAGACACTAAGGGCTTCACCCCCACAGGCACTATTTCACCCTCACAGGAGCCCTACAAGGTAAGTTATCTCTATGCTGCACATGAGAAAACAATCTCCCAAGGAGGAACTTGCCCAAAGTTTCACTCAGCTGGGAAATGGTACACCTAGGATGTGAACCCAGGTCTCCTTAGCACCAAGATGTATGTTCTTTCAAACTAAAAGCTGGTTCATAAGACCCAGAAGCCCTGGACTCACACCCTGTTTGCAATCAAAGTGGCTTTGGCACTCTCTAGCCCTGTGCCCCTGGTCATATCCCTTCCCTTCTTGGGGCTTCAGTAACCCCATCTGTAGTGTAAGGCTCTTGGGAATACTGGATGAGATAGCTGATGAAGATATTTGGTTGTTCAGTGGTGTTGGGTCAGTGATTCTGGGCTTCATCACACTTTTCTTTTTAATCAGTGGTTGTCTTTATTTTTTTTTAATTGAAGGATAATTGCTTTACAATATTGTTTCTGCCATACATCAACATGAATCAACCATATGAATACATATGTGCTCTCCCTCTTGAACCTCCTTCCCACTTCCTACTCCTTCAGCACACTTTTTGATTGTTCTCAAAAAACCACCTCCATTCCCGGGGAGGAGGGTTATATATATAGGCCAGATCTATATAAATAACTTTCTCTGGTCCCCTCTCAGGATTCTGAAAAAACATCCTCTGCCCAGGGTCATGAGCACCTTGAGAGCAGAACTGCATCCAACTTGTCTACGCACAAAATCATCAGCATAGAGCCCAGCATTTACTAATGACTTACCTGAGTGATCAAAAACATGAATGAATGGTTTGCCACGAGATATATCACATATTGTGATGAGAGGAGCTGGGCAACCGAACACCTGGTCCTGACTTTGCCATTAACTCACTATGTGGCTTTGGGCCCTCTCTGGACCTCAGTGACCCCATTTACAAAATGAATTAGATACTCTCTAGCAGCCCATATCAGCTCTGATTTTATAGGGTTAAGAGGAAAGAAAGATCACACTTTCTGCAGTGATCTTCCCCCATCCATTAAAAGCTAAAGCTATACCATAGTCACATATGGTGAGGATAGTGACTAAACATTCTAAATAGATGGCAGATCTGTAATCCCTGGTTCAATCAGAAGCAGACAAGCAACATTCTTAAGTCAGGTCCTTTGGTCTATGGAACAGAGACTCACTCATGTATGCCCAACACTTTACAGTTTGCAAAGCACCTCCTCTCCCTTCTCTCATTCAAACCTCAGCACAGACTTATGAGGGGACAGGGCAGATATCACCACCACATTCACTGACTTGCCCCCAGGGGTATAAGGAGGAAAAGTAGTAGAACTGAGATGTGAACCCAGAACCAATTCCTGACCTCAAAGTCTGCTTCCTTCCCTTCACAGGGTTCACTTGTACACAGGAAGTGAGGAGACGACCTCATTCAACCAAAACAAGATCTGGAGAGTTTACCATCCACTAGTTTACCATCTGGGTGTAAAACTTGCCTGGCACAATGCAGCATTTTAAAGTCAAATTGGGGGCAGAAGGGTGTGGTGCACTGATACTAGGTGGGCTTGTGGCCACAGAGAGTCAGCTGTGCAGGAAGGAAAAGTCCAAGCCCATGTCCAGGCTTTGTATGCCATCTCCATGCAGCAGCTGGAGATTAAGATACTGAAATGGTGTGATGCCCCATAAATAAACAGCCACTGCTGAGCCCCCACACCCTAAGCTGTCCTTCCCTGTGATTCCCTGGAATGCCCCTAAGATTCTGTAACTAAAAGGTTAAAGCCTGAAACAGCAAGAAGAGGGGGGAGGCTATTGTCCTAGCAGGCTTCCATTCTGATTGGGCCTGGTCCAGCACATTTACTCTAATTGGTCAACACCCCTGGCTTACTGATTTTTTTTAACAGCTTTATTGAGCTATAATAAGGACATAAAATCCTGTGCATGTTCAATGCATTATTTTGATGAGTTTGGACATATGCATATATCTGTGATACTATCGCTACATTCAAAGTGACAGATATATCTGTTACCTCAGAAAGATTCATTATATCCCTTAATTTCTGTGTGTGTGATAAAAATCTTTAGCATGCAATCTACCCTCTTAACAAAATTTTAAGTGCACAACTATAGGTACTATGTCCTACAGGAGATCTCTACAACTGATTCACCTTGTATAACTGTAACTTTATACCTATTGAACAACACACTGTTTGTTAAATATGTTTACTAGTACTCCATCTGGCTAGAGAAACTATAGGGAGTCTTTTAATGCTTTTCAATTGTTTTGAGTGTGAGAATACTTTTTAACAGCTATAAATTCCACAGTTCTCACAAAATGCATATAAGGTAGACATACGTACATATAAGGTAGACATATTTTTCAGTAAACATTGATTGATAAATTTCAGGTCCAAAAAATTACCAACATTTCAGTAACATCTTTAAATGGATTTGTATTTTATTTAAGACAAAACTTTACACACACTTAAAAAGTAGTCATACATATAGAGGCAAGACCTATGAATGACTTAAGCAATAGACAATGCCTAGTAACCTCGTGGACTGGAGCATACTTTTCATTCTCCTCTTCCATGGGGTAAGAACAAGAACTGATCGAGCCAACCAAATCTTCCCCTCTCATTTGATGACTGAAGAAACAGCCTGGAGAGGAAACAGAACCTTCTCAAACCCACTGTTGGGCTGCACCTGCAGGCCTGTAAGCCCTATACTTGCTGAGCCACAGGACAGAAGAAAGAGCTCAGAGACAAAGACACAATGCTTTATTGGACAGAAGATCTCATCACAAAATGGTCCTGGAATGACATCCCTTCATGGATGTGGACAGCAGGCAGCCATCTTTGCTACCTTTGGGGGAGGGAGGTTACCAGTTATAGAGGGAACTGACATCAGGTTGGTTCATTGGTTACCAGGGAAATGGTCAGAGGCACGTGCCCCTCACTACTCTTTGATAAACTGTCCTAATGGAGACCTTCTGATCTAAAGTCTAGAACAATCACTAGCTGGGGCCAGCGGGCAAGTACCTAGGCATTTACTGATTAGGTTCTATGATCAAGAGGGAAGGTCAGTCAGATGAGCAGAGTATAGGTGAGTCAGGGACCGGTTGAGCAGGGGAGGTAGAGAGAGAGAACAGCTATCTTGGATGGCCTGATCACACACCTACTCACTACTTGGAGCTAAAACTTGAAGCAGTTTCACAACCAAAATTTGTTGCGTCTAGGGGCATTGAAATAGGGGGTGTTGACTGGGCAGAAGACATCTCAAGCTGGGCCACAGGTGACTCTTCCATTCTAAGGCAGATATCATTCATGAAGAGAGCCACAGTAGAGACTCACTGTCTTTCACGGTTGGAGGTCAACCTTACAGAGGCCACTCGGGCCTTTTAGAGCAGAGGCTACAGGGAGGTTCTGCAACTCAGCTCAGTCTCTAAGGAGAACCCAGGCTGTTAGCTAAAACTGAGTGATCAGAGGCTCTGCACATTTTACTGTCCACCGGAACTTACTCCAAGAGGTCTTCTGAGCCCTGGAGGCAAAGGACACTGTGAGGCAGAGCTGAAAATGTAACAGCATGTGAATAGACTAGGATACCACAGTGAAAGTCTATGGGCTTCAATAGGAAATAGAGCAGGGGTTCAAATCCTTCTCAGGTTTATGGCCTTGGTGGAGTTTTACTTAACTTTCCAGATTTCAATTTCTAAGTCTGTGAAATGGGACTGTTCTGAGGACTGACTAAATGAACTACCATCAAAGCCTGATACAGGTACATTGTTCAACAAATGTTCCATTTCACAGAATCATTAGGAAAATTCAAACTCCTCTCCAATAGGAAAACTACAGCTTGATAAATCTTTTTTTTTCCCCCCCAGAACTGTCAAAACAGACAAATTGTCAATTTTGTCAAATTGTCAAAAATGACAATTCTGTCCATTTTTCCAACGCTTTGTTCTTTCATTTCTTCTTCTCCCCAATTTCCTCAAATCCGGCACTATTTCAAAGCAGCTTTAAAGCTAAAGCTTTGACCCATTTTAAGATGGGTCAGTTCTGCTAACCACATCTGGCTAAGCCACACCCAGATTTCTGATCCATAGAAACTGTGAGATAATAAATATTTGTTGTTTTATGCCACTAATTTTGGGGGGTAATTTGTTACACAGCAATAGATAATAAACATATCATTAGTCCTGAGGGAAATGCAAATTAAAGCTATAATGAGATACCACTATATACTAAAAGGGGTAAAATTTAAAAGATTGTACTAATAGGTTTTGGTGAACAGATGAAGTGATTCAAACTCTCATCTACTGCTAACAGAAATAAAAGAAATACAGCCACTTTGTGAAAAGTTTAGCAATTTCTTATAAATTTAAGAAATTGGTCAGATGGTAGATAGATGTCTACCATCTGACCCAGATATTCTTCTCCTATGTATTTATTGAAGGTGTTTAGCCACACAAAGACTTATACAAAACTATTCATAGCAGCTTGCTTAAAAGAGCCAAAACTGGAAACAGCCCAAATGTCTAGCAACAAGTGAATGGATAAACAAACTGTGGTATGTCCATGTAATGGAATAGCATCTAGCAAAAAAAAAGGATTTGATTATTATAATAACATAGATGAATATCAAAATAATTACGCTCAGTGAAAACAGACAAAAAATACAGTTACTCCATTTACATAATGTTCTATAAAATGCAAACCAGTCTGCAGTGGCACAAATAGGTCAGTGATTGCCTACAGACATGGTGGGGGGTGGATCCATCACCCACATGGGGCACAAGGAGACGTTTAGGGGTGATGGACATGTTAGTTACCTTGATTGTGGTGAGTCGCAAGATGTCCTGGAGACAACGTGGTAGAACTATATTTAAAAACAGAAAAATATTCTTTATTCCATAAATCTCACTCCTTAGGAATTTATCTTAAGGACAGTTCAAAGTAAACACAAAGTTCTTTATACAAACACATAGCAGCATCACCTATATCAGAGATATTGGAGACTACCTAATTGCCTATCTACCATAAAAGGATTAAGTCAACACAAGACCATGTCACTCCCAACTAAAGATGAAAAATGGGAAGTAAGGGGCAACATGCAGTTATGTTTACAAAATATTGTAAATGAATTGTGTATAGACTATAGAATTGTACACACTCTATTGTTACACCTATGCAAAAACATATAGATGCATAAGAACACAAAGGAGAAAAAAAAAACAGAACATAGGAAACAACCTCAGTTGATGAATGATAGATAATTGGTATGTGGGTGACTTTTTTCTTCCAGCTTTATCTTCTGTAATGTTATGATGTTTTCATAACAGTTTTTTAAATGTCTTCTTGTTGGTTTTGGCTCAGTCTCCCAACCTGGTGATCATTCTGAGTCTTGCATCTGTCAGCTACCAGCATCAGCACCTCAGCGTGGTCAGGCCACAAGCCCAATCAGCTTCCCTTCTATGCCTTCTTCTGTATCATTGATTAAATGATGAACAGAGCTATGGGGTGGTGTGAAGAGCACACTCTTTCCCTCCATTGCTGTTAGTCTGCTTATGTTATTTCAATTCCATATTTGACTGAAAGCCAGTTCCCAAGGGAGGAGGACTAGGAGATGGAAGCAAAGTGAACCTGAGAAGGAGGCAGAGATGCTTACCTGAGTTTGGACTGTATAAATCATTCATTGAGTAAAATCAATGTCAATGATCCCAGGCCAGCAAATGCCCCCACAATCAGCTCCACAAACTACATATAGGCTATATACGAGAAAGTTAGAACTTAGCGGGGGAAAAAACGATAGAAGCCTGTAGATAGAAGCTATTGTATTATTGCACTGACCCAGTGCTAAATTCCAGCAGTCCGTTTGGTCCCAGCACCTGGGGTCAGTTTGGCCTGGCCAGGACTCAAGGAAGACAAGGAGCCACATATAACACTCACCAAGGGTGGGAACCCCTAAAGGGACCCTGGGAGCAGTCTCTCACCTCTCCCCCACTCTTGGTGTATGTCCAAATCCATATCATGAGGGTAAGCCCATGGTCCCTGGACTCCTACCCAACTGGGTGGCATGTCTTCAGGACTGAAGAATACGCCTCTGAATATGCCCAGTTCCATGCTGAAGCTCTCCTCAACCCTTGTGCCAAAAAGTTGGGCCAGATCTGCCTAGACAGAAACCAGAGATGCATAACAGATCCAAGGCCCTAGGTTACCAGGACACCACAGGGAGAGGCTGCCCCATGACACCCTCAGACTTCAGTCCAGTAGGATCAAGCTGGACCAACTGTGCCTCTCAGATGACCCCAGGCTCATCCCAGAGGCCTCCATACCTGAACCTAGGGCAGAAGATGCTGTTCGGCATCTGAACCTTCCCTTGGGCCCCATCTACTACCTGTGAGACCCCTGCTTCTGGGCCCTTTTGCAGCTGTCCTCCTGCCTAGATGGCATATCAAGTCATTATATCTTCTAAAGCCAGCGCTCTGCCTGTTCTCCTAGATGTCCCCCCAGTGCCCAGTTAGTCATAGGCCTGAGACTTGCTGCCAGGTCTCCTGACATGTTAGTGAACTTCATGCACAAAATTGCTTAAAACCGTATCTGTAAACAGAGGAGTTTTGCAAGTATTTGCAGTTAATAAAAGCTACCTTCACAGCTCCCTTATGACATTAGTATCATCCCCATTTTGTAGATCAAAAAGCTGAGGTTCAGAGTGAATAAGTGGCCAAAAGTCACACAGCTGAGGAGAGGTAAACATAGGAACTGACCTAGGACTGTGACTGAGTAACTGGCTCTCACAGCAGGGCCACATTTTTTTTCTTGGGCCAGGCTCTGTGCTGATGACCCAGGTGCCCAGTTGCAGGAAACTATACTTCCTGCCATCAAGAAACTCCCAGAGAAGAACAGCAACAGTCACATAACCAAATTACTACACCACAAAAATGTGTGACAAGTGCCAAAATCCAATCATGCTGGGGCAGGCTGAAAGAGGGAGTGTTCGACTTAGGCAAATCAGGGAGGACTTCCCAGAAGAGGAGATATTTGGGCTGATGGGGGAGTAGAGGGGGTCCGGTCCAGGCTGAGGGCAAGAACTTATGTGAGAAAATTGGAGAAGACTTGGCAGGGAGTCCTCTGAAGCCAGGGGCAGAGAAGACCAAGGGAGACAGCAGGGTTGGGAAGAGGCTGTATTGTGCTGGAGGGCTCTGACCTGCCAGGCCAGGGAAGGTGTACTTGATCTTGCCCTGGAGGTGGGGAGTCATTGAGGGCCTTTGAGCAGCCAAGTAGCCCAGTTTGTGCAGAGACAATCAGCAGAAGAACTGTGCTAATGAGGACTATTTGGACTCAGGTTTTTCCAAAAGGCTGGCATGTGGAACCTTGTGTTCCCCTCTTCCCCAGCCAGGCTCAGCAGGGCTCAGGGAGCTGAGGACTTCCAAGGTGCCTGGACAGAAAAGCTGAGGATCAGGACAGAACCTGTGTTTGTCCCAGCTCTGATACTGTCTGCACTATCCTCTGGGAGGGAAGGGACTGGTATGGGCAGCCCAACCCTGGCTGAAGTGTGCAGGCTCTCTTCCAAGCGACTCTGGGGAAAGGTACCCAGACAGGTAGGATGTGCAGGCCGGTTCATACAGACAGGCAAGAAAGGTGGAGGCTAAGACTAAGAAAGATATACACCCTCAGGCTAGACAGAGAAACAATGCCAAAAAAGCCCGAAGGAAAGAGGCCAGAGGCGAGCTTGGCCACCTCTGCACGCAGGCAGCCACAGACAAGTGTCTCTGGGCTCCCTCACTATTGCTCCCACGGCGCTGCGGGCCCTGAGCAACCAGCAGCTGGGCTGGGTCCCTGCCTGAGCACTGCACCACGCTCTAACCTTCACCCCGGGAGCCCAGATAGCTTCAAGGTGAAGTGCCCTGACGGTCACAGCCGGGCAGGAGGCCTCAAGGAGTAGAATCAAAGGCCTGGGGCTGAACCTGGCCTGGGGAGGGAGGTCAAATCTCTGTTTCTTCCTGTGCCTCAGACGGTACTTGAATCCAGTCTGGTGCATTTCCGCTTTGAGAGGGAAAGAGGATAATCATTGGCCCTTTGAGATCGTCTCGCAAACCGGGAACTCTGTCCACTGAAATGAACATTCACAATCTTTCCCGCTTCTTCGAGTCCCAAGGCCGCACGTAGAGCTCAGAATAGCCAAGACATCAGGATGCCGGATGATTCTGGAGAGCCACTCCTCCCCACAGGCCCTCGAACCCAAAGGAAGACGTGAGCCTGCTGAGAACTCACCTCCTCCTCCGTGGAGGGGTTGGGGTTGGGGGGGCGTGCACGGCTTTCCTAGAAGAGGGCCCAGCCACAGCCCGGCTCTCTCCCTCTGGATCTGAGCAAAATCTACCTTGCGCTCCTCCGTCCTCTCCTCCGTCCTCGACTCAGGAACGCTCACAGCGCCTGGGAAAGGGCGGAGGAGCTAACCTGGGGGCGGGGGTTGCTCGGACTCCACTCAGACCCCAACTCGCTGTAGGCAGCGGGATAGGTCCGCGTGCTCCAGGAGGTTTGCCCTTTTCGATGCAGCCGCCGCGGACCTCCTGGGCTGTCCCGGCCGGCTCCTGAACTCCCCATTCCGAGACCAGAGGGCAGCGCTGGGAGAGGGCTCTGAGTCAGGGATTAGGAGCTTCCTCGAGGTGAGCTGGGTGAGCTGGGAGGCTGGCGGCTGGGAAGCAGAAAGCTCGCCTCTCTGGGCCCCAGTTTCTCTGCCCAGTGATGGTAATTCTCTGTCCCCGGTATTTAAGTGAACCAGCAGGAGAAAGCGTTAGAAACCGTGGTGTCCTGACTAAGCTCCGCGGGTCCCTGCGCCTCCGTGGAGCAAAATAAGGCCACACTCTTGGGAACTCAAAAACTTCCAACACTCTCCCTACACACATACTGCCTTCTACGCGGGCAGAAAACAATTTAATCTACGGCTACTTCTTTGAGGAGAGCATCTCATTCCCACTTATGAGTGGGAACGACTTTAATTTTCCTCAGCAGCCTGTTTTTTTTTAAACAACCATTTCCGTCTTGAAAACAGTTTAAAAGACAAGATGATCATGGCGATATGCCCCACTTCATCCTCTTGACTCGGTGTAAATGAAATGACAGGAAGTCCGGCACTTCCCAGATGGGGAGACTGAGGCCTAAGAAGGACAACAAATAGTTCAAAGCTGCTGGGCCTAGTGACAGCTCTCCCTCGGTGCCACTGCTGCAACCAGCGGCTAGGTTGACAGGACTAACTGCCTTTGTGGCACTCTGAGGCCATACCTACAACCCACTGACCCTGACTGACTGTCCCAGAGTAATCCAGAAGTCCCTGTGTTCTAGCTGCCCCGAGATTCTTAGATCTGATCGGCAAGCATCTGCGCCTAGACTTCCATTGTCCCCCTGTAAGGAGACTGTTGAAGGTCAGGACTTCAAGTACAAGTGAGGACAGAGAACTCAGGAAAAGACAGAGAGGCTGCAGGCCCAGGAGGTAAGGGACCCAAATACCTGAGTTTTCCTTTCAGTGTAGAACCTCCTCTGCACAACTTTAAGCAAGCCCCTTTGACAATCTGGGCCTGGTTTCATTCCAGCTTGAATTTCCAAGATTTCCTTAAGAGCAGGGTACCTCTGCATCTGCCTGCAGAGGCATCTGGGTCAAAAGATATGGAGGAATTCCCTGTAACTCCTAGAATCCCCTCTCCGAGGGCACTTCAAAATTCGGTAGTTAGGGGAAGAGTTCTAGCATCTTCTACAGATCAGCAGCACTCCTCCTCTCCCCCTAGAATTTAACATAAGATAGCCTGTGAGGGGGCAGGTTTTTCCAAAAGGTGCTGAGGATACACTCAGGGCTGTAGGTAGTCAGAAGAGGATGGAAAGCACCCGGCGTCTGTCCACATCAACATCAACCCACCCCAGCTGGACTAGAAGGATGATTTCCAAGGGACAAGAGCCAACTCTGTAGCTCTCAAATGGTTCTCAATGGGTCTGTTAATCCCGTACATATTAAGGAGCACTGCCCCAGAGAAGAGGTGAAGACTGGAAGTGGCCTGGCACTGAGCGGATCTTTCTGCATAGTTTTGATCCAAACGGGTTAACTGTCCCAGTTCATTCAAATCCTTTAATTCAAACTTTACATCTTCAAGGTACAGAATTTTGAAATCTATTATTAGAATAAAACATTTATGGAACAGCATTTTAAGGATTCTTTGTTCATGAAATCCTAGAATCACAATCTTAGTAATTCTAATCTCAGGATGCTAACGCTTGGTCTGATGCATAGGTAGAACTCAGTAGCTGAAAAGTTTGAGAAAAAGGAATCGGATTTCTAGAAGAGTGTGTCCACAGTCACAAAACAATGAGGATCAAAACATCCTGAGACATGGAGGCTTCTAATCATAGTAACTGCAGCTTAAAAGTCTCCATCTTAAAGTCATTAAAGCATATGGTCACAAATATTATAAGAATTGTTAGATTATTTGAGTTATAGAATAGTGGATCTAGTACTAATAGTTTAGAATGAAATAAGAGAGATGTGGATTTTTAGGACCCAAATCTTCCAATCAGACATTCCTAGACAGGAATTAAAATTAAGCAATATGTACCTCAGAGCTGCAAAAATGTCTAAAACAGAGAAGTTACAACTGCCAACGGTGGCATCATATTTTCAGGCACAAAATCTTACTCCCAGCATCTTAAGATATAAGGAATATGCTTTTACACTCTGAACAGAAGTTTAAAGTCATAGAAATATAATCACAGTCAAAGAATTTAGACACTGGTCATAGAATTACAGAAACACATTATTTGATTTAGGGATTCATGCTAGGATAGTAGTCCAAATTTTAACATTTGGAAATCTGAATCTTGGAACCATAAAATTCAGTATTAAAAGACTATGATGTAATCTGGTTAAAATTTAACAATTTTAAACCTTTTCCCCCTTTGAAAAAAAAAAATAGGATGAAACCTGGATTTTCACAGCGTGGTTACTTTGGAAGAAGGAACCTGGGAGTGTTTTGAGCGAGTGAAAAGCCTCTCCAGTCGTTCGAGTGTGCATCTGTGGAGGAAGGTCCTCATACAAATTGTTCGATTGGCTTCCACACCCGGATCGGCGGAGCGAGGACTTGGACTCTTTGCCTCCTGCTTCCGAAGGCAGTTGCCCAGTGCTTGGTGGGGCTGGGTCTGCCCGGAGCTCGTCGCCACGAAAAACGCGACTAAAATCCTTGAAGGCTGGCCGCCGTGCTCTCGCGGGTCGCTGCCCGCAACCCTGCACCCGCAGCCGGAAAGCTGCATCTCGGCCGGAGCCTCTGGCTGTCGGCACCAAGTTTCGAAATCCTAAGGATAAAAGCCTTCCTTCCGCCTTCGATTCTCAAAAAAGAAAACTGTGAGCTTGCGGGTGGGAAGGGACTGGCCCAAGGTCTCCCTGCAAATGATCATAAAAAGAATCCAGATCTGCGGGGCCACCAATGCAGGAAGTCTTGGGTGAGGCCGAGCTCGGTCTTGGGGGGTGGCAGGAAACGAACTCAGAAACCAGACACCCTCGAAGCAAACGGGTCCCCCGTGCCCGCCCCTTTCCAAGGAGACACGCCGGCCGACGGCTACTGCTCCCCTTCCCCCCGGCCCCTACTTCTCTCAGCCCCGCTTCGGGATGGAGCGACTCGGCTGCTTGGAGCCTTCTTAGCCTGAGCGAACTGGAGGAGAAGATCACCACGAGAGGGCAGAAGCCCAGCCTTCATCCTCTTTAAGCTGTGCTTCACTTACCATCATATAGAGAGGGAGCCGAGCCACCCAAGGATAAATGATTGGAGGTGGGGGTAGTGCGGTATTTCCCTAAATATCAGTAATGAAAGGACACGAGATACAAAATCTCGGTACAGTCGAGAAGCCTGGCACCCAAAGAGGGAAAGTGGCTGCCTCTGGCACATGGTGAGGAAACGCACTAACACAGACGGGGGCGGGTGCGAGGTTTGGCTAATCCGCGAAGTCGCGGCGGAACTGTAGCAAGTTACATCCTCTATAAGACCTAAGAATTCTGTCTGAAAGACTAGGGACTGGATGGAGAATGGCCAGGGCAGTCTTGACTTAGGGTTTAAGAATCAACCCAAAGACCTTGGGAGCCAATCACTTGGGACGTCTTCTCCCTTCCTCGCCCCCACCCACAAGAACCAAGCGCCCCTTCAGTCAATTCTCACCCTCTCCAGCCAAAAAAGTGAAGCGAGCCCTTCCTTTCACCTGCGGGTCCCAGCCTTCTATACAGGCTGGTAAAGTCCGGAAGCGCTGAGTTTGCGCGCCGACAGTCCCTGCCTCTCTCGGCCTCATTCTCCCCGTCGGTGCGCAGAAAGGACCGGCGGGGGAGATCTCCAAGCGCCCTCCGCGCTCGGACCGTGTGGTTCCCGCCGCGCCGCCACAGCTGCTCCTACCTGGGGAGGTGCGCCGGGGCCCAGGGGGCGGGTAGTCGGGGGCTGGGGGGCGGGCGGGGAAGCAGCACCGCCCCGAGCTTCCCCGCGCCTTTAAGGAGGAGAAACCCGCAGAGGGAGGAGCCGGTCCGGGTGTGTGAAGGGGAGCGCCTCGCCAGAAGTATTGGCGGCTGGAGGCCAACCCTTCGGAGAGGAACAGTGGCCGGCCACCGCGCCTGGCCCGCGCTGCGACCTCGCCACCGTCGCCTCGACTCCTTGCCCTCCGCGCTTTCAGCGGCTGCGGCCTCAGGGACGCGGCCTAGGCCGCCCCCAACACAGTGCCCCCACGCCTGCACTCACTGCTACCGTTTCAGGCCTTTGGGCGCGCAACCTCCTCTGCACTCGCGACCTCGACGGTTATCCTCAGAATCAGCGAGAAGCCCAGAACTGATGCCAGCGCCTCAGCTCCAGGACCAATTCCAAACCCGCTGACCGCCTGGCACCAGCGCGCAAAGGACCCTTCAGCCCTAGACAGGAGTCTAGTTCCAGTTCCAGCGTCGCTGCCGGCGCCTGGCTTCGAGGTCCAGAACACGAGCAGAGCCGTCGGTGGGCGGGACACTTAAGCCTCTGTTCACAGACCGCCAGTCCGGAAACCGCGGGCGCCGAGCCTCCTGCGAGCCCTTGCCAGGGAAGCTCCCGGTGCCAGCTGCGAGGACCCTCTCAGCTCTCTGCAAAGGGAACCAGCGTTGGTCCCCGCGACCCAGTGTCCCGGACCCCGCAGCTCCCAAATCCGCCGCCCGATCCTCGAAGGCAGCGGGGACGCCTCGGGGACACGGGACGGCTGCGCCATGACGGCCGAGAGCGGGCCGCCGCCGCCGCCGCCGCAGCCGGAGGCGCTGGCGGCCGTGAAGGAGGAGCGCGGTGAGGCGGGGGCCGGCGGGGTACCGGCGGAGGCCGCGGGTCGCGGCGCCGGTGGGCGGCGGCGGAAGCGCCCCCTGCAGCGGGGCAAGCCGCCCTACAGCTACATCGCGCTCATTGCCATGGCCATAGCGCACGCGCCGGAGCGCCGCCTCACTCTGGGCGGCATCTACAAGTTCATCACCGAGCGTTTCCCCTTCTACCGCGACAACCCCAAAAAGTGGCAGAACAGCATCCGCCACAACCTCACGCTCAACGACTGCTTCCTCAAGATCCCGCGCGAGGCCGGCCGCCCGGGAAAGGGCAACTACTGGGCGCTCGATCCCAACGCCGAGGACATGTTCGAGAGCGGCAGCTTCCTGCGCCGCCGCAAGCGTTTCAAGCGCTCTGACCTGTCCACTTACCCGGCTTACATGCAGGACGCGGCCGCCGCCGCCGCCGCCGCTGCGGCCGCCGCCGCTGCCGCCATCTTCCCGGGTGGGGTGCCCGCGGCGCGCCCTCCTTACCCTGGCGCGGTCTATGCAGGCTATGCCGCACCGTCGCTCGCCGCGCCGCCCCCGGTCTACTACCCGGCTGCTTCGCCAGGCCCGTGCCGCGTCTTCGGCCTGGTGCCTGAGCGGCCGCTCAGCCCAGAACTGGGCCCCGCGCCATCGGGGCCCGCCGGTTCCTGCTCCTTTGCCTCGGCCGGCGGCTCTGCCGCTAGCACCGCTTACCAGCCAGCCGGCTGCGCCGGTGCCCGACCCGCCAACACTTCCGCCTATGCGGCCGCCTATGCCGGCCCCGACGGCACGTACTCGCAAGGGGCCAGCGGGGCCCTCTTCGCAGCGACTGGCCGGTTGGCCGGGCCCGCTTCGCCCCCCGCGGGTGGCAGCAACGGCGGCGTCGAGACTGCGGTGGACTTCTATGGGCGCACATCGCCGGGCCAGTTCGGAGCGCTGGGGCCCTGCTACAATCCTGGTGGGCAGCTTGGAGCGGGCAGTGGAGGCGCCTACCACGCTCGCCACGCGGCTGCCTATCCAGGCGCAGTGGATCGGTTCGTGTCCGCCATGTGAGCGGAGCATACAGGCGAAAATTCATAGATACCTCGACTGTCCTTACGAACTAAGTATCCAGGAAACCTGAGGACAGGACTGGACAGAGGGCCGAATTGAGAACCATGTGGCAGGGACCGAGCCGGCGTGACAGGCGCAGACTCCCGGTGCACCGCGTACACCGGACGCCTACCGGGCGGCTTTGAAAATGGGAGGTGGGGAGAAGCGTCCGAGGCCCATGGACTGGGACAATAGACTCTCATAGAGGCGCAGCTCCAAAGGTCTTGCCTTTGACATTCTACCGGGGAGGGGCCCTTAGCTCTAAAGAGGGCACAAGGTAGCGTCTACTCCAGAGTCTAGAGGAATGGTGGAGAATCACATGATTTCACTCTTCCCTGTACTTTTCGAAACTCTTTCTTACACAGTTCGACTTCTTGTGCCTTTGACTACCTTATTACAATAAAAGACTCCTATAGCGTCTTCCTACATAAGGTGAGGAGGACAAATTTGCAAAAGAAGTAACTTTTTTAAAAAAAATGGGAAAGATCTCTGTTTAGCTTGACGGAGGCCTGCTTTCCCAGCCTCTGAGAACTGCAAACCTGGCTCTGAATCTGGACTGTGCTGGATTGCCACAGTGTGACCCAGTTCCATCACTCACACCCCGCAGTGTTCCCATGTGATATACAATAGGGCTGCAGAATCCAGCCGTGCCCCATATGATCTTTAAGGGCCCATGAGGGTTGCTGCCGCCCTGCATATTTGGCAGCATGGGTGGGCCACCCAAGGCCTAACCTTACTCCAGGGAATGGGAACAGAGCTCATGGCAAGCAACTCTGGATTAGCTCCAGGCCCCGATTATGTCATAATTTCTTGAATCTTTTCAGCATGATGTGCTGATCATTCGGCAGCTATTACTGCTGGGTCATAAATGTGGTTTTCCAATGAGGCAGGTAGAAATACATTTGTCCATTGCCCACTCTTTCTTTTCATTAAGCCCTGGACCCAGTGGGTGAGTTAAACGTCACAGAGATGACAAAACTCTCTTGAGTCTCTTGGTGACAGCTTTCATTTTGTGGGCTGCCCCTTCCATCCCTGGCACCTTTTGCCGCACCTCGGTAGCCTCCTCATGCAAAAAAGAAAGAGAAAAACTAACTGGGGCAGTCAGTTAGGCAGGCTTTAGAAAGAAACTGGTATTTAACTTTGTTTTGTTTCCGTTTATTTCTTTTAAGCTACAAGATGACCAAGATCAGAAAAAAATAATAAATCCAACCATTTCCCCCCCCTTTCTCAGGAGATATCTTGTAAGTTTTGATTCTGGAGCAAAACTTTCTAGCATTAAATATTTCAGAGGCTCATTGTGCAGTTTCAGATAAACTTGAGTGTTCATATGAACTGTTTCTAATAAAGATCTTTGAGTAAGTGAGTTCTGGCAAAAGAAAGGCAGCCTCTTTCTGCGTAATTTACTAGGGAAGAGTTGGGGAGTGTGGGAAAGAAGACTAAAAACCATTGGTAATTTTTATTTTTAATTTTGCGGATTGCTCTATCCTGTTCACAAAGACACGTGAATGTGATTCAGTCCAGACGGGTATCTGTCTAAAAAGTGCTGCCCAATAGAAGTACCATGCAAGCTGCCTGTGTAACTAAGATTTTTCTGGTAGCTGCATTTGTTTTAAAAACAAGTGAAATAGTGAGATTAATAATATACTGTATTTAACACAGTTTGTCCAAACTATCATTTCAAGGGATAATCAGTGTAAAAATTGTTGAGGTAGTTTATGTTTTTCATACTAAGTCTTCAAAATCTGGAGTGTATTTTACACTTCAGTTCAGTTCAGTCGCTCAGTCGTGTCCGACTCTTTGCGACCCCATGAATCGCCTAAGTTTGGACTAACCACAAGCCAAGTGCTCAATAGCAGTGTGTGGTTGATGGCTACAGTGTTAGCAGGAGTCTAGACACTGGTCCTTCCTGACTCTGATGGTAGTAATGGACCACCTGGAGGCAGGGAACAGCTGCATCACTGACCCTACCACGAGCAGGTCCAGATTTCAGACCTAGCCCTGTGACCTTGGAAATGCCTACGTGTTAGGCCTCCCTTATCTCCCTATGGATCCTTGCAGGTTGAAATTCAAAGGTTCTCACGTGCAGCTAGACAGTCTGGTTCTCCCTGGCAGAAATCAGGATGCCTTGCCTAGCTGGCTGCTGCTGCTGCTGCTGAGTCGCTTCAGTCGTGTCTGACTCTGTGCGACCCCATAGACTACAGCCCTTCAGGCTCCCCGTCCCTGGGATTCTCCAGGTCAAGAATACTGGAGTGGGTTGCCATTTCCTTAGCTGGCAGTAGTCAGAAATTGAAAGGCTTCCACCCCAGGGTCTTGTCCTTGGCTGCCTAAAGCCCAGCTAGGGGATTAGGGCTGGAAAAGGGCAGTCTATGCGCCCCGTTAATGCGGTGGTTGACCCTTTCTCTGTGTTTTATTTAGCAAATCCAATGCTTTGACAGCGCCATTAACGAGTCCCTTCTCTAGGGTCCTCATTTGTGAGTAGGAATTTGTGACCCCTCGCTCAGAGTCCTGAAGTTAAACGAATCAAGAGAGGTAGATACGCTTTGTAAACTGTAAAGCGCTTGGCACACGAGGGAAGAAGGGCTTTACAATTAAAAAGCGCCGCCTTATCCAGAAGCCTCCTGGAGCGTCGAGGTAAAACCCGGGTGAAGGAGAAAGATGGAGAGGCAAAGTGCACAGTCTTCACTCCCAACTCTCTCTGGAAACTGGGACGACAGGTGAGATGGCGCCAAAAGCCAGAGTATGTGATGGGAGAGGGGGAGCTGCGAGTTGGGAACCGGGCGCGCGCAGCGAGAGCCCCGAAAGACAGCGGGACTCTCGAGGTTTTGGAGAACGTCGGCGCTTTTCGGCCTCCTGCCTGCCGGCGGCACCAAATCTCGCGGGCCATCCGGGGGCTTCAACCACAGACGGGCGGAGCCGAGCCGACCCTCCACGCGGCCGAGCCGTCCGCGCGATGCTAGGACCTTGAGAGCATTCACGGCTGCGTCTACCGACAGTCCAACTCTCCGAACCCCCAAACCGCGAAACAGGACCTCCCCGTCTAGGGGCTCAGAGTCGGGAGGTGCGTTTCTCTTTTTTTCTTCTTCCTATCTTGAAACCAAAAAAATCTTGTGCCCCTCTCTGGGCCCTGCACCCCCAGCGTCGTGTGCAGGCGCCCCCCGGGCTGTGGGTAATTAGATGCGTTCTTCTCTAATTTCCCAAGGCTCGTTAGAATTCGCCCCAGAGCTGTAACATTTATTTTCTTTCAAATTAACTTTGCTTGCAATTAAGTTTAAGAAACCAGCAACAAAAGGAGTCTTGGCCCGAGGTCGTTTACTACGAAAACGGATTAAGGAATCTTCCCCGGTTTAAGGGGAAAGATTCCTGCAGCGCTAGGGGAAGCGTTCCCACAGCAGAGGCCAAGGGGGTGTAGGAAGCTGCTTTCCGCGGCTGTGGATGGTGACGGCATCGGCTTCCTCAACTCGACGACCCGTGCGCCTGAAAGAGTAAGGGTAACCTCGCTGAAATGAACTCGTGAGCGTTTGGGCTGAATTCCACAGTCATGACATGAAGCTGCTGTACACAGTTATAGTTTATCCAGAACACTCATAAACATAATCTCATTTACTAAAAACTTTGTGAGAATTTTTTCATTAAAATCACGTTTTTATTACAAAATTGGTACACTTTCATTGTAAAACACATACACACACAACAGAAAGAGTCAAAGTAACATTAATTCACCTAGAGAAAGCACGGAAAACACCTCAGTGAGTATCTTTTCTGGTTTTTGTTTCTCCTTTGCAAGAGGCCTGAGTCCCAACTTTGTCACTGAAATACTTCGAAATCTTGACCCAGCTTGCACCAGCCTATGTTGCACTATCTACAAACCTAGGTGGCAGGTCCCCTTTCACGCTCACATTCTTGAACTCCTCTTTTGAATGCAGGATGCTGTTCTCCAAGAGCCAGTAGAAAAGCTGAGTGCAGGCTTGCTGTCCTTGCTCTTCTGCACAGGAGACAAAGGCTTTGTGCTCTAAGTGTGGGCCATAGGCTACCAGCATGGGCATCCCCTGGGAGCTCAACAGAAATGCAGACTCTGAAGCTCTACCCAGATTCACTGAAACACAAACTGCATTTCAATGAGACCTGAAGCGTTTCTCTGCCCTACTAGAGAGGCAAAGCTTTAGAGAAGTGTGGGGTGGGGGGGGGGGGGGGGTCAGTTGTCGATGAGGGGTAAAGTGTTCCATTGTTGATCAGAGACCCCAGAATAACTTCCAGAAGCTTCCTGTTTCTGAGCAAGAACCCCAACCAGAGATGGCTGGGGTAGAGCCCTTCACCTCCACCCTTGGGTATACTTTACAGTCTTGGAATCCTAAACTTTCGCATGCATCTCATGTTCCCTGTCTGATGGGTGTGACTGTGACAGTGACTTCAATCAGAGTGTATCTGAAACCATTTTGAAAGCTGGGGTGTCAGAGCCTGGCCAGGAACCCAGGCTCCTGACTCCCTGCTGAGCCACTTTGGAGACCTTGGGCTCTGATCTCTGTGTCCTCTAAGCAGCAGTCATTTACCTAAATACGGATTAAGCTTGGCAACTCTAACCCCAAGTCTGGGCTAGTTGGGGTTTAGGAGAAAAATAAAGCTCACTTTTCAGGACCCAACAGCCAGCAGGAATAGCTGAAGGATCCTCCAGTAAAGCAGTTTAAGGGTCCCTTGAACGGCCCAAGATTATGGGTGCCCTAGTGAATCCACCCGCCCCCCCCCCGCCACCCCCACAGTCCCCCCATCCCCGCCCCCAATACACACAGCTTTCTAGAGAATTTAGTTTCTGTGCTCATCCTGTTCCTGAGAAGTACTGACTGCTGGGGCTGGCATGACAGAATAACTGGAGGTGGGGTGGGGCGGGGGAGGTCTCTGATGAAAAGTTTTTCAGACAAGGGGCATGTACCAGACTGGATTTTCTTCCCAGGATCACAGAGCAGCTTAGTGGAAGAATCAGGACTCTGATCTCAGTGCTCACATGAGTTTTCAATAATAGGAATAAATAGGAATATGATGTGTGTGCATAGAACTTTACAGACCCAAAGGGACACACGACTTAACCCAGATCTCATAGCTCTAAGTGTCCAAGCCTGACTAAAACCTATGCCTCCCTCAAGGGAGACTACATTTGATTATCATCCTCATAAAATGCAATGTGGAAATGGAGGTAATGGGGGGGGTGGTGAAGGTGGGGGTTGAAGGATGGACAAGGAGTGCAACTGGGTGGGGAGCCTCCATTGTATGCATGGGTAAAGTAAGCCTGCTGCTGCTGCTGCTGCTGCTGCTGCTGCTGCTGCTGCTGCGTCACTTCAGTCGTGAGCCTGGGATCAGTTAAATACATAGCTTAGAACTACCCAGAGGGAAGGCAGTGTTGCTAGTGCTTTTCGGCCCAAACTGAGCAGTGAACTAAAGAAAAAGCAGGGCAGACAGGTAAGGCAGAAGGAGGACGGGAGGCCCTCCCTCTTCTCTCCAGGTAGAGGCCAAAGCTAGCAGAGCTCCTGGGATGGAAAGGACGACTGCTCTCTGTGGAGCTCCCCATACCCCTCTGCCAGCCCCACAACCCCTCTGAGAGCTGAGGCTCGGATTTCCAGCTCAGCCTAGAAGGGTTAACCGGGTGCAGAGGCACGCAGTCAGAGAGGCGCTGGGGATCAACTGTCAGCCCCTCCCAGGGTGAGGAAGGGACTGGGAGCCAGAATCAGGGTGGATCTCTGCCCTGGTCAGAACACCGGCTTATCTCACTATCTGAGAACTTGGAGCGGCTTCCCAGCTGTGATTTTTCATGCATGGAGGCAATCAACAACCAGAGATGAAGTGTGAGAAGCACAGCCTCATACAGCCCAACTCTCTCTTCTGCTCTCAGCCGCCTGTAGCCAGCCAAGCGCGCCCCTGGATGCTGTTACCTCCACCCCTCATTCTGCCCACACTGCCAGCCTCACTTCCAGAAGCTGAGCTCCAGTCCTGTGGGCTCAGGTTCCCTTTCGTCTGTAGCAGAGAGCCCAAACTCTCACCTGGCATTTGGGGCCCTCCATGATCCTTATGCGAACCCTCTTCCTGGCCTCATCTCCCACAGTTGCCCTTCCTACACCTCTAGGCTCCAGCCAACACCCCACTTGCTGTTCCTAGACACCCCTATGTGTTCCAGTCACCCCAAATTTGCTTTGATCATTACCTCTCCAAGAACCACCTAATCCCATCTTGCACCTCCAAGGACAAAACCCAGCAGGAGCCTCCATCATCCCTCTCCTGGATCACAGCATCAGCCTCACACACAGAGCTCCCTGATCCCTCCACTGCTCTCCTTGCTCATTCCCCACAGTAGCCAGTATGTAACTCAGCTCAAACATGAATGGATCGTGTTATTCTGTTGCGGAGGTCCCGACCTCAGGACAAGGGAATGAGATTAGAAGCATGGTGTGTTCGTGAGCAGCCCTGTGAAGGGTTTCTTTTTTAAAATTTATTTATTGGTTTTTGGTTATGCAGGGTCTTTGTTACTGCAAGCAGGCTTTCTCTAGTTGCAGCAAGCAGGGGATACTCTTCATTGCAGTGGATGAGCTTCTCATTGCAGTGGCTTCTCTTGATGCGGAGCACAGGTGTATGGGTTTCAGTGGTTGTGACACACAGGCTTAGTTGCTCTGAGGCATGTGGAATCTTCCTGGATCAGGGATTGAACCCATGTCCCCTGCACTGACATCAGACTCTAATCCACTGTGCCACCAGGGAAGTCCAAGGGTTTCTTACACTATGAGAAAATTATTCTTAATATGAGCATTTTCAAAATGTCCCCCTCCCATGTAACACTTTCCTTTTATCCTAAATTTCATCCAAGCTTCATGCAACTACTCAACATTGGGGTGTGCTCACATTTTCTCTGTACTGGTGCTCAAAAGAAAGAACAGTGTCCTATCAAGGGAACTGGACAAACGGGTCTTTATGGTAGAGCTGAGATGCAGCATACTGAGGACAACTGAACAGTGGGCAACCCTGGACAGAAGTAGAACAATACGCTCTCTTTCTGGCTTATTCAAGAAGAAGGTGTGCCAGATAATGATAGTTGTCTACCCATTCATTCTGCCCCCTCTCTGCTCACAAGACTCTGATTTTGTTCAGGTTGCAATTGGTCATGTGTTGTAGGGGATGTCTTACCCATTGGAGTGCCCACTGGCTCAATCTGGACTTGTCTAAGGTAGACATGGTGATGATTCCATCGCTCCTGCCAGTGATTATTGAGAAACAGGCCCAGGATACTTTTCAGGTCAGTGAGATGCCCAGAAAAGTCTGCTCAGGACTTCTGGGAAATATTTCCTTGTTTTTAAAGCAACAGGGGGAAAGAAATAGCCATTTTCTTCCTCTTAATGTTGTTAGAGTGACTTCTGCAAGTGTGACAGACATGCTGGGCTCGGAAGGTACCAGCCTAAGAGAACAAGCCAACCTGCTGAGGATGGCAGAGCCAAAAGGTGGGAATAACCTGGGTACCTAGTGACATCACTGAGCTACTGAAAGATCCAACCCTGGAACAATTCATTATACCTGTGTGCGATAACAAACATCCTGCCATTTAAACCTCTTCTCTTTGGTCTCTCTGTTACTTGCAGCCAAATGCATGCTAACTAAAGAAGGTGACCCTTTTGGAGGCAGGAAAAAATTGATTCTTGGTTTTCCCATTGAGATTTCCTTTGCCATTCTTATATTAAAAAAAAAAAAAAGTACAGCTGAAAGGTAATCTAATCTTACCCCTTGATTTATAGAAGGAAAAAACAAGGTTGGGCTTTCTCAGTGGCTCATCAGGTAGAGAATCTGACCGCAATGCAGGAGACACAGGAGATACGGGTTCAACCCTGGGAGGGGAAGATCCTCCAGAGAAGGAAATGACGACCCACTCAAGTATTCTTGCCTGGAAAATTCCACAGACAGAGGAGCCTGGTGGACTATAGTCCATGGGGTCACAAAGAATCAGACCCGACTGAGCACATAAATAAAGAAGGTGACTTTCCATAGCTGTACAAGGAGCTAACATCTTAGATCCTTGTCCAGGGCTCTCAGTACACCATCGCTCTTCCCCAGCTTCAAGTGGCTCAGCCATGGCACAGCTGACTAACATAGCTCTCACATTATCCATGAGTGGCTTTGTTCATGCTGTACTAAGAACGTCCACATATGCTCTCCTTTAGATCTTCACAACTGCCCTGGAAAGTAGCAGGTTTCAGGTGCATTTTTTCAGATGAGAAAAGTAAGGTCCAAGAAAAGAGGGCAAGCTCAAGGTCACAGACCTTTGTCTGCAAAGGATTCAATCCAGGTGTGACAAAGTTCACAGCAAAATGAATCAAGCATGTGAGGATTTGTGCTCCTTGGATATGGGAACCTGGAGGCTTGCCAGTTGGTTTGACTGCAGCTTGGGGGAAATCCTTTCTCGTTGAGTAGGGTGGATCCTCCACACGCCCCTGACTTACCTCCACAGGGCGTGTGAGGCTTAAAGATAAAGTTTGCAAAGTGTGTGGATCTGCTTGCTCCAGATCCTACAAAGCAGGATGGTTAGTGCCAAAGCTGAGGGGGACGTGGCTTTAAATGAGCTCTACCATCATGGGCCTCTTTTCACCCTCCTATCACCCCACCCTGACCCACCCAGCTTCAGCCAGCGATGGTCCCACCAAGGCAAAGGCTGCAGGAGCAGGCCTGTGGTTTACAGAACACCTGGGAGAGGCTGTGGGCAGCTGGGTGATTTCCAAATTAATTGTAGGAGAAACCTAACAAAACAAACTGCAGGCTAAGCGTACCGGGAGCTCTGCAAGAGATTGACAGCCTGGAATCCAACAAGTACAATGCAGCGACCACAGACGGGAGGGCCTTTCCTCCTTGAGGGGAGGAGGGCCGACTTCCTTCCAACAGGGGCCCGTCTGGGCCTGCAGCCGGCCTGATAGGAGAGCAAAACCCCAGAACTGAAACAGGCTTTCCACCCAAACCCCAAACTATAATGAACATAAATGACTTTTCCGAAACACTACTACAAGGTTGGGTGGCCGGTGAGTTGCATGCCCTGGCAGACACCTCGCTTCTCAGTAAGTGGCTTTCAGGTCTCTCTCTCTCTTTTTTAAAATTGTATTTATTTATTTATTTTGGCTGTGCTGAGTCTTCCTGCTGTTGAGGCTTTTGTCGAGTTTCAGTGAGCAGGGGCTACTCTCTAGCTGCAGTGCGTAGGCTTCTCATTGCGGTGGCTTCTCTTGTTGCGGAGTATGGGCTCTAGGGCATGAGGGCTCAGGAGTCGTGGTTCCCAGGCTCTAGCGCACAGGCTCAACAGCTGTGGCGCATGGGCCTAATTGCTCTGTGGCATGCGGGCTCACTCCCGAGGGATCGAACCTGTGTCCCCTGCATTGGCAAGTGGATTCTTTACCACTGAGCCACCAGGTAAGCCCTTCCAGGTCTCAGTTTGAAGATTTCCTCCTAAATCTATCCTCAGGAAACTTGGGCTGCCCGCCACTACACACAAATACACGAAATGAATCTAGAGTCTGATATACTGTTAGTAAGAGTCAAATCTGAACACTGTTTGGTACTTTCCTATTTTCTGAGCAGTTGCCCATCTTTGTCACAAATGCACTGGTTCAAATCCTGGTTCCAGTACCTGCGCAAGTCCCAGCCTCAACTTCCTCAACAATAAAATGGGCACAACAATGCCTTCCCTCTCTGATACCAGTCACAATGGCTAACATTCAGTGAGCTGCAGTGGGGGGCGAGGGGGGTGGTGGCAGGCACTATCTGGTGCTTTCAGTCTCCACAAACTCCTCTGAAAGGTAGTGACCGTGAACTAGAAGAGGAGGAGCAGTTTGGAGCCAGGCAGTTGGGGACCAGAACCTCTAAGTGATAATACTTTGCATCATGAGCTCCTGGGTTAGAGGAGCACTAGGCTAGAAGTCAAAAGACTCAGGGCTGCTCTCTGATTGCACGGCCAACCTTCAAAATGGTGCCAAAGAAGGACAAAGGAAGCCCAAGAAGTCAACCTGGAAGTTTAATTTGGATCTTAATCATCCAGGAGAAGATGGAATTTTTGATTCTGGAAATTTTGAACCGTCTCTATGTGAAAATGTTAAAATGAATGGAAAACCTGGAAATCTTGGGAATGTTGTTTGCACTGAATGCTTCAAGAATAAAATCATGGTTTTTTTCTGAGAAACAGTTCTCTAAAAGATATCTAAAATATCTTACCAAGAAATACCTTAAAAAGAACAATTTTGGTGGCTGGCTTCAAGGGTTGCATCTGACAAGGACACTTATAAACCTCGTTACTTCCAGATTAGTCAAGATGAAGATGGATCTGAGTCTGAGGAGTAGTGAAGCCATCCCTTACAGGGCTTTGCTTGCCAATAAAACAAATGAAGCATACAAGACAAAGAAAGATCCAGAAATTTACTTAGTTTATCAGTGAATGGAAAACTTTGTACTCAATATGTTTCTAAATAGTCCATGGGTAAAAGAGAAAGTCTAGGAGTGGGGGGAGAAATTAAACATGGAAGTGAATGAAAATGAAAATACAGCATACCAGAAGTTGTGGGAAATCGCAAAAATAGAATGCTAAGAGAGAAATTTATAGTACTAAAGGCATGCATTGTGAAAAAGGGAAAATCTCAAGTCAATAACCTAAGCTTCCACCTCAAGAAAATAGAAAAAAAGAATCCAGTCAGTGATATTACAATTGTATGGTGACAGATGGTAACTACCAGGGTCATTATTTTGTAACATACAGAAATCTTGAATCACTTATATACCTAGAACTAACATACTGTTGTAGGTCTATTAGGCTGGAAGGAAAGAAGGAAGGAATCGGGGAGGGGTGGGAGGGAGCAATAAAGAGTCCGAAAATCATTGAAACTGAAGACATAAAAACAACAGAGAAAACCAAGGAAATAAAGAGCTAGTTCTTTGAAAAGATGAATAAAATGGACAAACCTCTAACAAAACTGATTAAGGAAAAAAGACACAATCACCAATATCAGGAATGAAATGGAAACTATCACTACTACCCTACAGATATCAAAGTATAATAAGGGAATTCTACAAACAACTAAAAACACATAAATTTGACAACTTAGATAAAATAGACCAATGTGAAAAAACAAAAAATACCACAACGTACTCAATATGAAATAGATAATTTGACTAGCCTTATAAAACTCTCAAAAATATAGGAACAGAAGGGTTCTTCCTCAACTAGACAAGGATTGTCTACCAAAAATCTACAGCTAACATTATACTTAAGGCTGAATATTTTTCCCAAAGATCAAGCTCAAGGCAAGATGTCCATTCTCATCACTCTTATTCAACATAGTACTGGAAGTTCTAACCAGGACCAAAAAAAAAAAAAAAAAGGGGGCTAGAAATTAAGAGTTACATAGAATGGAAAAGAAGAAATAAAACTGTCTCTATTTTCAGATGACATGACTGTCTGAATTAAGCAAACAAAAAGTCCTTAGAAATGACACAAAAAAGCACAATGTATAGAAGAAAAAAATTGCTAAATAGGACTGTTAACGTTACAAACATTTGTCTAGGAAAGACTTTGTTAAAAGGAAGAAAAGACAAACCACAAACCAGAAGAAAGTATTTTCAAACCACATATTTGACAAAAGATTCCTATCTAGAATATATAGACAAATCTCAAACTCACCAGTAAGGAAACAATCCAACTACAAAATGGGCAAAAGAGATATTGCACCAAAGAGGATACACAGATGGCAAATAAGCACATGAAAAGATGTTCAACATCATTAGTCAACAGGGAAATGCAAATTAAAACCACAATGTAATATTGCTACATACCTATCACAGTGACTACAAAAAAAAAAGTGACAACACCAAATGCTGGCAGGGAGTTAGAGAAACTGGATCAGTCATACAATGCTGATGGGTATGTAAAATGGTACTGCTGCTCTAGAAAACAATTTGGCAATTTCTTATAAAGCTAAATAGGTAACAGTCATACAATTCAGCAATTGCACTCATGGGCATTTATCCCAGAGAAATAAAGACTATGTTCACACTAAACTTCCTATGATAACAGCCTCAAAACTAGCCTCCTGACTTCTAGTCAAGAGCTCATTCCTCTACACCCAGATCCACAGCAGAGCTGCCTTTAAGCTCCATTCTCTTGAGCATGACTAATATGTTAAATGTGACACGTGAAAGTCATTCAATCCAGTGCTGCCTGGATGTGCAACTCCAGGGTCACCATGCACATAGTACGATACAGTCAACTCTCATCTCAGATGTCTGCTTTCACTCCCAGAACATCCCCTTCAAGGCACCCTGACATCCAGGCCAACTAACCACGCCTCTGACAAAGCCAGGAAGGAGCAGAGTAGGGAAAATCTTGCCTACAATGGGTTCTCAACTCAGCATGTCCACCCCATTCCTTCTACCCTTTGCCAGTAGACAAATGGCAAGAAAGGAGACGGGACCTACTCAAGACGACCCGCCAAGTCAGTGGCAGTGCAGGACTCTGAGCTGTCAGCACTAACCTGGTGGCAGTGGGGCCCATCCACCCATCTTGCATGGAAGCAGCCCAGGGAATTAGCACTGATGCCAACGCCCCATTCTGGAGCTCCTGACACCTCTTCTTGGACCTAGGCCCTTTCAAAAGGAGCATTTCAAATGGAGCCATCAACACTTACAGAGGGTGGGTCTTAATCCATAGAGGATCACTAGCTTCACCCAAGTGATGGGATATCCATCGGCACCTCCCATTCTTCTACCAATTATCTATCTGCTAATTATCTGGGATTAAGACTTGACACGGAGCAACATGGTCATTAAACACATATTTGCACGGCTTATTCATGTTAGTGGGGCTGCTCAGTCTAACTGGACACGCCCACAATGCTGCACAACACATTTACATCTGGATGGCTGTCAACAGCTAATAAAGGACTGCAGGATGTGTTTCCTTCCAAAGTGACTTGGCTCTCAGCAAAAGCTTTCTGCAGGCAAGCTGGGTGTCTTGGCTTTCTGGCAGTACTGACTGAGGCTTAACTCAGAGCATGCATTCAATCACTTGTCAGATATTCATTAGCTCGAGCACTGTAGCAGCCACAACGCTGGCTCCAGGAGATTTTACAAAGGTGAACGAGACACTGTTCCTGCCACCGCAGAGTTTACCACCAATCAGGGAAACACATGTGAGCAGAGAGCTAAGGGCCCTGAGAGAGGGGAAAACAGCATGCCATGTGAACACAAGCCCAGGAGAGATCTGTTTGGCCTAAAAAATAAAGGGAGGCTTCATAGAGGAGGTGGCATTTTCAGCACAGAAACAGAGAGAGAGAGGAACTAGAAAAGCAAGGGCCCAGGGATGTGCCAGCAGAATGGGGTGTGACTCAGTGGATGGCACATGTGCCATAGGTGGGAAGGAGATGCCCTGGGTCGTCGTATCACAGAGGGCACTGAATGTATTGCTAGGGTTTGGAAATCTTTCTGCTGCTTATGAGGAAAATGGAAAGAATTTTGCTTTGGTGTGTGGGTGGGGGGAAGGGTGTTGGTATAGCACACATACAGAGAAGTGCAAACATTTTCACAAACTGACCACACTTCTGTAAACAGCATCCAGCTAAAGAAAGAAATCATTACTAAAAACCCAATAGCCCTCCTTCAGGAACTACCCAATCACAAGAGAAAATAGTATCCTGATCATAACACCATAAAACAGTTTTCCCTATTTTATTGTATTTGGCTTCTTTCACCGAACACAATGTTTTCAAGACTCATCCATGTTGCCGTATATAAAAGTAGTTTGTTTTTCATCTTTATGTTAATATCCCATTACATGAAGATATGATAATTATTAATATTAATGAGCATCACCTGGTTTCCAGTTTGGGGCTATAAAACTTCTTGCATCTGACTTCTGGTACTTTCATGGATGTCCATCTGTTTGATACATATCTAGGAGTGGAATTGCTGGGTCATAGGGTATGCATGGGCTTCCCAGGTAGCTCAGCTGGAAAAGAATCTGCCTGCAATGCAGGAGGTCCTGGTTTGATCCCCGGGTTGGGAAGATCTCCTGGAGGAGGGCATGGCAACCCACTCCAGTATTCTTGCCTGGAGAATCCCCATGGACAGAGGAGCCTAAAGGGCTACAGTCCATGGGATCGAAAAGACTCGGACATGATTGAAGTAACTAAGCACGGGACAGGGTATACATATGTCTACTTGAATAGATACTACTAGTCTTCTACAGTAGTTTTGTCCATTTACACACCCACCTAACACAGAGTGTAGTCCTTAGAAAAGGGGGAGCTGGCACACAGGAACCAGCCAGGAAGCCAAGCAATACAGCCCTGGGGAGGCATAATGAAATCAGTTGCAACAGAACTGGAATTTTAAAAGGCCGATAAAAAGAGGCACTATAGGGTGGAACACATCGGATATGGAGGCAAGGGAGAAGTGTACTTGAGAGAGAAAGAAAAAGTTCCTGTATAGGGCGGCTGGTTGGGTGAGGGGTGTTAGGTTTGAGGGCAGGAGAAAAACATCTCAGTTTGGGACACACTGTGTTGAGATGCAGGGCTGATGAGATGATGATGTCCAAGAAACTGCTGGCTACCTGGTCTGTTTGCTAAAGGATGAGATCAAGGCTGGAGACACAACATTAGAATTTATCATCACAGAGATAGGAATTGAAGTCAGGGGTGTGGCTGAGGTTTCCCAGGAGGGCTGTGTGGAATGCAGAGGAGGCTGAAGACCAGCCGCCCACCTTGAGGGGATGAGCAGAGGAAGAGGAACAAGAGACAACATCGCTTCCCTCTGAAACGCTGGCGGGAGCTCTGAGGCGTGACTCAGGCCCTCCGAGCCCCAGCAGCATCCTGGGGTCCGACTCACCAGCCACAGTTTCCTCCTGAATGAGCTTGCATCACTAACCTCAAGGCTGCGTTGCGAAATCCGCATCAGATTGCGTACCTCTGGAGGCGTCCTAGGAACAACGGGCACCAAAGACTCATAGCATCTCGGGGCTGGGAGTTCTCTTCCCACCACCACAACGGCTCTGCCAAGATGGTATCCAGCACCCTAGGCAGGAAACTCAAACTTCCCACGGCAGCCCATTCCACAGTTGAGCAAGTGAGACTACAAGAAAAACCTTCCCTTATAAATGCCATCTCCTGACACTGGAAGTCAAAAGAAAACAGCAACCCTTCAATGGTGAGAACCCTGGATAGAGTAAGATGCAAGGGGCTTTGTATTCCGGAAAATCTTTCTACTAACGTGTCCACGACCACCTTCCTGTTGGGGTCATGGAGCTCCACTCCTCACCGGAAGCTGCAGTGATTTCACTACCGCTCACACCTGGGCTGGGAATGTGCTCATCCGCTGCAGGCATTCCTCTGGCTTCATCAAGCTGTGAGTCCTGACCTGGATGGTGGCCAGGCTGTCAGGACTGAGGCGGTGCATGCCACGGCACAGATCCACCGGACTGGACACGCGGAGAGAACGAGCGGCGGCTGGCAGAGAGCGAGCCCACTGCGAGCACAGCGGGCACCATGCCATGCGGTTCAACATTTTTTTCTAAATATTTACCTGCACCCGCTCTGCGTGGGTCTCTGGAGAAGAAGAAGGAAGTCAGATAGGATTAAGAAATGACTTCCCCCATTCCCCGTCTTGAGGAAAGCCGTACGAGAAATGGGTATAAGAGACGAGAGGGTGGCTGGAAAAAAATTTTTGTTGTTGTTTTGCTTTTAGAAATTGTCAAAATGCTCACCTAAGCAACCTCTGCATGATCTGAAATATGGAGATTTGGTTTCTGGAAAAGACATTAAAGAAAAACTGCCCTTGAGCCTTGAAAGAGAGGGTCTCATCAGCCACTATTAACTGACATCATGAATCTCCAAAGTGTTATCCTTGGATAAATGTCCACCAGCTGAAAAGACATGCCTTTCTCCCGACTACAAACCATCCAGTCCATCAGACCACAGACAAGATTCTTAGGAATTTTCCAAAACTGGCAGACTTTGGAAGTGGCTAGCTTCTTCCAAGTTGACAGAACAGGATTAACTTTCAGGTTCTACAGAATCCTTTTTCTTTCCCTTTGCTTTATATAGACACTCATCTTGCCTATTATACACAACACCCTCTGTTTTCTCAATACGCTTCCCATTATCGTCATCCTATTACTTTGACCTGCTTTGGGCATGCTGCTGCTGCTGCTGCTGCTAAGTCGCTTCAGTCGTGTCTGACTCTTCGCAGCCCCATGGACTGCAGCCTACCAGGCTCCTCCATCCATGGGATTTTCCAGGCAAGAGTACTGGAGTGGGGTATCATCACCTTCTGTGCCTATGGGCATAAGAATTGCCTAATCCACAGGCATGGAATTCCACCCAGCACAGTATATGACCTGTGCTGGGTCATACCTGTAAAAGTGGTATGGGGATGGCCCGTGGTCATGGGATGAATAGCTTGATAATCACCTAATGAAATTGGAGGCAGCCAGCTTCACAGAATACTGAAATGCCCTGCTAAAGGCACAACTGATGTACCAGGCAACACGCTGAAAGAACAGAGTGCCATTCTTCAGGATGCAGTGCATTTATTAAATCAGAGACCTCTATAGGTGTGTGAGCCCCAGCAGGAAGGACAGGTGGCCTGGGAGGCAGCAGTGGCTCCACCATTGGCCCAGTGCCCTACTGTATGCATCTTTGTGCTTCCCAGCCCAGCACCTCCAGGCTCTGCAGCATCACGCCTGCTCAATCTCATATGAAGCTACCAGTATGGGAATATATATTGCAGTTTATCAGTTGGACTTCTTGATTGGAACTTGTTTTACTAATTTTCTCATCTTCTTGATTGTGGTGGTGGTTTCACTGGTATATGCCTATGTCAAAACTCATCAAATTGCACATTTTAAACAATTTTGCCTCATAAATCTGTTAAAAAAGAAAATTTGATGATGTGAAATGCATGATCTCAAAAGAAAAAAAATGTTGAGATTATTTCAATAGAGAGGGTGGTAAAAATGTAAAAAACAGATGAGAAAAATCAAGAAATCCTTCATGGAAGAAATATCCTTAGGCATGATTCAAAATTGAAAGAAAGTGAAAGTTGCTCAGTTGTGTCCAGCTCTTTGCAACCCCATGGACTACAGTGCATGGAATTCTCTAGGCCAGAATACTGGAGTGGGCAGCCTTTCTCTTCTCCAGGGGATCTTCCCAACCCAGGGATCGAACCCAGGTCTCCTGCATTGCAGGCGAATTCTTTACCAGCTGAGCCACAAAGGAAACCTGATTCAAAATTAATAAAATATATTTTCATGTGTAACTCCAACTACTGCCTTTAAAAGTTGAAATGCTTAAAGAGAAGGCCTCGCCTACTCTTCAAATCAGGATGGGTTTGCATATGCAGGTTTGGGCAGGGCTTTAGGAGAGGGGAACTGCTCTGTGTAGTAAGAGCAGTTATAATGCTGGGAAAAGGGGAGGCACCTCGGAGAAAGGAGGGAGGGACCAGCAAGGTGGACACTGCAGGGGTGAAGGAGGGAGAGCTGAGAACCCTTAGAGGTACGCTAATGCAAAGGGATTTTGAAAGAAAGGGAATTCATCAGAGAGGATTTTTAAGTTGTTTACTATGGTGTATGTTTATGGGCCTGTCTCCCTCTGGTCACTCCCACACAGTCTTTTAAAAAAGGCTGCATTGCTAATTCTTTTATGTGTAAGTGGATTTTTCTGAGAATAATGAAGGGAGCAAAGGATGAGTTGTGTGTCTGTGTTGATGCAAGAGCAAAAAATTCCAGAACTGAAAGAGCTTCAAAGGCTATGGAATTGTTGAAGTTCAAGTTGAGATTTCCCAGGGGTAAAGAAGGATCCAGTTAATATCTAGTTCTAGGTGGAAGAAATAGGAAATAGCATAAGATAAATGATATGATGAAAATACGGAGTGGAGAGTAAAAAAGACCCAGAGAAGAGTGGAAGAATTTAGAAAAGCTTGAGGGACTGCTAGGCTGAGAGGCTATCCCCCCACCCCCCAACCACCACCCTAGAGAAACAGAAGATGAGCCCCCAGCAGAAACTGAGGGTTTTTCTTTCCTGTGCCTCTTCCCAGTTTTCTAAATTAACTATGTTGGCCCAGAGAAACAACTGAGATGGGAACTCTCATGAAAGAAGACACTATCATCCTTGTGGGAGAGAGAGGCTAGAATAGAGACTAGTAGGGCCTTTGTCCAATACCCCAGGCCATCTGTTTGGTGTTGTAACTGGCTCTGGGAAAAAACCCAACCATGCAATTCAGGGGCCATGGATAGGATTATTAAGAGAGTTCAGAAAAACTGAACAGTCCTCAACACTGGTTCATCAGTCATATTCCACCCCAATCCTGCATCCAGGTGTCTTGGCCAAGCCTTTCCTTTGTGTTAGAGCTGATCTAAACAGCAATACTGAGCCTCTAATCAAACACTGAAGCCACAGTGCTGTCATGGAGCAGAACCTCACCTTCTAGAGCAAATCATGTCTGAGAGTTTGTCCCTTTGTTCAGGAGAGGTCTACCAATGGAAGAAAATCAACTGGGAACCCCACACTGACAACTTTTGAGATTTCAAAAAAAAAAAAAAATATATATATATATACATATATATATATAATCCATTTTATAAATGAAATTGAAACATAGAGCTCTGTTAATGCAACGTAGAAAGATTTATCTGTGAATAATGATTTGCCTAAAGAGGGGAGAATAAGAATTGAGTCCAAGCCCCTCATTCTTTTCTTGTTTTTCCGCATCAGCGTGGAGGGAGGAAGAGGAACAAAGAGGGAGCATGTGGCAGGTAAGGTTCTGACAATTCAGTCCATAGCACTCGAGGGTTAACCTCAATCTCTCCTTTTCCTGAGACCCAGGTAGACATCCACAGTCCAACCCTGCAGCTCAACCCTCTTAGAAAACAAAGCCCTCATCGGAGAGAGTCACAGGAAGGAGCACACTCGCTGGTTCCCTGCTAGGTCCGTTGGTGGAGCTGGCCAGTGGGTCTTGCCCACCAGGTGGCAGTGTGAGACACAGTGGAATGGATATCTATAGGCAGGCCTTTTGGGTCCTGATTCAGGACAGATTGTTTTAACTTTTCTAAGGCTCAGATTCCTCCTAGAGATACACTTGACCTTCATCCCTCACAGCTATCCCATACCTGAGCCTGTCTATTGTTGTCACTGATTGACCTTGCATGCTAATGCTTGGGGCTCTTGAAGTCTAGTCTCCCAAGAGCCTCCCTCAGAGGGCAATTTTTTTTCCCCCAATCATTTATTCCTCTATTCTTTGTTCTTTTGTTCATTTACACAAAATTTTCCCTTTAACAAAAACACCAAGTATCTGTGATACATAAGCCACTGAGCACAGAGCTGTGCTAGATTTAAAGATGCATCATACAGCATGCTTGGGGCTGGTGCACAGTGATGACCCAGAGAGATGTTATGGGGAGGGAGGTGGGAGGGGGTTTATGTTTGGGAACGCATGTACACCCGTGGTGGATTCATGTCAATGTATGGCAAAACCAATACAGTATTGTAAAGTAAAATAAAGTAAAAAAAAAAAAAATAGAAAAAAAAAAATAAAGATGCATCAAAAGCCTCCTCAATTATCTAGAAGACTGGTTCATTTGGTTTTGCTCAGTCTCCTATAAGATTCTTTGCTTCTTTCTTCCCTACATGTGACCAAGTCTTCTGATTTCCTAGGGGAATTTTCCAGAAAGGAGTGCACATGACAAGGGACCTGCTTGCTCTTTGGGAAAGCAGGTATTGACAAATCTCTTTTCTTGTCCCCCTCTTCCTAGCATGGATTCTGTGATTGCAGGGCCCCCGTGCAACAGTGCTTGACATGGGAGGGTAATTCTACAGGGAAGGGAATGTGAGAGGAACCCTCCTTAAGAAATAAAAGTAGCATCTTCGAGTCAGTGATATGGAGAATGTGACTCCTGCCCAGCCTGCTGAGCCCTTACATCCCCGTCCTGCTCCCAACCGTAGTTTATACATCCTGTTTTTGCAGCCATCTGGGCAGGCTTCTTGATGAGGACAGTTTGTGGAAGATCCCTGCTGGAGCATCTTGACAGGGTGATTGTTAGCAGTCACCTTCCAATGTCTGGGAGGTTGGGAAGTTGCAGTGGCCTCTGCATTCCTTTGCCTTCCACAGTTCAGAGCCCTCGCCTCCCTCAGAGGTTCCTTGTTGCTGGGGAACTCAGCCAGCAGGTGTGCTGAGGTGGTAGCCTATCTTCCTCAGCCCTGACCTCCAGGGGCTCCTGGAGACACAAGTCACAAAACGAGCTCATTTCCGAATTATGGAGGAGAGAGAAGAGGAAGCAACTTACCAAGCAACTGAGGCAGACTACCAAGGAAATCTTCCAGGACTACTTCAGAGTCTCGTGGACACACAGGACACCCACAGGCTCCCAAGCCCTGTAGAGCATCATAGACAAACCACAGGGGCTGCAGTCCTTGGCAGTTCCCGAGTCCCAAAGCTCAAAGGGACTCTTTGCAGCAGAAATGGAGCCAGCTCTTTCAGGGTCTCCCCTCTCAGCATAGTGAGTCCCTGGGGCTACTGTCCTGGCCTTGGGTGGCTGGTCCCCACTAGTGTCTCTCTTTATCTTACTCAGTAGATTCCCAGTCCATATTCAGGCTAAAGAATCCCCACTATAGCCCCAGGCCACTCTGATCTTGAACCCCACCCCTAACTCAGGCCTACATTCAAACTCTCTCCTACTCTGTCACCCCAGGGTCTGGGGTGACACCCCTGCGCAGTGTCCTTCTCTGAACCCTGGGATGAAGTACAGTCTCTCAGGCCTAACTCCCAGAGCAGCACCTACAGCATAAGCAGCTGGAACTCTTGATCCACAGATCTCAGGAAAACTTTCATCCTCTCACTCCCAACATTCCTCAGTGCAACATGGCCTCTTTGCCCCCAAGTACCAGGCTCCATCCTAGCTGGAGAATCTCCTACTAGCATTGAGATCTGGGGGCAGCTTGAGCACCACCTTTCAAAGAGTTTCATCCAACACTGGGCCCACCTGGTACAGAGACAGCCTTGGGGCAAACTGGCAGGGAATTATGAACCTTCAGAGCCCTCTGTGGTAGGGGCCAAAGCAGCAAGGAAGAATCTTGGCCACAGGACACTGAGGGAACCAGGGAATTTCCATGTGAAAGTGCTGGCGAAGTGACCCACAAGAACCCTGGCATGTTGCCTGAGGAAGAGCTCTCAAACAGCCTAGGTTTTTAGAAAGCCACCCTGTGAGGAGTACAGGGTCTGACTCTGAGGAGACAGGAAGTGACTTGGTACGCCACCTGAGGATTCAAGGGAGAAATTAGATCAGAGGCAACTGGAAAACACCCTGAAGATGCACCTGGACAAGAAGTTGAGTAGATGACTCTGGCAGGAGCGCTGTAGGTGAGTGTAGTTCATGGCGTGTGGCCACCTGTACACTGACTCCTCCTGGGAGTCAGGAGCACCATCTGAATGCCTCTTGGAAACTTTTTAAAATTACTTCTTTATTGTTTGTGCTGGGTCTCCATTGTTGCGTGGGGGCTTTCGTTGTGAGCAGGGGCTACTCTTTGTTGTAGTGCATGGGCTTCTCATTGTGGTGGCTTCTCTTGTTGCAGAGCACAGGCTCTAGGCAGACGGGGTTTAGGAGGTGCAGCTTGAAGACGCTGAAGCTTAGGCTCATTAGCTGTGCAGTACAGGCTTAGCTGCTCTGCAGCACATGGAATCTTTCTGAACCAGGGATCAAACCCATGTCCCCTATATAGGCAGGTGGATTCTTATCCACTGTTCCATCAGGGAAGCACCCTCTTGGAAGTTTTCCTGCCTGAGCCAGACGTTAGACAAGCACCAGAAGCCCAGATTATATGGTCTGGGGTACAGCAAAGTTAGGGCTTACCTCTCAAGCTCCCTGAATTCATAAACCATTTAGCTAATAGAGACTCAATCATGGCCTCTTCCTCAGCCCACTTTTCTCTCTCAGATGCCCATGGGATGAGGGATGGCTAAGCTGAGGTAGAAACCCTTGGCAGGTCAGGAGACAAGCTGATCACAAAAGTTCAGCCCCCATCTTGGACAGTCCTCTCCCAGTTCCTCAGTTGTGAACAAGGAAGGTCAGATGGCCCTGAGATGTTGGCCATGGTCCACACAGGACCTTAAGTCTAGGAGAAGAGCAGACAAACTTTTTGGTTTCTCACACCCATCATCATGGACAGATTGTGGCAGAGTGGGAATGTATGGAGGACGAGAGAGGCAGTCTGGAGTCACTCCAAGTCAAATAATGGCAGGACATGACCCAAGAGATGAGAATGGAGTCATGTCCCAACAGACTCCAGTCACGGAGGAGCAGAGACCCAGAGGCAGAGAAGAGAGAGGAAGAGGTCTGGAGGGGAGCATCTTCTTTCTACTTTAGGAAAAGGATGTTGGAGATTAATTTAGGAATTCCTTTGAAGGCCAAAAAGTCCAGGGACGAAGTCCAAGAAGACTGCAGCTCCTGAGCCACAACTGAAGGATGTCCTGAGAGCCAGTGAGCTGGGAGATGCACAGAAACTGAATGGACGTCCGAGTGGTCAATGGGGTCCAGTGACCGAGGAATTGTCCTCCCCCTGCAGAGTGCTGGTTGCCCAAGATCTGGAACAGCCAAGCCTTAAAGAGTAGCTTGCTGATAGACTGAGGCTGATCCTGGAGGTAGAAATGCAGAGCCAGTCTCAGGATTTTCCCACTGAAGTTCTCCTTGGCTCAGAGAGTCTGCCTGCTCCATTTCCTTCCATCCATAAGTCAATCTGAGGAAAGCTGCTATTTTATTTTAATGATACCATGTTCTCTAATTCACGAACACTGTGCATCTCTCAATGCATTTAGGCCTTCTTCAATTTCCCTTCGCAAAGTTCTGTAATTTTCTGTGTACAGATATTACACATATCTTGATAAATTTTATCTCTATTTCATATTTTTACATAAATGCTATTTTAAGTTTCCAATTGTTCACTGCTAATATAGAGAGATAAAATTGATTTTCATTTGAAATTCTTGGCGGTCCAGTGGTTAGGACTCATTGCCCTGGGCCTGGGTTCGATCCCTGCTTGGGGAACTAAGATCCTTGCAAGCCATGCGGTGCAGCAAAAAAAATTTTTTTTACTTTTTTAATTTAAAAATTTTGGGGCTTTTTACCTTATATTCCATATAACTTTTGTTAAACTCACTTATTAGTCCTGTGGCTTTTTCTGTTGACTATTTAGGACTTTCTACATAGATGTATCACCTGTAAATAAGGAAAATTTTATTTCTCCCTTTCTAATCCGTGTGCTTTTTCTTTTTCTTGCCTTATTGCATTAGCTACTACCTTCAGTACAATACTGGATAGAAGTGGTATGTACAGACATCCTTGTCTTGTTCTTGATCTTAGTCTGGGAAGCATTCAGTCTTTCACACTAAGTATGATGTTGGCTTGTAGATTTTTTTGTAGATGCCCTTTATCAGATTGAGGAAGTTCCATTCAATTCCTGGTTTTCTGACAGTTGTTACCAGATTGGCTATTTGGTCAAATGTTTTTTCAGCATCTATCAAAATGAGCATAGAGTTTTTCTTTTTCAGTTTGTAAATATGGTGAATTATGTTGATTTATTTAATGTTAAAACCAACTAGACATTCCTGGGGTAAGCCCTACTTGGTCATGATATATTATCCTCTAATATGTTTTTTGTATTTAATTTCCTAAAATTTTGTTTAGAATTTTTGCAAATGAGAGATAGTGGTCTATAGTTTTCTTTCTTGTAATATTTTTGTCTGGTTTTGGCATCACGGTAATGTTGGGGTCATAGAATGAGTTGGAAAGTATTCCCTCATTTTCAGGATTTTAAGAGCTTATTTAGAATTTTTTTTCCTTAAATATTTGATAGAATTCACAGGGAAGTAATCTGCACCTGAAATTTTCTGTGAGAAAAGGTTTTTAACTACAATTTTGATTCCTTTAATAGATATAAAGGTGCTTCAAGTTATTTATTTCTTCAGTCAGTTTTTGTAATTTGTATATTCATAGTTTTTATTCATTTCATCTACATTTTTAAAATTGGCACAAAGTTGTTCATAATATTCCCTTTAAATATCAGCACAATCTATAGAGGTGTCACCTCTCATTCCCAATACTGTTAATTGACGTTTTCTTTTTTTCTGATCAGTCTAGAAACAAGTTTATCAAATTGACCCAAAATAACTAGCTTTTGGTTTTACTGGTTTCTACTTTTAATTTCCTGTTTCCTTGATTTCTGCTTTGGGTTTAATTTTCCTTTTTTGCTGCAATTTATTGAGATTTTAGCAGGGAGCAGAAACAACTGCGTGGGTTCACCAAATGTTTATCCAGAAATCAGAGATGTGATTTGAGGGAGAGAGGTGGTGTACTTGGTTTTAGTTTCACTTTATGGTTCTTCCACTGGAGTTTATGGAACCACCATTTGAAGAGTCTCCTAGGCTGGAAGGGCTTCCCAGGTAGCACGGTGGTAAAGAAACTGTCTATCAATTAAGGAGACACAAGTTTGATCCCTGAGTTGGGAAGATCTCCTGAAGAAGGAAATGGCAACCCACTCCAGTATTCTTACTTGGGATATCCCACAGACAGAGGAGCCTTGGGGGGGCTACAGTCCACGGGGTCACAAAGAGTCGGATACAACTTAGTGACTAAACAACAATAAAAATGTTTCTGGGCTGGAAACCTTGGAGTTATTAGTGTTTAAAATGTTGTTTGTGCAGTCTGATAGACTCAGGATTTACGTTCTAAATTTTCTTGCTTTCTAACCATGAAACCTTGTAATTTAATGTCCTTGAGCCTCAGCTTCTCATCTGTACAACAGAGATAACAGTATCTTTCCTTATAATGAGATAATCCATACTAATACTCTTAACTCCAGTACCTAACATGTTAGCTATTATTACTTTTTCATGACTTTCATCACAAAAATCTATCCTGCATTAAAAACCTCTTTTTCATTTAAGCATTTTGTCATGTTAACCCTCCTGCTAAATAAATTCCCGTCTTCCACTGCTCCTCTCAACAGTGTGGTAGTTAAATGCATAAGCTAGCTTTTGTTTTATAGCAAATCATCCCCAAAACAGGGACATAAAAAAATGAATAAGTTTCCCCTCATGATTCTGTGTGTTGGCTGGGCCATCTAGGCCAACTCAGAGTTGCATGATGTAGGATAGCTTCACTTATATGTCTGGTGACCAGTTTGGTGTCTGCTGAGACTCAGCCATGCGTCCCTAACCATCCAGTAGGCTAACCCAGGCTTGTCTGTGTGGTAGGATCCCAAGAGGAAGAGAGGGCAAGCTCTGATGGCCAAGCTCCTCCCACCACAGGACCCAGCAGACAGTCTGTCCATGGCTTCACTAATCAGCCCACTTCATGTTGCTTGTTTTCCCCCTTGCCTGTTTCCAAGCACTTCTTACTCGTGTTGTCCTCCTATATGTAAGGTAACTTTGAATGTGATCTTTTATCTTGGCAAATATAGGATGCTGAGCAAAGAACTAAGGAATAAAAATCTCCAGCTCCGATATGAGAAGGTCCCTGACTTCTTGTCCCTGAAGTCTCTGGATAACCCACCTAACCCCTCTGGGACTCTGTCCTGCCTTGGCTCTGCCAGTTCTCTCAGACCTCAATTCCTCCCCAACCCAGGTAGAGCCTGAGCCCCCAACCTGTCAACAGCCCTACTCCACCACCACCAACAGACTCAGCTCTGCCACCTGCCACTGCGCCAGCCTGCCCTTCCTCCTAGTCTGCCCCACTTCCACCTCCCCTTGATCTAAGGGAACAGCTAGTTCCCATTTCTTAGCCTTTCTTTCCTGCTGACTGAGCTCAGAATTCCCATCCTGACAGTGGGTAAGGGCCGGCCCTGGGGACCCAGGCAGAGCAACCCCCATCCATCACATGGCCTGTGAACTCACTAAATGCAAGTAGACGGAGAGCTAGTGGGTGTAGCTGACACATAAATGCATCCTGCAAGCAGAGACCCATTCCTTCTTCCAGACGGGATGAACTGCACAGGTTTGGCGAGTATGGGTCTAAGGTGCTCTCAGCGGCTCAGCCCTCTGCCAGAAACACCATCCATATAGGCGCCTGTCTTCTGCCTGGTGGCACAATGCTTTATCCAAAACCTTGTCTCTGGGAGAAGAGAAAAGATCAGTGCATACCTGGGAACAAGCTGCTCAGCCCCAGCCAGTTTACCTGCCCCAAATAGCTCAGTTCCACAGCTGATGTGTGACCTAAGTGGTTTCTGGTTCTCTGATCCACACATGATGCTCTAGGAGAAAAAAAAAATGTCTCTAACTATATTTACCAGATATTTTTGGGAGGGAGAGGACAAAGATACATAGTTTCACATTTGTATAACTGAACATTTAAGTTAGGACATTTTATTCTCCTTATGCTCCACATATAAAAACAACACATGGGAGACTTGCCTACTGGTCCAGTGGTTAAGAGTCCACCCACCAATGCAGGGGACAGAGGCTTGATCCCTGGTCCAGGAAGACTCCACATGCCGTGGAGCAACAAACCCGTGTGCCACAACTACTAAGACCAAGTGCTGCAACTACTGAAGCCCACCCACGCCAGAGCCCACTTTCTGTACCGAGAAGCCACCACAGTGAAGAGCCCATGCACCACAAACAGGGAGCAGCCTATGCTTGCTGCAACTAGAGAAAGCCCATGTGCAGGAACAAAGACCCAGCGCAGCCAAAAAAATAATAAAAATTCTAAAATAAATAAAAATAATATGCTCATGATTAGGAAAAAATCTACAGTATACTGTAGAGAAGAAAGTGAAAAGTTCCCTTAGCCGCCAGAGAACATGACTCCCCACCAAGCAACCATTGTTAGCATACCTGTATTTATCCTTCTAGAAGTTCCTACATATGTGTAAACATGGATTTGTTATAATCCTGTTTTACATGCATGAATAGAACATTGTAACAGTTTCTATTTATGTTGTATTGGTAAATTTTCTCATGTGGCTATATGACTAAATCTTTCCAAAATGTACAGTCCATGATTTAGAAGCACGTGATAACTCAAAAACCTATTTCATAAATAATTTTTCTAGAACTCAAAACACCCTCTCAGAGAAATAATGTTCTAAGCCAGGGTCCATAAACTTCTGTAAAGGGCCAGGTGGCAAGTATTTTCAGCTTTGCAGCCCATGATCTCTGTCACTGGTTCTGTTTGAAGGGCTGTTTGTTTTTGTTTACAATCTTTTTAAAAAGTAAAGACCAATCTTGTCTCTTAAGCTGCACAAAAACAGGCTGTGGGCTAAACTGGGCCTTCAGACTATGGTCTGCTGTGCCCTGTTTGAAATACCAGTTAGGCTCCCAGCTTAGCACCCAGAAACAAAATCCACCCAAAATGTTGCTAAGATACCAAATGAGTCAATATATTTTAAATGGCTTTGCAAACCATAACATCTACACCACTGTGAAGAATTACAACACTTCTTCAGTGTTTAGCATATGGGTAATTTTTTATAAAAAATAAAATTTGTTAACATTGAATTAAAAAGTTTTATATATCTTGAATTGTATGAAGAATTAGTAAAGAATCTGAATAGAATTCTCCAGCTATCTACAAGGTAGAAGAGGTGGGGAACTGTATTACATCCAATCCTACTGTTTTGTCAACATAATGTAAATATACGTGGGCCCAAACTTGATTGGTTTGTGTGGCATAAGTTCATAGGCCAAGCAGCCCCCTCCATTAGTAAAGAAAGAGTGTACCACTGAGTTTCTGTCTCTTCCCCCAACTCCTGTGGGCACTGAGAAAGGCTTCTCTTGTGCTTGTCACTTATATTCACATCAGTTCAGTTCAGTTCAGTCGCTCAGTCATGTCCGACTCTTTGCGACCCCATGAATTGCAGCACGCCAGGCCTCCCTGTCCATCACCAACTCCCGGAGTTCACTCAGACTCACGTCCATCGAGTCAGTGATGCCATCCAGCCACCTCATCCTCTGTCGTCCCCTTCTCCTCCTGCCCCCAATCCCTCCCAGCATCAGAGTCTTTTCCAATGAATCAACTCTTCGCATGAGGTGGCCAAAGTAATGGAGTTTCAGCTTTAGCATCATTCCTTCCAAAGAAATCCCAGGGCTGATCTCCTTCAGAATGGACTGGTTGGATCTCCTTGCAGTCCAAGGGACTCTCAAGAGGCTTCTCCAACACCACACTTCAAAAGCATCAATTCTTCGGCGCTCAGCCTTCTTCATAGTCCTAACTCTCACATCCATACATGACCACTGGAAAAACCACAGCCTTGACTAGACGGACCTTAGTTGGCAAAGTAATGTCTCTGCTTTTGAATATGCTATTTGGGTTAGTCATAACTTTCCTTCCAAGGAGGAAGCGTCTTTTAATTTCATGTCTGCAGTCACCATCTGCAGTGATTTTGGAGCCCCAAAAAATAAAGTCAGCCACTGTTTCCACTGTTTCCCCATCTATTTGCCATGAAGTGATGGGACCGGATGCCATGATCTTCGTTTTCTGAATGTTGAGCTTTAAGCCAACTTTTTCACTCTCCTCTTTCACTTTCATCAAGAGGCTTTTTAGTTCCTCTTCACTTTCTGCCACAATGGTAGTGTCATCTGCATATCTGAGGTTACTGATATTTCTCCCGACAATCTTAATTCCAGCTTGTGCTTCTTCCAGCCCAGCATTTCTCATGATGTACTCTGCATAGATGTTAAATAAGCAGGGTGACAATATACAGCCTTGACATACTCTTTTTCCTATTTGGAACCAGTCTGTTGTTCCATGTCCAGTTCTAACTGTTGCTTCCTGACCTGCATACAGGTTTCAAGAGGCAGGTCAGGTATTCCCATCTCTTTCAGAATTTCCACAGTTTATTGTGATCCACACAGTCCAAGGCTTATGAGTTTCGTTAATTCCTTCCTCCACACACTGGAATAATCCATCTCACACCTTAAGCCAACTACAATTTTAAAATGTAATAAATGGCACTCATCCTTGTCCTCTATATATATGTGTGATTGACAAGAATCAGCATTCCCTGTGTGAGTTACTGTTCTGAAGAGCTGGAGCAGATGGGGGGAAAGCCAAAATTACCTGAATAGCTTGAGCTCCTGGAGTTACGCTCCAAGCTAGTGAAAATTATCAGCTCTCAGGGCTCCCCCTACAGGCACCAGAAAGCCAAGGCTAACCTGGAAGGTGGATGTCATTTGTGTCCCTTTCTTTAGAAAAAGTTCCCGAGATGAAAAGGATTGGAAGGTTTACTTCCAATGACTTCTCTTGCTGAGGGATGGAAGTTCATAACCTAGAGATATGAACTTCCTCACAACAGGACATTTTCTCATCTAGAGACAAAAACTCACACGGGGGACTCAAGGATTGGGGGTGGATAGAGGCTGCAGAACTTGTTATGTGAGAAACAGCTAAAAAGAAAACCACGAGAGGGTGATCAGCCTCACCCTCTATGCCCCTGCCAGAGAGTGTAGTTATCAGAGAACAGATCTGATCTCATGCAAAGGAAGAACCGTTTAATAATGAGCTACACACGGCAGGGGTGAAGGGTCGTCACTGAGGGGCTTATGCAGGGAGAAAAAGGCCAAACACTGGGAATACTGAAGAGACTGATGAGCTGGCAGAGAACTAAGCTGGATTATATTTAGGGTTTTAGTTCTGAAACCCTGAGAATGTATATTAAAACCACAAACAATGGAAGAGTCCTCTTGCTAGGAAGTTGACTGGTATGGTCCTCAGAGTTATTTTCTCCATATTAAATATCAACATTTTGTGTTTCAAGACCTGAAAGTGAAACGGAAGTCGCTCAGTCGTGCCCGACTCTCTGCGACCCCGTGGACTGCAGCCCACCAGGCTCCTCCATCCATGGGATTCTCCAGACAAGAGTACTGGAGTGGGGTGCCATTGCCTTCTCCAGGGGATCTTCCCAACCCAGGGACTGAACCCAGGTCTCCCACATTATAGGCAGATGCTTTTACCGTCTGAGCTACCAGGGAAGTCACTCAGTCTCAAAGTGATTTCAAGAGATAAGAATTCAAAATCAAAATAAAGGATGGATTGTTACCAATGTCAGTTTCCTAGTTTTAACATTATACCATAGTTATGTAAGATGTTACCATGAGAAGAAGCTAGGTGAAGGGGTCACGGGCCTCCGGCACTATTTTTGCAATTTCCTATGAATTTATAGGGCTTCCCCGGTGGCTCAGCGGTAAAGAATCCACCTGCAATACAGGAGATGAGGTTTGATCTCTGGGTGGGGAAGATCCCCTGAAGGAAGGCATAGCAACCCACTCTAGTATTCTTGCCTGGAGAATTCCCATGGACGGAGGACCCTGGTGGGCTACAGTGCATCGGACACATTGAAGCGACTTAGCACACACATGAACCTATAATTATCTCGAAATAAAAAGCTTTTACAAATCAAATTAAAAATACTTCCCCAAGAGGTTCTAGGTAACCTCAAAGACAACCCAGTTTGTTTCCGGAATGCACTGTCATGAGCCACAAATGACTCTGCAAGTATCTACAGGCAGCAGGGCTCATTTCAAAATCATGATCAATCAGCTATTAAGATTTATGGTTATGATTAGGAAAGCCTGTGTCATGTTGACAGGTGTCTAATTTGGTTACGCTGATCATAAATCTTCAGCTATCTGGGATCACACTGCTAAAATCACCTGGGCAATACGTTCTTAAAGCTGCTTCCCGTGTGGTGCTCACACAGGAATCGTGTACAGACTTAATTACTCTATTTATCTGACTGCAATACAACAATGTGCTTGCGTCTTCTTCCTCCACAACTATGGCTGGCAACAAGAACTGCATTCAGTTTAATCTCATTCTACCACTGAAACCCCACTCACAGTAGTCCTCAGTGAATGGTGAGAATAAATAAGAAATAAACCAGTAATTAAGTTATTTTTCTGGGACTTCTGAGAATGACTTTCTTTTCTGATACAAAGGCATCCAAAGAAAGCCTAAAGTCAGGATCAGGATTAAATATATACACATACGTGAGAGCAGGGAGCAAAGTCTCTAAAGATCTTTATAACAGCTTTATTTTGATTTGTTAGTTTCTCAAGATATCATAACTCAGTTTGATTTAGAACAAAATAGAGAGATCGGGCTTTTTCAGACAAAAACACCCCAACATGAATGGTTGAACACATCCTCTAACTTCTGCCCAGTTTTACCAAGTACCAAGGACAACCGACTTCTTTCAGAAAACTCTGATATAGCCTCACCTTTGGATTCTTCAGTATTAACTGATCAAAAGCAATCATGATATGGTGCTTTCTCCAAATTCTATATCTCTTAGTTTATTAAAATACATGTTTTTCAAATAAATATTGTGAACAACCCAAATCACCAAATGTGAGAGATCACAAAGTGTCATGTTGCTTCCTTTTGCAAAGAAGGCACATCATTAGCTTGTACTGATAACCCAACAGTCACACCCAAGTCAATCAGGCTGTCTTACAGGCTCCATGGAGGATACTCACGACCCCAAAGACACTGGGGACTCCGCAGGCTTGCTCATCTGAACAGGCTCAGAAGCTGGCTTGATCCTTAGGACTTCTGCAAAACCATCACCAAACCAGCATGTGACGTGCGCTGTGTCTACTGTAAAGTAAAAAAGACGATCTTGGCAGAGCTTCCGTCGATATACAGACCGAGGATCAGCTGACAGCACAGCCTCGATGGCATGCCTTGCTTCCTCCGCTGACTGAAAGTATTTAAATGAAGCCTGACCAACACCTGCAACAAGAAGAACACAGCTTGGGAATTCTCTGCTGGTTCAGCAGTGAGGACTCCACGCATTAACTGCCATGGGCCCAGGTTCAATTCCTGCTGGGGAAGTAAGATCCCACAAGGCACACAGCTCCCACCCCCACCCTCAAAAAGGACCCCATGACTTAATTATCAAAACCATGCAAGTCAAATTTCAGTACAGTGAGTTTCAATGTGGAGGCTGGTTGGAGCCTTGAATATCACTTGGAAATCTAATCATCATAAAGAATGTCACCTTCAAGTGGTACGGTCATTATATTAAATTTATGCACACGCAACCCAAATTCAAAATCTGCTGAGCAAAAAAAAAATCATGGTGATAATTTTCCTTAGTCTCCTAAACAGGACAGCTGAGCTTTCACTTTTGTGTACCCAAAATGTCACTTTCCTATGCTCAATGTAAGTCAGTCACAGTCTTATCCAACTCTTTGTGACCCCATGGACTGTAGCCTGCCCCACTCCTCTGTCCATGAAATTCTCCAGGCAAGAATACTGGAGTGGGTTGCCATTTCCTTTTGCAGGGGATCTTCCCAACCCAGAGATCGAACCTGGGTCTCCTGCACTACAGGCAGATTCTTTACCAACTGAGCCACTAGGGAAGCTCAACGTAGACTTGAACTCAATTCCTTGTCATTTTCCTCTCAGAATGGAGGCATGGTCACTGAAAGGCATGACAGTCCCAGCATTCTCAGAAGGCCACACATAGCCAGAGCACTGCCTAAAGGCAAGGGAGGGTGCCTCAGGCAGGGGAGGGTGTCACACACCCACAGGTAAAAGTAACAGCAGTTAGGAGCGTAGGAAAAATGGGAGAGCCCTTGTGAGAACAGTGAAGCAGGCAGACTAAGTTTAACACCATCACTGGGAAGAGGCTACCCCATTCCCCAGGTTTGTATGTCAGTAAACATAGGAAGTGGAAAAATTTCCTGTGTTTGTAACACTGTAGGTGTGTTATAATTTTTAAAAATACATTACATACAAAACTTAAATAAAAGATTAACTGTGACCTAATTTTTAATAGCTGCCACATAATATACATTCAAACGAAGACCAGGCTCTTCTAAGAAGGCAGGTGCTTTACAGAATGTTGTCCCTGTTCAAAATATCATCTGGAGTGGTAGTCGGGGGGTGGAGGTGCTGTCTTTATCCTTCTGAAAACAAATTCAGATTTTAGAAAACAGCCAAATATCACTCTGGACTATGTCCAATTAAAAAGTTGGTAAGTAAAGTCATGAAATACAATCTCTGGTCAAAAACCGAGGACTAATTATGCAGTGCTAAGATTCCTCTCTTGTATGGTACATGAAACAATTCTAAGGCCACTCTAGAAAGAAGAGTTCCCAAAACACCACACTTCTCAGTAACTGTTTCCCATAGAAGGTCCAGGTCTTCGCTTGGCTGTTCATTTGGCACAGGTGCCCTTCCCTCACTTCCCTACCTACTTATGTTTCCAAGCTCAGCCCAAATACTTACCCTTTCCTCCAAGAAGCCTTCTCAGATTTCCTCCCCGAGGAGACAGAAGCCTCCCCAGATTTTCTGTTCCCCACATCAGAATACATTCTCCTTCCTGTTCCCACAGCACTCCATTCCAGGGCCAATCCCTCCTCTCCACTCCAACATCTTTTTTTCCTTTCTACACTCTAAACTTTCTGAAGTCATTTCTTATTTCTGTCCTGGCTCAAAATTCTGCTGCTATAAATCAATCAGCCCCTATTTTATAGTTACAGTTCATTATTTCCCTTTTTAACCATTTTTTAAATCAGTAAGACATCATGTAGCCTCTCAATGAACTGTAGTTTGAAAAACACAAAACTTTCCAAAGCAGGAAGCATTTCATGATAACCACCAGACAAGAGGCAAATATATGGTACCTTTTAGGCAGCACTGCTTTGTTCTTTTTTTTTTCCCTTTCCTTGGGAATTCCCTGGTGGTCTACTAGTTAGGACTCCCGAGTTTTCACTGCTAAGGGTGTGGACTTAATCCTTGGTGAGGGAACTAAGACGCTACAAGCCATGCCGGGTGTGACCCCTCCAAAAAGGAAACCCAAAACTGACTTCCTCTTCCCACGACCTGTGCTGCTCTTTAGTCACTAAGTCATGTCCCATTCTTTGGCAACCCCGTGGACTGTGGCCCACCAGGCTTCTCTGTCCAGGGGATTTCCCAGGCAAGAATACTGGAGTGGGCTGCTGCTTTCTTCTCAGGGATCTTCCTGACCCAGGCAATGAACAGGCGTTCCTGCATTACAGGTGGATTCTCTACCCATGAGCCATTAGGGAAGCCCCCCCCCCCCCACCATGAACTAGATGCAGTGATTAAACAATGTTCATGAAACTTTTAAAATAAAGAGATCAATTTAAAAATTAAATGTTCTGTTTAAACATAAAGCCTTAGGATAGAATGAGAAGCACAACCACCTAGTGGCAGGTGAAATCTGACATCTCCTTGGCAACAACTAACTGGCTACTTCTTACTGGAACCATTGAACCCACTTCTTAACAGGCCCTTCCTTCATTCTGGACAGCTGCTTGGAATCTGCTTGTGGGCTTGAAAAACCAGATAACAATGTTTGTTAACATTATGTATTAAACAGGTGCCAAGTAAAAGACCTGTGGTGGCTCTTCTGCAGTGCTGGGACTTTACAGGGACAATCCAGGTGGTAAGACACTCTTTCCTTCTTACTACTGGGCTCTGTGCCAAAGGCTGAGCTATTGGCCACCTGATAGTAAAAATAAGATGACATTTCTCTAGTCAGCGAATGAAACAGATGAAAGAAAATCTACCTAAGTATAGAACAAGCACAACTTAGTGTCTGAATGCCATTTGAGAACTCCAAGAACTACTGCTACGAGTTGACAAGAGGCCCTATTCCTGGGCAGCAGCTGTCCTCAGTAAACACGTGACTGAGTGGCTGGGACTCTATGCTGAACAGTTGCTGACTGAAAGCCATCAGATGACATTGTCCAAGTTTGATTTTATACTCCTACGTTTCTTTACAAGTCATAATGACCAATACTCTATATACCTGCCCTCAGAAATACCAATTTGGTCTATGGCCATACCACCCTGAACATGCCTAATGTCATCTTGGAAGCTAAGCAGGGTCGGGCCTGGTTAGTATTTGGATGGGAGAAACACCAAGTTCACCAAATCTCGTAGCAAAGGCTCATCTCTTATTCACAAACAAGAAGTGGAAAGTACCTGGTTCACCTGAGCTGAGGTGCTCAAGGTCCATCTCTGCGTGAGGAGTAAACCGGACTTCCAGGTTGGCCACAGGGGCCTCTCTCACCCAGGCAGGGACCATACTGCAGTGGGCTGCACCGGCCACCCCAGAAGGAGCCTTGGGGGACATCTCTGGGCCGTGTCCTTCTGGGACCACTGCTTCTTCCCCTCTCTTCAGCCTGCCATCTTCTTGCTCCTCTGAAGGGCTCTTCTCCTGGCTATGTGGGCCACTTTGCTCTTGTGCCACCCTGGGACCGGATTCTTCACCCAACTCTGCTGCTATCTCCCTTGGCTCAGGGGAGCTTTGCTGGGTGTTTGCTGCGTCATCAGACTCCGCGTTGTTTTCCCCTGAAGTTCTATGTTCAGGACATTTGAGTTTCTCCCTAGTGCAGTGGCTGGGCTGTGATTCCTTGTACCCTGAGAGCTGTTGCCAGTCACAGTTATCAGTCTTGCCTTTAGACTGGGACACGGTTTTCAGTTTATGTTGGTTATTCTGTAAGGTGAAGTCCCCTGAAGACTCAATCAAATTTTGCGGTGAGTCATAATCAGCTATGTAGGGCTTTATGTCTAGTACAGGTGTGCCATGAATCATGTCAATTCCAGAAAGGTAGACAGCTCCACCTGTAATGTAAAAAACATCTTAGAGATATTAACAATGAAGAACAGTGTGAATGACTAGAGATTCAACACCATCTGCCTAAATCTCACCAGGCTTAGTCACAATTCCCTCACACACCAGGCTCTCTTATACCTGGTGCCAATACACACTTCTCTTTCTACCTAGAAACTCATTCTCTTTTTAACCTGTCAGACTGCTGCTTACTCTTCAAGGCTCTCATGTAATACCTCCTTTACAGAGCCTTTCTTGCTCTTTCAGACAAAAGTGTTCTTTCCTCTGTTCTGCAGAGGAACCTGTGCCCAAACTTCTCCTGGAGCCCTTGTCACGTGGTCTGGCAATGGCCTGCTTAGAATCTCTCCCCCTAGACAGTGAGTAGGCCTTTGAGCACTAGGTGGGGCCAGCTCACCTTTGCATCACTGGAGGTTTCTAACTTTGTTCCAAGTACATCAGAAAGATAGTTGCTCAGTCGTATCCGACTCTTTGAGATCCCATGGACTGTAACCCATCAGGTTCCTCTGCCCATGGAATTTTCCAGGCAAGAATACTAGAGTGGGATGCCATTTCCTTCTCCAGGGAATCTTCCTGATGCAGGGATTGAACCCAGGTCTCCCGCATTCCAGGCAGATACTTTACCGTTTGAGCTACCAGGGAAGCCCAGGTACCTCAGAGTCCTCAGTATTACCTCTGTGGGACTGACGATTGTTTCCACTGTGGCAAACAGCATCTAAGGTGGCCCTGTGATGCTCATCACCTACTGGTGTATAATCCCCTCCTCTTGAGTATGATTTGATATCACTCCAGTGACTATGTTATCTAAGACTCCTGCATTTGCTGCAGATTCACTTGACTCTTCTTGTGGGCTTGATGAAGCAAGCAGCCACGCTGGGAGAGTCCATATAACAAGGCACTCTGAGTGGTCCTTAGGTGCTGTGGGCTGCCTCTAGGAGCTGGAGGCAGCCACCAGCCAAAAACCAGCGAGAGGTCAGGACCCTCAGGATCACAACTGTAAGAAAGTGAATTCTGCCTACAACCAGAGTGGGCTTGGAAGTGGATTCTTCCACAGTCAAACCTCCAGAAAAGAACTCATTCCACATGACACCTTCACTGAAACTTGGTGAGACTCTAAGCAAGGACCCAGCTAAGCTGTGTCCCAACTCCCTAACCCCTAGAAACATCATAATGTCTTAAACATGTAATAAATGTGTGCTGTTTAAACTGATAGGGTGTGGTAATTTGTTACACAGCAAGAGAAATAGAATATTCCATCATATAATTAAGCAGACTGTAAGTCACATTACCAAATACTAAGGGAAGGTCTCCTGCTGTCCCACTTACACTGCTGTTGTGCAGTTAGTAGACTCTGCTGCAGAGTCTTGACCCCTGGAAAACTGGTCCAATGAGAATCAAAAAACCGCATGTGATCACACTCGATCCTATCTTCATTTAAGAAAAACATGACTAACAAAGGACCTTGATTTCTAAAACATGCTTACTGTGAATGAACCTGGAACTTTGGAAAGAAGATTTTGGACTTTCTAAGTGATAGATTGTGCCTAATGACGTCTGCAAAAGACACGGGGGTACAAGTGAAAGTTCAAGGGATTTGAAGTCAGACAAACTCTTGTCTGGATGCCGTTGGGGAAATTATCAAACATCCAAGACCTCAGTGCCCTCATCCACAACAGTCAGACTGCTACTCTATCAGTCCACGAGCCACTGTGAGATAACATACATAAACATGCTTTATAAACTGCAAAGCACCGCACTGGTTATCCTTATAATGCTTACTTATAAGAGTGTCTATAGGGCTGCTGTGTTTGTCTTCACCTCTTTGATTTGATCTTCCCCATTAGAATGCTAAGCTCCTCTGGAGGGCAGGGATTTTTATCTAAATTTGTTTGCCACTATATCCCCAGCACCTAGAATAATGCTTGACACATATTCAGTGCTCAGAAAATACATGTGTGTTGCACAATCATAAAATGTTCCAGTACTATTACCCAAGTTGGTTAGCCATCACTAATTGAGAAAACTCAAGTTGGATTGGCTCTAGAATTTTTCTGGAAAACCTAACCAAGGCCCTGTTGAATATAAGCCAGCAAGGGAGTTCAAGCTCTCAGAAAGAACAAATGAAGTAATGGCTCGCATCTTTTTAGTCTGTAATGTACCCTTAGAGACGTCGTAAGATCCTCAAAAAAACATCCCACAGTGACTCCTTCTCCTTTGGCCACTTTACAAACAAGCAAGCTGAAGCCTGGAATGTCCCCTGATTTCCCTATACCTGCCACTCTATCTTCTCCCTCTTTCACAAATGTGCTGATCAGGTTGGAGGGATTTGAGAACCAGAAGCTTTCAAAAATGAACAGCTCAGTAGCAACATTATACACAAGCATGCAGTTAAGACTAATCTAGTATTCCACACAGGTTCTCCCGCTATCTGACAGATGTTCAGTCTATGCAGTCTTCATCCCAGCCCTCTGCCTCATGTCTTAGTGGGCAGCAGCACTGCAGCTAGGGTGCTCGTTCATTCCTCGGGGCTGCAAGGAAGAAATGACCGACCACCCTGCGTGCTGACCATACATGCATGTGCAACCAGTTTGCTGTGTGTTAAATTTTGAGCGTGTCCAAGTATTTTTAGGTCATTTTGTATTTACAGAATTTCAAGTTAGAAAAAATTTGGTTGCTAATTTAATGATTGTGAAATCTTAAGAGTTATCTTGAAATAATAACTTCTGATAAGTGCAATGACATAAACTAACTCTGAGCATCCTATGAGAGCTTATTTCAAAGTGTTTCAATGCTCACATTCCTTTAATCATTTCATTCTCTTTAATATCTGGTGGGTCTCAGGGGCTAACACCATTTGTATTTCTGTGAATAACAGCCAGTGCTGAGTAGTATGTTGATTTTATAAGACTTCTTTTGGTTAAGGAAAAATAGGTAAAAGTAGAAATTACCTTCTACTCTTTCCAGTTTGGCCAGGGTCAGTCCTATCGCATTGGGACGATGTGGGCTCCTTGTAGAGAAAACGCCAGTCTTTGCACCATTCAGCCTAGGAGGCTGTACTTTTGCCTTACAGCTCAAATGACCATTTTTGTGAAAAACAAACAAAATCCTATTGAAAATAAACCAAATTACTGAGTAAGAAAAGAAGACAAAGAAATTAATCTATCATAATGATATGGAGGAGGAAAAACTGTACTCCTCACAAACTAAAACAGAAAGAATGCCTTTAATGGTATTAAAATATGATCAGTGGGGGAAAAAATGTTGGGGTGAGGAAGAATGAACAGAGACAAAATTTAAGTGACAGCAAGTAACACTAGTATAACACAGGCCTTAATATAGCTAACACTTTACTTAAAAGTATCAAGATTTCTACGGTTTCTTTTATCTTTTAGGAAGAGTAGACTTGATACTTCACAGGTATAGAGCAAAGTCCACAAACTTTTTCCTTACAGGAGCAGCTGGAAAATATTTTAAGGTTTGCAGGTCAACCAGTCTCTGCTATAAAAATTCAACTCTGCTACTGTAGCACAAAATCAGCCACAGCCAACACATAAATGAATGCTCGTGGCTGTGTTCCCATAAACTTACTGACAAAAACAGAAGATGAGATGGGTTTGCTCCATGGGCCATAGCTTGCTGACCCCTGGTCTAGAAGAGAGAATAATGACCCATGGGCAGAACTGAGGTCTACAGATTTCAGCTCAACAGAAGTCATCCATCACAATTAGAACAACTGCAAATGGAGTGTGCCCCCTCAGGATCCCACACTTCCCTGAGGGTGTCCAAGTCATGCCAACATTCACATTCATGCCTATGAATCCCATGCAATAGATAAGGGTGGTCTGGATGGCAGTCTCCAAGGGTACTTCCAACTGGAGTACTCAGAGACAAGTTCCGGTCCAGAGTACCATTTCTAACTAAAAAACAACTTACCAAACATGAGAAAACTGTTCTAAGCCCATCAAGGAATGTTCAGGATTATTAAAGATGCTTTTTCTAATCCTCAAACAAGCCCGTGAATGGCTACAAATGGATGGCTGCCTTGGAGTACCATTCTTGGCTGAGAAACAGGATTCCAAGTAACCAATTGGCTCCGTTAAAAGATTCCCTACAGAAGAAAATTAGGTAAGAAATCATTAATCAAAAGGTCAAGTAGAATGAAATAATGCCATTTGCAGTAACACAGACAGACCTAGGGGCTTCCCTGGTAGCTCAGCCAGTAAAGAATCCCCCTGCAATGCAGGAGACCCTGGTTTGATTCCTGGTTTGGGAAGATTCTCTGGAGAAGGGATAGGCTACCCATTCCAGTATTCTTGGGCTTCCCTGGTAGCTCAGAAGGTAAAGAATCCACCTGCAATGAGCGAGATCTGGGTTCAAACCATGGGTTGGGAAGATCCCCCAGAGGAGCCCATGGTAACCCACTCCAGTATCCGTGTCTGGAGATCCCCATGGACAGAGAGCCTGGCCAGCTACAGTCCATGGGGTGGCAAAGAGCTGGACATGACTGAGCGACTCAGCACAGCACAGCACAGCACAGACAGACCTAGAGATTATCATGCTAAGTAAACCAGACTTCATGCTAAGTGAGAAAGCCAAATACATGATATTGCTTATAGGTGGAATCTAAAAAAAAGATAAAAACAAACTTATTTACAAAACAAATAGACTCACAGACACAGAAAACAAATTTACGGTTACCAAAAGGGGAAGAGGAGGATAAAGTAGGAGTTTGGGCTTAACATATACACACTATTTTACATAAAACAGCCAAAAATGACCTACTGTACAGCCTGGAAAACTATACTCAATATCTTATAACCTATAATGGTTATTATAAAGAGAATATATAAAAAGAATACACACATACATATAACTGAATCAGTTTGCTGTACACCTGAAACTAATACATTATATATCTACTATATTTCAATGAAAAATTTTAAAAATAAAATATAATAGAAAAATTATTTAAAGAGAAGTCACAATTTCCTACAAAATAGTGTTAACACAATGTATTAAAACCCACCATGATTATTTTTCTTTTCCAAGCAGGCAAAAATAACAACAAAAAAAAGGTCAAGAAAAGATGTAGGAAGACGTGTTTTCTTTAACCCAATGACTTCATAGTTTTAAAATCTACCAGATATTTCCTACATGCGTGTATGCTCAGTCTTGTCCAACTTTGTGACACCCCAGACTATAGCTGTCCAACTTTGTGATGCCCCAGACTATAGTTGGCCAGGCTTCTCTGTCCGTGGAATTTTCCAGGCAAGAATACTGGAGTGGGTTGCCATTTCGTACTCCAGGGGATCTTCCTGACCCAGGGATCCAATCTGCGTCTCCTGCCTTGGCAGGTGTATTCTTTACCACTGAGCCACCAGGGAAGCCTCTACCCGATGTTCAGTTCAGTTCAGTCACTCAGTCATGTCCGACTCTTTGCAACCCCATGGACCAACAGCACACCAGATGTTACGCAACTATAAAACAAGACTCTTAAAACATTCATCAGTTCAGTTCAGTTCAGTCACTCAGCCGTGTCTGACATTCATAAGTACATATAAATATCCTCATCATTACATATGCATTGTTATATCCTTTTAGATAATAAACTGGAAAGGACATGGGTGAAAGGAAAAATTCATGTTTAGAAGACTTACTATAATTCAAATTCTATGCTACCATAACTATGTATGCGACCTTGGTCAGGACTATGGAGTATTTCAAATAGAGAGAATAAGGTGCACAAAGTTAAATGACAAATTTTCTAGCATAAGAAGGGAACAAAACAGTTTGATGGAGTGTGAAATACAAGGCAAAGAATAAAAGATAAGGACACGGGTTGCATATAAGATGCTTTTAATGGAAAACAACACAATACATGAAACGAACTAGTTTTAAGCAATAAAGGGAGTGCCTGGGGTCACAGTACACAGTAGTTCTTAGTGCACGTGGCTGTTCCGCCAAGACCTTGCCAACCTTAGCCACCAAAGAGCAAAGAGATGACATCATCCCGCTCACCTCAGACACATCACGTGGTCGCCTGAGCACATGATCCATAACTTCGCAATAAATACGAAAAAACGACCCTGGTCTATTCAAGGTCTCGCAAGTCCCGTCCCCCCTCTGCAGTGAAAACGGTTCCCTGTTCCTGGAGGTCTTAACGCGCGCAGAACCGCCAGCCTCTTAGAAGTTACCTGTCTCCAGAGCCGGCTTCACACACCCGCACGGGGTCGCTGTGGCGCGAGGCCCGGACTCTTTCAAGTCGCGCATGGCTACGGGTCACACAGGAGCCCACCCAACGCGTTCAAACCTTCCGCTTCCGGTTTCCCTACCTGGCGCCTGCGTAGTAGCTGTGCCGGCGGATGGCGCCAAGATTGAGCACGCGCAGGGCGGGGGCGTTAGGGGATTGAGGCTGCGGGCGGGGGATGTCAGAGGCTACCACTAGGTGGCGGTTAGAGGTTGGAGGCCTTATTCCGCTTCTGCATCTGTCTTGTGCTGTCTCTCACGGACCCGCTTCAGTTTTAGGGTACAAGTTACCGCCCTTTCGGCCTTCCCTGGTGGCTCAGAGGATAGAGCATCTGCCTGCAATGCAGGAGACCCCGGTTCGATCCCTGGGTTGGGAAGATTCCCCTGGAGAAGGAAATGGCAACCCACTCCAGTATTCTTGCCTGGAGAGTCCCATGGACTAAGGAGCCTGGCGGGCTACAGTCCGCGGGGTGGCAAAGAGTCGGACACGACTGAACGACTTCACTTCACTTATCGCCCTTTCCATTGAGAACAAGTTGATGAAGGTTTATGCATAAAGATACTGGAAATAATAAGCAACCTACTCATCCAACGCATGATGCTAATTTTTAAATAAAAAGAATATGTATATACAGTTATCACATAGCGAGATGACGGGATGTTAAGAAAACGTTAATACTTCTTGAGTAGTGGGAATACACAGATGGTCGTTTATACTTCTCTGTATGCTCCCAATTTTTCCATAATAAAAAGGATGTTTAGTCAGAAAAGAAACCCAAATAAACCTCGTTTCAAATCTAATGGATGTGTAGCTCTACACCAGACTAGGTAGAGATAAGAAGTGGGGACTATTCCTTGTGCTCCATACCTCACGAGAACTGAAGTGAGAATGAAACTGAGTCAACGGCCATATACATTGGGATTGTAGTGGTTGTTTGGGGGAAGCTCTAAAAAGTTGAGGGCCTACAAGAATCAGTTTTCAGCACCTGCAATACCAGTTACCCCTGCAGCGCTAGCCTGGCCTCTCACGTGTGTGCGTGTGTTAGTCGCTCAGTTGTGTCCGACTCTGTGACCTCATGGACTGTAGCCCGACAGGCTCTTCTGCCTATGGAATTCTCCAGGCAAGAATGCTGGAGTGGGTAGCCATTCCCTTCTCTAGGTCATCTTCCCCACCCAGGTACTGAACCCAGGTCTCCTGCATTGCAGGCAGATTCTTAACCATCTAAGCCACCAAGGCCTCTTACCTACTTACTTGTAACCTCGTCTCCCACCTGTATATTTATAAAGTTTCTCTGTATACTTAATTCTGCTTCTGAGTTTTTTATCCTATTTTTTCTTGGGCTAGGGGAGGGAGAGAGACATATTGCTTGCAAAACAAATTATTCAAGATCGTAAAACTCCACAGATTTAAAAGTTTAACAACCATGAAAAGCTGATCCTAAACATGTTCATTTGTCATTAACTAATAGACCACCATCAGAAAATAACCATCAGAAGGAGTCAAAGATTTAAAGAGAGGATTGTGGGTTTTAAAACAAAAACTTTTAAAAGTGATAAAGTTCATAACCCTACATGTCCTCTGATAGGTTTTTTCCACGTGAAATTTGAAAAAGAATACCTTTATTCTGTTTTCATGAGGGAACAGTTCTGGGCAGCTATGAAACAAAAGTAAGTTGAGAACTGTTGAGCTCTTTGCACGATGTAAAACTGGGGCCGTAATGGCTGCAATTTTCCACTAGATGGGGGTGTTGCTAAAAGTGATAGTCGCTTTGTGGCCCAAAAGAGGTATTTGCCTTCTTGGCCTTAGATATCATATACAATGAAAGTCACGCCAAAAATACGATACCAAGTGTGACATGTTCTGAAATGCATAGCAGACTTGGAGACACTGATGAAGTAGATTGTTACTTGATTTAAAGGAAAAAGTTCTCTTTATGGAAAGCAGGAACTTAAATATGTAGCACTTTCATTATATGATTTGCAATTTTTATTACCCTGTCTAGAGGATATATGATTATATAAATAACAATTATATGTGATTATTTGTAGTTTATGATACAATCTTTTCTCTAGAGGTAGGATCTAAGAATCTGCCTTAAAAAAAAACCAAACCCTAAATGATTCAAAGTAGGTATCTGCCTACACTTTGAGAAACACTCCTCCATATAATGATTCTTTTTTTTTTTTTCTTAGTTGCAGCCCGGAGGATCTTTGTTGTGGTGTTCAGACTTAGATACCCCGTGGCATATGGGATCTTAATTCCCTGACCAGGGATCAAACTGTGTCCCCTACACTGGAAGGCGGATTCTTAGTCACTGAACCACCAGGGGTGTCCCAGTATAATGATTCTTAATCTTTCATTTGAGTGAAGGATTCTTCTGAAAATCAATTAAAGCTTTGGATCTTATCACACATCATATTAGATTTAATATCATAAGATTCATGCATTTTAAAGAACAACCATTACACCCACAATGAGAGGAGGGTAAGCCCAAGGTAGGGCTAGATGGATTCTCCCCAAACTTTAATTCTGCTATTCCACATGGACCCTGCATTAACTGTAGTACATTGCATGCAGTTCTTGAACATATCTTGAATTCACCCTTCTTTGTGTCACAAACAATAAAGCTGCTATCCTCACCTATAATACAAATCTTCTCTAACTTTCAAGGCTCCACTCGTGTAATTTTTTCAAGTCACTCTGGCAAAAACGTGAGTATTCCTTGGTTGTATCTTCTATCCAAAGAGTATTAGCATTACTCTCTTCTTTTGCAATATTTGTTTTCTGTTTTCTTCCTCCACAAGACTAGATTAAACTCCTAGTAGGTAAGGACTATGTGTTATAGGTCTTCTGCCCCTCATAGTGCTTACCATGATGCTATCCACACAGTTAAATATGTACTAATGATTTAATGTACATTTTGCACAATTACAATATTTTAAAAGTAAAAATAGAAAATCAAAATTCAAATATGCAAGTACATACATCACTCCAAAATATCTTTAAAGAAGTCCTAGAATGATAAGAATTGTTAAAATTATTAAATAACTAAAAGCTAACTTAAGCCTGCATAAAATTTTGATACTATTGTCACACTAATAATTGATCAAAGTTAACAAGAAGTCTATATACTTCCCCAAATTTTAATTGCTCAGCCTTAAAAATGGAAAAAAGGAGGGCTTGATAATTTCCCCCAAGAGCAAACATTTCTTTGATTACTTCTTAAGGGGAGTAAAACTATTAAGTTTGTTCCCACCACTGTCCTCTCCCCAGATTACATACATACACATATGTGCACACACATACACACTAGCAGAATATTGTCTATGTGGTAGAGCCTGAGAAAAAACATTAATTCTCGCTTTCAGATAGACTATATATCTATAGGCGGGGAGATACTGTTAAAATGTTAACAAGTATTGTAGAGATTTCTACCATATTTTGAGAAAATCACACGTATGATGTACTAAGATGTGTATTTTTTTGGATGACTATGATGGTTGAACATTATTAAAACAAAACATAACTATAGATGTCATTTTCTGGGTTACTCTCCTGAGGTACATTTGTAATTTCTATTATCTCTGGTTCTTCTGCTTTGGGATTTTCCTTCATTTCTGTAAAATAAAAATTAAAAAAATATGAAAATAGATTCAGTGAACGGTATTGGGACAATTGGCTATCCATTTGGAGAAAAAAAACTACCTCACACTTTGCACAGAAACAAATCTCAGATGCATTAAAGATTTCAATATTAAGATCCAATAAATGTTGTAGAAACATAGAATATTTCTTTTAATCTTAAGATTTTAAAAGCCTTTCTAAGCAGACCACAGACTAGAAGCCATAAAGAAAAAGACTGACAGGTTTGTATCATTAAAAACTAAAATCATGACAAGTTTGGGTAACTAAAAACTAACATTAATATTTTGGTCATATAGATGTCCAAACCTCTATAAACAAAGTTAAACCACAAACAACAAGAATAAAAATGTTTATGACTCAACTTATATGTAGGCAAAGATTTAATAACTATTATTTAAAGAGATTTTTAATCAAAAAGATAGATATCCAAAATATAAAATGGAGCAAGTATTCAAACAGGTGATTCTCAAAAGGAAAAACTTAAATTCATAATAATCTTAAAAGTAAGCCTGGTAGCATAGGTCATCAAAAAAAGTAGAAATTAAAACAATTAGGTTGGTTGGTCTTTAAAAATCTAGCAGATAGGTGCAGATTTTTAAAACATAATCATGTGCAGTGTTGGCAAGGGCATGGGGACTAGGCACTTACATAAATTCTTGGATTCTGTGAATTGCTACATTTGGGCTAGTCTGACTGAATGTACCCAGACTAAACGCTGGTACCCTTTGGCCCAGCAATTCAATTTCTAGGAATTTATCCAAGGAAGTAATCAGATCAACTTAAGCTTTCAGTGCCTTAGTTTCCTTTCCTATAATATAGGGACATATTATTCATCCACTAGGGTTTCTAACATTGAATAAAGTAATTCACAAAAAATGTTTAATAGAGAGATTGGCAGATAGAAAGTGCTATAATAAATTTTAAACAACTGTTACTTCCCATGATGTTCATTGAACATTGTTACAATAGTAAAACTTGGCAGTAACCTAGGTGTTCATCATTATAAGGACTGGTTGAATAAATTGCTGTATATATAACATAATACTGAACAACTGTTACAAAGATGTCATTAGGATGGCCACAATATACATGGCATGTGAAAAAAAGCAGGTTATAGAATAGAATGTTATTGTACCATCTCATTTGCTAAAACAAAAACTTAACATTGGGGGTCAGAGATAGGAAGTGGTATCATAGGGCACTTTATAGTCACTTAGATATTGCTTTAATTTATTATAATGAACATTTATAATTATCATTATAGCAATTTTATAATCAGCAAAAAGGAAGACATTTCTACTTGTTTGGCAAGATAAAGAAAAAACAAGATAAGCATTAATTGCCAAAAAGCATAAAATAATTAATTAATTGCCTGTCTTAACCTCACTGGGTTTAGAACAAAACCCTGAGAATCTGGTGCTATGTTGATTAGAGCCACGTCTCCAGCAGGGGACTCCTGTCAATACAGGTAGTGTTTCATATGTCTGCTTTTACTGTAATTTTAAAAAGGTATTTCCTCAAAACCTATATTGCTTGGAACCCAACTTAAGCCCAGGTTTTTGTTGCACTCATATTTTAGGAGAAAGAGAAAATAAGCTACCAAAGGAATTTCTTTAGAAAACAATTCCCTGGGGATAGACTGCTAGGCTCAGCCCATTTTCTACACCGAGAACAGGACTGAACAAGGAGAGCCAAGGCTCTCAGTTATGTCCCTGCTGCTGCTAAGTCACTTCAGTCGTGTCCAACTCTGTGTGACCCCATAGACGGCAGCCCACCAGGCTCCCCCATCCCTGGGATTCTCCAGGAAAGAACACTGGAGTGGGTTGCCATTTCCTTCTCCAATGCATGAAAGTGAAAAGTGAAAGGGAAGTTGCTCAGTCATGTCTGAGTCTTCGAAACCCCATGGACCGCAGCCTACCAGGCTCCTCTGTCCATGGGATTTTCCAGGCAAGAGTACTGGGGTGGGGTGCCATCACCTTCTCCATATGTCCCTGAGACAAGTAAAGTTGAATAAAGGTCACATTGCTTTTAAAATACTATGCTTTTCAGGGACAAATATTGAAATAGAAAGGTAAGCCTGTTAACTCCTATAACAACGAGTTCCCTAGTATCAGGATCCTACTTTATGTCTTTGTATCTTTCTCAGTACCTTGTACCATGAATTTACTTGCCTTTAGTTTGCCAGGAAATGTTAATTTTCTAGGAAAAAAAAAACTTTATTCACCAAGATTTTGTGTTAATATAAATGTAATTGTCCAAAACATTTTGCACATAATTGACTCTACATAGGGTTCATTTTTCTTCACCTACTAAAGCTTCCCAAAATGCATAGTATGTATAGGTACCCACTATATACACTTATAGTTTCAATTATTTTCTTTAAATTACATGGAAATATACCAAATATATATCAGTTGAATGATAAACATTTTTCACTTAAAACTGGACAAAGGCATCAAAGATACCTATTGAGATAACTGGGATAACCCAGGATTGTCACAGAAGGCTATGAATCAGTGCTCCAAGGGAGAGATGCCTATTTGGTGCTCTGATTATGAACAGGAAGCAGTTAAGAAATGGCAGTGTCACTAACTTGACCCCAGTAAGAAACCCATACCTTGAGGAAAAGTATAAACATCCTTAGCATCTTCCTGGTGTGCTTTAGGATCCTGGTCTTGGGGTCCACCTATTTCCTGGTACAGTTTGGGAAAGCATTCTTTAGGAACATCTTTGTCTTTATATGTCTTAGTAGAGAGGTCTTCAGGCCCAGGTGTTTCTTGGTAAATTTCAGGTGCACCATCTTCAGGTCCTGGTGTTTCTTGGTATATTTCAAGTGAATATTCTTCAGACCCAGGTGTTTCTTGGTACATTTCTGGGGGATATTTTTCAGGAACAGATGTTTCTTGGGTTGTTTTATGAGAGGGGGCTTTAGACACAGCAATTTCTTTATACATTTTATGAGAAAAGTCTTCAGGTTCAACTGTTTCCTGGTGTATTTCTGTAGAAAGCTCTTTAGGCACAGCCATTTCTTGCTGTGTGTTAGAAACAAAGCTTTCAGTCTCAACTATTCCTTGACCTGGTTCAGAATCGGGTTCCTCAGGCTCAGGTCTTTTCTGGTATGTTTCAAGAGTGGAGGCTTTGGGCGCATCTGGTTTGGGGTGTGCTTCAAGAGAGCGTTCCTCCAGGTCAGTTGTATCTTCAGATGTTTTCGAAGAAAGGACTTTGGCTGCAGTGGCTTCTTGGCATGTTTTAGGAGAGACGTCTTCAGGCTGAGCCATATCACGGAACATTTTGAAAGGCTGGTCTTGAAATATAGCTATTTCTTGGCACATTTTAGGAGAGAGGTCTTCAGATTCAGCCCTATCTTGGCTTATTTCAGAAGGGTGGTTTGGTACCGCTATTGCTTGGTACTCAGAAGAATTTTCCTGAAGGATAACACTTTCTTGACCTACTTCAGAAACATGTTTCTTAGGTGCAACTCTTTGTGGGGACACTGCCGGAAGGAGAGCTTTGGTCACACTCCCAGGTGGCTCGATTTCTTTCTCTTCAGGTGCTGGTGCTTTCTCCATCATTTCCCTTTCTAGTTGTGATGGAAGCTCCACCTTCATTTCTGTATTTTGTTGTCTCTTTCTGCCTCTTTCATTTCTTTTCCCTGTTCTTTGCCGCTTGTGTTTTTTCTCTCTATGGAGAAATCAGAATTACTATCAAAAATAGGGATCCAGAATTCAAATAAATGTTTGGCAGTTAACTGTTCCAGGGAGTCCAGGACTCCCACTGCCTAGTGGCGTGACTTTGAACAAGCTACTTAATCTCTCCAGGCCTCAATCTCCTTGTGTGTAAAATGAAGAAGGAGTGCTAAATGTTCTCAATTGTCCGGAGAGGAAATGACCCTTGGGACTTTTTTGTCTTTGATGACTGGTTCAATAAGCACCTTCTTAGTGAGCAGTGTGTGTGTGTGTGTGTGTGTGTGTGTGTGTGTGTGTGTGTGTGTGTGTGTGTGTTTGAGAGCGTATACTTAAACTTTGGTTATAGAAAATGTATCACTGATATTATAAATGAACAGATTGGCATTCTGTTTTACATAATAGTCTCTTTGGGTTTAGCCTGTGTGAATTCGTTTCTCTATGCCGGTGGGGAAAACTGATATGATTGTGTTGCTAAATCTGCAACGCAGCCCTGCTTCACATCTGTGAAGCCTGCAGGTGATGAGCCTGGCTTGCTCATTTAATACAGTGTCTTGTGTAAAACAGGCTAAGAGGCTGCAGTGTGAGTCAAATGAGATGTAGTATAAGCCGGGTCCAAAGCTACAAAAACATGTTCTTGAGGTAAAGCAGCTTGGTGAAAAGGTGTGAGTGGTCATATTACACGTACTTTGAACTGACAGTTTAAGATCTAGAAGATGGAAAGATATGCATGAGAACTGCAGCCAATGACAAATTGTTGCTGCTACTGCTAAGTCGCTTCAGTCGTGCCCAACTCTGTGCGACCCCATAGACAGCAGCCCATGAGGCTCCCCCGTCCCTAGGATTCTCCAGGCAAGAACACTGGAGTGGGTTGCCATTTCCTTCTCCAGTGCATGAAAGTGAAAAGTGAAAATGAAGTCGCTCAGTCGTGTCCGACTCTTAGCGACCCCATGGACTGTGGCCCACCAGGTTCTTCCGTCCATAGGCTTTTCCAGGCAAGAGTGCTGGAGTGGGGTGCCATTAGGTATTGCAAATATAACCAAATACAGAAGGCTAATACAGATGGATTGGTGGGGCGGGGGGTGGGGGGGTACTATAAATAAGCATTTCACCACTTTCTAAACTTATTGAAACTCTCTGTTCCATGCTATCTGCCCCATGGAGCCCTCTCTAACAGGCCACAGGACTGAAATGCTCTCCATGCTTACCATTCCTATAGGATTTATTATGAGGATTATGCTTAATGGAGAAACCCAAATTCTTTTAGTAAACTGGACATTCTTTCGAGATGAAACCAGAGATACACCTCTGCAGTTCTCACAGTTCATGCACACTCAAAAAATGTATACCCTATTCTACTTTTGTTGTGTCTGAAAAATTCCCATAGTTAATTTTTTTAAGACTGTCTCATCAAATTCAGTCTGAAGTCAATATTTTAAAAGTTTATATTGTAATAATATAGTTTAAAAGAAATATTAAAAATAATATAGAAGGTAGAAATAATATGATGATATGCAGGTAAAAATGATAGCTCAGCATTTTGAAGTTTAAGTCCAAGTAACCAAGGTAACAAGATAAATTATTATAAAGTCCTTATTAGCAAATTTTTAAAAGATGATGTATAAATTTTTTTAATTTAAAACATTTTTAAAAACTGATGTATGTGAATTCTTCAGGAAACACTTATTATCCTAGAAATTAAATCCTAAATAATTTGTTATGTAGATCTCTATATGAGGGAGTCTGAGTAATACACTGTTTCATGTTCTTTCTAGTAGTTTCTCAAAAGATACAAATATATCTGTGTGGTCTAAAATTTAATCTGTGCTCTTAATTATCAGCTGTGTGATCATGGGCAAGTCAAACTCTCTATGCCTCAGTTTCTTCACAGGTAAAATGGAATAAATAGTATCTGCCCAGCCTCATGTAGTTGTTGTATGAGCATGTAATAACTTACATGATGAATTGTCCAAATAGAAATCTGAACTCATATTAATATAGAATATACCATATCTATATATGGTGCTTCCTCCATGTCAGGCACTGTTTTAAGTAATTTACTTATTCTGTTATCTCACGTAATCTTCACATAAACTTATAAGGCAGATACTATTATAATCTCCATTTTGCAGATGAGAAAACTAAAGCACAGTTTTCTGAATAACTTGCCCAAGGTGAAATGGCTGGGACATGAGGGAGCTAGTCTTCATATCAAGTCATCTGACTTCAGCCACCAGGCTCTTAACCATTACACTCTGTCCTTTCTCTCCGGAACTGAGGTTTCACTGTAGTGAGAACAGCCCTCAGCAGTCTAGAAATGCATCACAACAGCAAGGCCAGCCCGCTACCAAGAGGTTCACCAAGGTTCCATCTACTCCAGTGATTTCTTCAGCCTTGGACGCCTCCTCCAACCCAATGAGCACAGAAACCCAATTCTAAGAGCATACTGAAACCAGCCTCTTCCATTTCTTGAGTCAGGGCTCAGCAACCAGCTCAAAAGGATTGATACATAAACCTAAAGACCAATTTTTAAATAAACTGTGAGAAAAGCAAAGTGACAATGCACTGTTTCTCTGTAGCAGGTACTTGCTGCTGCTGCTGCTAAGTCGCTTCAGTCGTGTCCAACTCTGTGCGACCCCATAGACGGCAGCCCACCAGGCTCCGCCATCCCTGGGTTTCTCCAGGCAAGAACACTGGAGTGGGTTGCCATTTCCTTCTTCAATGCATGAAAGTGAAAAGTGAAAGGGAAGTCGCTCAGTCATGTCCGACTCTTCGCGACCCCATGGACTGCAGCCCACCAGGCTTCTCCATCCGTGGGATTTTCCAGGCAAGAGTACTGGGGTGGGGTGCCATCACCTTCTCCAGCAGGTACTTGGGAAGCCAATAATAACCAGAAGGTTGCCTGGTGAGTATGGAATTCAGGGAGCCAACTGGGTATTCTTCAACAGAGTCACCTGTCAGAGGACCTGAGTACAGAAGTTTCCGCTACAACATATATGCATTCCTGAAAAACCTCACTTTCTGCAAAATCATGCACTAAAAGTGACAGCGCTTATGGGAAGAAAAAAATTTAGTTGGGGCAAATGAGTCAAATCCTATGCAACTGTATAACACTAGGATAAACAATAGTTGGTACAGGGGAGATAACTGGGAAAGTCCAGACAGGCAGCTTTTTCTGCAGGGAGGCTGCCTCGGGGATGGTAAAAATGCACAAAAGCACCAGTGTGAATGCAGGCTTTCAGTGCTGAGATCATGCAAATGAGGATGATGCTCTGAGCCAGCAGGGCTGCCACAGAGTTGAGCACAGGAGGAAGTGCAACCTGCTATATGAGGAGATCTCTGCAGAGCTAGTGATGTCCTTCTCTGCGGAAGGAGCCTGGATGCAGGCTGAAAAGAATCTTGTCTACACAGCAGCCAAGTTGAAGGCTTTTTCCTTTCCTGCTGAAGTTTTTAATTCTATTCCCACCATTCTGGCTTCTTTTGACTAGGAAAAATTACAAACTAACACAACTTCCACGTTAAACTGATACCACTCTCCTATTTAAGAATTATATGTGAGCTAACTGGTGTTATAGAAACACATGTTGTAGCAGAACAGACAATATTCTGTCCACAGTGAGAATAGGAACTTAAAACACCTGCATTGTATGCTTTTTAAAAAAATGATGCTTAGAAAAATGTATACCTATGTTATTTTTGCCACTGAAGGACACATTTCTCCAAAAAAGAAGAAATACATAGCTAAACCTTAATCAAAATTTTGTAAAGGGACTTCCCTGGTGATGCTGGCTAAAAATCCAACTGCCAATAACAGGGGACATGGGCTCAATCCTTGGTCTGAAAAGATTCCATATACAGACGAGCAACTAAGCCTATGCACCACAGCTATTGAGCCCTTCTAGAGGTCATGAGCCACAACTACTGAGCCCATATGTTGCAACTACTGAAGCCTGTGCACTTAGAGCCCGTGCTCTGTAACAAAAGAAATCACCTCAATGTGAAGCCTGTGCAGCACAATGAAGGGTGGCCCCTGCAACTACAGAAAGCACACATGCGCAATGAAGACCCAGCACAACCAAACAAAAAATTTTTTTTTAAAGAAGAAGAGTACTTAGATCAGTGGCACTCAACTGGGAGCAATTTTACCTCCTCTTCTCCGACCCCATGAAGCATTTGATAATGTCTGCAGGCATTTTTGGTTGTCATAACTGGGGAGGGAAAGTTCTATGGGTTTCTAGAAGCCAGTGATTCTCCTACCCACAGCTTTAGTGACCCCAGCGTTGAGAAATCCTGGCTCAGATGGATGTTGTACTGTGGCTCTTTGGGTTTCCCTTTCCTACCTCCAAGCAAGCAATACCTCCGTTTTCGTAGTTATATTCTACATGGGGCCATTAGATGCTGCCTACTGTATAGTCATGCTCATGTCTTCCCTCCCTGAGATTCCATACAGCTGACTTTGGACACAGGAACTCTCAGACTCTTCCATTACTCATTTACAGACAGTGCTTTGGTTTACTTCTTGGAGAGTTAACTATACTCATTAAAGAAGAATTTTACTAACAGAAAGCTTGGAGAACAAGCTTGGGGGTCTTCTCAATGGTATCTCCTACTCCCAACAACAATGGTTACATTACTAAAGTGGTTGAACAGCAGACCTCTCCACAATATACATGATTTCATCACCTGGTCAAAGAGAGCGGCAGTAAGACTGTTCCCATCACTTTACTAGCGGTGTGACTTTAGGCAAGAGATTTAACCTTCAGAGACTTGGTTTCTTTCTTTTTTTGGCGGGGAGATGAATATGGATAACAGCTCCCGATTTGTGGGATTGCTGGAAAGATAAACTATAGTGTATAAAAGTTCTCAGCATGCTAAGTAAGTATCAGTCCCTTCTCCCTTGCAGTGATACTATACCGAAATTGCCATTGTGAAGTTTGCTTTTCTTGTGCTTCAGCTTTTCTTTTCCTGAGTTGCTCTCTGTTTCGCAAACTCCAAGTTCCAATGACTTCTGCAGGATCAAAATGAAAGTTATGAGAGAGAGTGATGAATTACGGTGTTAACAGCAAAAGAGTCCTATAGCAAAATGATAAAATCCCCTTGAGTGTCTGAGTTTTTCTCCTACCCTTTTGAGGACAAGGACTATCTCTTATTTATCCTTGTGCCTCCTGAAGAATGCCTGGGAGCAAACATTCAGTCAACATTTTTTAAATGAAAAGATCAGTATTTGTACATAAATGTGCTATTAATTTCTTCAAAATAGTGTGCATATTGTACAAACATAAAAGCAAAGAAAAAAAACAGCCATGTTCTGCCATCCTTAACATTAAAACCTGCTTTCATTTCATTCCTTGTACTCATCTGGTGGTGGTTTAGTCGCTAAGTCATGTCCGACTCTTGCGACCCCATGGACTGTAGCCCGCCAGGCCCCTCTGTCCATGGGATTTTCCATGTATTCATCTAGCCCCTATATTAAAGTTGCAATGATTGCATACCACAGTTTTACCATTTATTAACCATCAGAAATAAATTCCATCATCTAGTCCTCATAACTATAACTCTAGTGACTACATGATATTTGATCAAGTTGATGTATTCTCATTTATCCACTCATTCCACTTACACTGAACATTTAGGTTCTTGCCAGTTTGTTTGTTTTGCTTTGTTGCTGTTGTTGCCACTGTAGATCAACTATCATAAGCATTTCACACACAGATTTTTTTTTCTTTTGTATTTTTTTCCTTTGGATGATGTTTCTCCAAGTTCTTTGGAATATTAAAGTTACAATCAACAACAGTTCTGTTGCCATCCAAGACTGTGAAAAGTTAATGGGTCTTTGATGCAGAACTTCTTAGAGCCAGTGGAATGATTTCAAATTTGCACTGGGACCTCCCAAAGTGAACATACCTCATGGACCATGACACATTTTTATTTTAGAACAGCAGTCCTTAATGGTGAACTTGGATGGGGGAAAATTATACCTGTATTTTTACCAATCTAAATGCCTATTTCCTTCAATTATGAATGTAGATAACAAACCACAGTGGTTTTAGCAGAATATGACTTTGTCACAAAAAGAAATTATGGATTTTTTTCCATATCACATTAGTTATTACAGATACCTTAGAATATCATTTATTTGAGATGAAATATTTGATTTGATACAGTGGTAATGAGATCCACTCATGGATCTTGTTATTTAATGCACCTGTCAATAAGCACATATATTATTATATCACGGTTTTTATTTTTATACTTTTATTAATATAATTGCTTCCTTTGTAATCATATGTAATTAACTTTATGTATTTAAAAAATTTAGTCTAAGAAGGTGTCTAGAGTTTCATCAGAAAGCCGAAGGGATCCATGGCATATAAAATGTTTAAATCACTGTCTTAAGGCCTAGGGTTCTGCAAAAGCAGCCAAAATGCTGCTTTAGGGTATATCCAAAGACTAAGATTAGTCAGTCAACAGAATAAACACTCATAGTTCTGGCTACTAATTGCCAGATAGCTTTCCAAAAGTTACACTATATTTGTGCTACATATATGGCTGTAGTTGTTTTACCACACCATCCATTATTGGGTATTTTCATTATCTTATATATAGAGAATTATTTATTTATTATTTAAATAATATATATAATTATTTATTTATTGTTTCCTTGTGTTTCTCCTGCTTACTAGAATCTTAGTGCTAGAAGTCAGCTCAGAAAGTTATATAGCCCCTATTCTTCCTTTCTAATACATGAATGTACCCACCCAATGATGCCCCTTTTTTGCCAGACCCATACAAAGAGGACAATAATCATAGCCCAATCCTTCCCAACAGCCACTGTCTCTTAAGGTTTCTTTCATTACCTGGAACATGGGTCTCTTCTTGACGAGGATCAGGTGTCTGATGGAGCTTTGAGAGAGATTGGTCTTTTCCCAAATCCATCTTGCTGCAGTATCTTCCTGCTTTTGGTCTGACTTCCACAAGAAGCCTTTTTTAAAATGTCAAAAGTAACTAACAGTTAAAAAACACACACATAGACGAGTTCACTTGTCACTTGACTTCCCGCCTTAAAGTTTTATCTAGTTGGACCACAGCTGTTGGCTACTTCTACTTTCTTTATCATCCTGCACAGGTGTGAGCAGGGTCGTGGCTGATGCTATGTCCTCGTCCTCCAGCACAGTGGCTAGTTACACAGGCAGCCCTGCAGCCACAGGCTAGTGTACCCCAGCTTCTGGCATGGCAGCTATTTGTCTCTGCCTGCTAAGAAGTGCTCGAGTCTGATGTTCCTTTTCACATACAGAGGTGGCATAGCATAGGAAGGAATGAAGTCTAGCACTTAACCAGCTCAATATCCTTGAACAAATCACTTCCCCTTTTTGCGATTCTTTATTTGCAAAGCAGGTAAATAATTCCTGACTTGTCCACCTCACATAGTTCTTGTGAAAGTGAATATAATGAATGTGAAAATTATAAAGATGTGAAATTAATCTTGCAATGTCTCCCTGTATGTGGCATTTTTTCACCTTAATTGTATGCAAAATAATGGAAAGTCTTGCTGTTAGACTTGGATAATAGACAAGAAGATATAAATTAGGAATTCAAAACAAATTTGAACCCTCTTCTGCTCACCAGATCATAGTGACTCAAGACAACTAGTGAAATCCTCTGTATTAATCCAGGGAAGGTCAAAAAGCATTTCTTAATGAAAGTATCAGCATATTATGTCACAGAAATTAAGTTGAAACCAAAGGAATCACCTGTCTTCAATTGGTCACCCCATTTGTGAAGGCAAAGGGGCACATAGCACCAGAATTGTTCGCCTAGGAAAGGAACACTGACTACCTCCTGATATGGGCAACTAGTCTGTGAGATGAAGGGTTAACAATGTGTCTGGAGTCAGATGTTGAGTTGAAGAGTGTTTGAATTCCAGTGTTGCCACATTCCCTAATTCAGTTACCTTAGGCAACTTAGTTTTGGAGCCAGTATACTCCCTATAATATGGGACAATATTGGTATGCATCTCATGAGGCTATTGGGATGATTGAATCAAACAATGTACTGGACCTTCCCTGGTGGTGCAGCGGATAAGAATCCCTTCCCAGTGCAGGGGACATGGGGTCCATCCCTGATCCGGGAGGATTCTGCATACCACGGAGCAACTAAGCATGCGCGCGGCAAACCAAGTCTGCGCTCTAGAGCCCCCCAGCCTCAACTACTGAAGCCCATACACCTAGAGCTTGTGCTGCGATAAGAGAAGCTCCTACACCCCAACAAAGAGTAGCTCCTGCTCACAGCAACTAGAGAAAGCCTGCACGCAGCAATGAAAATCCAGGGCAACCAAAATAAATAAATAAATAAATAAAATTTTAAAATAATAAAAATTAAAACAAAACCTGGAAGTGTTAATTAAATTTAAAACAAACAAACAAAAACAATGTACATAAAGCAGTTTATAGGTGCCTGGCATATTGAATACATGGTGCCTAGAATATCTAGCCTGCTTAATAAATGTTTACTTTTCAGGCAAGAATACTGGAGTGGGTTGTCATTTCCTCCTCCAGGGGATCTTCCCGACCCAGGGATCAAACCCCAGTCTCCTGTATCTCCTGAACTACAGGTGTATTCTTTACCTGCTGAGCAATCAGGGAAGCCCTTTAATAAGTGTTAGCTGCTATTATTAGTAATAAAAATATAGTGGCAAGATTTTGGTAAGTCAAGTCACAGTTTAAATGTTTTAAAGAAACTCAGAGAAAATCTGAAGGAAATTCTTTATGAAGAGAAAACCTTTATCATGTGAATAGATGCCCTCCACATCCATAGACTCATAAGGCTTTAGCATCCCTTCCTAAACCATCTAGTCCCTCCTCCTATTTTACAGAGACATTGAAAACCAAGGAGGGGAAGGATTCACCTGTCCTAAATTGTCTTACTTATTGCTGTCAGCACATCTTACTGATTATAAGGTGGGTCATCTTGTCATGTTTGATCTTACCTGAGTAGGAAAATGTATGTGTGATGTGAACATATGAGAGAAGCAAGCTTCTTAAACACACTGAGAATTATATAACAAGCACTCCAGGACTTACCACCAAAACTTAATGTGGAATTTAATGACCAGATTCTAAGCTCTAGCTTTAAGTTTCTTGGTTCTGCAGACTTTCTCATAAGTAAATCTCTACCTAAAAACTCAGACAGCTTCAGGGAGTCCCTATTTCAAGAAGTCCTGAAGGAAATGCAAAGTGTGATTTGTAATTTATCTCATGGTAATTTTTAAATTTTCAGATACGGGTTTTAAAAACTCAAATACAGGTTTAAATAACTTTGAAAATTATAAAATAAGAGTGTTTTATAATTTAAACATGGATTTTAAATACTAGTGGCCTTATTTGAGATGTCTTAATTCTGACTGATTAGGTTATTTCTTATGATAATGAAATAAGATAAACTTTTAGAATACTTTTGGGGCACCTTACAGAAGATGCAAAATTACTTCTTAAATACAGTTATCCTTAAAGCTTCTAAGACCCAGTTCAGTGATTCAGCAAACCTTACTGAATGTCTCCTCTGTGCCATGTACTGAGCAAGCTGTCAGGCTGCAGAGGTGAACAGATGTTTGTCTCTGGGTCCTGTGTACTGTGGGCCCATAGAGATATGCACATCTTTATTGGAGGGAAATAACATTTAGACTCTCTACACCCTGCTGCAGCCTCCCCAGGCTGATTCCACCCCTGCTTCATGTTCTGATATCTAGAAGCAGAATGTGGAGGGACTATGTGAAGGTGGGGTCTCAAGTTAACAGTAAAATTAGGCAGCAATATTGGGTGGAGGGAGCTGGCGGAGGGAGTTTGGAGCAAACAGATTGGAAGTCAGGCAAGGTGTCTCTGGTGTGATAAGCAGGCCACAGCATGAACTTGTCTGGAACAGAAATAGCCACATAGTAAGTTCACAAGCCATAGTTCATTGTCCTTTCCCTCTGCAGTGAAGTCTAGAGTAGTTAGCGGAATGTATCACAGAATGTTAGGCATTAAAGACTGAATATTTTTAACGAATGCTGCCTCTTTCTAGAGTTATTTATATATCTACAAGATACCTCTCTCTAGGCCACAAATTCTCTGAGGGTGGAGACCACTCCCCATTCACCTTTCTATTCCCAAGGTATAATATAGTAGGAGGCTTGGCCCAGAGCAGGCCCCATAAATGCCCTCACTGCTGTATGCAGTGCCAGCTTCATGGGCGTGCAGCCTGTGCAACTACTTTACACACTCAGAGGGGCTGACGCTGCTGTGACTTAATTATAGTAACACCATCATTTGTTCCAGAGTTCTTTCTACTGTCAGTCACTCACTGGCCCTGACCCATGTGCTGAAGACATAGCAGTTAAAAGATAAGTCTCTGCCCTTACAAAGCCTACATGCTAATGGGAAGAAGTCAACAATATGCATATAAATAAAAAGATGTATTAATATCGGATGGTGGTGAGAGCTTTGGAGAAAAGTGAGCAGGGAATAGGAATGAGGATAGGATAAGGAATGAGGGAGAAAAGCTGCTGGTAGTTGCTATTTTAAACAAGGTAACAGTTGAGCAGAACTGGAGGAGACTGAGGAGCCAGCTAGGCAGCCCTCTTGGAGAACATATCAGCAGAGAGGCACTGGTGAACGGCCCAATGTGAGGGAGTGGCAGGAGGTAGGTTCTGAGAGGGAGCTTATTGCCCCTTGTAGGGATTTCGACTCTGAGAGATGGATGATCATGGGATGGTTCTGAACAGAGGACTGATGCCATCTGAGATATATATATATATATATATATATATATATATATATATATATATATATATATTTTTTGGCTGTGCCACCCAGCATGTAGGATCTTAGTTCCCTGACCAGGGACAAAACCCAGGCCCCCTGCAGTGGAAGTGTGGAGTTTTAACCAGGGAAGTCCTTGACATATTTTTAAAGGATTATTCTGTCTACTGTGTGAAGAACAGACCATGGGGACAGGGAGACCAATTATAAGGATCACGAATAATCTAGACGACTAAGGCTTGGACTGTAATGGGAGTGGTGAAGAAGTGGTCAGACTCTGGAGTAGCTTACAAACTGGATATGGAATGAGCGATAAAGAGGCAAAGACAAGGTTTTGGTCTGATCGACCTGAAGGATGGAGTTACCATTAACAGATGAGGAAGACTGGGAGGAACAGGGTTGTAGGAGATGATCAGGAGTTTAATCTGGGACATGCTGATAGACTAAGGAGAAAACAGCAAAGGAGCAGCCAGTGTGGGTGAGAATAACCAGGGAAGTGCAGTGTTTTCTGGAAGTCAAATGGAAAAACTGTTTCCAGGAGGGAGTGATCAACCATATCAAACTGTGGTAATAGGAAGGTAGAAGAAAGATTGAGAATTGTCCTAAGAATTTAATTAATTATGGACTGGAGCCCAGAAAAGTTAAGTGACTTGGCCAAGGACACATGGGCAGGACCAGTGACATAATTTACAGGGCCCAGTCCAAAATGAAGATACAGACCTCCTCCTTCAAAAAGTGTTAAAAATTTCAAGACAGCTACAGCAGAATATCAAATGCATCACAGGGTCCTACTTCCATATGTGCTTGCCTGAATCTTTGCAGCAAACTTATAAAAGAGCTGTTAGTATCCTCATTTTCCAGAGTATGGCACTGGTGCTCAGAGTGTTGAGTGGCAGTCTCCGTGTGAAACCTGAGCCTGCAGCCTCCAAGTCTGGCCTTCTTCCTACTCAGACACTAGATATTGAGGGAAAGAACTGCTTTCCTGTCTCCTGACCCACGCGGAGCAAGCTTAAGTATTGAGGCCCTGTTCATGCACGTCAGAGGTCTGGTTGAACTGGGCAGATGTGGAAAGAGGGAAACATGCTGCTAAGAACTTCTGCCCTGGGACTCTTTATGACAGGGATGAAAAGGGAGCATTGGATACTACTCAGTAAGAAACAGGACTTGATAAAAAATTGCCCCCGAACTCATGTAGTTTTAGGTCACATTGATAGAAATACAGAAATGAGGATGGTCACTTCACGTTGGCTTGTCATCCCATACATGGAGGGTTATACTGTGAAGAACTGCATGAATGGGATTTGAAAGCATGTAGGAAAAAAAAGCAAGGGATTTGGGGCTCTACCATTTCCTGCTGTGTAACTTGAAGGGAAATTGCTCGATTCTTTCTGGTCCTCAATTTCTTCCCTTATAAAACAGAGGAAAAGTAATACCTCTCAGGGATTCTGGGAGGATAGAAGAAATCCTGAAAGCTTTCTATAAAATGAAAAGCAGTGCACAGACAGACATGCCATAAACGCAGGCAGCATTAATAGTATTATTAGAGAGTTCTTATGATGCACCTGGGCATTTTCCTGAAGTGCTTTTGGGTGGAAAAAAGCAAAGAAAGGGAAGCTATCATATGCCTTTTTTCCCCTTAGTGTTCTTTCCTTGCTAAAATACTTTTTCAAAGCTTTTAAATTCTTTTCTAAGAGTTGATCAAGTTTTGTTTTCCTGAGTGGAGAGGGAGAATTTCTCAGTTTCCTCTTGTCTCATAGCCTGTTGATATGTGATAAATAAGTCCCCTGTCTCTGCTGAAACAGATGCTGCCGTACACATACAGATAACATGGTCTCAGACTTTAGAATGGTTGTAACCTGACTTTCAGTCTAGTTTGTTTCGAATTCCCTCCTCTGGCCTCCTCCACCAATATTGCTTTCTACTTCTTAATGTATAGACAGTAAGCATCTCTGGATAAACACTGATATGTGGTCATTTAACTGGGGAAGAACAATACTGCTCCCACCTTGATCCCCCATCACATCGCTGTCCTTACATTCCTGAACTTTCAGAACTAACAGTATACGCTCATGTCTACCGCTTCCTTTTCCCCACATCACTTCTTCTTTCCTTTGTATCTGCAATCCAGTTTTCCCTTCCACACATTGTTCATTCATAAATCAGCAATGACTTCCAAATGGCCAACTCTGGTGGTCTCTTCTCAATTCTCTCTATGACCTCACTGTAACTCACAATTCCTCTGAACACTTCTGTCACTCTCTTCTTGGTTTTGGTAGTGATGCTCTTCATCCCCCGCTCCTCCCCGTCGTCTTCCTCCACACACTTCTCTTCCACTCTTCTAGCTGTGAGAAGTACTACTCAAGGACGACTCCTGGAGTCTCTTCTCTCTCACTCTTAGACAGTCAATCCAACTGTATACCTTTAGTTATTCTCTCTATGCAGATATCTTCTAAATAATTATCAGTCTGAGTTCTAACATCACATTTTCAAGTGTCTCTTTTTTTTTTTTCCAAGTGTCTCTTGAATATCATTCTTCACCTGAATATCCCACTGCACCTTAAACTTAGCATATCAAAAAGCAAATATATTTTCCCCCTAAAGCCAGGCTCTCCTGTGCTTTATTTCTGCCATTCTTAACTATTCTGCTACAGAAGAGTAAAGAGCAGCACCACGTTCCTGGCTGTCCTGTTCTAACTGGTGATCCAGTTCAGAATTGTCTTTGCCTCTGCCCCTTCACTTGGCTTTTCACATCCAGCTGGACACAGTTCTGTGAGTTCATTCTTCTCAGTGTCCCACACGCCCATTGCTTTTTTCATTCCCCAAGCCATCATCCCAGTGGGGGATCTCAACTTTTCCTTGGAAGTACTGGAGAAGCTTCTTAAGTAGTTAATTTCCTTCTATCTCTCCTCACCTTCCCCAGATTGTCCTGCACAAACAGCCAAAACATTCCCCATAAAATAAAGCTGGCTCTGAGGGATTCCTGGGTGCCTCAGTAGTGAAGAATCCACCTGCCAGTGCAGGAGACATGGGTTTGATCCCTGATCCAGGAAGATCCCACATGCCAGGAAGCAATGAAACCCGTGTGCCATAACTATTGAGCCTGTGCTGTAGAGTTCCAGAACTGCAATTACTGAGCCCATGTGCCACAACTACTGAAGGCTGAGCGCCCTAAAACCCATGCTCTGCAACAAGAGAAGCCGCTGCAGTGAGAAGCCTGTGTATGACGATGAAGAGTAGCCCCTGATCACCACAACTGGAGAAAAGCCCAAGCAGCTATGAAGACCCAGCACAATCAAAAATAAATGAATAAAATTTTAAAAAAAGAAACTTTGACTCTGAACTGGTCACTGTCCTGCTTAGAAGCCTGTAAAGTCTCAGTATTACCTGTAAAATAAAGACTAAGTTTGTCAGCCTGGTATTTAAAGTCAGTTTCCCAATCCTCTCTCCCATTACTTTCCTGAAAATACCCAATGATCCAGGCAAATAGTGCCACTTGCCCTCCCATTTTGGCCTTGACTCTATCTAACACCCACAGTACCTTTACTCACACCTCCTGGCTGTTCAGTGCTCCTCCCTTGTGCCTGCGCATCCATATAGTGAGTGCCTCTATCACAAAGCCCTTGATGATGATAATGATGATGGCGTGCTGGTTACTCTACAAACCATAATAGGCAGCGACATGTTACAACATGTTACAAACACTTGAGATCACTTAATTCTTCTAAGGAGTATTATCCCCATTCCTCTGATGAGGAAATTATGGTTTAAAGAATTTAGATTACATGTCAAGGTCACATAAGCTCATAAATGCTGTAGTTAGGGCTCAAGACCAAAGCAGTCTGACTCCAAAGTTCACAGATTTAACCACTCATTCTTGTCTACTACCTCTCCTACATAGAGGTGATTTCTCCTTTCTGAGCTGAAGCGTCACTTGATCTGAGCCTCTTTATGATAAATATCATGTAATGTTTTTCATCATACTGTTCACGTACACATATCTTTTCTATAATATTCATTCAGTAAACATTTATTGAACACTTACTTCATGCCATCCCCTTTACTAAGAACTGGAGAAGAAACAAACAGGAGTCCTTTCCTCCAAGGAACTTAGGCTAGTTGAGGGTGGTAGACCGCAAGTAACTAAATTTAGAATATAATTCAGTGTGATAATTTCAATATCAGTATTTCAGGATGTTCTGAGGGTAGAGATAGAGTCTTTAATTTTGCTGTCATAGAAGTGGAAAGATAAAGATATTAAATAGTGCATCCTCTAGCTGTAATTCTCTTTAATTGTAACTTCTTTGGAATGACTCTACACTGGTCAACAAGTAGAATTGGGAAAATGATGAGGTTCTATGTGTGTAATAGTACTACGTATTTTCTTCACTTTACAATATTATTAACCCTTTCCCCTTTTATTATGGAAATAATAATAGCCAATATTTATTGAGTACCTGCTTGTCTTATCCCAGGCAGTCTCCTAGGTATGATATCTTTACATATGATAATTCATTTAGTCTTCACAACAGCTTTTAAGGCAGGCGCTATTGATATCTCTATTCTGTAGATGAAGAAACTGAAGCACAGGTATTGAACATGTGCCCTAAGTCACACATCTAGTAAGTGCAAAATTGGGTGGTTTGGATCTAGGAGGCCATTTGCTTAACCACCTTACTGAACTGCCTCTCAATTCTACTTCTTTCATATTTAATAGAATAAGGCAGAAATATATTTTCTTTTTCAGTCCCTTCTCTCTTTCTTTCCCTTCTCCCTGTCCCTCATCCTCTCCCTCTTTCTGCAATTTGTTGACTATGTACTCTGTGCCCCCAAAGTATGTAGGGTGCTGGGAATACAAATCCAAATAGAAACCTCCATAGAAAATTAAGGAAACACAGAGGTGGGACATCCAACCAAGATGAAGAGATGAGGTCAAAGGAGTCTTCCCGGAATATGTGATCTCGAGCTTAGTTTTGAGAGTGAATAGGAATTTGCTACTATGACACAGCCAGGCTCAGAGGAACAAACACAGGCTCCAGAGTCAGATCTAAGTTCATTCAAATCAGGTTCTGTGCAGCCAAGATATTCTAGCATCAATTCCCTCATATATGAAATGGGTATTACTACACTTATCTTCCATGACTATTATGAGAATTAAGAATGATGACTCTTGAGGACTTCCCCTGCCATTCAGTGGTTAAGACTCCACCTTCCAATACAGGGGTGCAGATTCAATTCCTGCTAAGGGAATTAAGATCCCACATGCCATTCAGTGTGGCCAAAAACAAACAAATAAATAATTTTATAAAAAGAATGATCACTGTTGGAAAGCATCTGGCACATAGCAGACTTTCCTACTCTGGCTGTCATTATGATTGTTCATAATCTCAATAACAGTCAGTGACATAGAACCATTAAATAATAAAGCTAAGTGAGGCATGAGAGTTATTTTATAGAGGGAGCCAATGTCATACAGGCCTAGTGGCAGCTGGAACCGGAATCCAGATCCTCTGAGAATTCTACCATTTTCCCTTTACCTGACTGCTATTCCGAACCCTTCTGTCTACAAGTCAATCTACCTTATCCCCTGGTTTGATGAAGTATTTCCCAAACTTTCCAATTGTTACATTCTCTCTTCATGATTTTTGCCATATTCTTGTCATAACATCTTCTGTATTATTATTTATTTAATGATTTCTTCAAATAAACTTATTTTTACTGAAAGTGTTTAAAATGAAAACTTCATATCACCAATGTCAATGGAAAACCAACAATATCACCTGTGAAGTGACAGGTTTGTGCTAGAACAAATTCTTCTAAGGCACATTCAAATAAACCCTAAACTATTAAAGTAAAAGATATTTCATCTGAAATTTTCTGTACTACCCCAAGTGGAATGAGTGCATACCACCTCTTGAGAAATGCTAGCTTATGCAATTAATCACTAAATTCTTTTTATTTCACAGAATTTCTAGATCATGTCCAAATTATCCTAAAACCAAACTTCCCTTTACAGTAACTCATTTATAATTCAAAAAGGACAGAACAAAAGACTCAAAATCATTCCCTGTCCTGCCACTGACCCACTGTTATCCATATCAGCTACTCTCCACAGGGTTTCTAGTTGAACATTAACCTCTCCCATTTTTGCTCTTTCTTCATCCCTTGGAGTTTTAGCTACTCTGGCATAGAATATGTACTAGTACCTAACACGATGCTTTCATCTTTCAAAAAATATTTTTTCATAATTTAAAAATATTAATTAACTTGGCTGTGCTGGGTCTTCATTGAGGCGAACGGGTGCTATTCTCTAGTTGCAGTGCATGGGCTTCTCATTGCAATGGCTTCTCTTGCTGTGGAGTACAAGCTCTAGGTGCACAGCTTCAGTAGTTGCAGCATGCAGTCTCAGTAGCTATGGTACATGATCTTAGTTGTCCCGCCTGAGGCATGTGGGATCTTCCTGTATCAGGGATCAAACCCATGTCCCCCGCATTAGCAGGCAGATTCCTAACCACTAGACCACCAGGGAAGCCCCACATTAGTCTTCTTTATTTGGAAACTTCACCTCCCTGCTTCCAGCAGATTACATCCCCTGGGCTTGATGTTTAGAGTTAGAATAACCTAGACGAGTCCTTGAACTCGGCTGATGAATTGCAACCTTCCAAATGGTTCAGACCCAGTGCCTGCTGAGGGCCCAGCCCAAGGTATACATTCAAGTAAACGGTCATCACCTGAACAGTTGAGGTAGAGGGGACTCTAGCTAGAACTGCTGCCACTAGATGGACATAAAAGGCAATTGCACCATTCTCACCTGTCAACTAGGCTCTGGCATTTCCCCTTAGAGGCAGCCGACCTTGCTCCCTTATTCTCTTGACACTTTCTGTTCCCCCTCCCTACAAGTCCTCCTCTGAATGAATTAGCAACAAGGATGTTTGCATACTGAACACTAAGCTAACTGATATTCTGCCACAATCTGTTCAACAAATGTTAGGCTTTTTTGTATTTTGTGTGTGTGTGTGTGTGTGTGTGTGTGTGTGTGTGTGTTTTAGTGACACTTTGGTTGTATTTTTAGCCAGGTTGGAGAGGGAAGAGAGGGAATTACTTGGGCAGGCAGAAAACATATTTCCAGGTCTTTCCTCGTTTGGTATTCTCCTAAGCGGCTCTGAACACTCTCAACAGATGGAGCTCAAGATGTAATCAGATCTGATTTTATCAGCATGTATCCTGGGCAAGTTCAACGTGAGGATGAAGACTTCCTTTGTGCTTCTTTATGTTCTGTATTGTCACCCTCTATTGTTACTACTCTCATCTCATTTTAGGAAAGCCAGCCTTTCTCAGCTGTGATAGACACCAGTGTGGGAGTCATGCAGCAAAGTCTGATATTCCACTGGAAGAGAAAAGCAAGCAGTTCTGGCCCAGCGCTTTGTAAAGATTTTTTTACTATTATTACTTTTAAATTTTCTCATATTTATTTTTTTATATATGGTTGCACTGGGTCTTTGTTACTGTGAGCAGGCTTTCTCTCTAGTGTGGTGAGAGGGGGCTACTGTTTGCTGTGGTGCAAGGGCCTTTCACTGAGGTGGCTCCTCTTGCTATGGAGCATGGACTCTAGGTGCCCGGGCTTCAGTGGCTGCCCCATGAGAGCTCAGTAGTTGTGGCGCATGGGCTTAGTTGCTCCAAGACATGTGGAATCTTTCCGAATAGAACCCATATCCCCTACATTGGCAGGCAGATTCTTATCCATTGCGCCACCAGGGAAGTCCTGGCCCCGTGCTTTGTGACAAGCCCTCCCCTCCCCATCAGCAACAAGAACATCTTATTTTTAAGTGTCAGAATGTCCTTGCTAGTCAAGAGAGAAATTAAAACAAGCCCCCACAGGATAGCCATCTTCAGAGATATCCAGCAATATACCCAAAATTACCCATAGTTCTTCTATCTGATGGACTTGGTCTTCTTGATGAAAATAAAATAGGCTGTTACATGTTATTATTGCTATAGCCTTCATTACTGAAATTGGATACCATACTTCACTCCTCAGGAAACACTAACTAATGGGAGTAATTATCACCCTGAAGAGTATGTGGTGCAGCAGATAGAGCCTGGACTCTTGGATTAGAAGATAAGCAGCGTATCTATTTCCACAGAACTGCTATTAACTTCTGTTTTTATCCAGTTCAGATGGGTGTACAATACTTTGTTCTCAAGCAAGGAGACTGGACAGAATTATCAGGCAGAATTTAAATGACTTGGTTCATCCAACCAAGACAGACTTTCCTTTCTAGAAAAATCCTACTCCTACCCTGATCTATGTAAAACCCCATTCCTGTATCCCTCTACCAAATATGGCACCTGCAAGGATTCAGACATCTCTCTGAGGAGGAATGAGTACCACAGAAAGTGAAAGAAAGTGCAGTCGCTCAGTCGCGTCTGACTCTTTGCGACCCCATTGGATTGTAGCCTACCAGGCTCCTCTGTCCATGGGATTTTCCAGGCAAGGGTACTGGAGTAGGTTGCCATTTCCCCCTTCAGGGGATCTTCCCAACCCGGGGGTCGAACCTGGGTCTCCTGCATTGCAGGCAGATGCTTTACCATCTGAGCCACCGGTGAAGCCAATGAGTACCATGAACCTTCACTAATCTAGTCACTTCAATTCCCCTTTAGTGGAAATTAAATTAAGATCTCAGTAATACATGGTGACAGTTCTGCTTTCTAGTCTTACATAGAAATTATACCTTTAGCTCTATATTCGAGTTATCTCTGACAGAGGAAGTGAACAACTGGCCAAGTAATAGAGTTGCCACAGAGTAGGGAGTTACAGTGGAAAGAATAGATTGATGGCTAGGTGATACACTAAGTAAGAAATGGGCTTGAGACTTTTTGGTAAGTCAGACAGGGATGCTTAAATGGGCAGGAGAGCTATTTGTTTTGGAAATTACTTGCAAACTTATAATTGTACTATATGGAGTTATGTGAACCTGGGACAGAGTAAAAAACAGTTCATAGAATTTCAGAGCTGAAAGAAATCTTTCATGTCATCTAGCCAAATTTCCCAAGAGATGTCTGAAAACCCTGTACAGACTCAATTTACTAGAAAATGTTTCTCATTTCAAAAATTTTCTCAAAGAAAACTCCACAGAGACTTCTACAAATAACCCCATGAATTATAGTTCTGATTATTACTTCACAACCAACCCTGGGAAAGTCGCTTCATTTTTGTGGGTCTTTGCTCAAAACATGCCCTTGGGCAAGTCACTTCACCTCTCTGGATATTAGTTTCCTTATCTATAAACAACAACCCAGTTCTGTCTTGCCTGCCCCTCAGGGTGGATAATGGGCTCAAGAAGATGATAGAAGTGCAAAGTCTTGGTAACCACTGGATAAGCTGTATTTTCTAAAACATAAGAAGCCTTGCTCCCAGCACCTTCACTCCCCTGCCAGTGACCTCCCCTTGCTAAGCAAGAGTAGCAATGTGTCATCCCTCTCCATTCTATTAAGATGTTTCTCCCCCTTGCCCATAATTCTTCCCCATAGAGTTTACCCACAGATATGTCCCTTCAAGAACATTCTCTAAGGGGCCCTGTGTCTTTTTCATGAAAGACAATGATTGGACTTGTGCAGGTAACGGAGTCTGAGAGGGAACAAGTCGCATGCATACAGGGAAGCTTTCAGTGGGAGCAACTGCAGGCCTCCTGCTTTTCCACCCATCCTCAACTACCAGTGCCTCTTGGCCCTCAGTCTCTACGAGTGTGGGTGAACCCTGAGGAGCGAGGCAGCAAACCACACAGAGGATCCTCATAGCAGAGCCTCATAATGGCACAGATGGTTGTTCTTTCTAGCAGGCATTTAGTGTTTGTTATGAGTCAGGTCCTGTGCTTGCCGCCAGGGGTAAAAGATGAGTCAGACATGCTGCCCGCCCTTGAGACCTCACAGTTTAGCGGGAGAAACAGACTCAGGAGGGTTATGTACAGGCTATGTTATGACCAATGCCCCCACAGTGTTTGGGAACAACTGATGGATCCCTTGAGTCTGTCTGAGGGGAGGGTGGGCTTCTCAGAGGCTGTAAGATTAAAATCTAAATAAGGGTGTAGACATTCTCCAGGGGGATTAAAGGTGGTAGTGGTGAGGGCAGCATTTCAGACAGGAAGAGCTGTGAGGATACAAAGGCAGAGGGATGTGACAGGGCACCTTGGTTCTGGGTGCAGTAACAGAGGAGCCGGCATGTGTGCTACACATCAGAGATTGAAAGGGCCTGAAACCCAAGGGCTAGCTGGGGGCCCAAGGAGGAGCTTTATGACATTGTGGGGTTTCAGGAAGGAGAATGTCATGGTCAGCTAAAGTTCTTAGGGCATTATGGGGGCTGGGTGAGAAAAGACAGAGAAGATAAATTTACTGAGGGTATTAGAGGAAGGGAGGATTCTAGACAGATTTAGAGGGTAGAATCGATAGATCTTATGAGAAATTCCAAGAGCAACAGCACAGGAAATTAAAAGAGAAAGAAGGCAGACTGAAAATTTTGTGAGGGCCCACAGGTAAGATGACAAGATATCTTGCATCAAGCAAATAACACTCCCTGATTTCCATTTCTTGACTGCCTGGCTGAGATGGCCTATGTAATGTTTATGGACAGGAGGTCAAAAGCTTTCATCACAAATTATTTTTAAAGCTACAGTGGTGGAGTCAGCAGTCCTGGCTGGCTACGCCAGAGTTCCTCATCCTTCCCTTCCTGTCCCATGAGTCTTAGGCCCAAAGCTAATTGTTTTGTCCAGGAGGATGCCTTCCCCAGGTAGAGAAAGGCCATGTTTTGGTTGTGCTGTGCTGTGCTTAGTCGGTCAGTCATGCCCGACTCTTTGCGACCCCATGGACTATAGCCCACCAGGCTCCTTTGTCCATGGGGATTTTCCAGGCAAGAACACTGGAGTGGGTTGCCATGCCCTCCTCCAGGGGATCTTCCCAACCCAGGGATTGAATCCAGGTCTCCCACATTGCAGGCGGATTCTTTACCATCTGAGCCACCAGAGAAGCCCATGAATACTGGAGTGGGTAGCCTATCCCTTCTCCAGGGAATCTTCCCAACCCAGGAATCGAACCAAGGTCTCCTGCATGGCAGGTGGATTCTTTGCCAGCTGAGCTACCAGGGAAGACACACATTTTGGTTAAGGATTGACAAAAAACTGTGCCGGGATCACCATACTAAGTCCTGCCTAGACCTATGCATGACCACTAACTGTGTAACTCAGAATGCTTGGCAGTCTATAGCATACACTCACAGATCATACATGTGGTGAATTCGAAGAAGTGATGTTTGAGCTGGGTTATGAAGGGGAAAGCAAAGAGAATATAAGTACATTACAATGATATCCTACCTGTCTTGGCCCTTATTTATTTATTTATTGGCCACATCATGAAGCATGTGGATTCTTTGTTCTCCAGTCAGGGATCAAACCAGCACCGTCTGCATTAGAAGCACAGAGTCTTAATCTCTGAACCACCAGGGAAGTCCCTAGCCCTTTTTAAGAAGTATATCTAGAATGTTCTAGACCAGAACTGTCCAATAGGAATTTCTACAATGCTGGGAATGTTCTTCTGTATGATCCAATATGGTAGCCATGAATCACATGTGGCTTTTGAACACTCAAAATATGGCTCATGTGACTAAAGAACTGATATTTTTAATTTAATTTTTATGAATGGTAATTTAAATAGCCACCTGTAGCTAGTGGCTATTAAGTTGGATGGCACAGCTCTGGAGCCCACTTAGCAAGCTGAGATTCTGTTTCATGTGGTCTTTCTTTGCTTCACTCCTTATGCTCGTCTGTTCTCTTCTGCCTAGTCCCTCCAGTTTGATGTACTAATTGACTAACTCCTAACTTCTAACTTTGGTCCTGTTTCCTGGTTATTGATTTCCTCTCATCACAGCAGAGCCCTGGACTATCTTCCATGTGACTCATACCTTAATACCCACCCCAGCCTGTGTTGGTGTGTTGGCCCAGAGAAAATAGCTTCAGAGAACCTGTTTTCCCACGCTGGGCCCTGCACCAGGCCTTATCCACTCCCTCCTGTCTTTTTCTGTTTCTTTTCTAGGTCACTTTAATCGGCCAGCTAGTAACCTGGAATATCCTTCGGTGTTTTCCCTCCCTGCCAGCTTGAGTTAGAGTTGAATTGAGGTGTGCATATTTGGATGGGAAGGGAGAGAGACATAACCGGTTGAATGAATACTTTGATTTCAGGTCTCTGAAAAAAGGTGAAGAGCTCCATCCTGGGACCTCTCCTGTCAGGCATTTTAAGCTTTCATTTATAAACAGATAGCAATATCAATAGGCTGATTACACATGTTGATGGAAAGGATTGATTCAGGACACAAAAAAGGTTCTTGATAAACCAAAGCACTGGGCCAAATTTAACAAGATGTAACGTAATGGTGATAAATCTCAGATCCTGTTCTGGGGTCTAAATGGATAATTGCCTAAGTACCAATATATGGCTTAAAAGATTTGGTAGTTTTAACTAATCAGGAATCAGTGATGGATAATGAGAGAGATAATATACTCTGGGAAGCACTAATGGAATCATATCCAACAAGAGCATTCACATCCAACAGAGACCTACTGATTTCCACCCTGACCAGACCACGCCGGGATCGTTGCTTCAGGCTCTGAGCGCCTCTCCGTTTTTATTTCAAGAGGGGACACTGACAAGTTGAATCACCACAGTGGTAAAGGGGCTGGTAACCTGTCCCATAAGGACCTGGGGCAATTGAGCCTTACAAGAGCAGACCGTGGGGACAGTGTCACCGTCCTAAGTCTCTACAGGATAGTCACAGGACAGAAAGCAGACATGTTTTACATTGCTCCAGAGGGCAGAGCAAAAACAGATGTGTGAAAACTCGAGCAGATTTCAGCTCAGAATGAGGAAAATGTTTCCAATTGACGAAACTGTGATTCGGGTGGTTTAACCTCTGCAGACTCGAAGTTTGTTACAGACCCTGGAGAAACGATGTTAAACAGGCCCCAAAGCCAGTCTGCTCAAATATTGATCATCTCCGCAGTGATGGATAACTAATTCAAAATGTGTAGGCCCTGTATGTGCTAACCCATTTAGCTTTCAGGTTCTATATTAAGTGTCACTTCTCTCATTCTAGCTCAGCATTCTCAGTAAATAACCTTGGCTCCTTGTATGTGGGAAACAGGTTTCAAGCACGGAGTCTCTAGTACCAAGCAAAATGGCAACATAATTTTAGCTCCTGAGCAAAATGGGTCTCACAATAGCATCAGTTTGGTGTGCACATTAACATTTGAATATGCTGTATAATAAGCGTGCTAATTACTCTGAGAAGAACACTTGAAGAATAAAAAAAAGCTTTGATCATTAGGGGAGAAAGGGGCTAGCAATTTACGGCATGGCTGCTGCTTGATATTCGAAAGTACATGACAGCTCTCATCGCAGGTAACAGGTAATTACTGTAATTATAAAATGTAATGACAGTGGCAGGAAGTGATCAGAAGTTTATTGGAAATCAGTTTGTGGTACAGTTTTTTAAAATCACATTTAGATTTATTACTCATAAAAATGTGTCCTCATTTGATGGTTTGGTTCCTTCAAGCAGTTTGAACATGAATCCACTGCTGTTACTAATCTCAGCTTTGCAGGAAGTAGCCAAGTTTTCATTGTGAAGCTGAGGTGGGGAGGACTCAGGTTGGATATGGAGACATGACCATCACTTTGTGCTGGGACAGAAGCTGTCATGGGGAGCTGGCTGACACCCCACACCCTGGATGACCTAGACCAGCAGTTCAGACCCAGACCAGATCAGAGTCTGCTCTGCAGATACTCTTTCAGGGGGTCCATAAGGTCAAAATTATTTTCATAATAATCTTAAGATGTTAGTTGGCTTTTTCACCATATTGAAAGACTTCAAATTATATGACTCAACTTGTATAAAATCTGTGTGTGTGTGTGTGTGTGTGTGTGTGTGTGTGTGTGTGTGTTAGTCGCTCAGTCGTGTCCGACTCTTTGCGACCCCATGGACTGTAGCCCGCCAGGCTCTCATGGGACAAGCCCATGGGATTGTCCATGGGATTCTCCAGGCAAGAATACTGGAGTGGGTTGCCATTTCCTGAGAGGCATCTATAGAGACTGCTCTGTTACTAGTCTCAGCTTTGTAGGAAGTGGCCGAGTTTTCATTGGAAATGAGAAGCTGAGGTGGGAGGCCTCAGGTTGGATATGGAGACACGACCATCACTTTGTCCTGGTAAGGAGTTTCCAGGGGTTAGGGGAGGCCAGAAGGGGGAGTGACTGCTTAATGGGTATGGGGTTCCCTTCAGGGGGGAATGAAAATGTTCTGGATCTGAGTAGTGGTGGTGGTTGCACAACTAAATGCTACTAAATTGTCTCTTTTTATATGGTTAAAATGGTGAATTTTGTTATATTTTACAACAATTAAAAAAGAAAAAAAAAGGAAAGGTTGCACATTAAAGGAAACGTGAGGGGAGTTCCCTGGCAGTCCAGTGGTTAAGGCCTCTGGAGCTTCCACTGCAGGAGGAATGGATTTGATCCCTGGTCAGGGAACTAAAATCCCACATGCCACATGGCACAGCCCCCCAAAATAAAATTTAAAAAAATTAAAGAATCATGAGAGCTTCTTTCCATCCAGAATATTAAAGCTGCTGGAGGGTTTTCTAACCCTGGAAATTCTCTTTGCTAGATCTTTCTATAGCTGTAACTCTGAAAGTATGAAACATTTGTCCTTATTTCCCTAACATGCTAAGCCCTTCAAAACTACTTCTTTGAACTTTGCCTAATGCTAGTCTATACTTGAAATATCCTTTCTCTCGACCTAGAAGGCTACTACCTGTTGTTTGAAGTCCATTTAAAATGACATTCCCTTCAACTGCTGAAGCCTGCATGCCCTAAAGCCCATGTTTCCCAACAAGAGAATCCACGGCAGTGAGAAGCCTTCGCAGTGCAGCAGAGTAACTACCCCCAAACCCCATGCAGCAGCAAAGACCAAGCAAAGCCATAAATACATAAAATTACTATTTTTAAAATGCCATTCCCTTGATGAAATCTTCCTGGGCCTCCACCCCTAACCCCACCCACCCCAGAAAATTTGGTCCCTTCCCCCCTGGTTCCCTTCCCCCTAGGTTCTTACAGAGCTTTGGTCGTGTTCCTTATGTGGTACTCCTGACATAAGATCTTTTCACCTTGTATCACAGTTACAATACATAACATCACTTTTTGTCTCTCTTAAAAGGTATTTCTTAACAGTATCTTCTTCTTATCTCTGAAGCCCAGTATACACACACACACACACACACACACACACACGCACACAGAGCGCTCTCCAAATGTACTAATTAATAACTTTATGTTAAGTACTTTTCAAAAGGCTTTATAAACATTGACTAATTTAATTCTTATAACTTCATATACATTTTATAGATGGTTAAACTGAGGAAAGAAATACTTTTGGACATGAAGAGATGTTAAAACAGCAAAACGGTGTGATAGCAAAACCACATGCTGGCATTTGGTGTCACACGTGGCTCTTGGTTGGTGCTCAGTAAATGGCTGTTTCATTTGACTGTGAGTAAAAAAGTGTTGCCTGCCACATCAGCAAACAAAGGATGTTGCAGCCATCAAGTTAGCACCTTACAGCACCCCAGTGGTGAGCCCTGAGGGAGCTCAGGATACAAACCAGATGCCAGCTATCAAGCCAGCAGCCTCTGCAGCCGCTCGCAACCGTCTGCCCTGAGGAGACTCAGGATAGGAAACCCCAGGGCACTGGTGGCAGGAAAGCTGGGGTGCCTATCAAAGGAATTATTTCACTGAGCCCAGACTTCTGCATCTTCCCACACACAGAGAAGTATTAAATTCATTAACTTGAGTTGTCTGGTTTTCTTTAATTAACAACAATATTTTGGACTTCCCTGGAGGTCCAGTGGTTAAGACTCTGTGATTCCACTGCAGAGGGCATGGGTTCCATCCCTGAACATGAGTTTGAGCAAATTCTGGGAGATAGTGAAGGACAGGGGAATCCTGGCATGCTGCAGCTCATGGGGTTGCAAAGAGTTGGTCACGACTTAGTGACTGCACAACAAATCTTTTGAAGTTCCGACTACCTGCCCTTTGTTGCAAATACTCCTATATATCCTTGCTCCTCCTCCCTTACCTTCTCTGAGCAATCTCAGTGATATCTGAGAGGCTGTGTCTTGGGCTTAAAGCTCTGTTTTGAAATAAAGCATAATTCTTTTCTTTTTTTATTTTTAGTTGCTCAGTTGTGTCCAACTCTTTTACGACCCCCATGGACTGTAGCCCGCCAGGCTCCTCTGTTCATGGGATTTCCCAGGGAAGAATACTGGAGTGAGTTGCCATTTCCTTCTCCATAAAACATAATTCTTGACTTTTAAATTGTGTATATTTTTCAGTTGACATGACAAAAGAAAAAATGGCTAATAATATTAAGTAAATGAAAGAGATTCATTCTTGTGACTTGTTAAATATTTCCATATATTTTTTAGACCTCATAGCATGTGAGACCTGGGAGAGAACTTGGTTGTCTCCTCATGCAAGTTGGAGATGGGGCAGGGGGAACTCCAACGTGATCCGGTGGAAGAAATATAGATCTGGAGCCTAAGAGGAGAGATCAGGAGTAGTAGAGCAGAGTGCTTAAAATAATAAAGAGAGAAAGGGCAGCTTTAAATTATTATCAGCTAGCATTTAAGAAACCCCCTACCCAGAAGAAAGAGAAAGGCCAGAGAACTAGGAGATGGGAGAGTCCCAGAGCAGTGCAAGCTGCCCCAAGATATGCATTATCAACGGGTGATACATAGAGTTTCAAATTAAAGAGCACTTCAAGGCTTCCCAACAAAACCAGCTGCCTTGTCTTGTCCCATCCCACCCTGATGGGTCTCCCCAGAGGCAACTACTGCCAACGTTTTTAGCTATTTCTTCTGATGTTTACCTCGTATTTATAGACACATGCTTCTGTTCTATGCTTTTGTTTTTTCCACTTCAGATATTATCTATTGACTATTATTAGAAGATTAGGATTTAGTTCTCTTCTAGCACCTCTAAAAGCTGAGTGGGCACTAGTAAGCTGGAAACAAAGTGACCCGTCTTAAAGAGAGGCAACTGCTACTCAGCAGATTGTTGCCAGAGAATGCAGCTCCCCATTGGCAGAATGTACCAAAGTAACACTGACACTTATGTTCATATACACATAATTAAAACACAGCCAGAAAACTGACTTAATGAAGTTCACATCAAAGTACCACATCCAAGTGTGTGGTGTTATTCACTCAGTCATGTCCAGCTGTTTGCAACCCCATGGACTGTAGCCCGCCAATCTTCTCTGTCCATGGAATTCTCAGGCAAGAATACTGGCGTGGGTTGCCATTCCTTTCTCCAGGGGATCTTCCTGACCCAGGGATAAAACCCGGGTCTCCCACACTGCAGGAAGATTCTTTAATGTCTGAGCCACCAGGGAAGCCCATAGTGTTGTTTTGACTCAGCCTAGCACCCACGTCATCAAAGCTGACCTCCATGTGAGATGGTTCCAGACAAGCCCCAGAGCTCCTCGACCATATCCAGATAGATACAGGTCACTTCTGGAAGCCTTTCTCTCAGCGGTCCTAGCAAATCTCTGTGGACTTGTACCTGTAGGAGACACAATGGGGGTTTGCCCTGATCCCCTCTTCAGGGGAATACATCTGTCCCTCAGCAGCTGGGAATAGTCTTGCTCTCAGCCTCAGGAAACCATGCCCCCAAAGTTTTACACCCCCTCCCAGGGTGCAGCCTAAGGCCCATGACTGTCTGATGTGGGAACTCAAACGTCCAGCCCCCTCACTTCAATCTGTGACAACTCTGAAGGGTCATCCGCATCCTTGAGTTCTTGGGGTCAGCTGAGACTTGGGTTGTAACTGCCACCGCACCTACTTTGCTGGTCAGTTTCTCTCCACACCCACCTCTGTCTTCTTCGCATCCCGATCGGTAACCTTCTCTCAGTAAACCTTCAGCATCCAAGTCTCATCTCAGATTCTGTTCCCAAGGAACCCAATCTTACAACAGTGCTTGTTTCTGAATCAATAAAGATAACAAAGGTAGGATTATGCTGATGAATTCAGGTAAGTTTGCATGCCATGTTCTAGAACCAGGGATGGGATCCACCTCTCCAATACACATAAGCTGAACAAGAGGAGATAGGGACTTTACTAAAGGGCGAAACTTTAGTAAACTTTTGTTTACTAAGGGAAGAATCATTGGTGAGGCAGCTACACAGATCTTTGGATCTATCAGGAGAAGTCAGAAACAGTTTATGTTAAAAAAACAAAACAGGGACTTCCCTGGTGGTCCAGTGGCTAAGACTCTGAGCTCCCAGTGCAGGGGGCCCAGGTTCGATCCCTGGTCAGGGAGCTAGATCCCACATGCTACAACTAAGACCCAGAGCAGCCAAATAAATAAATAAAATTTAAAACAAAACATGCCTTTCTTTAAAGTTTTTTTTTAATGTAGACTATTCAAAAAGTCTTTATTGAATTTGATACAATATTGTTTCTGTTTTTATGTTTTGGTTTTTGGGCCAAGAGGCATGTGGCACCCTAGTTCCCTTACTAAGGATTGAACCTGCACCCCCTGCATTGGAAATCGAAATCTTAACCACTAGACCTCCAGGAAAGTTCCCCTCATGATGTTTTGATGTTGAAATATAATTGAAATATTTTGAAACATGGTCTAATACTGGCCCACGTTTCAGCAGTTCGTGATCCTGGCCAGAGAGAACATAGGTGTATTTTGCAGCCCAGAGAGCTAAGTTGGCACTAATGGCGATCAAGAAGTCAAGATTTCAGCTCAACCCAAAAGGTTTCCTATGCAATGAAGCACCTCAGGAGGTAGTGAGTTCCTTGGCACCAAAGGCCATTGTTTGAGTCTAGTTAGAATTTGAATTATATGATTTTTGAATTCCTATTCATTGATATCCATATAAAGTGCTGTATATACATATCACCCATATACTCTTCAGCTAACATCAATAGCAAACAGCAATGGGATTGCACCAATGGTTCTACTGAAACACAACTCAATTTCCTTTTCCTAGAAAACACGCTCCACTTGACTCATGGCTTCTGGATACTTCAGCATCCAAGGAAACAGAAGGTGAAAAGAGAAGCATGTGTTTCATTGCCCTATTCTAGTCTTAGATACAAAAATGTCACCAGCAAATCCATTATGAGACCCTCTGTTGCTTAGAAATTAGCATTATATTCTAGATATCAGAGCTGGAAGCATCTGAAAGGTTATGCAGTCTTGCTTTCTTATTCAATAGGAGAAACCACAGAAAAGAGAAGGAACCCACCTGAAAGACACAGAAAAGCCAGGACTAGGACCCAGATCTCTTTACCCTTGAAGGTGAGTTCTTGCTACCACGCCAAACCCATTTTTTATTTTTTTTTTGTCATTAAGTTGCTATCAGCAAGTTATCCTGGAGTGATAGGACTTCTGGGCTAATGGACCTCAAGAGTCTCACAGACAGGAGGTAGCCAGACTCTGTCTTTTTCAGCGGTCTAGAATGCCTAACCATTTATAGAGACAGTTTATTTGATTCTGTTTAGAATTTTTTGTAAAAGGTAATATGCTCACATGGTTTAAAAAAAAGAGGTATACACTAAAAGTTTCACTCCCACTTCTTCCCCCAATACCTCTTCCCCCTCCTATAGGTGATCTTTCTTATTAGTTTCTTGTGAATCATTATAAGAAATTTGAAATTACTTCCCCTGATTCTCAAAACCATCTTGGTAGGGTGGGGATATGCACTCATCTTCATTTTACCTATGAGGAAACCAAGACTTAGGGAGCCTCAGTGAATGAAAGAATGAAAAACTAACCAAATCCAAACTCAGTGTTTTTTCCAAAATGTCACTATGACTTTCAATAGCCCCACCATGTATGGTAAGAGCTTAGCTACTAGGCGCAGGATGAAAGTACAAGTGGGCCCAAAAGGCAGGTTGAGCTGCTGACCAGAACGTCCTTACGTTTCCTAACACAACAGAGCTTGCAAAGGGAGTGATCAACCCAGGTCCTTCTTAAAGAAAAGAAGGACATACCAGGCAAATGACTCCCTGGAAACAGCACTTGTTTCATCCTGCTCCTTCATCCCATACATCTGTCACAAAGCCGTGTCAAGCTTTTCTGTGAAATATTTAATCCATTTGTCCCTCCCTTTCTCTTTTTACAGCAAAAACACTGGTGCAGGCTTCAGTTACCTTACATGTGGGTTGCTGTCACAGGCTTTTAATTGGTCTCCTAGCGCACAAATAGTTTTAGCTTAAATGAGCATGCTGCTGCTGCTGCTAAGTCGCTTTACTCGTGTCTGACTCTGTGCGACCCCATAGACGGCAGTCCACAAGGCTCCCCCGTCTCAATGGCACCCCACTCCAGTACTCTTGCCTGGAAAATTAGCATATATTACACCTAATTTCCATTTGTAACATGGGTGTAAATTATGCTGGTCCTTTAAAAAGTCTGTTTTGTAATCTTTCAACTCCATGCTGTGGAAACAAGCCCATTAGTATGTTAGTGGGGGAAAAAAAAAAAAGGTCATGTAAAGAAGACTTGCTCCAGCTCAGAAATAAAGCTAGTCATAAGAGAGAAGAGACTTGTTTAGAAAATGGATAACTAAATCACAATGTATCCATATGCTGGAATAGTACTCATAAAGAGAAATGAGCTACTATTTTACTCAACAATCCAGATGAATCTCAAAAATATGTTGAGTGAAAGAAGTCAGACACACAAGAGTACAGGTAGTACAATTTCACTCATATGAAGCCTAAAAACAGGCAAAATTGCCTCTTGGGGATATAATTGAAAACAAGGGTTGCCTCTGATGGGGCACTGGAAGGAGTACATGGGGATGCTACAGCAATGTTTTCTGTCTTGACTGGAGTGCCAGTTACACAGTTGAACACCTTTGTTATAAGTAGCCAACTGAAGATTTTCCTGGTGGTCCAGTGGCTGAGACTCTGTGCTCCCAATGCAGAGGGCACAGGTTTAATCCCTGGTTGGGAAACTATGATCCCACATGCCATGCAGCACAGCCAAAAAAGAATTTTTTTTTCAAATTGTTAAAAGTTATCCCAGCTTACACCAATTGTAAGTTTAACATCTGTGCATTGTACTGTAATTATTCTTCAATTTAAGAGAGAAAGATAGGAGAAAAAGCAAGCGAGAAGGAGGCTGACCTTCTTAGGCTTTTGCAGAAAGGAGAACCGGATGTCCAAATACAGCGGCTTCAGAGTAATCCCTGCCCTCTCTCAACTTCTCTCTAAAACACATTTGAAGAAATTGGGAAATTAGGGATCTCCCAACACTGTACAAAACCTGAAAGAAATGTCATGCCAGAAACTTAGCAACATCTCTGCTCTTACAAAGTGTGTGTTGCACCTGGATGGAGCAAATCTGACCCAATTTTGAGCTCCTATCACGCCCACCTCTATTCCAGAAGCAGACCGCCTCAGAAAGGGTGGAGAGGCCCTTGGTCCCTCCCACATCTGTCCTCTATGCTCTGGGGTCTTCCAGCCCTTTTGGAATAGATCTCAGACAGGCAGAGCACCTTTTCCCACCATCCATACCCATAGTCAGGAGCCACCTCTGCCAGCTTGCATGCTTTTTTTTTTTTTTTTTTAAGGAGACTCTACTCACCCTTTTTATTTATTTATGATATGTACACACTGCTTTATTTATGTATTTAGTTTGGCTACACTGGGTCTTCATTGCTGTGAGTGGGGTTTTCTCTAGTTGCAGGAAGCAGGGGCTGCTCTCTAGCTGCAATGCACGGCTTCTCACCGTGGTTACGGAGCCCAGGCTCTAGGTGCATGGGCTTCAGTACTTGCAGTACAGTGGCTCATCGGTTGTGACTTGTGGCCCTAGGGCGTGCAGGCTTTAGTAGTTGTGGCAGGTGGGCTCAGTAGTTGCTCCACTACATGTGGGATCTTCCAGGGTCAGGGGTTGAACCCATGTCCCCTGCACATTCTAAGAGGTGAATCCTTTTCCTCAGAATTTCCTCAGGAGGCATCAAATGCTCCACTGTCTTCTGGTTACCCATGTTCTATTAAGTCTCATGCATTTTGATTTTTGAGCTTTTCATTATAACTTTTTTCTCTCTTAAGACATTTGCATTTGTTTTTTCATTGCAATATGCCTTGATGGGCCATTTCAGTCTGGAAATCCAAAGGAACTGTGTTGTATTATTGCTTGATAATTTCATCCTTTACAACTATAGGTACTGAAAATACTGGCATTTGGAGGTCTCTCCATGGAAATGCCAGCTTGCTTCCTGATCACCATGGAGTGATACCCACTAGTCTCTAAGACCTACCAGCACGTCAGAGTTTCTGATCGTCTTTTGAGTCCCTCTCTTGTAAATGTGAATGGATATTCAAGGATGTCCACATACTCAGGGAAGACTTGTGAATATTAACAAAGAGAAACCGCACTAAAACAGAGTTGGGAGGCCAGAAGGGGAGCTCTCATGTATGTACTACACAACATCAATATAGAGCCCCACAGGTAGAGACCTCTTTTGCATCTCTGGGAGGAAGTGACACTATTATACTACCTTGGGAGGAAGAAAAATTTCTCCTTGCCTGGTAACATCTCAGCCAGTTTCCTCCAATGGACTTTTTGCTCTTAACAGCGCATCCCAGTTTCTCCTCCTCTTCTGTAAAAGAGTTTCCTCTCTTTTTCTTAACTGGGCTGGCCGGTGGGTCACCACAGCTGTGTGTCCCAAGCTGCTGTTCTTTTCTGGCCCCCAGTAAATTCACTTTGCTGGTAAAATAACTGGCCGTTATTGTTGCCGGTTAACAGACTCTAATACAAGAGCCAGAAATCTGAGCTAGTAAAAAGGAACTTGGAGGGGACTTCCTGGTAGTCCAGTGGTTAAGAATCCACCTTGTAATGCAGGGGACATGGGTTCAGTCCCTGGTCAGGGAACTAAGATCCCACATTCCATGAAGCAACTAAGCCTAAGTGTCACAACTAGAGAGTCCCTGTGCCACAATGAAAGATTCTGAGTGATACAATAAAGACCCTTTGTGCTGCAAATAAAACCCAACACAGCCAAATAACTACAATTTTAAAAAAAAGGAACTTGGAGAAAATGGAGACAATTCAGATATCAGAATAAAACTTATCTCCTCAAAGATAAGTGGTGTTACATCAATGAAATAAAAACAAGATGCTATAAAAATAATTATAAAGACAAAAAAAAAGGGCCCTCCCTTGGAAATTACAGCAAAAAACAAAATTTGGTTATCTTAGATGTTTACTCTTAAACCAGTCACTTTCCTCAGAAAAGAATCCTCCAATCTCCTGCATTTGGAGATAGCTATTAGCATTCTGGAATTAAGTGGGGAAAGGGGAGTCAGAGGGGTACCTATATTTGGGATGTGGATCCATTTTATCTTGTCTCTATTTCTTGAATTCTGATTAGTCAGATATTGGACCTTCTAGACTGATCCGTTGGTTTTATTTGTCCTTTAGTATATTTCATTATCTTTTTGTTCAGTTTCTGGGAAACTTTTCCCAACTTTATCTTTAAAGCCTTTTGAGGATTTGGGAGAGAGTGGTGATAAGCGTATGAGTTAAATTCAATGCTGTTTTTGTTCACTAAGTTGTGTCTCTTTGCAACCCCAGGGACTGTAGCACTCCAGGAATCCACCATGACTAACCAGAAATCCTTCTGATACCATTTTACATCTTGTCTGATTATCCAGTTGACTCTTGAACAACACAGGGGTTAGGGTTGCCTATCCTTCCTAAAGTAGAAAATCTGTGTAAAACTTTAGAGTCAGCCCTCCATATCCAATTTGCATCCATGGATTTAGTGAACCTTATATTGTATACAAATGTAATTCATATTTATTGAAAAAAATTCACATATAAGTGGTCCCACACAAAACCTGCACTGTTCAAGGGTCAAGTGTGTATTCTTTGGGGGACGAATGATAAGAAATAGGAAGGGAGAAATATGATGGGAGCATAGGACTAGTGGTGTCACTGTGCGTTCTGAAAGGTGTGTTCTCCATCTTTTACATGGTTAGTGGAGATGCACTCTCACCTGGGCCTGATGTCCCCAAGTCCAGGGCCACTCCAAGCCCACGTCTCCAGAGAATAAATTTCTGGTCTTCTGCCATTTGTCCACTGGCTTCCCATTTGCTAAACTGTCCCAGAGGGTATAGACAGAAAAATAAGTGAATAGAGAAGGAGGTCCAGAAATAGACTTAAGAATATGAAGAATTTAGTATGTGGTACAGGTTACATTTCCTATTCATTGAGGGAAAGATGGTTATTTAACACATAGCTAATCATTAAAAATAAAGAAAATTAGACCTTTACTTCAAGCCATACATTAAAATATTAATCAATATAGATTTCACATAAAAATGAAACCAGAAGTATCAGATGAAAATATATGTGAATACTGATATAATCTTGGGATGGGAAAAGCTCTTATGACATGAGAGCAATAAATACATAAATTAATTTTATCTTAAATAAAAATTAAAAATTTTTCATCACCCTTACCAGTGTGTGTATGTGTATGTTTATTAATACATACATACATAAAACTTTAAAAGCAAACAAGTGGGGAAAAATAGCTTGAAGATGAATATCAGGCTAAGTGTTAATATTCTTAACATATATGGAGCACTTGTTAATAATTTTAAAATACCAACAGGACATAAACATGTAACTTACAAAAGAAAGCAAACAGCCTTAAATACTTGAAAAAAAATTCAGCCCCATTAGTTATACACATAAGTACAAATTAAAGTAAAAATGATATATCATTGTCAACTTGCCTAATTGATTAAAATTTTTTACAGTTTTATTGAGATATAATTCAGATACCATAAAGTTCACTTCTAAAGATGACAATTTAGTAGTTTTTAGTGTATGTTCAGAGTAGTGCAACCATCAGTATCAAATTTCAGAGCATTCCTGGGGACTTACCTGGTGGTCCAGTGGCTAAGACTCTGCATTCCCAATGAGGGAGCCTAAGTTGGATCCCTGGTCAGGGAACTAGATCTCACATGCATGCAGCAACTAAGACCCAGCACAGCCAAATAAATAAATACATTTTTTCCCCTAAATTCCAGAGCATTCTTGTTACACCAAAAGAAACCCCACACTCAGTTCTGTCTGACTTTGCGCGAAGCTATGGACTGTAGCCCACCAGGCTCCTGTCCATGGTGTTCTCTAGGCAAGAATACTGGAGTAAGTTGCCATGTCTTCCTCCAGGGGATATTCCTGACCCAGGAATCGAACCTGCATCTCTTCCATCTCCTGCATTGGCAGGCAGGGTCTTTACTGGGAAGCCCTCTTTGTACATGGGTGCCAAATCAAATCTTGCAGACAGTTTTGGGTGAAGTAGCAAAGGATAGCTTTAGTGCTTTGCCAGACAAAGGTAGACACACCAGGTTTCTCCCTCAAAAACTATGTGTCCCACTCCCAGAGAACTTGATTCTTGCTTTTTGTAACAGTGGGTCAAAGGCAGGGTCTCTGACAAGATTAGGGTGTAAGCTGGTCTTGCACTCCCTGTCTCAGTCTCCTCTCAGGTGGTGGATCTCCTAGTCCTAAAGAGTTTCTCCCTTTAATCTTGCCTCAGGTGATTCCTTGGCTACTCCTCCCTTGATTAGCAACTGTTCAAATCTGCCCTTTGGAACTCCTGGAAGGTCACTCAGACTCATGGCTGGAGTCTTGACTATAAGAAATGGGAGACAGAAAGGCCTTTGTGCTTGGGAGCCCCACAAGGTCCCACTCAGATTCATTAGCAGTCACTCCCGATTACTCCCAGCCCTTGCTGACCACTAATCTATTTTCTGCCTCTATGGAAAAGTGAAAGTGTTATTTGCTCAGTCGTGTAGGATTCTTTGGGATTCTGTGGACTGTAACCCACCAGGCTTGTTTGTCCTCACGTAACCCATGCACGCTCCTCTTGCATGGAATTCTCCAGGCAAGAATACTGGAGTGGGTAGCCATTCCCTTCTCCAGGGGATCTTCTTGACCCAGGGATCGAACATGGGTCTCCTGCATTGTAGGTAGATTCTTTACTGTCTGAGCCACCAGGGAAGTCTGTATGGATTTTCCTATTTTAGATACTCCATATAAGTGGAATCACACAGTCATCTTGTCAAAGTTCTTTCAGTTAGCATAATATTTTTACAGTTCATCCATGTTGTAGCACATATCAGTACTTCATTCCTTCTAATAACTGAAAAAATAATCCCATTGTATGTATATACTGCATTTTGTTTATCCATTCATCAGCTTATGGACATTCGCGTTGTTTCCAGTTTATGACAATTATGAATAATGCTGTTACGAACATTCATGCACAAATTTTGTAAGGACATATATTTTTATTCTGTTGGGTATATACCTAGAGGTGATATTGCTGCCTCTATGTTTAACTTTATGAGGCACCTCCAAGCTATTTTCCATAGCAGCTGCATCATTTTACATTCTCCCCAGCAATGCACAAGGGTTCCAATTTTTCCACATCCTCACCAACACTCATTGTCCATCATTTTAATTACAGCCATCCTAGTGGGTGTGAAGTGGTATCTCATTGTAGTTTTGACTTTCATTTCCCAAATGCCTAATGATGTTAAGCTTCTTTTTGTGCTTATTGGCCATTTGTATATTTTCTTTGGAGAAATGTCTATTCAAACTTTTCTGTCCATTTTTAATTGGGTTTTCATTTTGTCATTGAGTTCTAATAGTTCTTTATTCTGGATACAAATCCCTTATTAGATGTATGATTTACAAATATTTTCCCTCATTCTATGCATAGTCTTTTCATTTTCTTGATGGTGTCATTCGAAGCACAGAAGCTTCAAATTTTGATTAAGTCAAATTTATTTCTTGTTTCCTTTGGTTTGTTGTGCTTTTACTGTCCTATTTAAGAAAGCTTTGCCTAATCCAAGGTCATGAAGATTTACTTGGTTTCCTCTGAGTCTTATGGTTTATATCTGTGTGTGTGCTCAGTTGCTCAGTTATGTCTGACTCTTTTCAACCCCTTGGACTGTAGCCCACAAGGCTCCTCTGTCCATGGAATTTTCCAGGCAAGAATTCTGGAGCATGTTGCCATTTCCTACTCCAGGGGATTTTTCTGACCCACGGAGTAAACCCTCACTTCTTGCATCTCCTGCATTGGCAGGCGGATTCTTTACCACTACACCACCTGAGAAGCCTCTTATAGTTTTAGCTTTCGTATTTAAGTCTATGGTCCATTTTGAGTTAATTTTTGTATTTGCTCAACTTCATTCTTTTGCATGTGGATATAAGAGAAGTGATGTTTTTGAACTGTGGTGTTGGAGAAGACTCTTCAGAGTCCCTTGGACTGCAAGGAGATCCAACCAGTCCATACTAAAGGAAATCAGTCCTGAATATTCAATGGGAAGATTGATGCTGAAGCTGAAACTTCAATACTTTGGGCACCCGATGCGAAGAACTGACTCATTGGAAAAGACTCTGATGCTGGGAAAGATTGAAGGCAGGAGGAGAAGGCGACAACAGAGGATGAGATGGTTGGATGGCATCATCAACTCTATCAACATGAGTTTGAGTAAGCTCCAGGAGTTGGTGATGGACAGGGAAGCCTGTCGTGCTGCAGTCCATGGGATTGCAGAGTAGGACATGACTGAGCGGCTGAACTGATATCAGTCCAGGCACATTTTGTTAAATGACTATTCTTTCATGTTGAATTGTCTTGGTACCCTTAGGTCTTCCACCTTGTCATTAGGTGAAAAATGATAAAGATTTTTAAAGATAATATCCAATTTAGGCAAGAATGAGGGGAAGCATTACACACTGTTGAGGAACAGCCTCTGAAGGGTGATTTGCCATGTATATCTGATTTGAAAAATATATACTGATTCAGGAGTTGTACTTCTAGGAATTTATTTCGAGGAGATAACTGTAAAAGGATGTATGAATCAACTGTTGCTCAGTTGTGTCTGACTTTGTGACCTCGGACTATATATAGCCTGCCAGGCTCCTCTGTTCATGGGATTCTCCAAGCAAGAATACTGTTTTGGGTAGCCATTCCCTTCTCCAGGGTATCCAAAGGTGAACAACTGAAGTAACATAAATGTCTATCAGAAGATGAGGTGAATAAATTGTGTTACAGCTGTACAATGAAATATGATGCAGACTTTAAAATGAAAAAATGATTTATTGACTTGGAGCAATAACTGTGAGTTACTGCTAAGTGAAAAATAAAAGCATGTTACAAAGCACCCTTTCTAGTAGTATTCCACTTATCTATTTTACATATGCATCTACATTCATAGAAACAGCTCACTGTTAACAAGAAATGTTAACAGTGGTTGCTGCTAGGTAATGGGATTTTAGCTAGCTTGTATTTTCTTCTTTATACTTTTGGTACTTTTTATGCATTTGCACCATGAATATGTATTGTCTTTATATTCAGAAAGAGAAAAGCTATTTTCATTTTGCAGAAGAATGTCCTCAAGGAATATATATTGTAGAAGATTATTCAGTGGCATGGAAATATGTTCATAATATGTTAACTGAAAAAAGCAGGTTATAGTATCATCCCACTTAAATTTTTTAAATGTAATATACACAGTATTTCCCAGGTACTATGATATCTTTTTTCACCACTATTTCTGAAATAAAAATGTCTCTTGCAATCAATATGAATATTTAATGTAGTGGTTTCCCCCCTCCCTGCCTGTCTGCAAAGCTGTTATTAATGAGATGATCCTTCTGTCAATCTGAGACCTGAGAAAGTGCCATATGTGTGTAGAGAAAAGACTGGAGTAATAGACACCAAAACGTGAGCAGTGCTTTGCCCTGAACTGATATTTTAATTTTTTGTTCAGCATACTTTCCAAGTTTTCTGTAGTATGTGCATAAACAAACATAAAAGAAATTAGGAAACTGGCTGCTCCACTTTTCAAAGAAGCAGAGTGTGAGGGTATTTGGGACTTTGGGCCTTTATGAAATAAGAGACTAGCAAATTAGGGTCACGCGCACCACCTCAGTAGTGTCAGAGTCTGAAGTAAGGGAGGACTACCTTGTGCCCATCAAGGGGCCTGGGCTGGGCAGGAGCTGGTAAAGCAAACTTTAAAACAGATGTTAGAGCTCAGTGAGCAAGAGCAGGGCTCTTGGGTCAATCTTAGTTCTGTGTGGACAAGGAAATCCCTAAGAGGTAGGAGAGAGTCCAGATGGTGGGGACGCTGGCTAATTATGGATGAGGATGCCCAACACTATGAAGCCACACAGATATTTTCCAAGAGTATGTTCCCAGTCACTCAAGAGAGACCAAGGCTGCATGAAAGAGAACATGAGTCCACCCATCTTAAAAGTCAAAACTTACACTGGTTAGGGAATTCCCTTGGTGGCCCAGTGGTTAGGACTCGTCATTTTAACTATGGTGGCTCAGGTTCAATTCCTGATGGGGGAACTAAGATTCCACAAGCTCTGCAGCACAGCCCCCTAAAAACAAAACAAAACAAAAAATACCTTATATTGTTTTGAGGTGAGCCCTTCCCTCAGCCAAAGGGGCAGAGTAAATACAGGAGATGAAGGGCATGGAGCAGAAGTGGAAGATTAATGGCCAGAGTAGAACTTCAATAGTCCCTCAGGAGGCCAGCAAGCTCTGGGCCTCTGCTAAGGAGAAGGGAGGGGTGAGTATTAACTCATTGCTGCTGCTGCTGCTGCTGCTAAGTCGCTTCAGTCGTGTCCGACTCTGTGCGACCCCATAGATGGCAGCCCACCAGCCTCCTCCATCCCTGGGATTCTCCAGGCAAGAACACTGGAGTGGGTTGCCATTTCCTTCCCCAATGGCTCAGCTGGTAAAGAATCCTCTTTCAATGCAGGAGACACAGAAGACATGGGTTCGATCCCTGGGTTAGAAAGATCCCCTGGAGAAAGAAATGGCAACTCATTCCAGTATTTGTGCCTGGGAAATCCCATAGACAAAGGACCCTGGTGGGCTACAATCCATGCAGTTGCAAAGAGTCAGACACGACTGGGCACATAAAGTCATCACTTATCACAGTAGGTGAAAAAACAAGTATCTAATGCCAATATTGTTTTTAAAAATATGTATAATAAAAAAATATGTATAATAATAGAAAAAAGTTACAAGGATATACATCTTAATGGTGGATATGTCTCAATAGCAGGAATCTAATTTTAAAATTTTTTCTTTAGTTTTTTTTTAACTTCCTCTCCACCTCCTCCTTGAGCATGTAAATCTTCTTAAAATAGAGAAAACAAAAAGGATTTTCTAAAGCAGTTGTAAAGACTAGTGGATCAAAGTAATGAGAATGAATACAGTGAGATTTTAATTACATAGAAATCCAGGTTCTTACTAGCTATGTGAGCTCTACTTGGCTTTGCTAAGCCTGTTTCCTAAACAATGAAATGGGATTATAAAGTCTTGTCCCAGCGAGCCCGTTGCCAGGATGAACTGAGATGCAATGTACACGAAAAGTCCCAAGCACAGTACTTGGCATAAAGATAGTGCTTAATAAATATTAAACTCGACTCTTGGTGGTCAAAGCTCTCCCTTGCTGCCCCCGGAAGGCCAAGCACCTACAGCTGTTTCAGAGAGCAAAACGGAATCTGGCTCTCTTGGCAGGGCCCCTTACTGGACCTGCAGCTGCCTGCACACCTGACACTCTCCCATCTTCTTTTTCTTGCCATCTGGAGATGAACAGGATCTCATTCCTTAACCCATTTTCACCCATTTGCCTTCCTTCTCTGTCTCAGTGTCTCAGCTGTCTTTCGATAGTATTTTTGAGTACACATGACATTATTTCAACGTAACACACAATTGCAGGGCACCTATGTTCTAAAGATGGCCCCAGGCTCCTGCTCTCCATTCATATCGTCCAGAAATATTTGTATGAGCTCATAGTCTCGCTGAGAATTTAGATCCTTCAACAGCTCCCACGTGTTGCCTGCTATAAAAGGCACACACACCATGCTGTAGAGACTCAGAGGGTAGACTTACCAGAGCATGCACATGTGTATGGGAGAGGAGGGAAAGATTGGAAGTATTTAGGATTTAAGGAGTAATGATCTCTTCACCCACATCTGTTTCATATACTGTCTTTCCTAAAGAGAAAAGGTGTCCCTTCTGCTAAACTAGTTTCAAGGCCAGTTAAGCCAATGCCTATGTGGGGCTCTTTCCTCTCATCTTCAGATTTGTTAAAGTCTGTACATATACTTAAAGTTTGTGGAAGGCTCTGGTCATCTGATGCCGTTGCTGGGATGGAGAGCAGGTCCAAGCAGTTACAAACTAGCTCAGAGTGTTCTCAGACATTTTGGAGATAGTTGGAATACATACATTCTGATTAACAAGCAGTTTTAAGACTCAACGGAGTGCCAAAACAAGGTGTTGATATCTGTATTACTTATTGGACAAACATTAACATCAATAGAAATAAAAAGAGATTTACCCATAGTTCAGATTCCCTCACAAACTAAGATTTTTTCTCTTTTCCTTATTCCCTTCTAGTCGTTCCAAATCACAAATTCATGGTCATGATAATAATTGGGCCTTAGATGCAGTTTAACATTCTACTTCTTTCTCACAGCCAGATGCATACGCAGAATGATGTTAAGTACAGCAATATCCAAAACCAGGGCAGTGTGACAACAGCCCCTTCAGGCCCGTGGACGGACAGTCCAGTGGAAGACGTTGGCAGGGCAGTGAGACACACCCTGTTCTGTCTGTGTTATTTATGCCTCTGGCAGTGAAGCCCCTGACAAAGAAGCATGTCACTGGAACACATGCTCTTTGTTCACAGAGGTGCATGCCAGCACCGGCTGTGTCGGAAGGGACAGTACTGGGTCTGTAGTCTCTCCTTTGGCTCATTTGCTCTCTTTTTATTTGCTGCACATTGTGGCTATGTTTATTAATTACTTTGTAGCTTAATCTCATAAAACACACATTTATCTTTTGAGTCCTCATACCCTTCAGTTGGGCTTCCCTTGTGGCTCAGCTGGTAAAGAATCTGCCTTCAATGCAGGAGACCTAGGTTCAATCCCTGGGTTGGGAAGATCCCCTGGAGTAGGGAACAGCTACCCAATCCAGTACTCTCGCCTGGAGAATTCTATGGGCTGTGTAGTCCATGAGGTTGCAAAGAGTCAGACGTGACTGAGTGACTTTCACTCACTTCACTTCACCCTTGAGCTGCCCATTAGGAGAGGATAAGGACCCCAAGATTTTGCCCTCTTTCTGTAAGGATTGATATCACCTCTCCCATGAGCTACCCAGGTTCTACTCTAGCAGAGCTGCCACTTCTCCTTCAGCATCTCCCCTTTACCTACAAGATGGCACCTGCGGCCTCTGTTTGATATTAAAGGCTCTCTACAGATTGTACCCAACCTACTATTCCAAAGCAGACTCCCACGCTATATGACTTCACTCCAGACTGATGGTGTACCAGAAGAGATGAGGCCTTGGAGTCAGGCCCATCCAAGTTCAAACCCTGGCTCCGCCTCTTGTTGGCCACTTCTGCATCTGTAAAAATGAATAAAATACAATCTACTCGACAGGGTAATCTGAGGATTAAATTAGAAAGAACAGTATTAAGCCCTAAAAGTGGATGCTCAACCATTGCTTGTCAACACATGTAACTAATTTGCCAGCTTCATCTCACCGGCCCTGTGGTTCTCATAAGCTTACAGTTACAGACTTCCTGTGACATCCTGAAGAGCACTTCCCTCATTTCCCTCACTCATAGAGATGTCTCTAAGGCTAACATTTTAAAGACTTAGGAAACAACATACTGGAATTTTTTTTTTTTTGCTTTTTCCCATAATCCTTCTAAAATTTTTTTGCTTTGGCACTTTAATGCATCTGATGTTTTTAAAATTGATACAGTTTTGTTTGCCACTAAATGAATTTAGGTTAAACGGAAGAGCGCAATCTTTCTTAACATTAAGAAAAACTGAGGTTAACGCACAGAATTATGCTTTTCTCTATTCATAAGTTGTTCTCAATCTTGGAGGCCCTCGTCTATACTAGAATTAAGATGGTATCTGATCTGACATGTGACGTATTTACTTATTTTAAGCGGAATGTAACCTTACATTACTTCCTGGAGGTCTGCAAAGCCGGCCTAGGGCTCTAACCCTGTCTCTCAGGGAGCTCTCAGAGGCAGCCCATTACAAAGGCTACCTGCCAAGCTTCCCCGAAATGGAGCCCATCAAGAATTCACACATCACAGGGGTGCCCTTAAAGATAAAAGTGTTCGGGGAAACTCTGTAACTCCGAGGCCCCATTAGAAATGCTAATTGCTGCCTTCGTTAGCCTATATTTATTTTTTTACAAATAATACAAATATTTATTAGAGAATTATCTAGCTTACTTTCAATATACTAACATTAAAAGAAAAGAGAAATAGAAAGCAGAGAAAACATCACCAAATTGGGTTTTGACCAACATCCTGACTTAAATAGTACTGAGAAGTCTCATGTCGCAGTACATCTGGAACCCCAACTGGGAAAAGGTCCCAGGCAGCAAGTCTGCTCTATGGGTAAAACTTTAAAAGATTGCAGTTCAGGGTTCCCATTTATAATCCCAGGAGGGCTGCAAACTGATATTATCATCAATCTGTGACCAAATCTGGTTTCATGTTAATACTGTTGGTTTTGTCATGTAAAACTTGGAATGTTGCTAAGTCTGGGGCTTGGCTGGCCAGGCCCCCTCCAGGGGCTCAACAATCTCAAGATCCCTCCCCCATCTTATCTATGGTGCTGCAAGTCTTGCTTTCACAGCAGGCAGTCACTCATAGTCACTCACTGTCAGGACAGTGTCCAGAAGGTTGGAAGCAATGTCAGAGGCCTGCTTTGTCTCTGAAGCCTAAACAAGACTATTTATTTAATTTCCCAGCAGATGCAAAGATTGCTCAGACTCATCAACTGATCCTATTCATCTCAAACTTGAAATATGATTATAATGATGATGATGACTTTCACCATTTCCATTATATTCACAAACATCTGCTCTGTTGATTTCTTTCAAATTGAATGATGAAATTGTCACGCGAGTGTATGTTCCTTGGTTCTTTGTCTCGTCACAACAAAGATTTGGAGCGACGGACATTAAAGCCCTCGGCGTGTCACAACTCTCGGGTCTTGGACAAACTGTGTTATAGCTCTTAGGCAAATCAGTGTTACAGCTCTATTTTATTTAGAAGATAGCAAGAGAGGCCATCCTCGAAGCGTGAGGGCATGCCAACCGAAAGACTTGAAGAGAAGACAGTGGAGGAGTGTGTGGGGGAAGAGAGGGAGAGGCAGGGAGGGAGAGAGAGGGAGGGAGAGAAAGTTGGCTTCTCCTTTTATGTTTTTGCCTCCACCTGGGCCTGCGCTATGCAAACTGCGCTTAGCCAGGAGAGCTGTTTGTTCTACCTGAAGTCTTCACTCTGGTCCTCAGACCTTCCTTTGACCTTCCTTGTTTTTTTAGCCACTGCCATTTTGGACTCCTTTTCCCTATTCTACCTACCTAACAGTGCCCCCTCAAGAGATGGGAGGCCCAATTCTTTGGGAATAGGGGCGTTGAGGTCTTTCTGGCTACTTCCTGCTGAAATGGGACTGTGAGGGGTATTGGGCCTCCCCCTCTTGCTAGTCTCAAGCCTCAGAGTCCTTATAGCAGTGTCCATCTAAGGGTGTGTGATATTTTCCGTGGTCGGCTGTAGTTTTACATCTTTGTTGAACTGGCACTGCATGTTGTAGCTTGTTGACCTTAACTGGAGGTCTTGTGAGATCTGAGACTGGGCCACGTGAGCTTTCTGCTGAGTTTGTTTTTCACTGTCCCGGTTTCCAGCAGGATGGGCCTTCCCCTGCACTGGATTTTCTTCACGTTCCACCTCTACCACCGGAGCTTCGATGAATTGGGCTCCTGCTGTGCCTGGCCTCTTCCGCGTGGAGGTTGTTTCAGCCAGGTTATATCCCAGTCACAGCACCATAGATGTCTCGCGAGTGTAAGTTCCCTGGTTCTTCATCTCATCACAACAAAGATTTGGAGCGACAGACATTAAAGCCCTCGGCGCGTCACAACTCTCGGGTCTTGGACAAACTGTGTTATAGCTTTTAGGCAAATCAGTGTTACAGCTCTATTTTATTTAGAATATAGCAGGTGAGTCCATCCTCGAAGCGTGAGGGCATGCCAACCGAAAGACTTGAAGAGAAGACAGTGGAGGAGCGTGTGGGGGAGGGAGAGAGAGAGAGAGAGAGAGAGAGACGGGGAGAGAGAGAGAGAAAGACCGCACGCACACGGGAGATAAAGAGAGAAGCCTATATTTAAATGTTAGAAAACCCAGGGAGATCCTCCAGGACTGGGGGACTCTCGGCTCCTCTGTGGTTTGGGCAAGCGGCCCGGGCTACCCGGTCCCGCCGGCTGGGAAGGTCGACTCCGCCCGGTGCCACGCGGTACAGCACCAGACCACAGCGCTCCAGCCGCCGACTGGGGTCTTCGCAGCACTTTCAGACCCATCCGCCCAAACAGACGCGGGGCTCCGGCTGCTGGCCGCACACGGTGCGGAGGCGCGGAAGGTGAACCCGAAAGCCCTTGTCCCACGGTCTCTACACCTTTCCCGCCTTCGCGGGTGTTGGGCTGGCCTGGTCGAGTCTTCGAGGAAGAACTTGGTCTTAGGGACTCCCAAAGCCGGGCAGTAATTTACTGCCCCCAACCCTCCCAGCAAACGTCCAAGCGAGGGGGTGGAGACCCGCCTCCGGACGCGTGGAGAAGGGACCCCCACGGTCTCAACTCGGCGGCAGGCGGGGAAGCCCCCAGGCGGGTCTTACATCAGCCACCCCACGTACGATCGGAGGGCGGGAGTAAGTCGCTCCAGTCCCCGGGGCTGCGCCTTTCTCCCTCTCCCACCCCCAGCCTCCGCCCCTCCCGCCGCGCCTCTTCCCCGCCCCGTCCTTGGTGCACAGCGGCTGCCGAGCCGAGCGGCGCCGCGCGGGGCCGAGTCGAGCCGAGCAGCCACCCGCGCCGCGTCGCCGGTTTAAGCGCAGTGCGGGGCCGCGGCCGGGGGCGGCGGTAGTGAGACCAGAGCTGCGCTCCAGCCCCCTTTTCCCTCCATGGTTTCTCTCCGCTCCCGCGAGTAACTTGGCTCCGGGGGCTCCGCTCGCCTGCCCGCACGCCGCCCGCCACCCAGGACCGCGCCGTCGGCCTGTGCCTCGAGCAGACCCCTTCCGACGGCCCTCGCTGCGCAGGCTGGGACGCCTCTCCCCCCTCCGCCCCCGCCGCGGAAAGTTAAGTTTGAAGAGGGGGGAAGAGAGAGAAACATGGACATGAAGAGGAGGATCCACCTGGAGCTGAGGAACCGGACCCCGGCAGCTGTAAGCAGACCCCCCTTCGGGCGCCCTCTTCCCCCGATGACTTGCATGTAATGGTGGCCACCTGCGGGGCCCGGACCGCGGGTCTGCCGGACCCGGCGCGGGGAAGAGCGCAGCTCGCGGGCTCGGACGGGGAAGGCGGGCGGGCGATGAGGGGGGAGCCAGCGCGCGGGGATTAACTCTTTGGCGCCCGCGGGTGCCCGCGGCCGTCCGGGGAAGGCAGTGGGGTAGGGGAAAGCAAACTTTGAGCTCCTCGCCCGCCGGGGTCCTTTCCCTGAGGAGCGCGTGTGCGTGTGGCCGGCAGCGAGGGAGGGAGGAGGGGATTGTGTAACGCTGGGAGCCATGTTTGCAGCCTCCCGGGATGCGCGGCCGGGCGGAGGTCGGGCCTGCCGAGGAGCCGCGCGGCCAGCCGGAGCCGGGCCCGCTGCGGGCCAGGTTGGGCTCCGCGCGCCCCAGGCCGGCGGGGGACGGGGCTCGGGGTGGGGTGGGGAGGGAGGGTCTCCTCAGGCCAGGCCTCGCGGTTGGCGCCGGCCGGACTCGGGCAGGGGCCGAAGGGCAAGTAGGGGGCTCCTCGCCTCTACCGGGGACGGGAAGCCCCCTCGGGCGCCAGGGGGCTTGAGCGGGTGCGGCTGGGCGCGCGCGGAGCGGGGGAGGGGCGAGTCCGGGCGGCGTAGGTGGCGCAACCGCCGCCCCTCCCCAGGCTAAGTTTGAAAAAAGGACGCGGTTCCCGCCATTTTTCAAGCCTAAAAATAAAACTTTCTCCCCCATTTCTCTCGCTCCCTTTTCGCCCCCCGGCCTTCCGCGGTCCCAGCCTCCCAAGGCGGGCGTCGCTCGGCCGAGCCGGCCGTTGTGGCGTAGACGGCTTCTCCCTCCCCCCGCGCCGCGGCGGCGGAGTCCGGGGGCCCCTGCCCGGGAGGCTGGCCCCTCGGTGTGGGCGGGCGGCGGCTCCTCGCGTCAGCCCGGGCGCGCCACGAGCCGACACAGCGCCATGTTGGCTAGCACTCGTCTCCCTCCGCCGCGTGAGCCAACATGCTGGCTCGGCCTGCCAGGCCCCGCTCGTCTGTCCCGGCGGTGGCTGTGGGCCGCCGCTCGCCGGGCCGAGCTTGCGGCTTGTTTGGCGCCCGCCTCGCCAGGGCTCTGCTCGTTCTGGCGGGAGCTGCGCGCTCCGGCCGCCGCCGACTCATCTCTTGGGCGCACTGCCGTCCCCTCCCCCCTTCTTAAAAGGGCAACGCCAGGCGGCCGCCTCCGCCCGAGTCGGGCGTCTAGGGGGTACTGACGGGTTTCGGCTGGGCTCGCGGGCCGGGAGGCCTCTGCCCCCGCACGTGCTACAGGCCGTCGACCGAGGCCAGCACTCGCCTGCCGCGGCGGGTGGGCCTTTTAAGAACCGTCTTTCTTCTCTTCCCCGGGCCCTCCTCGCGAACTAGGGCAGCTTCCTGCGGCCCTCGCCGGGGGGGGCCGCGCCTCTGCCAAACCCCCTTTTCGGGTGAGTGGCGTCCTCTGTTCCTAGGGCAGCCCGAGGGAAGTCCTTCCATCTCCGCTCGGGCTGACGATGGGCTCGCTTCGTGCAACCGGAGAGTTGTGGGTAACAAGTTGCCCACTTGTGGAAATTTGTCAACCCGACCTTCCTTGTGCGCACGAGGTTTTGAATCCGAGGTCCCCACAAATGAAGTGTGGGGTTGTGGTACCTCGTGGCCTCCCCACTCGACCCTGGAGGACCTCGAGGGGTGAGCGTCTCGACTCGGTCCTCCGAGTTTTAAGGTTGAGGTTTGACCACGGTCGTCCCCTCCGTCCATCAGTCAGACATTTTGTTTCGGCCACGTGCTAGTATCCTGAACTGTTAAGCTTCTTCACACCGTAAAACTTGCAGAATTGTGATCTCATTTTGAGGCGTTGTTAATTTAAGATGTTTGAATTATTACTGCGTAGTTCCAAGTCAGTAGAATATGGAGGTATTTGATTTAGCCAAATTTCCAAAAGAAAATACACAAGAATCTTCACAGTGCCTTAAAATGTGGGGAAAAAAAAACCCCCAACCATTTGAATTCTTCAAGTGTGCATAAAGCACTGTTAAAATACTCAGCTAAGAGCACCGTTGTTCCTTCTGGGAAACACAATTGGGCTGGTTGTATATGGATTTTTTTGAATTTGAAATAACTAATTACTGCTTTTGAAAATACATATACATGTGCATGTGTTAATTTCTCAAGAAATCAACTTAAGCCTTGCCCTTTTGCCAAAAACAGCCTAAAGTGGCGTGGCTATTTAACTTAAAAGGTTAATTTGTCAGTTCACATATCAGGTACTCAAGCCACAAGTGACTATTGGCTACCTTATTGGACTTCACTCTCCTACTGTAATCCACTGGTTTTATTAAATAAATATTTGTGTACCAACAGTATGGCAGGGCCTGGAAAAGCAGTGTGAACAAGGCAGAGAGCAGCCTCTTCCCTCCTGAAGCCTCAGAACCCGGTGGGGCCCGTTGCATTGTGCAAATTAGGGGCCTTGGGAGAGTGTCATGGGAGCCAACCAGGATTGTGGGGTAAGAATGGCTCCCCTAAGGACTTAAGGGAGACTGAGTAAGCCTTAGATTTTTTAAAACATCAATTTAAAAATGTTTTTTGCACAAAAGCATCACCCTTAAGGTAAGTGAGAAGTTACAAAATGATTCTAAGTCAGCTAGTCACGTGGCTCCATGTCTTGTGGAGCCAGCTGTTAGAGTAGGCTTGACCTCTGGGATCCTGTAGACTCTTTTCATCTGGGAAAAGAGGAAGAATTCTGTCTCTTGTAAACCTATTGGTTTAGGACAAGAGGCTCTTAAATGCGCATCAGTATATTCCTTGGTTGACCTTGATGTCATCGAGTGAGATAAAAGACTGAGGAGGGTAGGTGGAGTTTTTTCTGCAGTGTTTTTGTTTGAAGATCAGATGAGCTTTTTTTCCCTATGAGTACGGCTTCTTTGTTTTAATTTTTTTATTTGGAAATTTGAAGATGACCCTGGTAACACTTTACTGTCTTGTGTTCTTTAACTAAAATACATAAGACAGACCAAGAGAATAGGTTCCATTTCACCTGTTACTAACAGGTGTGCTGTTTACCTAAGGGAGTGACTCATAAAGAAGTGCATAATTGAGTTTTATCTGAGTCCAGAACACCTCTTTATATCAGAAGTTTGTTCTCATAGTGCAAAAATGGCTTAAAATGGCATTATAAAGTAATCTTCAAAAAGAATAGTGATCAGTATTTTAAAATACAGGCAAAGGGTAAGAATTATTTTATATAAAATATTGGTGTCGTCAGTTGTTTCATTGAGAGCAAATTGTATAGCACTAGAACATACCAGGTACACGACAGAAATTGATGGTACTGTCAGAAGTGGAAGGAGACACATGCAGTAATGAGATATTGATACAGTCTGTATCTAGATCTGGAATTTAGATATATTCCAGAATTGGAGGAAAAATGTCTTTATGTGAGGCTATCATTTTCTATTATGCCAGACATGCACCTCATTAACAATGAATCTAGGGACATCTGTCCTTGATCTTCCAGTCTGTTCAGAGTTAGAAAGTCATGCAGTTACCGTGGTTTACAGTCTGTGCGCCTGGTGGGAACACTGGTAGCCTGTATGTGAGGGAACTTCCCTGATGGTCCAGTGGTTAATACTCCATGCTTCCAATGCAGGGAGCATGGGTTTGAACCCTGGTCAGGGAACTAGATCCTGCATGCCGCATGGCAGTGGCCTTTTAAAGAAAAAAAAAAAAATCTATAACATGGGAAAAACCTTTCGCCCAACTTTTGGCATTTATTGTGTCTGTCGAGATTTTAAACTCAAGGGCTTATTCAGATTTGCTGCATAGCAGCCAATTGGATTCTTTTTCTTGTATTATATAGAATGTATATTTCTTGTATTCCTTCGTTTACAGCTTCATTGAATGAAAAATTAGATACAGATAAGCTTAAAAGAATAGATATAGGTTAAAAACCTAAAAAAACAAAACAAAACAGGAATCTCACACACACACATTCGACCAACAAGATATTCTGGTACAGTCCACAGGAAAAGTTTTTTCCGAACTTGGATCTTGCTATTAGTGAATATAATATCTTGTTAAAGTATAGTAAACATTTATCTTGCATTGGTAATGTCTGCACAGATCATAATTTAACCATCCTCATTAGGTGGTTAGAAAGTTTTTTGCTGTTTTAATTAGTATTGTAACAAACATTTTGTAATGTGAATCTCTGCCAAATTGCTTTTTAGAATGATGCTCTTTTTTACCTACCCAGTAGTAGGATGAGTGTTTCCTTCTTTCATATAGGCAGTTTTGCCACTCAAACATATTTCAGTACTACTAATGTTCTATTGTCATTTTGCAGACATTCTTTTTAAAATAGTAGCAGGGTGGAAGGTCTGAAGGTTGTTTAACTCAGAAGGATGGGAATTGTCCAGGGTGGCAAGAGTTACTTTCTATGTGTTTGGATTATTTCACTCACTAAATAATTGATAACTTAATGATCTTTAATTCTCCAGATTGTCTTTCCCCCTCTTAATAACTGTTGTAACTGATAATTGGGGAAGGTCACTCCAAGAGTAGCTAGGTAGCTTGTTCAGTAAAGAACCTGCCTGCAGTGCCGGAGAGGCGGGTTTGATCCCTTGGTCAGGAAGATCCCCTGGAGAAGGAATCAGCAACCCACTCCAGTATTCTTGCTTGGGAAATCCCATGGACAGAGGAGCCTGGTGGGTTACAATCCGTGGGCTCCCAAGAGTCAGACACAACTTATCGACTAAACCACCACCAGCCAGGGAAATAGGAAATGAGACTAAGTGGGGAGGATGAAAGGAAAATTCCTTGATCTCCTCTGTGGCTCCTAGCCCCAATCTCTGTAATTTGGCTACCATGTATTTCAAATTTTTCATGGGAAAAGTAGAGTATTAGCTTTGCTGATAGCTATAGAAAACTTAGCAAGTTTCATAGGAAATAGTGTGGATTTTTGTTTTTAATTCTTAAGTGTTTACCTTAAATTCGTGTTGGAGGAAAAAGAACTAATTTAGTTGGAAAATAAGGGATGAGGAAGAGTGAATTTGGCCCCCAAAGTTGTCATGTATCTTCAAGCAGAAGACCAAATAAATAGCCTTAGATCAAATAGTGGTAAGTGGTACACACAGATGTACAAGTGCCTGCCAACATTCCCTCCTGGGAGGGTTTGGGACATGAGGAAAACTAGGGCTGTTTATCCTTGATTCGAACCTCCCATTTATTCTTGGTCTATATCAGGAGGCAGTGACGACATATGTCCCCCATCCTGTACACCCTCCCTTGAAAGGTATTCTCGATCCTGTCACACTCAGGAAGGACTTCAGGGAGAGGGAAGGCCTAATCTCATATGCTGCTGACATAATGCCTGAGAACAGACACCTTTTCCCCAAAGTCCTGTTTAGAACTTTAGGCTGGCTAGAAGGGTGCTTATGGCAGGCTTTCCAGGCCTGTCATCCTTGGGCACAGCCCTAAGTGAACCCTCCTTTGGTCTCTGCTTTCTGCAGTAATTTCCACTCTGCTGTGTGCTTTTTTGTGGCTCATCTTCTTGCTGTGACTCTGGACTTTGTTCTGGGGTTAACACATTTTTTTTTACTACATCCTTAGCCTTGCTGGAAAAGTTCAGAGACATGACTTAACTGCTGAGCCATATAGCCCTTCCCTGTAACTCACCCCAATAAATTGTTTCCTCCTACTCATGGAGAAAATTAAAGGTCTCAGGTGTGTATTCTCTGACTTCTTTTCACTCCCCACTTGTAAACTTACCAGCTCCTTTTCTTAATCCTATCTCTTCTCCATCCTCAAGAGAGTGGAATGACATCTCATTTTTAATCCGTCTCTTTTATGATTTGTTGTAAACAACTGAGTTTGTTTACTGATTACCTTTTTATGACTTGTCTGCTTTTTTGTCAGTACTTTTTTTGGGGTATTTGTTTTTCTTCCTCAGGGTAAAACCAATATGCTCAAGAAAAAGGTAACTATGCATATACCTAGAATTTCCATATATCAAGAAAGGTAACAGAAAAATCTTGAGAGGTTGATTGTCATTTTAAGATAAAGAACTTGTAACTCAAAAGATTCTGATATTTGTTTTTTCACCTAGCAATAGATTGTGAGGAGATAATTGTTATTACAAAAGAAATTTCATATAAAAAGATAGCATGGCACTATTTATAATAGTGGAGGTTGGGAAACATGTTCAGTAGGGAGTATGGTAATTTATTTTACATCATACCTTTTAATTTCTTTAGCCATTAAAAAGTATAGTTGTTAATTAAGTAATACTGTTTGTTCCCTGTTACTGTATTTAAAATATACAAAGACTGGAAAAAAGCCCCGCAATATTAAGTGACAAATAGCAACATGCTTTGCATGTGATTATGCCTATCATCAGAAAGTAGTTTCTATATCCAGGTTTCCTGTTTCATCATTTCCTCAGTCCTCTACAATCCTGACACAAGCTCCTGTGCCAGTTTTTCTGTGTTTGACTGTTGTAAATACTCTTTCATATTGGAATATCCAGTTCAGTTGCTCAGTTGTGTCCGACTCTGCGATTCCATGAACCGCAGCACGCCAGGCCTCCCTGACCATCACCAGCTCCCAGAATATGATGGTAACTAAAATAGGCATGACCCTGCCATCGTGATGCTTGATGAAATTTAAAATCTAGCACTGACTCTTTTTAACCTTAATTTTTTTTAATAGATCAGTAATCTCATTGTAAAAGCGTTAGATAAGATTATGGAAAAGTTCTCAGGACAGTCACTTTTACTCCCTGAGAAGAATATAAGAAAGTGAATGTGTGACAGGTTACATGAATGAAAACATTTTATGTATTCATCCCCCAGTGTCTCCTGGAGATGTCTCTCCTTGATGGACAAATTACCTAATTTTTTTAATCCTCCCCCTTGCCCCAGTAACTTCTTATGCCTAATTTCATAAGCCTTTCTACGTGTTTGAAACTAATGCTTCACCTTTGGGTACTACCACTACTAATTCTTCTCAAGTTTCCTTTGCAGGATCCCCAGGATTCCATCCTTGGTTCTCTTCGTAGGAATTCCATCCTTCCACTACTCTCTGCTCTGATTACTTCCAAATACAGAACTTAAACCTTGAACTCCAAATTCTCTTGTCCAACTCCTTGGGGATACTTTGACCTGGACTTTTCATGAGAACCTTAAACTTGATATCCTTTGTAGTATCCATTACATACCTGCTCCCCTCTCCGTGCCCAAAGCTGTTCCTTCTTATTTCCATCCAGTTGCATAGTTCCCATTTCTTTAAACCAGAACCTTAATTCCTCTCCATCTTCTTTCAGACCCAACAATTCAGTTTGCAGATTTGGACCACTTTAACATCTTCTTTCCCCCTACCAGTTTCTCTTTCTTGATTCCTATTCTGCTGTTTGCTTCAGCAGACTTGTTCTCTTTGACTCTAATTAAAGTGGAATTTTACCAGTTGAGAAAAACGTCCAAGAGGTGATTTCACCCATGAGCTGTGAGGCAAAATGGCCATCTAAATTGCTCCTTATTTGGCTTTTGGCATATTGGTGTCATTCTGTATAACATTTTTGGATTCTTTGTAAGATATAGTCATAGAAAACCCCCAAATCAAATGGAAACATTTAGTTATATTGCAATATAATGCTTAGATTGGTGGGTAGTTATAGTTGGCTTTTTTTTTTTTTTAATGATTTGTTGGTTTTCCTTTTTTTTAATGCAAAAGAGATAATGTTTGTAGAAGATTTAGCACAGGCAGGAATAAAGTAAGTCACAAAGGTCCTTGTCATTCTCCTACACCTTTTCTCAGAGGTTATTTTCTCAGCTTTCACTGTGTCTAAAGCACTACTTTCTACAACAGTTCTACTTCACCTTGAGGAAACTGAGGCACAGATAGGTTAAGTGCCTTGCCTAAGATCACAGAGGTTGTAAATGGCAGGGCTAGAAATTGACCCTAAGCATCTGTCTCTGGTGCCCAGCTCTCCTCAGTTTACCTTAAAGTTTTCAGATAGGCTAATTTTTATCAGAAGAGGGGAAGACTGTCCATAAAGAGAAAAGTGGAAGGAAGGGAAGAAAGAAACAAAAAGATGTAATGGGCCTGTGTGCATCTTGAGAGCAAGGCTTCTGAAGAGGAAGTAGAGTAATAACGAGTGAGAAGTTGTGGCGTTGTGGGTATCCCTGACTCTCTTAAATCTGTTTCCTTCTCTTTAATTGGGGGGAGGAGGGTATGGTGGTAAAAAGAATAATGAGTTAATTCTCCATAAATGTTAGCAATTACTAGAGTAGTATCTTTGAATTGTGTATGGGAGGATAAAGATACTAACTCCTATTTTCATTTTAGAGCTATCAGCATCTCATACATGTTTAATTGCTCATTAATGCCATTAAATGTGTTAGATTCACTGCAAGAATGCCTTTGGCAGTTAAAACTTATTTGCATCCGTGTAAATTTATCAAAACGTGTTTAAAACTGGGAAGTGTCAGAGTCAACCACAGAGCAAGAATGGCAATAGAGATTAGCATGGTAGATATTTACACAGTAGACTTTATTAAATAATCAGTATTCAGAATTTTCACTTGTGATACTCTTGGATGGGTTTGAATTCTGAATTTCAGGACCTCTAAAGGAGGAGATTTTATGGCCTAAAAAAAGAATCTAATAGCTAACTGTTCTCTTCCCTAGAAATATCTTTTTTACATATAAAACAAAATGATCTTGGTTTTGAATTAAAAAGAGTTCTTGCATCTTGGTCTTTTCTTAGTGTCAAGATAATCTTAGTAAGGATTAATAAGACCAGAGGTAGAAGTGTTAGTCCAGAAACCTGTAGCCACAATCTCTTAGGGACCTTGCTGGGAGAGTGAAGTTTTCGTCCTCTTGTGTCAGTCTCCTGGGCCTTGTGGCCTAAAGGAGTTTATGGGTGGGATGGACCAAGAAGGGGGTGGGTGTTTGCTCCTGTACTTGTAGTTAAAGCGCCTCTTGGAACAGACTTGGGAAAAGGACTAAGGGGTGGGGGGGGGTATTGTTTCTTCACTTAACATCTTAAGAGCTGTAGTTTCTGTCTGGAAAGTAGAGTTAAAATCTTTATTTGTAACCATGGTGTGACATTTCACCCTTGATATCTATTAGATTATTGTTATTAAAGGCTTAATCATTTTTTTCATTTATTTATAACTGATCTGGGTCTAAGTAGAGGCTGCCCCTATATGTGAGTGATTTGTTGGGTATTTATGGTTGGAGGTTTTGCATTGTTCTTTGTTTTCCGTATGTTTTTTAAAGCTTTTCTTCCCTGCTTTGTCACCCACAGGTTCGAGAACTTGTCCTGGACAATTGCAAATCAAATGATGGGAAAATTGAGGGCTTAACAGCTGAATTTGTGAACTTAGAGTTCCTCAGTTTAATAAATGTAGGCTTGATTTCAGTTTCAAATCTTCCCAAACTACCTAAATTGAAAAAGGTAAGTGCTTTTTCTTTTAACAATAGAAGAGAACCATTCTGGGCAAGAGAAAAATAAACAATTCTATCTGTAAGGAAGCATTTAGTGTAGCAGAGACCACATGGCCTTTGTAACTAGGCAGATCTGGAACTCACCATTCCATCCAGCTCTATCATTTCCCTGATGGTGAATGTTCTAAGACTCAGTTTCCTCACCCGTAAACTGGTAATACCACCTGATGTTGCAGAATTGCTATGATGTTTGGAAATAATATATGTTGGATGCTCAATAAATAGTTATGATGAATAATTTAGTACTCAATTTGTTATGGATTTGTTGCTATAATGTCACTACATTTTGTTTTTAGTATGCTCTGGTTTAGGAACCATGGGTTCCTCCTGCTTTTCATGTTTAATGTTGATTAAGGGAAGATTTAAGTAAAGACCTTTCAGATTTGTAGCCTATGATATTTCAAATCCATTATGTAATTCTTAATGACTAGGGAATTTAAAATGTGTTGTGACTGACTGAGAATCCATTTAAACAAAACTGCTATATTTCCCTTGCCTAGTTAATGGTCCATTGTTAGGGCTTTATTGGTCTAATTATAAACCAATCACTATCCTGTCTAACACTGTCGACCCACCCCCCTGCCCGCAAATAGCCACACACACCCATCCCTGCCACGCACCAAGAAAAAAAAATTCCCAAGAAAAATGTTTTTCTGTGTCTTTGCACGTTAACCTGTCACAAAGCCTCTGCCAGAACTGAAAGAAACTAAAGATCTTCTAGCCTTGTTTATAGGCACAGACCCAGCAGTAGACCCAGACAGGTACAGTAATTTCCCTAAAGCCACCCACAGAAGCGGTTTAGTACTAGAGCCAAAACTAGAACCATCTCTCTTTGCTAACCCACTACCTTTTCCATTACATATGAAAATGTGTGTGTGGTCTTGGCGGTGTTGCAGAATTCTCCACCGTTTACCTAATCTCTTTATTAGGGAGTTTAAGTTGAAGCTTCATCTAAGAAAGATACACATAGAAAACCGAAATGAAATTTAGGCAACAGATAGGTAGGCTGTTCCTATATGCTTGCTTGAATCTTGAGAGGGACTTGTTTTTTGGTTAAATACATGAATTAAAATCCAGAAGTGCTATGTGTTTTAAATGCTTAGGCAGTCCTCATGAGTTTCAGGGCAAGTCTGCTATTAAAAAGAATTCTGTTAAATTTGTAAATTTCTTTTCTTTTTTCTGATAGGTATCTGCTTTAGAGGTTCAAGTGTAATCCATTTTTGTTTATGTAGATTGTCATGACATTGGAAACTCTTAACTTGGCATTTTACCCTGTATCTCCATAAACTTGATACTAGCAGATCCCTACTAGGTGTTCTGTGTTCTCTTCTGCTTTTCTAGCACCCTGGTACATTGTCCTGAATTACTGTGGTCTCTGTACTGTCATACTTAATTCAGAAAGCCACAAGAAGCAGGTTCTGAAAGAAATGTCACGAGTTTCCTAAATTACACATTGATTTCATTTCAAAACAAATACACCACTAAATGTTTTGGCAGATTGCCTTGTTATCTCTCCTCCCTAAGATACTCATGTTGAAAGGTTGTGAATATTATATATGTCGATATTCCAACCACCCAAGAGAAATTTTAGGTATTTTACTGGACTGCCCATCAGAACGGGAAAAAAATGTATTGAAATGTTGTATTTTTCTCTTCTGAAATGCTTAAAAACACCTAAACAGACTTCTTGTCTTTAAAACTCTTCCTTTCAGTGAATATTTAAAATTTTAAGAGTTCTGCTCTGCATCATATACTTCATTTCATTGCATGCCAGACTAAATTACAGAAGTTTTCATTCTATTCTAGGTACCTAGCATAGGGAGGAGCACACTGAAGCTAGGCTCCCGGCTGCAAAGCATAGGCTCACCACTGTAACAGCTGTGTAATCTTGGGCATGTTGCATGGTCTGTTCTTAGTTCATTTTCCTCATCTGTAAATGGGGGTAATAATTCTACTTACCCATAGGGTGATTGTGAGATCAAATGAGTTCATGGATTTCTAGTTCTTCGAGCAATGCTGTAAGTACTTGGGTACTTAACACTTAAGTACTATGTAAGGATTAGATACAGTTACCATTGTTGTTGGCAGTTAAAGTAGAATTGAAACCAGCTGTCTGGCCTTAGTTCTCTCATCTGCGAAATAGAGTTTGAATTAGATGCTGTCAATGGTCTTTACTTTTCCAGGCTCCAGTTTCTTTCCCTGTAATATTCCATGGTGAAGGCTCATTCCTTTGTTGGCATACCACTTACCACTCAACTTGACCTGCAGCAAAGAAATTAGAATTCTTGTAAAGGCTAGTGACAGATCTGTAAGAAGTGTCCTCTGGGGAACTGGTTTCCCCAGGCCTGAAGCTATTGCCCCATTCCCTTTCTTGAAGTCACGGAACTTCTTTAAAGGCTTGTACCATTCCTGTAGCCTTCAGGGCAGCATTCCGTGGTGGCTTCCAGATGTAGAACCCCATGGCAAGTCAGCACTGTATAGAAACAGATGAGGTTCCAAGTAGGCATCACGAGTTTTGATACAGAATAGCTGCTTAGAATGCATTTATCTTTCCTGGCACATATAGCGTATGGCAACTTCACAAAGAATTCTAATTTGTTTTGACCCACTTCTTAGGTTAGAAAATGTATTCATTGATGTTAGGGGCCAAACTGTTAAAATTGCCAGCTGATTGAGAGAATGCAACTCTCTCATCCTTACATGTCTCTCCTTCTCTGAAGTGTTCCTAGGATCTGTAATTTGGGTTTAATCAAACAAAATGAACATATGTGCCCTAATAAAAAAGAGGTCATTTGATTTTGGTAAGTGTTTGAGAACTGTCTTTGTTATTTCTAACACTTTAATGATACCTGTTTCTCTGTGTGTTTGTGTGCTGTGTGGGTTTTCTCTTAACAGCTTGAGCTCAGTGACAATAGAATCTGTGGAGGTCTGGATATGTTAGCAGAAAAACTTCCAAATCTTACACATCTAAACTTAAGTGGAAATAAACTGAAAGATATCAGCACCCTGGAACCTTTGGTAAGTAATTGAGAATTTGGAAACCAGGACTTATTGGTCATTTTCATTTTCATATTTCTTTGTGAGGGAAATAACTGGAAATAATAATTGAGAAGGTGGTGGTTTTTTAATAATACTTTTTATAGAAGGAGTCCAGAGTAAAAGATCAGAACCTTTAGTTACATGTGTTCCTGTGACTTCCTCCCTCCCTGTTAATTGTGGCTGCTATCTTCAAAGGGGAATTCTTTTCTTTTTTGATCTTTTTAAATGTCATATATTGACTATAGCCTTAAACATTTATCTTAAAAAATTTTCCCCAGACTGGCCGGGCTATTCTATACTTTTACAGAAAAGGCTGTCTATATTGGGTTGGGCATCTGATCTGCTGGAACAGGCCAAAGGCAGCTCCAGTGAGTTTTAGGTCTTCTGATTCACAATTTTGAGCTCCAGCTGGCTCTCTTTGCATGGGAACCCCCAAATTCTCCTCCTCTTACATGCTGGGATAAATTATGGAAAGTTACATTTAAGTGCCAGTTGGGTTATAGACTTTGTTGTGTGACCTTGGGCAAGTTGCTTCTTCTCTCTGGGCCTCAGTTTCCTCCCTTAAGAAGCAGGAAGGATAGTGATCCCTGCCTTACTTACCTCACTTAGGAGTTCTGAGAATAAGGTAATGTACTTACTTTGTGAAGCTGTGCTGATGGGGGTCTAGTTAAGTGAAAGTTATAGTGACCAGAAAAGAGCTTACGAAGCAACGCTGGGGGCCTGTTGCTCTCCTTTGCTCCAGGAATTTTGCCTCCCCCTTTTTCCCCGTCATAGGTACACTCAGATACTTGGGCTCCTTCCTTTCTCACTAGTTCTGTTTTCTTCCCAGTTAATGGCGGGTGGGGGGATGGCCACACAGACTCTTTTCTTTTGATGCCACCTGGAAATTCCTATGATTTCAAGATTGTTAACTGACTTTTTCCCCTAAACACAACATTCTATTCACAGACATAGAATTCAATTTTAATGAGGCTGATGAAACTCAGACTTGTTTCATATCACCCAAAGAAGCCTGTGGCAGCTGTCTTTTTTTCTGTTTTACGTAAAGTCCGTATTTCCATTGGAGTTAACTTGTGGACATTAATTGGGAGAGGGGCTAGTCAGGAGATAGGAGCTGTCTTTAGGATCCAGCAGAGCAGAACTCAAGAGGAGAAGGCATCCTTCTGCTGTCTCTTATCTTTTCTGACATCACAATATATTAAAATATTTGAACTTCTTATCATTTGCATAGAATATTGATATTTCAAGGGAGGATAAGAGTTAAATTATGACTTCCTTTAATGAAGATTTCCTGATGGAACTAATAGAGTTTTTTTCTCTCCTAATCAGTAATCGAGGCTGTATTCCAGTGTAAATTTAATCACTGTTTACCAAGACCCTTTGTTTTTATGTTTCGTTAAGTAGACCGCATTTAGCTCATTTCTCATAAATGTTGGGAGCTTGTTGCTCACCTTTACTCCATTTTTTGCCCCTTTTTTTCTATTAGGTACACTCAAGACACCTGGGCTTCTTCCTTTTTCACTGTTGTTTTCCTCCGAGTCAATTCCCATTTCTTGTGTATAAGCAGACTTTTATTGCAGTTTTCCTTATTCAGAGATGTTAACATTTGCCCTTTGTATCCTCATGTAATGCAGAGCAGAGAGAATGTCATTTTGAAATGAGGAGACTGCGTTTAATTACACAGCATCTTTAGAATAAATGGTGAGCAGGAATTCAAGTCCAAGGCCATTCTTTCCACTGCCCTTGGAACCTGTTCTCTTTTTAACCTGTAAATTTACTCCATACCCCAAAAGATCTAAACTGGAATTTCCAGTGTTAAATTAAGCCCTGATGGTCTCCCTTCGGTCCCATGGGCTATACTAAACCTTTGTGTGTGTTTAATGACAGCCCTGTCAATTCACAGTAACTGTAAGCATAGGAACCCCTTTTCCCTAGAACAGAGTACCAGGCCATACCTTTCCATGCTAGATCACTGGCCATGGCCTAATTCTCATGGCAGCCTTAGTCTTCTTTGATGTTTCATCAGCTTTTATCAGTGTCCTAGCATTCAGAGGCAGAGCAGAAGCAAACATTGTGTAGGAATCGTTTGCATGAGTATTCCTGACCTGATAAGTGATTTATATAGTAGGACCCTTCGGCAGTGAAAGTCTTAATCCCCTGAAACAGTGAAATATGAAAAATAATCATTATATAATATTTACCATTTTTGGAGGATCTACTGTGTGCCATACATGGTAGTGGATGCTTTATGTACGTTATCCATTAATAATCTTCAACATTTCTACAAAACGGATAGAAATAACATGGCCCTTATTTTACACATGAGGAAGCTGAGGCTTAGGAGAGGCTGAATCCCTTGTCCAGAGTCACATACTTGGCCTGCCAGTGACAGAGCCATGGCACCGCACACCCAGGACTGTCTGGGGAAGGCAGAGCTCCTGCTATTCTCCTGAACTTGCTGTTCCAATTCCTGGGGGTGCTAGGTGGGTCTCCTGAAGTTATAACTTCAGGATAAATAAAACTGTAGGAGGAGGTGAAGGGGGGAAGTGTTGGGTCCATTTTAACTTCTGAAAGTGTTCTTCAGTGGGGAAAACACCATCTCATCCTCATCAACCACATGCATTTTGAACACCGTCTACGTTGAGCCCAGTTCTTACAGTCAATGCAATGATTGTAAATGCCTCTGCTTACTACAGGGACATTAATCGAGAGACAAAGAAGGCATCAATTCAAACTTCCTTGGACACCTTTTTTAAGAGACCTGGGCCATCCAAACCATCCCCCAAAGCCCTTCTAAATTCTAAGAAGGCAAGCAAAATTATTGTTAATAAAATGTTTACTGTTTATTATGGCTAGCCTATTAGTTTTAGGCCAAATTTCTGAAGTGGTAGAGTTGTGATTTTTTTTTTTTAAAGCAGTATTTACATATTACATTGGGATCCTGAGTAACCTGTGTGTAGTGTATTTGGGGTCTTAAAGCACAATTTTAGAGCTTTAAAGTTCTAGAGTACTCCAGTTATTTGGGGTTTTGTTGTTTATTTGGTTTCACTTCATTTCTAGCATACTGTTCGACACGTCCAGGTTATTCATAATGGTTCTGTTCTGAAGAAGTAGCAAAAAGTGTTATAGATTCAGAGTTTCAGAAACTGGAAAACCTTGGAGGCCCTGTGTGCTAGGCTAGTCAAAGGAGTTAGAAAACGGGCTTGGAACACTGTTGAGCATGATCAGGAGTTGTATGTATTTTTGCACGTCCATTCCTAGGAAATAATGTTGACCAGTAAATGGCTTGTTCCTTTGAGCGAAGAATTTTATACTGAGCCTCTGTGGGAAAGCTACCAGATTTACTCATGGTTCTATCTTACGGAGTATAGTGGCAACATATTTGTGAAGAGAAAAGTTTCCCCAGTTACCTGGTGTGCTATTTCAGCATTTTTTTCCTCTTTGGCAAGAAGTCATACCTGGACTTCTGGGGCTCGGGCTGTCCAGTAGGGAGCCTATTCTGAAAGCTACATGTTTCTAAAAGTCATTCTCCCTACGATTAGGACTGGGGACAACTTTCTTAAGACTTCAGGTACTAACTTAATAAGCACATTATTGGATCCACAAACTCTTAGATAACTGCACATTGGTGTTTTGAGGAATACATTTTCCTGTTGCTATAACCCTGTTCTGTGTTCCCTGCCTGGCTCTATGTTCCCAAGGGCTGTTCAGTGAGAATAAAGCCAGTGTGGGAACCTTTTTGATAAGGAATATGAAGGTTTGTGAGTGCAGGGGTCAGCAACCCTTGCCACTGCAGGACCAGGTGGTAGGCCTTCTAGGCTTTGTAGGCCGTATAGTGTCACAACTTCTCCACTTTGCCATTTTAAACATAAGAAGCCGTATGTAATACATAAGCAAGTGAGCGTGCTGTGTTTACAAACACAAGAGGCAGGCCAGAGTGGGTCAGCCAACTGTCATTTGCCAAGGTCGGCTTTAGAGCAAAGATTTTTAAGTCATTTTGTAACTCCCAGCAATTACACAGATACTTCAAGTCCTGAAGACAGAGTTTTGTTTGATTTCTGTGTCTTCCCAGGTGCTTGTGAACGTTGAAGTAGATTTCCCAATAAAGCATCAGTCTTTCAGTAACATTTATTTTTTGTAATTTACTTCATAAAGAGATCCTCTTAGTAATATTTAGAGAATGCCAACCTTTTTGTATTGACTCGGAGCCATTAAAAAATTAAGTTTATGAATCCATATATCTGTGTTCCCCACCCCCACTCCCTGTTTTAAAAGGCACCAAGCCATATAGTTGTCCCCATTTTGTGTTTACTGTATCAATTTGCTCCTTTGTTTCCTCCCTGTGAGGGTCTGTTGTCACTTTCGGTTGCTATCTGCTTACTTGCCTGTGATACTACCTCTGCCCTCCCGATCTCTTAATTCACCCTTAATCAAAACTTAATAGACCTGGTATTGAAATACTATATACTGAGGTAATAACAAATGATCTGAGTAGAATACACAGATATTTTCCTATCAGTCTGGCTGCTCAGAAAACTTCCTGGGCCAAGTTTTTAGATCTTAACCATTTTAGATAACGAAACAGGTTTCAAACAAATGAAGTATTGCAACAAAACTTTAAGGTATGGTAAAATCAGAAGAATTTTGTATCAGGAAGGTCTGGTAATAGTATCAGTCTTTGCCCCCAAAACTAAAAAAAAAGACAAGAGTGTAAAGTTTCTCTACTTTCCAAGTTTCAACTCTGAGTTCCCCTTGTTTTCCCCCAGCTTGCATTAACTCCTGTCTTCCCGGAAAATACTTACATCCCCACACCTTGTGCTTTACTTTGTTCCGTTCTCGAGTGTTTTGCATCTGTGTCCCCAAGTAGAAATGTCAGGGACCTTGATGCTGACTGAATTGGTATGACTGAGAAAAATGTTTCCCCGATTATCCTACCACCCCAAAAGTACTGATGACTTGATAACCCAGCATGGTCTTATTGGTCATTTGATCGCTCAAGTCTCTGACTTGCCTCATACCGTATTAATTCATAGTGCCAGAAGGAAACAGCTCTCTGAGAGGATAGAGGTAGAAGGGAAGACTAGTTAAAAATCTAGTGACCAGTCATAAAGGTTGCGATGGACTTGAGATGTTTTCCTATGTACAAGGCTGAATAGGTAGTAGCTTATTGAATTCAGAGCCTAGAATTTTACCTCTTTAGGAGATGGTTTTTGTTGCTTATGTTCCTTTGGTTTAGGAGGTATGTTTCTTGATCCTTTTCTTCAGAAAAAGTTGGAATGTCTAAAGAGCCTGGATCTGTTTAACTGTGAGGTTACTAACCTGAATGACTACCGAGAGAGTGTCTTCAAGCTCCTGCCCCAGCTGACCTATCTGGATGGCTATGACCGAGAGGATCGTGAAGCCCCAGATTCAGATGCCGAGGTGGATGGTGTGGATGAAGAAGAGGATGATGAAGGTGAGTCAGGGCACTGAACGCTCTTGCTATCAAGAAAAATAGTCCATGCACGTAGGCCTTCTGTTAAATTTGGGGTTCTTGGGACGTTGAATCTGCCTGCAATGCAGGAGATCCAGGTTCAATCCCTGGGGCGGGAAGATCCACTGGAGAAGGAAATGGCAACCCACTCCAGTATTCTTGCCTGGAGTTTCCCATGGACAGAGGAGCCTGGCAGGCTACAGTCCATGGTATTGCAAGAGTCGGACATGGCTTAGTGACTAAACTACCAGGACTTTGAAGTCTTCAAATGATTCAAAGTAGACAATGGTTTGTTAGCTAATTAGTTTTGAATTTGGAGCCTAGAGATCATAAACTGTGCTCCAGCCCATTGAAGTGGTTTATGGTTTCCTAGAAGGACCATTGCCTCAAGCCTCTGGCCTTTCTCCTAGCAGTCCCCCTTTCTTGACTACTGCCTATTTACCCTTGCCATCTCACCTTTGTCAGCACTTCCGGGAAGCATTTTGTGACGCTGGAGTCTCTGTGTATGCCCGGGCATTCCCTCGCTTACCTTTCTCATACACTTGTTGCTCTGCTATTCTTGTCTGTTCTGACTTTGCTATGATTATCTTCTTATCTGTTTATTCACAGGCCCTTGCACTTAGTGGGTACTTCATACATGATTTTTATATTCAAATATAAATATCTTTCCTACTTTTGATATATAGCTAGAGTTTTAAAAGGTAATGATTTGAAAGCACTGTATGTTGAATTCCATTTTCTCTTTGATAAAGGAGATAATCTCTGGCTATAAAATGGAATTAGAATGTACTTTTTACTTTTGACATTTGATCAAGGTTTTTCATCCTGTTACCTTTAAGAATCTTAATATATTTTGTACCCAAACTAATCCTCCTGCTTAGCTTGTGCTTTCCTTACACAGTGACTTATTTAGTAACAGTCACTCTTAGGATAAAGGTTTTTCACCTGAGAGGCTTAGAGGAAGCAGAGCTATTAGTTATCACATCAGTCAGCATGAAGAAAATTTACTTTCCTAGAATTCCTCATGTTGCTGGAATTCTCAGTATTACTATATTTGAAGTATTATTTTTGATATCTCTTTAAAGATAGAAGTTTATAAGGCAGAAATAATCAAGAAAAATGAAGAACACCATCAGGAACCTTGGTTACAATCAGTGGCATAGTACTCAGGAAACATTTTACAGTTTTGTTTTGCAGCAGACTTGAGACAAGGCAAAAAGACATGGGATGTTAGATGGTAAAGTGAATAGGACACTGAATAGGATGCTTCAGCTTGTTCCAAATGTTCATTTCACTTAGTGCCTTCACTGCTGGTTCTCTGTTTCTCTTACACATCAATCTGGTTATCACCCTAAATGGGTAGAGCAGCCACTTGTATGCAGAAACCTGAAGGGTGAAAGGCAATTCTTAAGAGCAGGATCAGTCAGGTGAGTATTTGAGAGTTTCCTGCATGCCAGGCTGTAGGAAATAGTTTTAAGAAAAAACAAACATGTTTCCTGTCCCCTTGGAGCTTACTGTCTATGCTGTTGCTGCTGCTAAGTCGCTTCAGTCGTGTCCGACTCTGTGCGACCCCATAGACGGGAGCCCACCAGGCTCCCCCGTCCCTGGGATTCTCCAGGCAAGAACACTGTGGAGTGGGTTGCCATTTCCTTCTCCAATGCATGAAAGTGAAGTCGCTTAGTTGTGTCCCGACTCTGTGCGACCCCATGGACTGCAGCCTACCAGGCTCCTCTGTCCATGGGATTTTCCAGGCAAGAGTACTGGAGTGGGGTGCCATTGCCTTCTCCAGAAATGTTAAGCAATCATAATAAATAATCATAAGTGAGCAAAGTTTGTGGTAATGGAGAAGGACCCAGGTACTTGTATGAGAGCATATGAGCTGAGATTGCGGATCTGGCCTGAGGAAGTGATGTTTAACTGAGACTTGAAGGCTGAGCCAGTGTTAGTCATACAGGAAGGAAAGGGAAGAGGCAGGAGAAAGCACAGTGAGCTCCAGGACCTGGAGAGGTAAGAACTGCTTGACTAGGGGCCTGCACCAAATGCAGTAAAGATACAGGACACGGGTGCCTGGCCACCACCACCTCCCCATCGTGGAGTTGTTACGGGTGTTCTCCAGGTTCCTGATTTGCACAGCTGGTTTGTGGTGGAATGGGTTAATGCCAGAGAAGGAGGTTGGTGGGGGTTTTTTTGGTTGTTTGGGGTTTTTGTGACTTTGTTCTATGGAGAATTCGAGACATAGACAAAGGTAGAAATAACAGTAAAACTATTATGTTCCCATTACTGAGTTTCAGCTGTGATTGCTTCATGCTTGATCTTATTTTATACACATGCACTCCTACCCACTTCTCCCCTTCCTTATTTTGAAGCAAATTCTAGACACTGTATCATTTCATCAGTAAGTATTATAATGTACATAGGACTCCTGGCCTCTGGATTTTATGGATCTCAGGTCAGAAGAACTGAGCCTCAGCAGCTTTTGAGGAAGGAGGTGACTGTGGTTCATGGTTTTTGCTGGTACTGGTGTGGCCCAGCATTTGTCCATGGGCCAACCCACAGCTCTCTGCCACCTGAGTAGGTATACCTTGTGAGACACACGGGGTGTTTGATGTGTTCCTTTTGGACTGTTTTCAGAAGGAGAAGATGAGGATAAGGAGGAGGATGAAGATGGTGAGGAAGAAGAGTTTGATGATGAAGAGGATGATGATGAAGACGAAGATGTAGAAGGGGAGGAGGATGAAGACGAAGTCAGTGGGGAGGTCAGTGCACCTCTTGGCTGCCCTGCTTCCCTCTCGTAATTAAAATGTGGGTTGTTCAAAAAAGAAAAGTCTTCTGAAGAAATTAGTATACTTGTAAATAGACTAATAGTGGTCTGACTAATTTAGCTTTTGTCCCCCTTTTAGTAAATATTAATACTAAATGGAATACTTACCGAGTGCCAAACCAGACAGTGCTTGGCTCTGCAGAGTAAGTTTTGACCCTTTAACTTTGGGAGGCAGTAACAAGTTGAGTATTCATTCATTAGGGTGAGAAAGCTGGGAACATTGAGAACTGATGAGGTGTCCTTCCTTTTGTTGTATTGAAATGAAAGGTATCTTTACCAAGCCTAAACTTCTTGTATATCCAGCTTAATGAAATAAATACATTATGTACCTTCTGTGATAAACAGTTAAGGATGCAAAGTTGAATAAAAATGTGGTCATACTCTGAAGGAGCAGGGAAAGGGGTCTAATTTATGGGATACGTAGTAATAACAGAATCTCTGAGGAGCTGAAGAAGATGCCATAGCTATCCTTCTAACCATCGCAGGATAGGAGAAAGGAGTGACTTTGATCCTAATGGGGATTTGTAAAAACAGGCCAAGAAAATTAGATGTTGTTAAAAAAAAAATGTTCTTTTATAGTACCGATATAAGACTGAGCATTTGTATAGTCTTGCAGGTGGCTAATGAAATTAAGTTTCTGAAAGAAGCATTTTATTTTAAAAAGGTGGGGGGGATATAGAAATATTTGTCCAGGGACTCCTGGTGGTCCAGTGGTTAAGAATCCACCTGCCAATGCAGAGAACATGGGTTCAGTTCCTGGTCTGGGAAGATCCCACATGCCTGGGAGCAACTAAGCCTCTGCGCCATAACTACTGAAGCCCACAGGCTCTGGAGCTCATGCCCCACAAGAGAAGCCACTCAGTGAGAAACCCGGTGTGCCGCAACTGGAGAAGAAAAGGAAGCTCTATCCAAACCTGCTTTGAAGTTGAAGGTTTTAAAATTAATTCTAGAGTTATCCATTGTAAGTTGTATACTAATGAAAAACGTCTGGCAAATAAAATGCTTTTGAAAAGCAGTTTAAGAAATTTTTTAAAGAAAAACAGCAGCTCTCAGTATCTTAAATAGATAAAAGTAACATTACCATTTTCTCCTTGAATGAACTGTTAAGTTTATTGACAGTTCTTATTTTTCTTTGTACTTCTCAGCTGGGCAGAATTAATCTAATGGCATGCTGTTTACCATTCTTTAGGAAGAAGAATTTGGACATGATGGAGAAGTTGATGAAGATGATGAAGATGAGGATGAGGACGAAGATGAAGATGAAGGTGGGTTAAGGCATGCTCTTTGGTCCCCCTCAGTTAAAGGTCAAGGGAAGTGTTCATTAATACAGAATTTGAAATCATGGAGAAGAAAATAAAATACCTTTGGCCCTGGTGGTCTTCAGAGGCACGGATAAAAGGCCTGTTTGTGTGTGTGTGGCTCATCCCCTGCTCTACAGCAGTTAGTAATGCCTGTGAGGGAAGGAGGCCCTGGCCTCACTCCCTGCATGTTGTGTTTTTAGACCCCATCATTTGTGTTACTGTTAGGCATGAGATTCCTATGTTCAGAATTTATTCATAAAAGAAAAAAAATTTTTAATTGAAATGTAATCTTTGTAGGATAGATAAATAGCATCGTTCCAGTTTTCCTTTCCTCACCACAATTAAAACCAAAGAAACCCTTGTTTATTAAAAAGTAGATTTTAACACTTGTGTAAGTTTCAGAGCGCTGGATTGTTTGCTGCACTTGAGTTTATACTTACCAGCAGCATCTTTGCTCTGTGTTCATCTCAGAACTAAATTTACTTTGGATACAGCAGTGATCCGGGCCTGGTCTCTGCCTTCAGGGAGATTTTAAAAACACAGTTTAGTGCAGATTTAGTTAACTTCATAAAAATAATCATATGAGTTTACTAGTTAAAAAGAACGATATGAAAGTCTCTGTGTCTCAAATACCTAAAGTCTAAGAAATCTCTTAAGTTAATATGAACTACAGTTTGAAGCTTGCCATATTCTAGGCTAAGTACTTTGCACTGGTTCACTTAATCCTCAGAATAACCCTATGGAGTCAATGCCATTGTCCCTATTTTACTAGTGAGAAAATAGGCTTAAGGAGCTCATCTCCTAACCATTAAATTCATTATTGTTGCTTCCATTTGCAACAATTAGGCAAACTATATATGCCTTTCCAATTGTCTCAAAGTGAATTTTTGTTCTCGTACAGAAGAGGAAGAAAGCGGGAAAGGTGAAAAGAGGAAGAGAGAAACAGATGATGAAGGAGAAGATGATTAATAAGACCCCAATAACCTGCAAAAAAAAGAACTGTTCAGTATTGGTTGGACTGCTGACATGGATTTGGTAGCTTTTTTTTTTTTTTTTTTTTTTTTAAGAAAAATAAAAGGGTAGCTGTGATACAAACCCCAGGACACCCACCCACCCAAAGAGCCAAAGAATAGTTCCTGTGACATTCCACCTTCCTCCATTTAGTCCCTCTTGGAAATCCACCACCAAGCTTGGGGACTTCACCCCAACAAAATTGTAAGCGTTGTTAGGTTTTTGTGTAAGACTTGCTGTAGCGTGTGTAGCTGTGATTGGTGAGGCAACTGTCCGTGGCTACCAGTTACACCAAGATTGTAACAGCATTTTTACTTTCTGTACAACAAAGAAGCTTTGTAAATAAAATCTTAACATTTTGGGTCTGTTTTTTCATGCTTTTCTTTTCAAAGACATTTTTTTTACATTAGGACATTGTGACAACTGGCAAAAAAATATTTTTAAGAATTTAAGTGAAATAAACACATTCCTCTTTGATAAAGCCTAGTTGTATGCTTACATTTGTAAATTAAGACTTTGTAAGCCTATGTTTAAACACACTACAGAACTGGTTTCTTTTTTTTTTTTTTTTAATTGGTAGTTGTTGAGAAATACACAAATGTGTAGGATCTGTGAGCATTTAAACCTAATCCTCATTCTTGATGACTCTGGGAGTGAATGAGGTAGACTTCTGCAAATGATGTTTGAACTTCAGTGCTGTGGAACCCCCAAAAGGCAGTGAAAAATGACGTTAGGTTCAGGTAATAGATGAGTTAAGGAAAGGAGGGCCGTATAACGGAGGAGAGTCCCAGGTGATCTGAGTTGTAGCTCTGGCTCTGCTGCTGGTTTCCTGTGTGACCTTACGTTGCCCTCTGGATTACCTCCCAGTCTATAAAAGCGAGGGGGTGTGCCCAAGTGGCTTCTGAAAGTCTTTTGCAGCACTGATGGTCTCTGACCCTCACTGACAGGAAGGTCTGAAGGAAAAAATGAGCTTTGTGCTAAGGCTGAAACACGGAGGGGTTGACTGACAGGTGAACAGAGTACGGTTTGTTATCAAGACAGGCGTGCTAAGGAGGAATGACATGTGAAAAGCTTGGCTGGGAGTGGGTAGGCACTGCCTGAGGTCAGCTCAGCTTTTTTTTTTTTTCCTTTGCAGAAAGATGATAATTTGCTCTCTTACAGATCTTAAAAGGATTTGGAGGAGGAGTAAAATACTCTGCAGTCTGTGTGCACTGGTTCAATACACGAGTGACTGTGTTGTCAGTAATTTTTGTGGTGCAAGATCTGAGGATTGTTTTGGTAACTCTTAGCTGTAAGCTCCTGGATGAGTGGGTTTTTACACATGTAAAAGCAATGTTAAAGATTGGAACCTAATCTGAATTTAGTTCTAGCAGAAGTTACATAGTGTCAGTGGAGCCCCCTGATACTGGGAAAGATTGAGGGCAGGAGGAGAAGGGGGCGACAGAGGACGAGATGGTTGAATGGCATCACTGACTCAATGGACATGAGTTTGAGCAAGCTCCCAGGGATGGTGAAGGACAGGGAAGCCTGGCGTGCTGTAGTCCATGGGATCACAAAGAGCTCGACATGACTGAGCGACTGAGCAACAACTAGGCTTTAGAGTGGAAGTTGCTTTTTACAAAGGAATATCAGGAAAATTAATTTCTGGTTTGACATTTTCCCCAAACACAAGGTCTTAATCCGTGCCCTATGGCACACCTTCAATACATTATGAAGTGATTTGTACCACCTAAGCGTCCTTAGATTTTGCATATATTGTCAAATAACAAACAGTAACTTCGGATGACTTTGTTTTCCTGCTTTTTCAAGTTTATGGAACTTTTTGATATCCTTCAAGCTCCTGGGATATGCCAGGCTCTCCTTGGCTGGGCAAGAGGGAGGGGATTGGGATAGAGACAAGCCAGCCCTTGGATGCTCACCAGAAATGTAAGGAAGAGAAGACACGTGGGAGTGATGCTTACCAAGACTTAGAACAAGTGGTCCAGTAAGAGGGTCAGTCAGAGATAGGAAGGGTAGCTTTCAATTGGGAGGATCAGGGAAGTTCCCTAGAGAGGGAAGTATTTGAGCCACACATGCGGATATGAGTGACTAGAAATATGAATGGAGAAAGGAGGGAAGAACGTGATGGACAGAGGTCACAGGTAGGGAGTTGTGTACGCTTGGCTTCAAATAGGCAAGTTGGACTAGAGAATGAAGAAGACAGGAGTGGCAGGTGAGACAGGAGCAGTGATTTGGGACCTTATCCCAGGGGGGCTTGAACGGCAGAGCTTTTCTGTGCGTTCACTTTACAAAATGTCATTTTGACCTATGACCTGTGGCCAGTGAGGATTTCTAGGGAACTATCAGACCTGCTTTTCCTTGTCTTAAAATGAAATTTTCCAGAAGCTTGTAACGTGCAGACCTCTGATAGGGCCTTGAGGCCCAGGTACTCTCAAATAAAGACTTAAACTTCTTGAGAAACAGGCTTTTTGGTGATGAGGTCACAGAGCAAACCCTGTTACTGGAGTTCTCTCCTCTGAAGGAGACGTTCATGGAGTGGACTTGCTCCCAGCTTTTGCAGTGAATGTTTTAAACATCTGAGCTGGGTGGAGCCGTGATGGGCTGGATAACTGGTCCTTAACCTGTTCCTGCAGGGTAGGGAGAGGGGTCTCTCCCACACACAGCTGCCCTCCAACCAGAGTAACGACCCTGTTCTGTGTGACATGGGATGTCATGATTGCATTTGTCTTTTAAAAACAAAGGAAGGGTTAGGGACTTCCCTGGTGGTCCAGTGGTTAAGAATCAGCTTTGCAATGCAGGGGGCGAGGATTCAATCCCTGGTCAGGGAACTAAGATCCAGCATGCTGCAGAGCAGCGAAGCCCACATGCCACAGCTACTGAGTGAGCCTGTGTCCCACCAGTGGGAGATCTCACATGATGCGACTAAGACCTGAAGCCAAATAAGTATTTGGAAAACAAAGTATTGCTCCTTGTACATATGGGGAAACCGGCGTAGGAAAGCATCAAGGCCTGGCCCAAGGTTTCCTGATGAAGTAGTGAAAGAACCTGGCCCTGTTCTCAACTCTGCTCTTCCCTTTAGTTTACTCCTGCTGTAGGAATCCAGGCCCTAAAGAGTGAATGACACTTCTGAGGGAAATGCACAGCAGTTTGTGTAAAATGTTAGCCCACGCTCATCACCACCGCTGGGGCCTCCACCCAGTATTCATGCGAGCAGAATTAGAGTCGTTTTCATTTCTGGCATCCTATTTGGGCTGCATCACCCTCCCATCAGAGAAAGATGAGACAGAACCACGTGGCTCTGTCCCTAGGCTATGACCTTCCCTTTTCTCCAGTCCTGTCAAGTTGTGCTGACATCAATTTTAATACCACTGTGTTGACAGTTTAAAAAGGGAGTCAAGTTACCAACTGACTCAAGCTTCACCTGCCAAACAGTTGCTCTGCAGGAAAACCACCAAGATTGAAGCAAGTGTAGAAGTTCTTTCTAGAGCCAATTAGGTCAGCCTCGTAATCTCCAAGTATATTACAACTTGTCCCAGAGGTGTCAGAAGGGCATTACAAAGAAAATGACCCTGACTCTGTCTTGTTAAGGGGACTTGACCCAGACCAGCTTGTGTATGTTCGTTAGAACACTGCCTCAGCCCAGCCCTGGAGAAGAGAAGTGGAGATGTGGTGAGGGAAGCCTCAAAGAGAACCCAGAGATCTGTTCTACTGTTCTAGCCCCAGCCTGGCCACTAGCTGGTATTTGACTCTCCTGAGTCATTTCCCTTCTGGGAACCTTCAGTTCCTTGACTGGAAATATGGAGCCCAAGCTTAAGTGAGTTTGCAGCCCTGATATAGCTATGTACATCAGAACGAGGTGTATATATATATATATATATATATATATATATATACACTCCAAGTTCTAACCAGCAATAGACATGATAGTAGTTACTCAAGCTGTTACTCCCACCTTACCCTGCCTTCCTGAGGAGCAGGTAAGGATTTGGGCTGGTAGAAAATAAGAAAGCTGTGCCTTAGGCTGATGGAGTAGAAGGGGATAGACCTATAGCAAGAGGTCAGTGAGGAGGTGGTTACAGTTATCTGGACAAGTGTGCATGAGGGCTGCACCGCTAAGACTGATGGAGAATGAGGTGTCTTCCAAAAACTGCAATAGGGATACTAGTAAATCCATTTTACTACTGCGGTGTTGGAGAAGACTCTTGAGTCCCTTTGGACTGCAAGGAAATCAATCCAGTCAATCCTGAAGGAAATCAACCCTGAATATTCCTTAAAAAAACTGATGCTGAAGCTCCAATACTTTGGCCACCTGATGCGAAGAGCCAACTCATTAAAAAAAGACCCTGATGCTGGAAAAGATTGAAGGCAGGAGAAGGGGATGACAGAGGCCAAGATGGTTGGATGGCATCACTGACTCGATGGACTTGAGTTTGAGCAAGCTCCAAGAGATGGTGAAGGACAGGGAAGCCTGGTGTGGTGCAGTCCATGGGGTCGCAATGAGTCTGACACGACTGAGTGACTGAACAAGTCAGACTAGTCGGTCTGGGGAGTATCTGGCATTATAGACTCACCTTAGCATGTGCAGGATGTGTATCTGCCCCTGGGGGGCACTAATGTTCTGAGTTGGAGGGAGGGAAACTGTTTTCACAGCTGTGCAAACTCCAGGATTTAGAGGTGAAGAGCCTCCAAAGTCAAATAGCCAGCCTGGCTGGAGTTCCAACCCAGCTCTGCCCAAATACACAGCTTCTGCTGATGGCTACATGCTCCTCCTTAGGGCTGTCTGGCTCCTGACTCTGTTCTAATGAGAAAGTTAGTGGACCTATTTCTTCTCAGTCTGGAGCAAAGTAGATGCAGGCTAACATGAGGTTCAGGGCAGAGTAAGAACAGAGCTAGCTTTCAAAATTGGGACCAGGAAATGCTTTAGGGGTGCGGGCAAACTGAACAATCTACAAATGCAACTACCACTCTCAATCATAATAGTTCCACACTGAGAGGCAGCCCTGCCATATACCAACTCAGTGAGCCAGCCAAAGACGCTCTGCTCCTGGGAACTCAGTTTTCCATTCCTAAATTGGGGCTGCCCTGCATACTCTCTGCGTTAAGTTAATGAGTGTGAAAGTGCTGGACACCAGGAGGGGTAATGTGGAGAACTGCTGGGAACAGCCTACACCGTGGGCTTCTCTCAGTGGCAGACTAGGCTGGCCTACACGCAGCAGTGCACCAAGGAGCTGCTGCAGCAGCAGCAAGTGGGTGAGACGTGGGCATCTGAGCAGAGTGGGTGCTCGGGCACTGGAGGAGTCGGAGTGGGTGACAGGACCCTGGGGAAGCAAGTAGTCCTCAGGATCCCAGCCAGCCCCCAAGGAAGGGAATTCCTTGACTTTGCCCATTCCAGTGCTAGGTCAGGACCCTGCCTTGTCCCTGACCTGTCATTTCGTTCCCTGCCTGCTGGGACACCAATCCATTGTTACCCTGTTTCTGTAGCCACCTGGTGCTCCCTGCCTGTCGACATCTATTCTACAACCTCTCTGCCAAGCTCAGGGCTGACTTGTCCTAAGCCCCACTTCTGACACAAGGATGATGGTCCCAGGTTTTCCATAGTATGCTGCCGTTTGCTGAGCTCACATCCATTATCTTGTTCCAGAGAGGCAGTGGGAGGATTCCCACCCCATCTTTCAACTGAGGAAACAGTCAGGGTGACTGTTGCAAGGCCCCCAAGTGCAGAGCACTTGTACTTCTTTCCTTGCCTTGGACTCATCGAGAGGAAAAGGCCAAGGGTGAGCCAGTAACTAGACTATAGGACCCAGTCCACTGAGCTTGGGTGAGCTCATCTCAGAGGATCCCTTATGTGGATGGGAACTTCTGAAACTCAGAGCGCTCCACAATACAGGTGCTTCAGCAGGAGGAAGATAGAGGGAGATGGAAGAAATGAGGCTGAGGAAGTCCAAGTTCCCACATCACGGGCCACTTGAGGTCTCTCAGTGTCCCACCCAGGACCCATCCTCTCCAGGCTGCTCAAGGGACCTCAGCACAGTTGCGCTCTCCTGACGCCACTTGGGAACTTACAGTGACTTTCTGGCACCACACCCCAGTTCTCCTTCCCAGCCTTCCTTTCCCTGGTCCCCACACACCCTGCTAACCAGCTGAACACTCCTGTGTGTTTCGCCTTGCTTGTGCCGCCTCCTCTGTCTGCACTCTTCCTCCATCTGCCTAAGCAAACTGATCCCAGGAGCTTCCCTGGTGGTCCAGCGGTTACAGTCTGCCTACCAGTGCAGGGGACATAGGTTCCATCTCTGGTCCTGGAACTAAGATCCCCCATGCCGTGGGGCAACTAAGACCATGCACAGCAACCACTGAGTCCTTGTGCCTCAGCTAGAGGGAAGCCCACGTGACCCAGCAAAGATCCTGCATACTGCAACTAAGACCCGATGCGGCCAAAAATAAATATTAAGCAGACAACACAAGCCAAAGAAGACCCATCCCAGTTTCAAGAGCCAGTGCAAAGGCATTAGCCTCCCCAGTAACCTCCCTGCATTTCTTGTTCAGTGACTCTGATGGCCTCGTTCTCACTGCCCTGACTCCCTCCCCTGCCAGGAAGTGAGAGCTCTGGGCTGTAGGCCTGAGTCCCTTTGCTGTGCCTCCCACACCGGCACTCAGTGCACACCTCCTCAGTGATTTTTACCCACGCGTATTAGCTTCCTGGGCCCTCCGTAACCACATACCAGAGCCTGGATGATATAAACAGCGGACATGTGTCATCTCACAGTTCTGGAGGCTGGAAGTCCAAGGTCAAGGTGTCGGCAGGGTTGGTTCCTCCTGAGGGCTGTGAGGGAAGGATCTGTTCAGGCCTCTCTCCCTGGCTGGTAGGTGGCCACCTTCTCCCTGCGTCTCTTCAAGTGGCGTTCTTGTGTATGCGTTTGCGCACAAATTTCCCCTTTCTATAAGGACATTTATCTTGGATTACAGCCCACTCCAATGAACTCAACTGAATTCATCTGCAATGACCCTTTTTCCATATAAAAGGTCACATTCTGAGGGACTGGGCATGAGGACTTCAACATATGCATTTAGGGGAGGGATCATAATTCAACTCAGAACACCAAACACAAGAACTGTGAAAACCTCTGGGCAGAGAATGGCAGTCACGTGCTGAAAAGCCCCCACTTGGGTATTTGGACTTATAAGCAATGCGATTAAAAGGTGGACCTGGGTGCTCAGGTTTGGAGAGGAGAGTCAAATACAAATTTTTTGTGGACACATATTTTTATTTCTCTTGGGAATATATTTAGGAGTAGACTTACTGGGTCATATGGTAATGAGATGATTAACCTTTTGAAGAACCACCAGACTGTTTCCCAAAGTGGCTGCACCATTGTACATTCCATCAGCAGTGTATGAAAGTTCCAGTCTCTCCACACTTTTATTTGTCTTTCTGATTCTAGACATCCTACTGAGTGAGGTGGTATTTCACTGTGCCTTTGATTTACATTTTCCTAATAGTTAATGACATTGAGCAACTTTTCATGTGCTTGAAATATTGGAATATTATCTTTTAACACATTAGGATCAATCTGGTTGGGCTTGAGTTGGCAGTATCACATAGTTGAGACCGGGTTGCTATAGGGTGTTCTGACGTACTGGGGCTGTTTCTAGAGATAGCTGTGAATTGAGCAGGCAACCACGTAAGCAGTCAGACTGGGGTTGGTGATGAATATCTGGGAGTTACCCGTGAGGGTGTACATCTTGAAGCCCTGTAAATGGATGATATTCTCAAGGACAGCATGAGGGAGAAGGAGTGAAAATTGTTAAAGTTTTGGGGACTCTTGGAAGTTAAGAGTGAGAGGACGAAGGGGAGACAACAGATTCACTGTTTGTTTGTTTGTTTGTTTGTTTTTTGGCTGCTCTGCACAGCTTGCAGGATCTTAGTTCCCTGACCAAGGATTGAAACTGGGCCACCACAGTAAGAGTACCTAGTTTAATCACTGGACTGCCAGGGATTTCCCTAGACCCACTGCCCTTAACTGGGGTGGTAAGGGGGTAGGACCTTCCAGACAGCAGGGTATGGTAAAGGGTGAGGAGGAGAGGAGGCTGGTGACAGGCACAGACTGTCAAGATGAGATATGAAGACGAGGATGGTCCTTCAGGCCACAGGCAGTGGAAGCAGGCCAGGGGGCAGGAGCTCAGGACGAGACTTCTTTCTCTCGAAGTCTCTGGGGTGAGAACTCTGGGCAAGCAGGTTTCACACGGTTCTCACCACTGCTCTCTGGTGGTGGTGGTTTTCATTCAGCAGGAAGGTGAGAAGGAACAGGGCTGGGAGTAGAACCCCGGCTTTGCTTATTCCAAACACTGCAATTTTTTTTCCAGGACACTATACTGTTTCAACCTCCTGTGGGGGCCAAGCTTGCAAATAGATTATTATCATGTGGGAGGAATTTGGGGTGGGGTCTGAGCTTCAGTGTTGATCCTTCAGACAGACCCTTGCTGACAACCTGTGTGAAAAATGTCCCCCTGTTAGTCACATACAGCACGCAAGTGCTTTCCTTCATGCCCTCCTTATGACAGTTCATGATTTTATAGCTATGTGTGAATATAGTTTACTTTTATCATAAACTACATTTACTGTAAAATGCAGTTTATAGGAAGAGGCCCCACGCTCTTTGTTCCCCATTCTATTCCTGGTTCTTGGCATGGTGCCTGGCATGCAGCAATCCAAGAATCATTTGTTGGACGGGTGAGTGAGGTAGCATTTGGAAAGTGGAGGCAGGTATGGTGTGTACCCCAGGTCAAAATCCTTCCAACAGAGATAGTGTGAAGTGACTTCCACCTCCCATACTGCCCCGGGTGTGACAGTGGGCTTGTTTGCTCAAGGACAGTATAAAAATGATGCTTCTGTTCCAGGTATAAGGACCAAGGTTGAGGAAGCAGGAACTGGGTGTAAGTCAGGGGGTGTCCATCAGTGGTGCCTATAAATGGAGCAACTGAGAGAACCTTGGGAGAAGCAGACTCTTTGGCCATTTGACACCAGGGTGGCTGGGGGTTGGGGAGCTTGGGTGGATTAATGCTTCACGCCTTCCTCAGAAGAACTTTCCAGAAAGCTGACTTCAGGGAATGGTCGTGTTCACCTAAGAGGCTGAATGCAGCTTGAAGAGTAAATATGTGAAGTCAATTATGCATGCCTCAGTCTTCACTGTCATATTTCCTTTCCTGTGCTTAGCCATTCAGAAAATGTTTATCAGCACCTATGAATTGTTAAGTTCTGTCTTTGGTGCTACGGATATAAGAGGAAACAGCTGAGGCCCTGCTCTCAAGGAGCTCTTTGTCCTGGAGGACTCAGTTATAATACAAGGCTCCAAGCCACACAAGGGCAGGGGCCTGGTCTGTCTTGTTTGTTCAACATAGTGTCCATAGAACTTTGCCCTGGGTTTAGCACTGACTAGGCACTCCAGCTAGTTCCAACCCAAAGGAGCTCACACTCTATAGAGAGAAAGACAGACAAGAGGCAGTTCTATAAAGGGGGGAATAAAGAGGGTCTTGCAGGAACGTAGAGAAGGCTGTTGGGGAGATCAGAGAAGGTCCTGAGAGGAAGTGACTTCTACCCTGAAGGACTTGCAGAAAGGCCTGCAGAAAGCAGGGGCTCAGCATGGTGGGTGTAGGGAAACAGGGAGTGTGCAGGTTCAGGAAACCACCTGTGTCAAGGGCTGGAGGAGAGAACACGATCCTTTAGAGCAACTCAGAATAGTCCACTGTAACTAGAACACGGAGCGGTGACAAAAAATTAATCAGAGTTCTAGGTTGGAGGAGGCTTTGCAGGAATCAACTTCAGGAGGGGCCAAGCACAGCTGAACTAGCTACTGAGGTCCCAGGCCCCAGCATCTCAGTTCTAGGAACTATAGCCAATCCTTGACCTTGACCCTTATGACCCAGCACTCTGGGTGCCCTAGTTTCTCCAAAGCTAAGTTCTTCCTTGCCCTTTCCTGCAAAAAATAAAAAATAAAAAATAAATCCCTCATTGGTTTTGTTTTTAAGACCTTCCCACATGTCCTCATCCATTTCGACAGACTGAACACTGACTCATTACCCAAGCATGGAAACTGGCTTTAAAAACAAGAACAAGAGTAGAATAAAAATTGCATCTTTTCCTCCTTATTTGTGGTAGGTACTAAATAAGTGTGTATTTTAATGTATTGAAAGTTTTTATTTAACCACAAGTAACATTAACCCAACTTCCTTTCATGGTATCATATTTCTAAATGTGACATCACTTTTTTTTCTTTAAACTTAACTTCCACTTATATATGAATTATGCAAAACCATAATGGTTTTCCAAGTCAAGTGACTGAGTTACTTTAGTGCTGGGTTTAATTTTCTCTGTAACCAAGGCCTGTTGCTCAACCTCACCCAGCTGTGAAAGGCCATTTAAACTTGAGAGACATAAAGCACGTGGCCTCTAGTCTAGACGTATTGCAGATGAATGAACCCCGTTGCAATCTCCTTGTTCCTTGGTTACTTTCTTGCTGTCCATCCAAGCTCCTCAACCCCAGCCACTGAAGACCTGCTCTGGTGTCAAGTGGCCGAAGAGCCTGCTGCTCTCAAGGTTCTCAGTTACTCCATCTATAGGCACCCTTCAGGGTCACACTCTGACCCACACCCACTTCCTGCTTCCAAATGTGCACTTCTTTGGAACCCCTTAACTTTAGGACAGCTGCCCCCACCGCAGCCCATTTTCCAGCTGCTTTTTAAAAAATATAAAGTTGTATCTATTTATGTGTGGCTGTGCTGGGTCTTCACTGCTGTGCAGGCTTTTCTCTAATTGCAGCGAGTGGGCTTCTCATGGCAGTGGCTTCTCTTGTTGCAGAACACAGCATCTAGGGTGCATGGACTTCAGTAGCTTTGGATCATGGGCTCAGGAGCTGTGGTTCCTGGGCTGTAGAGCACAGGCTCAGGAGTTGTGGCCTATGGGCTTAGTTGCTCCGAGGAATGTGGGATCTGCCCAGACCAGGGATGGAACCTGTGTCTCCTGCACTGGCAGGCAGATTCATTACCACTGAGCTACCAGGAAGCCCCTTCCGTCTCTTTTAACAACTGAACTTTTTCAAGAAAAGATCCATTTTGCCTCCTCTGTTTTTCCATCATCCCTTGGCCACCAAATCTGTTTTCTCTAGCATTCCCCCTGCTCCCATGTTCCCCACCGAGTTCTTGCTCCTCATTCTCATGCACTGCTCTGGGCCTTCAGCTCTGTGGGTCTCTCCTCAGGACACACCCTGCTTCTCTGTCCTTTCAGGGCAGCTGCACAAGGCTCAGTCCTCCACTGCTCAGTCCTCTGTACACTCTCTCCTTCAGGAGTCTACCTAGTCAGTCTTTCCTCACTCAGAATGGCTTCTGGATTTCTATCTCCAGCCCAGACCCACACTGAGCCTCAGAACTGCCTCTCCTCCTACCTAATGAACAGTTTCACCTGTATATTTATTTTTTAATATTTATTTACTTTGTCTATGCCTCGTGGGACCTTCAATCTTCTGTTGAAGCATGTGGGATCTTTAGTTGCAGTGTGTGGGATCTAGTTCCCTAACCAGGAATTGAACCTGGGGCCCCTGCATTAGAAGCCTGGTCTTAGCCACTGGACCACCAGGGAAGTCCCTCACCTGCATATTTATACCAAGTGTCCCAAACCTACCCTTCTCCCTTCCATCCAGAAGTGCCTCTTCCTCTCCCTTCCGTTGTTGTTACTTTGCTCATTAGTTCTGGAAGTCAAGCAGAGAATCAAGTTTGCTTTTTCCTTCAAACTTATTTCTCAGTTTTGTTGCAACTCAGTATAGGGTATTGCAATAAGTGAACCATGAACTTCCAGATGTTCAAGCTGGTTTTAGAAAAGGCAGAGGAACCAGAGATCAAATTGCCAACATCTGCTGGATCATTGAAAAAGCTAGAGTTCCAGAAAAACATCTGTTTCTGCTTTATTGACTATGCCAAAGCCTTTGACTATGTGGATCACAATAAACTGGAAAATTCTGAAAGAGATGGGAATACAGACCACCTGACCTGCCTCTTGAGAAACTTATATGCAGGTCAGAAAGCAACAGTTAGAACTGGACATGGAACTACAGACTGGTTCCAAATAGGAAAAGGAGTACGTCAAGGCTGTATATTGTCACCCTGCTTATTTAACTTATATGCAGGGTACATCATGAGAAATGCTGGGCTGGAAGAAACACAAGCTGGAATCAAGATTGCCGGGAGAAATATCAATAACCTCAGATATGCAGATGACACCACCCTTATGGCAGAAAGTGAAGAGGAACTCGAAAGCCTCTTGATGAAAGTGAAAGAGGAGAGTGAAAAAGTTGGCTTAAAGCTCAACATTCAGAAAACTAAGATCATGGCATCTGGTCCCATCACTTCATGGGAAATAGATGGGGAAACAGTGGAAACAGTGTCAGACTTTATTTAGGGGGTCTCCAAAATCACTGCAGATGGTGACTGTAGCCATGAAATTAGAAGATGCTTACTCCTTGGAAGGAAAGTTATGACCAACCTAGATAGCATATTCAAAGCAGAGACATTACTTGCGAACAAAGGTCTGTCTAGTCAAGGCTATGGTTTTTCCAGTGGTCATGTATGGATGTGAGAGTTGGACTGTGAAGAAAGCTGGGCGCCAAAGAATTGATGCTTTTGAAGTGTGGTGTTGGAGAAGACTCTTGAGAGTCCCTTGGACTGCAAGGAGATCCAACCAGTCCATCCTAAAGGAGATCAGCCCTGGGTGTTCATTGGAAAGACTGATGCTGAAGCTGAAACTTCAATACTTTGGCCACCTGATGTGAAGAGTTGACTCATTGGAAAAGACCCTGATGCTGGGAGAGATTGGGGGCAGGAGGAGACGGGGACGACCGAGGATGAGATGGCTGGATGGCATCACCGACTCAATGGACATGAGTTTGGGTAGACTCCGGGAGTTGGTGATGGACAGGGAGCCTGCGATTCATGGGGTCGCAAGGAGTCGGACACGACTGAGCGACTGAACTGACAGAGTATTGCAAGAGCCCTAGGCTGGAAGGCAATCCAGGGTCCTAGTCCCAGCTCCACCGCGGCTTTCTGGATAGCTTGTGGACAAGTCAGTGAACTTTTTGAACTTGTTGCCTCTCATATAATAGGACCAGCAACCACTTATCAAAAGCTTACAGTCCAAGTACTGTGATCACGGTGATCTATACGCTATGTCACGAACCTTAGGATGTAGAGTCTATAATTTTTCCAGTTCAGAGAAAGAGGAAAATAAAGCTCAGAAGGGTAAGGTATTCATGATCAAGAGCAGGGGTGGGCGCCAACCAGCTCTGTAATTATAACTCCAGAATTCATTCTTTCCATCACACCGTAGGGCGCATTCTCTTCACGCCCAAGGAAGCCAGCCTTCAGCCTCCTTAGGGAAATGTTTGCTCACCGATGCACGCACCCTACGACCGTCAGAGGTTACGCTCTCGGCTGTAAGCCATACTCCAAGCTCCAGGCAAGGCTGCTGGACTTCCTCTTTCCGCCGCACCGCTCTCCTAGAGGGTGGCTCCGCCCCCTAATCTGATTGGCTGTCGGGAGCGAGGCCGTGCTTGGGGGTTGGCTGCCCGGCGGGCAAGGACTGACGTGGCGGGGCCGGTGTGTGGGTCCCGCTGGGCTGCGGACCTAACCCACCGAGGAGGTGGCGGGCCCCTGACTGCTGGTGCAGCAGGGAAGCGTGAGCTGCCACCATGCCGCTGGAGCTGGAGCTGTGTCCTGGGCGCTGGGTGGGCGGGCAGCATCCATGTTTTATCATTGCCGAGATCGGCCAGAACCACCAGGGCGATCTGGACGTGGCCAAGCGCATGATCCTCATGGCTAAGGTGAGGGGGACAGTCTAGACAACTCGGGCACTAGCCCGGGGGCGGGGGGCGGGGTAGGGAAGGGCCTGGAGGAAGAGCGGCCTGGACAGGGGTGGGGCGGGGCTGCGGAGAGCCCGAATCATCCTCGCTCTGCCTCTCGGTGCCCTGCATCCGGCCTGGCGTCCAGCTCTCCAGGTTCACTTCCAAATGTTTCGAATCCTGTTCTTCATCTCTTTGCCACCCTCCTGATTTGTTTGCATTACTACAATTGCCCCCTAACCCGACCTCTCTCCCCCCTTTCTGGTGGCAGAATGATCTTTCTGAAACACAGATTCGATGAGCCTTCAGTGGCTATGCACTGCCACTGTAGAGTCGAAACCCTTTAATAAAGTCTTCAAGACTTTAATGACCTGACCTCTTTCAGCCTATCATTTTTTAAATCTCTGACATTTTCTGCGACAGTGAATTACTTCAAGGAAGTTCCTGAAAGTTGCCGTTGTCTCTCTCATTCCTTGTAATTACTTCATAGAATTTTGAGAATAAAGTAAAGATGTAAAACTGTTAGTACAGTACTTGGCAAATAGGACTCAATGCATGTTAGCTACTAGAGATACGATGTTAATGAACGCTCATGCCCCCTCTTCTCTTGGATGCTCTCTCCAACTCCTCCTTTCAGAGTTGGGTTCTTGTAATTTTTCCCATGGGATTGCATTGTCAGGGTCTGTTTAAACTCTCTTTGTTAAACTGTGAGTGCTCTGAAGGGGGGACCTGTCACATTCTTCATTGTAAACCCAGTCCCCAGCATAAGATCTGCACTGTGATTCCTTGGTTTAGAGGTAGTTCACTAAATCTTTTTTTCCTTTCACTTCTCTTCAGCCAGAGCTGTTCTGTCATTCGTAATTAGGTTTTCTTTTACTCTTTCAGGACTAACTCTGCTTTTATGGAACCCTACAGAATCATAAAGATACTTTATTTGGGGACTTCACTGGCAGTCCAGTGGTTAAGACTCTGCTTCTACTGTAGGGGATGTGGATTTGATCCCTGGTTGGAAAACTAAGATCCTGGGTGCCACGTGGCCAAAAAAAGAAATACTTTTATTTAAAATTTTTATTTATTTTTTCATTGAAGTATAATTGATTTGCAATAGTATTAGTTTCAGGTATAGAACATAGTGATTCAATATTTTTATAGATTATACTCCTCCATTTAAAGTTATTGTAAAACAATAGTTGTATTTCCCTCTCCTGTACAGTATATCCTCGTTGCTCATTTATTTTATACATAGTAGATGGTACTTCTCAATCCCACACCCCTTTCTTGCCCATCACTCCTTCCCTCTCCCCACTGGTATCCATTTGTTTGTTCTCTAGATCTGTGAGTCTGTTTGAAACCTAAGTGTCCATCGACAAACGAATGGATAAAGATATAGTATGTATGCACAATGGAATATTATTCAGCCATAAAAAAGAATGATATTCTGTCATTTACAACGATGTGAATGGACCTGGAGGATATTATGCTTAGTGAAACAAGTCAGAGGAAAACAAATACTGTATGTTATCACGTATGGGTGAAATCTAAAAAGTAAAATATACTTTTAAAGAGTAACAATTGCTAACATTTTTTAATGCTTACTGGGTCAAGTGCCTTAAATGCATCACCTAACTTTCAAATTTGATGCAAAGGGTGTGTTACACCTTGACTTATTTGGCAGTTTGCTTTTTTGCCAGTAGAGAAGCAATAAAAGCTTGGACAAAGAAACAAAAAGGTCACTTTCAGTCTAATGTTCTTTGAATTTCTTTCTAGCATCAAGTTCTGACCGTGCCATTTTGTGGCTTTTCCAGGACTGAAAGGGACACTCTGAGCACAGACATTTCTGGAGCCCAGGTTTCCAGCAACGTGAAGACCTGGGTGTCTACAGCAGTGTCAGTGAGCTGAGACTTGAGAGAGTTTTCCTTATCTTTCTACTGAGTGGCTTTACAAAAAACAATTTTGAGAGCTTGGAGGCTAACTGGCAATAAAATTATAGCTTTTATAGTCAGACAATCCAGCTTTTATATTACAGCTTCTGTTCAGTAAAGCTGGGGCATTTTTAAATTTTTTTGCTTGCCATTGCCCCAGAACCTCTTGTTCAAACAAGATGCCATACAGAAACCACATGGGCAAAACAGCTAACGCCACCCCCATCAGGGACTCCTCAGAAAGTTACAGGCCTTGGAGCTGTTCCACACGGCCATTTGTACAGACAGAGAAACTGAGGCCAGAGATAGGGAGTGACTTATCCAAGAGAGTCAGAGTTAAGGCAGATTCTTTTCCCCCTAAATTCTGGTCCAGTACTCATATCCTCTGCTGAGTTATACAACTTAAAAATCTTGATTGTTTAATTAATTATTTTAAATATTATAATGTAAAGCAAAGTTCCCTCTGCTTTTTTTTTTTAATTGCATTTTAAGAGGAAAAAACAGAGGGGAACCCCTCTCCGCAGCCTTTATTCTTCTTTTGAGACTTCCTTGCTTCTGTTTCTCTTCTTTGGGAGTTCTTAAGAACTCTGTCATTAGATGTTGGCATTTGTTTGTTTGTTAAATATTTGTTTATTTACTTATTTGTTTGGCTGCATCAGGTCGTAGTTGCTGAGCCTGAGTGAGAGAGTGAGTGGTCTTAGTTGTGGCATGCAGGATCTTTTAGTTTTGAGGTATGCAGAATCTTTAGTTGCGGTATGTGGGATCTGGTTCCCCGACCGGGGATTGAACCCTGGTTCCCTGCATCTGGAGCATGGAGTCTTAGCCACTGGACCGGCAGGGAAGTCCCCTTGATGTTATTTTTAAAGATAATGGTTCAATAGCAGTTGCCCCAACATTTCTCTTCTCTCTGAGAGCCCGTGACCGAAAATTAAAGGAATCCTAATATGTGTTGCAGGAGTGTGGGGCTGACTGTGCCAAGTTCCAGAAGAGTGAGCTGGAGTATAAGTTTAATCGGAAAGCCTTGGAGAGGCCGTACACCTCGAAGCATTCCTGGGGGAAGACATACGGGGAGCACAAACGCCACCTGGAGTTCAGCCACGCCCAGTACAAGGAGCTGCAGAAATATGCTGAGGAGGTTGGCATCTTCTTCACTGCCTCTGGAATGGATGAGGTGAGCCCTCTGCCATTTTAGCAGACCTAGGGGACAACAGGTGGCCTGGTGTCTTGGTGTCTTTGACTTCAAGCCAGCTGCAGGCCTTGCTCACTTTACACTGTTCTGTTTTCTGAGCTAGAGTTCCCCATAACGTTGACCAGGTAAATGTCCAACTAAACAGGAGGCCAGGGGGATTGGTGGCCCAGTGAGATTTGGAGGAAAGAGAATATGGTTTTCAAAACAGGCTGACTCTGGGAGTAGGGGGCAACCACCCTGGCAACCCAGAGTCCCTCAAGCCCCTGGCGGATCCCACTGGGCCAGTTTGCTCCCCGTGGCCTAGACTCAGAATCAGGAAACTGCAGTCCTAACAGGGTCCTCCTGCTGGGGCGACACTGCATCTCGCAGAAGGGAGTGGCTCCCCGGGTGGCCGTGCCCGCATCCTGGAAGAGTCCAGCTGGTGCCAGGTCTCAGGTTCCATCTGCTCTGTGACCTGCCTCAAGACTCCTTCATGGGCTCTTTTTTCAAATATAAAAAAATTTAGTTATAAAAATAATGTCACAGAAGGTTTAGAAAACAGGAAAAAAGGAAGAAAAACTGACTCATAATCTCTACCTAGCAGCTCCTTGTACATATTTCCTCCTGAACTTGTTTTATATACCTGGTTGTTATATTTGTGAATGTTTAGTTCTGTGTTTAGTTCTGGTTAATATTATACCACAGCTTTTACCCATATCCTGGTTTTCTTTCTCAGATTTATTGAGCTATAATTGACATGTAACTCTCCATATCTTTTGCTGAAAGTTATTAATGGTGGTGTAGTATTTCTTTTGAGGACTTATAATATATGTGACCATTTCTTTATGTTTGAACATGAGGTTACTTTCAGCTTTTTGTGCTTTTAAATGATGCTGAGATGACCATCTTTCCGTGTTTTGAGTTTCCTTAGGATAACTTTGCAGAAACGGATCAGTAGACAAAACTTAACATTTTTAAGGCTTTTGGATTGTGATTCTTTTAGTCAGCTAGGGTATTTGAAGAGACTCCAGTTCCTTCTGTAGGCCTCTGACCTCTTGTGTTACTGTTCTAACCCTAGGCTGTGTCTGTAAATTAAGTCAAAAGAAGCATCACTCTAGTCTAGACCATTAGTAGATTAAAAAAGGAGGGGAAGCAAAGAACCTAGATGTCTGGGAAACTTGACAAGTTCAGGGATCAGTTCCGTAGCCCAGATTCATTCTTTAATTGACAGCACATTCATAAGCATGACATTCTTCAGATCTAGTTGTTCATCTAATAATCATAATTTCCTACATCTGAATTCGATGTTATAGTTTATGAAGCATCTTCATTTACAGTAACATATTTTATCCCTGCTATATCCCATTTTACAGATGAAGAAACAGAGGCTCCAGGGGCTAGAAAGTCTATGCGATGTCGCACAGTTGGGAAATGGGTCTTGAGGGCAGATCTGACACCTTTCTGGGGTTCCCCAGCAGCCACCCAGGTGCCTGTCCAGGCATGTACAGCTTCCCAGAGCTCAGCAGAGCCTTTGGGCATCCCCCTGTTCTTCACCGCCCTCCATGTTGGTGGCTGGAGAGTCTTGGACCTACGTTGCCCCCAGGACAAGGGGACTGATTTTTTCTCTTTTCTTTGGCCTCATCATGTGGCTTGCAGGATCTCATTTCCCACCAGGGACTGAACCCGAGCCAAGGCAGTGAAAGCACCAAATTCTTATCACTAGACTACCAGGGAATTCCCAGGGATAGATTTTTTTTAAAAAACAGCTTTATTGACACATCATACAATTCACTCAATTAATTTTAGAGCATTTTTATCGCCCCAAAAGGAAGCCCTGTGCCCGTTAGCAGTCATCCCTCAATTCCTTCAATTCTCCCAGCCCCAGGCAACTTCTAATCTGCTGTCTGTCTCTATAGATTTGCCTTTTCTGGGCATTGTATATAAAAAGAATCAGACAGTATGTGGTCCTTTGGGTATATATATATTTTTATGGAAACTCAGTGTTTAACTTCTTTGAGGAACTGCCGGACATTTTGAAAGTGGCTGCACCATGTTACGTTCCGCCAGCAATGTATGAGGTTTTGGCCTCTCATTCCTGGTAAGTCCGGGTGGAGGTTATGTACCTTCTTTGTGCTTCTGTGTCTTCAGCTGAACTCACCTCGCAGGGTTGTCGTGAGGATTAAATGTGATCACCCGCAGAAGGCGCAGCACACAGCCAGCGCTCAGCGACATTAGTTACAGTTGAGGAAGCAGCCCGGGCTGAGGGTCAGGAAATCCAGGTCCTTGCCCTGCTCTGCTGAGTTCATTTCCATGTGAGCTTTTCGAGTCGCTTCCCCGCTCTGGGGCCTCCATTTCCCTTCGTGTGTGAAGACGCTGCCCTCCAAAGGCTCTCCCTGCTCCTTTGTCCCGAGCCAGCATAGACTCTGGCAGGGTCACTAAGGTGACTTGGACCTGGAATGAGGACTTTCCTGTTCAGACTGTTTCCAGACACCTGAGCTCCCGGATGTGGGCTCTGAAGGGAGTGCCTGGCGTCTGCTTGCAGCTGGGCAGCCGCGGCTCAGGAAGTCACTTCTTTAGGTCTTTTCGCTGCCAGGTGGCTTTGAGGTTAGGAGTCAGGAGCACACAGGGGAAGGAGAGGAGTCTGGGTGTTGGTGGCTGGGGCCGCCTGGTTTCCCAGGAAGCAGTTTGGTGTGTAAATATGAGCTCTGCAGCCACACTCAGGTGCTGACACTGTCACTTGCTCTGTGAGCTTGGGCTGGTCACATAACCTTTGAGCCACAGGTGTCCATCTGTGACAATGAGGTAATCAAGATGCCCACCCCACAGCTACAGTGAGGACCTGGTGAGATGAACCTGGGGGCTTGCAAGATTTGTATCCACTGACTGACAGCTGTTCTGTTGCTTAGAATCCTTTTCTCTGCTTCACACTTAACGGGGCAGGGAGTCTTCTCTGTCTTAGGAATGCCATTTGCTCCCCACTGGTGTCCTGACAGACCAAGGCACAGGCAGTGAGGAGAAATGTATTCTTTTTTTTTTTTTAGATTTATTTATTTTTGCTGTGCTGGGTCTTTGTTGATGTGCACGGGCTTTCTCTAGTTGTGGAAAGCAGGGGCTACTCTTCAAGGGCTTCCCATTGCGGCATTCTTAAGAGCCTTTGCAAGAGTGCCATTTGCTTTGCCCGCCAGGTCCCTTTTTGCTGAACCAGCAAGTCCTGTCTACCCGGCTGTTCGGGGTGGGTTGGTCGCTTGTTCCGTGTTTGTCTAGCAAGCAGCTCTGAGAACTCACCCCTTGACTTCCTCTGGGCAGTAGGCATGTACTGAGTGCCAGCTTTCTCCACTCTGTGTGCTCTCCTAGGGCGTTCTTTGTGTGCTGAGGAAAGGTTAAGGCATGGTGGAACTTTATGAAGACCAAGAAAATACCAGGGCACCTGGTCAGAAGCTGCACAGAGGCCTGTGGAACTCGACTGAAATGAGCAGAGTGCCTTTGGTTGAAGTGGAGTTTTGTTGAGAAAGCAAATGGGAGCCATGACGTAGAGGCGGCCTTTGGAGGACCCAATCCAACAGAGCCACCCTTCCCTCCTCGTGCCTGCCTCCACAGTGCCTGCCCTCATTCCTCCAACACCCCTGCTCCAGAGCACCCCTGCCTGTGTTGTGGTATACTCTGACTAGGCTGAGGGCAGGCAAGGCCTTTTTGGCTCCATGCATCCCCGCCCTCCATCCTTTCCTCAGCCTGAGCAAGCCCTCCGGCACCTGTTCTCCCAGCTCATTGTCATAGATCCGGAAATCAAGGGGAGTGGAAGCAGCTTTAGAAAAACCCCATCCCCACTCCTGTCTTTTCTGTTACCCCTTAAATTAGCAGGCTCCCAGATTTCTCATGGGATACATTGTGGAAAGGGGGTTCCTCATTAATTCATTAATTTAGAGTCAAAGTCCCTTCCCCAAATAAACAAGGGTTCTGTGCTGAATACGTGTGGGAAACACTAGGAGTAAAACAGCTAGAGGAGTGTATTCACTAGGACCCTCCAAGGTGAGGTCTTACAGTGCAGTGTTTCACCCAAACCAGTTTGCTGGTAGGACCCTTTGCTCTGTGTGTAACCCCTGGATGCCTAGGGAGGGCCATACTCGATTGAGTTCCTTTCATACAGGCTCAGAAGCCTTTGTGATGTGGGGCAGAGGAGAGAAGTTATGAGGCTGCCTGGCTGCGTTGTATCGATATCCCGTAGATGGAAGGGGGACTGAAAGCAGCATAGAGAGAGGAAGCCAGGAAGTCCACAGAGAGAAAAGCAGCCACTGGCGCTGACCCAGCCTGACGAGGCCTGGGCCCAGTAATACTGCCTCAGCATGGAAGGCGAGCATCTTCCAGGTAACTACTGAAACCGGCACCCTTTGCAGAAATTAATCCAAAATGGCAGTTTTCTAAGTGGCCACTAGGTGGGGCTGGCTCCCTAGGAAGGTTGCAAGAAACCAGCTTTGCCAACTGGAATTTACCCCTTTGCTCGCTTCAAAATTGTAGAGCTCCATGTATATTTTCCTGGAGAAGGAAATGGCAACCCACTCCAGTATTTTTGCCTGGAAAGTCCCATGGACAGGCAGGCTACAGCCTACGGGGTTGCAAAGAGTCGGACACAACTGAGTGACTTCACTTTATGTAGATTTTATAATCAGCATAGGTAAGCTTTTGCAAAGCATTTTCCCTACATTTGGCCCCTCCTTGCCCCTGCGTGCCCTGCACCTCTCTTGATTGGGCTCATTCATCTCCTTATGCCCCTGGGGACTCTGATCATGAGCCATGCTCTCACAAAGTGGAGCATTAGAGATGAAATTTTGCATAGGATTTTCCCTCTTAAAATAGAAAACACTCTGTTCATCTGCCAGATAGAGTCGGGAGGGTGGAGACACTAGACTTTATTCAATAAATATGTTTAAAACAAGTGCTTTTCAGTTTCATCTTAGGGCTGGTTAATAGTATGAGAGACACATACACAGGAGAGAATGGCATAGAAAACTGTGGAAGGGGAGAGAGAGACAAGGAAGACATAAAGCAGAGGGGAGGAGGAGGCGGCGGCTTAGCACCTTGGAGGTGAGTGGTACTTTGGCCATCCTGAAAGGTGTCTCCTAGACTGAGGAGAGTGCCATCTGCCTTTGGCCTGTTCACTGGCTGGTTAGTCACTGTATGTCTCTCCAGCAGCTCTGCTGCTGCTAAGTCACTTCAGTCGTGTCCGACTCTGTGCGACCCCATAGATGGCAGCCCACCAGCCTCCTCCGTCCCTGGGATTCTCCAGGCAAGAACGCTGGAGTGGGTTTCCATTTCCTTCTCCAATGCATGAAAGTGAAAAGTGAAAGTGAAGTCGCTCAGTCATGTCCAGCTCTTTGTGACCCCATGGACTGCAGCCTACCAGGCTCCTCCGTCCATGGGATTCCCCAGGCAAGAGTACTGGAGTGGGTTGCCATTGCTAGCAGCTCTAACCCCTACTTACTAGAGGAGAGTGATTCTCTGAGTGAGGAAAGTGATTCTCTGAGTGAGGCCAGTGATTAGAGTAGCTCATCATCTGCTGGGAAGATGGGAGAAAGCTCAGGCAGTACTGGTTTGATTCAAAGAATCTGCTGGCAAGAACTTCCCTGCTGGTCCAGTGGTTAAGACTCACCACTTCCAATGTAGGGAGCACCAGTTTGATTCAATCCCTTGCTTGGGAACTGAGATCCCATTAACCTGCTGGCAGAATGACCTCATACTGTTCCTTACCACCCCTGAACCCTTTGGATTTCCATGCCAGTAACCTTGCTCCTTGCTAATCTAAATATGTTTCACAGAGCAGTAACAGTGGTATTACTGAAGAGCTTACAAGAAATGCAGACTCTTAGGCCCCACTCTAGATCAACAGAATCAGAACTTGTATTTCATTCTTCCAAGATCCATGGCGGGTTCGTGTGCCTGTAATAAAGTGTGAGAAGCACCGACCTAGCTAACTTCCAAACTTACTTCTGAGACTTGGCCAGCATTTTAAGATAGATGGAACTTAGATACTGGGAAATATTCCAAGGCATTGACTCTCCCTACTTCTGATTTTCAACTTCAATTTAAAAAAAAATTGTAATGAAAAGTAATTTGGGAAGTTTTAGTAATTGTACAGCAAATTGAGATTTTACTCTTAAAATTTGTGGTCCACTAATTCCTTCAGCAGGCATTTGCTGACATTTGCCAAATTTCCTGAGGGTTATTGATGAATCCCAGATAAGGATGGTGAAGGGCCCTCGAGAGGTAGCCTCAAACAGTCAGATTGGTTTTTTTCTGTGGGCAGCATAATTTGAGGTCTGAAAGGGCTTGGGTTTGATGAGCCCTGCCAGCTGTGGATCAGTGTGTCAGGGCTGGGCCTTGAAACACTCCATTTCTTCTACTTTTGGCAAGGATTGAAATGGCCTCTTTTCCTGGCTGTTTGGTCCTGAGGCAAGGATAAGGCCTTTGAGGGACACTCACTTCCTCAGTGACTACTTGTCTGAGTCAAGATTAGGTCATGACCCTTTCTTGTGTGTTCACTGGGCCGCAGGCCACCAGGGAAGGACGGTCTGGCCAGGGGTCTGATTCTTCCCAGATTCTCATAGACAGTGTGCGCCAGGGCGCAGTCTTTGTTGGATGAGTGGATGGGTGGCTATGAGTGAGGGAATGTCTGAATTTGAATGAAATGACTGCTAACGAATCTGCGTCTGCTTTCAAGCTGCTGGGCAAGAGAAGGGGTGTTTCTATTTGTAGGTGGCTCCTCGCCTGTCTTAAGGACCGTGATTTTGAACTGTGGTGAATGTGAGCTCCCCCTTTGATTTTTGTAGATGGCAGTTGAGTTTCTGCATGAACTGAATGTTCCCTTTTTCAAAGTTGGATCTGGGGACACCAACAATTTCCCGTATCTGGAAAAGACAGCCAAAAAAGGTGAGTGTTTAATTTTCGTCATACAGTCTGAGTCCAGACTTTTTGTGTTTCTACACCATTGGTAATAACCCACTAGTCTCCTGAAGACAGATTTTCCAATCAGCATATACTCCCACTTTTTCTTGTGCTGAGTTGAAAGAAATTAAAGATATACAGTTTCTATAGGAAGTTTTAAAGATTTCTTTTTTTGATATGGACCATTAAAAAAAAATCTTTATTGAATTTGTTGCAGCATTGTTTCTTTTTTGTTTCAGTTTTTTGGGCCGTGAGGCATGTGGGATCTTACCTCCCTGACCAGGGATTGAACCCATACGCCCTGCATAGGAAGGCGAAATCTTAAGCCCTGGACTACTAGGGAAGTCCTCATAAGAATTTTAAAATGAAAATTATTTTTAATTTCTAATAAAATATTTATATAAAATGAAGGATATGACAGTATAAATAAAACTCCTTAGAGGCAGCTCTGACTTTGAGAAGTACTCTCTAGGTATATTAGAACATCCAGCCTCTGCACGTCAGAGCTTGTACAGTGGTTCTACTACATGAGTGATCTCATAGGGTCCTCATGTCAGTACCGGGACTGAAGCAGGTCATATGATGCGGATGCTTTCTACTTAGCTCATAGCCAAGAATCTGAGACCATACAGGTAGGACTTGGCAGCTCAAGGCCTCACCCTCTTGTATCTGGGGCATGCTCACCCTACCACGCTGTACAACCTCTTAATACAGTGAGATGCTCATCTTTCTCTAAAGAGTGTCAGATTCCTCTTAATTTGGTTCACTTTGCCACACAATAATGTTGTGGGGTTAAGGGAGTCTATGTTTCCTGTGGTTGAGGACAGAAACCCACCAACCTCACCTGTGTTCCCCCACTGTGTAAGAGTTGTTTGAATGATGAGACCAACAGCAGGGGTGTGTTTAAGGGAGAGTTAGAACCCCTGAAAATAAAGTGATGATGGTACTGGTGTTGGGTCCTTCAGGCCGCCCAATGGTGATCTCTAGTGGGATGCAGTCCATGGATACCATGAAGCAAGTCTATCAGATTGTGAAGCCCCTCAACCCCAACTTCTGCTTCCTCCAGTGCACCAGTGCCTACCCGCTCCAGCCTGAGGACGTCAACCTGCGTGTCATCTCGGTGAGCACAAGGGAGGGCCCTTGTCTGACTGGCTCATTGGCTGTGGGAAAGATGCAGCCAAAATTTTAACCAGCCTTGACATGCTTTGTAATTGGGACATCCTTCCAGTGTCCTGGCCTGGAGAATTCCATGGACTGTATAGTCCCTGGGGTCGCAAAGAGTTGGACATGACTGAGCGACTTACCCTTCCACTTGATAGTCTTGCTGTTCCAGAATCAAATTAGAACCAACTATGGAGTTAAGCAGTCAGATACATTCTAAAGATTATAAATTAAATTTTCTTAACACCAATCTTAATTTCTCATTATAAAATTTAAGGTGGAGTCCTTCGGGGTTTTTTTGGGTTTGTTTTTTTATTTGTTTTTTTGTCGTTTTAAGGTGGAGTCTTTGTAATTGGCCATATACGTTTTCTTTACCTGTGTGTTTTGGTCATTAGGGGTCCCTTTTCTGTGAATTGCTGGCTTTTATCTTTTCTTAATGAGTTATGCATTTGTTTTTATAAAATGTACATAAAATTTGCCATCTTAGCCATTTTTTGGTGTCTAGTTCAGTGGCACTAAGTACGTTCACATTGTTATGCTACCATTGCTATGTCCATCTGAAGAACTTTTTCTCATCTCAGAGTCATATCATATTCTATACTCATTAACACTGAGTGCCATCCCCCCCACACTGCCAGCCCCTGGCAGCTGTCATTTTATTTTCTGTCTCTATGAACATAACTACCCTAGGTTTCTCAAATAAATGGAATCATACAGTATTTGTCCTTCTGTGTCCATCTGCTTTCACTTAGCATAACGTTGTCAAGGCTCATCCATGTTGTAGCATGTATTAGCATCTCATTGCTTTTTAAGGCTGAATATTTCATTGTATGTGTATACCACTTATGGTTTTTCTGTTCATCTGTTGAGGGGCATCTAGGATGGTTCCACCTGTTGGCTAGTGTGAATAATGCTGATTTGAATGTTGGTGAGCAGATATTCATTTTTCTTCATAGTGAATTGTAGGAGACCTTCTTGAAACTTCTAGTTATTCCTGTTCTGTTATTTACCAGCTCTCTGATATTTTAAGTACAGTATTTGACATTCTGAGGTTTTCTCCCCCTGATTATGTAAACTCTTATACATTTTTCTAGAGAGTCTTTCCTATTTAACTTTTAAAAAAGTAATCTTTTTTCGAAATGACATGGCTGTCTTTTTAACTAAAGTTTTAGTCCCTCCCAGTTTTGTAGTCTTTTCCGCATTGCTCGCTCATCTCTAAATCATATTATTTTTAAAATTAAAACATGATTAAAAAAAAAAAACTCAGCCTTGACGTATATAACATAGAAAGTGAACATCATCTATAATCCCATCCCACAGAGATTACCATAATTGACAATTTAGTGTGTATGATGCCAAATATTTTCCTCAGTTTTCTTCCTTTGTAAAGCGTGGTCCTGTTTCCCTTCCACTGTCCCCGCCCCTACCCCTCACCTCCCTGGTATGCTCATGTCCTTTATTCTGAGAGCAGGCCATGATCAGAGTTAAACTGCCAGCCTGCCCCCAGCCCCTACCAGCCCAGCCCACCCCATCTCGGCAGGGTGAGTACTCTGACCCACAACCTGCACTTCCTTGTCCATCACACACCCTGAAGCCTGGTTTCTGAGGCCTTTGCCACTTAGCCGTCCTAACCTTCTGTTAACTCCCATCTGGGTCTTTCTGCTGTACTTAAGCCTTCTGGTCACCCTCCCTGACAAGGCTCACTCGACTTAGCATGTCTTCTGTTGCATCCAGTGAATTATAGATAACCAATTAATTAATTATTTAACATTTCCACCGAAGGATTGAGATTGGGCTGTTTGTATTATTGATGGTGATCTTCGTGCATATAGCACATTTGCTTTCAGTAGCTCAGCCTAATTAAATGTGACAGATGCTTTCTGAGTGAGTTTGGGCATTCGGTTATAATTCTGGTGTTATTCCTGGTGGTTTGCACAGTGTGACACATTCTTCAGACGTGTTCCTGATAAGAGCAGCCATTAGTTTTGAGCCTTCACAGTGTGCTGAGTGCCCTCCAATGCTCACAGCAGCTCCCACTAGCTACCGTCATCCCCAGGAGAGGCTCCAAGAGCCTCAGAGACTTCCTGGAGCATCACAGATAGTGAGCGGCTGAATGGGGCCTCAGATCCATCAGCCTGACTCTGGATTGTATGTGGAAAGCACTACACTATTTAACTTTCTTTTCCTTTTTCTATTTTAAAGGAATACCAGAAGCTCTTTCCTGACATCCCCATAGGGTATTCTGGGCATGAAACTGGCATAGCGATATCTGTGGCTGCAGTGGCTCTGGGGGCCAAGGTCTTGGAGCGTCACATAACTCTGGACAAGACATGGAAAGGGAGTGACCACTCGGCCTCGCTGGAGCCTGGAGAGCTGGCCGAGCTGGTGCGGTCCGTGCGCCTCGTGGAGAGGGCACTGGGCTCCCCGACCAAGCAGCTGCTGCCCTGTGAGATGGCCTGCAACGAGAAGGTGGGTTCTCCTGGCCTGGCAGGTGCCAGTGTTGAGAGGAGCCATGTGGGCTTACCTGAGAGGTAGTGGGAACCAGCCCTACCTGAGCCCAGAACAGCAGGGTGATGCAGGGATGTTGCTGTGAGCCCCTGAGGTTTTTGGAGTTCATGTGAGCAGTGGGAGGAACTTTTTGAAGGAACTTAAGCTGTTCCTCTGGTTCCCTGGCATCATATTATGGTTTTCCATTAAGCCTGTGGCCCCAGCACTGAAGACCCCGCTGGTGTCTGGGGACTTATGAGGCATGCGGAGAGGTAGAGTCTGGGGTCCCATGTTGTAGGTAATCCTAGAGGCATGTTCAGGTGGAGGGAATCCATGAGGCGGGGGGAGGAGGGCTGTGAGAAGCCAAGGAATCCCTAAGCACGGGGAGACACTGGAAGCATGGGGCAAGGGTTCTCATGGGCTTGCTGGAGGATGATGCACACATTCCCTTGGGAGCCCTTGGAACGAGCTGTGCAGCATTAACCTTCAGAGTGGACGGGGGGAGGCCAGCAAACTCTGCCTGGCACAGGGGCCATCAGGCCTTCCTGGAAGCCATGGCCTAGACCTGGCTCAGCCTGTGTGTTGGGGCTGCCAGGGGAGCAGGCACTCACTCCTCTGATGCTGCAGGCTGTTTGGGCCGAAGCCAAGATGCCACACCAGGCCTGCTCCAGGAGGGTTGTCTTTTATTCCAGTGGGGCCTACTTGCTGCTCTCAAAGATGTATATACACTGGAAAATTAAAATAACAGTAAAAAGAAATTAACTGCCTTATAGAAGAGAGGAGAAAGCTGGCTCAGAAACTGGAATAAGAGTTTCAGCAGCTGAGCACTGAATTGGTTCTGAGCATCCTGGCTCTGTGGGTAGACAGTGAGACACCACAAGACGCAACATCTGATACTCATCTGCCAACAAGACCTTGTGTCCTGACATAAATTCCAGAATGGATTCCTTCCTCACCTGGAAGATGCAGAGTTAGATAATTTGTGGAACAGCATTTATAGACCAGACCTTAGAAATGCTGGTTCTGAGCTCCAGGTCTCCTTCATTCCCCTCGTTGCCCAGCCTGTCTGCCCCTTCCATGCTTGTGAGCCCTCCGTATTCCTGTTGTACTGAACGAGGAGGCCGTAAGGTTTGTGTCTGTTGAGCCACGGGCCAGGGGTCAGGGATCCCAGGTTCTCCTCCTTGCTCCTTGCGACCTTGGCTAGCTTACCTGCCCTCCATGCACCTCTGTTTCCATGTGTTTAAAATGTGATACTGAACTGGATGATGACAAAAGTAGTCACCATTTTTGTTTACCAAGTCTGTGTTCCAGGTAGATTACGGGCATTATCATCACTAATCCTTACAGTCCTCCGACAGGATAGAGGCACTGATATTTCCCATTTTACAGAGACTCTCAGCCTCGCCTTGTCCCCAGCTGCCTGGGATTCGGGTCTTGCTCTCTTTGGCTACATAACCTGAGTCCTTTATTGTAAAGGCCACCCCTCTGAGTCTGAGTCCACCCCGCACTGGCCAAGACCCTGCTGTGTGTGAGCTATTGTTCTAGGCACCGAAGGGGAAAACAGACTCCCTGCCTTCCCAGTACCTTGTGTGAGAAAACTGATCAGGGACCCAGGGGATAAAACAACATGTGCTAGTTATTTGTGTGGCTGGCACTGAATCTTAAATTTTATCCACAGCTGGGCAAGTCTGTGGTGGCCAAAGTGAGAATTCCAGAAGGCAGCATTCTGACACTGGACATGCTCACTGTGAAGGTGGGTGAGCCCAAAGGTTACCCTCCTGAAGACATCTTTAGCCTGGTGGGCAAGAAGGTCCTGGTCACTGTGGAAGAAGACGACACCATCATGGAAGAATTGGTAGAGAATCATGGGAAAAAAATCAGATCTTAAAATAAAGTGCCATTCTCTGAATTCTGAATTGCCTTGCTGGTACCATCAGGTGCATTTGGGTGAGGTGGGGCAGGACTGCTGGTCTCTGGGGATCCCAGGACACCAGACATTTTGGGGCTAGGCCTGGGGTCAAGCCCGTTGGAGGGATACAAAGAGCAAATATAGGCAGCCTCTGCCTCAGGTTGGAGAAGGCAATGGCACCCCACTCCGGTACTCTTGCCTGGAAAATCCCATGGACAGGGGAGCCTGGTGGGCTGCAGTCCATGGGGTCGCTAAGAGTCGGACACGACTGAGCGACTTCACTTTCCCTTTTCACTTTCACACATTGGAGAAGGAAATGCCGACCCACTCCAGTGTTCTTGCCTGGAGAATCCCAGGGACGGCGGAGCCTGATGGGCTGCTGTCTATGGGGTCGCACAGAGTCGGACACGACTGAAGCGACTTAGCAGCAGTAGCAGCAGCCTCAGGTTGGCTGGTCCAGAAGGGGCAGTGGGCTCAGAAGCTTCTCATCATTGCCCATTGCAGAGGGGTGAATGCTAGCTGTATGGGCCCTTCCTTTCAGCCTGCCTTCTTCTGGCCTGCAAAGCCAACCCTAATGACCCCAAATGTCCCTTCCTTCCGGCTCTCTCCCCTTATCTCCTCCCTGCCCCTGGGGTTGAATCCCATTAGCTGTACAGTGATCACTTGGCATTAGAGAAGAGGGGGTTGGTCAGTGTCTTACCGGCAGAGGAATGAGCAAAGAGAGGGAAACGGCATTTATTCCTTCTTTCAACAAGTGCGGAGGGCTTGCCACGTGCCAGGCCCTGCTCTGTGGCCTGAGGAGGCAGGACTTCCGTTCTGATGGGGATGAATGCCTCATAAACCAGGAGCACGGGAAGTAAACCACAGTGTGTTAGAAGGTGACATGTGCAGTGAGGCATGTGAGGGAGATGGGGAACGTGGGGCTTGGCGTGTTTGCAGCTTCTGGTGACTTTTACGTATGCCAGTGATGCTAAAATCAGCCTTCCCATGCTCTGCAGTGAAATTACACCCAGCTAACAAAATAGCCTCACTGCCGGACTTCCTTGAACTACAGCATGAACCTTTCACAGACGTTCCGTATCATATTCCTCTTTGTTCTTTTGAACCAATACTGAGATTATTTTCAGATTTTTAATCTTTGTTCGTATTTATTTGACCTGGTTACTGTAACTCGTGTTTCAGAGTGTGTCTTGGAGTCTCCCTTCAAATGTGTGAATTTGCCTTCTGAAGATTCTTAACTTGTGAAGATAGGGCCTCCCTCTCCTGTGGGTCCCAAAACAGTTTCTGGAAAGGCACCTACCTGCGTTTGTATGTGTGGGTGGGGTGGGGTGGGACTCTGGGGTCATATGAGAATCCATAAATTGATATGCTAAGAGCTACAGTGTGACAACATCCATTTCTGGCTGCTGTTTACTCCTTTCACTTCTCCCTATAAACTATCATGAGTAGAAAATCAAATTCTCTGATTCCATAACCTTTTTTTCTGCAAGAGTAGAGATGACATAAACTAAATATCTGAGACTTCCTAGTAAGAGACTTGACATGGCAGCAGACGGATGTGTTCCAGGGCCTGGAAACAGGATATGGGTCTGAAAGGAAAGGAGAGAAGAGCCTCGCTGGGGCTCCAGCTGAGAATGTGCAGCAGGCGGTCTCTGGGCAGCTACCTCCAGGTCCTGTCAGACTAGAATGTTAGCTCCCAGGCTGCTCTGCAGACCTCAGAGGGCAGAAGCTAGGGAGCCTGATACTTTGAAGAGCAACTGAGGGCATAGGTCTTTGGGTAACATGCTGGAGAGGAGGAGGGCCGTTACCTAGAACATGCTTCCCATTGGCACATAGAGAAAATGACAGCCTGTGTATGATGTGTGTGGGTCAAGAATGGGGCTGCCTACATACTCTGCCAGGAGGGCTAGCCGCCTCACGCTGTGCCAGGCCCTGAGGTCACGAGGATGGATATCTGGGCACAGCTCTGGTCCATTTGCACGTCCTCAAGTTCCTGCCAGGTGGGAGGATTCAGTGCTGGGCGTACAGTGTGGCAGCAGAGTCCCTGTCTGCTGGTACTTCCACAAGCAGGCCCTGCATGTGTGAACTGCTGAATGTTTTCCAAGTCACGGGAGCTGTAAGAGTGGGCCTAGGAGACGAGGCGTTGGCCAGGGAAGCTCTCCTGGAGGTTGTGGCACTCTTAGATCAGTCTTGCAGGTTCACAACTGACTGAGGAACTGTGGGATCTGAGGCATGGGAGGGGCTGTGGGTGTCCAGGTGATAGCTGGGCAGGGATGGCCACATGAAGAGGAAGGAAAAGATTTGGAAGGTGGTCAGGAAGCAAGCAAGGGCTTAAAGCCTGCTGACTTGGAACTGCATTCTATAAGCAATGGGAAGCCATGGAAGGCATCAGAGCAGGACATGGGAACTCAACCTTGGGCCTCTCAATGCTCATCCACCCCACCCGTATGCAGCCTGGCTTCTTGGGCAGGCGGTCTCCTCATGGTTTGGGCTCCTGTCCACCAGGCCTGGCTGTGCCCTCTGCTAGGCTGCCTCCCACAGGCTATCATCACTGTCCCCTTCTCCCTGACAAAGAACAACTGCAGAAACAGGAGAGATGAGGGAGGGTCCCTGAAATCTCTAAATATTAGTAAGTGACCACAGATGGCTTCAGTGTCAATCAAAAATTACCAATATTATCTTGGATAGGAACGGCTGGAAGGCAGGATTTATTTCCACATGAGCGAGAACTCAGTGAACTACCTTTAGAAATAGTGACCTCCTCCTGCTATTAGAGATACTCCATCAGGGACCAACTGACTGCAACAAGGAATTTGTGGAGGGGGTAGATGAGAAAGGCCCCGTCCAGGCCTAGGTGCCAGGTACTTGAAGCAACACAAACTGCCAATGAAGAACATGGTTAAAAAGGATGGTATTCGTGTTTTATTAAAACAAACCACATCTGCAAGCCATCTGCTCTTATTAATAAAAAACAATTTCTACAAATTCAAGTCTGCAAAGAGAGTAAGTGATGGGTACCGTTTCAGACCTGGATCCCAAGAAAGCTCAGTCCTGTGTTGAATGCTGCCGGAGGTGCCTGCTCCTGTCAGATGGCAGCTAGGAGTATCGGCTGTCTTAGCACTGCCATGCCCAACAGGAACCCACTGGCATGCCAACAGGTCCTGGCATGGCACAGCACTGTAGTTTTCAGGATAGTTCACATCCTCTGGGCTCATTTGAGCCTCACAGCACTGCTAGGTAGGGTCATTAATCCCACTTTACAGATGATCTCCCATCAAGTACAGCGTCTAGCCTGAGGTCACAAATGATTGTGGACAAAAACTGCAGTTTTTGTCCTTTATAGTTCAGCTCTGACTCTTGCTACAATACATGATTCCCAAAACCTCATATCTCCCTCGGGGTGTAAGACTTCCTCTAAGAGCCCACGGAAGGTAATCCAAAGGTAGACTCAATCCCACAGAGTAACCAGGCAAAAACAGGGCATCACAGGCCTGGTAAGAGAGGGGCCAGAGCAAGCAGGCACTAGCTAGACTGGCTGCATTCACCTGAACACTGTGGAAGAGCACAGACCCCAGCCCCACCACTAGCTGTGACATATTGGGCATGTTATTTATTCTCTAAGTTTTGCCGTGTGTACAACTGCCAAACTGTCTGTCTCCTAGGGGTGATGTAAGGATCAAATGAGTTAATAGTTGTAAAGCATTAGAACAGTGCCTGGCAAAATAGCAAGGATTTTTACTTGGACCCTGTGGCTGTGAGTCTGGGAATAAGTCATGCAGAGATGAACAGAGATATGGGGTCAAGCGTACCCATCTCCCTCTGTCAGGAATGCCCTCTGCCTGTCAGAATTCAGCTCTGGGCCATCCCCGGTAGGATTAATTTCCCTTTTCCTGGAGTGTAGTGTTTAAAACATCTAGCCAAGCTAGAGTTTTAAACGAACTGATTAGGACTAAAGAAGTTCCTTCTGCCTTGTATTCTACTTGTATTACACTGCCTCATATGAAATTACTGTTTTTAGGTTAAAAAAAAAAAAACAACTGGATATGGGCAGTTTTATATGGTTCAAACTAATTAATGCACTGAGAGTCTGTTTAAACCACGAGGGAGATTCAGCCTTGCGTTTTCCTCATCCTACCACTGCCCTCCTGCCAAGCACCTAAGAAGATAACTTAAGACAGTATAACTTCAAAACCACATAAGGAATTTGACAAACAGAATGATGAATGTTCAGAACCGAGGCACAGACCCTAGAAAGAGGCCTATCCCTCCCTCCTGGAGGAGCTGACTTTCCCAGAAGTCCTGCTGATTTAACCTTCTCTTTAACCTTCTCTGTTGACAACATCACTACTTTCTGGAAAGCAGGGGCTCTCCGCATTTCCTTGGCAACATTTTGGACCTGAGAAAAACAGGGATGCCTGAGCTGCCCAAACCCCACTCATGCTAAGTTCCTCTCCTTTTGATTCCAAGACAGTTGGGAAAACTGCCTATGGTTGCTTAGCAACAGTCATCTGCTGATTTCTTCCCAACATCCCCTAAGAAATGAATAAGCAGTAAAATCTTTCAGGTTGAAAGCTAGGCTGGAAGGGCTGGGCCAGAGACACATGGCTGGGTGCTGCCGGGTGGCCCAGTCCTTAATCTCTGTGGGTGACTTGAGGCAACTTTCTTTCACAACCTTATTCTCCCCAAATGTACAATGAGGTCAGGCTGGGTGATCTGTGAGGCTCTCCCAACTCAGCTGTTCTGATTCACTAGAAGCCAGCTAGTGGTCATCGACTCACTGCCTTGGAGGGAAGGGACTTTTTGAATTTTTCAGGGTGAGGAGGGCGTAGGACACGGCTGCCCTTAGAAATCTTCCAATCTAATTGGAAAGACAGGTCCCAGACTGTGGATTTCTTGTAGTTTGGGGAGACTTCCTGGGGCAGTTAAGCCTGGGGAAGACAGACAGGCAAAAAGAAGAAAGGGCTTTCCTGTATAAACGTGTGTGTATGGGAAACGGCAAAGGCAAGGGTATACAGGTGGAACTATGTGACCCAGTTCTGATTGAAGGGTCTCTGAAAAGAGCAGTAGGAGCTAGATGAGGGTACGTACTTTGGGGCAGACTAGAAAAGCCTTGAATGCTAGGGTAAAGTGATTCCCCCGCCCCCCTCCCCACTGTAGTCCTTGTGAAGCTTTGATAGTTCTAAGAAATTAAGTGAGGTTACAGGCAGATCACTCTGGCTGTAAGGTAGAAAATGAGCTTGGGAAAGTGTTCAGGCCAGGAGGCCAAGAACCTATTGCAGCTGCTCGTAAGGGAGGTGACATGGACAAGCTGAAGTAGAGTGAAGAGGAGGAAGCAGATCCAAGGGACATTAAGGCATAGAAGAGTCCTAGGGACTCTCACTCAGTCACATATTTATCTTGCACCTACTATGTGCCAGGCAGTTCTGGGTGCTATGTGAGCTGAAGCTGGGGATCATGTTCACTGACATGGTCAGGGTGCTTAAGGCTCACCTGTGGGCGTGTGCTTTCAGGAACCTGAACTAAAAGGCAGTGTAGTATGAGTGTCCTGGTGGCGGTGGCGGGGCCGCACGAGAGAGCAGCAGGAGAGGACCTGCAGGTTTAGGGCTCGTTTGAAACTCGCCTACTAGGAGAGGAACTATACAAACCACAGGGCAGGACTGGTCGGGGAGACGATGGGAATGCTTACAGAGGAGGTCGTAGACCAGCTCCGTCTGGATGCGGCAGAGTAGAGCCGTGGAGAGCCTAAGGCGGTCACTAGGGTCTCGGCCACTAGGGCAGCCGGGAGATGCTGATGGCCCCTTCCCAGAGCCGCAGGGCCAGGTAGAGCGGCTCCTGGAAGGCGGCCCGGAAGGTGTGTAGGTGGCTCATGCCGTCCGTCACATCGTAGAAGGCCAGGACGCCGGCCTCGTAATCCAGGAAGACACCGAGCCGGTCAGGGTCGTGGCGGGGCCGCAGGCGGCTGCGCTGGCAGTCGTGGAAGGCCCAGTACTCGAGGTCATAGCGTTTGAGGCACCAGGACTGGCGGTTGCAGCCCAGGCGGGCGGCGTCCGAGGCCCCGTGGCGGCGCAGGGAGCCGTAGGCCGCGCCCACCCACCAGCCGACGCCCGCCTCCTGCACATCCACTTCCCAGTAGTGGCGGCCGGCGGCGAAGCAGTCGCGGCTCAGCACCTGCCACAGCGCGTCGAAACGCAGCGCGGCAGTGGGTCCCAGGCGTCCGAGGAGGCCGCAGCGTACCGTCAGGAGGTCAGCAGAAAGGCGCAAGCGCGCGTGCATCGTGTCGGGCTCCAGACAGGGTGTGCGCGCGTCTGTAGAGGGCGGGGACACCGGGCCAAGCCTGAGGGGCGGGGCCAGCGACCCGGGCGCGCCCCGCCCCGCCCCGCCCCGCCCCCGGGAGAACGACCGAGCGTGCGCAGACTGTCCTGCGCTTGTTTACTGTAGAAAACTGGAAACACGCGAATCACCAGTGGGGAGGTGATCGGGGAACACGGGGAGGAGACAGCATTTTAATGCACATCCGTTGTACAGCTTGAATTTTGTACAGTAGAATTTGTTGCCAATTTCTAAAAATTTAAAAATAACGCTATTCACTATTTTAACACTTGGGTGTCCTTCTAAATTTTTTTACTTGCCCCTTTATGGTTTTTTTCTTAACATTGGTGTCATACCATACAGACTCTTGGCAATTTGTTTTTTAAATGTATTGATGTATTTATGAACATTTTACCACATTGTATAATATTCTTTTATAAGAGCATTTTAATGGCAACGTTAAGATTTGACATATAGATGAATTCGAATTTAACCTATACCTTCCCCCTGCTTTAAAAAAATATTTAAGCTTTTAAGAAGACTTTTAAAAACACTAATAATACCTCTTTATATATCTGATTATTTAGGCTATATGCCTAAAAGAATTGCTGGGTCCATGGCGATGATTGCATTTTTAAGGCTTTTGCCAAATTGTCCTCCAGAAAAGTGGTGGTGATTTGAACTCCCAGTTACAGTTCTTGTTGCATTATACACATTTGGAGACATGAAGTTAGAGAAAAATCTAGGTCTTAGGGCATGTGCATGTTCAACTTTAGTAGATACTACCAGATAATTTTCTTGGTAATATTTTGGAGTTTTCTGGAGAGTGGTTTTATGTATCTTTGTTAGATTTATTCCTAAGTTTTCAGAAAGTGTTACTAAAAATAATGTTTTTAACATTTCATTATCTAATTGTTTATTACCAGTACATGACCTAAATCAAATCCCTTATGATTATACAGTGGAAGTGAGAAATAGATTTAAGGGACTAGATCTGATAGAGTGCCTGATGAACTATGGACGGAGGTTCGTGACATTGTACAGGAGACTGGGATCAAGACCATCCCCATAGAAAAGAAATGCAAAAAAGCAAAATGGCTGTCTGGGGAGGGCTTACAAATAGCTGTGAAAAGAAGAGAGGCGAAAAGCAAAGGAGAAAAGGAAAGATATAAGCATCTGAATGCAGAGTTCCAAAGAATAGCAAGAAGAGATAAGAAAGCCTTCCTCAGCGATCAATGCAAAGAAATAGAGGAAAACAACAGAATAGGAAAGACTAGAGATCGCTTCAAGAAAATCAGAGATACCAAGGGAACGTTTCATGCAAAGATGGGCTCGATAAAGGACAGAAATGGTATGGATCTAAGAGAAGCAGAAGATATTAAGAAGAGGTGGCAAGAGTACACAGAAGAACTGTACCAAAAAAGATCTTCAAGACCAAGATAATCACAATGGTGTGATCACTCACCTAGAGCCAGACATCCTAGAATGTGAAGTCAAGTGGGCCTTAGAAAGCATCACTATGAACAAAGCTAGTGGAGGTGATGGAATTCCAGTGGAGCTTTTTCAAATCCTGAAAGATGATGCTGTGAAAGTGCTGCACTCAATATGCCAGCAAATTTGGAAAACTCAGCAGTGGCCACAGGACTGGAAAAGGTCAGTTTTCATTCCAATCCCAAAGAAAGGCAATGCCAAAGAATGCTCAAACTACCACACAATTGCACTCATCTCACACGCTAGTCAAGTAATGCTCAAAATTCTCCAAGGCAGGCTTCAGCAATATGTGAACCGTGAACTTCCGGATGTTCAAGCTGGTTCTAGAAAAGGCAGAGGAATCAGAGCGCAAATTGCCAACATCCACTGGATCATGGAAAAAGCAAGAGAGTTCCAGAAAAACATCTATTTATTTCTGCTTTATTGACTATGCCAAAGCCTTTGACTGTGTGGATCACAATAAACTGGAAAATTCTGAAAGAGACAGGAACACCAGCCTACCTGACCTGCCTCTTGAGAAACCTATATGCAGGTCAAGAAGCAACAGTTAGAACTGGACATGGAACAACAGACTGGTTCCAAATAGGAAAAGGAGTACGTCAAGGCTGTATATTGTCACCCTGCTTATTTAACTTATATGCAGGGTACATCATGAGAAACACTGGGCTGGAAGAAGCACAAGCTGGAATCAAGATTGCCGGGAGAAATATCAATAACCTCAGATATGCAGATGACACCACCCTTATGGCACAAAGTGAAGAACTAAAAAGCCTCTTGATGAAAGTGAAAGAGGAGAGTGAAAAAGTTGGCTTAAAGCTCAACATTCAGAAAACTAAGATCATGGCATCTGATCTCATCACTTCATGGGAAATAGGTTGGGGAAACAGTGGAAACAGTGTCAGACTTTATTTTGGGGGGCTCCAAAATCACTGCAGATGGTGACTGCAGCCATGAAATTAAAAGATGCTTACTCCCTGGAAGGAAAGTTATGACCAACCTAGATAGCATATTCAAAAGCAGAGACATTACTTTGCCAACAAAGGTCTGTCTAGTCAAGGCTATGGTTTTTCCAGTGGTCATGTATGGATGTGAGAGTTGGACTGTGAAGAAAGCTGAGCGCCGAAGAATTGATGCTTTTGGACTGTGGTGTTGGAGAAGACTCTTGAGAGTCCCTTGGACTGCAAGGAGATCCAACCAGTCCATTCTAAAGGAGATCAACCCTGGGATTTCTTTGGCAGGAATGATGCTAAAGCTGAAACTCCAGTACTTTGGCTACCTGATGCAAAGAGTTGACTCATTGGAAAAGACTCTGATGCTGGGAGGGATTGGGGGCAGGAGGAGAAGGGGACGACAGAGGATGAGATGGCTGGATGGCATCACCGACTCGATGGACGTGAGTTTGAGTGAACTCCAGGAGTTGGTGGACAGGGAGGCCTGAAGTGATATGAAGTCGCTCAGTCGTGTCTGACTCTTTGTGATCCCATGGACACCAGGCTCCTCCGTCCATGGGATTTTCTAGGCAAGAGTACTGGAGTGGGTTGCCATTTCCTTCTCCAGGGAACTTCCCAACCCAGGAATCGAACCCAGGTCTCCCACATTGTAGACAGACACTTTACCATCTGAGCCACCAGGGAAGTCACTTGGCGTTCTGCAATTCATGGGGTCGCAAAGAGCTGGACATGACTGAGCGACTGAACTGAACTGATCTGAACAATTGATTTCTGTATGCTGACATTACATCTGGCAGCTTTTCTAATTCATTCGTTAACTAATTTATAGCTTAATTTGGATTTCTGTAAAGAATCATGTCACCTTTGCATAAGGATCTCTTTTTACTCTTTTCCTGTCCTTAGAGCTTGCATTTCTTTTTCTTGCCTCAAGGCACTCTCTAGGACATCTAGAACGATATTGCATAGTAGTGGTTATACTGGACATCCTTTTCTCCTATTCCTGGGTAAATATCCAACAGAAATGCATATAGTTGCATCAAAAGATATGTACAAGGATGTCATAGCAATGTTATTCAGTATAGGCCAAAGCTGAAACAATCCATAATGTCCATCAATAGGCACTAGGTGTGCTATGTTCAAACGATGGACTACTACACCACACTGAAAATCAACAAGCTACTGCTACACACGATCATATGGCTAAGTCTCACAGATGTTATGTTGTTCTGTCGAAGAAGACACAAGAGTACAGCCTGAGTGACTTAAGTATATGAAAGTCAAGGACAGGCAAAAGTAATCTATAGTTAGAAGTCAAGAGAGTAGTTACCCTTTGGGGATAGTGAACTGGCATGAAGAAGGGTTCTGGGGAGCTGGAAATTTCCATTTCATGGTCTGAAGGAAGTTATTAAATGTGTTCACTTTTTAAAATCATTGAGCTATAACCTTTGATTTGTATTCTTTTATGTATTTTATATCTGTTAACGATTAGTTTAAAAAAATACATGCCCAGTAATTCCACTTTGAGAAATTACTCTTAAAAAATAATTCAAAAATGAGTTAAGGTGTATTCAATCACTTATTAATTCAACAAATAAGTACAGGAATGGATCTTTATTGCAGCATTGTTTACAGAAATGAAAGTGTAAAGCTGCCTAAATGTCCAAAATGTATGAGATTGATTTAAATATGGCATATTCAATGGAATGCCATGTATCCTGTAAAAAAAATGATATCTGTATTTATTGAAGTAGGAAATTGTTCAACCTATACTATTAAATTTTTTAAATTACACAAGAATATCTATAATATGATTCCATTTTTTAAAATCTGTACACACATGTACTTTTAAAATGTCTGGAAGAACATATGCCAAAATATTAACATTTATTTCTGGGGGAGGCAATTGTTTTTTCATATAAGTAATTTGTAATTCTCTACAAGAAGCATGCATTACTTGTATAATTTTTTAAAAACAAAGATATCCACAATATATCAGTAAATAAAAACACAAATTGCAAAACAGAATGTATAGTATGACACCGTGTTTGTAAAATATATATATATTAAATATTTATCATTGTATGTATATATAGATATGCCAAAGAAAGTTAAAAGGGCAAATAGTAGTAGTTATCTACTACTACTTGTCTGCTTGGTAGGTAAGCAGAAAAATTTCCAAAGCTCTTCAGTGATTTATGAGTTATTTTATTTTAAAAAATTTTGTTTTCTACAGTGAACATGTATTATTTCTGAATTTAAAAAAAAAAAACTGATAATAAGGGTTGGAAAAAAACAAAGGTGTGTCTCTCAGGAAAAAAGGGAGGCCCCTCTACTTCAGTGACCCTTCTTCCCCACCATTACACCCCGCCCTCTTCCCCCTCTCCGCACACCTGGGGTCTTACATTTTAAGAAGAGTGATCGCTCTGGTGAGGGGCTTGTTTTCAACAAGGAACCGGGCTGGACGCAGGAGGAGCCCGAGAGCTGACAGTTCCTACCTGTAATGAATTGTGAGAAATCAGTGCCTGGTGTCTAGGCAAGCAGCACAAACTACAAAACATTACTAAAAACATTTCAAAACTGGAGATTCACATAATCTCTCCCCCAAGAATGGCATGCAAATTTAAGTAGCAAATGCAAATTCACAGTAACAGGAAAGCTCCAGGACAAGTCTCAGATCTACAGAGAAAAACATACTTTCTAAGGGAAGCAAATTAAGCACTGGCAGGGCAGTGTGAGTGAGCCCTGGACATGGGGAGGAAACTGCAGGCTCCAGGACCATGCAGAGAATCAACCATGTATTCAATGGTCAAGGAAGGGGCAATTTCATGGCAGACATGCAAATTCTAGGATAAAGATAGAAAACAGGAACTTAAAGCTAAGCCCTCAGCAAGGTCATATTCATCCAGGTCAAAGGGAGTTCAGGTAAAAGGTCCTACTCCTTTCATATTCATCCAGGTAAAAGGTCATACTCATCCAGGTAAAAGAGAATTCAGGGGAAACCCAGGTCACAATCCCTGTCTCTAACAATTCAGTCAGGTAAATGAGGAGAGAAATGGGCATGCTTGAACTATACCGCAAGGCAGAAAGTGCTCTGGATCCAAGAAGTGATATGAAAGGGCTCCAGGGCTTAGAAGGCTCAGTGAAGGCTTCCTGGAGGAGGAAGCACCTCAGCTGGCCCTTAAAGATTGGGGGAAGGTTTGGACACCCAGAAAAAGGATGGGAGGCTTTCCCAAGAATATAGCAGGAGCAAAGATAGGTGCTTGGAGTATTATATAAAGTGAGGAGCCAAGGAAGGTGTTTGAAGGAGCGTAGACACAAGCAGAAGAATTTCTAAGGCTCCCTCTGATGGGGAATGGCCGGGGGAGGGTGAGAGTAGAGACATCCTGTGGGTAGGCTCAGGGCTGACCTGGGGCAGCAGGAATGGAAAAGGAGCCGGGTTCAGGACATACTGCAGTGGTACAAGTCCCAAGGCTTAACTCTACTGGGAGCGGGGAATGAAGAGTAGATTGGAGGCAAGCAGCAGCGGTTTGGGGGTTAGTGGGTGGAAGATGCTGGATTCCATTTCAGCCTGTTGAACCTGCAGTGTCTGTGGAACTCACAGGGAGGGCGGTGAGGCGGGATGCTGGAAGGGCAGTGGGGGCTGCAAGACCCCATCTCCTTGGAGCCTTCCTGGGAGGCAGTACCTCTCAGTATTACCTGTGACAGTGAGAATGATGGCCTCATCTGGAGGTGGATGAGGGTGATGGCCTGGGAGGAAACAGACTCCAGGGGAAGGGAACACAATCGCTGGGACCAGAGTCTGTCTTAATTCTGCCTTGACTCCTACCAGCTGTGTGACCTAGGGCAAGTCAATTAGCCTCTCTGACTCTCAGCTTCCTCATCTGTAAAACGGGGGATAACGAAGGCGTCTACCACATACATGGGGTGGTGCTGTTTGTTGTGCTTTTTTAGCAAAGCGCAGAGAATACATGAAGCAAATGACCGTTGGTAATCTTGCCATCAACGTGAGCTTCAATTGTGGTCTGCCATTTTTTGATCATGGAGTGTATTTTGACATGAATAAGATCCAAGCCATGAAAGGCAGTTTTTGCCCTTAACATCTTTGGGAATTAGCTTTAATTCTCTAAATGCAGCTTCATCATTCTACAGATCAGCAAGACTCACTTCAAAAGGTGACCTTCAGGGCCATCAGATGCAATTTGGGTTGCTACAGTTCTTGTGACTAGGGTTTTCCCAGAATTTCTTATTTGGAACATAGCTGCTGGTTTCACAACCTTTCTTAGAAAACAGATCAACCACTCACGGATCAACCCAACCACTGGGTTTCTTCTTGGCTTCCTTTTTGCTGCCTTTTGTCAAGCACTTGCTCTTGCAAATCCCTATAGTGCCACTCAGACAGCCAAAAGGGCTGTTCCTTCCAATTCTAAGTGCTCTTTTTTCATCTCAGAATATGACAACTTCTTTCTAGTTGTTCAGTTCAAAATCTTTGGAGTTTCCTTGGTATCTCTCTTCTTCCCTTCTTGTGCCCACATCTACTCTAATTGACTGCTTCCACCCCCTGCCCTTTGCTCTTCCTCCAGCAAGTCAAACTCACAATTGCCTTGTGCCTCAGGACCTTTGCACTTGCTTTCCCCTCTACCTAGAAGACATTTTCCCCCAGATGTAACAGCAGCAGTAACAATAACAGCTAGTGCTCACAGGTGCTTATTACGCCTGAGCACTATTCTGAGCACTTTACATGTAAGAACCCACTTAATCCTTACAACAACTCTATGAGACGGGACTATGTTATCTTCATTCTATGGATGCAGAAACTGCTGCTGCTGCTACTACTGCTAAGTCACTTCAGTCGTGTCAGACTCTGTGCAACCCCATAGACCGCAGCCCACCAGGCTCCCCCATCCCTGGGTTCTCCAGGCAAGAACACTGGAGTGGGTTTCCATTTCCTTCTCCAATGCATGAAAGGGAAAAGTGAAAGTGGAGTCGCTCAGTTGTGTCCGACTCTTAGCGACCCCATAGACTGCAGCCTACCAGGCTCCTCTGCCCATGGGATTTTCCAGGCAAGAGTACTGGAGTGGGATGCCATTGCCTTCTCCGATGGATGCAGAAGCAGAGGCATAGAAAAGTTAGGTGCCCTGTTCCAGATGGCAGGGTTAGGAAGTGGTGGGCCTGGGATAGGAGCCCAGGCAGTGTGGCTCCAGAGTCCATGCCTGTGACCACTAAGCTGTCTGGCCCATGCTTCAAGCCACCTCCCCTTCTCAGAGAAGCCTTCCCCACTTCCCCATAGAAAATAGCTCTTTCTCCTGGTCACCCTCTATTCTCCTTACTCAGCATTATTTTTTCAAGGCACTTCTTACTGCTGATACGTATTCATTAGTTGACTGTCTTCCCCTTAAAAGACTGAGCACCACAAAGGCAGGGGCACTGTTTTGTGCCCTGCCATGCCCAGCACATACAGGGGCTCAATAGCTGTTTTGAATGAATCCTAATAACAGAGATGAAGGGATGGATATTTCTGAGCACTTGCCTTGTGTCAGGCCCTATGGTGACCTCAGAGATGGACCCAAAGTGGTTCTTGCCCTCCAGGCATTTAAGAGAGGCAGAGAAGGGCCCATATATCCAGCTCACAAACACCCCCAGGCAGGAGATGGAGCGGGCCCAGGGCAGAGGGGCGGATGGCTGAGAGAGCAAGGGAGCCCATGGAAGCGCTTCCCAAGTAAGTGCAGCTGTGGGCCTTGACCTGGCAGAGGAGGTTGGGGGAGTTGGTCTGTCCAGCTGGGAGCTGAGTGCAGGCAAAGCTGAGGTGAGGCAAGACCCCAGGAGTGACTGAGGGGCAGGAGTAGAGCAGAGAGGCTGTGAGAGACAGGACCTATCTCGGGATGAGTAGGAGGTGAGGTTGGCAGGGAGGGTTGGGCCCAGCCTTGGGCCTCTGTGCGGGAGAGACATGATTCAGACATGACTGCACCATCTCTAACGACGGCACTAGGGAGTGAAGGACCCAAGGTTGGTCACACAGTGACTTACTTTCCTTAAGGCGGACATCCAGTGGCGTCTGCAGCAGGCTCTGCATGGCTTCCACAAGGTCCTTAAAGAAGCTCTTGACGGGCTCGAATGAGTGGGGCACAGGGTGGCACAGCTCCCCCAGGCTCATCTGCTGCTGTATCTGCTGCTCAGCGGCTGTGTACTCCTGCGAGGGCACGCGGGGCTCAGGGTAGCTTGGGGCCATGTTCTAGTCTCCACCATCACGCCCAGGAACAAACCCAGCCAGCGAGCATAGGCCCCACCTGGTCCTGACACCTGCTGCCAGCCCGGACCCCCACCCCCAGTGCTGGGGGGCTGTTGGTTCTTCTGTCCCTCCCTGCGGTGTGCACTGAGGTCCACTCTGTGCATTAGGGGCCGAGGGAGGAGGCAGGCTGATTGCCCTTGCCTTTAGCTCACCGCCTTGAAAGGGACCCCAAAGCTTTACAGACACTGTGACAGGGATTGGTCTGAGGTACAGGGGAACAAAAAGAGTGAGGGGCCAGCTTTCCTGGTGGGGAGGTGCTCCTGGGGCATGTCCAAAATGGGCAACAGAAAACCACATCCCCAAAAATGAAAGCCAAAGACTCTGGAAGCTCAACTGGAAAGCTGACCGAGGGGGCGTGCCCACCAGAGTGGCGGGCTGTCCTGTTTTCTATCTGGACAGCACCTTTTATTAAATACCCTTCCTGTGTTAAGCGTGGCTTTGCTAAGTAGAAGCTTGAACACGGTCCTGGTCCCCCTTGCACCCACAGCATCTTCACTCCAAGTTCTGGATGTGGAAGTGAGGGTGGGTGGTGACAGTGGCGTGTGGCTGTCAGGGACACCAGTGGTGAGGTTCCGGGGGGCGGCCTTGGGTGGTGGTGTGAGCCGCGACATCTTGCCCGGGGGGGAAGCAGTAGGGTCTACACTGGGGCAAGCCTGTGCCACAGCCTTGGCTTCACCCCTGTGGCTGGCCTGGTCTCTTCCCCGACTTTCTGGCCCTCCTACAGACCCTGTGTGATACCGAATACTTTCATAAACTGCTTTCTTGCTTAAAACAGTTACAGAAAATTCTCTTGTTCGCACCTAAGATTCCCTGTCCGCACTTTCTGGAGAGTTGTCCCAGGCAAGGATTTAGAAGACAGCAGATTGCCTTAGGTGAGCAGGCCCTGGCTGGTTGGCAGAGCTGCCCAAGATGGGAGGGGCAGATGGATTCCTCAGGAAGGAAGGAAGGTGGCTGGGCACTTGGCAGGAGGGACGCTGGGCCTTGGGAGGGGTTATGGGTACTCTCTAAGCCCTGTCTACCTAGGAAGCTACAAGTCTAGAGCCCGTCTTCATCTGGGTGGGGAGAAGGGAATTTGTGGGGAAAGAGGGCTAAGGTCATACACAGAGGGCTGGACAGGGAGTCAGAGCACTAGCAGAGAGGGCAGGGAGCAGCTCGGGGTAGCAAGAGGGTGACCAAGAGGGTAGATGGGTGGGGTGCGGCTGGGAAGAGGGATGAGGGACAAATGGGACCACCTGGTAACACCAAACTGCAGCATTTAGCATAGGGCCTGACACATAGAAGGTTCTTGCTTAACGTTCATAATGGAATAAATGAATGAAACCAAGCATATCTACTTCTTGCCTTTGCAAACTCAAAGAACAGCCATATAGCCACGTATCTCTCTGCCAGAAACCAGCTGTCATCTTGGATTCCCCTAATCACCAAGCCTGTCACATCTCTCAAACCTGCTTGCTTCTCCGCATCCCCACTACCCCTTCACTGGTCCAGCCCCTCATCATCTCTCTCCTGGATACCTGTGGTCTCCTCCCCACTTCCCTTCCATCCTCCAACCTGTCACAGTGATCTTTCTAAACCATTGATCCGACCATGTCATCCCTCAGTCCCAAACATTCCCCTGACCCCTTTTCTCTTTACAAGACAAAGTCTAAACTCCATGACTAGGCATATAAGATCCTGCATCAACTAACCCTGGCCTCCTTATCCAGTTGCATCTCCTAACAACCCCTCCCCTCTCATAACCCTGCCCTGCCTCCAGCAAGGCTGAACCCAAATGCTTCCCCAGCCTGCCAAGCTCTCGCAGGCACATGGTTCCTTCTGCCTGGTATGTTCTCTCTGCTCCATCCCTCTATATATACCCAGTGAGCTCCTCCTTATCCCCTCACACCAGCTCCACCGTCACCTCCTCCTGGAAGCCTTCCCTGATTCCCCATACAGAACCGGACTTTTTTGGACACACCTTTACTTGCTAATTTGAAATGGCCAAGGCCACATAAAGGTATAAGAGTGGAAATATCCTCCAGGGACTGGCTTGACTAGTTTTGTACTGACTTATTTGCCTGCCTTATTTTGCAGCCAGAGCCCATGCTCATCTGTGGTTATTCTCAGTGCCATCTTCACTTAGTTGTACTCTGTCTCATCCTACAAACCTTTAAAGCATCTTACAGAAGTTATCCAATGCTGCACAATTTGCCTTTACTGAGAAAAGTGAAGCCAAGAGAGAACCACGGTAAGAATGTAAGCTAGAAGCCAGTGAGATGAGGCACAAACCATATGAACAAAGTCTATCCCAGCTATATGAAACATATTTGGCTCTGAGCTTCCCAGAAGCCATGCCAAAGAGAAAAAGGAAGAGTCAGATGAGTAGAAAAGCAATCCAAGAGCACAGGTGACTGCACAGGAGCCTGGTGGATCAGATGGTAAAGAATCTGTCTGCAGTGCAGGAAACCCGGGTGTGCTCCCTGGGTTGGGAAGATCCCCTGGAGGCGGGCATGGCAGCTCACTCTTGGAGAATCCCATGGACAGAGGAGCCTGGTGGGCTACAGTCTGTGGGATCTCAAAGAGTCGGACACTGAGCGACTACACTTTCACTTTCACTGACAGAAGAGTTTCTCCCCTGGCTCCCTGAAGACAGGAACTCCACCCTCAACAGCAGGCTTTCACTTAGTGTAGCAGTGAATGTCACAGGACTAGTTTTTAGACTCTCTTTCAGTATAACAGCCTCCAACAGAGCCCAGTGGCCAAGGAGTCCCGTCCTTCTCTCCCCTTTAAACAAACTGTGACTCAGCTCTCGAAGTCTGCTTAGTAGATTTTGCAAGGATACCTGATTTTCCAAGAGTGATGTTTCCATTAAGACTGTATAGTCAGAGGACCGGGCAGAGATGTCTTGTGGCTTTAGATTCAGACAGACCTGATCCCTGATCTACCACCTACCAGCTGCATAATCTTGGATGAGTTCCTGCATCTCCTGGAGCCTCAATTTCTCCTTAGTATAATGACATGAGAATATCTAATTTGCAGAGTTCTTAGTAAATATTAGAGCTAAGATAACTAAAGTGCTTGAAACACAGAGGCCCTCAAAAATGGTGATCGATAATATCATTTAACTAGTCCAAGATGTATATTATCTTCCTAACAATGTATATTTTCTGACTTGTGTGGGGGCAAGGAAGTCTACATGCTGGCAAAGAAATTCTCTGTGTATTTACTCAATGTATGAACACTGTGTTCAGTGCCGCATTAGCCAAGATGAAATATGATGGCCAGTGTCCACTATGGAGCAGAAACCCAGCATTACCTGCAGCAGCTGTACAGGATTGGTTTCTTGGCTGATAGCCCAGACCCTGTTGGACAGAGTGTTCATGACATCAATTTGTTCCCCACAAGACTTGATTTGCTCCGTGTACGCCTGCAGGGCAAGCTGTGTGTTTTTATCAATGAATTTCTTGGCCAGAGCTTCCTCTTCTTCAAGTAGTAATCTGAGTTCAGTAAATTTTCCGGTCAGCCAGGTTTTACTTGACTCTGCGTGAGCCTAAAAAAACGAATAATACGAAACCAGTTGTAGATGATATAATTGCCAACCAGGAAATCTAAAATAATCAACATGAAAAGAAACTATTACAACTTCTATAAAGAGAGTTCATCACTTTAGCTTTTTTATAAAAAGCTTTCCTAAGTACTAGCTATAACCAACTGGAAAATGTATGGAGAAATAAAGATCATTTTTAAAGCAGCAGAAAAAACAGCAAAATATTTAAAATTAAACCCAACAAAAACTGTAAAGGCCTAGATAAATAAAAGCATAACATTGTATGGAAAGACAAAACCTGAATGCATGGAAGAAAAACCATGTCTTTTCTGGGAAGACTGATTACTATAAAAATGTCATTTGTCTCCAAATTGGTGTATAAATTGGATACAATCCCAATCAAAGTCTTAACATGCATATTAACCAACTGTTAAATTATTGTGAGAGAGAATAAGTATAGGAAAAGTCAAAAACTGTTTTTTAAAGGATCAATGAAGGGGAATTCTCTGGCAGTCCAATGGTTAGGATGCCATGTTTTCACTATTAAGGGCTGCATTTGATTAGTCAGGGAACTAAGATCCTGCAAGCCTCATGGCATAGACAAAAAATAAAGATCTATGAAGGATGAGCTGCCTTGTTGGTGTTTAATCACTAAGTCGTGTCTGACTCTTTGCGACCCCATGGACTTGTAGCCCAATCAGGCTCCTCTACCCATGGGATTTCCCAGACAAGAATACTGGAGTGGGTTGTTATTTCCTTCTACAGGGGATCTTCCCGACCCAGGGATGGAACTCGGGTCTCCTGCTTTGCAGGCAGACTCTTTACTGTCTGAGCCACCAGGGAAGTCAAAACGAACTGTAAAGATACAGGATTTAAAACTATGTGGTTCAGGCATAGGCAAAAAGATCAAGAGAAAGAATAGCTTAGAAAAGTTCAGTTCAGTTCAGTTCAGTCGCTCAGTTGCGTCTGACTCTTTGCGACCCCATGAATCACAGCACGCCAGGCCTCCCTGTCCATCACCAACTCCCGGAGTTCACTCAGACTCACGTCCATCAAGTCAGTGATGCCATCCAGCCATCTCATCCTCTGTCATCCCCTTCTCCTCCTGCCCCCAATCCCTCCCAGCATCAAAGTCTTTTCCAATGAGTCAACTCTTCACATGAGGTGGTCAGAGTACTGGAGTTTCAGCTTTAGCATCATTCCTTCCAAAGAAATCCCAGGGCTGATCTTCAGAATGGACTGGTTGGATCTCTTTGCAGTCCAAGGGACTCTCAAGAGTCTTCTCCAACACCACAGTTCAAAAGTATCAATTTTTTGGTGCTCAGCCTTCTTCACAGTCCAACTCTCACATCCATACATGACTACTGGAAAAACCATAGCCTTGACTAGACGGACCTTAGTCGGCAAAGCAATGTCTCTGCTTTTGAATATACTATCTAGGTTGGTCATAACTTTTCTTTCAAGGAACAAGCGTCTTTTAATTTCATGGTTGCAATCACCATCTGTAGTGATTTTGGAGCCCCCCAAAATAAAGTCTGACACTGTTTCCACTGTTTCCCATCTATTTCCCATGAAGTGATGGGACCGGATGCCATGATCTTAGTTTTCTGAATGTTGAGCTTTAAGCCAACTTTTTCACTCTCCTTTTCACTTTCATCAAGAGGCTTTTTAGCTCCTCTTCGCATATCTGAGGTTATTGATATTTCTCCTGGCAGTCTTGATTCCAGCTTGTGTTTTTCCAGTCCAGCGTTTTCTCATGATGTACTCTGCATATAAGTTAAATAAGCAGGGTGACAATATACAGCCTTGACGCACTCCTTTCCCTATTGGGAACCAGTCTGTTGTTCCATGTCCAGTTCTAACTGTTGCTTCCTGGCCTGCATACAGATTTCTCAAGAGGCAAGTCAGGTGGTCTGGTAGTCCCATCTCTTTCAGAATTTTCCACAGTTTATTGTGATCCACACAGTCAAAGGCTAGAAAAGTATAAATAAATATATTTGTTGAATTATATATAATTATATATTTATATTTGTTTATATAATTATATATTAATATTTAATTATATATAATTCAAGAGATGGTGTTGGTACAGCATGCAATTAATCATCTATTTGATAAAACTGTTAGATACTTACTTTATTCTGTATACAAACATAAAGTCAGACAGAATCCCACCTGTGAAGTACTCTTGTGAAAAATGTAAATCTGAATCTGATTAAGCCTCTAGCTCTAACTTAAAGATATAATTTAGAAGACATGTAGAGGACAGAGGAGCATGTTTACCATCAACTTAAGAAATACATCAATCAACTGCATTTTGAAAACTTTATTTCACTCGTAATTCAAACGAACAAAATATGACATTTATAAAACAACTGGGAATGTGACTACTGGTTGGATAGTTGATGATATTGAGGAGCCATTGTTAATATGGTGATATTAATATGATATTATGATGATGCTACCTGATTTAAAATACTTTTTTAAGTATTTAAAATTGATACTTGATTTTAAAAATGAGTCCTTATCTTATAGATACAATATGCTCAGAGTTTTACCAATGAAATTATATGTCTAGATGACATGTATGTACGCTTGAGGTTTTCCACAATAAAAGCCAAACAGACAATTCTAAATAAATTAAAGCACTATACATTAAAAAATAATAAACCTATCAAAATGAAATATAGAACAATTTTATTTTTAAAAACTTGGGAAGGGAGGACCTCCATAAGACTCAGATAGCAAAAAGGGGGTCATGACAAGTTGGATTACATGAAAAAAGAAACTCTTCACGAGAGGCAAGGCACTATAAACAAAGCTACATGACAGGTGACAAACTACACAGCTTACTGTCCATAACATATCGTGCAAAATAAATCATTCCATTTAAAAATGGACCAGAGGTATACAAGTGTCAATAGACATAGGAAGAGGTGCCTCAGCATCCCAAACAATCAAGATCAAGGAAGTGAGCAGCACTATATATATATACTGGCCATCAGTCTGGAAAAAATGCTAACTGATAGATAACACCAAGAATCCCTAAGGGTATGTGGAATAGGCATTTACATACATCGTGAGTGGCAGTGTCTATTAATAGCTATGACAATTTGTAGAGGGTGATATAACATCGAAATTTTAAATGTTAAATCCTTTGATGCAGCAACTCCTCTTGCAGGAATTGATCCTAGAAAATGTTTTCACATGTGCATAGAGATTTGTGTAACAAGACACTCACTATAGCACTGTTGGTGACAGAGAAAAGTTGGATAAAAGTTTCAATATGAGAAGTATATGTATGTTCATTGTACAAATTATGCCGCATTCACACACTGAAATAACATACAGTGATTTAAAACGAATTCAGTGTTTTGATATGTGCTATAATTCAGATGACTCTTGAAGATATGATGTTAAATGAAATAAGCCAGACACAGAAGAACAAATGTTGTATGCTTCCACTGATATGAAATATCTAGAAAAGCCAAATTCATAGAGACAGGAGGTAGACTAGAGGTTACCAGGAGCTAGTGGGAGGGGAATCAGAGAAGGCCATAGCACCCCACTCCAGTACTGTTGCCTGGAAAACCCCATGGACGGAGGAGCCTGGTAGGCTGCAGTCCATGGGGTCGCTAAGAGTCGGACACGACTGAGCAACTTCGCTTTCACTTTTCACTTTCATGCACTGGAGAAGAAAATGGCAACACACTCCAGTGTTCTTGCCTGGAAAATCCCAGGGACAGGAGACCCTAGTGGGCTGCCATCTATGGGGTTGCACAGAGTTGGACACGACTGAAGCGACTTAGCAGCAGCAGGAGCAATGGGAGGGGAATGGGAAGTACTTGCTTAGTGATTACAGAGTTATGTTTAGGGTAATGAAGAAGTTTTGAAGACAGTGCTGATGGTTGCACAATACTGTGAATGTAATTAATGCCACTGACTTATACACTTAAAAATGGTTAAAATGGTAATTTTTATGTGTATTTTGCCACACACACACAAAGAATGCAGTGGACCTATATATCCTGTCGTGGAAAGCTCTTTAAGACATCATGTCAAAAGGGGCAAGCTGCAGAATAATACATACAGGATGGTCTCATTTATGTAAAAAATCACAAAATAAAAACCGTATATGGATATCTGTATCTGTATGTCTGCACGTGCATTTAAAATATCTGTCTGGTCATGTTTGGGGAGAGGTGTAGGGTTGGGGAAGATGGTCAAGAGGGATTCTTACTTTGTATTTTCCAAAGATCTACACTATATTCTAATACACTATTTAAATTTTAAAAACTGAAATGTGTTTATGCATTATTAGTGCAATTAAAAACTAAAATCATTAAAAAAAATAGGCTAGTATCTTTCCTCAAACCAAACATTTATACAACCCACAAGCAGGAAGATCCTTGGTATCCAGGCAGGCGTGGGGGTGAGCAGGCTCCCCTGTGGTGCCAAGCAGTGTCCCCTGTGGTGCCATGTTCTCTCCTTAGTTGGGCAAGAATGTGTGGTTTGTCAGGATCTAGGGGATGAGTTCCCAAAGTCTGTGTTTCCCATACAATGTTCTACGCAGTGGTCAGGCTCTAAGTCTAACTTATACCACCACATGCCGTAGAGATAGTAAACAGTTTTTGGCTACCTTGGGAATTAGTCTACAATATGGTTTCTATGAGTCACCAAGCCTGGAAAGTACATCTTTGTTGAATGACTAAGTGAAGGAAAGAAAATGTATTCTAAACCTTTGATTTATCAACACATTTTGGAGGCAACATATGTACATGGAGAACCTTTTTCTAGAAACTGAGAGCAAATATCTTCTCCCAACAAACCTGTACTCCAAGCAGTTTCTACAGATCCACTTTTAAAGAAGAATATACAAAATAAACTTAATGACACTACACAATGTTATAAATCTCAACATAGAAAACTTAAGGTATAAGCAACCTGAGACTGATTATGCAATATGGTTTAAAAAAAAAAAATTGAGAGAATTCTGCCAGTGAAACAAAGAAGTACACTGGTTTGGGCCACATCAGTTCAAAGCGAACCAATATACTATATATATATTATATATATTGTTGTTTAGTTGCTAAGTCATGTCCAACTCTTTGCAACCCCATGGACTATATAGCCTGCCAGGCTTCTCTGTCCTTGGATTTCCCAGGCAAGAACACTGGAGTGGGTTGCCATTTCTTTTTCCAGGGGATATTCCCAACCCAGGTGTCAAATCCAAGTCTCCGGCTTGGCAGGAAGATTCTATACACTGTGTATTTACATACTTTGTTTGTTGTCATTTACAAAAGTATCAAAAGCTCACTGTAGAAAATTTGGGAGATTTGAAAGAAGACTATAACCACTCTGATATATGGTCATCTTATCCCAGTTTGAGTAAAAAGTTAGGGCAGCAGGTAAGTGCTGATTTTCCCTACGCCTGGATGTATCAGCCCCCACAGAGCCGTGATGGGGAAGCTAAGAGTCTATTAATGAAAAATCATTCACAGGGTATTGGGTGGGGACTCAAGATCAAGCCCTTCTTGATTGCTCTCTGGAAAGGTGTGGTTGGGTAGGCCTGGTTGTTGGCTTCTGATCAGTAGACTTTGGCCAATTATGAACTTTAGTGGTTTTAATTTGTTTACCAAGCTGTTTCATGTGTTAATTTCCAAGCAGATGATCTTTGCCTTAGTACTGCCTCTGAGAAAGCAAGGATGGAGAAGCATGGTTGCCCCAGACCTCTCTGCCACAACTAGGCCTGCTGCAGTTCGGTACAATGCACCAGAGTCCCCGCAAACGTCTGCGCCTGTTGAGCCAGGTGACTCACTCTAGGAACGTATTCCAAAGGAAATAAATCAAGGTGCCAAATATCACTGCAGTGTTGTTTCACCTGAGTGAAAAACCGGAAGGGATCTAAATGTTCAGCATTAGGAAAATGGCTTCAAGACTCATGGTCGAGCCATATAATGGCACATACAGGCCCTAATACCAACACTGATAAGCAACTTTTAATGACATAGGAAAGGGTTAGCGTTTTAAAAAACAACCACAACACCCTGCCCCAGTAATGACATATGTGCTGTGCTTAGTCACTCAGTGGTGCCTGACTCTTTGTGACCCCATGGACTGTAGCCCTCCTGTCTAAGCCACCAGGTAAGCCCAAGAATACTGGAGTGGGTAGCCTACCCCTTTCTCCAGGATCTTCCCGACTCAGGAGTCGAACCAGGGTCTCCTGAATTGCAAGTGGATTCTTTACCAGCTGAGCTAACAGGGAAGCCCAAAATGACGTGTGTGTGTGTGTGTGTGTGTGTGTGTGTGTCTGTTAGTCGCCCAGTCGTGTCCGACTCTTTGTGACCCCATGGACTGTAGCCCACCAGGCTCCTTTGTCTATGGGATTCTCCAGGCAAGAATACTGGAGTGGGTTGCCATTTCCTTCTCCAAAATGACATAGTTTAGTCAAAAAAGGGAGAAGGAGCAGACATGGGAAATCTTCCTTCCTACTACTTTCAAACACACGGAAATGCAGAGCAAATTTTAAAGTTACATGACCAGATTTAAAAAAAAAAAACAAAAAACCTATAATCAGACAAACAACAAAAAGGAAATCCCCAGGTTCCCCAAACAAAGAAGGAATTTGGTGTCAGAACGACGGTGAGTGACCTGGGTGGCATGGAGGGGGAGGGGCGTGAGAGAGCCACACCATGCTGGAGCCTGGGTCATCTAGGAGGGTCCTCTGGGCACCTGGCATCATTCCATTTGGGAGTGGGAACAGGGCCATCTGACCCGAATCGAACCAGATTCACAGAGGGCCGCTCCATCCATGAGCCAGGCACCAGTAAAAGTCTATCCCACTGGCCTGGGGAAGGGGCAAGGAGTCTTGTCAGCTACCCAGGGTCATGCACTACTTTTCCAAATTCCCATAAATCTGGTAAGTACTTCAAAATAAAGTTTAAGTTGGGTGAGTGAGTGTGTTAGTCGTTCAGTTGTGTCCAACTCCTTGTGACCCAGTGGATTGGGGCTCACCAGGCTCCTGCATCCACGGGATTTTCCAGGCAAGAAGACTGGAGTGGGTTGCCATTCCCTTCTCCAGGGGATCTTCCCGACCCAGGGATCTAATCCGGGTCTCCTACATCGCTGGCACTCTTTACTGTCTGAGCCACTAGGGAAAACTAAAGTTGGGGAAACCTTCAAAGAAAACCATTCTTTAGATTAAGCTGAAACCTGCCCCCACTTAAGACTTTCCACATGGATCCTAACTTTTTCCTCGGGAGCCTCCAGACCATGTCTGCTCAGAGATTTAGCCTCGGACAGTCAGCCTGTTCTCGGGGCTAAATGTCCCCAAGCACCTCCGCTATCCCTTTGGGTGTGCCGACTTTTAGTTCCCATATTGTCTTAGTTGCCAGTTGCCTGAGCCCAGAGCCATGCTCTTGAAGACGACATGATTATTAAGCCAGGGCCACAGGTGTAAGACATCTGTCCTCAGTTAACTGGGGCAGGCTGTCACTCAAAAGATAATGGACGCTGGACAAACAGGGAGCCAATTCTGTGACCTAGTCTGGGTGCTAACTATTCTCACAGTCAGAGCCAGTCTCACTGCCTGACTTGAGGTAGCCAGTCCGGGTTCACAGAGCCCTCAGTGAGACAGGCCTTGGGAGGGCATCCCACCCCAGCCCTCACTTTGAGGAGGCAGCAGCAGTGGCTGAGAAGGGAAGGGACTAGCCAAGTTCACCTGCTGCTGCTAAGTCGCTTCAGTCGTGTCCGACTCTGTGCGACCCCATAGACAGCAGCCCACCAGGCTCCCCCGTCCCTGGGATTCTCCAGGCAAGAACACTGGAGTGGGTTGCCATTTCCTTCTCCAACGCATGAAAGTGAAAGTGAAGTCGCTCAGTCGTGTCTGACCCTCAGCGACCCCATGGACTGCAGCCTTCCAGGCTCCTTCATCCATGGGATTTTCCAGGCAAGAGTACTGGAGTGGGGTGCCATTGCCTTCTCCAGCCAAGTTCACCTAAAAGGCTCCTAAAGAGCAATAATACCATTCTCACAGTTAAAACAGCAGCTAGGATCATGTCAGTCCCAACTTCCTACTTAAAACTCACAGAAGAATCCACTTAAGTAAACATTGTTATGATAGGATAAGCCTGAAGAACATGTCATGAAATATATTTAAACCTATTTGCTTTGTTTCAGCAGTGAAACTGAAAGTGTGATTTGCATGTTCCTTACCTTATATTTTCTTTGCTTAAGGCAACTCGGGGTGCAGCGGGTGGAGGACTAGTCTGTCTAAGAATATGGCCTTGGTGATGGAGGGAGAAAAGACCATTCTTCCACTGTGTCAGGTGTTTCGGGACAAGGCTAGGGCTCCGGGTAGAGGCAGATGCACTGCAAAGCCAATGACAGAGAAGCCCCAGGCTACTCTCTAGCATGACCCCTTCATGGTCTTGCAACTAATTTTGTGCTCTTTTTCTTCAAAAGGGTCCCCCAAACTACAGAAACTCCAGGCCCCACCAAACCCCCCTTTGAGGTTGGTTTTCATTTTCCCTGGCTCCATATTGGGGAGAACCCTGTGTCGGAGCGGAGAAGTGGACGTCTCGACTCGGATCAGGAAGAATCCCCCACTTGCCTTGAGCTTCTCAGCAGCATCTTCTATCTGGGTTATGTTGCCAATTTCCTGCTGCTTCTTGGTTGCCAAATGCTTTAAACATTCTTGGGTGAATTTCTGTATGTGAAAAAGTTAGGACAAAAATCTTAATGTTGTCACTTTTGAGATAACAAGTCACTCCAGGGGTCATCTTCTCTCACCCCTGTATATTTTTCAGTGGAGGTATCTGGAACTCAGAAGGTATGGCGACTTGCCCAAAGTCATGAGGCAAGTTGGAAGCTGAGCTGGGACTAGGGCCCCTCTGATCCTCAGAGGCCCACATCAGGTATTCTCCGAACCTTGAGGTGCTCCCTTCTTTCTAGAACAGTCCTACTTGTGACCTGCTTTTCCAGGCCCTCTAACAGGATTTTAGGGAAGCAGCTTGGGGTTAGTGGAAGAACATTCACTTCTAGAGTGAATCCTGAGTACTGTTAGTGCTGGGCCTATTCTAGGAGCTGCCTTCACGGAACCTCCCTCCAGGGTTGTTCTGTGGTCCTCTGGCCTGGATTGGTGTTCAGAGGACCTGCATGTGGAAGAGGTCCCTTCTCCCACCTACATGGCACCCAACTCCCTTCCATATCTCTGCTTTTTGCAAATGCTGTTTCTTCAAAGACCTGCTCTGTGGTCTCCCCTACAGCTGTGACCTTACCTCTACCTTACCTTCTTACGGCTCACATTACATTCATCTGCTGGACCAACTATGCACTTTCTGAGGGCAGATCTGCTCCATTCTTGGCTCCTGCTCCCCCACAGAGACAAGGGGGTGTCCCTAAAGTGTTTGCTGAATTGAACAGAACTACCAGGGGCTGCCAGCTTCAGGTGGAGAGCTGGAGCAAGCTCTGTATGAGCCCAAGTCCCAGAGTTGGACAGGACCTGTTAGGTCTGAGTCCTAGCTCTCCTTCCATATGACCTAGGCAAGTGGCCTCACCTTTCTAAGCCTCGGTTTCCTCAGGTGCAAAAAAAAAAACAAAGGTATGTGTTGGGGGGACAACCCCACAGAGTTGCTGTAAAGAATGAGGACACAAAATGCTTGGTGTAGTGCCTGGCACACAAAATGCTCAGTAGGTGTAGCTTATATGGGGGATTGGGAGTGAGCGGTGGGCGTGGGAACACAATAGTAACCCAAGGATAAGCCATAGCCTCACCTTCCACCTTCCAGGAGCACATCCTCCATCCCCCCCCACCCACCCCCACCACTGCCTTGAATCTTCTTGTCAAGCTCCTGTCTGTCAGCCAAGGATAACATGGCAGCCCTCCACTCACAGGGTGCCTCTCCTGTCTAGGTGCTTGGTGAAGCCCCACTTACTCTTCATGGCCAGTTTCAATGGCACCCCCTCACCCAGGAACTCTTCCTGGGCTTCCTGTCCCTGGTTTATGTATCTTCTCTTTGGCTCCCACTGACCACTGCCTCAGGCTCCCCAATCACAATGCTTATCATACTGTGTTGCCACTTGTTTGTTCTTCCCCTACTAGCCAAGGAACGCCTCCAGGTCAGGGAAGAATTGGTCTGTTCCTTGATCTTCCCTGATGGTTCAGAAGTTAAAGCGTCTGCCTCCAATGCGGGAGACCCGGGTTCGATCCCTGGGTTGGGAAGATCCCCTGGAGAAGGAAATGGCAATCCACTCCAGTATTCTTGCCTGGAGAATCCCATGGACGGAGAAGCCTAGTAGGTTACAGTCCACGGGGTCGCAAAGAGTCGGACACGACTGAGCGACTTCACCTCACCTCACCTTGACTCATGGCACAGGTATAAGCTGAATGGGTGTTTAATGAATGAATGGGTGTGTGGATACAAGAGGTAGGTGGACCTACCTATTAGAAGATGTTATCTCTGAAAGCAGCCTTGTTAACTCTGAAAACAGCATTTTGAGGAACTACTGTTATTGTTAACTATTTTATAGATAAGAAAAAGAAGACCTTGGAGGCAGAGGAAAGCCTTGAATCCTGGGCTCCACCTGCTAGATTAGCCCAAGGTGGCCCATTCTCACCTTGGAGCTTCAAAGTCACAATGGCTAAGTCAAGTGCAGGGAATGGCTGCAGGGCTGGATTAATCACAGGAGGCTTCCTGAAGGTAGAGTGGTAGAATCAAATCTGTCAGGGGAGCATCTGTTTAGCCCAAAGAGGGCTTTGCAGGGATTTGGCCAGTCACTGGACAAGTTGGCCACTAGGCTGGAACAGGAGTCCAGAGCCCCCTTTCACTATTAGGATTAAGCATGGATGAGAGCTCCAAAGTGAGACTGGGCCCGTGGGGAGGAGTCCTGGGTTCAAGGCCCAGCCTCTGCCTCCAGAAGCCTCTTTTTGTCGGTGAAGCGGTTGACCTAGCTCCCACTGGCTGTGGTTGACCTAGCTCTCACTGGCTGTTAGGCGCCTGGAATGGAGCATAGGGAGGTCGAGGGGCGGGGTTGGGCAGACTGGCCCAACCCCAGGGCCATGGGGACCCACAGCGCCTCCCAGGAACTCCAGGAGGAAAAACCAGAGGAGGCGTGTGTGTGTGTGTGTGTGTCTGTGGCGTGTGTGTGTGTGTGTGTGTGTGTGTGTGTGTGTGTGGGACCCACAGCGCCTCCCAGGAACTCCAGGAGGAAAAACCAGAGGAGGCGTGTGTGTGTGTGTGTGTGTGTGTGTCTGTGGCGTGTGTGTGTGTGTGTGTGTGTGTGTGTGTGTGTGTGTGTGTGTGGCTTTCCTGAAACACAGTTGTTTTCTAACCGGGAGGGATTTTTTCATCTTTGTTAACGGCAGCTTTTCTTTAGGTCCAAAGGCCGTGGGGTGGACCCACCGTGGTGGATGAGGTCCAGGATACCCCGCCATCTGGGTGCCCAAGTTCTTACTCCCAAACCCACCTCTTCTGATGCTTAAATGATGGCCTTGGCTCGCCGGTGCCCTTCCTCAGTCTCTCTGAACAACAGGTCGGCCTCCGAGATGGTCCCCGGGCCGCCTTGCCGGTCCTGGTACCAACCGGGAACTGCCAGTGGGACCCGGCACACCCCTCCCCGCCCGTTGCTGAGGGGCTCGCGCCCCAGCGTCCCCACCTGCACGCGCGCCGCCTCGTCCAGCGCCAAACCGATCGGGTGGCCGCGGTGCGAGCCCAGCACCGGGCAAAGCGCGCACACGCAGCGGCGGCAGCGGCGACAGAAGAGCTCAACCACGCGGTCGCTGTGCTCTGAGCAGGGCCAACCGCGCGCGTCTTCGGGCTCCGCGGGGCCCAACCCCCGAGGAGTCCCCTTGAGCACCGCCGAGCCCGCCATTCACCCTCCAAGTTTCTGGGCCGCGGCCGAGCAGCAGCGAGAGGCCCGTGGGGAATCGAAAGCTGGGCGCTGGGGCGGGGCGCGCCCAGTTCCGGCGGGGAAAGGCGGGTAGCAGGGCGCCGCACGCAGGCCGGCTGGAGGCGTGGGATGGTGGGGGCGGTGGCGGGTACGGCCGCAGCATCAGCACCCTGAGGACTGCGCAGTGCCGTCCAGCCCGGCTGCCCCGCAGTGAATGAATGCTCGCTCAGGCCTGGGCTCCCGGCTCAGTGTCTGGCCCAGAGGCAGCCACAGCAGAAACGAGGGTCACATCGAATGGGCTACCCGGAAGGAGGTGGGCTTCCCCGCTAAGTGACCCTTGTCTTGATCAGGAAAACTGCAGCCCTGTGGGTGGGACCAAAGTTGGCTGTGGCCTTCTGGGATGTTGCGCATTACCTACACTTTTCATTTTCCCATAATTCTCTCTTGCCCTTTCCCCAGTAGAATTAACCATTCCTGCAATTGTGAGAAACCGTTCTGGAAACTCCAGTTGCCCCCACGCTAAAGTCTCAGCTTCTATGGAATGTCAGTTGGCATTATGGAAGTTCCTCAAAAAATTAAAAATAGGACTATGGTATGATCCAGCAATCCCACTTCTGGGTGTGTATCCAAAGAATATGAAGTCAGAATCTCTGAGGTATCTGCACTCCCACGGTCACAGCAGCACTATTTACAATAGCCAAAATATGGAAACAACCCAGGTGTCCATCAATGGATCACTGGAGAAAGAAGATGTGGTATATGTATGTATGCTGCTGCTGCTGCTGCTAAGTCACTTCAGTCATGTCCGACTCTGTGCGACCCCACAGACGGCAGCCCCACCAGGCTCCCGTCCCTGGGATTCTCTGGGTTGCCATTTCCTTCTCCAATGCATGAAAGTAAAGTGAAAGTGAAGTCGCTCAGTGGTGCCCGACTCTTAGCGACCCCATGGACTGCAGCCCACCAGGCTCCTTCATCCATGGGATTTTCCAGGCAAGAGTACTGGAGTGGGGTGCCATTGCCTTCTCCATATGTATGTATAGTGAAATGTTATTCAGACTTAGAAAGGGAAATCTTACCATTTTCTAAATAAATGAGCCTAGAAGACATTATGCTAAGTGAAATAAGCCAGATGGAGAAAGACAAATACTGTACCGTATCTAAATATGTGGAATCTAAGGGAAAAAAAAAGTCAAACCCATAGGAACAGAGAGTAGAAAAGTGGTTGCCAGGGGCTGACAGAAAAAGGTAGGGTGGGGGAAAAGGGCACAAACTTTAAGTTACAGAACCCATAAGTTCTGGGGACTTAATGTACAGCATGGTGACTGCCATTAATAACACTATATTGTATACTTGAAATGTGTTGAGACTGGCTCTCAAATGTTTTTCAGTTCAGTTAGTTCAGTTGCTCAGTCGTGTCCGACTCTTTGCGATCCCATGAATTGTAGCATGCCAGGCCTTGCTGTCCATCACCAACTCCCAGAGTTCACTCAAATTTATATCTATCGAGTCGGTGATGCCATCCAGCCATCTCATCCTCTGTCGGCCCCTTCTCCTCCTGCCCCCAATCCCTCCCAGCATCAGAGTCTTTTCCAATAAGTCAACTCTTCGCATGAGGTAGCCAAAGTATTGGAGTTTCAGCTTTAAGCATCAGTCCTTCCAAAGAACACCCAGGACTGATCTCCTTTAGAATGGACTGGTTGGATCTCTTTGCAGTCCAAGGGACTCTCCAGAGTCTTCTCCAACACCACACTTCAAAAGCATCAGTTCTTTGGCACTCAGCTTTCTTCACAGTCCAACCCTCACATCCATACATGACCACTGGAAAAACCATAGCCTTGATTAGATGGACCTTAGTTAGCAAAGTAATGTCTCTGCTTTTTAATATGCTATCTAGGTTGGTCATAACTTTCCTCCCAAGGAGTAAGCGTCTTTTAATTTCATGGCTACAATCACCATCTATAGTGATTTTGGAGCCCCCCGAAATAAAGTCTGACACTCTTTCCCCATCTATTTGCCATAAAGTGATGGAACAAGATACCATGATCTTAGTTTTCTAAATGTTGAGCTTTAAGCCAACTTTTTCACTCTCCCCTTTCACTTTCATCAAGAGGCTTTTGAGTTCCTCTTCACTTTCTGCCATAAGGGTGGTGTCATCTGCATATCTGAGGTTATTGCTGTTTCTCCCTGCAATCTTGATTCCAGCTTGTGTTTCTTCCAGCTCAGCGTTTCTCATGATGTACTCTGCAAATAAGTTAAATAAGCAGGGTGACAATATGCAGCCTTGATGTACTCCTTTTCCTATTTGGAACCAGTCTGTTGTTCCATGTCCAGTTCTAACTGTTGCTTTCTGACCTGCATATAGGTTTCTCAAGAGTCAGGTCAGGTGGTCTGGTATTCCCATCTCTTTCAGAATTTTCCAGTTTATTGTTCTTATCATGCACAAAAATGGTAATGTGAGGTGTTGGATGTGTTAATTAACTTGATAGTGATGACCATTTCACAGTATATTTATATATTAAGTCATTACCTTGTTCACCTCAAGAAATCACGAGCAACATAAATATATACAATTTTTGTCAATCATACCTCAATAAAGCTACAGGGAAAAAGTCTCAGCTCCTGCCTACAAGGTCCTTGCGTCTTTAAAATTTTTATTATTTATTTGGTTGTTCTGGGTCCTTGTTACTGCATGTAGGCTTCTCTTGCTGTGGCTTCTCTTGCTGTGGAGCACAGGCTCTAGGGCACATGGGCTTAGTTGCCCCATGGCATGTGAGAATCTTCCAGGAACAGGATTGAACCTATGCCAGGCAGAGGCTTACCCTCTGGACCACTAGGGAAGTCCCCCTTGGCTCTTAATACCCATGAACTCTGCCCTGTCTATGCTACCCTTTGCTTGTTTCCAGACCAGGGAGTAGGTAGTTTTCTCTGTGTGGAACACTGTTTTCCTCAAATGCCCTTTGCCTTGTTTACTCCTATTTATCCTTCAGGTTTCTGCTTAAATATCATTTCCTCCAGGAAGCCTTCCTTGCTTCCCCTCCAAGAGCAGCCTGCGATGTCCCCTACCTTGGCCTCCCTTTCCTTCCAACCACAACAGAGGACTCTTTGGAGGCCAGGAACCAAATCTGTCTTACCTGTTTCCCAGGCTGGTTTCTGGCCCAAACAAGTAGGTATTGTTGTTGTTGTTGTTTAGTTGTTAAGTCGGGTCTGACTCTTTGCAAATCCCATGGACTATAGTCCACCAGCCTCCCCCATCCAGGGGATTTCCCAAGCAAGAATGCTGGAGTGGATTGCCACTTCCTCCTCCAGGGGGATCTTCCTGACCCAGGGATTGAACCTACGTACTTCCCTGGTGGCTCAGACGGTAAAGTGTCTGCCTACAGTGTGGGAGACCTGAGTTCGATCCCTGGGTTGGGAAGATCCTCTGGAGAAGGAAATGGCAACCCACTCCAGTACTCTTGTCTAGAAAATTCCATGGATGGAGGAGCCTGGTAGTCTACAATCCATTGGGTCAGAAAGAGTCGGACACGACTGAGCGACTAAACTTTCCAAACTTTCTCCTGCATTAGCAGATGGATTCTTTACCTCTGAGACACCAGGGAAGTCCCACCTGTCCTCTAGTCTCCCATAATTCCTCATCTACCAGTCTCAATAACACAACATGGTTAACACACAAGGATTCTCTACATAACCTTGCACTTGGTTCCTGGAAGGCCAAGATCACATTTCTTCATTTCTGCACCTCTAAGTCCTTGTCCATGCAGATGGCTCTCAGCAAAAGTTGGTTGTTTGAAAGAATGAAAGGATTTATTTTGGCTGAATGAAACAGCTCAGTTTCTGAGGCTGTTGGCTTAGCTGATTCTAAACTCTGAGAAAGCAGTGACTGTCTTGCTTACCTGATATTATTCCTAGCACTTTGCCTGGAACCTGGCACTTGTGGGTAAATACAAGGGCAGATGAGAATTCCAGGGAGAGCTCATTCAGTATAAGGAGAAGCACTTCAAGTTGCTAGAAGTGGGTGAACCTCACTGGTCGTCTTTCCCCTGGACTGTGGGGGGCAACTGGTACTACTCATCACATCTCCCTGAAACACACTTTTCTCTGACCTTCCAAGATCCCACATCCCCTGGATTTCCTTGCACCCATAGTCACTCTTCTGATGTCATCTCATCCTCCTCGATCTCAAACTGTCCAAAGAGCTCTTAACCATCTCTGCAGGACACTCCCTAGGCCCTGCACCTCTCCATCCAACTGCTTTCCTGGCTTTTTGAAACAGATCTCTCCTGCATCTGTCCCTACAAAATATCCTCCTCTCCCAAGCTCCCTCCAAAAGTTCACTGTATGCCATCTTGCTTTCACAAAAGACCTACATTAGTATTTGTTTTCACTAACAGAAAACTGAAGCGGATTTTCGCTTTTATTAAAAAAAAAAAGGCAAAAAAGCAATAAAAAGAAATTCAGCATTTGTTTTGTGGAGTTATTATAGAGGCATCAGGCATCTCCTAGCACCCCAGGCAGTTAGAGTGGCACTGTCAAACTCCTCCTGCAGGAAAGACACTCAGCATTCTTGACATTAAGCTGTCTTAGCTTTGAACAGTGTCTGTGAGCATCTTGCTTCACCTTGACTTATTTTGCATTAAGATAATTGCTTCTTCACTTTTTAGCCACTTTGGCTTATGAAAGGTTTCATGAGCACCTTCTACTTTCAGATAGTGAGGGAAACTTGTATTTGTGAAACAAATAAAGGAAAACTCCATGTATTAAAATGTCTAGGCAGATGTTTATTATTTTGTTACCTTCTTTTCATTGCACAATTCCACATCTATTTATTTTCACTTTTAGTTATTTTTTTTAATAAAGATACAAGGAATTTCAGAAACAATATTAAAACAATCAAAGGATTTCAGGCACGGTTTTGTATTAAAAGTATAGCTCGATTTCTGACTTCCTGCTTCCCTCTATGATACAATCTCAAATGATTGTAGATACACCCCAGAGCTCATCTCCCAGTGCTATCTTCACTCTCAGAAAGTTCCTGAGTCAATAGTCAGGGGGTTCTTAGGGTATGGAGTAAGGAGATGAGTACATAGTCTGCTTGTCCTGAGCCTGAGGGCCCTGCAAATGCTGGGCAAGTCCTACTTCATCAGCCAAGAACAAAAACAATTTTTAAAAAATGGCTTAAAAAAATATCTGATAAAAATTACCTATCCCTCTCCCTTGCTGTGAAATAATTTAAATAATTTATTGTAGATGTAAAAAAAAAAAAGGAAAAGAAGTTTGTTCATGGATGCCTTCGTATTGTTTTTAAGCATGAGGTACGGGTCCCTTAGGGGTGGGGAGAGCTTGAGCAGGAAGGCTCCGTGTGGAGGAGGCATGTGGGCAGCTCCCCAGATAGGACCTCACCTTCCTGCCTTTCGGCTTGTGCCTTTGGGCTTGATGATTCTTCATTCTCTTGAAGCTAGGTATTCCCTTTGAACTTGGGGATAACAGAGCCTAGCTCACCTGTTTAGAGGAGGACGGGTCAGTAAGTGGGGCTGAGAGGGCTTTGTAAACTGTGAAGAGCTGGTCACAGATGAGGCGGGGGGAGATAACCCCATTCAGTGGAGCTCTGCTTCCCCAACAATGCCTGAGATTCGGCCTTTGGCAAGCTTGGCAGGACCCAGCAACTTAGTAAACACGACAGGGAACGTGGGCATCTGGTGTGTGTGTGGGCAAATGAGGTGACTCAGCCATGGCAAGGGGAGGGGGCCATCAGGAGCACAGAGCCTTCATCGTGCTGCAGTCAGGGGTCCCAGAGACCTCCAGGATGATGTTTCCTACTTTATAGGAGCTTTCAGCCTGGACTTAGAAGACGGGGTTGGAGTCCCAGATCCTGTCTGGCACTCACTATCCTCATCTTCACTGAAAATAGGTACAGATGAACCAGTCCACTGTGTTGCAGAATCACCTGGGAACTTAAAAAACATATACCAGGCCAGGCCCTACTTTGGAGATTCTGCATCAATGATCTGGGGTTGGGCCTGTACATCTGTGGTTCCTGAAGGCTCCCAGAGGAATTCAAAGGTACAGCCTGGGTTGAAACATACCAGGCCTGAGTGGCCTCTGAAGTTCCCATCTTAGTTCCAGGATCACCCTGTGCTTTGGGCAAAACTCATGGCTGGCACAGCCTTGGTAAGGAGGGGCACATTTAACTTCCAGCATTCCCTGCCTCTAGCTGGGCTGTTGTACTGACCACTGTGAGAGAGAGCACCTTAGAGAAAGGGCTTAGAATATACAATAGCGAGACACAGAAAAACTGTCAGTCTGGAAGGGAAGTCAGGGTCATCTGGTCCCATTTCCTTGCCCACTACAATCATCCTTCTCCAGAAGCCCTCCTGGGTGGGTGCCCATGGGGCTCTGCTGACACACTTCCAGAGCTGGGGCTCCCCACCTCCTGGGGACCTCTCCTGTTACCTTGGGCTGAAATCTACCTGCGTCATCCTGGAGGAGGCAAACTCTATGACCTCGGGGCTTTGGTGGTGGCAGTCAGTGGTCGCGGGCACCACTCTGCTGTCTGTATCCCCGCCTAAGGGACAGTGTTTACACATATTTGGCTGATTCTGGCTGAAGGGAGAGGGGATGGCCTTCTGTCTGTGTTCCACCATTAGGCGGAACCTTGACTTACTTCATGGAAGTTAAACTTCCTCTGCCCCTTTGTCAATGTCTTTTGAGTTCCTGCAGCAAACCCAGATCATCAGCCTGCAAAGTAGCTTTCCTCAGGTCAAGGCCAATGTTTTTTCATCTCAGGTGGCAGATCCTCTAAAGGACAGCACATTCCAGGGGCCTCCTTGCTCAGATGGAGAAAGTGAGACCAGAGAGTGAATGACCTTCGAGAGGTCACAGAGCAAGTCAGGGACACAGATGAGGCCAGAACCAATGGATTCCTGCCCTGTGGGCTGAGAACTGCACAGGTGCTGCCTCACAAACAGCAGATAGACCCAGGAGACCAGGAGCTCAGCCCAGCCCAGCCATGGACTCTCTGGAGACCTTGATTACTTGCCCTTCTCTCTGGGCCTCAGTTTCCCACCTATGAAATAAAGAAGCTGGACCATGCCACTTCTTTTCAAACTTCTAATTTTTAGTAGGAGAATTATGTATTCCATAGAAGCCAATATTACAAAACAAAACAGCCCTCCTGGCTTAATCTTCCCCACCCTGCCTTGCTACGAACCACAGCTTGAAAATCAGAGGCAGCTTCACTTCCTAGGTCCTTCCAGCTCTAACTTTGTACAGCATTGTTTTCCCCTTGAGAAATTATCGTGGACCCTTCAAAACAAGTAAACCGAAGGCAAGATATCATCTAAAAAGAGTCAGTTCAGACACCATTGTTTTAAGAAGGCAAATGGAAAATCGGCAGCAGGTCCCACTGGAATCTTTCAGCGACCAAGAGTTTCATTTCTGGTAAAAAATATAGAAACAGTAGCTATTCTTGGAGGACCTGTGGTTTGGTTCTGGACCTCCTCATGGAGCCGACTGGTGTCCCTGAGGGCGAGGAGGACAGAGGACTCTGCTCAGAGCCTCGGTGAGCTCATACGCAAGTTTCTGATCTCCAGTTCCAACTGTTTGGCCTGGACCTCGCGCTGGGTCACCAGCTCCCGGAGCCTTCGGATCTCATCTTGTTGCCGATAGAACATCTGCAGCAGCTGGGAGAGCACAGAGCAGAGCGGAGGGTCACTGGGCTGTCCTGGGATGCAAGGGGGCAGGACACCAGCAGAAAGCACTGACATTGCCCCTTGTCACTCAGAAAGGGGGGTGATGATATTAACATGGCTGAGAATTGAGGAGGCAGCCATGGTAGATTTTTTTTTAACAAAAATCTTGTTTTCTTCACCCAATAAATGAAATTCAAAAAAGAACTGACATTTCAGATATTTCTTGTCTCCTTAGATTTCCCCACGGGTGGAGAAAAGGATACTTGACCCTGAAGTCCTGGAGACTGGAGTTTTCACCACCACTAAACTGTGTGACCTTGGACAGGTTACTTACCCCTTCTGAATTTCAGTTTCTTCCCCTAGAAACTGGGGATCAGAAAACTAACCTCAGCATTATTACAATTGCTGCCAGTATACATGATGGCACTAGATGTTAGGTATTTCCCCTAAGAGTCTCCATTATTCCGCTGAATGCTACAACACCCCATGAGGGCGGGAAGTAGTATTAATGCTCCCAGGTCACCACTGTGGAAACTGAGGCTGGGGAAGATTCAGCCCCTGAGTCCCAGAATTAGTGCTCAGGAGAGCCAGACTCAGAATCCCTCCATGAGACACCAGCCCTTGTATCTGTTAGCTGCTACTTACTCCCTGGGCTGTTGAGAAAATACAGTCAGATGATATGAGTGCCTATCTAACTGGGACCTGGCACACAGTAGGCACTTAACAAAAGTTGACTCTGAAAGCACAGAAAATCCTAGAGAGTCAGAACCGGAAGGGACTTTAATACCCAAGTCAGACCCTTGTCTTTTTACAGATGGTTCCTCACCGTCTGTAAGTAAACCCACCATATCTTGGCATGCGGATGGCGCTCATGACCTGCTTGTTAAGTGGACCAGCAAGGTGAGTTAAGTGGCCAGGCCAGGCCACACCGCGGGTCATTTTTCTCACCCTTTCTCCCTCGCCACCCCAGCTGCTCCCCTCCCCTGGTGGACCCAGCCCCGCCACGTTCGCACCTCGTTCTCTGTCTTCGGTGGGGGGCATTCGAAGATGTCAAAGCCATCTGAGAGCCAGGTTTTCTTCTCCTCCTGTCTGTATTCTGCTGCCCACCTGGGCGACTTCTCCTCTAGCAGGGAGAGGGGCCTCCGGCCATCCTCTGCAACCAGCCTTTCCGTCTGGTTGAAGAGATGAGGCGAGGTGGGGGCCGTGGGCACGGAGAGGGTTCTCTCTGAGGGCAGAGGCTGCGGGCTCAGAGGCTCGGCACCAGGCCTAAGGGACATCAGGACGGGCTCTGGGAGGGAAGCAGAGGGCTGTGAGAGGCTGGAGAGCCCGTGAACAGACGGGCCCGAGCGGCGCTGACACACACGGAGCCACACACAGACCTGCCACACATGCGGCCCCACGCAGACAGGCACAAGCCCACAGGCTAGAGCAGAGTGCAAATGCAAACTCACGTGATTAAGCGAGGCTTGAGTTGCAGGGGCTGCCCCAGAACACCATGAGCTCCTCCCGCCTGCACTCTGCCATCTACCAGTTCATGAATTCTCCCAACACCCGCCTCCCACTGTGCAGGCCCTTGTATTGACAGACCCAGGAGGGAGGGTCAGGGCAGGGGCCACTGCCTACAGGGTCTCTGGGGTCAAAAAGTAATTGCAGAAGTGGTGGGAGGATGGGCAGGGGATCCAGCTAAGACTGTCCAGTCACTCTGCACAGCCCAGAGTTTAAAGACATTTTTCATGGAGCAAAATTCCTTGAACTGGGGGGAATTTCCTGAGCCACTTGGCGCAAGCCCAAATCCACGTGTATACATCCTAATGGCTGGAGTCTCACCCACTGGACCCCCAGGAAAGGCCCCTGGCTGCTTTTAACCAACTGTCAACCACCAATCCTCTGGGGTCATGGGTTACGGGAAGACACAAATATCAGCCAGACCCTCTCAGTCACTTGGGGCCACTGGACACTCCAGTGTCCCTCACATTCACCTGAGCCTTTTCTCTGCCTTCCTCACCTTTATTCATCCCACTGAGCCACTCCTGGGCTGTCAGAGAGGGCTGGGCACTGGCCGTGGGCGGGTAGATGTCCTCTTGGTAGGATTCTGACTGCGGGAGCAATCAGGACAGTGAGAGTGGGGATGGTTGGGGGAACCTCTTATAGAGCCTGGGGTGCGGACTCTCCCCCAACCCCTGTGAGTGGAGGAAACTGAGGCCCAGAGCAAAGGGACGTGCCCCAGGTCACGGAGTAACTCAAGAGCAGCAGTGGGAGGGAGCACACTGACCATGAGAAAGGCTTCCCTTTGAGGAGGGGCCACCAGCCTCCCGGTGGCTCCCCCAGGGGCCAGGCTCCAGGCTCCAGGTCCCAGGCTCCTTCTCGAGGAGGGGTTCCTCCCTCCCTTGGAGATGGCTCCCACCACCCTTACCCGTCGGGGTACAATCATGGATACGGGCTCGATGAGGCTTTTGGTTGTGATCAACTTGTAGAAACGGAAGATCTCACAGGAGGACACGTCGAGACCTCTCTTTGGCATAACACCTGTGGGTAGATGACAGAGGAGGGCCAAGAGATTCCTCAGCTGGGGCCTGCGGCAGCAGGGCCCCAGGGTGAGTGGCAAAGCCAGGCTACACAACTGGATGTGAACAGAGACCACCCTCCTCCCACTGTTCCTCCCTCAACAAAGAGTCCTACATTGGGTCAGGCCCTGTGCTGGGGAGATGGGGTTGGAACCATCAGACTTTGCCTCCCATCTTCAAGGATTTTAGCCAGACTTTTACAGGAAGTGTGCTCTGCTCAAGGCCCTCCATCACTATGCCCACAGCTCCCAACCCAGATGGTCTTTAAAAAAAAAAAAATTATTTATTTAGGTTGTGTCACTTAAAAAAAAAAAAATTAGGTTGCACTGAGTCTCAACTGCATGTGGACACTTAGTTGCAGCATGCGGGGATCTAGTTCCTTGACCAAGGATTGAACCCAGGCCCCCTGCATTGGGAGTGTGGAGCGTGACCTGCTGGACCACCAGGGAATTCCCCCAGATGCCCTTAATACAGCGACTCCAGCTTCCCTCTGATTAATGTCAGCAAGCTATCTTATCTTTCTCCATTTACTTTTAATCTAGCTGTGTCTTTATGTGTAAGTGGGTTTCTTGCAGAGGGCACAGAATTGCATCCTGTCTTGTTTTGTTTCTTACCCCTAAACATGCTTAAAACTAGCGATCTATGTCAGTGTCCCCCATCTTCTTGCTACTGTTGTAACTGCTCAACTTTCAGCTACAACACCTTCATACTCTCCCCATGTCTTGCTCTGCTCCCCTTTTGGCTCCTCAGGTCTTGCCTCCTCCAGGAAGCCCTCCCTGGCTTCTTCCTGTGCGCTCCCAGAGAACCTCCCACATAACTCAAGTAGAGCTCCCATCGACTCAGAGTGTTGACCTGCCCTGCTTTTGGGGCAGGGCCTGCAGCTGACTCACCCCTGTCTCCCCAGGCCCCACGTGGCCTCCGTGTCCCACACTCACCGATCCCCTTCTGTGGATTATAGGAGTGGTATTCCGTCAGGTAGTTCAGGTGAGGTTTGTTGGCACTGATCTCATAGTAGTGGATGTTCCTGTCTCCCTGTGGAAGAGAGGGCACCATTCAGAGCCGGGTGCCCCAAACCCCGCTCCTGGCCCCACTGCCACACAGCAGAAACCTGATGCTCACTATGAGTGACGAGTTGGCAGAGCCACCTCACACAAGGGCACACCAGGGAATGGTCACCAAGGCAGCAGGGGGTCCTCACTTCAACACTCAGTCCCTTCAACCATGACCCAGAGTCCACCCGTGTGCCTCCAGGGCAGAGGCTTGGGGAGCACAGGCCTGAACCCCACTCCATCCAAGAGCTGCACACGAAGGTCAAAAGTGCAGTGTCCTGAGACCATCCAGTGGGTCTTACCCCTGGGGCGCTTCAGGTTGTCATTGTCATAATGACTGGGTGGGGAGGTGGCTGCTGTCCCTGGCACTGGGGGGAGGGGCCAGGGATGCGGAGTACAGGACAGTTCTACCCGGTGAAGACCCCCCTCTGCCCCAAATTCGAAGGTGCCCCTGCCAAGAAACACCAACTGGTCCCTCCTCATCTAGACCCAGAACTGGCAGGGCGGTCAACTAGCTCAGGGCGTCCGGCCAAAGCCCTGGCCCCAGGTGTTCCGGTGGAGCCAGGAAGGTGGGAGAGGGCTGGGGGCTCCCCACAGGGATAGAGGACCCAGCCACTCTTGCCTGGCCCTGCCCCTGCCTTGCACTCCAAGGGCCCCAGGCCAATGGGACCAGGCAGCGCCTCTCTCCTGTGCCAGACTGACCTTCCCCACCACGTAGAGCATGTTGGTGTCCGCATCATAGAAGGGAAATAGCACACCTGAGGAGCCATCGAGGTCCACCTCTGTGACAGGCACAGAGAGGTCATCCTGCAAAGGAAGGAAGACCAGGAAGGCCTGTGGGTCACTCACGGAGGACCTTGGTGGTGCTAAGATAAGAATTCCTGCCCCAGGGCTCTGTGCGTGTGTATGTGTGTATGCGTGTGTGAGAGACAGACCACCTCCTTTTGCCTTGCTGGCATTTTGCCTTTAACAAATCACTTCTCATACGCATGACGTCATTCCAGCCTTCCTCCTCCTGTATTATATCTACTATGAAGCAAGGAGATTCAGAGATAGAGAAGAAGCAGTCTCTTCAACTTTGGACAAGAGCTCCTTGAAATCAATACTATTTGGCCCGGTCCTCACCCCCTTCCTCACCCCCACCCACGTTGAACTGGCAGCTCTTCTTGCTCACATGCCTCTCTATTTCATCCTAAGTCCTTGCTCCATCCTAAGTCCTGGCATCCTAAGTCTGGATGGCCACCCCCCATCCAGAAGGCCTTTTCCTTCTCCCACCCAACCCTGAGTCCTGGTCCCAGGCCCAGCCACCTCCCCTCTCTGACACTGAGGCTTCTTCTAAGTCCTAACCCCTCCCCCTCCTTGAACGACAAGATGCACAAGGTCTGGGTGAGTGCCATCAGGCTGCTGGCACCTCCCTGGTTGTCATCAATCAGTTTGGTCAGTGAGTGAATGCATGAATGAACAGATGAAGCCAGCACTCAGCTAAGGGGTGCTGGTGGCGGGGGTGGGGAGGTGCAGAGAGGGGTGCTGGTAGGGCTGCTCTGGTGACTCACCTGGTCCCAGAGGGCCATCTGACGATTGTTCCACCGGGATGTGCCTGTGGACAGCAGCTTCTTCAGGTTCCCCAGAAATAGCACTTTGTTGGCCCGGTGCCCTTTATAGGTGGCTTCCTGGAGTGACATGTGTGGTCAGGGACTCCTTGTCTTCCACTCAAAATGCCTTCTTTTCTCATCCCAGCTCTGCCTGGGGAATCCTTCCAGAGGCACCACCTCCAGGAAGCCTTCCTGGTTCTTTCCTATCCACATAAAGTCTCTCCCACTATTTTTGTTGCGGGTTCTTTTTTAAATTAAGACAGAGTCAGACTTCAGCCCAGCTCCACATTTTTACTAAGATTATTATTGAACATCCATTACATGCAAGTGGGTACTGTCACCTGGGTTATTTCATTTAAACTTCCCAGAGGAAGGACTAATGTCCTATTGTTGCAGATGAGAAAAAGTCTCAGAGAGCAGCAAGTGCTTGTCTAAGGTCACACAGTGGATAACAGTGGTACCTTATGGTCTCCTGACTCCATGTCATGCCTCTTGATAGAGCCGAGGCATATTGACAGCTTTGGAGTTAGACCAGGTTCAAGTCCCAGCTTTCAGTGTGGGCAAGTCCGTTAGCCTTTCTTAAGTCTCACTTTTCTCATCTGAAAAATGGGTATGATATATTCAACACCTCCCAACAGATGGGGATAGCATGCATAAAGACTTTGGCTAGAACACTGACAGCATCACTGCTCTGTTCTCAGAAGCCCCGATGCTCTCCCCATGCCCACTCCACTCCTTGCTCCTCCGACCCCAAGCCAGACCACAGCCGAGCACTAACCTGGAGGACGGTCCCTGCTCGGGGGTCTAGAACCCGAATCTTGCGGTCTTTACACGCAGTGGCCAGCAGGCTGCCGTTGGTGTTGAAGGACATGGAGAGGATCACGTCTTGGTGACAGTTAATTGTCTTCACGGGGCTCATGATTACAGACTCCTTTGAATCCAGGTTCCAGACCATCACCTGCACAGCAGAGAGCCAGCTCTGAACCCAGCCCCGCCCCCAGCCCCATCCCAGTCCCCACAGTCACACGCCAGCCAGGCTGCAGGGAAACATGGTATTCCCGGAGGGAAGCCACAGATGGCAGTCTGGCCAAAAGGCCGCGGGTGAAAGGATGGATCTGCCCACTGAAGTGGCCACGTGGTAGGAGGGGGAAGTCAGCAGTCAGGCTGTCTAGCAGTGAAAACACCATCTGCTTGGAGCAATGAAACATCCATGCTAGGAGGACCCCAGGGAACCAGCTAATCCAGGGGGTTTCAAATAGTCATTAGCAACAGTTTCCAACACATAGTTAATAAGGGATGCCATGTTTAGCTGCACAGGCTGTGCAGTGCACAGCTCCAGGGCAACCCATTCCCAAAGTCCAAGATGTGAACAGAGCCCCCTGGAGTCGTGTACAGATAAAACTGTACAACCATAAGCAGTGAAGTGAAAGTCGCTCAGTCATGTCTGACTCTTTGCACCCTATGGACTATAAGTCCATGGAATTCTTCAGGCCAGAATACTGGAGTGGGTAGCCTTTCCCTTCTCCAGGGGATCTTCCCAACCCAGGTCTCTCACATTGCAGGCAGATTCTTTACCAGCTGAGCCACAAGGGAAGCCCATAAGCAGCAGCACACCCTACCTAAACAGATAACAGAGCACTTCTGATCAGAATGGGGTAGAGGACCTTTCAACCACTCCCATCCCACCCTCTTATCCATCACAGAGGCTTCTGAGGTGCCTCTGTAAAGCCTTATAGAGTTGTGAAAGGAAGAGTTTAGAAGTTAAAGCCTTATAGAGTTGTGAAAGGAAGAGTTTAGAAGTTACAATGGCATCAACCCCATCTGTGTACAGACTGAGGCCCAGAGGAGAACAGGGACTTTCCCAGGTCACGCTGCAGGTCAGAGACTGAGTGGAGACAGAATCAAGATAGCCTGTGCTGTGAGCTTTCCCATTCCACGGAGCCCACAGCTTGCTAACCTGGCAGTCAATGAAGGAGGCTGAGGCATCTCTGAGCAGGGGCCAGCTCACCCCCTCCAGTAAGACTAATGGACTGAGCAGTGTCCCACACCAAAACTTATGTCTACCCAAAACCTCAGAATATGACCTTATTTGGATATAGGGTTTTCACAGTGTAATGAGGTCTTGAGAAATCTGTATGCAGGTCAGGAAGCAACAGTTAGAACTGGGCATGGAACAACAGACTGGTTCCAAATAGGAAAAGGAGTACGTCAAAGCTGTATATTGTCACCTGCTTATTTAACTTATATGCAGAGTACATCATGAGAAACTCTGGACTGGAAGAAACACAAGCGGGAATCAAGATTACCGGGAGAAATATCAATAACCTCAGATATGCAGATGACACCACCCTTATGGCAGAAAGTGAAGAGGAACTAAAAAGCCTCTTGATGAAAGTGAAAGAGGAACGTGAAAAAGTTGGCTTAAAGCTCAACATTCAGAAAACGAAGATCATGGCATCTTGTCCCATCACTTCATGGGAAATAGATGGGGAAACAGTGGAAACAGTGTCAGACTTTATTTTGGGGAGCTCCAAAATCACTGCATATGGTGATTGCAGCCATGAAATTAAAAGACACTTACTCCTTGGAAGGAAAGTTATGACCAACCTAAACAGCATATTAAAAAGCACAGACATTACTTTGCCAACAAAGGTCTGTCTAGTCAAGGCTATGGTTTTTCCAGTGGTCATGTATGGATGTGAGAGTTGGACTGTGAAGAAAGCTGAGTGCCGAAGAATTGATGCTTTTGAAGTGTGGTGTTGGAGAAGACTCTTGAGAGTCCCTTGGACTGCAAGGAGATCCAACCAGTCCATTCTAAAGGAGATCAGTCCTGGGTGTTCTTTGGAAGGAATGATGCTTAAAGCTGAAACTCCAGTACTTTGGCCACCTCCTGCAAAGAGTTGACTCATTGGAAAAGACTCTGATGCTGGGAGGGATTGGGGGCAGGAGGAGAAGGGGATGACAGAGGATGAGATGGCTGGATGGCATCACTGATTCAATGGACGTGAGTCTGAGTGAACTCTGGGAGTTGGTGATGGACAGGGAGGCCTGGCGTGCTGCAATTCATGGGGTCGCAAAGAGTTGGACACGACTGAGTGACTGAACTGAACTGAGCTGAATGAGGTATCAATACAATGAGGCTATACTGGATTTGGGTGGACCCTACAATGACCGAAGTCCTTATAAGAAGAGAAGACACATAGATACACAGAGAAGAAGGCAGAAGATGGAGGCAGAATGCAGTGATGCAGCTATAAACCAAGGAATGCTTGGAGCCCCTAGAAGCTAGAAGAAGCACAGAAGGACTCTTCCCTATAGCTTTTGGAGAAAGCATGGCCCTCCTAACATCTTGATTTTGGATTTCTGGCCTTCAAAACTGTGGGAATGCATTTCTGTTGTCTTAACCCACCCAGGGTACTTCTATGTCAGGGGAGCCCCAGCAGATTAAATAGACAAACCCACCTTGTAGTCATAGCCGGAGCTGAAGAGGATGTTGGCAGCTGTGGGGTGCCACTCCACCAGGCCCACTTTGCGGGCATGGCCCACCAGCTCTTTCCTGAAGGCTGTGAGGTTCTTGGTCAGCAGCTGCTTGGGAATGTCCCAGATTTTAATCTGTCAGGAGAGACACGGCCCAAGGGGAGTGTTAGCTGGCATCCCCTTGCAACCCTGAGCAACAAAACTGGCAGTGCCCCGCAGAAGGGCCAGGGCAAGTCTCTCTGTATCTACCTGTCATTCAGTGGAGAAGCAGCTGGGGCTCCTCAGAGGGACAGGGGCTTTCCCAAGGTCTTCCAGCCCAAGCAGGGGCTGGAGATGAGCCCAGGCTTCTGGGAATCTGTGCCATCCTAACCTGTAGGTGAGTGGATGGGCCATAGGCCTGATTCCCAGGCTGGAGATCACAGCAAGTCCACCTCTTAGCCTAGAATATCCCTCAGAGTACTGTGATCCCAAAGGCTCAGGGGAGAGCTCCAAATGCCAAGAAGAAGGGTTTATGCTATATCCTCAGGGTACTGGGAAGCCAGTGCAGTCTCTGGAGCAGGACAGGGCAGGGACAACCCCCAACCCCTTCTGTGAGAGGGGCCCCCTTGGATGGCCCAGAAGAGGAAGACTAAAGGTGAGAAGGTAGGCGTTTAATGCTCCCAGTCTTATCCTTTTAAATCTTCCCTCTAAGCAAGATCTTCCCTCCCTACTGTCTATGAGATTATATGGCATAATATTTTCAAGCCACAGTAAAAATGCCCTTCACAGCATTTTTTCCCCCTTCACAGCATTTTATAGTTTCCCCGGAAGATGTGCATTCCCATCAGGAAATGACACCTATCCACATTGGATGGTTGGGAGCTATTAGGCCCATTTTATAGATGGGGAGACCGAAGCCCATAGAGAGGAGGGGTGGCACCCCAAGTTCCAAGGAGCCCAGAATGTCTATCTAACTCATGCCCTCCTCACACAGTGACCTCACCTTGTCAAGCATGGAGAAGTCAGGAGCGTCAGAGCTGCGTCCAGATTCCATTCTGTCTCCCTCCACCCCAGCCCCACTCCTCTCGGGAAAGGGGCACTCACCGTGGCATCTTCAGAACAGGAGGCGATCTCAAAGTCATTGAAAGGGTTCCATTTGACATCTAAGACATTCCCTCTGTGCCCGCAGACCTTCGGGTAGTGGGGGTCCAACTTTCCTGTCTGTAAAACAGTACCCAGGGAGGTTGAGGAGAGGATGCAGCCAATTCCACTTTAGCATCTGGAGGAGGGTCACTCAGGCAGCCAGCAGTCACTGAGTGGACAGGAAGACGTAGAGGGCAGAGCTAGTAGTGAATCCAGGACTTACCACTAATCCCTGTGGGATCCTGGGGGAGTCTCGACACCTCGCGGAGCCTCAGGAAAATGGAGGCAGTAATAGATATTTCAGAGAGTTCAAGTGAGGGTCATAGGAGGTGAGGTATGGGGAGGGTCTAGCTCAAGTGTCTAGCACATGCTAGGTGTTTAATAAAAGGACGTTTCTCTTCATATACTGCTAGCAGGAATGCAGAAATGGTGCAGCCACGGAGGAAAACAGGCTGGCAGCTCCTCAAAAGGTTAGACAGAGTTACTGTATGACCCCATAATTCTACTCCTAGGTACAGCCCCGAGAGAAATAAAAACATAGGTCTGCAAAAAAATGGTACACCAATGTTCACAGCAGCATTACTCAAAATAGCCAAAAGGTGGAAACAACCCAAATGTCCATAAATGGATATCTAAAACCATATTCATACATAGTGTATTCATACAATGCAATATTTTCCAAAAAGGGAACGAAGTCATGTCCAACTCTTTCCAACCCCGTGGACTATAGCCCACCAGGCTCCTCTGTCCATGGGAGTGCGTTGCCATTTCCTCCTCCAGGGGATCTTCCCGACCCAGGGATAAGAACCCATGTCTCCTGCATTGCAGGCAGATTCTTTTATCGCTGAGCCACCCAGGAAGCCCCAGTATATTCATAAAATGAAACACGTTCAAAAAGGGGAAGGAAGTACGGACGCATGCTACAGCGTGGGTAAACACTGAAAACATCGTGCTAGCTGAAACACACCAGACATAAAAAGCCACATACTGCATGATCTGCTTAGATGATCTACCAGATGTGGTTCTGCTGCTTGAGCAAAGGAGCACACCCCCTGGTACCTAGAATTCTGAACCCTGACTGATGCATGTGAGAAGTCCAGGACAGGGGTAATTCCCTGGCTGTCCAGTGGGCAGGACTCTGTGCTTTCACTGCTGGGGGCCTGGGCATGTCTCAAGTTGGGGAACTAAGATCCCAGAAGCTTCTAGGTGTGGCAACAACAACAAAAATCCAAAATAGTTACATCCATAGAGACTGAAAGCAGACTAGTGGTTGCCTAGGGCTGAGGGGAGAGGGGCATGGGGAGTGACTGCTAAGGGGTATGCGGTTTCTGGGGGTGATGAAGTTACTTTCAAATTAGTGGTGATGGTTACCCAACATGTGAATATCTAAAACCCACTGAATTACACACTTAAATGGTGAATTTTACAGTATGTGAGTTATAAAAGTGAAAGTCGCTCAGTCATGTCCAACTCTTTGTGACCCCTGGACTATACAGTCCATGGAGTTCTCTAGGCCAGAATACTGGAGTGGGTACCCTTGGATCTTCCCAACCCAGGGATGGAACCCAGATCTCCCAGATTGCAGGTGGATTCTTTACCAGCTGAGCCACAGGGAAAGCATGTGAGTTATACTTCAATTAAAAAGAAAGGGTGGGTTTTTCCTGGGACACAATGGATAAGAATCCACCTGCCAGTGGAGGAGACACAGGTTCAATCCCTGATCCAGGAAGATCCCACATGCCATGGAGCAACTGAGCCCGTGCACGGCAACTACTGAGCCGGTGCGCTAGGGCCAGGGAGCTCCAGCTACTGAAGCCTGTGCACCCTTAGAGCCTGTGCTCCGCAGCCAGAGAAGCCACCACAAGGAGACGCCTGCGTACCGCAACTAGAGAGTAGCCCCCATTCACCGCAGAACAGCCTGCGCAGCAAAGAAGGCCCCGCACAGCCGAAAATAAATAAATCAAAAAAGAAAAAGGAAAGGGCATTTCCTCCCTTCCCCTCTTTCCTGCTGAGAATTCCTATCTAGGGGCTGGGAGGACATACAAGTTTCACAGCCCTGCAGCTGAGAACTCCTGGGTCATAAGAAAACTACACCAATTCAAGCATAGAAGCTGGCAGCTGGCAGGGACCAACACACTGATTTTACACATCACACTGCATGGCCCTGGCAGTACAGGGCCCAGAACGCCCTCTGCCTGCCAATGCAGACACCGCCCACATCCACTCCCCAGCCTCAGGTTCTAGAGCCCACCCACCGGCAGGCTCCACCCTTATATCTAAGTGAAGGAGACGGGAGAAGAAAACTGGCTGACACTCAACCATCTGGCAGACCATTTCAAGGAGCCTGGAGGACAAGCCCAATGCAAAGTGCTGGGTGAACATGAGACGCAGTACTTGACCTCACATAACTAATAGTCTCAGGGATATTTAAAACCGTATTTTCAAGGACAGAGTGAACTCAGGGAACACCCACAGGCTCTTCTTCCCTCACCTGCCCAACTCTGCAGAGCCCCCTGCACTCTTGTGGAATGTCCTGAGACCATGCCCAAGGGAGAGCAAGCAAACACCAGGGACGCTCTATGGCCTTGCCTCCTAGGGCTACAGAGAGGGCAGCTGCCATGACTACAGCCATAGGACATCCCATTACCTCTGGCAAACTAGGAGACAGACACCTGAGCCTCTGGTTCATGCATCTTAGCTCTGAAAACAGGCCATGGTCCCAGGCTCCCCTTCAGAAATCCTCTGCCCAATTCTGATCTCATTCCTTGGGAAAGGGTCTTAGACATCTCTCCCTAGACTGGATCCCTTCCAGGAGGGGGAACCCTATAAAGCACATTATTTGACAAATTGGGGTGTGAATGGTAGATAAAAGTACTGTAAAGCTCAGCTGAGTGAATTTGACAATGTACGTAAAGAAATGGGTACGTAAGAAAAAATTCTTATTTTTAGGAAACATACTAGTATTTAGGGATAATTGAAAAGCAGAGACATTACTTTGCCAACAAAGGTCCGTCTAGTCAAGGCTATGGTTTTTCCAGTGATCATGTATGGATGTGAGAGTTGGACTGTGAAGAAAGCTGAGTGCCGAAGAATTGATGATTTTGAACTGTGGCGTTGGAGAAGACTCTTGAGAGTCCCTTGGACTGCAAGGAGATCCAACCAGTCCATTCTAAAGGAGACTCCTGGGTGTTCTTGGGAAGGAATGATGCTAAAGCTGAAACTCCAGTACTTTGGCCACCTCATGCGAAGAGTTGACTCATTGGAAAAGACTCTGATGCTGGGAGGGATTGGGGGCAGGAGGAGAAGGGGACGACAGAGGATGAGATGGCTGGATGGCATCACCGACTCGATGGACGTGAGTTTGGGTGAACTTTGGGAGTTGGTGATGGACAGGGAGGCCTGGCGTGCTGCGATTCATGGGGTCACAAAGAGTCGGACACGACTGAGCGACTGAACTGAACTGAACTAATCATCAAAGCGTTTAGAAAATAAAAAAGTACTTTCACATACATTGGAAAAGACCCTGAGGCTGGGAAAGATTGAAGGCAATAGGAGAAAGGTGGCAGAGGATGAGATGGTTGGATAGCATCACCAACTCAGTGGACGTTAATCTGAGCAAACTCTGGGAGAGAGTAAAAAAGAGAGGAGCCTGGCATGCTGCAGTCCATGGGGCTGCAAAGAAGTGGACATCGCTGAGTGACTAAACAGCAACAGACATTCAGAGACAGAGAGACAAAATAAAGACTTTGGATGTGTCATTTGACAGTGCTGTGTGAGGAGGCGAACAAAAGATCAGTTTCTTTCAGATGGTTTAGCCTTCTTCAAGGATGAGGAAAACGGGCCCCCGGGCAGAGGGCAGCAAGGCAGCACCTGGAGTGAGGGCCCTGCAAAGAGATCACCGCACCCACAGGCCCAGCTCAGGTCTCCATGGGACCATCGCTCCAGCCACCAGGCCATTCTCTACTGTCCTAAAATATGACTGATAATCTCTCCCTTGCAGGGCGATGAGGGTGAAATGACGTACTGTAGCTGAAAAGCCCAACAGTGATCTCCTATAGTAAGTGCTCAAAGAAGAGCTTTTATTTTACGTACATTTGTGTGCACACACACGTGCATGCGTGCTAAGTTGCTTCAGCCGTGTCCAATTCTTTGTGACCCTAGGCACTGTAGCCTGCCAGGCTCCTCTGTCCATGGGATTCTCCAGGCAAGAGTACTGGAGTGGGTTGCCAACATACACAAACATCTACATATGTGTATATATACATATATATATATATATATTTTATAAAAGTTTTTGGTTGTGCCTCTTGGCATGAGGGATCTTAGTTCCTCCCTGACTAGGGATGGAACCCACATCCCCTGCATTGGAAACACAGAGTCCTAACCATTGGACAGCCAGGGACAGCCTAAAGTTGAGGGAAAAAAGACTGGAAGGAAATGCATCAAAATGTTATTCATGGTTATCTCTACACGGTGAGTTAACTGGGTGTGGCTTTAAAAAAATCATCCTCTGTATCTTAAAAAAATTTTTTTTCTAAACTATAAAAACTGTGTAAAATTTTGCAATAAAAAATGTATTTAAGAGGGAGGTTCAAGAGGGAGGGGACATGAATACCTATGGCTGATTCATGCTGATATATGGCAGAAGCCAACACAACACTGTAAAGCAATTATCCTTCAATTAAAAATAAATATTTTTTAAAAAAGGTATTTAAGACAAGACTTTCTGAAAAGATCGGGTCCTTGCAGGATTAGCTAAAAATTTCTGATAAAGCTGCAGAGCCTGAGGGGCTCTGCGATCAGGAATGGTAAAAAACACAGCAAAGCTCAACTAGCCTGCACCGGTGGCAGGCATTACTAATGGATCACTGACCACCCTCACCCCTCACCCCCCAGACTGGCGGAAGAACTTGCCCAGGGTCATGGGGAAGGTGAAGGGCAGAGTTGGGCTGGAGCCCAGGGTGAGCCTGTGGCATACTTCACTGTGGTCTGAGGGAGCACCAGCCCTGTCTGAGTCAGTGTCCTGACCCCCTTCCTGCACACAGCCTTTCCCTTCTCTTGGATCATTTCCTGGGCCAAAGGGCCGAAGCAGTCAGCAGCACTGTCTTTGGCTGTGGCGTACCCAGGTGCTTTCAAGGTCTTGATCTCTGCACTCTGGCCCAGGGCCAAGCCCCAGGTTCTGCCCTAAGAAGGTTTCTCTAGAGAGCTGATTGTCCCTGGCCTTGGCTGACTGGAAGCAATGTGCCCAGGAGCCCCATTCAGACTCCAGCCTCCAGCTCTGTGAGCTTCAGACTCAGAGGTACCTGAGAGCCAGGCCTGGCTCTGGTGGGCAATCCTCCCAGGCCTCCAAGAGCAGAGGCCCCATCCCCACACAGCTTCTCTTACTTCTTAATGAACAAAGGATGGCAGGTGGTCCCCAGAGGCTGGTAGGCCCTGTGCCTAAGAGGGTTTCTGTGGGAGGACCCACATTAATAGAAATTAGCCAGTCTGATAGGCTATTGACCGGGCTGCTAAAAGCCCTGTCAAGACAGGGATATTTATAATCCAGAGGCCACTGCTGCCTTTCAGCCCATTAGGCCAGCAGTCAGCCAAGGACAGGACTCTGATTTATGGATGTGTGTGTGTGTGTGTGTGGGGGGGGTGGTGGTGGTGCTCTAAATGGGGGCTTCCCAGGTGGTGCTAGGGGTAAAGAACCTACCTGCCAATGCAGGAGATGTAAGAGATTGGGTTCAATTCCTCAGGAAGATCCCCTGGAGGAGGGCATGGCAACCCACTCCAGTATTCTTGCCTAGAGAACCCCCATGGACAGAGGACCCTGGAGGGCTATGGTCCATAGGGTTGCAAAGAGTCGGACACGACTGAAGTGACTTAGTGCACACAGCACAGACTCTAAACCAGAGGAGACACACCCGTCCTCCTCCTAGACGCCAGGGAGCTGCTCAGCCTGGAGAGACAGCACCTCCAAGTCTCTGAGGAGCGGCTGTCCTGGGGCAGATGGAGTGGACGGGACTGTAGGACCCAGAAGGCAGGAGCCCGGTGGGGTGGGACAGGAGAGGCTGTGGGGTTACTGTCGTGACCTTAGGGCTCACAGGGAACCTGCCTCTCGGTCAGTTTCCTCATCTACAAAATGGCAACAGTAGTAGAATCTCAGGGTGGACATGAGGATTAAATGAGTTCATACACATACAGTGCTTAAGACTCTGTCTCGGGAATTCCCTGGTGGTCCAGTGGTTAGGACTCAGAGCTTTCATGGCCAAGGCCTGGGTTCGTTTCCTGGTCGGGAAACTAAGATCCCACAAGCTGTGTGGCACGACCAAATGAAAAAAAAAAAAAAGACTCTACCTGGTACATGGTGAGCTTTCAGGATATTCACTAATATAAGTTCATCAGAACTAATCACAATTACCCAGCTTTATTGTTGCTCAGTACTTTGCAGGGGCCAGGATGTACTTAGCGAGGCCAAGGTGTCCTCAGTGAATGCACTCAAGCACATTATTACATCTATAAGGAACATGTTTGCAAGTATTTTTCTTTAGGAACCATAATTTCAGGAGTCATTTATGTGCCAGGCCCTGTGCTAGGGGCTCTGCTCAATTATTTAGTTATTTAACCATTCCAGCCACCCCAGGAAGCAGTGCAAGAATCCCCATTGAGAACGTAGAAGCTGGGGATAGCAAGGGTTTATAATCAGAGCCACTTCAACCACGGCAGAGCCGTGAGAACTGGGAATGCTTTCTCTCACTCATGGTCTGTCTCTTGCTATCCCCACACTATAGTTATCATCAGCGTCATGCAGGCCTTTCAATGAGGACCTCCTATGTGCCAGATCTTATGTCCCATGCAAGTGGCAGCAGAAGATGGATTACTCATGATCTGTGCCCTTCAGGAGATGCCAACCTGTGGAGGAGGCAGGATATAGTGTACTCAGGGCTCAGAGGCAGAAGAAATGCCCTGGGGGATCAATCAAAGAAGGTTTCCTGGAGGAGGATGCCTTTGAATTGGGCCTTAAAGAAAGACTTTGACCAGACTAGGATGAAGGGGAGGCATTGCAAGCCAGAAGGGTTGGGCCATACACAGATAGGTTTCAAGTAGAGAGATCCTAAAGCAAGCAGGCAAAAAGGTAGACTGATGGGTAGGAAGGTAGAGAAGTCCAGACAAGAGGGGACAGGTCACCTTGCATAGAGCTAGATGCAAATGGAGAGATGGACGAGTGGACAGATGAGACATGTCCTAACTAGAGTCGGTGAGACTTAGCCAGAGGGCTGCCCAGAGGAAATAGCTGAGCAGGGAAAAGACAGGAGTGTCCCCTAATCTTGCAAATACACGTGCCGCTAAAATGCAAATCATGTTCCCAGGAGGATTTAGGGAATGCATCATTCATCAGCCCTCCTCTCACATGCACAGATGAGCCTGGGGAAGGTCCACTGTAGAACCCCACACCCAGGGCTGTAAGTGGTGAACAGCGGAGGCTATCTGGTAACCTAGCTTGGTCACCTCCAGAGGTGGGGAGCCCATGTCCCCGCTAGGTGGCTTATTTCACTTTCAGACCTTATTACAAACTGTGAGCAAATACTTCTTACACCTCCACCCCACGCCATCTCCCTGGTCCCAGGCCAGCTCCCTTCCAGGCTGAAGAGACCCTTAGAACTGGAAGAGACTTTCTCCCCCAAAGAAAAACAGTAAAACAGTCTAGCACACACCCTGCATCTCTACATTTCTAGAAGGGGAACCTGAGTATGGAGGGAACAGGTGTATGCTGTGGAGGGCTCTGAGGTTTACAGCGTCAGCTGGGATGTGGATGAAGAGTTCTGGTGAGAAAGGCAGGACTTTGTGTGCAGGCAATGGGAGAGGGGGTGGGTCCTAGGAGTGATGTGGCATGACACAGGCTTAGGCAGGGTCTGGCTGGCCTCCAAGAGCACAGCAGTGAAGTGCTCCCCTCCCCCTGCTCCCAGGCACCTGTTCACCATGCGTCCCTTTGGCCCCCCAAGCCCATGCTCTCCTCTGGCTTGGTCTACTCCCAGCGATGCTGCAGGGCTTGACCCCAGAGCTCTGCCTGTTCTTGCTGGCATTCCTCCCGACCTCCACACCTCACAGCAAAGTCCACCTCCCACCTGATCAGGTGGGTCTGCCATAGGCCTGGTGCCAGGGTCCAAAGCCCAACCTGGCATGTCCCCCAGGCTCAGGGCGGGCGTGTCCCCAGACCTCCCCACTGAGCCTTTGTTCCCTGAGTGCAGCTCTTGGTTGCCTAGGCTGCCAGCGCCACCCTGCAGTGGGTTCACCCTGGGTCACAGGGTGGAAGAGAAAGGGACTGTGGAGTCACTCCCTCTGGGACACCTGACACCACATGGGGCAGCCTGGCCCTTCTGAGAATAAATCCCATACACGGTGGTAGAGCCAGGAATCTTCCAATCCTGCGCTAAAATAAAGAATTTGCTAGCTTGTCCCTTCCTTCCTTCCTTTACTGACATTCTCTGTGCCTGGATGGGACTTACACCCTGGTAACTGACAAGGAACCGATGTCAGCCAGAGCCGAAACTCAGAAGTGCAGGTCGGCTGAATGAGAGTGGGGCCCCAAGACCATGTCCAGGTCTGGGCCCACACCCGTCCTGCTCAGGGTCCTTCAGACAGTCAGCTCCCTGAGCCTCGGCATCCTTATCCATATAACGGGGCAATACCTCCCATAAAATGGTCTAATAAAGGTGCAGCATAAGCCCTGGCCCTGCTGACCACATGGAAAAGGGCCTGCAGGCCTGTCTGCCCAGGTAAGCACTGCACCATGGGACCAGCAAGGGTCCTTTTCCTCTCTCCGCCTCTCCCTCCTGCTTCGTCACACTGGATGTGGTTACTTAAGAAAATGTCAACCAGATGCAACGTGTGGACCTTCTCGATGCTGATTCAAACAAACCAGGAGCAAAGAGGCATTCATGAGGCAATCAAGGGCTTTTTCACATAATAGGAAATTGCTGTGATCCTGGCATTGTGGTTATGTCAGAATAAACACATTTGTTATGTCACATTCTGTTATGCCAATAACAGAAAATGTTATTATTTTATAGAATTGCAAACTGAACTCTGTGGGGGTAAAATGACAAACAGTCTGGGCTTTGCTTTAAAATATTTCAGGAAAAAAAAAGGGATGGATGAAGCAAGCATGGCAAAGTCTTCAAAATTCTTGAATCTGGGTGTGAAGAGGTCACGATATTGTTTTCACCTACCTTTGTGTTTGAAAATTCTTTTTGTAATGATAAAAAAAAAAAACTAGAATAGAGCCTAGCTGCTGAAAAACAGCAGCATTGGCATCACCTGGGAGTAGAGACACCAGATTTAACAAATAAAAAGAGGATACCTGGTAAAATTTGAATTTCAGATAAACAGCAAAGGACTTTTTAGAAGTTATGTTCCATGTAATACTTTACTTATGCTATAAAACTATTTGTGAAAATAGCTTGGCAGTTTCCTATAAAATGGAACATGTAACTACTTTATGATCCAGAGATTGCACTCCTAGGCATTTATCCCAGAAAAATGGAATTTACTTATGTGCACACAGAAAACTGTACACAAATGTTTATAGCAGTTTCATTCCTAACAGCTCCAAACTGGAAACAGGCCAGATGCCCTTCAACAGCCAAGGGTTCAACAAACTGTGCAGCCACACCACAGAATACTACTCGGCAATAAAAAAGAATAAGCAATTGATACAGATAACAACCTGGATGGATCTCCAGAGAATTCACTGAATGAAAAAAGTTAAGCCCGAAAGGCTACACACTGTATGGTTCCATTTGTGTGATAGTCTTCAAAAGCAAATGTATAGGAACAGAGAACAGATTTGTTCAATCAATGAAAATTTATAAGTATCAACTGTGTCTGCCCACGTGATATGTGGGTAAGCAAAGTACTGGTTCTCCCCAACTCCTCCCACATTGCAAGTACATTAAGAAGTACTACCAGAAGAACACAAGTGACTCTGATTCAAAGCACTCAGGGCATGGTATCCTAAGAAAGCAATGTACTATGGAATATATGATGAAAAGGAGAATGCTCTGGACATTTGGAGGAGGGGGAAAAAGTGACTGAACATGGCACACATTTCCATTTACTTAGGTCATCTTCATTATTAGCCTGTCAATGATGCTCTGTAATTTTATCCTATTCAGTTTTGCTTATTAATTCCTGGGTATTTACTCTTTTCATTCTACTGGAAATATTTACATTTTCTAAGCACTCTTGTTATGTAAAAATGCAATTGACTTGGATTCTGATTTTTCATCCAGTCACCTTCCAAACACTGATTATTTTTCCTAGTAATTTGACTCTAGTTCTTCTGGTTTTCTATGTGGACAATCACATCAGTAAATAATATGGTTTTATCTCTTCCTTTTCAATCCATATACCTTTAACTTATTTTTTTAGTCTTACTGTGCAGGCCAGCACCTTTTATATTCTTTTCTTGGGGGGTGGGGGTGTTAGTTCCCTGACCATGGGTCAAACCTGGGCCACGGTAGTGAGAGCTCAGAGTCCTAACCACTGGACAGCCAGGGAATTCCCTAAAGGGATGTTTCTTTTTCATAAGTGATGTTTGCACCATATTAACAAAGAGATTAAATACCACCAATATCAGCAATAATGGGACAAACTGACCTCATATGTCATACGACATAATGAACTGAGGATACAACATCACTTATTTAATATTCTTGCCAAAAACATACAACATGAATCTAATCACAAGAAAGCAATGGGTCAAATTCAATTTTAGCAACATCCTTCAAAACAGCTGGGCTTTACAGCTTTAAAATGTCAATATTAGATGGCAATGACGACCCTGTATGCAAGACAGGGAAAGAGACACAGATGTGTATAACGGACTTTTGGACTCAGAGGGAGAGGGAGAGGGTGGGATGATTTGGGAGAATGACATTCTAACATGTATACTATCATGTGAATTGAATCGCCAGTCTATGTCTGACGCAGGATGCAGCATGCTTGGGGCTGGTGCATGGGGATGACCCAGAAAGATGTTATGGGGAGGGAGGTGGGAGGGGGGTCCATGTTTGGGAATGCATGTAAGAATTAAAGATTTTAAAATTTAAAAAAATAAAAAAAAATAAAATAAAATAAAATGTCAATATTATGAACTGAAGTAGACTATGTAGTCTAATGAGTAAAGTGACAACTAAATATAATGCATGATCCTGGGTTAGACTTGACCAGAGATAAAATTTTTTTATACACACATTGTGAAAGATATGTAAAAACAGACAAAAGGTAAATTTGGCAGAATCTTAACAACCAGTGAATCTTGGTGAAGGATAATCATTTATTCAACTATTTTTGCAACTTTTCTGTAGGGTTGAGAGTCTTTCAAAACAAAAAGTTTAAAAAAGTCTGTTTCCTAGCAGACAGGAGCCAGGTGGGGTGGGACAGGAGAGGCTGTGGCGCTACTTCCCTAGTGGCTTAGCGGTAGAGAATCCACCTGCCAGTGCAGGAGATGTGGGTTCGATCCCTGGTCTGGGAAGATCCCACATGCTGCAGAGCAACTAAGCCCCTGCACCACAACCACTGAGCCTGTGCGCCTTGGAGCCCGTGCTCTGCAGCAAGAGAAGCCACTGCAATGAGAAGTCCGAGCACCGCGACTAGAGAAAAGCCCCTGCACGGCAACCCAGCACAGCAGAAAATAAATATATTTTTAAAAATTCTGCTTCCTATGTTAGTGAGGATCCCTTTTCCTAGTTTGCAAAGAATTTTTATTTTGATCATGAATGGGTCCTGAATTCTGTGTGTGTGCGTGCTCAGTTACTTTAGTCGTGTCTGACTCTTTGCGACCCCAAGGACTATAGCCCGCCAGGCTCCTCTGTCCGTGGGATTCTCCAGGCAAGAATACTGGAGTGGATTGCCATTTCCTCCTCCTGGGGAACTTCCCAACTCAGGGATCAAGCCCACGTCTCCTGCGACTCCTGCACTGGCAGGCAGATTCTTTACCACTGAACTACCTGGGAAGCCCCACATAAGCATTAGTGCTGCAAATTTCCCTTGAAGCACCACTTCCCTGCATCCCCATAATTTTAGTGATATATTTCATTTTCATTCATGTGCAAGTATTTTTAAATTTCCATTTTGATTTCTTCTTGGATCTAGAAGTTATTTAGAAAGGTATTTTTATTTATTATTATTATTATTTTTTTGGCCAGGCTGATCGGCATGTGGAATCTTAGTTCCCTGACCAGTGATTGAACCTGTGCCCCCTGCAGCAGAAACATGGAGTCTTAACCCATGGACCACAAGGGAAGTCCCTAGAAAGGTGTTTTTAAACTTCTAAATGAATGAGAATTTAAAATTTCTCTCTTGTTATAGACTTCTAACTTAATTGCATTGGGATCAGAAAACCTGATCTGTGAATCTGTTTTGTGTGCGGTTTTAACTTCTAAAGGCCTTTAGGGCTCTAAGTCTGTTGTTGGTTTCTTCAGCTGATGCTTACTCAGGGGGGCTTACATGCTTGGTAGCTCTGTTTATGAACTTCCCTAGTCTTAATCTGCGGGAGTCCTGTTCACACTGAGATACTTTTCTCTGGAGAAACTTTCTACCTGCCTCTGCCACAAACCAGAGGCACTACCAAGCCCCTCCAGTCCCTTCGGAGATGCTGCCTCAAGGCAGAGACTCAGGATCCTGAAAAGATCTGCTGTTAAATTAATCTATGTGAAACTGCCATTTTGGGAATCAAAGTCTGTTAAATGTCAGCAACTGCATATGTCCCAACTTCTGCTGTCAACGATTGCCACAAGACAAGCCTATTCTTCCTGTTCACTTGCTGCTTACCTCTCCTACTTAGATTTCGCCTCAAGGTCCTTTTCTCTCTTGGAGAGAAGAGCTGGCTTTGGAGACTTCCCCAATGCCTAGTGAGCCTGGCAATGCATTTAATGTTATTCAGGAATGAATTACTTTGCAGTGGGGTCCTAAACATAGGACTCCTCATGGGAGCCCTAAACAACTGCAAGAAGCTGAAATCCCAGGAGAGGCAGACTTTTCCAGCGAAAAAACCAAGACGGAAAGGAGTGAAATGACTTATTTATGGTCACACAGCAGGGCTCGGACGTGAACCCATGTGTGGGATCCAAACTGAGGCTCTTTCTACTTCCCCTCTGTCCTGTGCTGCCTCCAGAGAGCTGTTTGGGTCTGGGCCTAGCAGGCGTCCTTACCTGGTGCAAGGGGATGACGAGGAAGGCACCCCCACCAGTACACTCAGTCACGACTGCAATGAAGTGGGGGTTCACAGCGCAGAAATGATTGTCTTGGACGCTGTGGGTGATGGGCACAGAGTCGTAGCAGTTCTCCTTGCTGGCTGGTTTGCCAAAGACATGGCGGAACTTGGAACTCCGGTACTGGGGGTTCCATGACATCTGTGAGAGACAAGTGGGACAGAAGAGACATGAGGTTCGCCAGCTGAGAATAGGACACACGGAGTCTCACCTCCTCTCAAGGTGAGGGTGTGCGCAGAACAGTGGTCAGTTCTATGAGGACAGTGGCGTGCTAGGGAATGTATCCAGGTGAAAAGGCTAGAATTGTGGCTATTTGGAAGGGCCTGGTGAGAGGGTGTACAAGTACTTCTGAACCGTTTGCTTTTCATTCCTTCGAGTGCAAACACAAAAAAGCAGAAAAACTGGAGAGAACTCACCCCACCCCTTTCCTTATTCAGCACCTCACCAGACAGCCCAGCCTCCAAGCCCAGCCCAGCTCAGCCCAGCCAAGTGGGTTAACACTGCATCCTCTGGGGCCAGCCTGCCTGGGGTTCTAATTCCAGTTCTGCGCTTACCAGTTGGGTGGGCAAATAATTTCTGAAGGCTTGGTTTGCTTATTTATAAAATGGGGATAAAGAAAGTATCTGTCTCAGATGCATCAAGAAATTAAATGAGATGATACACTAAGATCCCTTGCTCAATAGTAATAATTACTACCACTATTATCATCCAGGCATCTTGACCTTCCCTCACTCCTCATCCAGCCTTCTATTTGTTCACTCAATATGTACTGAGCACCACAGTGCAACTAGGCCCTGTGCCAGACACTGGGGGTTTGGAGAAAGCAAGCCTGAGCCCAGCCTTACAGGAGAGAAGAGTCCCATGAGTGAGGCCCTTAGGGGAGTCTGAGCCACTGGGACCCAGTGTGTCATAGGTAATAATGGAGGTTTGTACATGGCAGCCAGGGAGGACTTGCTGCCCTCAGAGGAAGTGACATGTGAGCTGGGATCTGAAGGATGAGTAGGAATTGGCCATGTAAGCTAGACCAGGGTAAGCTGGGGAAAAGGTGTCCTAGGCAGATGGAACAGCCTGGGCAAAGGTCCTGAAACAGAGGCCAACATGGAATGTTTGGAGAACTATATATGTTATACATGTAAGATTGGCAAGATGCTAAAAAGAAAAATAAATACACACACAACACACGTATCGATGTAAACTGGATGATGTGAATGAGGAGAACAGAAGCTGGAGGGGTAAGCAGGGCTATATCGTGAATGGCCTGTAAGAGGACCCAGGGCTCATTAGTGGCCAAATCTACGGTGCCATGTGGCCTCCTCTTGTCCCTGCTGCTGCTCAGTTCAAACCCCTTCCTCTTGGTCTTGTTGACCCACTGGGCCCTCCCACCCTCTCTCCCCATGCAGCCAGGAGGACTGTTCTGCACAGCAAGCCTGGCTGTATTCCTCCCACCTACCCCCTACCTCGACCTCCCTCTGATGCTCCCCATTCACTGCTGCTTTATAGGATCAAGGCCAAACTCAGCTTGGGTCCCACCCCATATTCCAAGATTCCCTTTTCCTTGCTCATCTTCTAAACGGCACCTTCCAGATAAAGAACACCACCCAGTCTCCCTGGTACCTACTCCTGCATTTTCAGTCCTCTGGGCCTTCACCCTTGTCTTTCCCTCTGCTTGGCTTGCTCTTCCCAGGCCCTGGTTGTCTGTACTTGTCTCTCCTCTCCCCCAGCTTCCAGGTGGCCTCCACCAAAGCCAAACCGAGTAGCAGAGATCTCATTCTTCTGTCTCTCCTCCCTGCTCTGAACTGGAGTTTGGTGTCAGGGCTCCTCTACCAGCTTGCAGGTTCCTCAACGGAAGGCCTGGGGCTGCCCCAGGAATGCCCGGCACAGTGCTTTGCCCACCCCATGCTCCCAGGCACTTCTCAGGGGAAGGCATGTTTGACTGAGAGGTCAAGACAGGGCTGCCTCTGGCCCAGTTTGGGTGGTCACCCCTGAGGCTCTTCTCTGTGCTTAGTCCAAAGGCACAAAAATAGGCTGTTGACCTCAGGAGGTCACAGTGATCAGGGGCCTGACACATGAGCCAAGCCCCTTATACAGCACCAGGTAGCCCATCAGCCTCATGGTGGCAGGTCTGTCCTGTGAAGCTCAGACATTTCAACCTTCTTTTTGGGAGCTTTGCCCAAAACCCTGGTGGCATTTGCCAGAGCTACAGGAAGCAGCACAGAATGCAAGGACTGCTTAATTAATGCCCATTTGATCTCAGAAAGGATTCGAGAAGCCTTACAGAAATAGAACACAGATAGAAGGAAATAAAAGGAAAAAGCCATGGTGAGGAAATAGGGACAGAGGGAAAATGCAGGAAAAAAGAGATCACTAGGAATGTAGGGGGAGCAAAGCTATGAATGTGGGCTGCCCGATCCTGTACACAGAGGAGGTGGGCCTGGGGGATCTGTGTCTGAGCTTCCTAGCTGTCAATTCGACATGGGAAACAGAATCAAAACGGGATTTATTTACTCAGTGCCTGTAAGACAAATGCCACCATTTGCTAAGGAGCCAAACGGCTCTTCTCTGCACTGAGTCCTGAGAGAAATAAGTCCTATAGATTGTCTTAGGAGAGAAGAGCAAAAATAATGGTCTCCCTTCAGTTCAGTTCAGTAGCTCAGTCATGTCTGACTCTTTGCGACCCCATGGACTGCAGCATGCCAGCCTTTCCTGTCCATCACCAACTCCTGGAGCTTGTGCAAACTCATGTCCATCAAGTTGGTGATGCCATCCAACCATCTCATCCTCTGTCATCCCCTTCTCCTCCCACCTTCAATTTTTCCCAGCATCAGGGTCTTTTCCAATGAGTCAGTTCTTCACATCAGGTGGCCAAATTATTGGAGTTTCAGCTTCAGCATCAGTCCTTCCAATGAATATTCAGGACTGATTTCTTTTAGGATGGACTGGTTGGATCTCCTTGCTGTCCAAGGGACTCTCAAGAGTCTTCTCCAACACCACAGTTCAAAAGCATCAATGGATTCAAGGGATTAGATCTGATAGAGTGCCTGAAGAACTATGGACAGAGTTTCGTGACATTGTACAGGAGGCAGGGATCAAGACCATCTCCAAGAAAAAGAAATGCAAAAAAGCAAAATGGTTGTCTGAGGAGGCCTTACAGATTGTTGTGAAAAGAAGAGAAGTGAAAAGCAAAGGAGAAAAGGAAAGATATATCCATTTGAATGCAGAGTTCCAAAGAATAGCAAGGAGAGATAAGAAAACCTTCCTTAGTGATCAGTGCAAAGAAACAGAGATCTCTTCAAGAAAATCAGAGATACCAAGGGGACATTTCATGCAAAGATGGGCTCAATAAAGGACAGAGATGATATAGACCTAACAGAAGCAGAAGATATTAAAAAGAGGTGGCAAGAATACACAGAAGAACTATACAAAAAAGATCTTCATGACCCAGATAATCATGATGGTGTGATCACTCACCTAGAACCAGACATCCTGGAATGCGAAGTCAAGTGGGCCTTAGGAAGCATCACTATGAACAAAGCTAGTGGAGGTGATGGAATTCCAGTTGAGTTATTTAAAATCCTAACAGATGATGCTGTGAAAGTGCTGCACTCAATATGCCAGCAAATTTGGAAAACTCAGCAGTAGTCACAGGACTGGAAACGGTCAGTTTTCATTCCAATCCCAAAGAAAGGCAATGCCAAGGAATGCTCAAACTACCGCACAATTACACTCATCTCATACATCAGTAAAGTAATGCTCAAAATTCTCCAAGCCAGGCTTCAACAGTACATGAATGATGAACTTCCAAATGTTCAAGCTGGATTTAGAAAAGGCAGAAGAACCACAGATCAAATTGCCAACATTCGTTGGCTCATCGAAAAAGCGAAAGACTTCCAGAAAAACATCTATTTCTGCTTTATTGACTATGCCAAAGCCTTTGACTGTGTGGATCACCACAAGCTGTGGAAAACTCTTAAAGAGACAGGAATACCAGACCACCTGACCTACTTCTTGAGAAATCTGTATGCAGGTCAGGAAGCAACAGTTAGAACTGGACATAGAACAACAGACTGGTTCCAAATAGGAAAAGGAGTACATCAAGGCTGTATATTGTCCCCCTGCTTATTCAACTTGTATGCAGAGTACATCATGAGAAACGCTGGACTGGAAGAAGCACAAGCTGGAATCAAGATTTCTGGGAGAAATATCAATAACCTCAGATATGCAGATGACACCACCCTTATGGCAGAAAGTGAAGAGGAACTAAAGAGCCTCTTGATGAAAGTGAAAGAGGAGACTGAAAAAGTTAGCTTAAAGCTCAACATTCAAAAAACTAAGATCATGGCATCTGGTTCCATCAGTTCATGGCAAATAGATGGGGAAACAATGGAAACAGTGACAGATTTTATTTTGGGGGTCTCCAAAATCAGTGCAGATGGTGACTGCAGCCATGAAATTAAAAGACGCTTGCTCCTTGGAAGAAAAGTTATGACCAACCTAGATAGCATATTAAAAAGCAGAGATATTACTTTGCCAACAAAGGTTCATCTAGTCAAAGCTATGGGTTTTCCAGTAGTCATGTATGGATGTGAGAGTTGGACTATAAAGAAAGCTGAGTGCTGAAGAATTGATGCTTTTGAACTGTGGTGTTGGAGAAGACTCTTGAAAGTCTCTTGGACTGCAAGGAGATCCAACCAGTCCGTCCTAAAAGAAATCAGTCCTGAATATTCATTGGAAGGACTGATGCTGAAGCTGAAACTCCAATACTTTGGCCACCTGATGTGAAGAACTGGTTCATTGGAAAAGACCCTCATGCTAGGAAAAACTGAAGGTGGGAGGAGAAGGGGATGACAGAGGATGAGATGATTGGATGACATCACCAACTTGATGGACATGAGTTTGCACAAGCTCCGGGAGTTGGTGATGGACAGGGAAGCCTGGCATGCTGCAGTCCGTGGGGTCACAAAGAGTCGGACATGACTAAGGGACTGAAATGAACTGAACTGAACTGATGAAATATTGCTCTTCACAGCATCGGACTTTACTTCCATCACCAGTCACATCTACAACTGGGTGTTGTTTTTGTTTTGGCTCTGTCTCTTCATTCTTTCTGGAGTTACTTCTCCACTGATCTACAGTAGCATATAGGCCACCTACCGACCTGGGGAGTTCATCTTTCAGTGTCCTATCTTTTTGCCCTTTCATACCGTTCATGGGGTTCTCAAGCCAAGAATACTGAAATAGTTTGCCATTCCTTTCTCCAGTGGACCACGTTTTGTCAGACCTCTTCACCATGACCCTCTGTCTTGAGTGGCCCTACATGGCATGGCTCATAGTTTCATTGAGTTAGATGAGGCTGTGGTCCATGTGATCAGATTGGTTAGTTTTCTGTGATTGTGGTTTTCATTCTGTCTACCCTCTGATGGAGAAGGATAAGAGGTTTATGGAAACTTTCTGATAGGAGAGACTGACTCAAGGGGAAACTGGGTCTTGTTCTAATGGGCGGGGTCATTCTCAGTAAATCTTTAATCCAATTTTCTGTTGATGGGCGGGGCTGTGTTCCCTCCCTGTTATTTGACCTGAGGCCAAACTATAGTGGAGGTAATGGCGACCTCCTTCAAAAGGTCCCATGCATGCACTGCTGTCCTCTGTGCCCCCAACCCTTCGACAGGCCACACCTCCACCAGGGACTCCTGGACACTCATGGGCAAGTCTGGGTCAGTCTCTTGTGGGGTCACTGCTCCTTTCTCCTGGGTCCTGGTGTGTACGAGGTTTGTGTCCTCCAAGAGTCTGTTTTCCCAGTCCTGTGTAAGTTCTGGGGGCTCTCTGGTGGGGTTAATTGTGACCTCCTCCTAGAGGGCTTATACCATACTCAGGTCTATTGCACCCAGAGCCCCTGCCCCTGCAGCAGTCTACTGCTGACCTGTACCTCCATAGGAGACACTCAAACACAGTTTTGTCTCAGTCTCTGTGGGGTCCCTGGGTCCTGGTGAGCACAAGGTTTGTTTGAGTCCTCTGAGCGTCTCTGACAGGTATGGGGTTTGATTCTAAATGTGATTTCGCCCCTCCTACCTTCTTGCTGGGGTTTCTCCTTTGCCCTGGAACCTGCGGTATCACCTTAAAGTTGCTCCAGCACCATGCAGCCACTGTTCCAGTGCCCCGAAGCCTCCACTTTGGCAACCCGCAGGTAATTAGTGGCAGCTGAGGAGTTGCCTGGGGCCTGGGCTGGGGGTAGCAAGTCAGCAGGCTCAGCTCCTGGCCCACACCCCTGTATTGAGCAGCAGTACCCACTCCAGTACTCTTGCCTGGAAAACCCCCTGGATGGAGGAGCCTGGTAGGCTGCAGTCCATGGGGTTGCTAAGAGTTGGACACGACTGAGTGACTTCACTTTCACTTTTCACTTTCATGCATTGGAGAAGGAAATGGCAACCCCCTCCAGTGTTCTTGCCTGGAGAATCCAAGGGATGACGGAGTCTGGTGGGCTGCCGTTTATGGCGTTGCACAGAGTCGGACACGACTGAAGTGACTTAGCAGCAGGTTCAGCAGCAGGGGAGGGAGGGGCATCCGTCTATGGCCCTGATGCTGACCAGACACTCCATCACTCCCCATATATCTCAGCTGCCCTGCAGTTAGTCCTATCCTGGGCTTCCCAGGTGGCTCAGTGGTAAAGAATCTGTCTGCCAGCGCAGGAGAGGCAAGAAACTCAGGTTCGATCCTTGGGTCAGGAAGATCCCCGGGAGAAGGGAATGGCAACCCACTACAGTACTCTTGCCTGGGAAATTCCATGGCCAGAGGAGCCTGGTGGGCTATAGTCCTTGGGGTGGCAAAGAGTCGGATGTGACTGAACACGTTAGTCCTAGCCAGTGGATCGTGGGCAGATGTGGTATGTCACCTGCCTGTGACCCTCCAGAACTCTCGTCCTCGGCTGGAGGGATGAGCAGTCCACAGGTTCCAGATGGTGCAGATTCCCTCATCCTGAGTCCCTCGGGCACTCTGTGAACACGGTACCTCTTGCCAACTGACTCATGTTGGACACACAGCATGACAGAAAATTAAATTTGTATAGTGAACCACTGAGAAACAGCAGATGGGGATTATTTGTCACTGAGCATAGCCTACCCCTGGTGGCTATTGGGCTTCCCTGGTGGCTCGGCTGGGAAAGAATCCGCCTGCAATGCAGGAGACCTGGGTTCGATCCCTGGGTTGGGAAGATCCCCTGGAGAAGGGAAAGGCTACCCACTCCAGTATTCTGGCCTGGAGAATTCCACAGACTGTATAGTCCATGGGGTCAAAAAGAGCTGGACACAACTGAGCGACTTTCGCTTTCACTATAGCTTACCCCTCCTGACTAACACCAAGAGCTGGATATGACTTAGTGACCGAAGAACACGCACTGCTCCTGCGTGCATGTATTTATCAGTTCACGAGTGAGTTTCAGGGCTCAGCAATTCAGAAAGCAGGAGTTTCACTTTCCCCACGAGCAGGTACTTGCCTGGAAATGAGTACTATAGTGGGTCCTTAGCACTGTGAGGCCGTTGCCCACAGGCTGGGCCAGAGCACAGATCTGGACCAGGTCTACCCCATGTCACTTGTCCTGTCCTGCCTGGTCCCATCCAGCTGGGCCCACATCAAAGCCATGGCATGCCTTCTCAGGTGGAGCAGGCCAGCCCCCTGGGGCACAAAGCAGAGGGTGGCTCCTTCTGCTGCTGCTATCCCAAGGGTGCTTAGCGGGCCAGATGCCACAGGATTAGGCTCTTTGGGCTGAGAATTCCCTGCCCTGCAAAAAGATTAGTCATCACCAGGTTTAACATCCCACTGAGGGTTTTTTTTTTTTTTAGTTTTTGGCTGGCCACACAGCATGCAAGATCTTAGTCCCCCGGCCAGGGATTGAACCCACACCCCCCTCATTGGGAGCACGGAGTCCTAACCATTGGACAACCCAGGAGTCTCCACTGAGTTTCTTTCTTAACTTGCTCGATGCCCCTACAACCCTCCTGAGGCCTGTTGTCTTCATTTGGTGCCGAGGGAGCGACTTGAGCAAGACCACAGGAGTAGGAGCAGTGAAGTGGGTAAGCAGAAGCCACTACCTGGTCTAGACGCCGCTCTTCCCAACTCCTGCTCCCCTGGGACTTTTGAGAGAGATGGAGACATAGACAGGGCACAAAGACCCAGAGATTGTCCTGCCTGGCCCCAAGGGCCTGTCTTCCCAGCCCAGCCCTGCATCATTTCGGGACAAGGGTTAGCTGCAGGGTGGCTGGGTGTGGTACAAAGCAGCATAGCAGATTATTCATTAATGGTGCCGATCCTGGCTTCAGGGAGAGAATGAAATTACCTGATTTGGTCTTTGAATGTCAGGGGTGGGGTTGGGTTATCCAGGCTACTATTGTCCTCTTAGTAAGCTTGTGTTCCACATCTAATATTTGGAATTACATTTTATTCTTTCCTTTAAAACCCAACCTTGTGGTCATCAAGCTGCCTCCAGACACACCTCCTGGGAGGGTATGAATCACCACACTTAACTTCAGCCACTGTTAATAGAAGGAGATTAGAATCAAAAGTTTCTTAGCTTCACAAAGTGAAAAAAGATGATCATAACTGTATTTGAAGGTGATCTACAAAGACCAAGAATTAATACAATATGAAGAATTAACAGCTGTTTCAAATCCTGAAAGATGATGCTGTGAAAGTGCTGCACTCAATATGCCAGCAAATTTGGAAAACTCAGCAGTGGCCACAGGACTGGAAAAGGTCAGTTTTCATTCCAGTCCCAAAGAAAGGCAATGCCAAAGAATGCTCAAACTACCGCACAATGGCACTCATCTCACATGCTAGTAAAGTAATGCTCAAAATTCTCCAAGCCAGGCTTCAGCAATACGTGAACCACGAACTCCCTGATGTTCAAGCTGGTTTTAGAAAAGGCAGAGGAACCAGAGATCAAATTGCCAACATCCGCTGGATCATGGAAAAAGCAAGAGAGTTCCAGAAAAACATCTATTTCTGCTTCATTGACTATGCCAAAGCCTTTGACTGTGTGGATCACAATAAACTGTGGAAAATTCTGAAAGAGATGGGAATACCAGACCACCTGACCTGCCTCTTGAGAAATCTGTATGCAGGTCAGGAAGCAACAGTTAGAACTGGACATGGACCAACAGACTGGTTCCAAATAGGAAAAGGAGTACGTCAAGGCTGTATATTGTCACCCTACTTATTTAACTTCTATGCAGAGTACATCATGAGAAACGCTGGACTGGAAGAAACACAAGCTGGAATCAAGATTGCCGGGAGAAATATCAATAACCTCAGATATGCAGATGACACTATCCTTATGGCAGAAAGTGAAGAGGAGCTAAAGAGCCTCTTGATGAAAGTGAAAGAGGAGAGTGAAAAAGTTGGCTTAAAGCTCAACATTCAGAAAACGAAGACCATGGCATTCGGTCCCATCACTTCATGGGAAATAGATGGGGAAACAGTGGAAACAGTGTCAGATTTTATTTTTTGGGGCTCCAAAATCACTGCAGATGGTGACTGCAGCCATGAAATTAAGACGCTTACTCCTTGGAAGAAAAGTTATGACCAACCTAGACAGTATATTCAAAAGCAGAGACATTACTTTGCCGACTAAGGTCCGTCTAGTCAAGGTTATGGTTTTTCCTGTGGTCATGCATGGATGCGAGAGTTGGACTGTGAAGAAGGCCGAGCGCCAAAGAATTGATGCTTTTGAACTGTGGTATTGGAGAAGCCTCTTGAGAGTCCCTTGGACTGCAAGGAGATCCAACCAGTCCATTCTGAAGGAGATCAACCCTGGGATTTCTTTGGAAGGAATGATGCTAAAGCTGAAACTCCAGTACTTTGGCCACCTCCTGCAAAGAGTTGACTCATTGGAAAAGACTTTGATGCTGGGAGGGACTGGGGGCAGGAGGAGAAGGGGACGACCGAGGATGAGATGGCTGGATGGCATCACAGACTCAATGGACGTGAGTCTGAGTGAACTCTGGGAGATGGTGATGGACAGGGAGGCCTGGCATGCTGGGATTCATGGGGTCGCAAAGAGTCGGGCACGACTGAGTGACTGAACTCAACTGATGGATAGGTCCCATATCTTGACTTCAATCCTGGGGTGACAGTTATGGAACAGGAAGGAAGAGGGGAGGATACAACCTTTGAAATTATGTCATAGCCCAAGGGCACAACATAAACTGATTAGAAGCAAATGGGTCCAAGATGGCAGACAAGTCAACCTGACTAGACCCTGATCCTCAGGATACTCTCACTAACACATCAGCAAGCTAGCTGACACACCCAGAGGTGCCAAGACAGTTCCAAGGTCAATCATTAAAGACCAAAGAGTGGGCAAGTGGCCCTACCCCAGAAATCTACTCCCTTTCCCCAAAATAGTTGGAATAATCCTCCCACTCACCAACCTATGAAATTACTCAGCCCATAAAAGCTAACCACTCCATATTTTGAGGCTGCACTCACTCTGCAATGGCCCACACTCTGTGGAGTGTGTTTCTCTCTGAATAAAAGCCACTTCTCACCTATCAGTTTGTCTCTCACAGAATTCTTTCTGAGATGAGACATCAAGAACCTGAGCTTCCTTTGGCTCTGAAACCAGGCCTGTGATCGCAGTTGGAAGACCATGGGTTTTGACTGGGTTCAAGTCCCATATATTGAGTTTTGGCTGGGTTGGAATCCCAGCACATGGGTTCAAGTCAGCTTTCCATCACAGAATTTATTTTGATCTGGGCTTTGACCTTAAACTTGACAGGAAGTTTCTAGTTCACTCTCTAATTCCTTTCTAATTCACCCTCTCAGATCCCCCATCCCCAGGACTGGGTAAGAGATCTGGTTCAGGAAGCCAAGGCCCAGTTGAGGTCAAGACCCCCTCTTGCTGTCAAGACAGGTCTCTGCCTAACCATGGAGCCCTCCTTTGTTACCAGGCAGAAAGAAGAAACCACAGGTCTCAGCTACTTCTGAAGTCAGGCCCTGGCTTAGCTGTCACTTCTTGGCACTAGGTGTCTTTATTTTTGCCTACAACAGGCCAGTGACAGGGTCTGAAGTGATGGGGGGTGGGGTGGGGGTGGGGCAGAATCCAGGGAACTGGGACCTCAGGGTCTCACCCCACGGGCTTAGTTTTCTTCCCTCTTTTGAAGCAAGGAGAGTCCTTGTTGCTCCCCACAGAAGCAGGGACACCAATTGTTCTGGTTTGTCTAGGTTGGGGTATGGGGTGGGTATTCCTGGGATGCAGGACTCTCAGTGCTAAAATCAGGAAACTTTTGGACAAACAGGGAAGTTGGTCACCTTGCCACCCTCCGTAGAGGCCTCCAGAAAACTTTTATCCTATTCACATGCAACAATTCTACCATAAATCATGAGAAGCCTTGACTCTGACAACTTGCCTATGAGACAGAAGGCTCCAGAACAACTTCTTAAAGAGCCCATCATACTGAATCAAAGAACAGAACATCTCAAAGCAAAAGAAGCCAAGGTCTGTAAAGTGAAAGTGAAGTCGCTCAGTCGTGTCCAACTCTTTGCAACTCCATAGACTGTAGTCTACCAGGCTCCTCCATCCATGGGATTTTCCAGGCAAGAATACTGGAGTGGGTTGCTATTTCCTTCTCCAGGAGATCTTCCCAACCCAGGGATTGAACACTGGTCTCCCGCATTGTAGGCAGATGCTTTACTGTCTGAGCCACCAGGTAAGTCCCAAGGTCTGTAAAGAGAGGTGAATATGCATACATGCTGTATACTCAGTTGTGTTCCCACTCTTTGGCACTCCTCTGTCCATGGGATTTCCCAGGCAAGAATACTGGAGTGGGTTGCCATTTTCTTCTCCAGGGGATCTTTCCGACCCAGGGATGGAACCTGAGTCACCTGCATTGGCAGGCAGGTTCTTTACCACTGAGCATCAGGGAACAATTTAATTCAATCAGCAGATTTGTCCACTACTGACTTAGTGCTTATTCTGTGCCAGTCCAAGGGTTGAGGACTGGGGTAAGGGGGCAGTTCAGTCACTGTTCTCCACCTATGTGTACTTCTCAGGGATGTGGCTGAGAGCAGGAAAGGATGAGATGCCACAATCTTAACAGGATGCGAAAGCACAGGGCAGTGGTTTGCAATTTTGAATGCACATCAGACTCACTTAAATCATCCATTAAGGGACCCAGGCACCAGCTCTGTCCAACATGGGAGTCTCTAATCACACATGGGTTCTAAATTAAAGTTAAAATCAATTAAAATAAAAATTGGCTCCTCAGTTGCACCAGCAACATTTCAATTGCTCAGCAGTCACACACGGCTACCAGGTACCAACTGAACAATGTAACCACAGAACACGTCCACTGTGCCTTTGTGACCTGGGGCCAGTTACTTAACATGTCTATTTCTCACTAGTAAAATCAAGGATAATAACAAATAACAGCTAACACATGACTTACTGTATGTGGAGTATGTTCCAGGTACTAACTTGATCCTCACCAGGTAAGTATAGCTGTTAGGGAGCTATTGACTGAAGCTGCCCTCCCTAGCCAGGCATAATATTGACCATTTGCAATAGTTATCTCACAACAGGAGGGCCCAATAAGGAACATGCTATCTCCAGACTGAAGAAATCAGGAGGGGCCAAAGGAGGGCGCAGACGCCAGTCTCTAATATATCCTACCAACCTCCCAGAAACCTTTGGACATTTGGTTTCCATCTTGGCTGAGAGATGCACGTGACACCAGGAAGGACCTTGAGTCAGACCAAATATGGCCATAAGGAAGATGACTGCCCGGAGACAACCCAGAACGTAACCATTACCATAAAACCTGAGACTGCCATCCGTGTGGCAGAGCAGTTCTCCTGGGTTCCCTCACCCCACCGCTCTCCCCTCAGGTGCCCCTTTCCAATAAAGTCTTCTGCTTTCTCAGCACATGTGTTTGCTTGGACAATTAATTTTTGAGTGTTAGACAAGAGCCCACTCTCTTGGGCTCTGGAAGGGGACCCAGAGCAACATTATTATCACTATATTATTACAGATGAGAAAACTGGGGCACAGATAGGTTAAGTAACGTGCCCCAAATCATGCAGCAAGTAAACAGGTGAGCTGGAATCCAGAACCTAGGAGTTTGGTCCTGGGTCCACACTCTGCTGCGGGGCTGCCCTGACAATTAGAAGAAATAATCCATAGAGTACATGGGCCAATGCCAGCGCACATTGTTCCCAACAGATGTTTGCTGTGAATGTTAGGGGAACCATTGACTGAAACCGCCCACACTGGCTGGGTACCATAGTAACCACTTGCATGAGTTGTCTTAAACAGGAGGTCCTGGTAAGGAACGTGGAACTAACAAACTACTACCAACTGGAAGAATTCGGGAAAGGTCAAAAGGAGAGAGGAGACACCAGTCCTACAAACCTCCCAGAATTATTCTTACTGGAATTTATCTTGGCTGGCAGATGTGCAAATTGAGACTATTCACCTGATGCGAAGAACTGACTCACTGGAAAAGACTCTGATGCTGGGAAAGATCAAAAGCAGGAGGAGAAGGTGACGACAGAGGATGAGATGGTGGGATGGCATCACCGATTCAACAGACATGAACTTGGGCAAACTCCAGGAGACGGTGAAGGACAGGGAAGCCTGGCGTGCTGCAGTCCATGGAGTCACAAAGAGTCGGACACGACTGAGAGACTGAACAACAAAATGTGATTTAGTACATGACAGGGACTTGCTGAGGGCCCAGCATTTTGGGGATGTGAGTAAAAATCCCAAATCAGAAAGGGCAAAGCAGCCTGCTAGGTGCAGAATTCTGACCCTCAGTAATCATCACATTGATGAGCCACATAAAAAACTAACAGCCCCTGTGGATCCAGAAGAACCTGGAGAGGAAACGCATATATTCGTGCATGTCTCTGGCGGCGCTCTCTAGGGTACAAAAGCCTGCAGCCTCCTAGACTTCCCCTTAGCTCCAAAGGGCAGATTCAAACACTTACTAATCTTGGAGGTGAGGGAATGCAGAAAGAGAGGAGAGGCAGTCAAACAATAGCACAGTGGTAAAGCAGAGTTCTGGTGCATCCTTAAGGGATATACATAACAATATATCTTTGAGCTCTCCTACAGGAACTAAGGCTCCCCCACCTAGATGAACCAACTTTTAGGCTGAGCACAAGATTCTTGGAACACCACTCAATTGCCTCACCACCAACCAATCAGAAAAAAGTCACACACCCTGAAGCCCTCACCCTAAATGTTGCCTATAAAAACTTTTCCCCAAACACCACTAGGGAGTTTGGGTCTTTTGAGCAAGGACCACCCATTCTCCTTGCTTGCCCCTTTCTCTGCTCCAAATTCTGACTTCTCGGTATGTCTGGCCTCACTGTGCATTGGGCACATCGACATGGGTCTGGTAGCAGAGGCCAGCAGCCTAGTTCACCCCTGCACTGAGGGGACCGAGGGTCTTGGTGGGAGTGGGAGAGGAGGGTGGAAGGGCAGAGGAAGCCCTTTGGTTCTCTCCATGGGCACAGCCAGGGCTTCCCTGGTGTGGTTCAGCGGTAACGCATCTGCCTGCAGTGCAGGAGACCCAGGTTTGATCCCTAGGTAGGGAAGATCCCCTGGAGAAGGGAATGGCAGCCCACCCCAGTATTCTTGCCAGGAGAATTCCATGGACAGAGGAACCTGGCAGGACTACAGTTCATGGGGCTGCAGAGTCAGACACCGAGTTACTAACACTTTCACTTTCACACGGGCACAGCCCAGGCCGGAAAGCTGAAAGATGCTGCCTGGGGACGATTCCCTCACCAGCTGCCTGGGTTCAACAGCAGCGGAGGCTGAGGAGCCCTGCAGCCAGCATGCAGACACAGTCCTGTCCCGGGTTCTCTCTGCCTCGACTACCCTCCCACCTGTCTTTGTCACCCCTCCTCCAGCTCTACGGTCCTTCTGGTCCACACAGATGCCTCCCTGCAGGCCCACAGGAAATACAGATTGAGTCCGAGAGAGCCAAGAATGCCTTTTTCCTTTTGATGAGATTATGCCTGAGCGAGTGCCTCCTCCGGACATCTGACACTGCCCAGAGCCAGGTCCCTGGGCCTGAGGAGGAGCAGGGTATCTCCTGAGATGACCCAGCCTCCTGGCCCCATGGGGCCCTTGCTCTTGACCCTTTGCTTAAGCTGTGCAAGGCCTGGTCAGCCTTTTTTCTCATTGACTCTGTTTCTCCTCCACCCCAGCCCAGGCCTCCTACTCTGCCCTGACCCTAACCCTGTCATCTCCCATAAGAGTTCCCCCTACCCCTGCCTCACAGATCACCTCTGTCCTCAGGAAAAAGCCCTCTGCTAGACTTGCGTTTTGAGGCCCCTGCTCATTTCCTGATAGCGTTCCCCTCTGCTCCACACACTGCCCTTTGAGCCACACTGGTTTATCTGAGCTCCTCTCAAAGTGTTGGCTTTCCCAGACACCCTATCTTTGCTCACACCCCTTCTCTCGGCCTAGACCCAAGTCAGCCCAGGTAATGCCAAGGTTGGCCCTCAGCTGGGTTCCTAGGATGCCCCCTCCTCTCATTCCACCTTCCTGGGATGTCTCAAATAGGACTGCCCCCAGGGAGCCTCCCAAGCTCCAAGGCCTGGGCAGTCTCTCTAGCCCATGAGGTCCCCCATCCTGATACTCAGGGAGGGGAAGAGGAGGCACCTGGTTCAAATCCTGGATCCCCATTTGTCTCAGGGTCTGCCTGCAATGTGAGAGACTCTGGTTTGATCCCTGGTTTGGGAAGATCCCCTGGAGAAGGGAATGGCAACCCTCTCCAGTATTCTTGCCTGGAGAATTCTATGGACAGAGGAGCCTGGTGGGCCACAGTCAATGGGATCGCAAAGAGTTGGACATGACTGAGTGACTAACACACACGTCTCCCTCACGGGGCCTTATCTAGGATTAAAGGAGGTAACAGATGTAAAATGCCTTGCCCATGTCTGGTACTGTAATTGGACACAAGTTCATGGTGAGGCCAAACCAATGCAAAGTACGGAAACACTGGAGTTTGGAAGAGAGAAAGTTCCACTGCAGGGCCAAGCAAGGTGCTCATGCTCAAAAATCCCAAACTCCCCGATGGTTTTGGGGGAGAAGTTTTTAATAGGAAAATTTTGGGGTGAGGGCTGAAAGGTGTGTGACTTTTTTCTGATTGACTGGTGGTGAGGTAACAGGGAGGTGTTCCAGGAATCTTGGGTCCAGCCTGAAGATTCCATCCTCCCCCTGGGTGGGGGCCTTAGTTCCCACAGAAGAGCACAAGGCATTGTTATAGATATCCCTTGAGGAGGAACTCGGATCCTGCTTTAGCTACATGACAGCTAATTTTTCTGTTTTTAAATATTTATTTGGCTGTGGCAGGTCTTAATTACTGAACGCAGGATCTCCGATCTTCATTGTGGCTTGCGGGATTTGTAGGTGAGGCATGTGGCCCCCGTGATCTAATTCCCTTACCAGGGATCGAACCCAGGCCCCCTGCATTGGGAGCTGGGAGTCTAAACCACTGCACTCTCGTTTCTTGATCGTTTCTCCTTTGTTTCTGAATTCCTTATTTCCCTAATTAATAGCTTTTTGCATCTGCCCTTTGGAACTCTGGGAAGATCTAGGAGACTGAAGCCTTTATCCTACAAAGAAGAAATGGGAGAGCCAGAAAGGCTTTTTGTGAGACGCGGGGGGCCTCACAGGGTCCTGCTTGGCTTCAGTACTAAGCAGAAGCTCAGCTGATGGATGTTTCATTCCATTCTCCTGTCCTGTTCCCTGTGTTCCTTCCCTCTTTCATCCAAGCCATCCAAGCCCAGATGGTCCTCTCCCTTCAGCTTTGGCCATCCACAGGCTAGACCCCACAAGCAGGTACCCAGGAGGAGACTGCGCTAGCTGCTCTTCTGAACACAGGCCTCTCCTGAACACCCTCTCTCTGGGTACTAGGAGCCAGGGACTGGGCCTGTCACTTCCACAGGAGGTTTGCTGGTCAGGTTGGAGAGTCCTAATTCTGATGCCAATTTGCTACATGACCTTGGACAAACTTGTGCCCTCTTGGGTTCTGTTTGTCTACTCATAAAATGGTAATGCCTCTGCCCTACCCACCTGTTAGAACCATTCGTTGAGGGTTCTGCAGCCTGCAGGCGCCAGACCCCGGGGCCGCAAGGACAGTGGGACTGTGAGCCTGGCAGCCACCCCAGCCCCCAGAGCTGTTCCTACCTTGACCTCTGGAGAAACAGAGCAGAGCTTCTTCCCGTCTATTCCCCCTGACCAGGCCCCGACCAAAACTCCACAAAGATTTATTGCCCCACAATTTCCTTATCTGGGAGTTTCGAGAGACAAGGGTCACAGAGACTTTTTAAAGATGCCTCCTGGAGGTTGAAAATCTGGTAGCTTCACTTCCTGCTCAACTATCCACTCTCTGGCACAGCCTCAGGATCTGTCTTTGGACAGAGGGGGACACTGAGACCCAGAGAGGGAAAATGCCTCATTCAGAGCCCCAGGGTGACCCTAGGGGAGGGCTGAAGCAGCCCTGGGATGGGCACCCAGCCAGGGAGCCTAACCTCTGTTGTCAGTGGACCCACACATCACCCTGCCCAGCTGCAGGGACCTGGGGCCCAGAGTGAGTCCAGGTAGCATCCCTGAGACTGTCTCTGAGCCCTGCCTGCACCAGATGCTATAGGGCAGGAATAATCCTTATCCCCTGGGAGCCCAGACTTGAAGGGAAAGGCCAGTAAGCTCAGTTCAGGGCAGTAGGGAGACTGAAACCCAATGAGTGGGTGAAGACCACCAGGAGGCTCTGTTTGATCTCAGCCTTCAAGGCTGAGCAGAGTAAGCCCAGGACAGAGCAGGGCCAGCACTGCAGGGGGAGGGCTAAGTGAAGGCAGAGCAAGGGACTCACGGTGGGGGGATGGGCAGGCAAAGGCATTTTCTGGGCACCCAAGGGCCCAGTTCAGCTGGGGCCTGAGCAAATGCAGAGGAGCAATGAGGACTAAGGGCTTCCTAGGTTGCGCAGTGGTGGAGAATCCGCCTGCTGACGCAAGAGATGCGGGCTTGATCCCGGGTTGGGAAGATCCCCTGGAGAAAGAAATGGGAACCCACTCCAGCACTCTTGCCTGGAGAATTCCATGGACAGAGGAGGAGCCTGGTGGGCTACAGTCCATGGGGTGACAAAGAGTCAGACATGACTGAGCGACCAACTGACTGAATGACGGCCATGGGTGAGGCGCTGAGCACCCGCTGAGCTGGCACTTGAGTCCAGGGGGGTCAGGTGTCAAAGTCTGTAACCAAGGTGTGGCCTGTTGGGGCTGAGGCAGATTAGGAGGGCAAGAATTTTCTTTCCTCAACTACGGGCTGTGTTCGGGGAAGAAATAAGTGGGTTCGTTCCATGCCCAGCTCCTATCTGCTGGAGGGGCTGTGGAGCACATTGAGATGAGGAGGATTCTGAGGCCTTCCTTATCTGGACTCAGGAGGAGAGGAGCCTCGCTGACCAGGGAAGAGCTGGCAGAAAGTTGACCAGGGGTCAAGGCCTGACTGCCCCGCTGCCACCCCCCAGACCTTAAACACTGAGTCAGGAGACCCTGCCTCCAGGTCCATTCCTGGGCCACTTCTCAGCAGCTAGAGTTTTAAATCAGAAAAATAGCTTCCTTTCATCATTCAACCCATCTCCCTGTGGAAAAAGTCCCCAGGTATGACTGAGGGCTGCCTGCTCCTGCCTGAGCCTGGGCAGCCCAATATTTCATTTCTTGGTCAAGCCACACACACACAGGAGGGTGATGAGAAATTCCTACCTGTTTCTCCCCCACTTGCTTATCCACCTGGAGATAAATGCCCCTGCACAGCCTTAATCAATTCCCCAGGCACTGTCTGCAACAGACACCAGGAGAGGATGGTGAGGCCTTCTCCCCATTTCTAGCCTCCCTGGACTCTGCCCTCATCTGTTCAGGCTGGTCCTGCAGGCCAGGGAGGGAAGGAGGGTGGGAGATCCAGTGTAGGACAAAGAGTAGAGGAGAGATGTCAGCACCTCTGGCTGAGGAGGCCCTTCTGCTCCCGGACTGACTCTGTGACAGTATCTCATTTACACTTTGTAAGAATCTCTCCAGAGAAGGAAATGGCAACCCACTCCAGTGTTCTTGCCTGGAGAACCCCAGGGACGGGGGCAGCCTGGTGGGCTGCTGTCTCTGGGGTCGCACAGAGTCAGACACAACATTTCCCTGGTGGTCCAGTAGCTGAGAGTCCATCTGCCAGCACAGAGGACACAGGTTCAATCCCTGTTCCAGGAAGATCCCAAGGGCCACGGAGAAACTGAACCTACGTGCTACAGTTACTGAAACCCAGAGGCCTAGAACCCGCGGGCCTGCAGTGAGAGAAGACGACATCGCAATGAGAAGCCCGAGCCCCGCATCAAAGACCGATCTCTCTTACAGTGGTTCTCAGACTTGAGAGCACATCAGGGTTTCCTGGAAAGCTGATTACTACCCAGACTGCTGGGCCCATCCTTGAGTTTCTGATTCAGCAAGTCTGGGGTGGATCCTGAGAATCCTGCACTTCCAGCAAGTTCCCAGGCAGCACTGATGCAGTTGGTTCAGGGACCACTGTGAGAGCCACAGCTTTACAGCCCTGCTCTGTGATTTACAGAGCCCTTCCCATTCACTGTTTAATTCACTCCTCACAACCACCTTGGGGTGGGGAGAACTAGCCCCACTTCCTGGATGGAGCAAGCCGCACTCAGCTGGGAGCGATGGAGGCACTTTCCTGAGGTTACACAAGGAGGAGGGGACCTCCCTGGTGGTCCAGTGGTTGAAACTTGGCCTTCCAAGGCACAGGGTGCAGGTCTGATCCCTGGTTGGGGAGCTAAGATCCCACATGCCCTCTCGCCAAAAAACCAAGACATAAAACAGAAGCAGTATTGTAACAAATTCAATAAAGACATTAAAAAAATGGTCCACAACAAAAAATTATTTAAAAAAAAAAAAAAGGCGGGGGGAACCTGACCTCCAACGACTCTGTGAGCACACAGCCACGTCCTAACTCGGGGCTACTGGAGGCCGTGGTCCTGGGCTTTCTTTCAATACACAAATGCAGTTCAGGCCAGCATCAAGAATTGGACAGGTGTTCTCATGACAGCTTCCGAACAGCTATCTGAATAACAGGCATCAAGGGCAGGTGGTCAAGACACTGGCTTCAGAGTCAGAGACCTGGCCACCAACCCAACTCACCTTCCCTGTGTCTCGGCGCTGCCCGGCACCTCCCAACAGCCAGGCTGCTGTGAGATGAGGCAAGCAGTGGGACGGAGACCCTAGCCTTGGCACACAGTGAGGCCTCAATGAACCAGTGGGCACAGACAAGAGCAGTGAGGGATGTAAGGAAGATCCAAAACCTCTCTGCGTTTCAGTTTCCTTAACTGTAGACTAGGGTCAAAACCAAAAACTACCTTATAGGGGAATCATAAGGATTCCATGCATTTATCTATTCATATTGCCTTAGAACAGTACCTGACCCAGGGCAAACTGCGTTAGTGTCCTACCTATGGTCCCTTTGCTAAGCATGATAGTTTGGCACCGAGCGCTCACTTTTCATCCCCACATGGAAGCAAACCATTCAAGAATAGAACACAAAACAAAAAAGAAAACATTAAAAATAAAATCAAAACCAAACAAACGAATAGAGTAGGCTGTGAGTGCAGGCGTGCTAAGTTGCTTCAGTCGTGTCTGACTCTGTGGAACCCTATGGACTGTAAGCTCATCAAGCCCCTCTGTCCATGGGAGTCTCCAGGCAGCAATACTGGAGTGGGTTGCCATGCCCTCCTCCAGGGGGATCTTCCCAACACAGGGATCGAACCTGCACCTCTTGTCTCCTGCATTAGCAGAGGGATTCCCTACCACCAGCGCCACCTGGGAAGCCCCAGAGCAGGCTGCTGCTGCTGCTGCTAAGTTGCTTCGGTCATGTCTGACTCTGTGCGACCCCACAGACAGCAGCCCACCAGGCTCTGCTGTCCCTGGGATCCTCCAGGCAAGAACACTGGAGTGGGTTTCCATTTCCTTCTCCAATGCATGAAAGTGAAAAGTGAAAGTGAATTCGGTCAGTCGTGACCGACTCTTTGCGACCCCATGGACTGCAGCCCACCAGGCTCCTCTGTCCATGGGATTTTCCAGGCAAGAGTACCGGAGTGGGTTGTCACTGCCTTCTCCGCCAGAGCAGGCTACGGGCAGTCAAAATGAATGTGCTTCATGACACAGAACAGTACACTTAAAAATGGTTAAAACGATACATTTGATGTTTTGTGTATTTTACCACAATAAAGAAAAAGATAAAAAGAAACAGCAGCCCCATACTAGACTGCCCAGCTCTCCTGCACTCCTCCACTGTCTCTGCCCTCTGCTTCCATGCTTGTTTTCCCAGGGAGCTCCTGCTTCTTTCAACCCTCCCTGAACTTCGTCCTTACAGTTGGTCCCTGGTGTGACTTTGGGGGGTGCAGGACAGGTTGGGTCCCCCCTCACCCTTTCATTCCGGGCTAGTCAGGGCCTCCTCTGCCTAGGCCTCCGCAGAAGGGGCCCTATGGGGGACGAGCCTCACCACTCTACCAGGCAGGTGCCTTCAGGACAGCCTCACCCTGCTCCCAGGAAGAAGGTGGATCTTCCACTGACCTCCCTCTGGCTTGCTGGCCCTCTCTGTGGAGCTGGCTCTGCTCCTCATGGTGAAGGAAGGGGCCCCTTGAGGGAGCAGTGCCCTCAGTGACCAGCAAATCTCCCCCAGGGCTTCGGCTGGAGCCCTGCTCTGTGCAGGGAAGGTACACAGTTACTGAGACCAGGGCTTGGGCTCCAGTCTGCTCTGCTGTCATTTGCTGTGTGACCCTGCTCAAGTCATTGTCCCTCTCTGGGCCCCAGTGCCCCAGCCATGAAATGCGAACGTGCATCCCTGCCTGAGACCCTCCTAAGACTTTAGGGAAGCACTGGAGGGAGAACAGAGGCAAAGGTGTTTGTTTATTATATGACTTGACCATGTTGAGAGGTGGCAGAGCAGTGGTTACAGACACGGTCAGGAGCCCGCCTACTGGGCTTGAACATTAGCACCTCCTCAAACCAGCTGGAAGACCTTGGACAGGTTAGTCAATCTCTCTAGACCCCAGGTTTTCCGTCTATAAAACGGGGTGGTGTGGTAATTAGTGAATGAATTCATATCTGACAAGCACTTACAGTACTGCCTGGCACACGGTAGTTAGTCAGTCATTAAGTCGTGTCCAACTCTTTGAGACCCCATGGACTGTAGCCTGCCAGGCTCCTCTGTCCATGGAATTTCTCCAGGCAAGAATACTGGAGTGGGTTGCCATTTCCTACTCCAGGGGATCTTCCCAACCCAGGGATCGAACCTGGGCCTCCTTCATTGCAGGCAGTTTCTTTACCGGTAGTCTGAGCCACCAAAAAAGTGCTAGTCGCTCAGTTGAGTGCAAGATGAATTCAAAATAAGTAACAGCAGCTACACCGTGGGACAGATTGAGAGTACTATGCTAAAACCCAAGAATGTATATAACAAAACAGAAACAGATTCACAGACAGAGAGAACAAGCTAGTGATTTCCAGTGGGGAGAGGGAATGGGGAGGTGGGGCACGGGATTAAGAGACACAAACTACTATGGATAACATAAATAAGCACCAGGGATATATTGCACAGCACAGGAAAATATACCCGTTATTTTTTAATGGCTGGCCATTATTTTTTTATACTGGTGTATAATCTATATAAAGATATTGAATCACAATGTGGTACACGTGAAACTAATAAAATATTTTAAGATGCCTATACTCAATTAAAAAAAAAGTTTAAAAAATAAGTAATAACTTCTATTGACTACTCACCATGAGGAGGCATGGTTTTAAACTGTTTACCTGTATTAATGGATTGAAATGAACATTTAGCAAAAATGAGTCAGGACTTTGAACAGGGCTTACAGATTAAACCAGAAGCACAAACAGCCCATGTTCCTTTTCTCTTCAAAGAGGCGACAGCTAAAGACCTAAAGATCCAGGGATGGGAGGGGTCATCTGTGCTCAGAGCCAGGAAAATCTCCTTAACTGGAGGAAAACAGAGGAAGCCTTGCGCCCATCCCCCACCTTCAGCAAAGCTTTCGAATCTAAAGCTCTAATTCTTATCTAATCTAATTCTTAGCCAGGCCCACTAACTCCCTCTGTCAAGTGATCTTATTACATCTGGAGGCAAGAAACAGCATCCCAGAACTGCCCAGGGTCAGGGACCCAGAGGGGCACGCAGCCCAGCTCTCTGCTCTCCTTTTCCACGCCATTCCATCTGAAAAGTCTGCAGATCTAGGCTTGCCCCATTCTACTGTAGAGAAGCTCACCCCTTCCGGGGACAGAAGAACTCAACAGTTAGACTTCCTCCTTTTACGGAGCGGAAATCCACAGTTTCCTCCGCGGCCCTGTCTCCATCCCTGGAGCCCCACCAACCACATCCGTTTCTCTGCCCCACAGTGACCCTTCCAGAGATCACCTGTCCCCGGGGTGGCTCTGCTCCAGCTTGGGGAGTTTCTTGTGTGACTCAGTTTCCCATCTCCCCATTTTGGTTACCTCCCAGTAATGCTCCAAGCTGTCCCCATCTCTCACCCAGTTTGGAAGGATCATAGCCAAACCCTCCAGATGGAGGCTAAGAACCACTCAGCAGAGCAGGTTTCCAAAAATATTCCAGACTTTGCATCTCAGAGAAGCAGAACTGGCCAGACCCCACAGAGATGATGAGGTACAGACAGGGAAACTGACTTACTGTGCCCAGGGCCACCCACACAGGGCAGAACCAGGAACGGGATCCAGGTCTCCAGCCCTTAAGCCTAGGAGAGTCCTCTAAGATGCAGAACAAAGTTTCCTTTGATCCTGCGTCCGGATACAGTGTCAAATATTTTATTCCTTATCTGTGTTGCTGTTCTTGAAGGAACAAATTCCAAGGATAGCTGGGGAAGAAGGTCTTCTAATTGTGAGGCCGAGGGTCATATCCCCTAGCTAGGGTCTCCCAAGGCTCAGCCCTTTGGAAGGTGGGCTGTCTTTCTCCAGAGTGAGGTTCAGACTGAGGGAGATGGGGCTCCTTGGGATAAGGAGAGGAGACAGACCCCAAGTCTTTGCTGCTAGAAAGTCCAGCAGAGCATGAAGGGTAAACCAAAGCACATCAACTCAACTCATATTTTCTAAGTTCCTAGTTGGAGACAGACCCTTATGCTGGGCTCTGCAGGCCCAGAGGTAGTCTCGGAGTCTCTGCCCCTGGCACGGGAAGAAAAATGAAGAAATCGAATTCCACTCAAACAAAGGATGATCACAAACGTGGTGGTGTGTCAGAAGTGGCAGCAGCAATGAAAAGACCAGGAAGTTAGAGCAGTGGCACCCAAAATGTTTTGATCATTTACTACTTTCAAAGGGAAAAAGATTGAGCTCACCCACCCAAATATATTACATACAAGTAAACATGGGCTTCCCTGTAACTCAGATGGTTAAGAATCTGCCTGCAATGTGGGAGATGCAGGTTCGACCCCTGGGTAGGGAAGATCCCCTGGAGAAGGGAATGGTTACTCACTCCAGTATTCTTGCCTGGAGAATTCCATGAACAGAGAAGGCTGGCAAGCTATAGTCCATGGGGTCCCAAAGAGTTGGACATGACTGAATGACTAACACTTATCCACTTAACCATCACTAACAGACATAAGGTACAATCTATACAAGAGGCAAGATTTAATATTAACCAGAGTGACTAAATCTCTACTTCAAATAGTGTCCTCCCCCTCAAAAAATCTTGGACTAACTTCTTGTCTCATGGTTTTTTTTTTCCCTTTCCTTGTGGGTGATGAAATGATTGTGCTAAAAATCCAATTCATTCTCCCATTCTCTTATCCTAATGCACTAGCATTATCAGAATTACTAACAATTCAGTGTCCTGGTAGGAATCTTTAAAAATCATTGCCCATTTATTGAGGGTTAGTTTAGCTAAAACTAGTCAATATAATCTACAAATCCAATCTGGATTAATTAATCTAGATTGACCTGAATTGACGGACCAGGTTAATTAGTTGAGATAACCGCCTAAAATGAACTAAAGAGTGGGGTATCCTTATCACCCCTTTCTCAGGGACTTCTGGAGACATGAGACATGAGGCTGCCTGACCCCTTCCTGGAGAGGGGGTCAGTGTGTCTACACCTGGCAAATGGTGGCAAACTTGAATTATCTTCTTGTTTAGATAATATTTTTTCCTGCACCGCACTGAGCATTTTGCGTACATTGTCTTGGATGCCACCAGAATAGAAAACAGGGAGACGCTCAGAGAAGATATTCAGGCTGCAAGGGATGGTAGAGATAAACCAGTTTAACTCCTCATTTTGCAGGTGAAGAGACAAAGACCCAGGAAGGGCTATAACTGGTCCAAGGTCACCAGGCTGGTCAGTGGCCAATCCCAGAGGGATTGCAAATCTCTAGTTCTTGATGCTAATACCTCTCTGTTCTGGCCACAGTCAGCCCCTTCCAGCCTCTCTTACTGGGCCATAGGCAGCTCCTTGACCTCTCACCCTTGGGGCTGCCTCTCTTGTGACGTAAGATCACCTGCTGGGCGGCAGGGAGATGTGCATCTCAGCAAAGGTTACAAGTGCTACCAGGATGGAGGACATGATGTCTCAGTAAGCCATGGTTCTGAGAGTCACTCTGAAGCCTCAGTTTTGTTATCTGTGAAATGGGACTAATCAGGTTCAGCTGTTGTCTGAGTGATGCGGTCCTGGCAACATCTCTATATGGGGAAGTAACCCCAAAAGGTATTACTACTGTCCTTATTACTCTGGAAGGCTCTGTTTGAGAGGGTGAGATCTGGGGTGCCCTTAGAGCTCAAGCATTCTGCCTCTGACCACCAACTGCAGCCCAGGACACCATAGGACCTGGAGTTCTGCAGCACAGTGGTCCCCAGGGTGTGCCAACCCAGGCCTGGTAAGGTGGTGGGCATTTGTAGGCACGTATCCTGGGCCTTCTGAGGCATTGGCTAGAATCCTGCTCCTGTCTCTAGGGCTCTCTTCCCTCCTGCTGTGAAGGGGAAGCTGGGGGTGGGGAGGGGGTCGGGGAGACAAAGGCAGTAGGGAGCTGAGCAGTCAGCTGGGTGCAGAAAGTAAGAGAACTTAAAAACAATAATAAAATCAACAAAAAGCCTGGCTTCATTATCATGATGTGCCTACAGTTCTAAACAATGTCAGTGATAAAACATTCCTTCCTGCCAGGGTAGGCTGCTCCCACCTCTCTGCCCTTGGTGTCTGGCCAGCATCTGATACTATTCCCTTTAGATTGAGCCAGACCAGACTGTACGTTCACCACATCCCAAACAGGCTCAGTGTGCTTCCCGTGCCAGCCCTTGGCTTCTGCTGTTCCTTTGCCAACATCTCCCTCCTTACCACTCTGTGTGTCCAGCTGCTACAAGGCCCAGCTTAGATGCTTTTTCTTCCAGGAAGTCTTCCCACATTCAGTGCCAGCCATCCCCTAGCTGGCTCTGACTATCCTCCCAAGATGCAGACTAAGTAGTGTCATGTTCTCAGTTCGAGAGCAAGATAAGTGAAAGGGATCACCCTCTGAAATCTGGAATCCACAGCATAGAAAACCACACCAGGGAGTCACTTCTCAGCTGTGTAACTTCAGACGAGACGAGCCCCACGACTGAAAAGTCCGACCCGCTTACAGAGTCACTAGTTCAAGCACCCCTTGCTGACCACGCCCTCCCCGCTTCCAGCTTACTGGCACTTCCAGATGTGACCTACCCTCTGTCATCACCCCTGATGGATCAATAAAAACAGGTTCAGGCTCGAGGAGAGCTTTGGACCAGAGACCCCTCTCCAGGACAACATAATCCCTCAGGCTTGGCTCCAGTTTTTTGAAAGGCCAGCTTGTAGGATGGTGTCTGGGCCATGTGATATTTGCATACCGTGACGCCCATTCCTTGTCCCAGCAACCCAGGACAGCAGGCCAGGCTTCACCCACTGCAGACACTTTCCCCCGTGAGAACTTCCATCACTGGCTTCCTCCACCTTCTCTCCCCAACCTGCCTATTCTCTCTTCACTCTCTCTTCCAGCCAGCTCTGTGGTCTGTCGTCTCACTCTTAAGAACACCATGAAATCTTTCTTCCTCCTGACTTCTCTCATTATCATCTGGCAAAACCCTGATGCTGGAAGAACCAGGATATCTAAACCCTTTGGGGAAAAAAATAGACGAAAAACAGATGAAAACCCGCAGGGTGAGATCCTTTTCCGCTACTGCCTGTCTCCCCCCAGCACCCCTCCCTCTGTGAGTCAGGCCTTGCGAAAGGCACAGTGGGCAAGTGAGATCCCAGCGGTGTCCTCCACGTGCGTGTGTGCGCAGTCGCTCAGTGGTATATGACTCTCAGTGACTCTGTGGACTGTAGCTTGCTAGGCTCCTCTGCCCATGGGCTCCTCTGCCCATGGGATTCTCCAGGCAGGAACACTGGAGTGGGTTGCTGTTTCCTCCTCCAGGGGATCATTCTGACCAGGGATCCAACCCACTTATCCTGCGTTGGCAGGTGGATTCTTTAACACTAAGCCATCTGGGAAGCCTCTTTCTCCTTGTATCTAAAGCCAATCCATCATTCACCCTTCCCTCCTCTATTTCCTAAACATCTCTTAAACCATCCACACTGGCTACCATCCCCACAGCTACCACCGTGTTCTTACCTGGTCACATAGTCTTGGATACCAAACACCTGGCCCCTGATCTTTTCAAAAGATGGAAATTCAAACTTCCCTGGTGATTCAGTGGTTTAAGAATCTGCCTTCCAATGCAAGGGACATGGGTTTGAGCCCTGGTCGGGAAACTAAGATCCGATATGCCACAGGGCAAATAAAGCCCGCGTGACACAACTAGAGAGCCTGTGTGCCACAACCAAGACAAGGCCCAACCGAAAAAAAAAAAAGATGGAAATCTGCTCACGCCACTCCGTGGCCACCGCTGCGAGGCCTGAAGGGTCTGGCCCACTCTGCCTCTCCAGATTCACCTTGGTCAGGGATCTGAGCTACAGACACTTGGGGCTTTGAATTCCTCAACAGTCCATTTCCTTCAGCCTCAGGGCTTTTGCACAGGCTGTTTCTCTGATCTAGAATGTTCCATTCTCCTGTTCCACCCTCACCTGGCTACTCCCCTGCTTATCTTTCAGATTTCAGCTCAAAAGTCCTTCCCTTAGAACAGCCTTCTGCAGTGATCCTGGACTAGGCACGTTTCTCCTCTCTGCTTGCTCCATCTGCCCTCTCTTTTCCAGGTTTTGCGGGACTCTCTGGGTACTGCCAAACTCTCCTTAGATCTATGAGCTCACTGGGGCAACCCCCAGGTTATCTGTTTGGCTCTGTTTGATATCCCTAGCACTGAGCTGTGTGATGTGGAAAGTGATCAATACATGAACAAAGGTCTTGTTCAACTAACTCAATTGAAGAATTACTTATTTAGGGAATGAATGAGTGGCCAGTCTAGGTGAGGCTGTAGGATTATCTGTGTGGGACAGGCCTCTGCAGTCTCTCTCCAGGGCAGGCCATGGGCCAACCTACACTTGGAAATGGTCATAACAAGGATGAGATTAATGACTCAGCCAGCAAGCTCTCAAGCCTCCTTCCTGTCCATGAGCTCCTCAGCCCTCCTCCAGGCCCCCCATTACTCACAGCACCTGGCATTTAACAGCCAGTCCACCAGGGCATTTCTGCACTGACAATACGTTTACGCTGCTGAACATTATTCCCAAGAGTCAGAGCTCAGGAGCTGGTCTTTGTGGAGTTGGATTAGGAGAAAGTGGTGGAATCCAGTGAAAACAGGGTTCAAATGCTAGCTGGCTAGCTGGCTGATTGTGTGATCTTGCAAGCCACTTCGCTGGGCCCTGGTTTCCTCATCTGTAGAAAGAGGCCAAGAATATCTAGCTACAAGGTTGCTGCACATATTAAATGAGTGTATATATAGTAAATTAAGAATCTAGGTAGGGGCTGGTCACATATTGTATTTAACTGATTCTAAGACACACAGTTTTTAACATCTCTGAAACTGGGATGAAGCTTATGGTTTAGTTGCTTGCCCTTTTTCTTCCTAATGGATTATAAAATAGTGGTATATCTTATAAGAGGAGGTGCTCTGCATTCCATGAAATAGCACTGCTGCTGCTGCTAAGTCGTTTCAGTCGTGTCCGACTCTGTGCGACCCCATAGATGGCAGCCCACCATGCTCTCCCATCCCTGGGATTCTCCAGGCAAGAACACTGGAGTGGGTTGCCATTTCCTTCTCCAATGCATGAAAATGAAAAGTGAAAGTGAAGTCATTCAGTTGTGTCTGACTTTTAGCGACCCCATGGACTGCAGCCCACCAGGCTCCTCCGTCCATGGGATTTTCCAGGCAGGAGTACTGGAGTGGGGTGCCATTGCCTTCTCCATGAAATAGCACAGTAGCTCGATTTTTCTATTCTCTTTGCAAAGAGGTGGGACAGTTTGTGAGAGTCCCAGGGACCAAAGACTGAGAATGCATATCACTGAGGATGAAGGGTCTTCTGGGGTCTGGCACACTGAGGCAGAAGCCTGAAGCATCACGGAATCTGAAAGCACAGGCTCCTCCCCAGGCTGGCGGCCTCTGGACCACTTGCAGCTGGCCCAGTCCCACTTGAAGGGGGGAAGTGGGGCGGGGGGGGTGGTGGTGGCCCAAACTCCAGCAGGACCCTCACTTCTCTGGATCTGACTCTATGCTTCTGCTGATGTTGCCCGGGGTCCCTGGGTTTGGGCAGTTAGTCATAATGCTGACTCCTTACCTAAACTTTTAGTCTTTGTCCCAAAAGAGAGCCACTGGAACTACTCTGAAGACCCCCGGAGACCTCTCCTCCTGTGTGACACCTACATCAAGCCATCCCTGGCCCCCACCCTCAATTGTTCTGGAAGACCAGCACTGAGGATCCATTCTCCAGGCTTTACCATACTGTGGGTGCCTCCTTAACCCTCCAGCCTGGCGACAGGAGCCTGGCTGGATGACTACACCATCGACATTCCATTTCAGCACACATTACATACAGCCATCTCTTCACAGAAATAAAACGTCTATCACAAAAAAATTCAAAATGCAGAAAAAAGGAAACAAAATTTTGCCATCTAGTGATAATTAACCAGCTTGATGTGTGTCGGTCTGAAAATTTTTCTGTATTTACGAGTGTGTAGATCTAGTCTTTCTTCATATTCAAACCAAAATGGGCTCACTCCGTACACTGCTCTCTTCCTTGATTTTCCAGGTGAGACAAATTTGCAGACCTCTCACTACACAAGCTGGTTTCTTCCTGGTGACCTCATGGTGCCCCCCCCATCCTCTCCATCCCTTCACCTGGCAGGTCCCTACAGCACCCCTTGGTCAGGTCCCTGAGGCCTGGCCTGGGTGCCCAGCCTCTAGCAGGGTGCAGTGCTTATGGCCTGAGAGGTTCCGAGGGACACCTGCCCCCCTTCCTCAGGACAGGACTGTGACTGGATCGCAGTCGCCCTTGGGGCCTCCTCAAAGCACAGCCACACCCCAGCACAGAAACACTCTAGAACTCTTAAATCAAGGGGTATGAGGTGAATGGTGGCTGTCTGTCCCTGCTGGGCTTGACCACAGAACTTTCAGAACAGACCGAATGTTCTCCTGGACTCAGATGCTGCCTTGATATTTCCCTAAGCCCTGGGGACTTAAGATAGCACAGTAAACAACAGAGAACAGGTGCCTGGCATTCATAGTTCATTGAGTGTTTGCGTGCTCTCTGTCCAGTTTTGGAACTCATAACCACAGTACTCATTAAGCAAAGCAGGTGTTTATTATCCCCATTTTACAGATGAGGAGACTGAGGCTCAGAGGTGGGGCAATTTACCCATTGACCTTTCTTGCTTCTCTCCCCTTCAGAGTTTGGCCAACTTCAAATCCTACTAACAACCTGGCCCAAGCATCACTTCCTCCAGGCAGCCTCCCCACTCTACCGGCCTCCCCAGGCTGCGTTAGATACTCCTCCTTGAGGGCCCATAGCTCTGGGGTTTCCCTATCTGAACTGAGCCCCTCATCAGAATGCGCGCCCTTGAAGGCATTGATGGGTCTGGTTTATTACCATTCTTACTCCCCAGACACAGTAAAACCTCAATAGTGGCTGCTGAAGGATAACAGCTCTCAATAGATGGAATGACGATGGTTGCGATTATTAAGGCAGGAAATGCCCTCCCCACTTTACAGAAGAGGACAAGGGGTATAAAGAAGGGACAGGACCTGCCTACAGAGCATGTCATTGGCCAGGACAGGTCTGCCTCTTCAGAAGGCTCCTTTGCTCCACTGTGTTCCTTGCTGCTTTGCCATCTTAGACTCCAAGCCTCTGCTTGGGGTTCATTTCCATCTCCTCTTGCACTGGATAGGCTTCCCTGGCCAAGCAGGTGTGAAGGGGAGCACTAGGAGGGGGCTCTGGCTGGGAAGGCTTAGTCCCCCAGCCTGGGCCAACGCCCTGGGGTAGCCCTAGGAACAGCAAGAGCAGTTAGCTCTCCACTGAGCTCTTCCATGCGCTATGCCCTGTGCCAGAACTTTCCATCTCCATTTCCTTCGTCCTGCAGGTGGGGAGAGAAGGATCCCGGCCTGAAGCTCCCCCAGTGGCGGTGCTGGGATGGGAAGCCAGGGCTGCATCCCTGGCAGCAGGCGGCCCGGGGAGTTTGCTGGCACTAGCGCCAGAGACAAATGCACAGTCAGAGTACCAGAGACAACTCCCAGGGGGCCTGCAGGCTTGGCAAGGTCCCAACTCTCCCTCCCTACCCCGGTCACCTCCCAGCAAGGCCTGCGGGAGGGCTGAGACTCTTGGGCGCAGGGAAGACTGGCTGCCCTGGAAATGCCCAGCACTCTGTATGCGAAGGTCATGGCACCTGCCAGCCCCCTGCAAGCTCTGGGCTCAAGGCCATGCTGGAAGCAGCTGTCACATCAACCCTACAAATCCTCAGCTCCCAGTTTCTTCTTAGAATGAGATTGCACATATCTGGCTTCCAGCTGGCTGAGAGATGCTAATTAAACAAGGCCTCACCTTTCACTGGGCCTTAACTTCCTTGTCTGTGAAATGATGCTGGGGGTGGGGTGAGTGGGGGCCGTGTCTCTCAATAGAACTTACCAATGGACATTCTAGTTTGCCTACAGGCAATGTAGCTCAGTGATTAAGACCCTGAACACTGGAGTCAGATGATATGGGTCCAAATGTATGACCCCAGTCAAGCTACCCAACCACTCTGGACCTTAGTGTCCTTATCTGTGAAATGGGGATGACAGTAGAAAAAGAGATAAAGTAGACATGACTAAAATATTTATATTGATTATCTGAGATAAAAAGAGAAGACTGAGTGATTTATTTTGTTTTTCCTCTCTTTTTTTCTAAATTCTCTATTATCATCAAGTATTTATAACAGAAAAAACAAATATACTTTCTTGGCAAATTAACTTCATTGAGACATAATTCATATATAATATAATACACCCATTAAAAATAATAAGTAATAGTAACTATTCTATAGATTGTTTTGAAGATTGACTGGGCCAGTTAAAATCTTAGATGGTGCCTGAAACAAAAGAGGTGCTATTAAGTATTTGTTAATACCAAAATCAGATCTATTATATTCTTTGCAGCCAAAGATGGAGAAGCTCTATACAGTCAGCAAAAACAAGACTGGGAACTGACTGTGGCTCAGATTAGGAACTCCTTATTGCCAAATTCAGACTTAAACTGAAGAAAGTAGAGAAAATCACTAGACCATTCAGATATGACCCAAATCAAATCCCTTACGATATACAGCGGAAGTGAGAAATAGGTTCAAGGGATTAGATATGATAGACAGAGTACCTGAAGAACTATGGATGGAGGTTCGTGACAAAGAACTATTGACGGAGGGATCAAGACCATCCCCAGGAAAAAGAAATGCAAAAAGGCAAAATGCTTTCTGAGGAGGCCTTACAAATAGTTGTGAAAAGAAGAGAAGAGAAAGGCAAAGGAGAAAAGAAAAGATATACCCATGTGAATGCAGAGTTCCAAAGAATAGCAAGGAGAGAGAAGAAAGCCTTCCTTAGTGATCGGTGCAAAGAAATAGAGGAAAACAATAGAATGGGAAAGACTAGAGACCTCTTCAAGAAAATTAGAGATACCAAGGGAACATTTCATGCAAAGATGGGCTCAATAAAGGACAGAAACTGTATGGACCTAACAGGAGCAGAAGATATTAAAAAGAAGTGGCAAGAATACAAAGAAGAACTGTAAAAAGATCTTCACGACCCAGATAATCACGATGGTGTGATCACTCACTTAGAGCCAGACATCCTGGAATATGAAGCCATGTGGGTCTTAGGAAGCATCACTAGGAACAAAGATAGTGGAGGTGATAGAATTCCAGTTGAGTTATTTCGAATCCTAAAAGATGATGCTGTGAAAGTGCTGCACTCAATATGCCAGCAAATTTGGAAAACTCAGCAGTAGTCACAGGACTGAAAAAGGTCAGTTTTCATCCAATCCCAAAGAAAGGCAATGCCAAAGAATGTTCAAACTACTGCACAACTGCACTCATCTCACACGCTAGCAAAGTAATGCTCAAAATTCTCCAAGCCAGGCTTCAACAGTACATGAACCGTGAACTTCCAAATGTTCAAGCTGGATTTAGAAAAGGCAGAGGAACCAGAGATCCAATTGCCAACATTCATTGGCTCATTGAAAAAGCAAGAGAGTTCCAGAAAAACATCTACTTCTGCCTTGTTGAATCTGCCAAAGCCTTAGACTGTGTGGATTACAACAAATTGTGGAAAATTCTTAAAGAGATGGGAATACCAGACCATGTGACCTGCCTCCTGAGAAATCTGTATGTAGTTCAAGAAGCAACAGTTAGAACTGGACATGGAACAACAGACTGGTTCCAAATTGTCAAGGCTGTATATTGTCACCCTGCTTATTTGACTTATATGCAGAGTATATCATGAGAAATGCTGGACTGGATGAAGCACAAGCTGGAATTAAGATTGCCAGGAGAAATATCAATAACCTCAGATATGCAGATAACACCACCCTTATGGTAGAAAGTGAAGAGGAACTAAAGAGCCTCTTGATGAAAGTGAAAGAGGAGAGTGAAAAAGTTGGCTTAAAGTTCAACATTCAGAAAACGAAGATCATGGCATTTGGTCCCATTACTTCATGGCAAATTGATGTGGAAGCAATGGAAACAGTGACAGACTTAATTTTGGGGGTCTCCAAAATCACTGCAGATGGTGACTGCAGCCATGAAATTAAAAGATGCTTGCTCCTTGGAAGAAAAGTTATGCAGCCATGAAATTAAGACGCTTGCTCCCTGGAAGAAAAGTTATGACCAACCTAGACAGCATATTGAAAAGCAGAGACATTACTTTGCCAATAAAGGTCCATCTAGTCAAAGCTATGGGTTTTCCAGTAGTCATGTATGGATGTGAGAGTTGGACTATAAAGAAAGCTGAGTGCAGAAGATGAATACTTTTGAACTGTGGTGTTGGAGAAGACTCTTGAGAATCCCTTGGATTGCAAGGAGATCCAACCAGTCCATCCTAAAGGAAATCAGTCCTGAATATTCATTGGAAGGACTGATGCTGAAGCTGAAACTCCAATACTTTGGCCACCTTATGCCAAGAACCAACTCATTTGAAACGACCTCATGCTGGGAATGATTGAAGGCAGGAGGAGAAGGGGATGAGATGGTTGGATGGCATCACTGACTCAATGGACATGAGTTTGAGTAAACTCCGGGAGCTGGTGATGGACAGGGAGGCCTGGTGTGCTGCAGTCCATGGGGTCACAAAGAGTCGGACATGACTGAGCGACTGAACTGAACTGACTGAAATAAAGAAGGCCCAAAGCCAGCATGGCTTCCTCCTCCTCTGGCTTGGATTCCTATTTCACCCCAAGGGCCAAGCTCAGCAGATCCTCTGCCCCCATGTTCAATGGTTCATGCTGCCCTGGTCTAGCTTCATCATTCCAGCCCTAGACTCTGTCCACAGCCTTCTCTCTGTACCCAAAAGAATCGCAGCAACACTCACATGTGGTCATGCTCTTTCCTTGTTCAAAGCTTTCCACGGCTCCTGCTGCTGCTGCTAAGCAGCGTCAGTTGTGTCCGACTCTGCGCGACCCCAGAGACGGCAGCCCACCAGGCTCCCCTGTCCCTGGGATTCTCCAGGCGAGAACACTGGAGTGGGTTGCCATTTCCTTCTCCAATGCATGAAAGTGAAAAGTGAAAGTGAAGTCACTCAGTCATGCCTGACCCTCAGCGACCCCATGGACTGCAGCCTTCCAGGCTCCTCCATCCATGGGATTCTCCAGGCAAGGCTCCTACTAGGCTTGACAAAAAGCCCTAGCTCCTCTATGAAACAATGTTTCACCAAGTTACTGAAACTCTCTGTATCTCTGTTCCTTTAAATGAAAAACAGAAAAATCGTACCTCCCTCAAACTTACCGAATACCATACTGCATGAGACGGGGTACACAATCTGACCACGAGCCTCCCTCACCTGTATCCTCTTCCTCTTACCACTACGCTAGTCTGCTCTTCCTGAAGGTGCCAAGCATGGTCCTACCTTAGGGCTTTTGCACTGGTCATTCCTTCCATCTGGACAGCTCTTCCCCCAGGAATCAGCCAAGCCTTCTCCCAAAGGTCACCTTCTCAGTGATTCTCCCCACCAACTATTTGAAACCACAACTCTTCCCTTTCATTCTCCCTCACACACTTGAAATATCCTCTTATGTTTTATTTGCTCCATCTCATTTATCACCACCTATTTTATTGTCTGTCTTCTTTTCCTATCAGACTGTAAGCTCCTTTAAGACAGATTTTTTTAAAATCTATTTTGTTTACTGTCAAGAACCCCTCCTCACCATACCTAGAAAATAACCTAGTGCAGTGAAGGTGTTTAATAAATGAAAGGCTGAATGATCAAATGTGAAGCCCTTAGGACAATCAGGCAGGTGGTAACTACTCAATAAATATTAGCTTATTATAATTGTTATTGATAATTCAAGGCAAGGCTCCCATGTTCTTCCTCCATGACTTCTCTGAGCTTATACAGTAATCTAATCACTCTTTCCCCCACCACACCCTGCCAATCTCTCAATTATATGGTAAGGAACACAGTGCTTTTTAATTATATCTTTTTCCATTTAGGCTGAACCAAATAAAATGGCCATTTCTTGTAAGTCAAAAGTAGCCAGATATTGGCCTTTTCACATAGTTTAACTTAATACATTTCCCATGGTGACCTGCAGGCCCCCGGGAGGCACCTCAAGGGGTAGTACAAAGTAGGTGTCCAGTAAATGTTTGCTCCCCAACTCCTGGCCCTTCATAATAGGTGTGATTGCTAAACACCTATAATCTGTTCTGAAGGAGGCAACATAAAATAATACATGGAGAATCTTGGTGAATTATTTTCTGATCCTCCTGGAAAATCTCTGTCCCCTAAAATAATCCAGGTTCTGGCCATTTCAAGATAACAAAGCTCTAAGGCTGAGGGAAACCCCTTTCCTAGAAGAAAAATGCTAGCTAGTTGTTTGCCTCTAAGAGGATTTATTTAATGATGGGGTCATGGGGTACGGAGGCTGGAACATTCTTTGGTTATCCTTGTGTTCCCTGCTCCTCCTAATAAAGGCTTTTGCTACAGAGATTTGCTCAGTCTAGAACGTGAGTTGTCCAGAGCTCAAGGAAATTCAGCAATCACTGAATCTACCCCACTTCACAGGTAGGGGAAGTGAGGTACAGAAGAGGGCAGGAATTGACCTGAGATCACAGGATGGGGTGAGGAAGAACCTTGGCTGACTCTATGCTAACATGAGTCTTGTGGCTTTTCCTCTGGACCACACTGCTCCTGTGTTAGCCAGACTCTGGTAATGGAAACTTCAGTATCATTATTTTAAAAGCTGTACTTTTTAAAAGAAATGCTTATTCAGCTGTAGTAAAACACCAAACACTTCTTTACCATAAGATAACTTCTTGTAAATAACAGCATTACACTCATCTCTCCTATAATTACTTCCTTAGGGGAAAGTCCTCAAAGTGGAAGGCTAGGGGCAAACGGAAGTTAGGACCATTTTCATGGACTTTTGGAACAAGCTGCCAGATTGCCCTGTAAAATTAAATGCTACTGGAGAATCCCTATAGCTTTACCAGCATAGAGTTTTATCCTTTTACATTTATTTCTGCTAATTTTGGAATAAATAGAGTACTTTCATTTACTATATGGTATGTGTTTTCAGACATACACACAAGGCCTGGAATAAAGATCTCTGGGCTTGGTTGCTTGTCTGCTGTGTGATCTTTGACAAGTCACATCCCCTCCAGGGACAGAGGATATCTATCTGTAAAATGACGGGGTTGAATGAGATGATTTTTTAAGATTCCTTTCAGCTTAGATATTTCATAATTCCATGGTGCATTTTAAAATTATTGGCCTAGGATGACTGTTTAATACCCAGGATCTGTCATACCTCTAAATCAAGGTCCAAACAGCTTGGACTAGTGGAACAGGAAAACAAAGCCCGGATTATACGCAGGTAGAGACGACAGGAGACACAGGGAGCACTTAAGCCTGTGCGAGGGAGCTACACTTGAGTGACAGGACAGATACTTAGTCTGCTTTTACGAGGGAATAATAACACTCATCTGTGGTCTAGCCTCAAGTCCCGTGCAGCTCCTCCATGGCCAGAAGGTAAGGTCGTGGTCACGCTACTTCAGCCTGAGAGTCCCAGACTTGCAGTCAAAGGTAGCTCACCCTCAGCAAGTGCTTGGCCAACCTCTGCTCACACACCTCTGAGGACCCAGCGGGCACCCCCTGCCCCAGCAGCCCTTTTTTTGGCTGTAAGAAAGCTCCCAGGTGAGGGACAGGTCTCGTGGGAGGACAAGGGAGACCAGAAGGCCCAGACCTGATGCTCTGAACCTGCTCCCTCAATCAGGGCGGGTGACAGGAGAGGATAAGGTCCGGAGAGAGGCTCCTCTGGCTCCTCTCACTCCAGACCTAAGGCAGCTGCTCACCTGCAGGTAAATCCTAAGGAAGTGGGTTGTGAACAAGCCCCAGGCTGACTACTGCCCCCTCTGGGGCAGACACCTCAGCTTCCTGGTCCCGCCTTGGCTCTCTTCAACTCCAACAGGAGAAACAATGTTGGATGTGGGGCTGTTTATCCCTGAGGTGAACTGGCTTAAGGGTCCAGATGACTACCCCAGGTTGGGAGGCAGGGAGGAGTCAGATGTTGTCTGTGTGCTCAGAGCAGGACTAGCAGATCCTAGCTCTGTTTGCAGCTAGTGAGATTCCCATAATAAGGGGTGTGCAACTGGGCAGTAAGACCTTCCAGAGGGGATCTGACCAAGGGGCTGGGCCAAATGCCAAGATTCTTCTTTACACAGAGAGTCTGGAGCCACACACAGTCCCTCCGACACCTGCTCTGTCCCAGACCCAACCCCACCCAGACATGGCTCTCCCGGTGCTGGAGCCCCTCTGGGGTCCATGCATGGACCTAGCCCTATCCCAGCAGGCTGGGACACCGAGCTGAGCGTCAGCACCTGGTGGGGAAAGGAAGGGAAGGGTATGGGGAGGGCAGGTTCCGCACCATTCCCTAAATCCAGGTGCTTGCACAGGTCTGGTCTAGGCAAGTCTGGGGCCAAGGCCCCCACTACCTCCAGCCCAGGGCTCCCGCCGCCCCAGACCGCGAGGTAGACTTGGCTGGCAGACTCTGATGGCTCCACCCTGCATGCCCAGGCCGGCTCCACAGGGACCTGGGGGGTGTCCGCTCCCCCTGCCTATTTCTCGTGCCCGGAAGCTGAGGTCCAGCAGGTTTCTCAGCCAGGAGAGGGTCGAGTACCACACGGGTCCCGCGAGGCACCCAGGCCGCTAGCGGGGGGCGGGAAGGAGGCTGACGGGCACGGCCAGCCACACCCAGCATGAGCTGCGCTCACTCCGGGTGGGCTGCGCAGACAGTGCCCATGCGGGCCCCGCGCCGTCGGGAGGCTGGAGCCTGAGGCGGCCCCTACTCTAACAGTCAGGCGAGGAACGTGCCACCACTGCGCCGGCTATTCCGATGGGGAAACTGAGGCCTGGAGAGGAGCAGTGCTTTGTGCAAGGTCACGCGGAGGGGCTGGAAGCCAGGTCCCCCGCGCCCCGCCGGGTCCCCCGCGGTGCGCCGAGCCCCAGCATCCCTCCCCATGCGCTGCAGCCCGGAGGCGCAGCGCGCACACATCGCACAAACCGGGAAGGTATGGCCGGCGGCCCGGGGCCGCCCTACCTTGATGACTGCCGCGCAGGTGGCGGTGGCGGTGGCGGCGGCGGCGGCGTCCAGCTCCGGCTCCGCGCTCTTAGCCGCCTCCGAGTCCCGGAGCCCAGCGCCGCCGCCTCCTCCTCCCCACCGAAGTCGGCGGGTGGGGCCGGTGGGCGGGGCAAGGGCTAGGCACATGCCCCGCCCTCGCGCCCCGCGAGTTCGGGGGCCACCCCTCCTTTCTCGAGCCCTTGTCCGCGCTCCTGGCCCCCGGGACTGGTCCCGGAGCGCGCACACGCGCGCAGAACGGGCGCGCACACCCGCGTGCACACGCCGCAGTGATTGGGGCGGGCTGCCCGGCTAACCGAGCCGAGGCTGGGGACAGTCATACTCGCCTACCTTCGCGCCCCGCCGCTCCCTCGCCGAATGGCTTGGAACAAGGGACTCGACCTTCCGGGAGCCTCAGTTACGCCCCTGATGAAAGGGAAGCAGTAACTGTGTCTGCCTCAGAGAGCTGTTTGAAAATTAGATGAGACGATCTAATTTACCTGCCTGGTGAAGTGCGTGCGCAGAGCCGACCTCGGGAGCAGCGCTCTGTGAACCTGGGCTGGTGGAGTAATTCCTTAGGCTTCTCAGTAAGCCTGCAGGAAGAGGGCGGGGAGGACCCGGAGGACGCCCTTCTTTCTCTCTGTGGCCAGGAGGGGGCGCTGCTGCCCGTTCCCGCCGGCTATGGGGTTTTGCACGCTAGGCACTGGGACAGAGATGGGGGTGGTCCAGCCTTTTAGGAATACCATCAGCTAGCACTTAATGAGCCAGGCACAGTTCTAGGCACCTTCAATGCATCACCATAGTTTACATCACACAAACCTATGAGGTTACCTGTTACTCATCTATTTTACACATGAGGAAGCTAAGGCACAGAGAGGTTAAGTAGTTTGCCTAAGATCACACAGGTAGTAATTCAACCCTAGGTAGAGTGGCTCCCAACCCCAAGCTTATAACTACACTACCACACCACCTCTCTTGAGAAGAGCTCTTTGTTTAGTGGTGTATCTCTAGGAGCTAGAACAGTACGTGGCTCAGTAACTGTTAATTCACCTCAACGTCTTAATTCGCATAGTGCCAGGGCCAGTAACTGGTGCACTCCCTTGCACTGTCACACATCTATGCCTTTGTTCACGCTGTCCCCTCTGCCTGGAGTTCTCTTCCCTCACCTCCTACTGTCCTTCCTTCCAAGGCCAGTACCAACGTCCCTCTCCGGGAAGTCTTCCCAGATTCCAGTGGGTGTGACCTCCCAGCGGTGTATCTGCCTCTTACCCCTCTGTGCCATGATAGTGGGTGGCTGGGACGGCGTTTGGGGACAGGCTGGTTGACAGAGGCCTTTCTGGGGGGCCTGGGCATATAGACCGGTGGGGAGGCCATTGGTGGGCTCTGCAATAGACACACCCTGGGACTCTCCCTAGAGATGCTGTGTAGGTGTGCTCCTCCTCCCCTGCCCCTTCCTTCCTCCTAACACTGATCCATCTGATGAAGACCGCCTGCCCAGTGGTCACGTTTGGTTGTGAGAGCTGAACTGTGAAGAAGGCAGAGCAGCAAAGAATTGATGGCTTCGAACGGTGGTGTTGGAGAAGACTCCTGAGAGTTACTTGGGCAGCAAGGAGAGCAAACCAGTCAATCTTAAGGGAAATCAACCCTGAATACTTGTTGGGAGGACTGATGCTGAAGCTGAGGCTCCAGTATTTTGGTCATCTGATGTGAACAGCTGACTCATTGGAAAAGTCCCTGATGCTGGGAAAGACTGAGGGCAGAAGGAGAGGGTGTTAGAGGATAAGATAGCTGGCTGGATAGCATCATGGATGCAATAGACGTGAACTTGTGAGGGACAGGGTGGCCGGGCATGCTGCAGTCCATGGCGAAGCAAAGAGTCGGACTCAACTGGGCAACTGAACATCAACATCTGCTGACTATCTGAAGTGCACACATGGGGAAACTGAGGCCAGAATGGGAATGACCTACCCAGGGGTCTCTAGCTAGGAAACACACAATAGGTCTGGTCCCAAAGTCTTCTATTGGGCCTTACTGCTGATTGAGATAGGCCAGAAATCCAACCCCTTCCTGTGTCAGCATGGCCTTTGTTCAATTTGCTGTGTGTTGGGACTTTCCTGGTGGTCCAGTGGTTAAGACTCTGTTCATCGAAGGCAGAGGGTGCAAGTTTCAACCGGTGGTTGGGGAACTAAGATCCTACCTGTTGTGTGGTGTAGCCCAAATTTCCTTTTTTAAAAATTAACCTGCCACATGTGGGTAAATGTCTTCTGGGTGACCAGAACCTGTGTATGTGTGCAGTGTGTGAGAGACAGTGGCAAGTTCTCCCCTATCTGCCCAGCATGGAGCTTTCTGTACAAGGTGGTCCTGTGCTCATGGCAGGTTGAGCTGAGGAAGGAGGGGACGTGCACCTCAGAGGATCAGGGTTAGGGGGAGGTTCTGAACACGCGGGAGAGCACCCTGAACATAGGCATCCTGTAGAAGTGAATGTGCATCTCCTACTTTAGGGTATGGATCTTCCACAGTGCCCCCCTGCTGTTTTGAGGAGCCCCTTTACTCTTAGGGATATTGCCCCGGGAAGGTTCCCTGGGTAACTCCTTTCCCTCACCTGTAGAATGGAGCGTGTCCTGATTGCTGGGGGCCTCGTGTCTGGGAGAGGGATGCTCTGAGCTGGGGGGCCCAACCCTGGGTAGAGAGGTGGGGCTGTGAGGGATCAGATCCTCCAGCCAGGAAGGCAGCAATCCCTGGGGGTGGTGGGGGCGACAGCTGTGGTGCGGGGCCAGGAACCTGACACTGGGGCTGGGCCCCAAATGCCTTTCAGGAAGAGCTGAGGGAGGGTGGGCAGGCTCCCAAGGAGCAGCAGCCGCCCCAGAGATTCTCGGAGTTCAACCCCACCCCCAACTCCCTGCTATAGCCTCCCTTGTCATGTAGATGGTTCTTCCTCCCATTTTCCTTTGCCTGGGGTATCCCCACCAGCCCTCACAGCTCAGGAGGCCATAGGCCAAGCTTGCCCTTTCTCCTGGGTTCTTGGGGGGAGGTGTTCTAGCTTGGAGGAGCTCTCTCTGGATTTTCCAGTTAGCAGCCTCTAAGGCTTAAGGATGGCTTAAAACACTTGTGGCTTTTGTGACTTTGGGCAAGTTGGTTAACCTCTCTGAGCCGTCTCATCTGTAAATCAAGCTCTGTCTGGAGTGAGTGGGTGCTCTAGGACAGGCAGTTCACATTCCTGGCTCTCGCTCCAGCTCCCCGATACCGGGCTGGAGGCCCCACTACTCAGTCCTTGTTGCCTGTGGTCCCCAATCCTGTTGCTGCACCACAACACCCATGCCCCACAACAGGCTCTGACCCAGCACTCAGGTGGTACTGTGGTGCAGCCAGGTAGGAACCAGAGGTGACAGTGCTGGGTCAGTTGCATAGTACCACCCCTCCCAGTGAAGGAGGAGGAGGGGATAGACACTCTCAACTTTGGGCAGAACTTCTCTGCCCGGGCGTGGCGTGTGTGTATGTGTGTGTGGCAGGGGCGGGTGGGGAGAGATGAAGCAGAGGGAAGACAAGTGAAGACAAAGGATGAGGGAAGGAGCAAAGGGAGGTGGGGGCAGAGGCGGGTGGCATACCGGAGGGGAGGGGTGGGGGTGCTTTATCCAGCAGCCCTGGTCTGAGCTGGGGTCACATGCTGTACTTTTGCCGAGGAGGGAATCTGGTTTTAAAGGCTGGAGTCAGAGGGACCAGCTGGACCCAGTCTCTCCTGGAACCGTGGGCCTTTTCTGGCCCCCAGGGCCCTCCTGGTTATGCCTTCTTTATGAAAAGGTCATTCACTGCCAAGGCTGTGTGCTTCACTCTGCCGGGTAAGCCGACTCAGCACCAGCATCATCTCCTTTAACCCTCCCGGCGTTCCAGGAGGCTGGACCCCCAGTCTTCTTGGTGATGGCCCTGAGGGATACGGCCTGCAACCTGTTGGGGGTGCAGCCAGGACCCACCCCCCCCAGGCTGCTCTCAGACCACCATCATGCTTCATAGTTACTGTTTGTTGGTGAAAGGACCTCAGCAGACAAAAAAAGTTTAGCAAATATGAAAAGGCCATCAAGCCTTGGTGTACAGTGTTCACAGGAAACTGAGCTGGGCAGCTGCCCTGATGGATGTGGGAGGAAAGGAACCCTGAGGGTCCCCTCCCTGGGGCTGGTGATGGGAGGGAACAAAGGGTCTGGTGCGCCAACCCCTCCAAGCTCACACTGGTGGGTGAGAGAAGGGCCTGTCCCTGTCCCCAGCAATGGGTGTGGCCTCCCTCCCAAGCCTCGAAAAGAACCTTGGATCAGAGCAGGAGGCTTTTCTGTGAGAAGCCCTACCCTAGGCCCTCATAGCAAAGATTGCTGAGCCCAAGGCTAGCCTGGCAGACAGTCACAGGCTTTGCTGAGCAATGAGCTGCTCACATCACTTGTACAGCCTCGACCCCCTGCACGGAGGGGGATGGGGGAAGCCTGTCTGCTGAGGAAGGGCCTGGAAGAGCCCAGAACTGGAGCTGAGTTCTGCACAAGCGAGCCCTGACCTGGCTGCAGGCTCTGTCTGTCTCACCACCTTTTTCTCTCTCTCCCAACCACCCAGTTTTCAAAGAGGTGACTCTTCCTGCCCCTGACTATGAAGTTGGTGGTGGGAGATCAGACTTTGGCAGCTAATCAGGGCTCTCTGTTCAATCCTCGCACCAAGTTTCTCTTGGTGGTGGACAGGGGTTTCCCTAGAAACCCCCCAACACCCCAGATGGGCTGTGAGGAGAAAGGAGAGGGCAGATGAAAGGCTCAGGAAACGGGTAGGTGGGAAGCCCAACCAGTATTTGAGAGATGCTGTCGCCCACAAAGACAGGAGCTGTAAATGCATATGGACCCAGCTCCTCCGGGAACCAGGACTGGCCCTGCAGAGACACCATGAGAAACAGCAGCAACAGACGTCCTAGGCTGAGAAGGCCCTGGTGGTGCGACATCCTGGAGCCCCAGGCCCACCCAGGAACAACCAGTTACTGAGAACTGTTTAGGTTCCAGAGCTTGTGAACTATTTCCAGTATTTACACTGTTATACACAGATAAAGCTTAGAGAATGTTCAAGGTTAACCCTATTAAAGACAGCACTCTTGCTTGTCTGGGTGCTAAAGTGCTCTGCAGAGGAAATGAGAAGGGGTGCATCCTGGGTGTGCTCATGAGGAGAAAACCCAACCAGTGGCTTCAGAAGCCAATGTTTCAATGGGGAGACTGAGTCCCAGAGAGGAGAAGGGACTTGCCCAGGGTCACATATCGCTGCATGGCTGTCCTTCTCTGGGCCTGCCAGCCCAGGGCGAGAAAGGGCTTGGGGAGGGCAGGCAGCCATGTCAGGGCTCTGCCTCCCCCTCATCCTCGCTGGGGCAACCCTCGGACACCGAGGGGCCCTGGGCTGCCCGGGTCTCCAGGTACTCGGCCTTGAGCTGCTCCAGTTCATTCAGCTCGGCCTCCAGCCGCTCCCGGTGGGCCGCCCGCAGCTGGCGCAGCTGTTTCATGGGAAAGGGGTTCATGTCGTTGAAGGCGATGTGCATCAGCTTCCTGGGGAGAAAGCAGAGTCAGAGTCAGCAGGCATCCTGGGCACCCCTGTGTTCACTCCGCTCAGGCAGCCGAGGCCCTTTCCTGAGAGGAAACAGTGACTGAGAAGACAGTTTCCATCTGAAGTGATAAGTACTGAGGCAGGAGGAAACTTAGGGCTGAGGGACCTCTAACCTTGGAAGAGCAAGTTGGTCAGGGAAGGCTTCCTGGAGGAGGGGACTATGAGCTGAGTTTTGAGGAAAAAGCACAGGTGGGCGAGACAAACACGGTGCTGGTGGGAGTGCAGGGAGGCATTCTAAGCAGAAGAACCTGCAGGGCCAGAAGCCCAGAGATGGAGGCTGTCCTGGGAACTCAGATAGCTCTGTTGGGCAGGATCCTAGGGCATGGGTGTTGGGGGCTGGAGAAGGTGGGCAAGAAATGAAACTGCGTGCTGTCCTTGAACGCCATGTTAAGGGGACAGATTCGGAGGCAGTGGGATGTCCCTAAGATCTCCAAGCTGTGATGGAGGGTCAGTGTTGCTAATGAACCTGCACTGGGAACAGCAGCCGCCTCTCTGCTCTGTGTCCTGGGCTCGCACATGTTGCGGGGGTGGAAGGGTGGGGGCAGAAGCGGGTCTCACCGGCTGTCACAGATGGTCTTGGTGAAGAAATGCAGGTACTGGTAGATTTCCAGGCTATCCTGTAGCCTCAGGAGTGCCTCCTCATTGTACTTGAAGATGGCCAAGGCATAGCGGAACACCACCTGGGGGGCAGAGTGGGGTTCAGGGTGGGGATAGGGAGCAAGGGCAGGGAAGCCCCAGAACCCACACCCCCAGGCGGTGTGGACAGCCCTGGGCAGGCTGCAGAGATGGGAGGCTTGGAAGAAACATGTGGGGCAAAGCCAAGGTGGGGGTGGCTGGAAACCGCATGGGGAGCTCAGCTGGCAGTCGGGATTGGGAGCCTGACTGTCCTGGGAGCCTGGGCAAGGTGTTGCCTCTGTTGGATCTAATGAGGGTAACCCTGTCTTTACCTGGGGTGCTAGCAGGAATTGCATGGAGAGATGGATCTGAGGGTGCTTGGTGAACTGTGAGGTCCACCACTATGGGGAAACGTGGCGGAGGCCAGGGGAGGGCCTGCCAAGGGTTTCCTCGCAAGGAAAAGGGCAGAGCTGGGAGAAGCCGTCCTGTCTAGGGCTCTGTCTGAACAGGAGGAGGGGGAGGCAGCAGTGGTGTGCCTTCTGAGCAGGCTGGAGCCCCCTGTCCAGGGGAAGGGAATCCTCCCAGCTCTAGCATGGTCTTCAGAGGCAGAAGCGCCACTTCCTCTCAGGGGTGCAGAGCGCTTGAGCTGATGAAGCCAGGCTCCCTAGAGAGGTCCCCCAGAGCCCTGCTGGCTGGGCTCCATCCTCCCATCAGCCAGGGGCAGAGTCAAGACTCAAGAGGAGGCAGGGACTTGCTCAGGACCCTCCTGCTCACCCTCTGCAGAGCCCTACCTTGATGCCCTCGTAGAGGAAGGCGTCCCAGACCTGGAGGAGGATGTTGCTGATGAGACTGTCTGCAAAGACCACAAGGAACCAGTTGAAGGTGATGAAGGACAGGTCCACGCGGCGCTGCCCCAGGTGGGCCATCAGCCTGGGCAGCTTCTCCAAGAGGAGGTCCTGTAGCACCCGCTGGTCCACCTGCAGCCAAGAGAGGACCCGATGGCTGCCACCCTGCAGGAGGGGCTGCCTGCTTCCCGTCTACCCGTCACACCCAGCCCTGGGGCTGCTCCCAGTGGGTCCTGCCCTGTCTTGGGGCACAGAGTGTCCGGAGGAGCTGGTGCCCAGCCTGACAGGGAGACACGTCACTCCATAGGTGAACAGCCTTCCAGGTTGGAGCTCTGATGCAGAGGTCTCTGTAGATCAGAAGTTCTTAGCCCATGGAGTTTGGGCCCCTTTATCCTGAACGCCAAGCCAAGCAGGAGCTGAGGCTTGGATCGGTTGACACCACAACCACGACTTTGCACCTATTTTGGGTTTGATGCACCAGATGCTCAGGGCAAGGTCGTGGGGCCCAGAGGTGCTGCTGCTGAGCGTGGTCACTGTCATGCCTCAGTCCTTGTTTCACTGGACCTGGTTGATTACACCCAGCACTAGCTCCTTCCCTGCCCTAGGATATGGTTGTTCTGTGGTTGCTCCTATCTCAGTGATGAGCTCATTTTAGGGTCCTCTTGCTCTTTCTTTCTTGGAACTGCTGGTTTCTCAGCCTTCTCCCCGTTTAAGTCTTCTTCCAGACTTAGCTCTCGGCTGTGGTGAACACCCTCTTCCTTCCTTCCTCACCCTGAACTCCAGGTCTGCTGTGGAGCTCAAAGCCTAGGGTAACTCACTAAATCTAAGATGCCACTGAACCCGCTGAAGGATGCATGGATGGACTGATGACGTCTGAGATTTACTTCAAGGTCATCAAAGTAGGGGGAATGGTGTGAGTATAGGTGGGAATAGTACTAGCCTCCCTGTGTTGATAATTATTGAAGCTAGATAATGAATACGTGGAGGTTCATTACACTTTCTGTTTTTGTACATTTGAAATTTTCTGTATTTGAGAAAATACATGACCAGAGATGGTGTGGCCATCCTGTGATAAGGACAGCCAGAAAGAGCCTTTACCTTTCTCATTATCTGTGAAAAATAATCCTTCATTTAAGCCACTCAATGGCACCCCACTCCAGTACTCTTGCCTGGAAAATCCCATGGATGGAGGAGCCTGGTGGGCTGCAGTCCACGGGGTTGCTAAGTTGGACACGACTGAGCGACTTCACTTTCACTTTTCACTTTCATGCACTGGAGAAGGAAATGGCAACCCACTCCAGTGTTCTTGCCTGGAGAATCCCAGGGACGGGGGAGCCTGGTGGGCTGCTGTCTATGGGGTTGCACAGAGTTGGACACGACTGAAGTGACTTAGCAGCAGCAGGAGAGATTAGCTCAAGTTGGAGGAGTAGAAGGAAGTGAACTCACCCCTTCTTATGAAAACCACAAAATCACAACTAACTGCTGAATAGCCATCATCAAAAAATCCCTGGAGCCTACCAAAAAAGGTACTATTAAGTTGGGCCTCCCTGCCACACAGCAAAACACAATCCTCACCTGATTCACCACCTATTTCCTGATGACTCCTAAGTCTTCATCTCCATCCCTGATCTCTCTCCTCACCTCTCCACCCAGAAGGAGAAAACGGTGCTTGAAGTAGGAAAGGGGAACAGGATGGGGGGCGGGGGCGGTGCAGGTAATGGCTTGGTAGGTTTCGACGGGGAGTGAGAAGGCTCCCTCTGAGTAGCATCTGTCTCTTCATCAAGCAGAGGCACCGATGCAGCAAGAACAGGACAAGGGGTGAGGAGGGAGAGGCTGGAGGGAGGAGGTGTGAGACGGTCTTGCATTTGCACCTCTCAACAATCCCGGGAAGCAGTGCCACGCCCATTCAGAAGCAGGCAGGCCTGAGGTTCGGAGAGGTGATGCCACCTGCCAAGGGCACAAGGCTGTCTTCCGAGGGGCCGGTTCTGACCCTAGCTCTGCCTGACCCCAGGGCTGGCCTGCGCTCAGAGGGCAGTGCAGGGGCTGTGAAAGGACAGAGGCAGCTGGTTCTTAGCAGGCGATTATGGGAGCCTGTGAAGCACCCTAGTCGTCCCGCCCTCCCAAGTCGCAGCTTCCTTGTTACCTGACCTCTCTTTTGAAACTCTCAGCTGGCAAACACCAAGTGGCACTAGATTTCCTCCTCCTCCCTTCCCTAGGATATCTGCTGCCTCTCATAACACAATGTCCTCACTGGAGTAACAACAACCTATGGTGTGGGCAGGGCCCTGACAATTCTCAAGGCCATCAGCTCACTGGAATATCACAGCAGTCCCAGAGCAGGGTTTATTGGCCCACTGTACAGAGGGAGAAATGGAGATTCAGAAATTCATTGGCTCTTAGGAACAATTCAGTGGTACCAACCTGCGTGGCCCCCAATCCTCTCCCTGACCGGCTCACCTGGGATGCCAAGAGCGTCTTGCTGTAGTAGTCAGCGGGCATGATGGTCTCCACGATGGCCACCAGACACCAGAAGGCACTCTCCTCCTCATCCAGGACCAGCAGAGCGATGGCCGCCAGTCTGGAGTGGGAGGAAAGCAGGCCTGGAGTGATCCGTGGCAGTCATAACCGAGCAGCCCGGGGCAGGTGCGGCTCCCTGGGGCGTGTCCTCCCCACCACACTCCCTGACCAGGCTGGTGTTCCTGGGAACTGGGGCGAGATGAACATGCTTTTGAAGAGGACTACCTAGGAGATTTATGGAGCAATGGGGATCATCTTAGAGCAGGGCCTCTGGAGTCCTGTTGCCTGGGTATGAATGCCGGTCCTGTAGCTTCCTTGCTGGGTGACTGTGCGCAAGGCCCTTAACCTCTCTGAGCCTCAGCCTCACAATAATCCTAGGACTGTTTCAAGGACGAACGGAGTAAATACACACTAACTGGCTAGCACAGTGCCTAATGGGCTTCCCAAGTGGCGCTAGTGGTAAAGAACCCACCTGCCAACGTGGCAGACATGAGACGCGGGTTTGATCCTTGGGTTGGGAAGATCTCTTGGAGGAGGGCATGGCAACCCACCCCAGTATTCTTGCCTGGAGAATTCTATGGACGGAGGAGCCTGGTGGGCTGTAGTCCAGGGGGTCGCGAAGAGTCTGACGCAACTTAGCGTGCGTGCACAGTGCCTAACATGCAGTGAGATCTCTTTATAAAGTTTAGCTGCCCTCACCTTAATATTCACAGGCTTTGAGACCTTGGCAAGCGTGTTCGTCTCTCTCTGCCCCACTCTTATTACCTGTCAACGGGGGTTAACAATAGCCCCCTCCCAGGCCTGAGACACGAAGGCGACAGACACACAGCATCTTGGTCACTGTCTGGCACCCACCAGGCGCTCAGTACTCAGAATTCCTTTCCTCCTTTGCTTCCCCTCTCCCCCAGAGTTATCACGACGCTCTAGAGATCATGGATGAAAAAGAAGAAAACCCCACAGTGCTGAGCAGGGATGTCTGCCTGGAAGAAGCACGATTTTCTCTCCTTCCCTGGCAGATTTCATCCAGGGTGCATCTTTTTTTTTTTTTTTTTTGGCTTTTTGGCCATGCCAAACAGCATTCAGGATCTTAGTTCCTGACCAAGGATCGAGCCTGTGTCCCCTGCAGTGGAAGCACAGAGTCTTAACCACTGGATCGCCAGGGAAGTCCCCAGGGTGAATCTGAGAATACACCACCCAGGAATGTTCGTGGCATTATTCATAATAGCCAAAAGGTAGAAACAATCCAAATGCCCATCAGCTGGTTAGTGGATACTCAAAGTATGGCACATCCGTGCAGTGGAACGTAGCTCAGTAAAAAAAGAACAAAACATATGCTATGGCAAGGAGGAACCTTAAGAGCATGCTACGGGGAAGAAGCTTGATGCAAATGACCACACATCATATGACTAGCATATGAAATGTCCACAAGAGCACTCACAGAAACAGAAGCAAGATTTGTTGTCCAGGGCTGCAAGTGGGAATGGAGAGTGACTATGAATTGGTACAAGATGTCTTTTAGGGGTGATGGAAATGCTCTAAAGTTGAATTGTGATGGCAGCCACACAACTCCGTGAATTTACTCCAGATCATTGAGTTGTACACTTAAAACTGGTTGGGAAAAAATGGTTAGTGATGAGAGGCTGCTGGCATTCACTAGGAGCCTATCAACCTTTTGGGGCTACAGCCAGACTCCAGCTGAATACATTCAGGCCTGAGAAGGTCTGCAAAGGAGGGTGATGTGGAAAAGAAAAAACTGTTAATACTTTAAATAACTCTACTTATATATTAGAGAGAAATGAATTTTAAAATTTTGCTGTGAATTAGTATTAAATCATTACTATGATATCTGTCATGCTCTAAACAAGCTGGATTTGTTGCATAAAAGCAGGTTCTGTCCTCTTGAGACAGCACACATGCAGTTCTAATGGCTGCCACTGGACGGCAGCACTCAGACAAGTGAAAGGGGCTGGGTTTGAAGGGCCTTTGAAAGAATACAGTGCACTCTCCACATTTCAACAGGCTCTATTACAAACGTGTGTGTGCGTGTGTGTGTGTGTGTGTGTGCATGCGCACTCAGTCATGCCCAACTCTTTGGGATCCCCTGGACCGTACAAATAACCTTGTATTTAAAGCAATAGTATGAATATCTGCCTAAATGCCAACAAATACAGCATTCAAAGAAAGAAGTAAAGAAATACCTCAGCTGTTCCTCTATAGCCCTCAGCAGCCTCTGTGCAGTCTCTTTCCACTCCGGGAGAAGCTTCTTTCCTTCTACAAGCCTTCCACAAGGCTTACCTCTAGACATTGTCTTGCTATGGGAATTTCCCCCTGCTCCTTCAGCATAGATTAGACTCCAAAACTCATATGTGGCTAACCCCATTCTTGCTCTCAAAAAAGTTATATCTGATCAGGAAAAAAAGTTTCTGAGTGCTCTCAGCACACTCTCCACTATAGCTCCCCTTGTGAGCTTGTGAGTGTGTGGGCATACGGTAGGAAGGACCAGGTCTGGGGGCTGGAGACCAGGGTTAGCAGATGGCTTAGCCCCTATGCATAGTGAGGTCCAGGTCAGGTTCCTTAGCTTCTCAGACACTCTGTTGTGTCAGCTGGGCAATGTGGGCACCAATGCCCACCTCTCACGGCTTTCCTGAGGATTAGATGACATCAGGTATGTACCTGGCATCCAGGAGGCTCTCCTTAAGTCTTAGCTCCTACCTGACCTTTGTGTGAAATGCACAAATCATTCACACTAATCTCATAGCTTTCAGTTCCCTTCAGATCTCATCTTAAAGAGGATTAAAAAGTTTTGTCCTTTCTGAATTTTAACATGTTCAAACAGATAAGTGTGCACGTTTCTGCTCAGCTGCTGAATGAATAAATGTGTAAATTTCTATGGACATCCCTTATAGCAGATGTTTAGAGTACTGTGAAATCTGAACAAATTTCCAAAGAGGCATAGACTGAGAGGCATTGCTGTTCAGGTTTAACTCTGAATTCCCAGAAACTGTACATGTACAGGGCTTCCCTGATGGCTCAGTGGTAAAGAATTCGCCTGCCAATGCAGGAAATGCAGGTTCGATTCCTGGGTCGAGAAGATCCCATGGAAAAGGAAGTGGCAACCCATTCCAGTATTCTTGCCTGGGAAATCCCATGGACAGAGGAGCCTGGTGGGCTACAGTCCATTGGGTCACAAAGAGTGGGACATGACTCAGCAACTAAACAACACATGCTCAGCTTCACCCAATTTGAGCTGGGAAAAAGGTATTAAAAACAGCTACGTTTAGGAACCATTCCAGTTTGAGTAGGGACACTCTGAATATTTATTCTGTGTTAGGTAAACGCTATATACTTCCTATTCTGAAAAAAAGAGCTTACATATGAATGGCTTATGTAAATTTTGTCTGAGTATATATGTGTTTAAATTAAGTTGAACCAAAACTTGCTTTGGGAAATATTTGCGATTAGGCCACCTCTATGGGGGCAGCCTTGAGAGCTCCCCATAGTACTGGAAAGGCACCTCTCTGTCTCTTTGGAGCCTCCCAAGAAGTCAGAGAGGTCAAACAGATGGAGACAAGCAGTCGAAAGGACATGTTGAAGACAGAGTTGGGCCGAGTCCCAGCCCTACCAAGTCACCCCATCCCAGCCCCGCCCTACCATCCCTTGTCTCCTGCTGTTGAACCAGAAGTAAAAATTAATCCAGGCTGGGCCAGACTCCTTCCTTTGGGAATTTAGGCCTGCAACGTGAGGGTGTTGACAAGTGAGTTGCTGAAAGCCTTGACTCAGGGGCTAAGGTCTCTATTCTGACAGTCTGGATGGGCTGGAAATATCCACAGAATGGCAGTGGGGCTGGTCTGCTGAGAGAGAAGGAAGCAGCCATGTATTATGAGAAGTCAGAGACCTCCAGGGAGGGCTGTACAGTCTCAGAGAACAGCATCTCCTTGGATGCAGCACGAATGGCACCCCCTGGGGTCGTGCTGTGGCCCCACTAGAGGCAGCAGTGGCCTCGGCTTGCAACGGCCATCTGCCCCCAGCCCTACTTCCTTCCCGACTTTCAGGAGCTTCCTCTGTCTCAGTTACAAATTCTATCTTCCTAGGGCTCCTCCGAGTGGATTTTGTTTAAAGCAATGACCCCTGACCCAGGCAGCTGTGCAGTACTACGTGAGCTGGCAGTGGGTTACACGACCCCAGTGGCCCCCTCGTGTGCTCTCTGTGGGAGCGGCACCACCCTGAGGACATGTCACAGGGGAGGGGACGGGACGAGGAGCCTCAGGCTCTGGCCCAACTCTGTCTTCAATGTGTTCTTTCACCTGCTTGTGCCCGTCTGGTTGACCTCCCTGGCTTCTTGGGTGGCTCCAAAGGGACAGAGAGGTGCCCTGGAAGGTCGAGGCTGTGTAGCTTACCTGTTTAGGCCCTGGCAGTAGCCAATGGTGGGGTTCTGCCAGGAGAAGGCCAGTAGCACCCGGCGGAGCTTGTCAGGGAAGCTGGAGGTGGGACAGGTGAAGTGCTTGTTGTTGGGGAAGGTCCGGTTCAGGTCCAGCTCGATCTGGCGGGCAGCAGGGTGCTTGCAGGCCTGGCCCTGGCTCAGCAGGGCCTGGTAGCAGCCAGGGGCCTGCAGGCGCTGGACGCGGAGGCGGATCAGCCACCTCCAGACACGCGGCCGGTGCTCGAGGGGCACGCCCGCCCGCAGCAGCTGCTTCAGCTCTGCTGAGGGGGCCAGCTCGCCCAGGGTGGCCCAGCGCTCCCGCAGTGGCCGCTCCACGGCCTCGTGGGCCAGCAGGCGGTGGGAGTGCACTTCCAGGGCCTGGATCTTGGCCAGCAGCCTCAGGTCCTCCACCTCATAGCTGGGCACCGTCAGGAAGCCGTACTCGTCGTACTCACTGCCAGCAAAAGTCCGCATCAGCAACACTTTGCAAGGCCCTTCCCCAGATAAGGGTCGGTGAGGAGAGGGTGGGGCCTGGGCAGGGAGCCTGCGGGGCTTTATTGTAAGTTGGCCATGTGACTCCGGGCAGGTCACTTCAGTGCTCTGGACCTCAGTTTACTCTGTACAGTGGGTACAGGGGCTCCTGCACTGCCTCATGAAGACCCAGTGAGATCCTCAGATGTAAACTGCTGGGGGCTAGACTAGACAGCAAGTGCTAAAAGAGATATGCTCATTCATTCTGGGCAAATATAAAGGACCCTCGGGACTTCCCTGGTGGTCCCGTGGTTAAGAACTTGCCTTGTAATGCAGGGCACGTGGGTTCAATCCCTGCTTGGGAAACTAAGATCCCACAGGCTGTGGAACAACTAAGCCTATGCGCTGCGGCTAATGAAGCCTGTATGCTCTGGGGCACGTGCGCTACAACTAGAGTCTGGAGACACAGTGCAAGATCCTGCATAATGCAACAAAGATCCTGCATGCTGCAACCAAGAGCTGATGCAGCCAAACAAATAAGTATTTTAAAAAAAAGAACCCTCTTATTACTCCATGAAGCCTTAGGTCCGAGGAGGCCTGTACCACCATTGGACAGCCACACTTCCACAGCCAGGAAGCCCAAGGCCAGATGGGGAGCAGGCAGCGCCAAGAAGCAGCAGGACCGAGCAGTGGAGACCCATTCCACACAGCCTTTCATCAGTCAGCATTCATTTGCCCCGATTATGTGCTCTGCCTGTGCTATCTCATTTAATCCTCACGATCCTGCGAAGCTGGTGATCTTAGCCTACGCCTTAGGGAGGCTGAGTAGGAGGCTCAGAAAGGTAAAGTGACTTGTCCAAGGTTACACAGTGAGAAAGCCAAGTCCGCCTCCAAAGCTTGGGTGCCAGCCACTGGACCACCCAGCCTCTAGGGACCTTTGACCCCAGCCACAACCCATTCTGTTTAACTGCCCGGGTCCACTGTCCTCAGGAAAGGCTTGGCTCAGAGGAGGTAGGTGGCTTGTGTCCCCTCCTCCCCTCTCTGACAAACACCTCTGGAGACAGTCTGGGGTAGCGGGAAAAAAACAGAATTCGGGAAGCAGGCCTATGTTAGCTACACTAAGGTGCTGTGTCGTCTTGAGCAGGGGCCTGCCACGCCTCTCGGCTGTAAAATGGGGTTCATCCCAACCACATGCTCATCCGTCTGAAGGTACAAGGAGGTAGGGGATGGGCAGCGCTCACACCCGGTCAGCAGCACTGGCAGCAGGGTGGCTGGCGGCACCCGGGGCCTGCAGACCCAGCCCTGCTCTGGGCTCACCTGACAGTGCCGGGGCTGAGCACGATGCTGTCGGCCGAGGCCTCGCTGGCTTCCCACTGCAGTGCCTCCTGGATGAGCTGCCTCAGGAGCTCTGAGCACTCGCCGGCCTCCACCCCCAAGGCCTCCTGCAGCCTCCGCAGCCCTGCCAGGTACTTGCTCTCCACCCGACAGTTCTGGGCTTGGAGGTAGGCGCACTGTGGGAGGGAGAGGTGGGGGATGGTCAGGCCACCTGGTTGGGCTTGGGCCAGAGGCCTGAACAGCTTTAGGCAGTCCAGCCCTTCTTCCAGCTCTCATCTCCCATCCCTCCGACCCCAGCCATTCATATGAAGAAAAGGAGAGGAGCCCCGAACCCAGGAGTTTACAGTAAGGCAGAAAGGGCTCCAGGCAAGAGAACCAGGCCCAGGGCTGGAGCTAGATTCAGAAACAAGAGGGGAGAGGTGGGCAGGGGCAGCACAGGCTCTTGCATGGCCTGCAGTCCCATGCTAGTTCAGCAACTACAGGCTGGGTGACTTACAGCAAAATTACTTAACCTCTCTGTGCTTTAATGTCTTCATCCGAACACTGGGGATAATAGAGTCTGCCTCAGAATTCTTGTGTGACTCAGATGAGCCAAGGTATCTAAAGCCCTTGCAGGGCACTTGGCCCAGAGAAAGCTCCCTCTAGGGGGTATACCTGAGCAGTGCCCAGGGGATGGACGTGGAGCTCTGGACACTGCCCTTGTGCCTTCTAATGTCACCTGGGGGGCTTTTTCTGCTCCTCCAGCACACCACCTCTCTCCCACCTCGTGGGGCACACACTGCACATTCCCCGTCTGCCTGCCCCCATATCTTCCTGTTTCTTTGTATGCCTCGTGATATTTTGTTGAAAATGGAACATCTGAACCTAATAAGGTGGGGTGGAATTAATTAAAGAAAGCTCAGCGAAGAAAAGAGTCCGGTCAGGCCTGTATGGGGACCTCTCAGGTCCTGTCACCTGCAGCACTAATTGCTCCAAGCAGGAAGAAGTGTACACCTACATCTCTGATGGGACTGTGCCTCCACTTCAGTCTCCAGCAGGTAAAGCAAAGACTTCAGTAGTCCAACCAGTGAGAAGCCTCCATACCTCTAGTGGACTTTCTGGTTATCACAGTCCCTCCTAATCCTTCCCTTTTCCCTATAAAAAGCAAGTTTCCCTTCCCTGTTCCTTGAATTTGCCTGTGGTTCACCACAGTTCATGGATCCCAAGTTGCAATTCCTCTGGTTAGTCCCAAATAAATTTGCTTTTGCCTGTAAAATAACTAGCCACTATGTTATTAAAACTGACAGTGGTAACTCTGGGAATCAGATTCTCCCTCTTACTCTAGGGTTTGCTGTTTTTGTTTTGATTGTTTATACCTCAAGGATAAACAATAAGGTATAAACTTGAGTTTTTAGGTCTTTTCTGTGCCTTTCCCTGGGCACGTGTGGTCACTTTCTAATTTCCCCCACATGTGCAGTTGTTTTGGAATAGACAATACCTGGCTCCCAAAAAGGGGGAAAAGAAGTATGAAGTTGGCAGGGGGTGGGGGGAAGGGTGCTGGCCCTTTAAATCCCTGGGCGGTTACTTTAGACGGGGGCCAGGGCTTGCTACAAAGCGGGGAGGCAGGACAACAGTGGCTGCCTGCCTTCCTCTCACCCTGTGATCAGAAGCAGCAGTCAGCAGAGCACAGATCTGACATGCGGATGAAGTTCACGAAGGGCACAGTCCGGAGGGTGAGCAGTTGGGTCAAGAGGAGAGAGTGAGACCGTGGTGAGGGGGTGAGTGGACTGGAAGGGTGGCTGGAGACTGAGATGGCTAGACCTGGGCTCCGCCCTCACCTTCATCAGGAGGGCCTTCTCCTTCTCAGCCACCTTCCTCCAGATCTTTGTGACCTGGTGGATCTCAGAGTTGAGAAAGCGGTTCTGGGTCCGGTATGCTTCCATGTCATCCTGAAGAAGAGAGCAAAGCATTTAATGGGCTGCACCAGAACCATCTCCCTGGTCCTCACTCTCAGATGTGCTGCCAACACTCCCTTCAGAAATTTCCAATAATTCCCAATATTGGCAAATAGAAAAGGAACTCTGAAAGAAAAAAACAATATTGATAGTCCCCTTCTCTAATCTTGATACCAGTGTGATATGGTAGAGAGAGCATCAAGCCTAGAGTTCAAATACCGGCTCTGATTTCCTGGACGGGAGGCCCACTGAGTCACTCTGACTCTGTTTCCTCTTCTGCAAAAGGGGCAAGTTTCACCAAACTCACCTGGCAGCTGAGACTAAGTGAGCTAATGTGTACACTGCTACAAGGAGCAAAACAGAACCATTCCAGTAGTGTTTGTTTTTTAAATGAACACATTTTGTCACATATTGGCGATCATTTTGAGCAATTCTGGGTGAGAATTTTCTACTTGGTGTCACTTTGTAAATATTTTTCTGTGTTTCTACAGGAGCTTCCTAAAGACGATTTTTGACGTCCGATGACTATTCTAGGAAGTGAATTTACCATAACTTAGATATAATCCTTCTCCTGTTGCTGTTTTTTCATTTGAGCCTTAGATGTTTTTGGTTTGCCTCTCTTATGAATAAATCTGTGAGGCCTATCTCTAAGCCTAGAGTTCTCCTTTTTGCAAGCTGTCCAGTGGAGGGAGCATGAATCCTCCCGCCTGGGGCAAGGAGAAGCTGACCACCCACTGAGGAGGGTCAAGCAGGAGCCTGAAAGAGTGACCACAGCCACCACTGCCACGGCTCCATCTTTATTCTGCTTGGAAGGACTCTGCAGAAGCAGTGGACAACACATGCTCACGTTGATTCCAGGGCATTTACTAGTTGAAACTCAATCCCTTTCTCTTGCATTCAAAAAATTGTACTGGGCTGGCTGTAGGTGAGTGTGAGAGACTGCTGCAGGTTGTGACTAGATAGGACTGATAGGGGCAGAGTGAAGGGACATAGTAGGTGATTAAATAATTTGTAACTCAGGGAACTCACACTGGGGCTCTGTAACAACCTAGAGGGGTGGGAAAGGGTGGGAGGTGCGAGGGAGCTTTAACAGGGAGGGGACATATGTTCACCTATGGCTGATTCGTACTGATGTATGGCAGAAATCAAACCAATATTGTAAAACAATCATCCTTCAATTAAAAATAAACAAAAAAATAGCAAATCCCACTAGGGGATTATAAATAGAAAAATCATAGCAGACCCTTGTAAGTTAATGATTACTTGAAAAAGAAGGTTTGCTTAACCACAAAACCAAGCAGGCTTGCTTAGCAACCAATCCATGCAATAGAAGCACTAGACATGCCCCAGGTAATAAAACAACGGTGGCCTGAGACCACATCCTGCCCAGTGAGCTGAGTAAGCGAGGACACGTTCTCTGCTCACATAAAAAACAATAATTTGTGGACCTAGCTTGACCATGGAAGGATAAGAAAACTCCCCTGCTCAACCTGGAGAAGCTGATGATGCAAGCAGGATGTCTACTAAAGAAAGACAAAGAAGGCCTTCTCCCTGTCCCTACTTTTCTTTTGATTATAAAACTGTAGCTCAGTAAGCTCTCGAGCACAGCACTCTCTCACCTGGCCTCTTGTAAGCCTCACAAGTGTCCTATTTCAATAGATCACTCCTTATCTATCGCTCTGCGTCTCGCTGAATTCTTTCTGTGCTGAGACATAAAAGACTACGGTACTGGAGCTCCTCGGAACCCCCTGAAATGCCACCCATCTCCTTCAGGCCCTGATTAACAACAGCACACCTTGCCTGTGGCACTTCAACAACGGGGATGGGTCACTTGCGCACGGCTGACAGGCCATCCTGACCCTCTCCATTAGATCCCTCCCAGCCCAGAAGCTCCAGTTCACGTCCAGGGGCTCTCCAAGGCTTGGGACGTGTTGCACAGGGTGCCCTGCTTGCAGCCCAGACAAGGAGGGCAGGGACGAGTGCCCCGTGAGCAGCTGTGGGCCTGGTGGCGTCCGGGGGTGGCGTCCGGGCAGTGCCTTCCCATTCACTCACTGCCCTACCCTGAGTGTTCTTCTTGGCTCAGAACTGTAGGAAGGAAAAAGAGAGACCTCAGAGAAGAGAAAAGCCACGTGACTGTCACCAGGGAAGCAAATGAGGAAAACACAACTGGAGAGAGGGGACAGGGAAGAAGCGTCTGCCCACCTGCTCTCACAGGGACCAGGGAGCCGGGGACCGGCCCTGGTGCTAGTGGGGCAGGAGCAGATGGGACACGGGGAGAGCCAGGGTCTGGCGGTGGCCCTGCCACTTCTGCTGTGTGACCCTGGATCAGTGCTTCCTCCTCTCCAGGACGTTGCTGGCCCTGCCAGCCAAGCTCTGTATTCAAGTGGTCAGTGATTCTGTTCTCACACTGACAGTTTGGACAGGGGGGAGATTTCCTCAAAGCTGAGCGTCCTCAACCACAAGGGCAAGCAGGAGATGTGAACACGTTCTGTCCCCAAACCTGCAGACAGCGGAGTTTTGATGGATCTTCTATTTTCTCCTGGATCAGAGACCCAGAGGCTAAAATTAAGGGAGTCTAGTACGTACAACTCTTTCTATCACAGAACACCTCCACGGTGTCAGCTGAAGGACTGATGGCTTTCTAACAACCTTGGGGGAGCAGCCGTCAATGTCAGCATGGGTGATGTGAATTGTACCGAGTCTCTTCATCTCTGAGCTCACTGACAAATTCCTGGACATGCACATTCAGGGGCACATTCAGTCTCCTAGGTGAGTCCATGCTTGCACAAGTCCATTTCTATCACCCCCATGCTGCTTCTCTGGGTTTTCAACAGTGGGTTCCAGCAGAATGGGCACAGAAAGGAGAAAGACACTTAGCAGGCAGAGCAGAGTAGGAAAGCAATCTGATGGAAGCGATTTTCACCACTTTGTGAGGGATTCAGGGCTTCCCTCATGACTCAGCTGGTAAAGAATCCACCTGCAATTTGGGAGACCTGGGTTTGATGCCTGGGTTGGGAAGACCCCTGGAGAAGGGAAAGGCTACCCACTCCAATATTCTGGCCTAGAGAATTCCATGGACTGTATAGTCCATGGGGTCAAAAAGAGTTGGACACGACTGAGCAACTTTCACTTCAGAGCTTTCTAACAACCTAGCTACATCTGCATTTGAAAGATTTTGTTTTCCTTTTGAACTCAAAAGCATTTCTGATTTTAGACCAAATAAGGGAAAAGGTTCAGAGAGTAGTTATGTGCTTTTTCCTTCTGAAAAAGAAAGGGAAAGAAATTTGGGTTTTGTGTCATTTTTTATCCTTCTAACAACTGTAGGACTGGCTAGGCCGTGTCATATAAAGGCGAAATAACTTGTCACATAGCTAGCAAGAAGCAGTCTGCCTGACTTCAGAGCTTGGGGAGTGGCTACTGCACCACACTGCCCACTGGTTTCTCAAAAGCTCCTGAATTTATTTCTTTTTCCTTTTCCTGTTCCTACCCCTGCCACCCACCCCCTCACCCCGATCCCCACCAATAGCAGTTCTTTGATATAGTGGTTTGGGATTCCCATGGTAATCTGAAGTATATTTATGTGGCTGTGAGTGCCAGGGTTGGGGCAGGACTGACTGGGGCTATATGGCTGCCTATAGGGACGGTGGGGGCTGAAAGCACCTGTCCCCAGCTCCTGTCACCACCCTCCAGGGAGGAGGTTGCAGCCTGTGGCAGGCATCACACCTATAATAAAGTCCTCACTTCCTGAGTGGTAACTGGTCCCTGGGAGATGGGTGAGAGCCACGGCCTGCACGAGGGTGAGGAAGGGATGACAGTGGCGGCTAGAAGCACTGGGAAGGCAGCAAAGCAGACAGAATGGTCAGAGAAGGGAGCTGGAACCCGGGTCCAGTCCCCTCACTTCCTCCACACATAGCCCTGGGCAAGTAACTTCACCTTTCACAGCCCTGGCATCCTCATCTGTATGTGGGGAGCACGTAAGTGGCTGCCTTCCAGGGCTGGTGCGAGGATTAAATGAAGTGATATATAAAGAGCGCTTAGGATGGTGGACGCCTCACCATGAACAATCTGTATGTAGGGGTGCCGATTATTATCATCATCATGACCAAGTCACAGCAGCACAGGCCACCACTTGTGTGCAGGACTGCTGAAGAGGGCCACTGGACACCTCGGTGGCTTCCAAGGACACCAATGTGGCACTGAAGGAAGCTGACCAGGCTGGCCCCAGAGTGCTTAGGAGTTCTGACTCCATCTTGGGCTTTTCCATCTCTGCTCTGATAATTTAGAGATACATTCACTTTTCAGTTTAGGGTATCATGAAAACGTCAAGCTGCATTGGGTCCTCTCGTTAAGAAAGTGAGGGAGGGTACAGCAACACTTCCACCAACATCTGTTTCAAATACAAATTCTCTAGTATTAAGGATCATCCCAGTTCTACCTAGAAAACCCCTGGGGTCAAGATCGGTGTCCTCCCCAAGGGCCCAGGGCCCCTACCTACCTTTAGGTGCTCCATCTTCTCCTGTTGGCTCAGGAAGTCCCTGTCGGCCTCCTCTGGGGCCTTCATGAAGTCCTGGGTGACCTTCTCGGAGAGCTTGCAGATGACCTCCTGCTTGGCCTGATTCTTGTCCAGGAGCAGCTGCACGTGCTGCTGCAGTTCCTGTATCTCCTGCTCCCGCAGGCTTGCTGTCTGCACCAGGCTCTCCCGCTCCCGCTCCAGGGCCTCCACCCGCCGGCCCAACTCCGCAATCTGCCGCACTTTGTGACGCACCAGCTCCAGCCGGTCCTTGTCCTGGGCCGCTGCCAGGTATGCACTGGACACCCTCTTCTCCTGCTGGGCTGCCTCCAGTGCCTTGTGCAGGATCTTCACCAGCTCCTGTGCGGGAAAGGAGAAGCGCCCAGTGAACTCGGGGGAGGCCTGTGAGGTGCCAGAGGCGAGGCGTATGCCGTCATCAGTTCTCCTAAAAGCCCTGGGAGGTGATGGGCATCATCTGCTGCATGCATGCCAAGTCACTTCAGTCGTGCCCGACTCTGTGCGACCCTCTGGACTGCAGCCCACCAGGCTCCTCAGTCCATGGGATTCTCCAGGCAAGAGTACTGGAGTGGACTGCCGTGCCCTCCTCCAGGGGATCATCCCGACACAGGGATCGAACCCGTGTCTTTTATATTTCCTGCACTGGCAGGCAGGTTCTTTACCACTAGAACAACCTGAGAAGACCATCATCTCCTGGGATATTTCATTCTAGCACCCACATCTTCTCTTTCTGTTTAAAAGAGCTTTAGGGACTTCCCTGCTGGTGCAGTGGCTAAGACTCTGAGCTCCCAATGGAGGTTTGATCCCTGGTCAGGGAACTAGATCCTGTGAGCTGCAGCTAAAGATCCAGCAAGCCACAACAAAGATCCAAGATCCTGCAAGCTGCAACTAAGATCTGGCACAGCCAAATGAAAAAAATTAATGTACGCACGCATGTGAGTGTGTGTGTGCTCAGTCGTGTCCGACTCTTTGCAACCCCAGAGAGGAATACTGGAGTGGGTTGCCATCCCCTTCTCCAGGAGATCTTCCCAACCCAGGGATCAAACCTGAGTCTCCCACACTGAAGGCATATTCTTTACCGTCTGAGCCACCAGGGAAGCCATCAAAAAAAAATTATAAATATTAAAAAAAAAGAGAGTTTTAGTTAGACACGTGGATTCCCAGCAAAGGATTACATCGCCCAGCCAAGCTCACAGATAGATGTGGCCAAGTGATTACTCTGCCTAAATGGGATATGAGAAATGCTGTGGGCAACTTTTGGGTCATACCTTCCAAACCATTGCACACACACTGCCCTGGCCCAGTTCCCTTTCCTTCTGCCTGGGAAATGACAAGAATTGAAGTAGCCACGCTGGGCTCACAAGCAGAACTTGCGTGTTGAAGATGACACAGTTGTCCTGCCAGCTCAGAACTGCGCACTTCATTCTGGATTCTTCGATGTCAGAGAGAAATGAAGTTCCAATATGTTATAGGCCACAATACTTTAAGGCTTCTGCCCGTACTCTAATACATGTCTGTTTCAGAAATGAACAAATGGAGGCCCAGCAGAGTGGAATTTAATGCCAAGTCATTCAGCCACTGAGCCGCCTGTGTTTGGTCAGTATTGAAGGTGGAGTGGCAGCGGTGTGGCACTTAGGCATGGCTCTTCCCTCTCTCTCCTGAGGCAGATGTTCATAATCAATCTCAGTATTCCTTCCTGCTAACCCTAGCTGAGGCCTCTGAACATGGCATCCACGCAGTCACTACCAATCGAGTTGAGGCGGCATTAGAGAGAAAACATGCTGGCAATCCTCACACCAAGCCACAACACCTGGGGCTTCATTCAGTCCATCTGTGTCCATGCCTCTGCCTACCAAACAATGCCTGTGAGGCTGGTGCAAGGCAGCAGCAGGGAGTTCAGAAGCAACAGACCTTGATTTAGTTCTTGGCAGGGCCACCTGATTCATTCACGTGAACTGAGCATTCAAGGTTTGGTTCCCTGCGCCTTTGAGCTTCCAACCTTCCCAGCACTGGGGACCCGTTCTGCCCCAAAGCAGGGATATGAATTCATCTGGGGCCAGGACCAGGATATCAGAAATCAGGCAGCTCAGCAGCCAGTCTCATGTGAACCTCAGACCTGCAGGTGGGGTCTTTAGGTCACACTGCCATGCTCCATGCCAGTCTCATCTGGAAAAATGTGGTTCCCTGGAGACACTAACTGTATGTATGCCAAAGCATTAAAATAAATCATTGGCTGGATAGGGTGGTTTGCTAAGAACAATTCCACTTTGGAGGAGAACTGCCCCAAATCATAACTTCATTTGAGAAGCTAATGATAAGATCAAGTTAGCATACAACTTCTGAAACCTTGGTACTAGTGACTGTCCCTTCTCTGGTTCTCTCTCTTCTACCCATCCATCTAACCTGTATCAAGTGCTCACTCAGTGCCAGGTCCCATGCCAGGCCCTGGGACCCAGAGAGGGACCAGTCACTGTTCCCATCCTCAAGGGCCACAAAGGCTGGTGGGAGCAAAGGTGAACCACTGCTGTGGAGCGATTTACTGTGAGAGACAGAAGCAGGGGTGTCTGCTGAGGCACAGAGCAGTGGGCAATGACTTTCGTCTGGAGTGGAGGCAGGGCTGCCAGGGGGCGGGGCGACCAGTACACTTCATAGAAAGGCGGAGCAGCTTAAACTGATCCTGAAGAATGAGGAGGGCCAGAGATGGTCAAGCAGCAGGTGGGAGACATGGGGCAGATGGAGGGAGCTGAGGATTGGGAGGACTTTGCAGATGGGGCTGAGCCAACTGCTTAAGCGAAGGCTCAGTGGAGTGAAAGAACAGGTATGGAGCTGCAGGTCCTGGGTGTGCCGGGAAGGTGGGTGGGGAGGGCGGCTGCAAACCAAACTGGAATGTTAGGAATTTTTAGAACTCAGCTTCCCAGGGCTGTGCAAAGAGAGATTAGCATTCCTGTGGCTGCCGGTAACTGAGGAGCCCAGACCATTTTCTGCTTCAGCTGAGTTTGGAGGCTACCCTGGGTAAACTGCCTGGTGAATTAACCCCACGCAGGCCACTGTTTGGACTTGTCCTAGCCTCAGAATTGGGTGGGTATCTGTCCCCCAGGTTTGGCAGAGTCAATTCTGAGGCCATTTCATTGCATCAGCTGTCTCCCCCTTCCCACATCTGGCTCTCAAAATCCAAGACCAAAACACCAGGCCAAGGAGTCTGTCCTCTCATCCCAGGATCTGGGCACCAAAATGAGACAGGAAGAAAGGGACCCGGAGATAGTGGAGCCACAGCAGAAAGTGAGAGGAGGAGCAGGAATGGATCATGGATTTGGGAAACCTGGAGGCTGGCCGGCCCCGGGAGACCACCTGGTCTAGTCACCCCACTGTCACACGGGGAGACTGAAGCTCAAGAAAGCAGAGAACTAAAGGGACCTGGCGGATCCCCATGAGTGGGGAAACTGCAGCAAGAGCAGAGGGCTCCCAACTCCAATCCTAAGACCTTTGACTTCTCCATGATGTGTAGTTAATGGGTTTTGCATAGAAATGCTTCTTTTGATTTCTTTAAAAATAGAAATAACCCATATTCATAGCAGCATTATTCACAAAACCCAACAGGTGGAAACAACCCAAGTGTCTATTGATGGTGCATGGATAAATGAAATGTGGCATACAATGGAATATTGTTCACTCTTAAAAAGGAAGGAAATCCTATTACATGCTACAACATGGATGACCTTTGAGGACTTTATGCCAGGTGAAATAAGGCAGTCACCAAAACACATATATACATCAAACAGAAATACTAAAAACAAAAAGAAAAGCTAGAACATCCCATTTGAAGCTGCTTTTGTCCTTACAACACGTGAAAGCAGCTCTCCAAGTCAGTCATTATCGAACAACACTCATTTGCAACAGTTCAAGAGTATTCCTTGTTTGGAGCACACAATACCCTTCATCCCATCCCCGAGGATGGACACCTGGCTTGTTTCCAGTTCCCACAATCCTCAGCAAGGCCTTAGGACCGAAGCTTAGAAGAGCTGGCTGAGTGATACTTTTAGTATTTCTTAATCGAATCATTGTTTGGCCTACCTTAGATTTTAACAATGGGTAATCAGTTGTCATTAAGGTAAGTATTTTAAAAGTCAATAAATCATTTATCTTACGAACGAGTTGATACCTTCATCACTCACTAAAATCAAGGTAGGTGGGTCCAACAGTGTGTGTGGGAAGAGCATTGGACTGGGCATCCTCTTACCCCTACGGGGCTCAGGGCCAGCTGTGAGCAGGTAAAGGAGCATTGGGTTCAGAGTTACAGAGGCCTTGGTTCCCATTCCAGATCCATGAAGGTGGATCTAATGTGGGTGTTTCAGAAAATGGAATCTCAGCTTTCTTGTGCATAAAATAGATAATGGTCCTATGCCACCAAGAGGCACTGAAAGGATGAGAGAAAGTGTGGCAAGCGTCCTTCCCCATGCTGAAATCCCCCTCGCAATCTCTCAGTGCTGAAGGGCCCTCTCAACCCTCCCTCTGTGACCCCAGGACCTGTATTCTTAAGTCTGGGGCTGCAGTTCCGGGAAGTGAAAGCTTGCACTTTGCTCCAACCAAGTGTCCTAAGTGAGTTACACACCTTCACCAAGTAATCCTGCGTGCGCTAAGCTGGCCCTAGGCAGGGCCCAGGAGGAGTTTGTCCTGCCTAGGGACCAACAGATGGCCAAAATTACCACAAAGGTCAGCCTTCCATCTGCTGGAGCAGACAGCCTTCAGGTTGGGTGCAAGGCTGTCGACTCTGAAAGCCTGATTCACTGGGCCAAAGCTGCCTGGTAAACTCTGGACACCTCCCAGAGTCCAGATCTCCTCTGGGGCCAGCACTGCAGGCGCCTAGGATGGGTAATGGTCTCATGGGTATTGGAATCACAGGAAGTACGTTCATTTCTCCTGAAGAGCAGTTGCGGTGCTTGTGACTGACATGGGGCTATCCTGTGACACTACAGAGGAGGCGGCTGGGCTGTGAGGAGTCCTGGACTTGGGGAAGGATACCAGTGCCCAAGGCCTGGCTCTTTCAGCTTTGTGACTGTGAGCAAGTCACCCACCTCCTCTGAGCCCCTTGAACAGGGTGCACTGAAAAGGGCAGAAGCTCTGGAGACAGACTCCAGAGCCTAATCCCTGGTTTGGTGCCCAGGAGGTCATGGGCATGCAGAACCTCCCAGGACTCTGGTGTCTGTCAGGAAAGGCGAGGATAACTGCTGTAAGTTAAGGAGACAGTACACGGAGGGCGCCAGCCAGCACAGTGCCGGGGCCACCCTGCACACCAGCAGTGACTTGTGCTCACATTTTCTCCATGTACCGGGCAGTGGAGTCCCCAGAGTACCTCTGTGCCCTCCAGAGCAGCCAACAGAGCTTGAGATACAAACTCTTTAACAACTGCCAAAGCTATTGGCAGTGTCTGCCTGGCTGAGCCAGGACAAGACCCCCAGTTCCTGGGTCCTTTTACTGCCTAAGGCAGGAAGGTGGTATCTTCCCACTGAAGAGACACAAGTGGGTATCTTATAGCGCCAGGCGCAGGAAGTCCAGTGGACTCTTTCTGCAGCTGAAGAATTAGACTTAGATGGTCTCAGATGGAGAGTTGCTCTCTGACCAGCATTTCTGAGTGCCTGGGGTACCACTGGGCACCCCATGATGGTGCCAGCCTCCTCTGTCTCATCTCTGGGTCAAGAGTCTACCTCTTCTCCTTCTTCTCTTTGGTTTTGGTATTTGAGTTGAGGGCAAAACCCCAGAGTTGGTAAAACTGGGGTCCCTGTTCCAAATGTGGAATAAAGGTAAGGACAGCCTCTGTCCCACAAGTAGAATTCCCAGAGGCCCTCGGGGTGTGTGCGGGAAGGAGTCAGCAAGGAGGGCAGGGAATGCCGAAGTCACAGCCACAATGACACACCTGCATGTCTGGGGCAGCTGCTGGGTGCCAGGTACTGAGTTTTGTGAGTCTTGACACAGGCCTTTTCAGTAAAACACGATGATAGCTCTATTTGATGATAGCTCCATTTACAGAGGAGGAAGTGGAGGCTGAGGGAGGTTAGGGAACTTGCTCAGGGCCAGGACCGTCTTATTTAAAGGCCTGTGTGTTGAATCGCTCACTAGACTGAAGTGCATTTGGGAGATGGGTCGGAGAGCAGGCGATTCACTCATTCCCTAAGGCAAAACTCAGCCCCACGACAGTCTCTTCCCACTCTCTATCCCAGGAAAGTGCACGTGTAAGAAAGTCCCGATTCTCTAATGCTTGAACAACTTCTCCCTGATGTTTTCAGGCTGACTGTAGGGGAGCTGTCAACAGCCTGGGTGGCCCTTACTCATGTCCAAGAGCTGGCCTCATTTACTGAGGATCGAAGAATCCTCCAGGGTTGCACAATCACTAGGGGCAACCACTAGGTCTCTCAGGGCTTCTTCACTTCACTTGACAATAACTAACGCCCTAAGAGGAAAGGCCGCCCACACTTCCTAGAAAGAAGGGAGAAGATGCACAGAAAGGGGAGGAAGTGTCTGCATTCTACATTTCTCTTCCTCTCCGGGTCAGGTTTGGGACTTCAGCTGTCCTGGTCCAGGAATCAGGAAACTGCTACAGCTCAGCTTAATGCCCTTGGTGCTCAGGAGTGGCCTCACGACACTCACGACAGGAACACACCCTCACGATGGGAACACAAAGGTGACAGGAGGCAAGAGTGATGGCTGGGCTGCTAGGTGGCATCAGAGGAGACTTCATGTGCTGTAAGGATATATTTGGGTGCTGTATGGGCTGTGTCTTTTCTCACTGTTCTCCAGCGCCTAGAACACTGTGTCTGTAACAGGGCCTCAGAGAAGGCTGGGTGAATAAACAAATGAATAGAGAACACAGGAATGGATGAGTTTCCTCCTTTGAGGACTCTAGTCACCTGCTGCTTCATTAAATGTAACCCCTGACCTGCTAGGTGGGCTTCCCTGGTGGCTCAGAGGTTAAAGCGTCTGCCTCCAATGCGGGAGACCTGGGTTTGATCCCTGGGTCGGGACGATCCCCTGGAGAAGGAAATGGCAACCCACTCCAGTACTCTTGCTTGGAGAATCCCATGGACAGAGGAGCTTGGTGGGCTACAGTCCACCGGGTCGCAAAGAGTCGGACACGACTGAGTGACTGAGCGAGCGACCTGCCAGGTATGAAGGCTCTGCTGGTTCCCAAAATAACTGTTCAGGGGTGAGAAAGGCAGAGAAGGGGCAAAAACAAGGTAGGGAGAGTGCTTTTCTGGACTGTGTTCTCCAAAAACAGAACAGAAAGGAAAAGAAGAAACGAAGAAAGGAAAAGAAGAAACGAAGAAAGGAGAGACTATTTAGAAGTAAATACAATATACTCTTTACCGCCCCAGGAGCAAGAGCAGAAGCAAAGCAGAAAGAGACTCAGGGTTTCATAATAACTTGTGTTGGGTTTTCCTAGCCAAAGCTCAAGCATGAGAGTGTAGGCCTTCCTCTCAGAGGAAAAGGAGCCTGGGACCTCAGTGGGGCCCATCTCTAGAGCACCACGGGCCCTAAGCTCAGGATTTTTGGTAGCAACTGTGCTGGTGTAGTCACTCTTATTGTGCTAGAGAGAGCCTACTGCCCCTGCTGCATCCCCCATCGCTGCTCTGCCACGTGACCCTGACTACTTCATGAGGTCACTGCCAGACATGAACCTGATTTACTCTCTGGGTGGTAGGAGTTTTGAAGGATTTGCACGTCTGTGTATGTGTGTGAGCTGTTTTCTACAGCGACCATGTAGCTCTTTCTTTTAACTGCTAGAATTAACTTCTCTCTCTAAAATGCTTGAATCTTCCTCCCTGTCCTCTGTGCTTAGCCCTAAGCACAGTCCTTTGTGCTTAGCCCTCGGACCACACACACAGACCTGTCTGCTTTTTCTGTCCCATGACAGTCCTTCAGATATCTGTACTCAGTTACCAGCTACCAGCTCAAAGATCCCCCAGTTCCTTCGGTGGCCCCTCCCAGGACCTTGCATGCAGATCACTCTCCTCCAAACACTGTCCCTCTTCACGTGTGGGGTCAGGTCATGCACAGTCTCCCAGGGGAGATCTGAGAGACCCTGTCCTTGGTGGCCTTCGGTCACCTAGTCTGACTGACAGCATGTCCCTGACTGATCAACAGCATAACATTCCCAGCCACCTGCAGTTTGACCTTTTAAAGACCTAGACTAGCGAACACATCATATCTGACTTGTCCTGGGGCACCAGGCCCAGAGGCGAGCACCAGAGCCTGGGGCCTCTTTGGGGCCAGAGCTCACCTTCTGAGCCTTTAGCTCCTTGGTGAGCATCAGAACCTGCTGCTCCAAGGCCAGTACTTTCTCCTGGGCAGTTCGGTTCCGCATGAGCCCTTCGCTGAAGAGCGGGAAGGTGTTGCTCTGGCTCTTGGCTTTCTGAATGAGACTGGCGGTCAGAGAGGACTTGGGTGTAGGCTTCTGAGAATTCGCTGGATCCTTCCCTGCTCAAAAGGAGAAACACAGAGGTTGTGATCAGCGGGCTCAGTAGTTCTCAACCTTGGGGTTGCTGCAGAAGCCCTGAAAGGCCTGGTAAAATGTAGATTGGGGACCCGACTCCCACAGTTTTTCCAAAATCAATAGGCCTAGGGAGGGGCTTGAGAATTTGCATTTTTAACCGTTTCTAGGGGATACTGATACCTTGTGCAGGGATCACATTCTGAGAATCAAGAAACTAAATCAACATTGTTTACACTGTGCTGGCTGGCTCATCCAGCCCATCCTCCAAACCGTGCCTGTTCCCTACTCTCCGATCTCACCTGCAGGTGCTACCTCCTATGACCCTGCTGGTGTCTGCCAGGTGGCCATCTCCTCAGGTGCAGGCCCAGGCTGGATGTACTTTTTCTTATTTCAGGATTCCTCCTCTACACCCCGGGCGATTTTCAAAGCACACAGATCTGTCCACTGATAGGAGCACAGAATATCCATACTCTACCTTCTTGTCCCAGTGAGTAATGGAAACCTTCATTTGAATCTAATTACAAGCTAAATTAGGCGAGACATACTTTCCATAGCTGAATGTCTCGAGGCTATATCCTTTTATTTCCTCTAGAGCCTGGGTCAGCAACCAATGGCCCATAGGCCAAATCAGGCCCTGGCCTGCTTTTGTAAATAAAGTTTTATTGGAACTCAGCCCTGCTCATTTATGTGTGTATTGTCTGCACTGCTCTCCCACCACAAAGGCAGAGTTGAGTACTTGCCATAGAGACTGCATCGCCTACAATGACTCAAATATTTGCTATTCTGGCTCTTCGCAGAAAATGTTTGCTGACCCGTGCTAAATTTTATTCTTAAATAAAATCTAGTGTTTGAAAAATCACTTGCCCAGACCTCGTCCCACCCTACTTCCAGCCTGTGCTTTAGGGCTCTGCCATCTGCCTGCATGCAGGACCATGTAATGGTCTCAAGGTCAAGAGATCTTCAGAATTTTGACTGCATGGCATACACCATGTCTGTTATGAGGCCCCAATAGAAATTCTTCTCAGCTCTCAGCGCCAGAAAAATCTTTGCTTCTTTTAAGAAAATATGTGTTTATAGTCTTATGGACACTGAAAAATATCTAACTGCTTACATTTCCCTCTTTGCCTTGGCTACTGAAAAGCTCAGAGCCACATTTGCTGCCCACTTTGGTACAGTGTAGGATTTTTTTCTTGAGCCATCTAAATTTTCTAACTCAATTTACTCATTTATCTTCCCCCAATAGTACATCTTAGTGAGTCATACCTAGTCCTTTTAGGACTATGATGTTAAAACTAAGGATGAGGTATGAGATCCCAGGGGAGAGGACAGATAGGACTCACAAAATGAGCTGGATGACTTTAGCAACTTTCTTTAGGGGCCAGGCCAAGGGACAACCAGATAGTCTGGAACAGATAAAAAACAACTCCTTGGCCTTGTTGAAGGTAGGAACAGAATGGTCTTATTCCAGACTTAAACCTGATTGTTGTTGAGTTGCCTGGTCGTGTTCGACTCTTTGTGAACCCATGGATTGTAGCTTGCCAGGCTCCTCTGTCCAGGGATTTCCTAGGCAAGAATACTGGAGTGGGCTGCCATTTCTTTCTCCAGGGGATCTTCCCAACCCAGGGATCGAACCCTCATCTCCCACTTTGTAGGCTGATTCTTTACCACTGAGCCACCAGGGAAGCCAGGGTTGCCACGGAAGCCCAAAAGAAATCCAGTTGGGCCAGGTACAAAGCAGCCTGCAGTGCTCAGATGAATGCAACGCTTCTCTCTCTTGCCATGGGGTCTAAGAGAGCAGGGAGGCTCCCTGGAGCCCTGCTGCCCTCTAATAACACTGCTGTCCAGCAGCCCTGAGGGCAGGCAGCGTAGCATCACTGTGCCTATCTTACAGTTGAGGAAAACCAGGCTTAAGACAGTGGTTTTCAATCAGTGCCCTAGGATTTCACAGGAGTGCATCAAAGGCTGACTAGGGAGAGGCTCTGAGAGAGCCTAGACTCCCAGTTCTGCTTTTATCTGCTTTGTGTATCAGATTTTGCTTGTGGGGACAAGGTTTCATGACAATAAAGAGGTAGATTGCAAAGGCAAAACTTAGAAATGAGGCTTCAGGCAGCAGTATGGGGCCTGATTGTTGGGCCTGAATCTTATTCTGTACTCACTGTGCAGCCATAAGCCAGTCACTCCACACATCCGTCCCCAGTCCACTCCTTATTAAATGAGGGAAACAACAGTATTTACTGCTCAGGTTGTTGTAAAGACTAAAAGGATTAATGGAGTGTAAAGCCTTTTGTGCATGTGGATGAAACTTGAAAAGATTCTGCTTTAGTAAAAGACACCCATCACAAAGGACTACATGTGGTAGATTCCATTTCTATGCAACGTCCAGAAAAGGTAAATCTATAGAGGCAGAAAGAAGATTAATGCTTGCCTAGAGCCAGAGGAAGATGGAGACTGAGACTGATGACTGAGCAGTACAGGGTTCCTGCTGAGAGTAATAAAAATGTTTTAAGGATTTCTCAGTTCAGGGGCCCTGGGTTCAATCCTTGGTTAGGGAACCATATCCCACATGCCACAACTCAAGAATTCATAAGCTACAACTAAAAGAGTCTGCATGCTGCAACTAAAACCTGGCACAGCCAAGTAAATAAAAGAAAAAAGAGAAGTTTTAAAATAGATTATGGTGATGGATTGCACAACTCTGAACATACTGAAAGCCACTGGATTGTATGCTTCAAAGGAGTGAATTGCATGGTATGTGAATTACTGGCAATTTGATCTCTGGTTCTTCTGTCTTTTCTAAATTCAGCTAGTACACCTGAAAGTTCTTGGATATCTTAATGAAACTGTGACCACCAGCCCCCTGCTCCCCCCAGCCCCCCGCAAAAAGGAAAAACGTTTAGAGTAGCCCTGGCACAAAGAACCTGCTATTGATTCGATACAGTACTGATTTTTTCTTGGGCTGTTGGTTCACCAGACAGTGCTCCACAGCGGTGCTTTTTCTAAAGTCACTTCTGTGCAGCCCAGGGGTTCTCTCTACCATAAGACTTAGCTAGTTTTTTCCCAATTGTTTCCAAGTTAAAATATGTCCTAAGGGTATGAATGCCCATTTCAAAGATGCCAACCCACCCTGATGGGTCATTCATATTTTGAAAAACAAATAATAAAGTGCCATATCATGGTAGGAAAGAATACTTTGAAGTCACTTGTTCTGCTTCTTCAGGCTGATCTGATTTTAATCATCCCAGAAAAGCATTTTCATATCCTTTCCTTACAAATTAAAAAAAAAAAAGGAAGAGAGAAAAAGTGAGAGATATTTTCCTTTATTACTTCAAGAATCATTGCTTGGTGTTTCAGTTTGGGAAAATGAAAGGTGTTTTGGAAATGGATGGTAGTGATGGAAAAGTGATGGTAGCACAAGAAATGTGCAAGTACCCTACACTTGAAATTGGTTAAAGTGGTAAATTTTGTTATGTATTTTTAGCACAATTTAAAAATAAAAGGGGGGGACTTCCCTGGTGGTCCAGTCGCCAAGGCCTTGCATTCCCAATACAGGGGACTCAGGTTCAATCCCTGGTTGGGGAATTAGATCCCACATTTCGCAACCAACAGTTTGCATGCCGCACCTAAAGATCCTGCCTGCCGCAAAGGAGATTCAGCACAGCTAAATAAATTCAATTAAGAAGAAAAAAAATAGAATCGTTACTGCTGCTACACCCATGGAAGCCCAGAAGGACGGATCTGGAGTGTTCCATCTTTGACACAAAAGCAGGGACGCTGGTTTAGGGGAAGACAGAGGACACCCACTTAGTCTCTGAAGGCAGCTCGGGCCTGGGCAGAGCTCACCTGGGGTGCCAGGGTCAGGGGGAGAGAGCTGCTCCTCTCTCTGCGTCTCCTCGCTCAGTGGAGAATCTTCTCCGGGGGGTCTGTGGCCTGCTCCTTGGGTCTGCTTGTTGCCCCGGATGCTGCACATTGTGTTTCTGAAAGGAAAATAGAGGGTTGCGAGGCTGATGGCCCTGCTGTGCTGCCCGCTGCCCTCCCCGCTGCCACTGCTGGTGCTCAGGCTATGTCCCCAACCCTGATCACAGCCTGATCAGCCTGCCTGACTCCAGGCTCCCTGCAGGATACATCCCATCTGAGCCTCTCCCAATACCCTCATCTTTCTCCTTTCCCCTTTTTCATCATACACATCACCTTCCGTACATAACATTCCTTGTAAGCAGCACAAGCTTGACTCCTCTGCTTCCAACTCCACAGCTGGAATGTAAGCTCCATGAGGGCCAGGGGTGTTTGTCTGCTTTATTCACTGAAATAGACTTGTCAGATTAACTTTCCTGAAACTGTCACCTGGTCTTATAACGACTTGGCTTAAAAAGCACTAGTGGCTTCTGACTTCTGCTGAGAAGTTCTAAACAACTTCCGGCCTCCTGCTCCCTTTGCTTCCTTTCCCTGCTCAGACCTGTTCTCTCGGCAGCCTTCACTGATCACCTCACAGCCTCCAAAGAGCTTACTGCACATCAGGGATGGGCCTCCCTTTGACCAAGCACTTGCCCAGGCTAAGTAATGGTGTCTTTTCTTCAAGAACTGGGCACTAACCTATGTGTATGCCTGTGGGTACCTGGCACTGGGTCACATGCACCCAGAGTGCAGACTCAACAGATTTTTTTTAATGTGGGCCATTTTTTAAAAAGTCTTTATTCAATTTGTTACAGTATTGTTTCTGCTTTATGTTTTGGTTTTTTGGCCACTACGCATGTGGGATCTTAGCTCCCCAACCAGGCATCAAACCTGCGCTCCCTGCATTGGAAGGCGGAGTCTTAACCAGGGAAGTTCCCTCATCAGATGTTTGCTTTGCAGGAAGGAACTCAGTATCACCAAAAGCTGACTGGGAACTACAGACCACAGAGAAATTCACAGTGAGTTGAAATGGATGAAAAGGCAGTTCAACTGAGTTTATTTTCCCTTTGCAAAGCGATAAAAGCAGATATATTCCAAAATATAAACGAGGAAGAAAAAAATGACTGAAGAGTTCACTACGTCCATGTTTTTTAAACAGGATATGAACCATTGTGCAAGCTGCTCACTTGTGTCTGACTCTTTGGATCCCATGGACTGTAGCTCTCCAGGCTCCTCTGTCCATGGGACAAGAATACTGGAATACTGGAGTGGGATTGCCATTTCCTTCTCCAGGGGATCTTCCTGACCCAGGGATCGAACCTGGGTTTCCTGCATCACCGGGAGATTCTTTACCATTTGAGCACCAGGGAAGCCCATGGTAGACTGAAAAATCAGTTTGCTATCATGATAAACACCTAAAAAATGGAATAGAAAATATCAGAATGCACCCCACTTAGAAAGGGTTTTCTTCTGTGAATTACATATATGCATACTGAGCTATAAAATAAGATGGTCCTGTGTGTGTGTAAGTTTTTGATAACTAAGTCAATCTCTTTACTTGTTATAGGTCTTGGATTTTCTATTTTTGAGTCAGTTTTAGTAATTTGATTTACTTGGTATTTGTCCATTTCATCTGAGTTATCTAATTTGTTAGCATAGAATTGTTTATGGTATTTCCTAATAAACCTTTTTATTTTTGTAAGGTTGGTAGTAATATACCCCTCTCTTGTTTCTGACTTTACTCATTTGAGTCTTTTATTTTCTTGGTCTTTCTAGATAAATGTTCATCAATTTTGTTAACCTTTTCAAAGGACTATCATTTGATCTTAAACTTGTTTTTAAAACAAAATCCAGTTTTTTGGTATAGTTGGGTCCAGAATAGGAAAACAATGAGATTGTTCTCTTATTGCAAGAACAGCTTACTGATGGAAGGTAAAATTAATCAATTAAATTAAGAACAGAGAAGAAATTAGAACTCAGCACTCCTAAACACCTGAACTTGAATAAGGTACCCTTGACTCCTTGGGCTAGACATTTCCTGTTCCTAGTTCTTACTTTGAAAGTATTAGTTGCTCAGTTGTGTCTGACTCTTTGCAACCTCATGAACTATATAGCCCGTCAGGCTCTTCCATCCATGGAATTCTCCAGGCAAGAATACTGGAGTGGGTAACCATTCCCTTCTCCAAGGGATCTTTGCAAACCAGGGATCGATCCTAGAGGAACACTATCACTGACTCTCACTCTGTGCTGGTCTTGTACTGAGCCCCATCACATCAATCTCACACATGATTTGGCGGAGACCCTGGGGAACATCCCTGTAGCCAGAGGCACGGTCTTGTGGGGTGACTGTACTTTTCCTTGCCCAGGGATTGCAGCCTCCCCACCATGTCCAAGGCCTCACAAGTAGTCACTCCTGGGGTATGGGAAGGCATAGAAACCCCAATTTCGTTCAGTAAAGATAGTTCTAAGCATGTCTCTGCTGGGGACAGGCGGCTCACTAACTACTGTCACAGACCACATGGCCACAACCCAGCCAAACTACTGTGCTTGGAAGAGGCATCTCCACTCTATTGACTTTGCTTAGAGCAGTTTGTGGATCATTTTCTGTGTAGGTTTAACTAGGTCTGAAAGGCCTAGTTGAGCATGGAAGCGGTGGTCATAAAGCCTTGTTCTGGAAGGACAGATAACCCTGGGCAGGTCATTTATCCTCTCTGAGCCTGGGTTTTCTCATGTGCAATGAGACGAGGGATATATCCACAACCAACAATGACTTGGTCCTTGCATCGACCAGATCCAAGATAAATACTAGGAATTCACTCATCTCATCCTCACCTACACACATTCAACTCATTTACTCCTCACAGGAGCCCAGTGAGGTAAGTCCTGTTATAACCTCCATTAGACAGGAAGAATTGAGACTTGGAAAGGTTATGGAATCAAAGCCACAGAGTGAGCAAGTGGTGGAACTGAGCCACAGATGTGCATGTCTAACCCATGTCTGAGAACTTAACCATCAGATGCCACTTTGCAGGTTTGTCCAGACGCCTCAGTGAGAGCGTAAAACACCCAGCACAGTGTCCTTCCTCGAGTATGACCGGGGCTCACGGCATTGCCAAGAGCAAACACCAAGCCCAGTCAGGCAAGGGCGTGCAGGACACAAGGGTCTTTCCAGGCTGTGGGCAGACAGGGCACTTGCAATACCATTTCACATTTTCTGTGGGTTATTTCAAGTAACTGAGTGATCCTCGAGAACTTCCTTTTTTGCATGTTCTTGGTTCCGCTTCTGTTGTTTGGTGGCTGTCAGTAGGCATGATCCTGGTTTTATCTTCATGAGACCACTCTGGACACACACTGGCTGGGTGTTTGGGCTCCTCAGGCCCTCTCTCCCCACAGCAGACTCAACCCCCGTACCCAGCTCCCTCCTGCTTCACCCAACGGAAGATCCTCTGCAGGGCGCCCTCCTTGTCCACTCATCCTGGGGGGGGCTCAATCATGCCATATACCCCCAAGTCTCTCTCTCCAGATCAGATCTCTCTCCTGAGTTCTAGGCCTTTCCATCCAAATGCCTGTGGGGGTAGTTCCATCTCTAGCCAGTAGGCCCTAAAGGACACTCATTGTTATTTTCCCTAAAATCTGTTTCTCTCCTGGGAACAGCACCACTCCCCTACTAGTTACCCAAGCAAATTCACACACTGAAGCCGACAGAGAGGAATGCTATGTTTGAGTCACACAGAACCAGGGTCTCTAATTCAAGTCCAGCAAACAATCTATTCTGCTTTCCAAGAGGCCCCAGCTCATCTAACGTCCACAGAGAAAACAAGCACCCAAACAGGATCATCTTAATTCCCCAAAGCTTCCATCCCTTCAATTAGAGCAACAATAAAAGCAGCAGATAATATTCAATATTTAAGTGCTCACTGATACCCAAGCACAATTCTAAAGCAGTTTACCTTTAAACTTCTTCTTGCCCCAAACACACACACGAGGCAAACATTACTGCATTTACATTTACTAACAATCTGAGTGGAGCACAGAGAAATCAAACATCTTGCCAAGGGTGGAACAGCCTATGACTGGTGGGGCCAGGATACAAATGTAGGCAGTGTGGCCTGAGAGCCAGGCTATAGTGCTGTCTTCTTATAAGCTGTTTAAAACAAAGCCTGCCAGTAGGTAATATAAATTATATATACCACATCTGAGTAAATGAAAAAGAAGCTGAGACATAATTGACATACAGTAAATTACACATGCGAAAAGGGAATAATGATGCATTTGACATTTATACAATACTATGAAGCCATCCCTCCGTTCCACTGAATAGATCTCAATTATGTTCATATGTATGGGTTTCCCTGGAGCTCAGTGGTAAAGAATCTGCCTGCCAATATAGGAGTAAGAGTTCTGTCCCTGGGTTGGGAAGATACCCTGGGGAAGGAAATGGCAACCCACTCCAGTATTCTTGCCTGAAAAAATCCCATGGACAGAGGAGCCTGGTGGGCTACAGTATCTAGGGGTCGCAACAGAGTTGGACACGACTGAGCAACTTCTTGATGAAAGTGAAAGAGAAGAGCGAAAAAGTTGGCTTAAAGCTCAACATTCAGAAAACGAAGATCATGGCATCCGGTCCCATCACTTCATGGGAAATAGATGGGGAAACAGTGGAAACAGTGTCAGAATTTATTTTTGGGGGCTCCAAAATCACTGCAGATGGTGACTGCAGCCATGAAATTAAAAGACGCTTACTCCTTGGAAGAAAAGTTATGACCAACCTAGATAGTATATTGAAAAGCAGAGACATTACTTTGCCGACTAAGGTCTGTCTAGTCAAGGCTATGGTTTTTCCTGTGGTCATGTATGGATGTGAGAGTTGGACTGTGAAGAAGGCTGAGTGCCGAAGAATTGATGCGTTTGAACTGTGGTGTTGGAGAAGACTCTTGAGAGTCCCTTGGACTGCGAGGAGATCCAACCAGTCCATTCTGAAGGAGATTAACCTTGGGATTTCTTTGGAAGGAATGATGCTAAAGCTGAAGCTCCAGTACTTTGGCCACCTCATGTGAAGAGTTGACTCATTGGAAAAGACTCTGATGCTGGGAGGGATTGGGGGCAGGAGGAGAAGGGGACGACAGAGGATGAGGTGGCTGGATGGCAACATGGACTCGATGGACGTGAGTCTGAGTGAACTCTGGGAGTTGGTGATGGACAGGGAGGCCTGGTGTGCTGTGATTCATGGGGTCACAAAGAGTCAGACACGACTGAGTGACTGAACTGAACTGAAACTGAGCAACTAAACAACAACGCGCATATGTAAATAGACAATGTGAGGAAGGAGATGCTAAGAATGCTTCCTGGGTAAAAGGACTATGGGTAATTTCAAAATTTATACCTTTCTGGGTGTTTCTAATTTCTTACAGAGAATGTATACTATTTTAAAAATCAGGACAAATGTAGTAATGATGTCATGAATTGAAAATAAAGAGCCTAGCCCCCAACCCAGGTCCACCTCCCCGCAGGGGAGTCGTACCAGATAGCTGTAAGCTCTGAAGGAGGGGATGCCTGCAGCTTGGCAGGCCCCTCAGCTGCGTGGCACTTACTGTATTTCAGTTCCCAGGTGCTTGAGGGAAATATTCTGAAGGGCCGAGGGCTTGGCATGGACTGGCTGCCAGGCAGCTCCCACGCCCACAAGCTCAGTGGGCGTTTTCACGGGACACAGCAACGCCTCCTGATCCTCCTCCTCTTGCTCTGGGGAAAAAAGAAAAGGGAAATCATCCATGCTCTAAGTCACTGCACTTAGGAAGACAAGCTGGGCAGTGTTATGACTGGGAGCAAGTGAGAGTCTATGAGCTGCACAGCAAGGCTTCCCTTCAGGTTAACAGCAGCCAGAGGTAGGCTTTTCGCCAAAGGTTTTGCTAGGACAACCTTCCTGAAAACCCCCTTAAAAATTTGCAGAACTGCAGATATTTCTATCTGAGAATCCATCCCAAAGAAGTTGTTGGAAATGCAGACAAAGCTTTATGAGCCAGAAGGCTCATCCTGGCACTGGGGAGAGGTTAAACACATCATGATGCCTTTAGGCAATGGACTATCACTCAACCATTGAGAACAATGCTAATGAAGAATGCTTAGGAATATGGGGAACATCCATGGGATATAAAGTGGAAAAAGTTGGGATTCTAGTATGATCTCAACTGTCCAGAAAAAGTCTCAAATAAGTACACTCTGCAGTCTTAACAGAGGTCAGAACTGCATGATGGGGTTAGAAATGGGCAGGTTATGCTCATTATAGTTTACTTCTCCCCCTACTGCACCAAATTTTCTACAGTAAACATGGATTCTTTTCATAAACAGAAAATATAGAGTCATCAAAAGCAGATGTTAATAACGAGATTTTATAACAGGGAAATTTTAGGGACACAATACTGAGTGCCAAAAATCTAAGTAGGGCCTTTTGTATTATTATATGATCAGAGATATATTTAAATAAAAGGCAGGCAGGAGTCCATGACATAATATTAACACTGGCTGTCTGGGTGATAGGCTTCTGGTTACTTTTTCTTCCAGTTTTCCATGTTTCCAATATGTTCTGCTTCCTCCAAAATGTTTAATAGGAAGGTTTCAAGGCTAAGGAAGCATTATTTGAAGTATAAGAGAGAAGGAGGCAAAATATTTCGAGGTCAGTTTTGAGTGTTACAAAAAGTGGGAGAGAACTAAGGCCACGGGAGGGGTGGCAGGACCCTGATCAGGCAGCCCCTGAGGATGACAGGATAGCAGGCACTCTTCGTTTGGAGCCCTCTCACTGAGAGTAAAAGATTGCAGGGGTAGAGAAAATTTATTTTTGCACTACATCTACACAGAGGGCATGGGTGCAAAAACATATAAAACACAGGCACACCTCTGAAGGGCTGAGGGCTTGGCATAGACTGTTTTACGGGTTCAGTTCCAGACAGATGCCCCCATAGAAAAAAGAACTGATATAACCCAAGGCTCTGGTCTGGGGTCTCTGGGGCCCTCTCTGGCCTAGAGAAGGAGGTGTACATGCCCTCAGGGAGGTGCCTACACAAAAAGCTTTCAGTAGCATTTACTTGTAATTCTCCTTTTGCCTGAACTGTAGGGGCTACCACATCACAAGTCTGAAGATATCAGCACAATAAAATTGCCTAGCCAGAAGGTCGCTGCTTCCCCAAAGGGCCCTGAACACATGACCAGTTGCCCCCACAGCCTGAGGGGTGTCAGGGGGTGTGTGTGAGTCTGAAGACTAGGGTTCAAATTTCAGTGCTGACATTTTCTTGCTGTGTGACCTTGGACAGGTCTCTTGACCCCTTTGAGCCTCAGTTTCCTCTTCTGCAAAATGGGAATAACTACCCACCGAAATCTCTGTGAGGATTAGGGAACTTAAGGCATGTAAAGTGTGAGAAGAGAGTCAGTAAGTGGTATAGGTATTTCTATGATGATATACATAAAAGTCCTTTGTAAACTGTGTCCTACTTATTATTATAGATCTGCTGATACCCCCTTGATCCTCCATGGATCTTATAGAGGCCAGTGTTTAGGGCAACTATAAAATAAAGGTGTAAACACTTAAAAGTTGTGGAGAACATGCCTTGCAGATTGCTCAAGGACATGATTAGACACTTTTATAGAAGATGAGGTGTCCGTGACTCAAAGTCAGATGCGAGTCTGTTGGTTTTTGCTCCCCTAGAAGCATGCCTCCGCTTCCTCCCAGGAAGGGTGGAGGCTGGAGAGGTGGGGCAGTCTGCTCTAGACGGCTGATCTGGGGTCTGCCAACTTGCTCAAGACTCCGGAAATGTCTTTCTGGGGAAGGTTCCTCAGGGCCCCTGTGACCAGGAGGGTGGAGAGTGCTGTGGGATGAGAAAGGCTTCAGAGGAGAAGCCTACATCCTGGCTTCCTGCATCTTACCCCCACCCCACCCCCCAACCCTCCAGTCCCCGGTCCCCCGCAGGAGACTGGCGCCTGGTCATTAAGGCAACCACTCCCCTCCTCCCACAGCCACTGCAGGGGCAGGCCCAGAAGAGGCCCACTGAGTGTGCTGAACCAAAGGCATTCTTCTGATAACCTGGTTCTTTGGATACTTGGGAATCCTGTCAACGGAAGGCTTCCTTGGTACTTCTAGTCTAAGGCTGATCTGGCAACTGCGTCATTCAGCCACAGGTTCTGGCATAGTCAGGGCTATTGGGTCTCCCAGAGATGGGAGTGGAGGGTGAGAAGTGCAGAAGCAAAAGCAAACACACCCTTCCCCAAAGAAAGTGCTTAGAAGCATGAAACACACAGAAGGTTCTCCGGGGAAATGATGAATGATTCTCATAAACCATTAAAAAGAAGCATTGACCATGACAGGGTGTACAGACACATTCGGTAACTGCATTATTAGGACAGTTCTCAAGCACTGAGCATTCACTATGTACCTGGCATTATGCTAAGGGCTATATATTCCTTTTCTCACATAATGATAAAATTCAATGTATTCACTCAGTGAATACATTTATTCAGTAGATACCCAATGTGCCTGGCAGGGCATCAGGTACTGAGGATACATGTGACAGAGACACGGAACCCACCTTTGGAGGGTAGAGGGCAGAGACTGACACTAATCACACTGTGATTAGAACATAATGTTAACTGTCTGCAAAAAGCGTTGAAGGCTCACAGAATCCAGCTGGCAAAGTCCTGGAAAGCTGCCAAGGGGAAGTTAGCAAGGAGATGACAGTGGAGCATGGCCGGAGAATGTAAGCAGGAATGCGTCAGGTGGACAAAAGTAGGCAGGGACGCCTCTGGTGCTGCTGAAGTACACAGCACAAGGTGGGCACTGGGCGCATAGGCAGAGCTGAGACCAAGAAGGACAAGGCCTGAATCTGGTGCTAAAAAGCTGGGCCTGGGACATGGAGGGCAGCCATGGAAGGGGGTGGGGCTCAGGCTCTCATTTGAGAAAGTTCACTTGGGCTGCAGTGAAGAGGTCGGGTCTGCGGTGGCAGGCTGGGACATGCGGACACCGGAGAGGAGGCTGCTGTGGTTGCCCAGCTAAAAGTGGAGGCCTGACCCAAGGCAATAGCAGTGAGGGCCTGGATCTGACGTGCAGGCCAGAAAGCAGACATTGCCGGCCTGGGCGACTGACTGGACTGGCTATATCTGAGATTCAGGAAGGGGCAATTTTATAAATGAAGTAAATGAAGGGGCAAATGGTAAATGAAGGCCATTTGCTGGGGGAAGGAAAAGTGGGGAGGATAAAGGCAGATGAGCTCGGTCTGTAATGCATCTGAGTACCAGGGTCTAGGAGGCGGCTGGCCACAGGTCCCGCCTTCGCCCATGGGGGTCCCTGTCAACTGATGGTGAAGCATGTTAGACACGCTACAGCCTTGTGGGTGGTTTTCTGTCTCAGTTCTAAAACCTGCCAGTCACAGTCCTGGCTGCAATATGGGTGTGGCAGGGTATGAGCTCCAGGACTCCTCCATGCTGAGATGTTTTAGGATTTGGGTTCTTATGGGCCACCTGGGGGTAAAGGCTCTGCCCTACAGAAACATGGGATAAGATCACAGATCTACTCGACTCACAGCACAAAAGCATTTATGTCAGAAGCAACAATAATAACTGCATTTTCTCATTAACCTTCCTCACAGGTTGTGAAATTTCTTTGAAATTGCCATCATCATCATATTAGCTGACGTCTACTGAACTTGACAATGCTCAGACATCATTCCAACCACTTAAGCTGCGTAGATTCATTTAATCCTTATAATAACCCTAAGAAGAAGGTATGGTTTATTAACCTCATTTTACAGGGAAGGAAATCAAAGCTCAGAAAGGCTAAGCAACTTGCCTAAGACTGCACAGGATGAGGATTTAAAGCCAGCCAGCATGGCCTCAGAGCCTGTGTTCTTGCCATGGATGCTATACTGTTGCCCTAGCTGATCCTGAGTCACATCCCTGGCTCTCTGCTTCTTTACCAGAGGACTCCTCCCATTCACTCCCAACAGGTGGGTAGAGGCTTGGTCACCAAAAGCCCTGGGTGTGTGAGTAGAAGGCAAGCCTGTTGGATACCTAGCTCAAGGCGCAGGGCAGGCCCATTCCCGGCCAGGGCAGCGTCGGGGGCAGCAGGAGGTGCAGGTAGGCTGTTGTGGAACTCCCAGCGCTTCATCTGCAGCTGCTGCAGCCAGTACAGCATCACTTGCTTGGTGGCAGCCTGAGAAGCACAAGGGTTAGTTGGCAAGGCCCTGTGCCCACCCGGTGGGACTGGGTGAGGGATGTGAGAAGGTCATGGTTAGTCTGGCAACTCTCTCCTTCCTGAGAAAACAAAAAACAAAACAAAACACTGCCACTGTGGGTAGGTGCCCATCTTTGAAACACCACATGCTCCTTGGTCATAGAAGATAACCAGGCTCTGATCTTCCACTCAGAGATATCTTAACCATCTGTGCTATGGTGATGATAACACTCGGTCCATAACGTGGTTATGAGGGTGAAATGAGGGAAGGAAAGTGTCCAGCAGAGTTCCTGACATGTAGCAGGAGCTCAACATGTGCTCACTGGTTAAAAGAGTTTGGAGGCGTTGAGAGAGAGTGAGAGAGCTTTGAAATTCTGACTTGGCTGGGGCCTGGGTAGCATCACTACCTTCTCGTGTGACATCTCAGTGTCCTAGTCAACTTTGTGGAATGAGGAGAATCCCTCCTTTCTGAGGATGATATGACTGGGACCTGGAAAGTCATATGCACTCAACAACAATACAGTGGCGCCTCCAGGCAGCCCACACAAGATATGCCTGACGCTGGTCATCAGTCCCCCGGTACTGGATGGTCCACCCACCTACTCTCACATCCATTACGTTGCCTAATCCTCCACTGGGGAAGCAGGGCAGGAGTGCTTGGCCCCTTCTATAAATGGAGAAACTTGGAGAAACTAAAGCTGTGAGGTGGCCCAGGCAGGTGGTGGTAGAGCTGGTCCCAGAACCCGGGTCTCCCACTTCTAAGCCAGAGACCTGTTATAATTTATCGCCAGGAGATTGTGACTTACAGAGAGAAGGCCTGGGATCAGATGGGCTGCAGAAGCTGGGCAGCTTGCTAGGATTAGAAGGTGAGCCTCACAGAGAAGACCACAGTCAAGGCCATGTGAGAATATGAGCAAGCAACCAGGGCAAGCCCTCTTCTCAAGAGGGCCACTGGTGAGGTGTGCAGAAGGCTGGGGGGTCCATGAAAGGGGCTCTCAGCCTGCCATGGAGGGATCAAATCAGATAAAACGCTGCCTACCATTCTCTTTCTATATATCAGCGCTTTCCCTGAGAGACCTTAGCTACTTTCAGGGCTTCACCATGACCTTGTGCTCACAAACTCCCACTCACACCCAAACATCCCATTTTATTAATTCTCTGGATATGTGTATATTGAGCATCTATGGTATGTGTCAGGGACTGTGGTAGGCAATGGAGATACTGGTGAGCCCACACGGCCCTTCTCCTCTTGAAACTTAAGAATCTATCAAGGGGACATAGACTGCATGTCCTGTTGTTTCCTCATCTGGGGTTCCCTCCCGTCAGTGACTGGCCCAACCAGGCAGTCAGCCAGTTACAAAAGCCATCCTTGACTCCTCTCTCATATCCATAGCCACCTGCATAAGTCTCCTTCCCCGATGCCCCAGCTCGGCCATCGTTTTCTCCTGATGGACTCTCCCCCACCCGCCACTGCAGCCTGATCACAAGACTGGCCTAGTCATTAAAGTGCAACTAAAAGCTGTGAGCTATATCCAGGGGCTCAATAGATTCTCCATAGGCAGGAAGTGGGGGTGGGAGAGAAGCAATCCACTGGCACACTGCTCTCTGAGTGTGAATTCCAGAACTCCTAGCCCACACCAATCTTTCTTTCTAGTTAAGTTCTAGGCACTTTCACTTGACAAGAACTTTCTGACCTTGGTTCTGTCAGTTTGTGTGTTCAGTCAACAAATATGTATTGCGCCCCCACTAGATGCCAGCAGTAGTCTAGGCTGAGATTAATTCAGTAACTTGCAGGGGCCTGTGATGTGCCAGGTGCTTACATACCTTGTTTTAGTCTCACAAACTATCTAGGTACTAAGAGGTTAACTTGCCCAGAGCCACACAGTTAGTAAGTAGCTGATGCAGAATTTGAATCCAAGCCTGTCTGATTTCAAAGCACATGGTCTTTGCAATGCTTCAGGCTTTTCCAGTTAAATATGATAATAAAACAGAACTTACTGATGAGAAAATAGGTTTGAATATGCTTCAATGACCAATGTAGGTTGATCAGTGGAACCTAAGTATTTATCTCCCAATCTCTGCCAATGTTTTCTCAGCATTCACTCCCCTTGGCTACAACATCAAGAAAAGTAATTCAGAATCCAGGCCTTGAAAGAGGATTGCAAAGCTCGTATCTTGACTGTACTTCAGCCCTAAGTATGGAAGTTATGGTAACTGCCTAGTTTTTTGTTGTTAAGCTGGTTAAGTCTTGTCTCACTGTTTTGGAACCCAATGGACTGTATCCTAAAAGTGTTGATAGGGTAGTGAGAGGTAGGAAAGCTATGAGATTCCAAGTGTGGGCTACACTACTTTTTAGTGGTGTGACTCAAACCAGTCCCTTTACCCCTTTATGACTCAGTTTTTTGATCCGTAATATAGGTCCATCATCCCGGCCTTTACTGCAGGAACCTAATGAGGAAATGGGTGTGAATGTGCTTTGAAAAGCACAAAATCCTGGGCACCCAGGGTTCACTGAGGTGATCGGGGTCGGTGATTATGATAAGTTTATTGTGAGCACCCACCCGTGCTCGGCGGTGCCCTGGATCCCATCCCGGCCAAAAAGGGGAAAAAGTGCTCCATTTACCTTCAAGGTAATTATCCGGTTGGGAGTCTTGATTTCGAAAGTCCCCTCCTCGGCGTCCGCCTTGCAGTCAAAGACCGCACTGGAGAGGTCGATGCTGTCCAACGGATTCGCATCCTGCGCGGTCCGCGAATAATACAGGTGACATTTCCTCTCGTCGAAGAAGAACCAGCGGGACTTCCAGCCCCGGATGGGCCCCTTGCCACCAAACTTACTTAAATATCCACAGAGTTTTGGGGGGGCCGCCTCCAGGGGCCGGGTGCAGCCCTCCGACTCCTCAGAAAGCGACACCTCGGGGACCTTGGCCAAGCCAGCAGGCTCTTCGGACCACTGGACGGAGGAACCAGACTCCGCGGTGTTCTCCTGCGCGTCCTCCATCGCAGAGGGACTGGAGGTTAGTGGCCCAACCCAAGTCAAATCTTGAAAACTCAGGTGATAACCTTCCAAGAGGGAGTGATCCGACGGGGGCGGGGCCAGTGGTGACCCGCCTCCAGGAGACGACGGAGGGACTCGGTTGGCTGCAGCTTGTGAGCCTCATAGATCGAAAGCCCAGTGGGGACGGATGGCCACGCCCATTCGGGCCTCGGCCTTCACGACACGCCCCGGCCCGCCCTCTGCCGGCTCCTCCTTACCCGCCTACTTCAGGCTTTTCCTCGTTGCCTGTCCGCCATCTTTACTGGGGGCAGCTTCCGGCATGAGGCGGTCCACAGGTTGAAGGCGTGGTGTCTCTGAATTAGTTAACCCGCGGAAGGGAAACTGAAAGAGACGCGGGCCCTCCGATACACTGCTCTGGTAACTCGCGTAATGACGTGGAGGGGTGGTCCTTTCTCGCTCCTCATGGGCCTCCCGCCTTTTCTCCCCAGGTACCGCTCCGGTCACCGTCGGACGGCGGACCGCGCGGCCATTGGCTGAAAGGGACGCCCTGCTCAGTGTCTCCACATCCGGCACTGCTCACGGCGTGTGGGGCTCGTAGGCTGATTACCCGCGGCTGTTTATTCGTGACTCACTCCTGACCGCGGCGGCCTTTCCCCACTCTGTCCCAGCCTCCTTTTCTGTCTGCTTGCGTTACCTGGGTCTGGCTGCTGCCCTGACAGAACCCGGTGCCTGACGAGGGTTGGACTCAGCAAATTGTGTACACAGACAAATGTGTACCTAGGCCCTGACTAACTCGCTCAACTTCATGTCTCATTCTACCACTTGACCTTAAGTTTTTCCCCTTCCCTCCTGCCTTAGGCGCATCCCTCCATTTGGGCTGTAGAGCCCATTTCTGTCCACCTCTTTCGAGCCATCACGGTGTCCTAGACCTTTCTTAGCTCCTCTTTCTCTGCAGTCCTTAACAAAATTCTCATTTTTCCGGGTAAATTATGCTCAGAGACTGAGATTGTCTTTGCCAGTACAGTAATTTTTTTAAATAGAGGCTCACTGCAGAAATTAAAATTTATAATAACAGTATTTCCCAGGTCACTAGTATACCGGGTAATGTCTCTTAATAAACTAATGAAGAAGTAACATCCTGAACTGTAAAACTGTAAAAGGGCCGAAAGGTTAAAACTGTTTTGGTAGATGATTTCTAAAACTGTTTTTCCTGTCTTCCCCTTGCATTGCTGGGAACTAAGTTTGCATTTTTTGTTACTGATTAATGCTGGCGGGCCTTCTTGCTAGTTTTGCTTGTTCCTTTTAACCCCAGTCTCAAGACTTTCCTTAAATACTCTTGGTTTCTCCCCAGAAGGCAGGACGGTAATTTTCAGGAAGTTAGTCTGCTACTGTCCTCATTTGCTGTCAAATCAATAAATTTCGTTTTCCTTTATCCTCAGAACCTTCTCATTATCCTCAGTCTGCATTGGGAAGGAGGACCGAATTTTCAGTTACAAAATCAGTAATATGTTAATTACACTGTTGTTCCAGCCAAAGCGGGGAATGAAAGCAATAAAATCCAAATTTAGTTCAGGTGTACCTTTCTATGAGTTGGTTCCTGGTATGGTTAGTAATTCCTTCCAGTTGGGTATCAGGCTTAGGGCCCATTACCAGCGTTGGTAGAGGTTGCTCCAGAGGTTATTCCTCCAGGGACCCTTACATGTCTTGTGCCACTGCCTACAAGGACTAGCACTGCCAGGTTAGGAAGAGATTTCCCTTCTTTTCTGATTCAGTTCAGTTTAGTCACTCAGTTGTGTCTGACTCTTTGTGACCCCATGAACCACAATATGCCAGGCCTCCCTGTCCGTCACCAACTCCTGGAGTTCACCCAAACTCATGTCCATTGAGTTGGTGATGCCATCCAGCCATCTCATCCTCTGTCGTCCCTTTCTCCTCCTGCCCTCAATCTTTCCCAGCATCAGGGTCTTTTCAGATGGGTCAACTTTTCACATCAGGTGGCCAAAGTATTGGAGTTTCAGCTTCAACATCAGTTCTTCCAATGAACACCCAGGACTGATCTCCTTTAGGATGGACTGGTTGGATCTCCTTGCTGTCCAAGGGACTCTCAAGAGTCTTCTCCAACACCACAGTTCAAAAGCATCAATTCTTCGGCGCTCTGTTTTCTTTATAGTCCACTCTGATATCCATATGTGATCACTGGAAAAACCATAGCCTTGACTAGACAGACCTTTGTTGGCAAAGTAATGTCTCTGCTTTTTAATATGCTATCTAGGTTGGTCATAACTTTCCTTCCAAGGAATAAGTGTCTTTTAATTTCATAGCTGTAGTCACCATCTGCAGTGATTTTGGAGCTCCCCAAAATAAAGGCTGACACTGTTTCCACTGTTTCCCCATCTATTTGCCATGAAGTGATGGGACCAAATGCCATGGTCTTAGTTTTCTGAATGTTGAGCTTTAAGCCTACTTTTTCACTCTCCTCTTTCACTTTCATCAAGAGGCTCTTTAGTTCTTCTTCACTTTCTGCCATAAGGGTGGTATCATCTGCATATCTGAAGTTATTGTTATTACCCCCGGCAATCTGGATTCCAGCTTGTGCTTCCTCCAGCCCAGCATTTCTCATGATGTACTCTGTGTATAAGTTAAATAAGCAGGGTGACAATATACAGCCCTGACATACTCCTTTTCCTATTTGGAACCAGTCTGTTGTTCCATGTCCAGTTCTAACTGTTGCTTCCTGACCTGCATACAGATTTCTCAAGGGGCAGGTCAGGTGGTCTGGTATTCCCATCTCTTTCAGAATTTTCCACAGTTTATTGTGATCCACACAGTCAAAGGCTTTGGCATAGTCAGTAAGGCAGAAATAGATGTTTTTCTGGAATTCTCTTGCTTTTTCCATGATCCAGCAGATGTTTGCAATTTGATCTGTGGTTCCTCTGCCTTTTCTAAAACCAGCTTGAACATCTTGAATTTCACGGTTCATGTATTGCTGAACCCTGGTTTGGAGAATTTTGAGTGTTACTTTACTAGCGTGTGAGATGAGTGCCATTGTGCGGTAGTTTGAGCATTCTTTGGCATTGCCTTTCTTTGGGATTGGAATGAAAACTGACCTTTTCCAGTCCTGTGGGCACTGCTGAGTTTTCCAAATTTGTTGGCATATTGAGTGCAGCACTTTCATAGCGTTATCTTTCAGGATTTGGATTACCGTATTTTTCTTTTTGTATTGTCACCCTGCTTATTTATTTATTTTTAATATAAATTTATTTATTTTCATTGGAGGTTAATTACTTTACAGTATTGTATTGGTTTTGCCATACATCAACATGAATCTGTATTTTTCTTCAATACTGTATAAAGTCCAATTTCCATAAATCTGGATCCACATGATCAATATTGCTAGAGTTACTTTGGTTTTAAAGTAATTTGTGTGAAACTACAAGCACAGAGGGTGGGACACAGTAAATGTTAACTAATTAAAACTCAGTAAAGAAGACCTCGAGGCAAAAGGCAGTAAACCACAGACAGGATGGTAGATTATATAGTAGAATTCATACCATTTAAAACTTGGAAATACTACGATTACCATTGGAGATTTTAGCACACCACTTTTAGCCTTTGTGAGATTTGCTGGAAAATAGCCACAAAAAAACAAAGATACAGAGATCAGAATGCAATGATAAGGTTGAATCAATTGGGATTACTTAGTTTTTTTATATTATGCTCCATGTCAAAAAGACATTTTTGTTATCTAGAAAGATTTCGTGCCCTCAAATACCTTGTCATGAAAATTTGAAAGTAATAACAAAGTTAATGAAATAATCTAATCTCTTGGAAGTAAAAACAAATTTTCTAAATAGCTATTGGGTAAAAAGGAAAGTAGCTGCCATTATGAACTATTTGGTGGAGGAAGTTAAAGACAATAAAAGCTGTGCTTATCAATATTCAGCTTGAATGCTTAGTCACTGGTGTCATATGGACTTCCAGTATTTGAATTCTAGCGCCAATGATTATTACTCATGTGATCTTGGGACATAGACTAGAGCACTGCCATTCTTATGGGTAAAGAGTTGGAAGGGGTATTGCACGTTTCTCAACTTTTTCATCCTGTTACAGGTTGAATTGTCACCCTTAAATTCATATGTTGAAGTTCCAACCCCAGTATCTCAGAATGCAACAGTATTTGGAGATAGGGCCTTTAAAGAGATAATTAAGGTAAAATGAAGTCAGTAAGGTGGGCCCTATTCCAGTTTGACTCATGTCTTTATAAGAAGAGATTAACACACACGTGCACACCCACACATGCACGAGTGCTAAGATCTGGGGAAGACAGCCGTCTACCAACCAAGAAGAGTGGCCTCAAAAGAAACCAGCCCTGTCGACACCTTGATGGTGGATTTCTAGCCTCCACAATTGTAAGAAAATTAATTTCTGTTGTTTAAAGCCCAGGGTTTCTTTAGGGCAACCCTAGCAAACTAATACATTCCCTGAACAACAGAGAGTTTCTTTGGAAACCCATCACAGGCACAGTACATAATGAATTAGAGCAGCCATGAAAACCCTCTGAAACTTTATTTTATAAACATAAATAGCTGAAAATTCATATCAGTTTAATATAAAGTATTTTACATTAGTTTCTAAAAGGCTGAACAGTGGAACCCTACTCCCAAACACTTCCACGTGGAGGGATGGAGGAAAGGCAGGGTTACAGGCCCCAGCTGGGGTGGTGTGTGTCGGGAAACCTGGTCACTGGAATTTTCATTGGCCCATTATAAACTCTCTGGGTTTTGGTTTCCTCATCAGTAAAGTAAGGATAACAATTCCTCCTCAGGGCATCCCATTGAGTGTGAAGACTAAAAAGTAACTGGAAAATTTGGGGGTTGGTATCCCTAATCTGCAGTAATGTTAACATGCTCATGGTGGGAATTCCGTGATGGGCCAGTGGTTGGGCTTCTGTGCTTCCACTGCAGTGGGCACTAGTTCCATCCCCAGTCAAGGAACTTGGATCCCTCAAGTTGCAAAAAACAAAAAAACATGCTCTGGGTTGCTCCAGGGGAAAAGAAGATGAAGACGGTAAAAATAAATTTAAGTTTTAGGTTTAGGGATATTAGAGGGAAACTTCTGTTAATCTGGATGCATTAATTGCTGTGTGTTCTAGTGGATGCACGTCTGGTTATTGCATCAAAATATAGTAACATCCTTCCTCTTCTTCCCCTTCAAAATTTAGTAACATCCTTCCCTTTGAAGAATAGTGTCTGCTGCAAAGCTAGAGGTTGTCAGAAAGCGACACCTTGTGGCCTTTGTGGTGTACTGTCCTGGGGTATATTAGGTGTTCCAGGCTCTGAAAAAGTTGGCTTAAACTCAACATTCAGAAAACTAAGATCATGGCATCTGGTCCCATCACTTCATGGCAAATAGATGGGGAAACAATGGAAACAGTGACAGACTTTATCTTTTTGGGCTCCAAAATCACTGCAGATGGTGATTGCAGCCATGAAATTAAAAGACGCTTGCTCCTTGAAAGAAAAGTTATGACCAACCTAGACACTATATTGAAAAGCAGACATTACTTTGCCAACAAAGGTCCATCTAGTCAAGGCTATGGTTTTTCCAGTAGTCATGTATGGATGTGAGAGTTGGACAGTGAAGAAAGCTGATGCGTTTGAACTGTGGTGTTGGAGAAGCCTCTTGAGAGTCCCTTGGACAGCAAGGAGATCCAACCAGTCCATCCTAAAGGAAATCAGTCCTGAATATTCATTGGAAGGACTGATGTTGAAGCTGAAACTCCAATACTTTGGCCACCTGATGCGAAGACCTGACTCATTTGAAAAGACCCTGATGCTGGGAAAGATTGAAGGCAAGAGGAGAAAGGGATGACAGAGGATGAGATGGTTGGATGGCATCACCGGCTCAATGGACATGAATTTGAGTAAACTCCGGGAGTTGATGATGGACAGGGAGGCCTGGCGCGCTGCAGTCCATAGGGCTGCAAAGAGTCGGACACGACTGAGCAACTGAACTGAACAGGCTCTTTTGCTAAAGGGCTTAAAGTGAAGTAAAAGTTGCTCAGTGGTGTCCAACTCTTTGTGACCCCATGGACTGTACAGTCCATGGAATTCTCTAGGCCAGAATACTGGGGTGGGTAGACTTTCCCTTCCCCAGGGGATCTTCCCAACCCAGGGATCCAACCCAGGTCTCCCACATTGCAGGTGGATTCTACCAGCTGAGCCACAAGGGAAGCCCCAAAGGGCTTAAAAGAGGTACTAAATAATGTTCCCTTTTCCCCACAATATATCCTAGACAGGATGGTTAATAATTTGACATCTTTAAAAGATATATATTTTACATATTCCTTCAGCCTGTTTTTTAGTGAAGGATAGAGAAACGGATTTTCTATTAACAAAATCATGTATTTCTTTGTATAAAATATAAGGGCTTATTACATGCACTAATGAACATTTTTTCTTAAGTAATTTGGAGTTGCCTTCAGTATTGAGTTTTTTTACTTATTAATACTTTGGGACAATTTCAGTTCTCTTATTAAGGAAGGAGTACAATCTTATTTAAAATATGATTTAAAAATTTTAGGCTTTCTGGTCAGGAAAACGTCATCATATAATGTCTAACATTTATTTTTGAGTAATATTTTCAATTGATAATAAGCCCAAAGAACTAATGTTTATTTGACAGTTTTTATTTTTAAATACATTTATGATTTTGTTCTTTCAGTGTTACTGAGATATAATTGACTTATAGCACAATAAATTTAAGGTGTATAGCATAATGATTTGAGTTACATACATCATGAAGTGATTATCACAATAAGTTTAGGAACATCCATTATCTCATGTAGTTACAGAATTAAATAGAAAATTTAATGGAAAAATATTCAGGATTTACTCTCTTAACTTTGATATATAACATACATACAGCAGTATTAATTATCTTCATCATGGACATTTTATCCCTAGTACCTATTTATCTTATAACTGGAATTTTGTACCTTTGACTTCCTTCATCCATTCCTCCCCATACCCTACCTCTGATAACCATTAATCTAATCTCTCTTTATGAGTTTGTTTGTTTTTGAAGTATAATTGACTTAAGACACTGTGTTAGTTTCTTATACACAACGTAGGATTTGATATTTCAGTACATTTCAAAATGATCACTGAAGTAAATCTATTTATACTCTGTCCCCATACAAAGATTAAATAATTATTGATTATATCCCCCAGACTGTACATTGCATTCTTGTGACTCATTTATTTTGCAACTGGAAGTTTGTACCTCTTAATCTCCCTCACCTATTTCTCTCCTCCCTCAACCCCCTCTTCTCTCGCAACCACCGGTTTGTTCTTTGCATCTGTTTCAAAAACCCTGTTTCTGTTTTGTTATATTTGTTAATTTGTTTTATTTAGTTTATTTTTTTGGCCACACCACCTGTCATGAAGGATCTTAGTTCCCTAACCATGGATCAAACCTGTGCCCCCTGTAGTGGAAGCTAGGAGACTTAACCACTGGATTGTCAGGGAAGTCCCACTTTTCTTTTTTTAGATTCTGCATATAAGTGAAATCATACAGTGTTTACTTTTCTCTGTCTGACCCTTTTTACTTAGCATAATGGCTTAGCTTTATCTGTGTTGTCACTAATGGCAAGATTTCATTCTTTTTTGTGGCTATGTAATATTCCATTGTGTGTATCTGCTAGATCTTTTTTATCCATTCATCTGTTGATGGGCAGTTAGCTTGCTTTCATATCTTAGCTATTATAAATAATGCTGCAGTGAGCATAGAGGTGCACGTATTTTTTTCAAATTAGTGTTTGCCGGATTGTATGGTAGTTCTTTTTAATTTTTTGAGGAATCTCCTTACTGTTTGCCATAGTGGCTGCACCAATTTACATTCTCACCAACAGTGCATGAGGGTTCTCTCTTCTGCACAACTTTACCAACACTTTCTATTTTTTATCTTTTTGATAATAGCCATTCCTATGGGTGAGGTAATAGCTCATTGTGATTTTAATTTGCATTTCTGTGATGATTATGATATTGGGCGTCTTTTCATATGCTTGTTGGCCATCTATCTGTCTTATTTGGAAGAATGTTCAGATCTCTGCTGCCCATTTATTAATTAGATTGCTTTTTTAAAAAATATTGAGTTGTATGAGTTATTTGTGTATTTTGAATCTTAACCCCTTATCATATAAGTTGCTTGTAAATATTTTCTTTCATTCAGTTGGCACCCTTTTTGTTTTGTTTATAGTGTCCTTCACTGTGCAAAAGTTTCTTGGTTTGAGGTAGTCTCATTTGTTTACTTTGGTTTTGTTTCCCTTGCCTAAGGAGACGTCAAAAAAAAAAAAAATTGCTGCCAAGATTGATGTCAAAGAGCATACTGCCTATGTTTTTTTAAGTCTTTAATCCATTTTGAATTTATTCTTGTGCATGGTGTGAGAAAGTATTCCAGTTTGGTTCTTTTTGCATGTAGCTGTCTAGTTTTCCCAAATACATAATTTTAAGGGAATTTTATTTAAATTTATTTTTTAGTTTTATTTAAACACGCAAGTCATTTTCAAATAGGATTCTCATTGACAGTTTTCCTATTAAAATATTGAAGTAGGCAGACAGAGAGACAATGTTTAGTTTTGCATGTATACTTCATAATGTCACATGATCTCAGAAGTTAAGATAGGCTTCCCAGCTCCCTGGCAGGGTCACTGTAACATAACAAAAGTCCACTACATTGATCAAATTTTGCATGATTGAACATACTGCAAACTCAGTTCCATGTGTCCAGCACACACTGCACAGCATTTAGTTGTAGACTCTTGAAAGAAATGACCTGACATTGAACAGTTTTATTTTATATTCCCTTTCGAATTGTGAATGTAAACCAGATTCTGGAAAAGGAACTTCAGTTCCAAGGAAACTTTCCTTTTTAATTGTTTTATATTTTAAAGAATCAAATAATGTGTGAGAGTATTTTTTGTTTAATTTTCACAGATTTGTAAACCAGAAAATATGAACCTCTTGTGTTTTGTGTTCTTGGTGGGCTTGAAATGCAGCCGCATCAGTTAATGGGTAGGGAAAAGAAATTTCTATGGGAAATTAACTATCAAATCTTGGTGGCACTGTCATCATTTCTTCTTTAGCATCTCTGGAGTTAGACTGTCTGGATTTAAATTCTGGCCCTATCATCACTAGATGTGTGACTTTGGACAAGTTACTTAACCTCTCTGTGCCTGAGTTTCTTCTTCTGTATATCTGAGGATAATCTTTTTTAAGAAATTAAAAAGTATTTTTTTTTGTTTGAAGTACAGTTAATTTACAATGTTGAGTTAGTTTCAAGTATACAGCAAAGTGATTCAGTTATAACTAAGGATAATCTTAATACCTATTCTGTAGTGTTATTACATGTGAGATAAACCACCTAAAGTGCTTATACAGTGTCTGGCCTATAGAAAGCATGTAGTAAGTGTTGGCTACTATTATTAGTATGAGTTTTAGGAATCGTAGGTTTTTTGAGCTAGTAGGCCTCTCAACATTCATTTGATCCAGATCATTGTCCAAAATATCTAATTTTTATTCCAGTCTAGCAGATAAGATAGTTTTTTTATTTATTGCTGGTCATTAACAGGATGCTCTGAACTCTTTTTTAAAAGGTAGTCAACCTGATGGTAGTCTTCCTTCAAGGAGGAATAATGTTTCTTTAAAAATGTAAATGCTTTTGAACTGTGGTGTTGTAGAAGACTCTTGAGAGTCCTTTGGACTGCACGAGATAAAACCAGTCAATCCTAAAGGAAATCGGTCCTGAATATTATTGGAAGGGCTGATGCTGAAGCTGAAGCTCCAGTATTTTGGCCACTTGATGTGAAGAACTGACTTACTGGGAAAGACCCTAATGCTGGGCAAGATTGAAGGCAGGAGGAGAAGGGGACGACAGAGGATGAGATGGTTGGATGGCATCACCAACTTGATGGACATGAATTTGAGCAGACTCCGGGAATTGGTGATGGGTAGGGAGGCCTGGCGTGCAGCAGTCCATAAGGTCGCAAAGAGTCAGACACAACTGAGCGACTGAACTGAACTGAAAAACATAAAATGGCCACTGTCCTGGAGGTGGTGTGCATGGTAATGAGTGCGTGACTCGTTAGTCCATGCACATTTCAGGAGCTGCCTTTCTCCTTTCCATTGGGTTATTGGGAATCTCGCTCCAGGGCCGAGTGCAAACAGCTGTTTGGTGTTTTTCTGTGCTGTTCACATGCGCTGCAAATCTTTGGGAGCACAGGGAGAGAGGGAGAATTGAGATAACATAGCTCTATCCTACTGTTTCAAATGAAGGTTGAGAGTTAATAGAATATAGCTAAAGTCACTTGATCACTCACCTGCAGAGAAAAGGCAAGTAATAATATACATGGGTTAAGTGGGTTGAGTACAAGGGGAAAACCCTGTAGTGCGGGCATAGTAATAAATGTCAGTGGACACTTGGCTGTGATATTGGGTAGAGTGGGGAGCGGTGCTGGCCATGGTGAGCTAAAGAACGTAAGATCTGTGGAAAGGGGCACCTCTGCTCAGCTCTGTTTCCAATAGCAACAACAAAACACTCTGAAGGCAAACAGTGTACTAGTAAGAGCAAGTGCATCTGTTTGTCCCATATGACATGCATGACATCAGTTTGCAATCTCCAAACAAAGGGCTTAAGCGTTCCAACTTCTCACCTGATATAGAGATTCCCTCTCTAGCCTCCCTATTTGAACACTTCCGGAGAGTGGCCACTTCCTCATGAGGCTCTCTGCTGAACCGAAACTGTCTCTTTGAACTGGCTGCAGGTTGTCCTCCTTTGTCCATTTGTAGAGATGAGGCGTAAGATACATCTTTGCTAGATGATGACTTCCCGTAGGAGTTAATAGTTGTCATGCCGGGCTTCCCCACTGCTGCCGTCTTTCTTCAGCTGTGACATGACATGGTTTCTAGGCCTCACTGTCTGGTTCCTGTCCTCTAGACCTGCTTGTCCAGAAGCCTCATGACGAGAACTGCAGGTATGAGGGTAAGGCAGCCCTTGTACACACCTTGTAACTGATCTCCAAGAGGCCAAGCAAATAGGGACGTCTGTCCTGCGGAGTCCTATCTTCCACCTTTGACGTATTTTGGGTTCATCAGAGAATGGGGAAAGAAAGATCTCACTTTTGCAAAGCCATGTGGAAAAGTGGAAGGATTTTACTGAGAAAAGAGTTTCTTTGAAGATGATAGGGGTTTACCCTGGGACCCTGAGATGCTCTGAGAACAGAAGGAGATACAGAAGCCTACTCTGGAAGCTCAGCCTTCTCCTCTCTCCTCAGCCTCTCTTAAGATAGCTGAAACCCCCACAACCTTCCTCAGTGTCCATTCAACCCATGGGAAACCTATATCCCATTTTAATCCACTTTATGGGAGTGCTGCTGGCCACCCTGGCCCTCCTCCTGCCCTCAGGCTGGGCCATGTTTTCCAGCCCCTTTCTCCACACTCCAGCAGCACCAGCTCTAGGCATTGGACAGACCAATGGTTCTGAAGTTTTCAGATAAAAGGTGTTGCCAGTCCTTTATTGCTGAAGGGGAGAAGGTATGTACAAATACTTTGGGTGCCCCTAGTCTTAGAGGGGTAAGAGAACTTGTCTAATGCCCACCCTGCTCCCTAGGGCATGGGAAAGCGATGGCTTTTGCTCCATGAACTCTACACTTTCTTACCTCCTCTACTTTTGACCAACAGTCCCCACTCTACCACCCTTCATGCTCTATGTATGGGGTCAGAAGTGATTAGTGAGTGAATATGCATGTTGGGCCTGCTCTGCAGAAATCACATGAAATCACAACTCGTATAGGCCCTGCATTAAGATGACAGCCTCACATCTGGTGGCCCTTTGAACTCAGAATGGAGGCTCTAAAATCAAATCAGAAATTCTGGTAGCATTCCACCATGCTTTCCCAGTGCTAAGTTAGAATTTACTTCGAAGTAACCTTTACAAACAGTGGGAAGAGGGTGGCCTGGATTTTCTCCCTTCCCATACAGTGCAGACTGCTTGAGTTTTGATAAATGTGCATGAGACACTTTCTCTAGTTTCAAGAAATAGTCTAGGTAGAATTGTTATATGGATTTCCCCCTATTGGGTGAGCCATTGTAGCATGAAGTTGTGAGGGAAGGGGTTCAATACATGGGTTTCTTCTTTTTTTAAAAATTTTATTGAAATATACTTGATTTACAGTGTTGAATTTACTTCTACTGTACAGCAGAGTGGCTCAGTTTTATACATATATATATATGTTCTTTTTAATATTTTTCATTCTGATTTATCACAGGATATTAAATATACTTCCTTGTGCTATACAGTAGGACCTTGTTTATCGATCCTATATGTGCTACTAGTTTGCGTCTACTGTTAATAATCTCAAACTCCAAATCCTTCTCTCCTCCACCTCCCTTCCTTTGGGAATCACAAGTCTGTTCTCTCTGAATTTCTGTTTCATAGATATGTTCATTTGTGTGGTAATTTAGATTCCACATATAAGTGATATCAAATGGTATTTGTCTTTCTGACTAACTTGGCTTAACTTGATAATTTCTAGGTCCATTCATGTTGCTGCAAATGAAATTGTTTCATTCTTTTTTATTTCTGAGTCATATTACATTGCTTATATATGTAACACGTCTTCTTTATCCGTTGATTTGTTGATGGACATTTCGGTTGCTTCCGTGTCTTGGTTCCGTGCCTTGGCTATTGTAAATAGTGCTGCTGTGAACACAGGGTGCATGTGTCTTTTTGAATTAGGGTTTTGTCTGGGTATATGCCCAGGAATGGGATTGCTGTATCATATGGCAACTTTATTTTTAGTTTTTTTGAGGAATCTCCAGACTGTTTTCTATAATGACTACACCAGTTTACATTCCTCCCAACAGTGTGAGAGGCTTCCCTTTTCTCCACACCCTCTCCAACATTTATTACTTGTAGACTTTTTAGTGATGGCCATTTTGACTGGTGTGAGGTGGTATCTCATTGTGGTTTTTTTTCCCTGGCTGCATTGGGTCTTTGTTGCTGCACGTGGGCTTCTCTCGTGGTGGTGTGTGGACTTCTGTCATTGTGGCTAATAGGATCTTAGTTCCCCAACCAGGGATTGAACCCACGTCCCCTGCACTGGAAGGCAGATTCTTAACCACTATACCACTAGGGAAGTCCTTCATATAGCAGACTTTATTTAAAGTCTGTTTTGTCTGGTATGAGTATTGCTACTCCAATTTTCATTTCCATTTGCATGGCATACCTTTTTGTATCCCTTCACTTTGTTTGTATCCTTAGATCTGAAGTGAGTCTCCTGTAGACAGCATATATATGAGTCTTGCTTCTGTATCCATTCAGCCAGTCTCTGTCTTCTGGTTGGAGCATTTACTATATTTACGTTTAAGGTAATTATTGATATATTTGTTCTTGTTGCCATTTTGTTATATGCTTTGGATTTGTTTTTGTAGCTTTTTTTAAAATTCCCTTTTTCTTTTGTTCTCTTGTAATCTGATGACTCTCTTTTTCTTTTATTTTTTTGGTTGTGCCCTTGTGGCTTGTGGGATCTTAGTTCCCTAACCGGAGATTGAACCCAGGCTCCCACAGTGAAAGCTCCAAGTCCTAACTACTGGACTGCCAGGGAACTCCTTTACCATCAAGGAGTGTTTGGATTGCTTTTTCTTTTGAGTGCGTGTATATCTGTTGTAGATTTTTGGTTTGCAGTTAACCGAAAATGAAATTTTTGATATTATATAAAAATATGAAATTTTGATATAGCAGTCTGTATATATACAAGATTGTTTTAAGTTGGTTATCTATTAATCTCAACTGCATTTCCAATGTTCTACATTTGTACTTTCCTCATGAGAGAGTACAAAACCTTGCTGGCTTTGATACCATATTTGTATGCACATGATTTCCTATCTTTACTGCATGTTTGCTTTTACTGGTGGGCTTTTCCATTTTTAATTCTCTTGTTTCTAGAAGAGTTGTTAGAGAAGTTCCTTTAGCACTTGTTGCAGAGCTGGACTGGTGGTGCTGAGTTCTGTTAGCTTTTGCTTGTCTGTAAACCTTCTGATTTCTCTGTTGAATCTGAATGAGAGCTTTGCTGGGTGTAGAGTATTCTCGGTTGTAGGTTCTTCCCTTTCATCACTTGAAATATATATTGTGCCACTTCCTACTGGCCTGCACGATTTCTGCTGAGAAATCCGCAGATAACCTTATGGTAATTCCTTTGTATGTTATTTATTGCTTTTCCATTGTTGCTTTTAATATTTTTTTTGTCTTTCATTTTTGTCAGGTTGATTATTATGTGTCTTGCTGTGTTCCTTTTTGGCTTACCCTGCCTCCGACTCTGCATTTCCTGGACTTGGGTGACTGTTTCTTTTGCCCTGTCAGGGAATTTTTCACATGTCAGTGAGTTTTTCACATTTTTAAAATCTCTTCAAATATTTTCTCAGGTCCTTTCTTTCTTCTCCTTCTGAGACCCCTATAATGTGAATATTGATGCACTTAATGTTGTCCCAGAGGTTTCTTAGACTAACCTCATTTCTTGTCATTCTATTTTCTTTATTCTGTTCCACAGCAGTGATTTCCATCAGTCTGTTTCCCAGGTCACTTATTTGTTCTGCCCCATTTATTTTGCTATTGATTCCTTCTAGTGTATTTTTCATTTCAGTTATTGTTCATGTCTGTTTGTTCTTTAAATCTTCTAGCTTTTTGCTAAACACTTTTTGTATCTTCTTTTTGTACCTCCATTCTTTTTCTGAGATCTTGGATCATCATTGTTCTGAATTCTTTTTCAGGCAGATTGCCTATCTTCACTTCACTTATTCTTCTGGGGTTTTCTCTTGTTCCTTTGTTTGGTACATATTTCTCTGTATCTAATTTTGTTCGACTTTCTGTATTTGTGGACTCCTTTCTGCCAAGTGCAGGATTGTACGTCTTCTTGCTTCTGGTGTCTGCCCCGTGGTGGGTGAGATTAGGCCAGGCTTCTTGTGGGAGGTAACCACAAATAGATTTACCTGTGTTTTCATTTTAAGATAATCTAAAACAAATTAAATAGGTATATTCTGGGTCATCTGAATCCAGCTAATTCTGTTGAGGTTGTTTGTTGTGCTGTGCTCAGTTGCTTCAGTCATGTCCTGACTCTTCGTGACTTCATGGACTGTAGCCTGCCAAGCTCTTCTGTCCATGGGGATTCTTCAGGCAAGAAGACTGGAGTGGGTTGCCATACCCTTTTCCAGGGGATCGTCCCAACCCAGGGATCGAACCCAGGGATCAAACCCAGGTCTCCTGCATTGCAGGTGGATTCTTTACTGTCTGAGCCACCAGGGAAGCCCCGAGGCTATTTAAAAAGTATAAAGAGGGTGTATTCCGGCATTGGACTGATGTGTTCAAATTTTCTCTCTCCATCCCAGCTGTGTGATACAGGGCAGCACTCACACCCTGTGCCTGAGTGCCGTTAGCTGCAAAAGTGTGGCAATAATTGTTCCGACTCTGGGGTCCCCGTGAGATCTAGGTGAGATTATGCTAGCAAAGCCCTTCGCCTAGTGCTTAATGAGCATCAGCACTCAATCACCATTCGATTTGTGTGTATTATCTGGATGGCCCCACGATTGTCAGTAGCTCAGGGGAAAAAAACAAAGGTGGATTTAATAGAGAAGTGATGTGTTAGAGTTGAGTGAAGGCCAAGTGATATTACAGTGTGCTGAATAAATGAAGTTTTCACAGTAGTTTAAATAAAGAAAAGCAGTGTGATAATTGAGTCATCACACCAGGCAGGCTGAACTCAGAGACATGCCTGGGAACAGTTGGTAAACTGTGCTTGTGTTAAGAGCTGCAACTTATTTTTCAGCAAAACCTCTTTTATTCTTTTAAATCTGTGTTGTTAAGATGTTTTTATTGGTCTTGTCATTTTCTGTGCATTTAAGTCATAAGTCTATTTGGCTTTTATATGGAAGATATAAGCATGAGTTTACATCTAGTTTGAACATATTTAGGTAACTCGCTGTATAATAAAGCAAGTTACCTAATGCATTTAAAAAGGTATCCCTGTGGTTTCAAGTACTACCCTAGGTCTTTTGCATTGGAATTCAGATGTAGGGAAAGCAAATGTTTTTCCTCTTGGTGGAGGGCTCAATTCTCCAGTTAGGGTGTGGTGGACCAGAGCAGAGACCTTGAGCATGAGCTCAAAATCAAAGCCTGCCGAACTGACAGCTCTTCACCACCACCAGTCTGCAGGCTGGTGGCTTCTCCAGTTTTAACCCCCACCAGAGCTTTGTGTGTGGACTTGATTTTGTGATCCAGTTGACCACAGTGTTATTGGCTGTGTTAGTGTTGTGTTAGTCGCTCCATCGCGCCTGACTCTTTGTGACCCTGTGGACTACAGCCCACCAGGCTCCTCTGTCCATGAGATTTTCCAGGCAAGGATACTGGAGTGGGTTGGCATTTCCTTCTCTAGGGGATCTTCCCAACCCAGGGATCGAACCTGGGTCTCTTGCACTGCAGGCAGATTCTTTACCGACTGAGCTACTTTCTAGGATTTCTGCCTTTGCGGTCAGGATCTTTGAGATGGCTCTAAGGGATAAAATGTTCCCTGTTACTTATGTAACCTAGATGTCAGCAGGGGTTACACTGCCTTGTGAGATCTAGAGGGGATTAATCCAAACTTCCCATCCCTACCATAACTGACTCTGGAAAAGGCCAATGCCTTTCTGGTACATGTGTGGATTTCCACAGACCTTGTACTTATGCTAACCTCTGGCTCCCTGTTTCTACTTGTGCAGGGAGATTATTTTCCCCTCTGCATCTTCTTTTATCCCTACTTTGACTTCCATCCAGACGTAGAATTTGTCCCTTTCTTTCATTTCCACTAAAACTCCCAAAACTCCCAAGACTTCTACTTGTATAGTAAACTTTACCGAAGGTTTAGGGGTATTTTGTGGGAGAGAGTGTAGGGGAGGGTAGAGGAGATTTTATTTTATAGCAAATGAAGGACAGGGGAGCCTGGCATTCTGCAGTCCATGGGGTGACCAAAGAGTCGGGTATGACTTAGTGACTGAACAAAATGACTTGACATCAAATGTTTAATGCTTCTGTTCTTCCAGATCTTTTGGCTACTCTGCCCTCTTCCTCTCTCACCTTTCTCTTTCCTTCTACTCCTAAATTTCTAGTCCTTTCAAATAGAATTGTTCCCCTGTCTCTATTTTAGCCTTGTCTTCAGAATCTCACTTTTCTCCCCCACCTGTTGTCAAGAGAGTCTCCCTAACAATGAACGTCCTTCCCAAGATGCATTCTGTTGTTAGGGAGTTAGATTGTGGGCTGCACCCTGCACTGATTGAAGCTCTTCACTTTACATTCCTCTTGTCTGGGAATAAAACAAATATCAGCTTAGTGCTTACAAAGCACTTTCACCTACATGAGCCCTTGGGTGAGATATGCCCATTTTACAGATGTGGAACCAGAAGCTCAGAGAGGTTGAGTGAATTATCCAAAGCTACTTAGCCAGATGAGTTGGGGAGTAGAAATCTGCACCCAGATCTGAAGATTTTCATCTGTGGCCCATGTCATTGTACATACATAGGATGAATGCTGTCTGAACCTTCCGGCATTGGAGGCCACACGGATTCCAGTGTAGATGGTTAACATAGGATAACCCAGTCGGCCTAAATGGGGAGCCTCGGGGCAGCCCCAGCAGCCCCAGTCGGTGTGTGCATTCTGCAGGAGTAGGATGACCAGTTCCCACACCATCCCCACTCTCCCTTCCCTCTTTTGCTGGCTAGCTCTTTCTCATCTTCAGGTCTAGGTGTAGAACTGGCTACACAATGTGTGGGACTCAGTACAAAATGAAAATGTTGGGCCTCTCGTTCAAAAGTTATTAAGAGTTTCAAAATGACAACAGAACATTAAGCTAAGTATTGGACTCTCGGAAGCAACTATACCATCACATGCCCAGGAAGGCAGACCTGTAGGGAGGTTTACACTCCCCAGGAAGCATCCTCTGGCTGCCCATTCTGAGCTCCCCACTTTGAGCTTATTACATGCTGTCTTTGTTTCTTCTTTATGCACCTGCTCCCCCGTTACTCTGTGAGACCTGTGTCCTGTTCACTGCTGCTCCCATGTTCCCAGCACAGGCCCTGACAAAAAGCAGGGGCTTAGTAGATGCCCTCTGGGGGTTTGGAGCTCTTGGAATTGGGACCTGGAGGAACCAGATGGTGAATAGTCATGTCCAGGCAGGACCCACCCAGGCCCATAAGAGTTTAGACCAGTCGTGACTGAGGCTATGGGACTTGGCAGGGGTTTAGGGCATGGGTTACAGGTTGGGTAGGGACTAATCTTCTCTTCAAGAGACTGTGTTAATCATTAATGCCCAGAACCTCAGAGACCCTACTGCTCAGGACCAAGTAAGGTGTAACCAGTCAGGGAGATGGGGCATAGGCAGAGGACATCCTTTCTGGGCTACACAGCCTGACCCACACTGGGCCTTCCTTAGTCTTCTTAGGCTTCTAAGGCCCCCTCTCCCCTTACCTGCCCTCCTTGCTTAGTGGTGGGTATGGGAACGGATATATTTTCCTAATGTCTCCTCATAGCTAAGGGAGAAGAGGGGGGCAGAATTTTCAAAGTTTCAGACAACAGAGAGCCTCAAAGGCAAGTATGTCTTTAGGGATTGCTGATCCTTGAGCCCAGATGATGTCAGAGCTCAGTTTCTCTTTTTTCATTTCTCTCCAGTTGTAAGGCAAGATTTGAGACTAAACTCTGGCTGAAACCCTGGAAGGGCTCTGATTGGCTGGGCTTAGGTAATGAGCACATCTTTAAGCCAATCTCTGTGTCCAGGGAATTGGCCTTCCCTTGTGGCTCAGCTGGTAAAGAATCTGCCTACAATGCGGGAGACCTGGGTTTGATCCCTGGGTTGGGAAGATCCTCTGGAGAAGGGAAAGGTTACCCACTCCAGTATTCTGGCCTAAAGAATTCCATGGACTGTATAGTCACGGGGTCACAAAGAGTTGGGACAGAACTGAGTGACTTTCACTTTCTTTCTGTGTCCAGGGAAGGGAGCAAGGATGCTTCCTCCAGGGTCCCTCCCATAGGTCTCTCTCCTTCCGTAACAAACAGAGCTGTGTTGCCAGGGGAGGGGCAGGAATGGGCTGGACAGGCAGAGCAGCCAGTGACTACTGGTGCATTTTCTTCTTTTTTTTTTTTTTTTTTAAACCCAGCACCACCTTCTCTCCCTGTCCTTGGCTTCTGAGCCTCTGGAGTCAGATCCCATGAGGATTCTTCTAGAGAGGAGGAGACTGCTGAGCATGGAGAACAGTCTGGAAGGTCAGGGCTCTGGCTGGTGCCCCAGGTTCAGTGTTTTCTAGATAACCTTTCCCACCTTCCTTGAGAGCATATCATCCCAGGGTCGTCTCCACAGCACAGGGTAATGAGACTACCAACCAGCATTTTCTCAAAGTGCTTCAACTCCGGAATGCTTCTCTTTGAGGCTCAGAAATAGTCTTTATTTTAGTTTTACCTCAGAAACAAGCTAGTCATAACCAAAGAAAGTCAAAGTGAAAGAAAGTGAAAGTGAAGTCACTCAGTCGTGTCCGACTCCTTGTGACCCCATGGACTATAGCCTACCAGGCTCCTCCGTCCATGGGATTCTCCAGGCAAGAGTACTGGAGTGGGTTGCCTTTTCCTTCTCCAGGAGATCGTCCCAACCCAGGGATAGAACCCGGGTCTCCCGCATTGCAGGCAGATGCTTTACCATCTGAGCCACCAGGGAAGAGACCCCTAAATCAAAGAATGAGGTGCCCACCATTCTTGGGTCCTTTCCTTTAGACTTCAGTTACTGCAGAGCTGCTCCCCAAGGCCAAGCAAGGCATGAAGAACTCTACTGATGATGGTGATGAGCATTTTCTTCAGTCCCGTGAGAATTTTCAGAAGTGTTAGGAGGAAAGGCTAAAGTTTTCTTCAGTTGATTCTGTATTTAGTGGGGAAATAGGAAGACTTCTCAATAACCTGAGGTGGTGGAGCAGTGTCTCCCTGATGTGGTTGTTCTGGGTCAAGTGTGAGGAAGAAGCTGGATCTCAAAGTGAGAAAATCCAGGCTCCATGCCTGCCCTCTCAGGACTGTCTGCTTGACCTTGGCTCCTGTCATTGGTCCTCAGCTTAGCCCGTGTGTGAAGTGAGGGGCTGGACAAGCTGACCCCTAAGGTTCTTCTTAGCTCCTAATTTCTGTGAGTCTAGATCAGGTAGAGAAGGTGGATTAAGCAGGATTCTGGTTCTGTCCCTGCCTTCACCATGACTCATTCAGTGACCTTAGATAACCTTGCTGGACCTGTCCCACACCCTTGACCATCCTGTGTCATAGAGGAGGCCTGTGTAGAAGGTGGCCAGGATTCAGGAGACCTGATCCTTAGGCTCACTACTGAGGATCTTGTGCACTAGGAAACTCCAGCCTGGATCCAGCCCTCTAGTGAAGTCTGTGGGTCCAGCCCCCCATTTTGGGGACTCTCACCCAGCCACATGGCTTCAGGCCTCCCTGGCCTGCTTTGGCCACATTGGCCTTGCTTAGTCTTCCAGACCTGGAAACTAATATGGACATGCCTCAGCCACAATGTTCAACTCTGCAGGAGCCTCGTCAGGGACTGTTCCGAGCCAATGAGAGAGCTTGATGCCGGGGGAGGTGGGGACATGGAAGAAGTAGACGTACCTCCCATCCTTGTGGAACTTGTGGTCTGTGGTGGAGAGGAAGGGCCAGCATGATCCTGTACCCAGTGTGGTGGGAGAGAGACAGCAGAACATTTCCGGTTGAGGGAACTAAGAGGGCACTTAGGATGAGACCTTGAAGGATGGGGTGGACTTGAGCTAGAGCTGTAGACTGAGGGCCAGTGTGGTGAAGGAAGTGTGGACAGCCTGTAGGGCCCAGGGGGAGGTGGGTAATGTGTCTGGAAGGAGCTTGGGACCAGATCTCCACAGGGTGTCATGGCCTGGAGAGGGAGTCAGGGCCAGGGAGGCAGTGAGGCTTCTAAACTGGTCAGGAACCTTTTGGTGGCAACTGCTGGGAACTGAACTTGAACTAACCTAGGCAGAAGAGTGATTCATTGAGAGAACTGACAATCTGAGCTCCAGGGGTCTGCTGTCCTTCAGAAACAGCTGACTCGGTGCTTGGACACCACCATCAGGACACCTCTCTTGATCCTGTTTCTCTCTATGCTGGCTTCATTTTTCTCTTCTGTGGGTAACTTCTCTGCCTTGGAAAGAGACTTACTGGCCCAGCTGAGGTCAGGTTCCCTCCCCAGGACCTATCACCAGAAGGCAGTAGGACTGCTCTACTCCTGTCTGCAGCGGCAGCGTCTGACGGAAGGGACATGCTGGACAGACTCGCCAAGAGTTACCCCCCGGGTTTCTGAGCAGAAGGATATGGCCTGATCTGACCTGCATTTGGGGAAGAGTAGGCATTAAAGACAGTTTTTTTCCTTTTATTCATAAAAACAAATTTGCAACAATTTATTAAAAATTGATACCATGCAATAGGGGTACGAGAAACTCCTCATTTACATTTGATTCTGGCAGTTCCAGTCTAATTTAAAGCATTTGTGCACTAACGTTCATTGGAAAACACCTTCAGGCTGAAGCCTCTTAGGAAATGTATGGTGTGTTTGCTGCATATAAAAGAACAGAACCGTTTAATAGCTAGAGTCACTTCTGTGGGTCTTGTTATTTGTGGGGAAATTGAAAAAAAATCAGGTGAACCTACAGTATCATTAAGACAGAGAATGTACTGTGTGGGTTAATCTAGAAGACTGTGCACGCTCAGGAGTCACAACGGGTCACGGATGCACACACTCACCTCCGACTGTCCGATACTTTGTTTTTTTTTTTTCCTGCTATGCTGGATTAATATTTCTACAGGTATTGTTTTTGTGTGTGTGTGTATACATTATGTACAATGAATTGTCTCTTTCCCCTTGAAAAATTAAATGTGATCCTTTAAATTAAATCTGGTTTGGTGAAATCAAGAAAGCAAGTAAATACTGTAATACACAGTGAGTGACAACACCAATTTTTAGTGCCTAAACAGACAGCGACTTTAACTTGACCTGTGATGTGTTAACATTTTTTTTCCCCCTAAAAGCTACGTTCCTCCATAACCTCTCTTTGGGGGAGGGGAGGGGAATGCTATGCTACGTGAAATAGGGTGTTTTGAAATGTTGGCGATGGTTGAGATTCCCATGGGCCCTTTCGTCAAAGCCTGGTGGTGACAGCGCTGTATTCCTGACTTCAGTGGTCTGGGAGGAGATTATTGCCTGCCTGTTGAAGCTGCCATTAGGTTTCTTTAGGGAGTTGAGCGACTGCTCAGTTGTGCAGACGTCCCGGACATTGTCATTCAGGCCTTTCTTCAGCAGAGAATGAACCTGTCTAGGAATGTCACAAAAGTCATCGGGAGCCCCTCTCCAGCTGGGTGGATCCTGGCAGAGGGCTGTGCTGGGTGCTTCTCTGGGCCGCAGCCCTGACTGTCCTGAGGGCTGAAGGTCATGGTCATCCTGATACCTCACGGGTCAGGGCCGCTTCACTGATCGGTAGGAAGCTTTTCTGGACAAGATCATGTTTTGATCCTCAGAGCGACCCTGTGAGGTAGGCAGGACGGGTGTTATTTCAACCCCAGTTTGTTTGTGAGGGGAAACAGGCTCAGAGAGACACAAGAGACCTGCCCAAGGTCATGGAAGGAGTTAGCAGTGGAGCAAGGGCCTGAACCCAGGTCTATCTCACTCCCAGGCCGGTGCTCTTTGGGGTTCCTTTAAAAGGGAAGAGTGATTTTATGAATGAGAATCAGTATGCTGATTGATCATCCCCCACCCCCCCAAACAAGGGCAGAGCCCACCAGCTTGTCCGGATGAAGGCCACCTTCTGGAAGGGAAGGGAAGCACTCAGCTAACAACACTCTCCCCGTGACTACAGGGATGTTCTCTAGCAGATGCCCCTGATTCACTTTGGTCAGAAACAAAGTCAGTGGAAAAAAACAAAACAAAACCCCAGCCAGCCCTTGGGCCCTGATGAGAGAGGTTAAAGTGCACAATCTTTCTTTATCGTGTTTGCTGGGAACGGACATTCTGTGATTAGCTCAGGTGCTCCCCTTATTATGGGGAGCACCTGATAGGAACACAAAGACATGGCCGACTGTGGGTGAATGCTGCAGAGTGTCTGCAGTGACGTGCCCTAAATCCCCACGGTCCCGGAATGGGTGTTATTGTGTTAATGTGTGAGTCAGCCTACTCCGGTACCCCAGCCCTCGGCCCACAGAGCTGTGCCCGGCCCCCCTTCCCGCAAGACTCCCTGTGCCAGGAAGGCTGGGGTTGGCTGGACTGGCCGCTGGAGGCCTGGCTGCCCTGCCTGCCTCCTTCCTCAGGGGGAGAAGGGCTGGCCTGGGGGGCCACAGCCAGTGGCGTGTGTGGAGAGGCAGAGGCGGTTTCTCCAGAAGCCTTCGCCTCTTCTCAAGGCTGCTCAGGGCCACTCCGTGACTTCTAGCTGGAGTTCTAGTGACTTTCTCCTTGTCTAGGATTTTTTTTTTTTTTTTGCAAAGTTTCAAATATCCTAGTTCCTCTTCCTTTGCAGACATGAAGGAAGAGGTCATTTCCATTCCTCTTCTTTGTGAAAGAATAAAAACTTCACAAATAAGGCGCGAGGTCAGGTGCCAAGTGCCCCCATCCTGTGTACCGCGTGCCATCTGAGCAGTCCCACAAGGCCAGCCGTGGCGCCAGCTTCTCCACAGCCAGAGCTGACAGTGCTCCTGCAGCAGCTGCTTCTGCTCTGTGTGGTTCTGTCCTGGGGGAGGCCCTGGCCCCAGGCCTCCCACCCTCACAGGCCCGAGACCATAACTCGGAAAGAGGGTGGCACATGTCTGTGACGGGGGCTGGCGGTGGGGCTGACGCAGGGGCTGACACAGCTGGCGTCCACGCCTCCAATGGACGGGAGGTAGGCGTGGTGGAGGATGGGGAGCTGGAGGGACAGCCGGCGCTGGATGCTGCGGCAGGGAGAGAAAGAAGGGAGGAGTGTTAGTGAACACTGGCTGGTTGTGCTCACCAGGAAGGCCCCTGGACTCGCTTGGGCCAAGAGGCTGATGTTAGGAGTGCAGTTCTCTCTCAGTCCAGGGTCTGACCTTCCTGTCATCCAGTCACTTACCTATCTGGCAGGTGTTTAATGCAGGCCTACCTGTGCCAACTGCTGCCCAGCAATAACCACGGTGACAGTAAGCAGGGAGGAGGCAGGCTTCTTGAGCTTCCAGTGCTTCCTAAGAACAAGACTTTGCCCTTTGAACAGGGCTTTGCTGCAAACACAGACAGTTCTCTACTCTTGCAAGTCTGCAAATGGACTTGGCTTTGGGTTCCATCCCTGAAAGGCTTCTCAGCTGCTCTGTCCTTGCTCATTGGCGCCCCTGATGCTGGCCAATTCCAAAAGGTTCCTTCCTGGTCTGTGGCTTCTTTGGTGACTAGTGTACTCTTTCCAACACTGGAATGGGGCATTCAGGGCTCCCCAAGATCTGCTTCTTGCCAGGTTCTCCAGGTGAAACTTCTACCTGCTCCCACCAAAAATTTTACCCTCTTGTGGCTAGTTTCCCCTAAAACCCTGCTGATGGTCAGTCTCCCAAGCCTCTGCACATGCTGTTTCCCCAGCCTAGAAAGCTCTTCCTCTGCTTTCCCTCTAAGGTCCAGTTTAAATGTCATCTGTTTTGTACTACCCTCTCCCCTTCCCCCCAGAAAATGAGCTCTTTCCTCCTCTGAGCCCCCAGAACCCTTGGCAAATTCCAAGAAATGCAGTCAAAAAAATAAACCTGGGGCTGGGTAGGCAGGCTGACAGAGGAGGAGTGGAGACTCCCTGCTCACTGCCTGCCCTTCTGCCTGCCTTCTCATTAGTCCTCATGGCCAGTAGGCAGCAGAGTCACCTCAGCTGTTGTGAAACCTGCTTTGGGGGGTGTGCACGGGCCACTGATGCCCTGCTCTGCTGCGTCTTGTACAATGCTCCACGGCATCTGGGAAGCTGCATTCCCTGAACTCTTAGGCCTCCTTGTGTCCCACAGGCCACTCAGGTGGGAAAATCCCTAGACCTTCACAGAAGCCACTAGGCAAAAGAAGTACTGCTATTCCCATGATAAAGATGAGGAAAGGGTACAGAAACAACCAGAACCGGGGAAGGTGGGGCTTCTTCTGTTGAAAAGACAGTGCTTTATGGGGCGGTAAATCAACTCATAGGGGCACCTGGTGTGTAGGCAGGGTGTTGGTGGGGTTCTGAGATGCATGGAGCCAGAGGCAGTGCTACCCCCGCTCCCTAAGGAGCTGCTGGCCAGAATGGTGTCTCCCAAGTGCTCATGAGAGATTAGTGTGTTGGAGACCTCATTTTGAAATTCACGTTGAATTTGTATAATGTCATCAGTGTGGGCAAGAGTCCAGGAAAGTGGGGCGCTGGAGAATGACCCTGACCTGGGAAAGGGTGTTGTGCCTGAGCGTCCTGAGCAGCATGGGATCTGTGTGTTGCTGTCGGAGCCACGCGCTCTGCTGTCTGCTAGGATCCTGTTTGCTGTTTCATTAATTTAGTGCTGGAAGCTGTGTTCAATCCAAGGGACATCGGAAGGACTTACAGCTTACCTTCAAGGTGCTTGCACTCTAGTGCATGGAACCCGTAGGTAGATCACTGATGAATGCCATGTAACCATCAGTGATTACACTGGACCTGTCAGCTTCAAGGCCTTGGAGCTAAGTGGGTTGAGAGGCTCTTAACTCTGTGACTACATGGCCCCAAATGACACTGCAGTTGGTGAATGGGCTCCTTTTGCTGGCTCCTCCCCCAGTGTTGTCACTTCCTATGGAACAAGTTTCAGGGTTGACATTTCTAATTGCTGCTTCTAATCTGCCGTAAACTGGGAAGAACTAAAAATTACCAGTGGGGACAAAGCTGCCAGAGATGTCCAGGGCTTTGCTTAGACGTCACATTCTCACTGAGGCTGCTCTGACTTCCCTGTGTAAAATTATACTGTCTTAATTTTTCTCCAAAGCACCTATCATTTACATACAGGGGTTTGCTTTTTTGTTAAGTTATTGTCTTGCCAGATAGAAGGTAAACTCCATGAAGGGAAGGATTTTTATTTGTTTTCTTCACTTCTGTGCTTGATACATAGAGGTCTCAGTAAATTAGTGTTAAGTAAATGTATTCATTTTACATGTAACAAAGGCTGTGTGCCTGCTCAGTTGGTTCAGTTATGTCCCACTCTTTGTGACCCCATGAACTGTAGCCCGGCCAGGCTCCTCTGTCCATGGGATTCTCCAGGCAAGTATACTGGAGTGGGTTGCCATTTCCTTCTCCAGGGGATCTTCCTGACCCAGGGATTAAACCCATGTCTTCTGCACTGCAGGTAGAGTCTCCTGCTGAGCCATCTGGGAAGCCCAACAAAGGAAGAGAACATGGGATTTGACATTGGACAGACCCAAGTTCAAACCCTATCCCTTGCATTTGGCAACTGGTAAGCTTTGGCAAGTCACCTCGCTTCTTTGAGTATTAGTCTTCTTATCTGTAAAATAAGCATTGTAATTTGATCTGTATCATGAAATTACCACAGAGTTCAAATAAAGTAATGCATGTGAAAACATGGTGCCAATTGTAAACTCTTGTGCAGTACTCTGGCAGTAATTCCAAAGGAGAAGGTACTTACTGTTCTGGGGAGTTTATATCTTCTATAGGATCTTTGCATGTTCGAGAGGGCTCTGTTGTGTTCCACTGTAGCTGGGGATTTTGATCGAGGTGATTTTTTAAAATGGCCTTTCCCCCATCTGAATGCAGAACAACAATATTGCAATAATTCTATTAATTTAAAAAAATCAACAATGTATCCATTTTTAGGATACTGCCCAAGAAGGGAGAATGCAGAAGAGCCCACCTCCCCTGAGTTCTCTAAGCCCTGGGCCCTGAGCTGCTCTCTTGAGCCCAAGACAGGGAGCCTAGAAGCTCCCATCCAGGGATGGACACGGCATGCTGGAGAGGTGGATGGTGTGCCCTGGGACCTCCTTTTCTATAAGAAAAAAGGGAATCAAGTTGACCAATGTAGGTAACATAAGTTAGTAATGAGAGGTTCTAATATGAAGGTTCTCTTCTTGAGTGTGGTAGGGATGTAATGACAAAGAGAAAAGAACTCCAAGACTGCCACAGACTGAAAAGAATAATAATAGTGAACTGTTGGTGGGAGTATAAACGGTCATCATCTTTCTGGGAGGTACTGTCAATAAGTATCAAACACTTTAAAAAGTATGTTTCTTTTACTCAGAATTTCCACTTTGAGAAACTATCCCAAAGAAATAGTTAACAATCTGTGTGACGATATATACAAGATGTTTAAATCACCATCCTTTACAATATCAGAAAGTTGGAACTAACCCAAATTTGTGCAGTAATAAGGGATTTGTTATTTACTAATATGTACAAATGGGGCCTCCAAAGAAATACTGTGTAGCCACAAAACATGATGCTCTCAACCTTCTTTGTACTTCAGAACCACCTAGAAAGAACTAAAGAAATATAAAAACATGATCTTGACCTGAGAGATCTGGATTCATTTGGTTTGGAAAAGAGCTTGGGTGTTTTCCTTTTCTGCTGCAGGGGGCAACCTTATATGTATGTCATTTTGCATCCACGTGAACACAGTCAGTCCTCTTCATTCACGGATTCGGTATTTGTGAACCTGCTGACATCTGTTTGTAACCCCAGAGGTGAGTACCCATGATGCTTTCACTGTCATTTGATAGCACACACACAGCATCAAAAATCTGAGTCACTCTCCCAGCTGAGGTTGAACAAGGCTCTGCCTTCTTGTTTTAGCTCTCATGGTATAAGTATGCTTATTGTGGTCTCTGAAGTACCACACTGTTCACAGTTCTGGGTGTTGTGGTGGTGATTATTTCTCTGTTTAGAATGGCCCCGTTGCCTAATGCTGAAGTACTGTCCAGTGTTCTGGTCAGCCTTTTCATTTGTGGATTCTCTGTTTTATATCAAACTGAAAAGATTCCCCTTCCCCTGCTGAGATTACAAAAGAAACTCTCCTATGGTTTCTTCTGCTACATTCATGGTGTCACTTTCTTATATTTAAATCTTCTATCCATCTGGAATTTATTTTGGGGTAAGTTGTGAGGTAAGGATCTAACTTTATTCTTTTCCAGGTGGCTACCCACTTATCCCAATGAAATGTATTGAATAATTCATTTTTCTCCACTAATTTGAAGTGCCCAATTTCCTTGTTACTTATCTCAGTCTAAACTTTTAACAATCGACCCTCAATATATAAGAATTTTATAATATTGTTTATAAAATAAAATAATCATTACTTATATAATAAAAAACTAAAGATTTTTCATTGACTTAAACAAACTGATTTTATAAAATTAATGACTATATGCTAATGACAGGATGCAAAGAATAGAGAAGTATATGAAATGAAATTAATTTTCTCACCCACTGTCCTCACATACTGTCCCTTTCACACAGGTGGATACTGTTAACAATCTGGTGTTTGTTCTACCAAATCTTGCTTAAAAAATGCACTCATACAAACACATATACATACATGTGTGTGCATTTGTGTATATCTTAATTCTGGTCTTCACTGAACTTTTCTTAGAGATCATTCCATATCTGCACAAATAGATTTTTGTTGTTTGGTTACTGAGTCATATCCGACTCTGCAACACCATGGACTATATAGGCTGCCAGGCTCTTCTGTCCATGGGGTTCTCCAGGCAAGAATACTGGAGTGGGTTGCCATTTCCTTTTCCAGGGGATCTTCCTGACCCAAGGTTCAAACCCACATCTCCTGCATTGGCAGGAGCCACCTGGGAAGCCCTGCACAAATGGATACACCTCACTTTTTAACAGCTGTATCGTGTGCCTTGTTTGGGCTGTATCATAATCAATAAAACCACCCCAAATGACAAACAGGTAAGTTAGCTCCAGCTTTTCTTGCCTGCAGGTAGTGTTACGATAGCACTGTGCTCTCGGTGAAGTTCCCCAGGTTGAGGATGTCGTTGAGATCTTGGTAGTGGTTCTGTTTAATGCAGGTGGTCTTTTCTGTGTCTACACCTTTGACCATGTGTGACTGTTTCCAAGTGGCACCTCTTGCTAGGGGAATTGCTAGTGAATGAGCTTAACACCGGACCTTTAGAGAGTGCCAGACCAACTTCCAAAACATTGCAGGAAAATGTCCATTTCTGTATGCTCTTAGCAACACTGGTGATCTTTTAAAAACTTTTGCCTAAATGAAGGCAAAAAATGGACTGTTGTTCTTCAAGTGGTTGGTGGGATTGAGCATCATGTTATCTTATAGAATATCCCTTTCCGTACATTAATGAGGTGTGTTTGAAACTGTAACGTTGGAAGAAGTATGAGTACATTACTCACTAAGAACAGTGTGCACCCAATCAGAACACTGGGAATACTGGCCATGCTGTGGACACGTGGAGCTGAAGCCTAGGGGCCTGAGGAACAGAAGCACTGTGCATAGGGGGATCCCCAGGTGGGACTCCAAACACTGAACTGTGCTCAGAAGTCATGGGTTTCAGACACTCCAGCTTGGCTTGTGGGACTTCAGACCTGCCCCGCACTGCCCCTCTCAGCCTCAGGGTCTTCATCTGTAAAATATCTCATACCCAGGGTCCCGCCTCCTCCTACCTGTGCTCTCGGTGAAGTTCCCCAGGTTGAGGATGTCGTTGAGCTCTTGGTAGTGGTTCTGTTTAATGTAGGTAGTCTTTTCTGGTGTGTCCTGCAGCTGCATGGTGACCTCTTCCAAGTCTTTGTCCAGCTAGAAGACACAGGCTCCAGCTGAGTGAAAGCTCCTGCCCTGGCCCCGAGTAGGAAACTGAGTTTTCCCAACTCATTGCTATAATCTGGGGGCTCACAAATCTCTAAGAACTCCTGTCAGAGAACGTCTTGACTTGGGCGTCGCTGGACCCCATAGCCTGGGCCAGGTGGGCGCTAAACTCCTGTCAGATTCTGTCTAGTTTATGTCCCCCTAGTTCTTGTTGCAGCCCTAGTGACAGGAGACGGGGCTGCACCATCAGGACGAGGCGATGCTCTGGGGGGATGCGGTGGGCAGTGGCATCCCGGAGAGCTCCTGCACAAGGCAGAGGGCTCGAGTGGGAGGACGGGGCCCCGACGACCAGCCCTGTGGGAGGTACCTCTGTGATCTTCATTCGCAGGCGATGGTTTTCTGACTGCAGGCCCTCTAGGCGGGATGTGCTTGCTTGGTTCACGCTGGTGACTGAGGTGGAGGTTTTAGAATCTTCTTTCTTCTGATTCTGAGTGAACTGGAATCGTCTGTTCTGAGTTGCTGCATCTGGGTTTGTTCTCAGAGTGATGAGCTGAAAAGACAAAGGAGGGCTGAAAAGAGGACTCTGGGGTCCATACTTCCCCCATGTCCATCCAGCTGCTTCCAGGGGTCCTGTGCTGGAGGCAACATGGGACCCTGGGAACCACAGAGTCTGGCAGTCTGGAGCCCAGGCTCAGGCTTTCTCTGTCCTTTTGTGTGTGCACTTGGGCAGGCCCTTCCTCTTGCTGAGTCTTGGGTTTTTTCCTTGCTCCTAGATGTCTGGTCTCCTGACCCTGATTCCATGAGAGTCCCAGCCATCCTGCAGAACCCACCCAATGCCCCTTAGCCTCACTCCAACTGAGCCTCATACTGCCTTAGGCCTTACTCCACACAGAAAATAAAAACAGTTGTAGGCAACAGCTGTGAAGACAGTGTGCAAGCTTGTGCTTGTTAGAACCATGGCCACAGCCTCTGTGCACCAGGACCTCGTGGTTCAGAGGCAAGGAGCAGGGATGGAGAAGGGATCTTCACCAGGCCACAGTGCTCGCCATGCTGCTCTGGGCCTGGGCTCGGATCCCTGGAGGGTCTGTGGAAGGATGGTGAGGATAAAGGAAGTCTAGGGAGAAGGAATGGCAAAGGCAAACACAGGGAGGCCTGGGGCTCAGGGTGCTGACAGAAGGGCAGCTCTATGGTGGACAGAGTTCTTTGGGAGAGACAAAGAGATCCGATGGTCCTGGAAGGCAGTCCCATGTTGGGGACTCGATCCTGGAGCCAGGAATGCAGTGAAGAGCTATAGAGGGTGAAAAAGCAGAGTGACCCGATAAGAGCTGGGCTTAGAATCACCTCGCATCTTCTACAGGGTGGAGGGGAAGTCAGAGTGCAGGCAAAGAAGCTGTGGTGTTAACCTGGGGCCTGGGAAACTGTTGACAGCTAAAGGAAGGAGTGTATGCCAGAGACGTTCTAGAACAGAGCTGACACTGCCTTGCCCAGGAGGCCGCAGGACCTGTGGGACCTCCGTGGTCTCTCTCCCCCTTTTCTAAGGCAGATGCCCCCTAACTTGGGTCAGTGGCTTCTCAACTGTTTCTGTTTCCTGCTCCTCTTATTCTTGAAGGTCAGGTTTCCCTCTGCACAGATCAGCCTAGTGCAGGGGTCAAAGCCTTGGGTTCACCTGCCCACTGCTGGATAGGATAATGTTTGGAAAATCTCTCTCAGGTCAGCCCTTCAGATGAATGAAAAATATAAGTGGTTATTAAAAATGGCTACTCCTTTTGATCCACTGGTACTACTTCTGTGACTCCACCTTAAGGTTATAATTCAGTTCAGTTCAGTTCAGTCGGAAAATGTATTATGTAGGAAAAAAAGTTCATTTATAATATAAAAATCTGGAAGAAACTGTAATACTCAGCAATAAAGGATCAAGTGGATGAGTAAATTACAGTAACTGCCCTCAATTATGATTATAAACTGTGGGACAGTACAAAGGGCAGAAGTTAAAAAGGCAAACTACAAAGTGTACGATAATTGTAGTTATATCTGAAAAAGCGTCACTGCGTAAACCATTAAAAAAAAAAGACTGTTAATCAGAAATACTAACAGTAAAAAAAAACCAGACCATAATATTGACAGTGATTATTTTAGGGCAGCAGGACCATGTAAGATTTCTGAAAAGTCTGGTTTTGCTTTTCTGCATTTTCCAAACTTTCTGTGATGTGAATTGTGGTCATTATTTTTTTTTTTTAAAGTGCATAAAACTTTCAGAAAGTGGAAGAAGCATAGCAATCCCCTTGTGGCGGAGCCAGAGGCCAGAGGCCAGATGCCAGGGTGGCAAGGGCGGGGCTTGGTGGCGGCCGCCCCGTACCTTCGGCACGAACACCAGGCAGAGGGTGATGGTGCTGCAGAAGATGATGACCAGGGCCACGATGCAGAACTGCACGTTTGGCTGGTCCCGGGTCAGGAAGGAGACGGCCGCCCCGATGATGCACATGATCCCCACGTTGTAGACGCTCATCCCGATGTACTTGCTGTCGTTGAGCGCGGGGATGCTGACGTTTCGGGTCTCCCAAGCTAAGAAACAACCGAACAACTGGAACAGTGAACAGAGAGGGGAGATGGCTGTTAGCAGGTGGCGGCACGCGTTCCTGCTCTGAGAAGCTACTGAGCTGAGGGTTTTTCTGTTACTCCTGCCTCCGCTGCAGTGAGGACCAGCGGGATTGCTGCTGGCCAGGTCTTCTGGATCTCCCAGTCTGTCCCTACCTGTGGCCCTGGGTTGAGTCCTGCCTAGGAAATGCAGAGTGGGGTGTTATACTGTCTGTTCTCCTTTTACTTCCACCACTGGTTTACACACAGATTCGCAGGAGGCCACAGTGGGAAGGAATTTCAGACACGGTCTCAACCACATCCCCTCCCTTTACAGAGAGCTGAAAGGCCCAGAAAGGAGGATGGGACTTGCCCAAGGCCACAGAGCAGTGTAGTGACAAAGTGGACTGTGTCTCCAGACATTCAGGCTAGTCTTTCTTCTGTTAAACCAGGCAGAACTCATGTGTCTAGGACTTCTATTATCCTCCAGGGCACCTAGCCACCCACAGTAGTGAGACTCCATTTCCTAGCTGTCCTTGAAGCTAGGTATGGCATATGACGGGGTTCAAGACAGTGCCATGTAGGTAGAAGTGGTGTGTATACGCTCTGGGATGTGTCTTCAGAGGAGAAGGCTGTTCCTCTTCCCTCTTCTTAGTAGATGGAGTGGATGTGATGGCAGGAGCTTGAGCAGTCATCTTAGACCATAAAGTCATCTTAGACCATGATGTGGAAGCTATATGATGAAGGTGAGGGAGACAAGATCCAAAGGGCTCAGCTTCTAGGAGCCTCCACACCTTTTTGCTTACCTGAGAGGGAAATTATCTATTCTTAAACCACTATTATTGTGAGTTCTCTGTCACTTGCAGTTCTGAAAAGTGAAAGTGTTAGTCACTGAGTTCTGTCTGACTCTCTGTGACCCCATGGGCTGTAGCCTTCCAGCCTTCTTTGTCCATGGGCTTCTCCAGGCAAGAATTCTGGGGTGGGTTGCCATTCCATTCTCCAGGAGATCTTCCCAATCCAGGGATCGCACCCAAGTCTCCTGCATTGCAGGCAGATTCTTTACCATTTGAGCCACCAGGGAAGCCCTCACTTAAAGCTCTATTCCTGACCAGTACATTTCCAACAGAAATGAACAGGATAGAAGTCAAATGTGATCTGGAGTAGGATGTGCTCTGAAGTAGGCTCATCCCAATGTGCTTGCTTTCATTGAGCACGGGGATGCTGATGTTTCAGGTCTCCCAGGCTAAGAAACAACCGAACAACTAGAACAGTGAACAGAAAGGAGAGATGGCCGAGGGTTTAGCCTCCCCTCTGAGGGTTGTCTGAGGGGAGGGCAGGTTGCAGAGAAAGTGCAGATGGGGTGCTGGGCAGAACGCTGATGTGGGCGGGAGAGCTGACCACAGCTGTTGAATGGTGCAGGGGCCTCGGCTAGGGTCCATCCCCTCCAGGAGGCCAGCCTACAAAGGGTTCCTTTCCCTCTGGCTTTATCACTGAAGAAGTCTGGGCATCCAACAGCTGCATGAACTAGTTAACATCATCCCAAGGGCCTACACTATCTCACAGGGCTTCTATCCGGATGAAATGAGAGGATGGATGTGAAGGCATTTCATAAGCTGGTATATCCATTATAAGTTAATAATTATTTTGTCATTTGTATTTTTACAACTGTAGTTGTTTTCCTCTCCTCTAGGTGTGTTATCTCACAGACCGTTTAGTTGTTATTTTTAATTCCAATCAGAATGGGAACCAGAAGCCCAGGAAGCAGATACTGAGAGAGGGAAGGAAGCCACATTGCTGAACGCCTGCTTCATTCTGGTTCCTTCAGTCCTACAGCTGGGTATGGCTATCTGCATCCTAGAGGGGAGGAAGCAGAGGCTGGGCAAGTCTGCAGACCTGCCTGGGTTCTTTCGGCAATGTGTAGCAGGCCTGGATGGGTGTCTGGGTACCTCCTCTCTGCCACAGAGGCAGATGGTGGCTTAACTTTGCTGTGGAAGGATCTGAGGGTGTAGTAGCCACTGCCCTGACCCTGAATGTATTAGGGGCAGGTGTGTTTTGCACAGGATGTGGAGAGAAGATTCAAGGGTCAACCCAGGATACGGTCGGGTGGAACTGCCCTTTCAAGTCCTTCCCAACCTTAAAATTTGACAGTCGTGTGAGGTGGGCTTGGTATGTGATCTTTATATAACAGATGAATGGAGTGGAAAGAGTACTGGGTTTGGAGGTTACCAGGGGGCCGCCAGCAAACCCTTGAACATGTCTGAGCCTGACTTTCTGCGTCTGCAAATGGAGGTGATTCCACCCACCTCCCACGGGATATGAACATGCATTGGATGTCAACAGACTGCTGTCAAGGAGCAGGACAGTGACAGCTGGGAGGCACACTCACAGGTTTGGGGGTTATTCTGCCACTTAACAGCGCAGTGACCTTGGGCAAACGGAGCCTCAACGTCCTCATCAGTGAAATGGGGATATTATTTGTATGTATCTTATATGGTTGCTGTGGGATTGAAGTGGTATGTGCCGGGCACTGAGAATGGCAGAGAGCAAGTGCTCAGTCCTGGGGGTTCTGTTTACTTCTGTGTTCACGGAGACCCCTAGGAGAGGGAGCTCTGCCAGAGAAACATCTCCCCTACTATGCCTGTAGCTCTGCACCTACCATGAGAAGCCCCTTATAGGCATAGACGATGCCAAGCCAGATGGTCATGTGGGTGTTCTCACAGTGCTCCAGGAGAGGCCGGATGGAGATGTCCCGTCCTGCTGGGTCCGGCTGTGTGAAGAGAAAACAAACTCAGGGATGGCACTGGACACCCTCCTAACAGGTAGGTCCCTGTTGCGTAGCCCATTTCCATCCCATGAGCCACACCCAGTGCTAGCATCCAGGAGGCCTTTTGAACTCCATCTCTTGTGTTCCATGGGGCTCAGCCCTCAACCAGCATTGACTGCTTTCTGTTTGTTGGTTGTGATTAGCTCTAAACTTCAGTTATCTGAGTTTTTTATGCCTTTCTGACTTGAATCAGAGCGAAGAGAGTAGGGACTGGGTCACTTCTGAGCCCATAGTACATAGCATAAGACCTGGCCCAGAGCAGGCATCCATCCATAACGTGTTAAAAGAGTGAAAGCAAGAATGAGGCACAGAGCCAGGGTGGGAGGCTTCAGGTTTCTCTGGAATTAATTTGGGTAGTTGGAAATACAGTGTCTGGTGGCTAGTCCAAGCATGGGGCCTGCCAAACCCCTTGAAGGAGATCCTCTTGCCACCACCTCCATGGAGGAAGCAGTGGTAGCAGCCATGTTATGTACCACATGACGCACTCTGGGCCAGAGCTGATTTTACAAGGGGTAGACCCCTGAACTCAGGCAGCCAGTCCAGAGGCTTGTCAGAGACCTATGCACTTTCCTAGTGCACAGTGCTCTGCCTCAGAGGGGTGGTAGAGAGGATTCAACCCAAGCGTCCTTCTCTGAGCAAAGTGAACTGAGAAACTCCAGGAGAGAATCAGCCAGATGGTGGTAAGAGGAGAAAAATACAACCAGAGAATGAAAAAATATAAACCGTACATATATTTTTAGTGAGCCATTTGAGAGTTAAGTTTCAGACATCATGGCCCTTCTTCATCCCTAAATAGCATGTATTTCCTAAGAACAAAAAGATTCTCTTATATAACCACATACCTACCAAATTCAGGAAATGTAATATTGATACAGTGTATTATCTAGTATACTACCTATTTTTTAATTTTGCTGATTGGTCCAGTAATGTCCTTTTAGGACCCAGTCAAGGACCATGTGTTACATTTACTTATTGTGTCTGTAGTCAGCCTTGGAACCAGCCCTTTCTCCTTCAATCTCAAGACCTCAGGAAGCCTAAAAATAAACCCACATACAACTACAATCCATTAATCTTTGACAAAGGAGGCAAAAATATAGGAAAAGACAGTCTATTCAGCAGTGGTGCTGGGAAGGTTAGCTGTATGTAAAACAATCAAGTTAGAACACACCCTCACACCATGCACACAAAAAAACCAAAATGGCTCAAGACTTAAAACGTAAGATACGACACCATAAAACTCGAAGCGAGCATAGGCAAACCATTCTCTGACATAAATCATGTCAATGTTTTCTTAGTCTCTCAAGGCAGTAGAAATGAAAACAAAAATAAACAAGACCTAGTTAAGCTTAAAATCTTTTGCACAGCCAAAGAAGCTATTAAAAAAAAAAAAAGCCAGGAAATTTGTGGAGATCCAGTGGTTAAGACTCTGCACTTCACTGCAGGATGCACAGGTTTGATCCTTGGTCAAGATCCTGCATGCCCTGTGGTGCAGGCCAATACCCAAAGAAGCAACAACAAAAACCCCAGAACAGTCTGTGGAATGGGCAAAAATATCTGCAAATGAGGCTACCAACAAGGGCTTAATATCCAAAATATATAAACAGTTCATACATATGATTCAAAAACAACGAAAAACCTCCAAACCGAATCAAAAAATTGGTAGAAGACCTTAATAGACATTTCTCCAAAGAAGACATATAGATGGCCAACAGGCACACGAAAAGATGCTCAACATCACTGATTATTAGAGAAATGCAAATCAGAACTGCAATGCGGTACCACCTTATACTGATCAGTATGACCATCATTAAAAAGTCTACAAATAACAAATGCTGGGGAGAGTGCAGAGAAATGGGAACCCTCCTACACTGGGAATGTGAATTGGTGCATCCACTATGGAAAACGGTATGGTGGTCCCTCAGAAAATTAAAAATAGCATTACTGTATGATCCAACAGTCCCACTCCTGAGCATTCAAAAAGATACATGCACTCATATTCACAGCAGCACTATTCACAATAGCCAAGACATGGAAACAACCTAAATGTCCAATGATGGATGATTGGGTAAAGAAGATACATATATACAGTGGAATATGGATGATTGGATAAAGAAGATACATAGATACAGTGGAATACTACCCATAAAAAAGAAGGAAATAATGCAGCAACATGGATGCAACTAGAAATTATCATTCTTGGTGAAATGAGGCAGAAAGAGAAAGACAAATACCGTATGATATCATTTACATGTGGGATCTAAAATATGGCACAAATGAATGTATCTACAAAACAGACACACAGACATGGAGACCAGACTTACGGCTGCCAAGGAGGAGGGTAGGGGAGAGGGATGGACAGGGAGTTTGGGGCTGGGAGATGCAAACTATTAAATTTAGAATGGATAAACAACAAGGTCCTGTTGGATAGCACAGAGAACTATATTCCAGTCTCCTAGGATAAACCATAATGGGAAAGAACATTTAAAAAGTATGCATATAACTGAGTCACTTCACTGTACAGCAGAGACTGGCACAGCACCGTAAATAAGCTATACTTCAATATAAAAGAGACCTCAGTCCACGTCAGTCTTTCATATCATTGGCATTTCTGAAGATTCCAGGTTATTCTGTAGAATGTCCTTCCATTTGGGTTTGTCTGAATGTGCTTTCATGACCAAATTCTAGTTATACATTCTTGGCAGGAATCCTAGGTAAGTGATGTTCTCATCGATTTGGTGTTTCACATCAGGGTCACTTTATGACACCTTGTCCCATTCTTGGTGATGTTTGTGATCATTTGGTTAAGATGATGTCTACCAGATCTCTCCACTTCAGAGGTACCTATTTCCCTCTTGTAATTAATAAATAATCTGTGGGAGATACTTTTGAGATTGTGTGAGTATCCTGTTCCCCCACAAACATTAACTCAGTGGTTGCAGCTTCCATTCATGATTCCTATTTTGAGTCATATTACTTTGGTGGCTGCAAAATGGTGATTTTCTAACTATCATTCCACTTAAGTTGGAATATACTGTTAATAAGATATTTCTGTTAATAAGATATTTGGCAATATACTGTTAATAAGATACTTCCTTTCCTGCCACTCATTCATGTATATCAGTATAGACTTATGCTCTTTTTAGATTCAGTGTCTTATAATCCATTACTGTTATTCATTTGGTTTGAAAATTTCCAGATTTGGCCAGTAGGAAACCCCTTCATGCTGCTTCCTGTGGTTTTTCAACATGTCCTCATAGTTTTTTGGGAGCATGTTCCTACTTCTAGGCACAAGATGTTCCAGGCTCTCCTTGTATTCTCCTTGCTCTAGTCTTGGAATCAGCCATTTTCCTGAGGAGTTCTGGTTCTTTTTAGCAGAGAATAGTATTTAGAAACATATCTGGATACTTGATGTGCTCACTGTTCCTGGGCTATCATTACTTCTACACCCTTTTATCTGTCTTTCTATCTGTCTATCCATCCATCCACCCACCATCACTCTAGCTATCTCTTCATCATCTATCTATAGGTATAAATAAAACCCAATACCACTGCTTCTTGCTTACTCTCCCCCATTCCATATTTGCATTTTTATTCTCCCACAGTGAGATCCCAGGTTTCTAGCTACATCAAGATATTCACCCATTTTCTCAGTTCTATAACAGACACAAAATAGTTTCAAAATTGCTACATCCACACACTACCAATAACAAATTTACTGTGCTAAAGATTTCCCTGTAAATTTGTTTGTCTGAAGCACAGATCCCACTGAGGATATCTCATCAAAGAACTGTGTTCTGGATGTTGCCTTTTAAGGCCCATGATAAAGCCCCACTTCTGAGGGTGAAAAGTACGCACCCCCCCCCCCCCAGGGTCAGTCACAAGGAAGAAGGGGCATGTTGGTGGGATTCAGGGATGGGAAAGGTCTTGGTCAGGTGTAGGATGGAAACCCTATTTCTCTTAGCCTTGCTCACTAGATTTGACCTTCAAGGTATGCCATTGTCTGGGTACCTGGGGAAAGATGATGCTCCCACATGGATGCAGGAAGAGCTAGGAGGGATGGGGCCAGTGGACTCAGGCCATTTTGTAACTAGATCATCCAGGGCATGCTCTCAGGAAGAGTCCCCTTTCATTGTCCCAAGCCACAGAAAGCCTCAGCTTAGCCCCTGCAGTGGTGGCCGTGGGGAAACACCCCAGGGTAAGGTGGTCCCCAGGACCACAGAGATGCTAGGTCTAGAGATTTCCTCTCCTCTGCTACCGACCCAGATTCTAAGAGTGGCAGGGGCTTCTTGATGTCCTTTCAGTGTTTAACTGGGGAGACTGGGAAAGGAGTTGGTCCCAAGGTCAGCAGTGACCTCGTGGCACAAGTGGGTTTTCTCCAATGTCTGACAACTAGGCACACCTCAGAATGCAGAAGCACAGGCCCATTACAGTCTTGCGTGAACAGCAAGCCCATTAATGATGGTTGGGTCTGTTGTTCTACAATGAAAGGTGATAATTTATGATGAACTCTTAGATTCTGGGTAGAAAGGACTGATTCTGTCATTCTCCATTGTTCAATGTAATGAACAGTCCATTCATGGGGAGCTGACAATAACTGCTTGGCTTATATACCCCCACGGACAGAGCCCCTTCCTTCCACTCTTGGTGAGATGGCTGCACAGTTTTTTTTTTTCATTGAACCAGAACCTTCTCCTATACCTCCCATCACTGACAGCAAGCTCTCTCCTGTGTGTGCATGCTCTTCCGCAGGAGGGCAAGATCTAAAGTGAAGCATGTATCGCCTCTCCCCGCAACTTGGCCTGGTCCTCCTAAACTGCTTGAATTTACCTTTGATCGGCAAACCTAGAACTGAGCTCAACACTTCAGGTGGTATTAAGCACCCTTGCTCCAGATCTCCTTGGCTTTCTAAATAACTGCCTTCCATTGGTGATTCACGTATTCCTTATGGTTAGGACCCCCTAGGTGGAGGCTTCTCTAGTAGTCCAGTGGTGAAGGCGCCATGCTCCCAATGCAGGGCACCTGTGTTTGACCCCTGGTCAGGGAACTAGATCCCACATGCCGCAACTAAGAGTTCACATGCCACATGAAGATCAAAGATCCTGCCTGCCTCAGCTGAGACCCAGCCCAGCCAAATAAATCGTATCTTTTAAAAAGACCCCATAGGTAGTTTTCATGGGACTGCAGCTAGCTCTGTCTTTTCCCTTTGGCAACTGACATTCCAGCCTCATTACCCTTTGCCTTGTTAGTAACCCTCTCCTCATGCCCTCCATCCTGGTCTGCTCTGGCCTCTTCAAATCCTGAAATCCAAATTCTTATATCTGGTCTTTCAGTCCCCCATTCACCCCATTAACCACAAGCACAGCCTTGCCTGCAGAGGTGGGAGGGAAGCAAAGAAACAAGGTCTGCCTGGAGTTCGAGGGTCATGGTTGGTAGAAATGGTTCTACTCCATCTCCCAGCATTCAGGCACTGCAGCAATAAGCCACATGTACCTGCTGGCCATCAGTGTCTCTCTCACACAGCCCCATGTCTGTGCACACTGGTCACAGATCAGTGATCTGGGGTGGTTAATTAATGAGTGATGAAGCTTCTGTATTCACGGGGCTGGAGGACAGGGAGTCTGCATACAAAGTCAAATGAGCCCTGCATTGAGTCTCAAAGCAAACTATAAGAGCCATGCCCTTTCCTGTATGATCCATCCTGACAGTGCCTGGGGCTGGAGTTCAGAATGCTCTGAGCGGTCACACACACATTCCTGACCAGGCAACGGTAGAAGGCGGGGAACCTGGACCACTACCCGAGTGCTTAGTTGGTGTCATTGTCGTGCACCAAAGCGCCACTAGAGGGCGCCAAAGAGCCGTGTGGAGGGTCCACCTGGCAGCTGAGGAACACCCTCTGCTGGGCGTATAGAGCTGCTTCTGAGGCTCCGTGGGGCCACACGTGGTGAGCTGTCAGTAGCATCCTGTGCTGTTTGAGAAGGCACTCAACTGGCCTTAAATGAGGCCAGATTTCAGGCACATTGGAGGAGCTACCCCTCTACCCTAACCCCCCACTTTGGGGCAGTGGGTGAAGCAGAGTTGGGGGAATATGGTGGGATACTGAGGAAGGAGGGGTCAGAGGGCCCAGGCTGTACCTGACCGTGGCATTCCCCCTGCTTCTAGTGGGCTGGCCGTGGTGGGCAGCACCAGGGAGCACAGGGCATTGACCCCTGGGATCTGGTGTCAGGGCCTGAGCCAGGATTTCAGGCCCACTTCTCTGTACAGCTGTGGACTGTGTTATTTCCACTGGCCTAAGACTGTTTCCCTTTCCCCAGATGACTGGCCTATAGGAACTTCCAGCTTGCTTTTTCCTCTTTTTTATTTTCCTTCCTTCCTTGTTGTTCACCTGGGCAATTTCCTAAGTAATCATTTATTCATTCATTGCATAACTGTTAAGTACTACACTGCCATCTTCCAGGTAACTGTATTGGGCATGGGGAAGGCAGGACTGATGAGAGCCATGTCCTCAGGGGCTTCCATTCTAGTAAGATCAGGACAGTTTCATGAGAGATGACCTCAGAGGGGAATGGGCTGGCCTCAGCCAGTAATAGCCACCCTAACACCTAGAGCTGCCTTGTCATGAGTGACAAGTGTGCTAGTTGTGAACCTGTGAGCTCTATACATGTTATCTTTTGAAGGTGCATAAGAGCCTAACAAGGTGTTAACCTCATTTTACATGAGGAAGCATGCACCAAGAGGTGAAGAAACTTGCCCTAAATCTCTAGCTATTAAGTGTCAGAGCTGAGATTCAAATCCAGGTTTGTCTGATTCCCAAACCAATGTTTGTTGTTTCTTCTCTGTGTGTGTCCCCTAACCGGCCCTGCCTCATATTCCAAGGAGACCGTGGGTCTAAACCTGTTCTCTAGACTGTGAGGTACTGCTCAGGGAGAAATGGCTTAATTGCTAAACATTCAACAGGGGCCTCCCTGAAGCCCCTGGAGCTCTGGGAAGGCTGTGCTTTGGTGCTGTGAGAAATCAAGCTGATAAAATGCTCTTTCTGCCTGACAGGGCGCAGGGCCCAGCAGAGCGGCCACGCCTGTCTGTGATGGCCGGAGGCTGCACGTGCTCACACCTGACTCTTGGTCCGGCCTCTGCTCAGCAGGAGGCAGGCAGACGCTGCCTGGGAAAGCCTCCCCCATCTGTTCAGTGAAAGGAGAGCAGCTGGCCTGAGAGTCCCTCTGCATGATGCAATTATTCACAATGTAGGTCAGTGGCCCCTACAAACATCCGGCTTTGTCAGGCTGCACAAGTGGACCAGCAAGAGTCTGAGCATGGCTTGAAACCTTGAGGCCTGAAAGGTCAAAGGGCTGGGTCCTGCTATAGACTCACTGGGTGATCTTGGGCAAGTCCTCGCCTTTTTCTTTGACCTCAGTTTCCCATCTGCAAATGAGCCCAGTGGTTAATTTACAGTATAGTTAATGTAAGCCTGAGTAACTGAGAGATGACTCTATTTGTCTTACACCTCACAAGTGTATTTGTCCTACATCCACTCGTTCAGAATTGACTTGGCCAGTAGTTCTCCTGTGCCTGCTGTGTACCGCGCACTGTGCTGGATGCCGGGGTCTGGCTGTATAAGGATGCTTGCCTTCTTGGAGTGTGCATCCCTGGGAGGGCACAGCAATATGACGAACCACAGGGCACAGGTACAAGTAGGGGGTGGGGGTGTTCCTGAAGAGAACTACAAGGCTCTGATGGCTACTAGCCAGAGGACCCACTTCAGATCAGGTTGTCAGGGAATACTCTTCTGGAGTGGCGACATTTAGTTTGAGACCTGAATGGTGGAAAGACCAGTCAAGTGAAACCCTTGGGGGAGAGCATTCCTGGGAAAGGGAACAGCAAGGTGGCAAGACCTGAAATGGCAGACTTTGGCATGTTTTAGGAACCAAAAGGAGGCTGGTGTGGCTGGAGTGTAATAAGTGAGGGGCCAGCATTGCTCCTCACTCCTTATATAACGTGCACACAAACCACCCCAGGGGCTTGTTAAAGTGCAGACGGCTCAGGAGTCTGGGCGGGATGAATCTCAGTAGCTCCCAGGGATGCTTGATGCTGCTGGTCCAGGACTGGCCTTTGGGCAGCAAGGCCTCAAAGGATCTTAAGCAACAGGATGACATCTGGTCCTCAGCTTAGCAGGCCTGTGGTTAAGAATGCAGACTCCTTGAAAAGGGAGCCCTCCTACACTGTTGGTGGGCATGTGAGTGGGTGCAGCCACTGTGCAGAACAGTGTGGAGGCCCCTCAGAAAACTAAAAACAGAATTACCGTATGATCCAGCAACCCCGCTCCTGTCCTGATACCCAGACAAAAGTAGAATTCAAAAAGATACGTGCACCTCTATGGTCATAGCAGCACTATTCACAATAGCCAAGACACGGACACTACCTAAACGTCCACTGACAGGTGAATGGATAAAGAAGAATGTGGTACGGATATATACCACGAGTACTACTCAGCCATAAAAAAGGAAGCAGTGCCATTTGCAGCAACGTGGATACAACTAGAGATGATCAGACCAAGTGGAGTGAGTCAGAAAGACAAGTGACACCTGATATCACTTACACGTGGAATTAAAATATGGCACAAAGGAACCCATCTATGAAACAGAGAGACAGGGGGTTGCAACAGGGGGAGGGGGTTGATGGAAGGATTGAGTGGGGTTTGGGGTTAGCAGATATAAGCTTTAATATATAGGATGGATAAACAACAAGGCCCTACTGTGTAGCACAGGGAACTATATTCAATATCCTATGATAAACCACAATGGAAAAGAATATATAAAAATGTATGTATACATGTAACTGAATCACTTTGCTGTCAGAATTAACACAACATTATAAATCAAATATAGTTCAATTGAAAAAAAGTACAGACTCCTTTTGTCACTCACACGCCTAACACAGAGTGACAGCCAAGCACAAGGGCAGACTTGTCATTGCATGTCTGCGTGTTCAGACCCTGGGGAGGGAGGGTGAGGAGCCCGGCTAGGGGGCATGAAGGGTGCCATGTGCGTTCCCTGTGATTGCGGGGCCCTTGGCTCTGGTCTCAGACCTTTCAGGCTGCCACTGCTGTAGGTAGCTCAGCTTCCCAAGCCCCACCTGGCTAGAGCTTCTTTAAAGGAGGGGGTTCATCCCACCTTTTGACAAGCTCCCAGAAGCTGGCTTTTTGTCTCTTTTTAAATTTTAATTTCAAAGCTGATTTTTGAAATATATGATAAAATTGGTAGGTTTCTCTCCTGGAGGTGTGTGTAAAAATGTGAGTTTGAGTGTGTGTGGCAGGGAGAGGTGGGAGCATGTCTGATGCTTCTGGGCTGCATTTCAGTCTTGAGATGCTTCTCTTGTCCTGGGAAGGCATGTGAGTCAGCACTGCCTCTTTTAGGGGAAGATGGTGGGGTGGGGTGGGGTGGGGTGGGGGTCCCACCAAGGAAGCCAAGGCAGGGAGAGAGGGGCTACTGGGCTCAGATCCCAAGTCCATCCCTTGCTAGCTGTGTGACTGTGAACACGTCTCTAAGCCTTTCTGAGCCGTGATTTCCTCGTCTGCAAACTCCCAGGTTTGGCACAGTGATCAAAAGTGGTAACTAGCATGTTTAGCAGGCTTTTGAAACTGGAAAGCCTGCTCCTTATATGTAAACCATCATCATTATCTCCCACTGCAGAGAGCCACAGAGCGCTGGAGCCAGGAGGAAACTTCCAGACTTCTCTGGGGCCAGCTGCTTATCTCAACAGCAGCAGCCCCACATCTCCAAGGCAGCAAAGCTCTAAGCTGTCATTTCAAGGTAAGATTTTCTTTTTAGACTGTTTGATTATGAGTTTAGGTGGATTTTTTCAGAATCCCAGATCCAGAAGGGACCTGTGAGATCACCCACAAGGGTTTCTCTCTGGGGGCACTTCCGGCAATTATTTCCATGTGATCCTTTGTCATGAGGGACTGTCCTGTTCAGTGCAGGGCACTCAGAACCTCTGGTCTCTCAGCACTGAATGCCAGGAATGTCCTCTGGTCACCATGGCAGCCAAAATCTCCCTTCCCAGGCTTCCTCACTTTTAAAACACTAAAGGGATTATGTTCTAGTCCAATTCTTTCTACAGACGGAAAAACAGGCCCAGAAAAGGACTCCTAGCAGGTGGGTGACTGACTGGAGACACAGGCGCAGATCAAGGTCAGGTCCTGACCTTGATCCCATGTCCTGTGCTGCACAGCCTCGTGGGCTGCTCACCAGCCAACACGTATTGGAATGTACCATTCCCAGGCGCCAGTCATGGCCAAGTCAGCCCCTGGAGCTGGCCTGAGGGCCAACCTCTGGCTTTTGGACTTATCCAGCCTGCTGGTACTATGCACCCTTGCTCAGGTGTGCCTGGGGCCCAGAGTGGCTCGCCCTATCCTCACTGGCCCTACCTGCCTGGAGTCCTGCTTTGTGGAGGGGAGATGAAGTGGGGGAGGTGGCTGGGGCCTGGCTGGGGAAGGCAAGCAGCCTGGGCTCAGCGTTGGAATGCCAGTGGACCAGCATCCCTGCCCAGTCCTGTTCAGAGAGGCATCCTGGGTTTGACCTTGGAATCTAGCAGGAAATTCTGTGGTCATGTAAGAGTCATAGCTGAGGTGAGAGTTATCTTGGGGAAGTTAAGGGCTGACAAGTGCAATAATAGGTTCCAACATTTCTAGTCACAGCTCATACATGCATTCATATTAAGGTCTCTCTTTGATTTTGACCTCGGGAGCCAGGAACTTTATACCCATGTTACAGGTGAGGACACTGAAGCTCAAAGAAGACAAGAGACTTGCTTATGGTGACAGAGGAAGTCAGAGGCAAAGCCAAGCCAGACCTCTGTCCTGCAAAGCAGGTGGGGGCAGCTCGGCTTCTGTGGCTTGGTTCTGCTCCCCTTCCTGTGGATACAGGCCTGCGGGGGGTGCCCCTGCTCTCTGTAGGCCTTTGTCTGAGGCCTCGGGCAAGCTCAGAGCAGAAAAACTCCCAAATGTTGCTGCTGAACGCAAAGCCAAGAGGTGCTTGAGAGGGCCTGGGGGCTTCCACAAGGCACTCTGTGAATGGGTAATGGTGCCGCTGCCCCGCTTTACTTCACGGTCTGCAGCGCCCTCCCGGCACAGGGGTAGGGCGTCACATACTTCAGCGGGCCCGACCGTGCTGGGTAGTGAGAGACCAGGGCCCAAACTGGCACTTCCCCAGAAGAAATGATGACCCAGTGCTGAGGACAGGGATGTGGCCCCACACTCCTCAAGAGAGAGTCACCAGGGAATGGCTGGGCCCTGGGTGGGAGCCTTCCTCGGCCCTAGGGCAGAGACACTCGTGCCCCTCAGGCAGGTGTGAACTTCACCTCTACAGCATTTAATCTTTTCAGACTTCATAGTCAGTGTTTAAACCTCAGGTGATTCTGGCCTCTTTTGGAAATGAGAGGCTCGGCAGCACAGGACCTGTCTGTGTGTATGTCACTGCTCCTGAGCTGGGCCTGTCTCCACCCTCCCATATCCTGGCCAGCACAGCTCCAGTATTCATTACAGAATCAAACAAACACTTGGAAGGGATTATAATTCTAAGGGCATATTTGAAGCAAGTGTGACAGCTGTTCTTTCTTAAGTTGGTAAAAGAACTGGAGAGAGAGAGAGAGGTGGTTGAAAGCAACTGATGTGGGTGAAGACAGGTGGACTTCACTGTTGGAGAAATCACCACTGTCTTAGCAGCTGGAGGAGAATTCCCTTTGAGGGAGCAGAGACTTTGGTGGAAAGCGCTGGCTCTGGGAAGGTGAGCGCCATGGGCACCAAGGGTTCAGAGGAGGCCAGAGGCACTGCAGGAGCCAAGAAAGGGATTGGCTGGCTCCTGGGAGAGAGGACTGAGGAGGAGACAGGCGGCTGGGCCACCATGTTCCTCCCCCACAGACTTGTGCAGCTTTAGAAAGTTCTACTAAAATGCAGGAGTTTGGTTGGTGAGAGAGGAACACTGAGGGACCTGGCAAAAGGGCCTGAGACTTGCCCTGGGTTCTGTGGGATGAAAGAGAGATGGCATCCATGACCTAGGAGCTGGACTGGGCCTACCAGAAAGCTGGGAAAGAGCCACAGTCTCTGGTGGGCTTGGGATGTCCCTAGGCTCCCTCACCTTGGGGGTGGAGGCAGTTCTTCCCAGCCTACCCTGGAATATGTGGAACTATGGGTTAACTGTTCCCATGATCACCTGGTTTGTGTGGAATCGGTGTTGAGTAGAAAGGTCTGCAGGCCCACTGTGGGCAGGCAAGCCCTTCCCCTCTGAGTGCCAACACTTGGTGATTCTGCAGTGGCAACACCAGACAGGAGGCACACTGCCCGGCTTGGTGGCCTGGAATCTGGCGTGCGCCCCTGTTCAGCAGGACTGGGACTCCTAGACCCTCATGCTCTAGCCTGCTGGGGCCCCGATGTTTCCCAGGAGGTGCATGAGGACCACGAGTGCCTGCATGCCCTCCACCCTGAGAGAACAGCCTACTTCCTTGTGGTCCTAGGATGGGCCTGGCCCACCGCAGCTGGATGTCCAGGCCTCGGCGAGGGGTGGGGGAGTGGGGCAGGGGTGAGTAGAACAATGGAAGGAGAGCAGACAGAAGAGAAGGGAACCCCGTGTCCCCCAGACGCTGATGCGGTACAGCGAGACTCTGAAACGCTGAAATCTAAGCCCCGAGAATGAACAAGAGCTTCACGAGGCAACAGCCGCCCAATTTCTCTGTTGCACTGACTGATAAGTGATGAGGGCAGGACACCCTCTCCCGCCTTCCCCGCCACGCTTCCTGCTCCCTGACGGCTTCTCTCCTGTGAGTTACTCTGCTGCTCTGCCCCAGCCTGGTCCAAAGCTCCTTCCTGCTTTCTGCTTCCCAGGGGGTCTGGCCCCTCTCTCTGGCCTCCAGTGGAGTTTTCTGAAAGGCTTCTTGTACCCCATCCACATTCCCTACCTCTTGCCTTGAGCAGGACTCCCCACGGATCCACACCTCCTCATGGCCAAAGGCAGGGGACACTGTTTGGTTCTGACTCTCATTTCCAGGCTGGGTCCTCTCAGGGTTCTTGGCACTCCTTGGCTTAGCTCCCTGCTCTCACACCCTCCACCTGCTGATCAGCCCCCTACCCCTTCTACTGAGCCTTTCCCAGCCTGAATTCATCACTTTCTCCGTATGCCTTCATTCCTGTTCCTCCCGGGTTTGCTGGCTCTGAAAGCCGTCTCCATACCTGCCCAGGTCAGACCAGAACCTGGGCCGCTTTCCAGGACCTCCCAACTCTCCTGTGCCATTTACCTTCCCCTGTCTCCGCCTTCCCTGCCCCAGCTCTCCCTTTGTGCTGCTTCCAGAGTGATCTTCCACACAAAGTTAATGCCATGTTCAGAGAGCTTCAGCGGCTCCTCAGACCTCAGCAAAGTCACCCAGACCCTGAACCCGGCATGGTGACCCTCTGCAATCAGACCCGGCATATCTGTCCAGCCCTGACTCCTGTCTCCCAGCCTCATCCATGGCCCAGTCCCATAATCTCCCTCCTGGTCCTTTGTTGAGCCATCTCCTTGTCCTGTGCTGCCCTTCCTTCACCCCGTTCCTCCATCTCTGAAATCTTCCCAGGTCTTCTCACCCCAAGCCTGCCCCTCCAAGGCCCCAGTGCTTCTGGCCTCTCTTCGGGGAGGACTATGGCCTCGTGGTAGAGTGGACTTCTTCCTCCCCCTACCTGCCCCCCGATCCCCTCCATCACTTGTACTTCCTGTCCCCTGACACGTGCTAACTACTCACGGTGCACCAGATTCTGGCCTAAGTCTCACTTCCTCTAAACTGTCACCATGGGAGCGAACCCCAGTACACCCCCCATTTTAGGGGGTGCTGGATAGGGCTTGCAGAGGCTGAACCATGGGCTCAAGATTACACAGGCATTCAGTGACAGCTGAGACTTGAATCTGGGTCTGCCTAACTTCCCAAACCTTTGCTTTAGATGCCAATCCAGAGATACCTGTAGTGGTGCCTGTTCCTGGTACGCCAGTAATGCATTACAGATGTCCCAGGACAGTGTTCTCATGTCTCGGGGTGCAGGGCTGGGGCCAAGCATCTCCAGCCACAAGCAGACTGGGCCACCCAGGTCCCATGAGAATCATGTATCACAGTGTGAAAAAAGGATGGAAAACCCTGCCCTAAACTAGACTTGGTTTTGGGCCTTAGTTGGCCCAAGGCAGTTCACTCACCCTGTAATTTCAGCCTGGCCTGGGAATACCCCCTGAAGCTTCCCTCCTACATCCTACCTCTAGGCCAGCACCCCCCAGGCCAAAGGATCTCCATGTGTGGGTAACTGTCCCTGGCCTGGGATAAGATCGGTGGCCCCAGAAGTGAATGGAGCTTCCAGGGGGTGCTGCCCAGCTCAGCCCTTGGCCAGAGAGGCCTCTTGCCTGCCCAGCCTTCAGACCTCCTAAGCTCAGACCTCAAGGCAGTTGAGTGGCCCTGCTCAGCCCTGGCCTTGCCCCTGAGTGAGGGTCTGGCCCGGGTCTGTTACATCCTCACTCCGAGCCCCAGGTTCTCCTTTGGGATGTGCTGGAGTCACCTGCTTTGCGAGTTGTTCTGAGCATCAAGCAAGAGCATGAGATGAAGGGCTAAAAGCACAGACACAGCCCCTTGGTAACACATGCAAGAACAATGCATCTATTTCATTTGTCTGTTGCCATTCAAGGAAGCAAGCGTACTGGGAGCCCCAAAAGGTGGCAGAGATTGCTTCAGAATAGGAGGGACTCTCCGGGCAGCAGCGGGCCTGGAGCGTGTGCATGACCCTTCTTTCCTCTGCAGGGCTCCTTTTCTGGGGCAGGTTCCTCTTCCCTGTCAGAGCTTTCTCCTCTGCACCAGTGTGGGGTTTCCAAGGTGAACAGGATGCTCCAGTTCACTGTAACTATAAAGCTGTGCTCCATGTGTCTTTCACAGCCAAAAGCAACAAACAGAAGTCTTCTGAGGTCATGCTATTCTGGTTTGTAATCACACAACTTCTGGGCTCAGATACACTCAAGTGTCTTCTTTTGCCTCCTTTCCGTAGTGTGCAGTCCCTGCCAAAAACTTGCCCAACCTTTCTTTGCACAACTCTGGTGATGAGACACTCACTACCCTCTCTGGAAGCCCGGTGAATTTCTGGGGCAGATGGAAAGGTGAATGTTCTTCCTCATCCTGAGCTGAAGCCTGTGTCCCCGGAAGTGCCCCCGCTGACCTTGGCTCTTCCCTCTGGGGCCCTGCAGATCATGACTCCTCTCTTGGACCCGGGACAGCCCCTCTGAAGTGCAGTGACAGCGACAGTGTCCCTCTGAGCCTCCTCTTTGCCAGGTTGACATCAACCCTCTTGATGTGGCGCAGTTTTTTGTTCTTTGCCCCTTCTGGCCGCTCTTCATCTTGTCACTGTCTCCACAGGGTCTGGGGCCCAGATAAGACACAAGGCTCCAGGAGGATCTTAGAGAGTGAGACTGCTGTCCCCTCCCCACGCCTAGGGCCCGACTCACCTGGGGCTGTCCCTTGAGCTAGCCCTGGTTATTCTGCAGCCAAGCTACACTATGAAGCTTGACGGTCCATACTGTCAGTGTCCACATCTGGGGGACTGCTGATGCTTGGAATAGCCACACACACACACACACACACCACACCCCCGCCCCAGTGTTCCTTTGAGATCTGCGGGACTGTGGATCATGTGGAGCAGGACCCTGAGAGTTTTCTCAGCTGTCCAGCAGAAATATGCTAGTGGCCTCCTTGTCACCCCTCATGGCATTCCAGGGTCACCTTTTCCATGCAGGGTGGGCTGCCCAGTGTGCCATTCTAAAAAATAGGCCCCCAAAGGCTACTTATAAGTGGCCTTAATGATCTCACTGAAAAACAGTTTAAAAGACTCAAACAAGAGGAGGAGTGGGCAGTCCAGAGGTGAGATGGACTTGGGGAATAAGAACAGTAATGTAGATTTAAAGAAGGGCATGAGATGTCATACGTTTTTCCTGTGAACTGACGAGTGTGATGTGGCTTTGGCACAGCACAAAGTAAGCATATGCTCACTTCTAACTTTGACTTAGCATTTTTCACATACTTAATTCTGTGTGCTCCTCCAACAAACACTCCAATGTAAGGCAGGATAGGCAGTGTTAGCTCTATTTTACAGATGAGGAAACTGAGGCTCAGAGTGGGTAAGTGGACTGACCAAAGGGAATGAAGGACTGGCAGAGGCTACAGCTCCCCAGATGCCCCACCCGTAGGCCCACAGTTCTCAGCCCCTGTGCGTTAGTGGGAATCTATGACTAATTCTGGCTGGTGGGCAGTGGGCAGACGTGATGTTTGACCCTGATGGGCTGAAGCACAGAAAAGCTGTTTGCAAGACCTGTGCGCTTCCTTGTGTTGGGGTTCAGATCATGGAGCTCTCTTATGGGAGATGGTTGCTATGGAGACCACCCAGCTTCACAGGTGGACTTTGTAGGAGTGAGCAGTAGAGCTTTGCTGCACTCGCCTGCTAAGATTTAGGGGTTCTTTATTACTGTAGCCTCGCCCAGCCTATCGTGACTTATATGAAAGAGCAATTATTTGTTCTTATGTTATTGTGTGTCAGGCACTGTACTAATAAGGACTTTGCACACGTCCCCTCACACAATCCTTGAAGCTGTCCTGTGAGGAAAGCATTATTGTTCCCCTCTATTGTAGGGGAAACAGAGACACAGAGAAGCACAGCCATTTGCCCAGGGTCACAGAGCCACAAAAGCGTGGGCTCGGAATCTGAATCTGGGTCTGTCCGATAGGAAAACCTCGATGAGCTCTGATGAGTTGCAGAAACAGGTGCTGTGGTATCTCAGCACCCCGTAGGGCTAACTGCTTCCTTGGAAGATGGAAGACTGCACAGACTGCTTTTCTCATTCAGACTTTAAGCCTGAGTAAAACCCTTGTGCTGTGATTTATTATAGCAACACTGATTTTCCAATTTCAAGACAAGAGTGCAACTTGAAATAAAATGGAAAGAAAACATTGAAACATTTGAAACCTTCACTTTAGATCCTTATTACGTCTTGCTTGAACTGTTCCAGGCCTGCATCATTTTCTCCTCCTTTCTCCAGTCTCCCCTCATTCCAACTGACTGCCAGAGCTACCTCTGTAAAGCTGAATCTAAGCATGCCCTCTCCGATTCAGAACCCACAGAAAGGTTCCTGGTCCCCTCCACCAGTACTTCCTAAATTACATTCCTCATATATATGATGTAAATATGCTACATCCTGCAAGTGAAAAAGGAGTTCCATGGCCAAAGGAGTTTTGGAAATGCTGATTTAAAATATTTATTATTGGACTTTCCTGGTTGTCCACTGATTAAGAATCCACCTGCCAATACAGGGGACATGGGTTCGATCCCTGGTCTGGGAAGATACCACATTCACAGAGCAACTAAACCTGTCCACCACAACTATAAAATGGAAGCCCGAGCACCCTAGAGCCCGTGCTCCACAACAAGAGAAGCCATCATAATGGGAAACCCACATACCTCAACTAGAGAATAGCCCTTGTTTGCTGCCACTAGAGAAAGCCCACACATAGCAACAAAGAACCAGCACAGCCAAAAATAAATAAGTAAATTATTTATTATTGGGACTTTCCTAGCGGTCCAGTGGATAAGACTGTGCTCTCAAGACAGGGGGCCCAGGTTCAATCCCTGGTCAGGAAACCAAGATCCCACATACTGCAACCACTGAGCCCAAGAGCCCCAGTGAAGACCTAGTATAGCCAATATAAATATAAATTAATTAAATATTATTAAAAATTAAAGTTAAAAACTTCTGGTTAAAAATTGTAAACTGGAGGACTTCACAGAGCCTTTAACATGCTAAAGCCCATTGTACTTTTCCAAGAGGCAGATTCATCATTTTTGGCATTTCTTAGACTTTTGGACCATGAAATCTCCCCAATCCCCTTCATTTGGGGGTACCTAATAGAATTAGTATTCCATGATGTATACTCATGGAGGATGCTGGCTCTTGGGTAAAGTCTGGACTTCTCAGCTAACATTCAAGGCTTCCTGAGACCTGTTCCCAGGTCACTTTCCAGTCATCTCACAAACCTGTTCCTCCATCTACCCCAGGGTTCAACCCCTTACTCCTCCTCCTGGACATGTTACTTTTTATCACTCAGTGTTAGGTTGTGGGACTCTCTGAGCTGTGACCTGGAAAGGAAATGAGGATTGAGGAACAAAGTCAGAAACAACACAACATAGCTTCCATTTGGGACAATGTTAAAAGCACCCGATTAGTGACGTGGCTGAGAAGAAAACGGGAATGATGACTATGAGACTAATTGAAAGCCATGAGTTTACCGAGGCTCAAAGAATCCCTTTTAGAAGTGGGAACTGGGCCCGCATATGCCAATGAACAAGGCAAAATGGGTGCATGCTCGAAACAAAAAGCACCAAGATGTGCTGGGCAGAACCAAAGATATTGACGTAATTAATAAAGTAATTAACATGCACAGGAATGCAAAAGCTGCCAGAAGGCTGATAAGAGAGGGTTATTAAATAAAGAATTAGCAATGTAGCAGGGAAGTGAAATTAAGTTTTGCATTTCTTTATTATGGACCCCCAAAATACTCTATGAGTAATAAATAGGCCTTGATTTACTGCAAAAATACCAATAGGCTGGGGCCAGAATTTGCTGTAGACCCTCTCCCTGGCAAAATAAACTGACCGATCAATCACTCAGTCAGCCAGTCTCTGAGAATATGGGGGAACCTGCACCCAGTGCTGTAGTTGAGAGTAAGGTGATTAAAGATGTCAGATCAGAGGCCAGAGTGCCTGAACTCTAGTCCCAATCCTGCCACTTATAAATACTGAAACCTTGCAGCAGCTATTCAGCCTTACTGTTGCCATCTGTAAAATGGGTCTAAACACAGGATCTCCAAGGATTAAATATACGGATAGGAGTAAAGCCCCCTGACCAGCACCTGGCCCAAGTGAATGACTGAGTCAGCGCTTGCTGTTAATCATCCCATCTCCACCACCCTGCACCAATCTATACAATAAAAAGTTCTCAATTAACATATAAATTCAGAAAATGTTTCAAAGGATTCACTAAGAAGACCAGAGCAAACTCACATTCCCTCCTCATTTCTCCTGTCTGGTTCCCAGAGCATTCAGGGAATGAGTGGGAAAGAAAACAGCCAGTGAGGACGGGTGTAAACTGGTAGCTTATCCCAGTCACTTCTCTGGCTTTGGGACTTGGGGTGAGTCTACACCTCGGTTTCTCCATCAGGGAAATGAGGGGTTGGTTTAGGTGATTTCTTAGGTCATCTCAAGCTCTGAAATTCTATGAGTCGTGTTAGTCACATTAGCAAGCATCCATTACCAAGAGAGCAAAAATGACCCTCCTTGGAGGGTCTCTTCCTCCTTGGCCGTCTTGCAGCTCTATTCCTGGCCCTGGGGTCCTCCCAGGCCCTCAGGCTGGAAACTGGAGTCATGAGACGTCTGTGCCTCCCTCATCTACATGCCCACCTGCCCCAAGCCCTGTGTCTCGGGTCTCTGCCCATGTCAGCATCGGGCCACCTTTGGCCCCAGACCATGGGGTTTGGGCTCTCATGACCTCAGAGCACCAGTTCCCCAGCCTGTCCCTCCCTCAGAAAGGCCTGTCTCCCCCACTGCCACTTTTCTTCTTTTCTCATATTGTTATGAAAAGCTAAGTAGTACAGTGAACACTTGTGTACTCTCCTTCAGGATTCAGAAATTTCTAACATTTTGCTATATATGCTGGCTCACTCTCTATATATACACTGTCCCCAAACCATCTGAAGGTAAATTTCAGGCTCCATACACTTCAGCCTGTAGTCCTGTGTGACCACAATATTATTATATCTAAGGAAAGTAGTAATATCTCCATAATATTATCTGAGAGCCAGAATGAACTTTTTCAGGAGTCCCTCACGCTGCTCCGCTGCTGAAATTCCTTTCCTGGCTCCCCACTGCCTTCAGGTTATGGTACAAACTCCCTTCAGCTCTGCACTTACTGTCCACAGGCAGCCAGATGTGATACCTTCATGAACTTTACCCTAGACATACCCTCCACCTTCCCGCGCATGCATTTTCATCCTGGAACACCACTGCCTCCAATATTTTCTCCTTGAGGTTTTGTCCATTCTGTAAAGCTCAACTAAAATTCCACATTGTCCAGGGAATCTTCTAAGGCTTTTCTAGTTGAAACATATCTTTCTTTTCATATCTCCATAACACATGGGAAGCCAGTATGACGACATATCAAATATGGAGGAAGGCAGAGACAAAAGAGACAGCGAAAGGGACTTCATCTCAGATCAAACTGTGCCTGGTCTCTACATCACCTCTGTAATTCTCCAGGGTACTGATGCGTTTCCTCTAGGCTCAGTGGTAAAAGAATCCACCTGAAATGCAGGAGATGCGGGTCTACAGGTTTGAGCCCTGGGTCGGGAAGATCCCTGGAGAAGGAAGTGGCAACCCACTCCAGTATTCTTGCCTGGAGAATCCCATGGACAGAGAAGCTTGGTGGGCTACAGTCCATGGGGTCGCAAAGAGTCAGACACAACTTAGCAACTAAACCACCACCACTGTGTGCTCCAATTTGAAGTAACTGTAGCCAAAAGCACCCTAATGAATACTGCAGGGATTAGGGCTGACAATCCTTTAGCCTTCTAAAGCTGTGAAGCAACAGTAGAAAAATACAATGTATTATACTCCAGGTATACTGGATGCTTCCTGTTCCGCAAGACCATTTACCCTTCCTCCTACCCTTGCTCTGGAATTCCCTCATCGACCTTGTCCTGTTTTTAAAAAAGAAAGAAAGAAAAAAAAAAACTGAGGTAAAATTCAGAAAAATTCACTACTTAACCATTTTAAAGTGTACATTTTAAAGTTTACAACGTTGTTTAACCGTATCTACTATCTAATTTCAGATAATTCTCACCACTTCAGAAATCTCATACCCATTAGCAGTCACTGCCCCATCCCCCATCCCTCTAATCTAGGTTCTATCTCTGTGGATTTGCCTGTTCTGGATATATCATATAGATGGAATTGTACAATATTTGGCCTTTTGGCATCTGGTTTCTTTCACTGAACATTATATTTTCAAAGTTCATCTGTGCTGTAGCATGCATTCTTATTTATGTCCGAATCATATTCTACTATATGGACATACCACATTTTATTTATCCACTCATCAGCTGATATAGACACTTGGGTTGTTTCCACCTTTCTGGCTGTTATGCATTATGATGCTGTATTTGAATATACATTTTCATTTCTCTCGAGTGTATACCTAGGAATGGAATTACTGGGTTACACAGTAACTCTAATGTTTTGAGGAACTGCCAGACTGTTCACACAGCTCCTGTTTTCTCTGTCTGAATCCTACTGTTCTTTCAAGAATTAGAAGAAAAAGTACCTCCTCTTTCATAAAACATTTCTCAAGGCAGGATGACTAACCACTCCCTCTGTGCTCCCCTAGGGCTGGAGGCTAAGCTATCCCAGCACTTATCACCTGCAGTGACATTCTCCATTTATACACCTGTCCCTCCTGGACTGGGGGAGTCCTAAGAACAGGGATTATACCTTAGCCATGGCTGTGACCCCAGCATGTGGCACACAGTGAATGCCCAGTAATGTGAGTATGGCCAATGAATGAACAGCATATGTCTCTCGAGTATCCTCATGGTACCTAGCCTAGCTTACAAGGGCTTCTTCATCACAGAGGGTGGGCTATGCTGAGAGCCTCCTGGATGTGGGAATGAGATCATGAGGGTGGAGCAGGGGGTAGGACACATGAAAAGGCATGTGGAGGGGGAGGGGGAGTATGTGTGTGTGGATGCAGTTCTACAACGCTTGCCTGAGTTCAGAGATTGCCATGGAACCAGCTGAATGAGACTGATCCATCTGGCTTATCCTAGAAGAGGAAAGACAACACAGAGGGATGAAAGGCCATGAGGATGCCTGATGATCGAGGAGGTGCTTGAGATAATCACAGTGACAGGCCTCAAGCTGGGGCGGAGCTCTGCTCCCTAGCAGGCAGCTTCCCATCCATCATCTCATAGGAGAGTCAGCATGGGGTATGGAAGGAGCCTGCCTGTGGGGAGCGGCAGCCTGGCTGAGTGCCTCTGAACCCCACTTGCTACCTGTGTGGTCCAGAGGCCATCAGTTCAGTTCAGTCGCTCAGTCATGTCAGACTCTTTGTGACCCCATGGACTGCAGCACACCAGGCCTCCCTGTTCATCACCAACTCCTGGAGCTTGCTCAAACTCAGGTCCATCAAGTCAGTGATGCCATCTAACCATCTCATCCTTTGTCATCTCCTTCTCCTCCTGCCTTCAGTCTTTCCCAGCATCAGGGTCTTTTCAAATGAGTCAGTTCTTCCCATCAGGTGGCCAGAGTATTAGAGTTTCAGCTTCAGCATCAGTTCTTCCAATGAATATTCAGGACTGATTTCCTTTAGGATTGACTGGTTTGATCTCTATGCAGTCCAAGGGACTCTCAAGTGTCTTCTCCATCACCACAGTTCAATTCTTCGGCACTCAGCCTTCTTTATGGTCCAACTCTCACATCCATATGTGACTACTGGAAAAATCATAGCTTTGACTAGACAGACCTTTGTCAGTAAAGTAATGTCTCCAGAAATGCATTCAAAGTAGAATCATGCATTTAAAGGTGTAAATCTACTCCAAAGGCAGCAGCACTGCTCAAGACCTCCCTGGGAGGCAGGCCGAGCCATCATGTTACTTTCCCTATAAAGGCAGGAAATTCTGAGTCAGAGGGTGGGAACAAAAGTCACAATGATGGGTCTCCTGGGTGTCAGGCTTAGTGCTAGGCCCTTGAACACATGACTCCAGTCAGTGCTTATGGTAAACCTGTAAGGGAGGAGCATATATTTCCTTATGGCCACTGAGGCTCAGAGATGGTGAGTCACTCACACAAGGTCACACAGCCAGAATGTGGCAGAGTATGGATCCAACCTTGGATCATAGTGTTTAAAGCTACCTTGTTATTCCTCCAAAGCCCACAGTGTAGGAGGCTGGGTTGGTGAAGGCATTCCATTTCCTTGGTATGCAAATGCATTTTCAGAAGGCTGCTATATATATTTAATAATTGGTATGACCATATAATCTCTTGTCAGCCAGCTTCCTTTCTGCTGCAGGATGCAGATAAGAAAGAAAGAGCAGAGTGGACGCAGGAAAATCCTACATACCTGTTGGCAGATTTCACTCTGGCCCAGATTTACCTTCTTGATTTAATTCCCCAAGACGTCTATGTCTGAATCATGTAGGAAAATGACTTCTTCGATGAAATATTAAAAGGCCACACGTGGATGTTCATAGTCTCCCTCTGACAGCTCTGGCGATAATGGCTCAGAGGGAGAAGTGGGCTCTGCAGCCTGCATCTGGGAATCAGACTTGAGTCCTCTGAGATTCCTAAGCCAGGAACATGCTGGGCTGGGCTCAGGGGGCCCAGTGACAAGGAGTCAGACACAGGAAAGTGGTAAGATGAGGGACTAGCTCTGAGGGGGTTCAGGGCAGGGCTGCTAGAAGCAGGTGATAGATAACGCATCCATCTAATATCTCACCTTCATTGACTGGTTTCAGTATGCTGGGCACATGCGTGTGCCTTATAGGTACACTATCCCTTTTAATCCTAACCCCAAAGCCTTACGAGGTGGGACCCATATTATGCATGAAGAAACTGTGGCCCTCATAAGTTGCCACTGATTCTACTAGTTTCCTAGGGTTGCCACAGAAATCTCCATAAACTGGGTGGCTTAAAAGGAATAGAAATTTATTCTTGCACAGTTCTGGAAGTGAGAAGCCTAAAGGTGTTGGCAAAGCTCCGCACCCTCTGGAGGCTCTTGGGGAGACTCCAGGGCCTCTCCTTACTTCTGGTGTGCCCAGCATTCCTTGGCTTATGGCCGCATCTCTCCTATCTGTGCCTCCATCTTCGTACGGCCTTCTCCTCTGTGTCCTCTCCTCTTCTGCTTCTTTTAATGACACTGTAATTGGATTTAGGACCAATCTGGGTAATCCAGGATGATATCATTTTAAGATTTTTAGTATAATTGTATCTGCAAAGACCCCTCTTCTAAATAAGGTTTCATTCCTGGGTAAGGATGTTGATATATCTTTTGTGGGTCACAATTCAACCCACATTACCTAACTTTACACAGTAAATGGCTGAGCTGGGATCTGAAGTTTAGCCTAACTCCACAGTTCATCTGCTTGACTGCTGTGGGCTAAAACTGTACTTGCCTGCTGTGTGACTGTAGCCATGCTATTCAACAACCCCTCTGTGCCTCAGTTTCCTCACCTGCAGACTGAGGTAATAGATAATAATGATAATACTTCATGAGGTTGTTGTGATGATAAATGAGTTGATAAAAGGAAGCACTTGGAAAATGTCTGGCACAAAGTATGAGCTCAACAAAAGCTGCTGCTATTATTACTTTTGCTATGGTTACTGTCAAGACAATGCAGCTTTGCTGGCATCCTGGATGGAGGCTGAGCAGACCTGCAACTGAGGATGAGGCTGGACCTGGAAGCAATGCTCTCAGATCTGAATTTGCTGGGTTTGAACATCTGCTCGCAAGTGCTTCACTCTTAATGAAATATCAACCAGATAATCACAGATGAGAGACTTAAATATCTATAAGACAGCACTCTGCACAATGGATTATAATAATTTTCAAAGCATCAATGAAGGGAATGTTTCTTTAAAACAAAACCAAGTAAAACATAGAACCAATGCAAAAAGCAGCAGGACATATGAACAGACCAACAAACCAATCCCAGCAGAATCGATCCTGAGTCATCTAATACCACCTGGCCCAGGCTGGGTGTGTTTCCAAGATATAGGTCTTCTCAGGCCAGCCAGTTCATCTCTTTAGCCTGTTTCCCCATCTCCAAAACAGCAGTGTCAAGGTGCTTTGTAAACCGTGCCTGCTGTAGAAATGTGAGGCACTCATTATTACAGTGTGTATTTGCCAATGTGGGACAGATGGGGCCCTGGGGTTAGGGCCCTAATCCAGAAAAGGGCAGAGGGTGGGTGGGCTGGGCACTGAGAATTAAGATGACAATGCTACTGTCCCCTGAGCCCTTAGGAGGGACCCTCATGTTGTGTCAGTGTCTTCCGAACTGAACTGAGCATCTTTGGGTCATGTTAAGTGTTCCATCCTATGTCAAGGTCAAAGTGATCCAGTATTTGAAGTTTAATCCACTGTCTCTTTAGGGAGACACTCCTAGCCAAACACTGGCAGAAATAATGAACATCCCACCAAGTGGCTGACGACGGTTCTATTTCAGAGAATTGTGGGTGCCGAGGTGCCTGGACACGCTGGTTCCCTTATCCCTTGCTTCCCTGTCAGTTTCTGTGGTTGATGGCTTCCTGCAGCTGGAGGCCAGGTGTTTTTTAGCCTGCCTAAAGTTCTGGTCTGCTACTTGCTCACCCTCAACTACAATGAAAAATGCTACAAAAAACCAGAAATCTGGTAGTTTTTCCTGCTTTCCCATCCCTGGCTCTCTGTCTTCCATGAGGGAAACAAATGTTTAAATGACGATTCAGGACTTTCAGGAAAACGCGAGCATGGAGGGACTCATTCAGGTCTGTGGGGTCTGCACATGTGAACCTTCCCAAGTGGCCCTCCTCCAACTCAGTCTGCATTTTCTTTGTCCCCATCATGGTCTCTAGCTGGGGGTTGGAGGGAGGGTTGGTAGGGGGCCTGGGAGTCTGGACTTCAGGGTTCTTGGATTCAGGTTTTTCTTCCCTCCTCTTTTAGGCTTAAATGTACTTTCCTGGGTCTGTTTCTAACTCTGGTATCCAAAGTGCAGTCCTGAGCCCTTCCTAGAGGTTGGTGAGGATTTGGGTTCAGAAAGTTACAACCCCGGCTGCACACTAGAACCCATGGCAATTTCTAAAAGATCCCAATGTCCAGGCCTCTTTCTAAACCAATTAAATCAGAATTAATGGGGTGTGTGGCATAAGTACCAGTACTGTGAAAAAGAATTTTTTTTGGGTGATATGGCCAGGATTGAAAACTACGAATCTACCCTACCTTTATGTAAATAACTCTTACAGCTCAACAACTAAAGGATAAATAATTCTGTTACAAGGAATGGGCAAAGGACCCAGGTAGACATTTCTCCTAAGAAGATAATACAAATGGCCAATAAGCACATGAAAAGTTGCTTAACATCATTAGTCATTCAATAGTCTTATCAAAACCACAATGAGCTACGACTTCATACCTGGTAGGAGGTACCAGGTATGGTATAGGTACCATACCTATAATCAAAGATGCAGATAAATAACAAGTGTTGGCAACAATGTGGAGACCCTGGAAAGCTCATGCATTGGCGGTGGGAACGTAAAAGGGTGCAGCCACTATGGCATGGTCTAGCAATTCCTAAAAATGCCAGAAAGAGTTACCATATGGCACAACAGTATTACTTCTATATATACGTGTGTGTATATATAGACATACATACACATGTATACACATACACACACACACCATCGTGGTTATCTGGGTCATTAAGGTCTTTTTTGTATAGTTCTTCTGTGTATTCTTGCCACCTCTTCGTATCTTCTGCTTCTGTTAGGTCCATACTGTTTCTGTCCTTTATTGTGCTTATCTTTACATGAAATGTTCCCTTGGTATCTCTAATTTTCTTGATGAGCTCTCTAGTCTTTCCCATTCTATTGTTTTCCTCTATTTCTTTGATTGATCACTGACAAAGGCTTTCTTATCTCTCCTTGCTATTCTTTGGAACTCTGCATTCAGATGGGTATATCTTTCCTTTTCTCCTTTGCCTTTAGCTTCTCTTCTTTTCTCAGCTATTTATAAGGCCTCCTCAGACAACCATTTTGCTTTTTTCCATTTCTTTTTCTTGGGGTCATCTTGATCACTGCCTCCTGTACAATGTCACGAACCTCTGTGCATAGTTCTTCAGGCACTCGATCATTCTAATCCCTTGAATCTATTTGTCACTTCCACTGTATATAATCATAAGGGATTTGGTTTAGGTCATATCTAAATGGTCTAGTGGTTTCCCCTACTTTCTTCAATTTAAGTCTGAATTTGGCACTAAGGAGTTCATGATCTGAGCCAGTCAGCTCCCATTCTTGTTTTTGCTGACTGTATAGAGCTTCTCCATCTTTGGTTGCAAAGAATATAATCAATCTGATTTCTGTATTGACCATCTGGTGATGTCTATGTGTAGAGTCATCTCTTGTGTTGTTGGAAGAGTATGTTTGCTATGACCAGTGCATTCTCTTGGCAAAACTCTGTTAGCCTTTGCCCTGCTTCATTTTGTACTCCAAGGCCAAACTTGCCTGTTACTCCAGGTTATCTCTTGACTTCCTACTTTGGCATTCCAGTCCTTTATGATGAAAAGAAAAAACCGTTCAACTTCAACTTCTTTGGCATTAGTGGTTTGGGGCATAGACTTGGATTACTGATACTGTAGACATCCTGGAATGCGAAGTAAAGTGGGCCTTAGGAAGCATCACTACAAACAAAACTAGTGGAGGTGATGGAATTCCAGTTGAGCTACTACATATCCTAAAAGTTAATGCTGTTAAAGTGCTGTACTCAATATGCCAACAAATTTGGAAAACTCACCAGTTGCCACAGGACTGGAAAAGGTCAGTTTTCATTCTAATCCCAAAGAAAGGCAATGCCAAAGAATGTTCAAACTACCACACAATTGCACTTATCTCACACGTTAGCAAAGTAATGCTCAAAATTCTCCAAACCAGGCTTCAGCAGTACATAAACCAAGAACTTCCAGATGTTCAAGCTGGCTTTAGAAAAGGCAGAGGAACCAGAGATCAAATTGCCAACATCTGCTGGATCATCGAAAAAGCAAGAGAGTTCCAGAAAAACATCTGTTTCTGCTTTATTGACTATGCCAAAGCCTTTGTGTGGATCCCCACAAGCTGTGGAAAACTCTTAAAGAGATGGGAATACCAGACCACCTGACCTGCCTCCTGAGAAATTTGTATGCAGGTCAAGAAGCAACAGTTAGAACCAGACGTGGAAAAATGGAATGGTTCCAAATTGGGGAAGGAGTATGTCAAGGCTATATATTGTCACCCTGTTTATTTAACTTCTGTGCAGGGTACATCATGAGAAATGCCGGGCTGGATGAAGCACAAGCTGAAATCAAGATTGCCAGGAGAAATATTAATAACCTCAGATATGCAGATGATATCACCCTTATGGCAGAAAGTGAAGAGGAACTAAAGAGCCTCTTGATGAAAGTTAAAGAGGAGAGTGAAAAAAGCTGGCTTAAAACTCAACATTCAAAAAACTAAGATTATGGCATCCAGTCCCATCACTTCCTGGCAAATAGATGGGGTACCAATGGAAACAGTTACAGACTTTCTTTTCTTGGGCTCCAAAATCACTGCAGTTGATGACTGCAGCCATGAAATTAAAAGATGCTTTATCCTTGAAAGAAAAGCTATGAAAAACCTAGACAGCATATTAAAAAGCAGAGATACTACTTTGCCAACAAAGGTCCGTCTACTCAAAGCTATGGTTTTTCCACTGGTCATATATGGATGTGAAAGTTGTACCATAAAGAAAGATGAGCACCAAGGAAATGATGCTTTTGAACTGTGGTGTTGGAGAAGACTCTTGAGATTCCCTTGGACTGCAAGGAGATCCAACCAGTCCATCCTAAAGGAAATCAGTCCTGAATATTCATTGGAAAGATTGATGCTGAAGCTGAAACTCCAATACTTTGGCCACCTGATGCGAAGAAAAGTCCCTGATGCTGGGAAAGATTGAAAGCAGGAGGAGAAGGAGATGACAGAGGATGAGATGGTTGGATGGCATCACTGACTCGATGGACCTGAGTTTGAGCAAGCTCCGGGAGTTGGTAATGGACAGGGAGGCCTGGTGTGCTGCAGTCCGTGGGGTTGCAAAGAGTCGGACATGACTGGGCCACTGAACTGAACTGATACTCACATACACACGCAATTACATACCCAAGAGAAATAAAACTATGTGGTCACATAAAAACTTGTACATAAACACTCATTGCAGCATTACACAAAATAGTCAAAAAGTGGAAACTACCCAAATATCCATCAACTGATAAATGGACAAATGAAACATGTAATATATCCATATAGGGGACTAGCACTGAGCCATAAAAAGGAATGAAGCACTCATATGTGCTACAACATAGAAGAACCTTAAAAACATTATGCTAAGTCAAAGAAGCAACATATGAAAAGTCACATATTATTGTATGATTCTATTGGTATGAAACCACCAGCATCAGCAAATCCATAGAAGCATGAAGTAGATCAGTGGTTGCCTGGGGCTGGAGAGGAGGAGAAATACAAGGTGATGGGTAGAAAGAATAGGGTTTCTTTTAGGGGTGATGAAAATTTTCTGGAAGTAGATAGTGAGGATGGTTATACAACTTTATGAATGTACTGGATGGCATCACCAACTTGATGGACATGGGTTTGGGTGGACTCCAGGAGTTGGTGATGGACAGGGAGGCCTGGCGTGCTGCAATTCATGGGGTCGCAAAGAGTCCGACCGACTGAGCGACTGAACTGAACTGAACTGAAAACCACTGCAGTATATATTTTAAAACTAAACTTTATGGTATGTGAATTATATCTAAAAAAAAAGATATCTGCCCTGCAGAATGGCTTGGAAAGGGCTATAAGTGGGAGCGGGCCTGCTTAGAAAGTTGTGGTAACAACCATAAACAACTTAGTGACCTACACAGTGACGGTTCTTGACTCATTGTCCCTGTTGTGCAGTGTGTATCAAAGTAGCTCTGCCTCATAGCGTCCTCTCTGGGATGAGAGATGATGGTACTTTGGACCTCAGTGGAAGGAGAAGTGGTGGATTGGGACAGGATTTGGTAGTAGAGTATGCAGGACTAGCACAGAACTTCTCAGAGAATATCCCACTGATCTTATAATAAGATTGCCCCAAGACTGGCTTCATTCAATTGTTCAGCTAGTATTTATTGAGTGCGTTCTATGTGCCAGGCGTATTTGCAGGTACTGGGGATGCAGCAGTGAATACACAATTTTGCCTCCTCCCTATTCTCATGGAGTTCACATTCTAGTGGAGGGTGGGCAGCTGTGACAGTGATGGGAAGTGGATGGGAGGCACTACAGTAGTCATTAAGGCTGAACATCAATACCTATTTCTTTCTCTCCTGGGTGCATAGTAGGTCTGCTCTTTCTTGCCCTGCTGAACCCAGGCATGGAGGATTAACATGTTCGGGTGAATGAAATATGAGTGGAAGTGACATGTGACAGCCTGCAATGGAAACTCTCGCCATGCGTTCTTTCTCTTTGCCACAATAACCATCCTAGAAGGTACCCCACCAGCTGTGTCCTGGGGTGAGGATGCTGCAGGTGGAGGCTACGGTTGATTCTCTATGAACAAGTGCTGTGATGGGCAAGACCTAGCATACCCAGTTCTCTTTCACTCTTCACACTCTGAGGGACATTCCATCTAAACCCAATCCTGGCTCATATTTTAGAAAAGCAAGCCCAGTATCTCAGCACATAAGGCAAACACAAAACCAGGAATCTGGAGACATGTGTCACGGAGAAGATGACAGCCCATCCTGTGTGCATCTCGTCTTGCCCATCAGACTGTGCAGACCACCCGGGAGCCTGAGCGTGGCACACAACAGGACGCCCATCAGTGATGAGGGAGCGACCAGGTGACACACCATTTACAAAGAGGTGGACTGGTTGGAATTCCCCCACAAAACAGAGGTAGTGTCTCCGTGTTGCCACAGCCCATGTTTCTGCCAACATGGACATGGTGGTATTTAAAGGCTGTCTTTGCTCAAGAACTGGAACGTCTTTACTAAGTGGTCAGAAGATGCCAGTATGGCAGATAATTTTCCAGCTGTTTTGCCCCCATGGCACTTGGGAATTCCTAGTACACAGCCCACCACCTGCAGAGCACCTGGACAGGTAGAGACCAGAGGATCTGCACCACAGGGCTTTCCCCTGGTGCAGTGGGTTCTGCATCTTTAGCTTAGTGTCCTGAGGGGCCTCAGCAGCCCAGGCACCTCCTGAAGACACTAGAGAAGCCAGTAAGGAAGCTGCAACAAACTGCAGTCTCCCACGGACCCAAGACGCCTTCTGAGGAGAGATGTTCCAGAAACCCAGCTGTGGGTTTCAGGCAGAGTGGCCTGTCCATAGCCGGGGCCCACGGTGCCAACGGCAGCTGGAGCTGAGCCGGGATTCCTGCCAGAATGTCTGTAGGCATCCTTACGAAGTCTGTCTGCTATCATTCCAGTTAAATCTCGCCTAGTGTTCTCAGTTAATAACTTAATCTGGAACTTACACCTTGTCTCCTCTCCCAAAGGACCTGAGGTAGCACACAATAAAAGCCCAAACACAACAGGACAGTTAAAAATAAAGACAAACGCTCAGAAGGCGAGATAATCCTTCAGGAACTTGAGAAACGATGGTTATGGCGGCTGAGTGTGGAATTTGGCTCCAACTTTCTGGCAGTCAAGGTTAAACAGAAGACAGAGTGGCGTATTCAGTAGAGATTGCTTGATCAAAGGAAGGCAGTTGCAAGTTCATGCCTGGGCGGGGTGGGGGTGGGGTTGGGGGTGGGGTCGGGGGTGCACAGCCCATTTCCTGGCACTTTCGTGAGGATCTATCCTGTGGATCCTTATCTCTGGGGCATTAAGTCACACAGTGAACAACAGTCTTATAGAAAATGCTGAATCATTCTTCAATTGGCAGCTTTAGCTTCATAAGTGGGCCCTTGATAAAAGGTGAGAGTGTAATATTAAATTAAATTGCAACTTGGCAAAGACATTTCTTGGAGAAGTCGGCTTAATGGGCCCAGACAGATGGGGTGAATTCGGACATATGGAGGCACAGGGAGAGAGTTCCAGGTGGAGGGAACAATTTATTCAGTAAATATTTACCGAGTACTTACTGTGAGCTAGGCCCTGCCAGTGGGTGCTGGGGACACGCAGATGGCCTTGGCCTCTGAGGAGGTCACAGACTAGGAGGGGCCAGGTGCACAGACAGATAATTACCAGTGTTGTGACCAGATGAGGGGCCAGCAGGGTGAGGCAGGGGCCCAGACAGTGCATCCAGGGCAGCCTGCTGTTCCAAAGGCTCCTGGAGAAGATGCTTCTGACCGCCTCTTGAAGGTCAAGTAGGAATTTTTAGCACGGAGATGGCATATTGGGGTAGGAAGGAGGGTGTCCTGGGCAGAGGACAGCAGGTACATGGGCATGGAGGGAAAGAGTAGGACATTTTGGAGAAGTGCCGCTATTAAGGGGAGCTGAGCACAGGGGCTGAGGGAGGGAGCTGAGAGATGAGGTGGGGCAGGGGGCAGAAATGAGGCCAGATCATTGAAGGCCTCCTGAGCTGCTAAGGAGTGAGCTCACCCTCCAGTCGATGGTGGAGGCAGGATTTAAACAGCAGAATGACAGGGTCAGGACGTCAGATGGTGTAGCCCCTCTCCTGGAAGGGGTTAGGGTGCTGGGGTGCTCTCAGCGAGTGGACCCACCCAAGGTCCAGCTGAGTCCCAGGACCCTGGCTGGGATGAGGTTTGCCTCGGGTGGGGCCTGAGCAGGGCCATCCAGAAACCACAGATGGTTGCGATGAGAGACCTGTCCTGCTGTTCAGGGCAGGCAGCGATGACCCACTGGCTAGAATGTGACCTTGGCATTGAAGTCTTGGGCCACCAGGATGCCCAGGGGCAGCCCACAGAGCAGGGTGTGCCTTGCGCACCCCTCACCCTGGCCATCTCATATTTCTTATTTCAAAATGAACAGTGTGAGATGGAGCTTGGACAAGCATTATGAAGATACCAGATGTTTCTGAAAGTGTCTGCTTTAGGATTGGATTTTTTTTTTTTTTTTTTTAGCGCAACTATAGAGGGAGGCAGAAGATAAGAGTTAAAATTATTTAAAACTCTTATGTATTTGCCTCTTCCAATATCTGTTTCCATAGAAACGTAACTGGAATAAGACACCAGTTTCAGCGCCAAGTGCAGCCCATGACTTCCAAAGCCCCCATCTGCTTCTACCAGAAAGCACGGCCAAAGCACAGAATTTGGAGGGAAGTTTGAAACGCTCCTCTGGCCCAGAGTGCCCTTTACTCAGTTACTGTCTGGATGGCCAGAAAGCCACAGAGCCCAGAGCCTAGGTGGTTCCTGGGGTAGACTGCCTGGAAGCCCGTGCTGCCAGCCTGCTGCCATTTCTATGAGTGAACTCACACACGTGGCTCCTGTGGGTGACCACCTGCACGTGATTCCATCTCTGCTGCCACCTGTCTGGGAAGCAGATGAGAGGAGCTCAGGGAACACAAGGCAGCCTGGGGACGCTGCCTGCAGGGCTGCTGGGGCTTCAACGCTGGTGGTCTTTAGTGCTGTCGGCCTTTAGAGGTCCTCTCCCTTTCAGAACCCCCTCAGAACAGCCGGGTGGAGGCATAGGCTGTGGCCCAGTAGAAAAGGAAGGCTTGGAAGAAAGCAGACAACCCTTCCATCTAGATTCACAGGCTGTCTTCACACCATCCTTACACACTGCTTTCACTATGGGGGAAATGATCTCAAATTATTTTCCTTAAAAGAAAAATTCCACATGGGTGTGTGTGTATGCACACACATACACAGTGTCAGTTCTTGGTTTTCATCTTACTTGATCTAAAAGCAGCATTTGACACGCTTCATCAAAACTTCCTTCTTGAAACATTTTCTTCATTTGGTTTCCTAGACACCAGACTCATCTGATTTTCTTCCTGTCTCTATGGTTTCTCCTTCTAGGTCTCCTTCGCTGTTTACCTCCTACTTCCCAGATCTCCCAGCACTGGGGTAACTGAGGGTCTGTCCTTGGTCCCCTTCTTGTCCCCATCCATGTGCCCCCCGCCCCGGCCCCAGTGCTCTCACCTAAGGCTTTGTGTCATCTATAGGTTGACTGCATCCAAGTTCCCCTCTCTAGTTCACATTCTCCCTGAACACCACACGCATATGTCCAACACCTACTCACCATCACCACTAGTAGAGTAGGTAGACAAAAAAGGAGAGTTTCCCCCTTTTTTCCAAGAATACAAATTATATTTAAAAAATCTTTTAAGACATATTTGGCAGATTTGTCCACACCTGCTACATCTGAAATGCAGAAACAGCCAATCTTCCCATCAGACTCCATAAAGCAGAGGATGCAAGGGGTGAGGTGCCATGCAGGAACACAGATGACTGGGACACGTCATCAAGGTGGAGGGAGCATGTTAGTCCTTGTCTTGGTTGGAAGCCTTTCTCTCTGGAGACCTCTCCTTCCTTCTTCAAACACCTCCCATGCAGGACAGCTTTCTCCCCCTTGCCCCCATCTCTGGGGAGCTCTCTCTCCTGGCTACCCCTTCCTTACTGATCACCGGGTCAGAGTCCCCTTGCCTGACCTCCTCCTGTTTCCATCATTGCTTAGTGACTCCTTGGGCTCCAGTCAGGGCGTCTTCACTCTGACTGGACCCGTTCCCTGGGTGGCCACACTCACTCAGCCCCACATCTCCCATGCTCAGTGTGTTGACCTCTCCCAAATCCCTACCTACTGGAAGAACTGCCCCCTGTGCTCTAGGACCCTGCATCGTCTTCTGAGGGCCTCTGCCCAGAAAGGAACCCCTCACATTCCCTCCAGAAACTGCTCCTCATTCTGCACCTGACCTCCGTGATGAGGTCCAGTGTCCATCACCCAGTCAGAAGTCCGGGCACTGCCCTTGCTGCCTCCCTGTCCTTCCCCCTTAGAGCTGGTCAATCACTAAACCCTGTCACATCTGCTTCTGTAATGTCCCTCAAATCTACCCACTTCTCTCTGTTCCCACTGCAACCACCCCGCTTTAGATCTCCACCAGCTCCTGCCTGGATCACTACAAATACTGTCTCTGAGCCATTTTGGCCCTTTGGCTTCACCCCTTCATCTGTTCTCATCCTGCAGCCAGGAAATCTGATCATGTCACTCCCTAACTAAATGTCTTTAATTTTGGATTTTAAACTCCTCTGCTTAGCAAACAAGGTCCCTAATGGCCCAGGCCCCACCTGTGCCATCATTTGTCCTTCCTGTCAGCTCCCCAGGCACCCTCAACTTTGGACAGCAGAACCATACGGTATATATCTTTAAACCATTTAGAGAAAATGATAAACTAACATCAAGTTTAATGTTGAGAAGCTAGGTGCTTTCCCTCTAAGATCAGAAAGCAGGCAAGGCTGTCCTTTTTCACATTCCTGTTCAACACTGTACTGGGAATGCTAGCTGACAGAGAAGTAAGAAAGGAAACAGAAAGTATATGGATTGGGAAGGAAAAAACAAAATTGTCCCTTTTGTTGATGACATGATTATGTAGAAATTCCTAAAGAATCAACAAAAACACTCCAGGGACTAACAAGCAATTATAGCAAGGGTGTATGACTCAAAAGACTTGGTAAGATGCGAAAATCAGTTGCTTTCCCATACAATGAGCAGTTGATTTGAAATTTAAAAATACACCATTTATATTAGCACTGAAAACAAAGTAAAATACATAGGTATAAATCTAACAGAATATGTATAAATTTATGAGGAAATCTATAAAATTCTGACAAAAGAAATCAACATAGATCAAAATAAAAGCTATTCCATGTTCATGAACAGAGACACAATATTGTCAAGATATCAGTTTTTATCCAACTTGATCAATAAAGTCAACACAATCCCAAACAAAATCCTAGCAAGTTACTTTGTAGATGTAAACAAACTAATTCTAAAATTTACACAGAAACACAAAGACCCAGAATAGCCAACAATATACTGAAGAGTAAAAGTCAGAGAACTGATACTTATTCAACTTATTCGACTTATTAGGACTTGGTAGTTTCACTGCTACAACCTAGGGTTCAATCCCTGGTTGGGGAACTAAGATCCTGCAAGCTGTGAGACATGGCCAAAACACAATAACAACAAACAAAAACTAAAATATACAAAGAATTCTTAAAACTCTTAATTAAAAAGTGCACAAGAGATCTAAACATATACCTCACCAAAGAAAAAATATAAGTGGCAAATAAGCATACAAAAAGATGTTCCACACCATGTGTCATTAGGGAATTGTACATTAAAGCAACAATGTGGTACCACTACACGTATTACAATGGCTAAAACCCAAAATACTGGCAACGCCAAATGCTGGCCAGGATGGAGCGACAGACACTCCCACTCATTGTTGATGTGAATGCAAAAGTCACTGATTGTTTGGCAAAACTACACATGATCTTAGAGTATGATCTAGCAATCTTGGTTTCAGGTGTTTACCCAAACTAGTTGAAAACTTACGTCCATATAAAACTGTACACAAAAATACTTATAGCAGCTTTATTCCAAACTCGGACGCAACCAAGATGTCCTTCAGTGGGCAAATAAACTGGTATATCCATACAACAGAATACTACTCAGTGATAAGAAGAAATGAGCTATCAAATCATGAAAAGACACGGAGGAATCTTAAATGCATGTTGTTAAGTGAAAGAAGCCAGTTTAAAAATGTTACATCATGTGTGATTTCAACTATATGACATTCTGGAGAAGGCAAAGTCATGCAGACAGTGAAAGGTCAGTGGTTGCCAGGGGTTGGTAAAGCATAGAGGGTATTTCAGACAGCGATACTGTTCTGTACAACACTGTAATGGTAGATACACAACTTTGCGCATTTGGCAAAGCCTACAGAATGTACGGGGCTTCCCTGGTAGCTCAGCTGGTAAAAAATCCACCTGCAATTGCAGGAACCCCTGGTTTGATTCCTGGGTCAGGAAGTTCCCCTGGAGAAGGGATAGGCTACCCACTCCAGCATTCTTGGGCTTCCCTGGTGGCCCAGCTGGTAAAGAATCCACCTGCAATGTGGGAGACCTGGGCTCCATCCCTGGGTTGGGACGATCCCCTGGAGGTGGGCATGGCAACCCACTCCAGTATTCTTGCCTGGAGAATTCTATGGACAGAGGAGCCTGGCGGGCTCAGTCCATGGGGTCTCAAAGAGTCAGACATAACTGAGCGACTAAGCACAGGACATAGAATGTACAACATGAAGAGTGAATTCTATGTTAACTATGGACTCTAGCAAATAATAATGTATCAGTATTGGTTCATCAATTGTAACAAATACACCACATAAGGCAAGATGTTAATAGTGGGGGAAACTATGATGTTTGGGGGAGGACATACGTGGAACTCTCTATACTTCCCATTAAATTTTTCTATAAACCTAATAAGTATAAAAACGTTTAAAAACTGTTAAAAATCATGTATTTAGAATAATATCTAGCACATGACAAGTATTGTACAAATATTTGTTACATACAAATGAATAAAGGTGGAGCTGGGAAGCCCCCAGTAGGATTCCAGAATCAGTTTCATGTCCCAGACACTTGCACTGAGAGAAGCTCTTCCACAAGTCATTCCAGAACTCTTCGTTATTCTCGAGCCTGTCACCCTGCTTATTTGCTTCCAGCTGCTACCAGAATCTCTGCAGTCTGAAGTGACTGTGCTTATCTGCACGTGTACTGTCTGCCCTCACTAGCCATGGCCCCACGAGCTCAAGGTCACACTACGGTGTTCACCCCTGTCTCCCAGGGAGGTGAGGTCTCGGTTCAGGAGGGTGATCTACAAAGCCCTGTCCTGCAGATGTGGGCAGCCCTGCAGGGGTGGGCAAGGCAGAGCTGCACACAGCAGCGATGAACCAGACATGCTGAGTGTCCCAAGAGGAACACCTAGATGCTGGGGACAGGAGTGGGGAGGAGCAGGGGCTTAAATCTGGTGGAGCTCAGGAACACATCAGCTAATACAGGGGCCTGAAACTGAAGTTCATTTACTTGTCAAAAAAGGTTCTGGAAGAAGGGGACAGCACAGACAAAGGCTTGAAAGTGCAACACAGAGCAAGCCTGCAGTTGGACTCCTGAGGTGTTCAGAGCATCCAGGGAGACCAAAGGCATCCAGGGCTGGTGTGGTCTGAGGACAGGAGAGAACAGACCACAGAGGTCTTTCATCACCTCACCCCCAAGCATAAACTTTCTCTCTCCCTGGGGGTTCTGGGGAAAATAGCCCCTCGAGGAGAATTTAGGACCCTCAGTCCCTGGGCACACTGCTCAGTCATCCGGCTGAGTCTGTCAGAGGAGGGTCCGAGGGAAATCAACTGACAGCTTGGTGATGTTTGGTGGGAAAATGACAATAAACCGACAGGACTGCGGGTCGACAAATCAAAGGTTCTGCTGCCATGGCAACAGAATGACAGGGCAACCCTAAAATTAGAGGAGCAAAGAGGATCAAGCCAGGAAAGCTTTGGAGAGAAATCTCAGCAGATACTTAAAGAGAAACACAGAGACAGGGCACCGGGGCCTTGATCCGGGGATGTGGCCAGACCCCCTTCAGAAGGCTAGAGGCCACCGGCAGGACCCCTCCTTCCCAGGCTCTTCCACACAGAGAAGCACTTCCGTGGCACCCGGCAGCTCCTCTGTTTGAGAGCCATTCCCTGGAAGGTCTGGAATGGGCTCAGCCTCTAGGCACAGAGCCATGGAGAGAAGCAGTGCTTGCCACAGAAAACAAGGAAGGAAGGTGGTGTGAGTGATGGTAAGCTGTCACTTACACTAATGGCCTGCGCAAGATCCATCTCCTGTAAATGGTCCAAGGGGACAGGTTTCCTGGATTTATTTCTGGAGTCAGCTTATTCAGGCTGACTCTAACCCTGCAGCCTCTCCCGCCACAGCCAGATCCTGGGGACCCTGTTGCATCTCAGCCCCCACCTTAACCCTGAGTGAAGGAGGCAGCACCCTGCCTTGCTGGCTGCCGCTGGGCTCAACACCAAGCCATCGAGGTCTGTTCTCTGCTCACCTGCCCCAGCTCCAGGTCTTCCCACGGGCTCTGCCTTGCTATTTCTGTTACCTAATTTTAGGCTTTATCTGCAGAATGTGAAAACACTTCTTTGCCCAACCCACTTCACAGACCAGTCAACAGTCTATGACAACACCTGAAAACTACAAAGCACTGTTGTACATTGAAAGACAGGATGGGGAAGTGGGTAAGGCAATAGTTGGTGGTGTGGCCACCAAACTGCAAGGTGACCTTCGTGTGTTAGTTGCTCAGTCCTGTCCGACTCTTTGCAACCCCGTGAACTGTAGCCTGCCAGGCTCCTCTGTCCGTGGACTTCTCCAGGCAATAATACTGGAGTGGGTTGCCATTTTCTTTTCTAGGGGATCTTCCCAACCCAGGGATAGAAACCGGGTCTCCCGCATTGCAGGCAGGTTCTTAGGTGCCTTATATAATCTCTCTGGGTTTCTGTTTCCTCATCATTAAAATGGGAATTCAGGATAGCACCTATTCCACAGAGTTACTGTGACAATTCAGTGAAATTAACGCACACCTCTAGCTACTAGCATCATCATTATCATTACTCTTATTGGCATGATTGCTTATGATTATCATCTCCCTAGCCAGGGGGCCCAGTTAGCCAATAACAGCTCTTCCTCCTGTTCACAACCTGTCTGGATTTCCAAATCCTGGTGGTGGGTGGTGAATTCCCCTGGGATGGAGTTGGGGGCAGGGCCACTCCTTTGTCAATTGTGCAGACAAGTGATGACCAGACATCACCTCCCCTCCAGCCACAGCCTATCTGCCTGAGCCTATCCTGCCCCCTGGGCCCACGAGCACAGCCAGCACAGGTCTGTCCTCTGTAGAGTGTGGCTCTGCCTGTCTGGAGTCCTGCTTCCTCCCAGGATGGACACTCAAGGCAGTGAGATGAAGGCACACAGCCCTAAATCCTTCCCCTAAATCCGTGTTGTCAGAAAACGGCATTCTCTGCCACTGCTCCGACTGTATAACTTCTTAACTAGGCTCAGCGAACCCTCTGCCTGTCTCCAGACAAATGAGGCTGGGCAACTTACTTGCTAGAAAACCTTGTCCAGAAGGATAAACACCTATGTCCTCAATGCATAAAAATGACTGTTTCCAGTTTAGTTTTAAAATTCACACTAAATCCCACAAAAAGATTTCCCTAATAATGCAGTGAGAGCACTAGAGAAAACTCCAGTTTGCTCAATAGAATCTGCTAACCTATAGAGAAATCAGATAGTAAAGGCACTGCCTTCAAGCTGGCTCTTTCCAACAAAGGCATCTTTAACCCTTCTAAGAGAAAGTCATCACTACAACTTCCTTAATTGTGAACTTCCCTAACTGGAGCATCCTAGGAAGGACAGTGTGAGTTAAGAGCAAGGCCAAATGTAAGACTACTAAAATATATATTTAACGGTACTTTTATGTAAGGTTCTCCTTTTTGACAAGACATCACTTTGAAGATTCTCTAGTAACTAGAAGGAGCTATCAGAGTGTTTATTCCCTAACAGCAGTCCTGAGGGAACTCACTTTAAAGGAGAGATGAAAAAAGCAATGTAATTTCTTGACTGAAGCATCATATAAATGGGGGCTTCTACAATGTGTAAAGAATACACTGGTTTAAACAAACCAAACTTTCTCCTTAATTCCACATATAGTAATACATCTAGGCAAACTCACCATCTTTTCCCAGGAGTGATGACCTTATATTTGGCCTTCCTGAGTAACACAGATCTCAAGGGAAAGGAACAGAAATAAGGAGATGCTCCTGACAGGGATCGTGGGTCCACACAGAGCTATGATGAGTTCCTCGTAATCACCTTGATTTCTTCTCAAGAGGCACACCTCAGGCAGCCGGGGAGACATACGGCCTCCCCCTGGCTGGTGCCGGGCGCTTACCTCCATGCTGTACCTCTCCACTGTCCTTCTCAGGGGGTCTACAGCCTGCCAGCAGATCAGGATGCAGAGGTCAATCAGCAGCATGCCCCCGACGATCACAAGCAGTTTCTGGTCCTTGATGATCTGCAGAGAGGGCAGGGGCAGAAGGGACGTAAGAGGGCCTCGCAAACAGCAGCCAAGGGGCTGGGTCAGGTGGTGAGTGAATGGCTCCACCTGAAAATTCCCCCGGGCTCCCCATCACCCACGGGGTAAATCCAGACACGCTCCCTTGCTTGGCATTCAAGGCCTTCCGTGAGCTTGGCTTATCTACACCCCAGATACACACATACACTGAGTTAAGTTTGATGACTCCCAGGCTCTGGGTCTGCTGTCATTTTTCACCCCTGGCCTTCATGGGTGCTGGTTCTTTTGTCTAAAACACTCTGTCTATGTGACAGAGTGCTAAAATCCTTAGAGACTCAGATGCCCTGTCACCTCCTCCATGAAGCCTCCCTAACTCCCACAGCAGAACTAATTACTCCTACAGCATTAAGTTCAATACGTATTATTATGACTAGTAATAGTAGTAACTACAAGAAGGAGAATAAATACAAATGCTACCATTTAGTGAACACTGTGCCTGCCTCGAGGTTGATTGTTTTATATATATCGCCTTATATGAAGGCAGATAACTGTTATTATTCCCATAATTCAGCTGAAGAAACTGAGGCTAACACTGGGGGCTAAGTAACTTGCTCAGTGGAATAGAGCTACTAAGAGTTAAAGCCTGCAAGCTCCTCCTCTCTCCAGAGAGCACACCCTCAAACATTTATAGCACCTACCAGATGCTACAGTGACCAAGTGCTGTATTAAGTTGTATACAGTCTACCCTCCTCAGTAAACTGGGGAACTCCAGACAGAAGGGAAGCCTGTTTTATTTATTTGTTTACCTTCAGCACCTAACAGGGCCTGGCATGCAGTTGGTACTTTAAAAGTTTGATGGATTGAATTGAGATGAAGGAATATGTAAAGAAGAAATATAACTCCTGTCCCACTTTGCAGCTGGGGATATCTTTATTACACTGTGAAATTCCCACCCCACTTTATGTCCATTTGATGGGGACTGGCCTGGGGACAAATGCTGTCAGGGGCAAAGCGAACCTGTATTTCACTCAGTGGGTGTTTACGTATCCTCGCCCTCCTCCCCTACCCCTGCCCCAATGCCAAATAAAAGCTAATGTGATGAAGTAGTTCTGGAGAAGACTACAGAAAAATAGACAACAAAACTGAAGTAGAAGCTTAAGAAATATCACCAGGTCTGGCTTTTAATGATTAAAGCTGTCCTTAAAGGAGAAATAAAAACTCAAGAGGCCTCTGTTGCTAAACTGTGAAAAGAACAAGAGAGTATTGCTGAGTTAAGGCCAGAGGGATCAAATCCACCAAAATCACTTGACCTGGGGGCGGGGCGCTGACCAGGTCCCATCATCTGAGATTTTATAGAAACATTCAGGGAACCCCTGATAGCTGTAGAAACCTGGCTTGACCCTTGCCCTCAGGGGAACCAGGTCACACCCTGTTAGCCTTGAGAAATTGGGGCAAAAGGAAGAAATGCCTGAGGAACTTAGGGCAGGCTGAAAGGGGGCTCCCTACTTGCTCACCCAGCTTCCCTCACTTCCTTTTTGTTCAGCTTTCTCTTCAAAAGCTGCACAAACTCTCCCCCGTTATGTCTGTGCACATTGATGCCATGAAACTCAGTTCTCTCTCGGAGGCTAGGAGGTTACTAGTGCTCCATGCTCACTGAATGAGAGATTGGGAGTGAAGGCACCCGGGAACAATTAAATATCAAGTTCTGGAATCAGATCTGAGTTTAAGTCTTACTAACTTGCTGTGTGTCCTTGGTAAATTTCCTAATCTGTCTGAGCCAGTTTCCTCATCTACACAATAGGGGATGATGACCACACAAATTGATAGATTACCATAGTCTAGTCGACTTCACTTTCACTTTTCACTTTCATGCACTGGAGAAGGAAATGGCAACCCACTCCAGTGTTCTTGCCTGGAGAATCCCAGGGACGGGGGAGCCTGGCAGGCTGCCGTCTATGTGGTCGCAGAGAGTCGGACACGACTGAAGCGACTTAGCAGCAGCAGCGCATAGTCTGGTTTACAGTTCCTGATCAGTAGATGTCAGCTATTATTATTAAATGTTACTCCCCATGGTTTTTCAGGGCACAGATCAGCAGAATATGAATTTGGCCCACTGTTTGTAAATAGTTTTATTGGAACATAGTCACATCCACGCATTTATGTGTTTGTCTCTGGCTGCTTTGGTTCTACAACAGCAGAGTTAAGTGGCTGTGACAGAGACTGTATGGCCTGCAAAACCGAACATATTTACTATCTGACTTTTTACAGGAAAAGTTGGCTGACACATTCTTTTGAAAAAATGGCATTTCTTTATTTCTTCAAAAGACTTCAGATATTTTGACTTGATTCAGACTGGTCTTCCACTAGGCTCAGCTCATTGCCTACTTCCAGGGATGCCATTCCAGAAGGAATAGAGTGTGGATGGTGCCCCTAGGTTGTACAACCAGTGGCCCTGCCTTCCTGCCATCACTCAGATGACAGATACTCATCCTGGCATTTTCTTGAAGCTGAACCTGGATGAAATTCTGAGCCTGATGGTATCATTTACAACAGTATCAAGTTATATATGTAGTAAACATTCTTTGTCTTCCAAAAAACATCTGGCTACAAAACAGAAGATCTCATCTCTGAGTTACTGCTTTAGTCTCAATGTTTCAACTTGGTCCTAGTAAGAATAAGAGGCAGAATAAAGATGGTGGTAGTGAGGCTTCTCAATTCAAGATTTTATGATTGATCTTTAGGGAAAAAAAAGGTTACATACTATAAAAACACTGAATTTAGAAGCATTAAGTCACCACATGTCAATACTTCCTATAGCAGGCTTTGTTTCACTTAATGTCTTTAAAAATGTAGCCATATGGGGTAAAGTTTGTATTTGTGTGTGTTTGGGGAAGGCATGACACGGTGGGTAGAGGGAGGACAGATGAAGTGGGAGCCAGGGAAGGAAGAAAAGGATAAAAAGACTGAAAAAAAGTGTTAGACTGCATTTACAAATTAAATCTTGTATATGTGTTAGTAAAAAAAATTAAGGGGCTCACTTTTTTAAAGTCTGAACTTAAAAAAAAAACCCAAGAAAATACAAACAATGACAATAAAAACTGACCTTATGGCTCCATAAAAGGTTGGAATCATGGAGAATTCAGTCCTAGTTTTGCCCTGTGACTGCCACAACCCTTTCAAAGCGATCTGGTTCCTGACTTGAGATTTTGATCTGTGAAAGGTAAATATTTCTTTTCTATACTCTTAACCTCCTCTAATTTGGCTGACAAATGATACTCAGCTTTAGTGCCACAAGGCTGTTACTGGAATAACTAGAAAGCCTAGAGCAAAAAACGTCTCACACTGGAAAGGTGTGTTCATCTGGCTTAAATAATTTTCTCAACAGACTCAACTGGTGACTGAATCTTGTACTCAAAGCCTTCGACAGTGTCTCAGACAGACCCCCTCCCTGGACACCTGCCTGCCTCTCACTTTGCCCAACCCCTGGGGGGTGTAGCAAGTCCCCTTGTCCCAGGCAGCATAGCAGGCTGTGGCCACATCACAACTCCGGCTTCCGTGGAGTTTTCAGACAACTCAACTCCTGAAGTCTTCCCTGGCATGTTCTGTCAATTGTTGCCAGACAATCTGAGTGCTCTTGCTTAGTGATCACATGAGTATTGGAAAACAAAGGCTAGTTCTTTATTACCAATAATGATATGCATGAATCACATATTGACAGAAAGGAACCAGTACTGATTCTTCAAAACCTCGATGGGCTTTTCATAAATGACAGACCCACAGAGCGGGAGGGCCCCCAGAAGTCACCTGTGCCTGTCAAACTTTGGCTGGCATCAGCTTCCCTGAGAGGGTAGGTGGAAACACATATTCCCGGGCTGCAGGAACCTGGCTCTTAGGGCTGGGGTGGGGCCCAAGAAACTGCATTTCTAACAAGCTCCCAGGTGATGCCAATGATGCTGCTTTACAACTTATACTCTGGGTAACCTTGGTCTAGACAGAAACCCAGGCTGTATATTGGTACAACTTGGGGAAGTCTAGTAACTCCTACTGGCCAGCTCCAGCCCAGGAGGTGTGGGCTGGGTTACTTCTTGTAGTTTTCAAAAGCTCCCATTTGATTCTAATGGGCTCTGATTGTCAGCTCTGAGGAGGACCAGGTGGCTAGGCTCCTCATTTTACAGACAGAAGGGTGTGTCACAAATGCTCCTGAGGCCCAGTGAGAGCAAGGCCTTCCAGGTGAGCACAGGCAGTGGGTGGCAAAGCTGAGCTCTTTTCTCCCTCCAAACGCAGCCTGTAGTTTTCCCAAGATGGTCCGGTAAGGGGGTGCTAGGAACAGAGAATGAGGCTACAGCTCCCCTCCCCCATCTGGAGAGCAGTTCCTAGAATAGCCCTGGTGGTAAGGAGGCAGGTGGTGGGGCTGACACCTGAGAGGTACCACTGGGCAGAGACAGAATCACAGCTCAGGAGACAATACCATTTCAGCACACCCCCATTCCACAGACAGGAAGCAGAGGCCCTGAGAGATGAAGTGCATGTGTGTTAGTCGCTCCTTCATGTCTGACTCTTTGCAACCCCATGGGGTGCAGCCCACCAGGCTCCTCTGTCCATGGGATTCTCCAGGCAAGAATACTGGAGTGGGTTGCCACTTCCTTCTCTGGGGATCCTCCTGACCCAGGGATCAAACCCGGGTCTCCGGTATTGCAGGCAGCCTCTCTACCATCTCAGCCACCAGGGAAGCCCTTCATCCCAGCAGGGAAGAGATGAAGAGGTTTGCCAAAAGGACCCACAGCAGGTCAGCAGTGAAGCAGGGAGTAGAAACTTGCTCTCCTGCTGTGCCTGCTGGCCCCGCCACCTTGGGCTCGCTGCTGTCTGCACGGGCATGAGGGCTCATGACCCAGGTAACAGGATGGCAAATGCAAGTTTGGGATGAAGAACTGGAAAAGAGGCACCATGATCCAGAGTGGGGTGAGGTCACAGTGCAGGATCTTCGAAGGACATGTCTGTGAGTGGGTTTTACACATAATCAGGGGTTTAAAAAGTATGTGAGGGGGGACATGGGGGATAGAGGAGATGAATCTAGAAGAGGACTTTTGGAAAGTGGTGTCATGATGTTATCTCACCTCATCTCCAGGTGAGAGGATGGGGGATATGCTTCCTCTATGACCTCAGGTCAAGAGGGAGGAGGCTTAAGGAGAACACTCAGATGGCTTGAATGCTAGGCTCTCTGCAGCCTGGGGACCTGGTAAGCCTATGTCTGACTCCTGCCTGAGAAACCCCAGGGAGGATGATGGGTCAGCTGCTCCAGCGTGGAGCAGAAGAGGGCAAGTGGCTACAGCCGGATCAGTCTCCACCCCTAAGTGTGTAGGAGTGAAGGATGTATAAGTGCCTCCTGAGCAGCAGTCTGGGCTCCAGGTGAGGGAGGGCTGTGCCCAAGGCAAGCTGGAGAGGCCAGCCCAGGAGTGGGGCACTGCCACGTGCCTGGGGAAGGAGCTACAAGTGACCAAGCAGGGGAGTATTTTCCCATGTTGGGGGCACTGCAGGAGAGTAAGTCCCAGTAATGGGGGCTTTGAAAATCCCACAGAAGGACTCCATGAGAGCCTAAGGTGAAAGTGAAAGTCGCTCAGTCATGTCCGACTCTGCAACCCCATGGACTATACAGAATTCTCTAGGCCAGAATACTGGAGTGGGTAGCCTTTCCCTTCTCCAGGGGATCTTCCCAATCCAGGGACCGAACCCAGGTCTCCCGCATTGCGGGCAGATTCTTTACCAGCTGAGCCACAAAGGAAGCCCAAGAATACTGGAGTGGGTAGCCTATCCCTTCTCCAGCGGATCTTCCCAACCCAAGACTTGAACCAGGGTCTCCTGCATTGCCGGCGGATTCTTTACCAACTGAGCCATGAGGGAAGCCCATGAGCGCCTAAAGGGCCCGCTTATCCTCTCAGGAGCAGCAAGGTCAATGCCGCTCCTGGCAAGTGAGGTCTTCCTGCCCCTTCCACCACTTGAAGCCCCAACTCTAGAGGGTTCGGAAACCTTGGAGATGGGATGGTGGGGAAGAAACTCAGCCTGGCAAGACAGAAAGGCAGCTAGCTCATCCACAGCCGCTCCTCTCCCAGGGCAGGTGACCGACTGCTCAGAACAAGCTGGGGGAGGGAGAGGAGCTGCCTCTGAATGCAGTTTGGGGTTTTGAATGTGATGATGGACCCCATGTATTCGTCGTTGACCAGACAACTTCTAAGTCAGGAGACTTGCCTGAATTTTTCTCTAGGAGTAAGGGAAAATAAGTGCCAGCTGTCGGAGTAGTTAAAAAAGACCAGTGTGGGGAAAGCTCTCTGAATGCATCCTAAGGGTTGAGCTTGATCAACACGGTGTTTACAGTCAACGACACGGGTGGTAAACGCTTTCCTTCCACACGAAGGCAGGGCTCCTGTCCTCTAAGGGCCTCTCTGAAAACGGCAGCACTGCATCAGGCCCTTCCCTGCTTCACTTTCCTCTTTCAAGGGCTTCTCACTGCCCACAGGTTCCAATTCCTAACTGTGGCTCCTGCCTTCCCCTGCAGCCTCCTCTTGTACCCTGTCCCCATGGACCCCTCAGCAGCTGAACTCTCCCCTCCCTCACCCAGACCTCCCTGTACATTGTTCCCTCTTGGAGATGGGTAACCCCTCAGCCTCTGCCTCCCTCAGCCTCCAGGTCTTGGCCCAGGTGTCACTTACTACACTGACCCCTCCCTGAGTGCTATACCCAGCATCCCCATATGCACCCAACCAGCCCTTATTACCCCGTCTTGTAAACAATTTGTAAAGCGTCTGATCTCCCCAGGAGGCTGAAGGTGTTGGGGGTTTGGGTTGGGAAGTGGGGGAGGGTTGTGTTTAGCTTGAATCCCCAGCAGGCAGCCCAGTGCCTGGCTGTACAGCAGGCACCTAAGAAGTCTGTTAAGAATAAATACTGGGTGAACACGGCAAATACTCTGCGACAGAAGGAGCCATTACCTTCTTCTTCATTTTCACATTTTTGAAGATGGCGTGGACTCTCCATGTCTTTGCAAACATTGCCCCGAAGGCGGTGGTGTAGCCCACGGTGAGAATCCAGGTCCTGACCTAGAGGCCATGAGAAAACAGAGGGTCAACATCTCCCAGGTGGACGGACCTTGTCTTTTATGAGAGTGTCCCAACAGTGGGACTCTGGATGGTAGGGGCAGACGCTCTACTTTACATATGATGGAGTTTCACAAGCATCAGCAGTCCTTCCATCACATGTCAATCTGATAGACCTTTAGTTCTATCTACCACTCACCAGACCCAGGGCCCTAGGTGCAGAGGCATGTGAGATTCAAACTCTGCCTTCCATGGGCCCACAGCCCAGTCACTGAGAGAGCCACAGAGGGTCCCTGGCACCACTGAGGGGCCACAGACCAGCCTTCCGGTCCTCCCTTCCTCCTTTCCTTCTTTGACGGCCTTTTGCGTGCCTGCGAGGTGACCGTAATTGCTGATTTCCCTGCCTCCTCACCCAAGTCTCTAGGAGACCAGGCTGCCCCGGAAGCTCTTCTACAGTTCTCCTTGCTCCTGGGGTGTAGACAGTGGGGAGGGGAGGGCGCTGAGCCATGGGGGCTGAGATGGGGCAGGACAACAAACTTGCATGGCCCTTCTCTGGTATTAGTGACCCGGCCACTCTGCTAGGCAGGGCGGGACTCAGCCAGAACTGGCCCCAGGGACACCTGGCTGGCAGCTGCACCAGCCCAGCTCCCGGCCGTCATGAGGGGATGCTCAGTGATGGGGTGGAAGGCCAGAGGGGAGGGGCTGTGACCCTCCCACTCCCACCTTGGGCCTATCTCTTCAGGCCTTTAGAGAAAGACAGGAGGGATGCTGCCTGGGTCTAGCCTTGGTCCCTGAGCTAGGTTGGACCTGGGGTCCTTGCTTAGGACTAAGGTTTTATCTGGCTCTCACCTGATCCCCAGGACTAAAGTGTGCCCTGATCCCTGGCCCCCGGCTGGTGGCTGCCAGAAACCACCAGCCCTGATAAGAGCAGAGAGCCTGATTCCTGCAGACGGGAGTGGCCGGTAACCATCTGTTAGGTCGTGGGGGCATCCTGGGTGCCCACTCTCCACCTGCACTGCCATCGTGGCCAGGCCCCAGCATCTCCTGAGTCCACCCTCATTGGTTGGCCTAGATACCCTCCAAGACCCAAGAGACGCATCTCCTGGGCCCCCAAACACGGCCAGCCCTGGGCTGTGTGCCACTACTTTCTGGGGCCTCCCACTCACGGGGACAAAAAGGCTGTATGCTCTGTGAGCCCTGGTTCTAGGCTATGGTCTTTCCTCTGCTCTTCCTCAGCTCTGCTGAGCTGAGTTAACCTCTGAAAGGCCCCCACCTGCCTCAGCTGAACTCAGAAAGAAGGTGGATATATTAGGGAAGAGAGAAACGGCTAGGGTGGACAGGTCAGCTCTCCATGTCCAGAGCCCAGCAGGTTTGCTAGGCCTCAGTGGCCCATCCAGCAGAGGGCTGTGGGCAGTTGTGTAGGAGGTTCCCAGATATGCTCCCTTCATGCAGTCCCTTCACTCTGCCTTTTAGCAACATGTCTTCCCAGCTTCTTAGAGACAGAACATTTCCCCTTTCCATTTTATCTGCAAAAATAGGAACTGGCTAGGGAGATGGAAAGACCAACCCCCTAAGGAAAGACAACAGCATTACGCGACTGGTCAGAAACACAGACACATGAGGTGTGAACGCTGATAATGGTACGGGTGAGGACTCAATCTTTTTTTTTTTTTTTTTTTTAAATAAATTTCGAAAATTTCAGACAGGCAAGAATGAATCACAGTACTCTACAGAAGGTGTAGGATGGCCATATTATAAAACAAGGATGCAAGAAAAGTAAGCAGAACAGAGATAGGGAAGGAGTCAATTATTGGGAACTTAGACCTGAGCTTATTCAATGATAAGATTTCACATCCCTAGCCTGTTGGAGTTACATAGGACCTTACAGGTCATTTCATTCATCTGTTCATTCAATAACGATTGCTAGGTCAGAAGCTAAATATATAATGATAAAAACAAATGAATAAAACCACCACCACCAAAACCAGGGTGACTTTTTCTGGAGTCATCAGTTGAGTGAGAAAACCCCTTTGTAGATGAAGTAATTGAGACTCAGGGCATTGAGGTATTTCTCTCAACCTGCAACCTGGCTCCAGAGCTAAGCCTGGAACTCAAGACCTTGACCTAGTCCAGCCCTTTCTCCTCCACATCCTGCTGCCTGTCCTGCAGAGAGCCTCCTGACCCCAGCCGGGTCCCCCTGCCCAGGAGGCAGCTGCCAGTACAGCACACCTGGGCAAGCAGCTGGCCAGCCTGAGAACACTTCCCTGGCTGACTTCAGCACACTGAGAGCTAGTGGTTGTGTGAAGACCAGTGGTCTCCAAGTGTTTTTGACCATGTTCCTCCACCAGCAAATACCATTTAAAATATGAATATATACAGAACAAGGACATTTTAAAAAGGACGGTAAGAGATGGAATATTTTTCTTCATAACGTGGCAGACAAAGACCTCATACTCTGGGTAAAAGTATTACTTCAATATGCTCGGCATTATTATATTTGCTTTGACTTATGCTTTCTCTGGGGTCATTATTTTCAGGCCACTTGTCTACTCTGTAGGGCCAAACTCATTAAGACATAATAGTACAAATGAGTTAAGTTAGTTGAAACTCGACGATATACATTTACCTGGGTATCTGGAAACTGCAATATGGTGCCATAAACTGGAAGAAAAGAATGGGTGAGGATCCTGGGCAGAAAAGAGGGAACCTACAGGGCCCAAGACCTGCTGGCAAGGTTCACTTAAGCTGGTGTCTGAGAACCTGGGTTTGGGGAGGGTCCCACCATTTGCCCAGTGATAAGAGTGACTCTGTGCCTGAACAGTTTGTGCAAACAGTGTGTTTTATGCCACAAATCTGCCTTCCTTCTGAGAGCCTGGAGTTTGGGTAAGTGTTCGGGAGAGGGGACCTAGGTGACTGGCCCCCAGTAAAAACCGTGGGCGCTGAGTGTCTGGTGAGTTCCCTGGTATACACTTCATGGGCTGTCACAAGTCACTGCTGGGGAATTAAGGGCATCGATGTGACTCCACTGGGAGAGGCTCTGGGAAGCTCGCACCTGGTTCCCCATGACTTTATTCCATGAGCCTTTTCATTTTGCTGATTTTGCTTTACCTTCTGTCTCTGTAATTAATCGCTGCTATGAGTACACTTCTATGCTGAGTCCTCCTAGAGAATCACTGAGCTGGGGCTCATCCTGAGACCCTGGACACAATGCCCTGAGGCTGGCTGGTGTCCCAGCTGACCAACCACTCCGTCCGCAGGAGAGTTCCTGCATGAGACCACCATACACACCCACTGCCATTAGATTTCAGTAAAGCTTAATTTCTTTCATTTTTTCTACACGTAAAATAAGTAGAGGCTGTAATATATTCTTCCACAGCCTCCCTGGCTGTGGCTCAGACAGTAAAGAATCTGTTTGCAATGCAGGAGGCCAGGGTTCGTCCTTAGGTCAGGAAGATCCTCTGGAGAAGGGCATGGCAACCCACTCCAGTATTCTTGTCTCAAGAATCCTATGGACAGAGGAGCCTGATGGGCTACTGTCCATAGGATCGCAAAGAGTCAGGCAGGACTAAGTGACTGTCACCTTCAATTTCTTTCATTTTTTCTACATATAAAGTAAGTAAAGGCTGTAATATATTCCTCCACAAGACGATCCCAGGGGATTCACGTCCCTTTGGAGACAATCTGGAGCTCTTCAGACAATGATGAAACAACAGAAGAAATATTCTGAAAGCAGGAGAGTGGGACCCCTACCAGCAGAGCCACCCACCTTGGGCTGCCTCTGCTCAGGGTTACCCCTGGGCTTGGCCTTTGCAAAAGGAGGTAGAATTTCTCTCTCCACTCTGCCACCATCATTTTAAGATGGAAATAGACCCTGGGGCTCAGTCCTGAATCCGCTTTGTCCTAAAAGTGTCCTAAAAGTCCCTGGGTTATCATTCCCACCTTCAGGCGTCAACCATTCTTCTTGTGCTGACAATTCCCTTAGCTTTTTCCCAGCTCCTACCTCTCTTCTGAGCTCCAGACCTGCATATGCCACCATCATGGAGACCAAGGTGACACTTAGGTGTTTACCAAAGCTTCACACTCCGGAGCCAGAGCTGAGCCCATCAGCCCTTCTGCTGAGTAGCTCAACTGCCGGCTGATTCAGGCCGGGATAGTGCCTTTATCCACCTGTCACTGGAAATAGGGACCTGGAAGTCCCCCAGGAACCCTCTCCTCTCCCCCCACACTTTCCTATTCAGTCCCCAAGTGCTTCTCCTTCCCCTTCCCATGCTCTAAGAGGTGGGGCCCCACACCAGCACCTCCCAGCTCCTTTGCTCTCTGCTTTCTGTCTTGATGGAGGGTACCATCAGGAGACTGGAGTGGGCAGGAGAGAGAAGATGAGGTGTGCACTCCCTGTGGCCACAGCATCTGTGCCAGCTCTGGCTGCAGCTGGGCTCCATGTGTGGTCTGGCCTCTCTGGGTATAGGAAGACCCTCCTTCTTTACCCCTTCAGGCCCAGGAGTGGTGAGGGCTTCCTGCGATGGCCTCTATACCAGCTTCCTTAACCCCACCCACACCTCTGTAGGTGGTCCCTTCACTGCACCTCTCTAGTGAAGCACCCAGGTGGACTCCATCTGCTTCCAGGACTTTGACGACACTCTTACTCCCACATCTCTTGTTAGCAGCCCCTCCTCTCTGTTCCCGTGGTGTCATCCAGATGAGCCATTGCGAGCGGAGACTCTGGAGACTGACAGAAGTTCCAGTCCTTTCTCTGTCACTTACTATCTATGTGAACCTGGGCAGGTCACATAACCTCTTTGAGCCTCAGTTTGCTCATCTGTGAAGTGGGGGCAACTAATGTATCCACCTTCATGGTTGTGTGGATGAGATGAACGAAGGTGTGTAAAGGACTGAGGTTCTTAACCAAGACTTGGCTTTCGTCCATGTATTCCTTATCACTGCTGACGGGAAGACGGCACGAGCCTCCTGCCCCTCGGCTCACCTGCTGCTCATCCATCAAACACCCCCCAGGAGGAACAATCCTCCACAGCAAATCTCAGCAAGTCTCCTTGAGTTTAAACCCTTTATTGCCCCATTGAGCCCACAGGTTAAACTCCAGATTCTTAGCAGAGTGTGCCCTCCATCGTCCACACCACTCCTGCTACTCCCCACACAGCATTTCGCATCCTAGCAATCCCACACTGCTTCAGCGTCCCCGCACACCACACGGCTCACGCCGGGGGCCTGGCACTGGCTATTTCCTCCACTCAGAATGCCATCCCCGCTAAGTTCCTTCGCAAATTTTCATGAGTCCTCCAAAACCTGGATTCACAGGCCGCCCCCCACTAAGAAGCCCTCCCAGGTCTTTCAAGGAGGTCATAGCTGCCTCCTCCCTGTGACTTCTGTCCTCACCCATGTCTCTGCTGTGCTGGTCACACTGAGATCATGTCTATTTGGTTACCTGCCTGCCTCTCCTGCGATATGGTGCAGGGCCTACACTGCCCACCTTTAAATCTCTGGACCCAGCACTGAGGGGGGTGATCGGGCTAGGTGGGCTAGCTTAGGAGGTAATGAGAGCTCTGTCACCAAAAATGTGCAAGCACATGAAAGGAAGACCACAGAGGGAACTGGAGCACTGAACGGCAAAGGAGGCTGAGCTTATGGCCTCAGTGGTCCCTTCCTCGCAATGAAGTATGTGAGGTAGTGAGCTCCCCATCACTCCACGGATTCAAGCAGACCTTGGAAGACCCCGCGTATCAGGGTGTTACCGGGCATTTCCTGCACTGGGGAGGTTTTATTTGATTTCATCCCATGTATCTTCCTTCTGGGTGGTTCTATGATGCCAAATAAACTAGAAGGTTCTGAAGGGCTATAATGATTCTGTTTCTAATTATTGTTGTTAGTTGCTAAGTTGTGTCTGACTCTTTTGCAACACCAACCCCTGGAGGAGGGCATGGCAACCCACTCCAGTTGCCAATAAAAATCTCATGGACAGAGGAGCCTGGCAGGCTCTAGTCCATCAGATCACAAACAGTCAAACACAGCTGAAGCAACTGAGCACAGACTAGCCTGCCAGGCTCCTCTGTCCATAGGATTTCTCAGGCAAGAATACTAGAGTGGGTTGCCGTTTCCTACTCCTGGGGATCCTCCTGATCCAAGGATCAAACCTGCATCTCCTACACTGGCAGGAGGATTCTTTACCACTGAGTCCCCCGGGAAGCCCCTGTTTCTAATACAAGTCTACTGATTCATCAACCCAAAGTCTTAAACATACTTATTCTAATGAAACATAATTATTCTGATGTTACAGTCTTCCTTTTTCTCTCCTTAGCCATAAAGTTTCCTGGCCCCTCTGCACCCATGATAGCAACCATGGGGGAGAGGACCTTTAGGCAGGCAATGCTCATTAGTCTCAACTATGAAGAAGGACAAAACAGTGCACATCTCCAGATGGAAAGAAAAATCTACACCTGCAACAACTGTGTTCAGACGCTTGCTCAACTGATTTTGGGAAGGCCTGCCTGGCAGAGTGAAGAGCTTTCAGTGCTCTTTGGGGACTAGCAGGGAAAGAGACACAGAGCCCCTCCCACAGTTCTGTTCTTCCAATGTCTGGGGGTGGAGGAAGTTGTCTCCGCTGGATGGATGCTGGGTGGTGGGGGGCAGGCAGCGTGGTTAGCTGTTTGCCTGCTGTCCAGAACGGTTAGAAAAAAGGGCCTTTTGTTTCATTCTGACCATCCACCTCAGATGATCAATAGTGAGAAGGCAGGCAGGGGAGACCCAGACTATCCAAAAGCAAGCCCCAGACCTCCATTACCATGAGGTGCTATAGCCTGGAGCTGAAAGGCTAGGGTTCAGCCTGGGATCTCCAGGGCCTGCCTTGTCTTCCTGAGGAGAGTGCAGGTGCTGGAGAGATTCGCAGTGCCTCCAAACGCAGGGTGCCTCTGAAGAGCATGCTCCAGAAGACTCTGTCTTACCCAGGGTCCTTTAAGTAAGATCTGCACTGAAAATCTGCCCACGGTTTGGAGTACAGCAAAGACTTTCTGGGCTTCCCCGGTGGCTTAGTGGTAAAGAATCCACCTGCAGGAGAAATGGTTTCAATCCCTGGTTTGGGAATATCCCCTGGAGAAGGAAACGGCAACCCATTCCAGTATTCTTGCCTGGGAAATCCCATGGATAGAGGAGCCTGGCGAGCTACAGTGCACAAGGCCACAAAAGAGTCATATACTACTTAGTGACTAGACAACAGCAAAGACTTTCTGGGGGAACAATTCCAGGGCTCATGGCACAAACAAGGGTACTTTGGGACTCAAGTTAGGGCCAATGGGGTATCTTAGGAGCCTTGGTGCAAGCCGCCCCTCTCTCTGAGAGGAAGTTTCCAACAGGAACCCCTTGCGACCCTTTGTGAAAGATCCCCACCTCCATAAGACCTACCAGCTGAAGAACTCGATCCAGAGAGCAGATTACAGTCTGAGCTCAGCGCCTGCCCACTTCTGGCACCAACAGCCTTATGCAGTGCACAAAACACACACCTGTACTTGGTGGCCTTGACTCGGGCTCCCTTCTCCCTTGCCCCCAGACAGCCCTGGCAGTGGCTGGAGGTGGGGGAGCTTCCTGGAAGCACCGCGTGGAGACGGGCAGTGGAGACAGTGGGGCGTGGGGGTGTGCTGGGGAGGGGGTTGATGTGTGGCTCCACGCAGCTCTGTGGACTGAAGATGTGGATAAGTGGGTGCGGGGGCAAGAGCAGAAGTGAGGCACGCAACAGACAGGCCCAGGCGGAGCAGCTGCAACTAGTTTAGGCTCCGGGCTGAGCAGCTGCACCTGGGCTCCTGCTGACACTTCAAGATAAGATACCAGCAGGAGCACTGGATCCCGATCAGGTGAAAGACAGCGGACACAACATCTTCATTCTCGTGGCCAAGGGGAGGGCCCAGCCTGACGCATGCGCAGAAGAGGCCCTCACTCTAGGGGCGGGCCAAAAGGAGGAGGAGGCGCCAGCTCCTAATGTATCCTGCCAACCTCCCAGAAACCTTTGTGCCGGAAGCCATCTTGGCTGAGAGATGCGCGTGCCCCCAGGTCAGGACCCTGAGTCAGACCAAATATGGGCACAAGCGTGATGGCTGGCCGGAGGCAACAGGAAAACTGCCCCCCGCCCCATACAAGCAACCTAAGCCGCCCCTATTGCACACAAAACACTTTTGAGTTCACCCATGTGCTCTTCCACACATACTGGGCTTCTAATAAACACTTTTATCTTTTCACAGTCTTGGTCTCTGCTGAATTCCTTCTTCAGAGAAGACAGACTGAGGTCCTTATTCCAGCCATTCCACCACTGGAATGAGAAGGGGAGGTGGATATGCCATCAGGACTGCAGCTGCGAGGGAACTTGTGAGCAGACAGGAGGCATCTTTCAGGACTTCCAGAAATAACCGCAGCTCATTCTGAGGGGGTCTCCTATTTTAAGTTTCCCCTGATTGGTCCCTCTGCATCTGGCCCTCACTCCTTCATGTAGGCCTGTCTGCATCAGGGCCTAAAACACACTGAATGGGAGTTATTTAACTACATCTTCCCATCTGCACTGTGGACTCCCTGTGGGCAGTCATCTGTGTGTCTAGCTCTGGGCCTGCAGAGCCTGGCACACAGTAGGTGCCAGGGAAATGCTATCACATATATGAATGAATTGTAAGACAAGGGTCAGGGCTTGCAGTAACGCATGTGAGGGTGTGTGGGATGAAGGGACATCATCTGTACATTTGCTGGAGGGTTTGCAGAGCCCCTGGCACTCTCCTCAGCCCCCTCCTCTGGAAGCTAGAGGTCTAGGGAACTTTTCACAACTAAAGGCCCCGGATGGCAGAGCACAGAGGAGACTGGGGGTGGGAAGGCTGCAGCCTGCCCAGAGTCCTAACTGGTTGAAACAGATTTTGTCAGCACCAGTCCCTGTAACCACAGCCCTAAGTTGCTCTAAACCAGCCAGGAAAGGCCGCCATCAAACCTTGTGGGCTTCCTCTGGGCTAGCTTTCCAGCCACCTTCTGAAATCACAAAGCTCTTTATTGTGGCCAGTCACAAAATCATGGGATCACACACTGAAACAGTCCCCAAACCACATTCTTACATCAGATTCTCTCTCAACTGTCTCAAAAAAAAAAAAAAAAAAAAAAACACCTCCAAGCAAAAAAATAATCACAGATATTTATGGTCTATCACTTGGAAATATCGCTAATTCCTATCACTCTTCACTTTACTGGGAGGTCAGTTGGGGTGTTCCCAGGTAGTCTTGAGTCAGTTAGAAAATCCTAGTATCTCTGGGGGGCTTCCCAGGTGGCACTAAGTGGTAATGAAATTGCTTGCCAATGCAGGAGACGTGGGGTCAGGAAGATCCTCTGGAGGAGAGCATGGCAACCCACTCAAGTATTCTTGCCTGGAGAATCCCATGAACAGAGGAGCCTGTCAGGGCTATAGTCCATAGGGTCACAAAGAGCTGGACATGCCTGAAGTGACTTATCACAGCACGGCACAGCATCTCTAGGAGGACTGGAAGAGGATATTGTGCTTCCAAATCCAGTACCTGTACCCCCCACTATTTCAACCCTTCCCAGCTGCTGCCCATGCAGAGCTCGTCCATACACCTGTGAGAGGATGGATAGCTGAGAGCATGCTCCAGGACCCGGAACCCAGCGCTCTGTCCTGTGATGGGATGGATGGCCCTGCTTCTGAGATTCCGGGGTGGAGGTCTATGATCCCCTTTCCTCCTCCCACTGATCTTCACGGGACAAGGTTTCTGGTGCTTCCATTGCTTTGCATCACTGGTTTCCAACAGACAAACTCAATAATAAAGCATGGTTTCTAATCTTGACCTTGCTACTCTAACTGTGGTCTGTGGAGGCAGCAGCAGCAGCAGCAGCCCAGAGCTTATTTGAGCTGCAGCCTCTCTGGCCACCCCAGACCTAACAGTCACCTGAATTCCCCAAGATCTGCAGGTGATTTACGTGCCCTTTGGACAGCACTGTCTGTGCAGGCAGAAGTTAAGATGGTGGTTACTCTGAGGAGAAGGGTGCAGACAGTAGCTGGAATGGGGTAGGACGGGCTTCTGGGATGCTGGTAAGGGCCTGTTTATTGATCTAGATTCACAGTTGAATCCAGTTTGTGAAAACTCACTGAGCTTTACACTTATGAAATGTGCATGTGTGTATTTACTTTAATAGAAGGTTAAACAATAAAGGAGTCGGGATTCTCAGCAAGTGGAGGTAGCTGGGAGGTAAAGCGGAGCTGCATTCCTCTGCGCTGCTGTCAGAGCAGCACTAGGCTGAACTGGCTTATGCAATGACTGGGGACTCACGTCCAAGTAAATGCCCTTGGAGGTCTCAGGTGCATCATTCTTCCCTCCCTGACAGCCTGCCTCAAGGCTTCTCTCTGCACTCAAGGTGGCAGAAGAACAGCAGCTGGGCTTTGACTTAGGCAGGCCCTGAGTCTGTCCCTGATCCAGATCAAGCAGAGCAAGGGCATAGAAAGATGGAGGTTTTGCCGTGGACATACCTACACCAAATCAATCAGCATCAGCCTCAGTTTTCCAGCCTCTTCTTCATCCCAAGTTTGCTCTGTTTTATTTGTAACTCTCTTAGAGGTGTCCAGAGGTAAACACAGTTGTCCAGATACAGTCTCATCACTCATTCATAACGATGGTGACTAGTGCTTGTTGAATCTGATGTGACAGGCTTTACATACACTGTCTCATTTAACCCTCACAATCCTATGAGAATGCCCATTTTACAGAGGAGTCAACTAAAGCTCAGAGATGTTAAGTAGCTTCAAGTCACACAGCAGGGAGGTAGTATAGTTAGGATTTGAATGCAAGCAGTCTAATGGAAATTCCCTTATACACCAGGCACTATGATATTACTTTGGGGATGTATAAAAAAATAAATGAATAAATACACTAAAACAACTGAATTATACACCTTAATAGGGTGAATTTTACAGTATGTGAACTATTGTCAATCTCCATATCTATGTGTTCCACACCTATGGATTCAAACAACAGGGAACAAACTGAAAACATTTTTAAAAAAAAATTCTAGAAAGTTCCAAAAAGCAAAACTTGAATTTGCCACACCAGCAACTATTTACATAGCATTTACATTAGATTTACAACTATTTACATAGCATTTGCATTGTATTAGGTATTATAAGTAACCTAGAGATGATTTAAAGTACATGGGAGGACTGCATAGGTTATATTCAAATATTACACCATTTTACATAACAGACTTGGACAACCTCACATTTTGGTATCCGTGGGGGTTCCTAGAACCAGTCCCCAGTGAATACTGAGGGATGACTGTATACCCCAAGTTTAAAAAATCTGAATGGACAAATATTTTGGTTGAGATACATATTGCTCACATCTCTAAGAATGTAGTTGACCTGTTTCTCCTGGTATGAACCAGCTAACAAAAAAATCAAAATATTTCTTTAAAAAAATGAATGAAATGTCCCAGACATCTCTGTAGTCCGACAGAGCTGGTTCCATATTTCAGCCCCGCCACCTAGCCATGCATCAGAGCTTCAGCTTTCTCTCTTATGAAGCAGGGACAGTGGACCTTCCATGGAGGCGGCTGTGGAGATTTGAAGGAGAGGCTGCACCTAGCAGCTGGCCCGAGGTGAATCACAGTGGAGAGTGCTCATTTATGAGTGCACAAGCTTCCAGGGGCGCACATGGCACTGCCAGGCGCCTCCACGCCCAGGAATGCTCTGGGCGCCCCTGCAGCTGTGGAGAGCCGCACTTGATCGAGGCCCACCTGGGTCTTCTTGCCCTCGCCTGCAGAGCCCTTCCTTACCCCTCCACACTGTGCAGGGCTTTCTGCCCGGGATTCCACAAGGGAGGCAAGCACCCTGTTTCTTCCCCACCTGCCCTGCTCACTCTCTGGGCTGCCACGGGCTGGGATTGCTGAGCTGCGTGAGCGAGTGTGAGGGCTCTCCATCCCCCTGGCACCAGGGCTCTGGCCCACACCCAGCACTTTCCTCATAGGTAGCTCTGTGCCCACAGGGGCCACGTTGCTATGGCAACTCCACTACCCACACAGTGTCCAGGGAGACAGCACGGTGTAGCTGGAGCTGTTAGCAAGAGTTGCTGAAACTAGGCTGGGAAGATGCCAGGAAGGGTCAGAGGGAACGGGGGATGGAACTGAACGTAACTGCTTCCCTAGCTCTGTGTGTACCCGTGTGTGTCTGTGTGTGTGCACGCACGTGTGTGAACGTGTGCTCACACATGCACTCACCCCACTGCCCTTCTGAGCAGAGGCACAGCCCCTAGAGAGGCACAGTCCTGTGACTGTCACGGGTTGCTTCCTGAGGTGGTGTTCACTGTTTATCTGTGTTTAGTTTCTATGTTGAAAACTAAAGGGGGAAACGTGGCACTCATACGGCAGCGGGACAGGGTGAAGGGACAGAGTGTGGCCTTCTATAGGGCCACATCTGAAGCTGCTTCCTGAGCCACCCTGCCTCTGCCCTCTATGATTCCCTGCAGGACGCAGAGTGGACACCAGGAGACTGTACCTGACGGGGAGGATGATGCCCCCTTCTTCCTACTTGCCTTATGCTCCAGGTGCCTTCTCTGAATCGTCTCATGAAGGCCATACCACAGTCCTGCATGGGGCTTCCCAGGGGGCACTAGTGGTAAAGAACCCGCCTGCCAATGCAGAAGACAGAAGAGGCGCGGGTTCGATCCCTGGGTTGGGAAGATCCCCTGGAGGAGGGCATAGCAACCCACTCCAGTATTCCTACCTGGAGAATCCCATGGACAGAGGAGCCTGGTGGGCTACAGTCCATAGGGTCATAAAGAGTTGGATACGATTGAAGCAACGTAGCATGCATAGCACACACAGTCCTGCAAGGGGGTTTACTGTGCTCATTTCACAGATGACAAAACTGAGGCTCAGAGGGGCTAAGTCACTTCCACAGTCTGGAGGCAGTATGTGTAAGAGGTAGGAATGAAGCTCAGGCTGTTGAAGACCTGTGCTCACTGCCCTAGGGGGCCCTGCTCCACCTCTGTCTCCCCACTTGTTAGGAGTTTACTGGGGGTGTCTTCTAGGTTCAGAAGGAACGCAATCCAAGGCACCACATGAAATAAAGAGCCAGCCCCCCTGGAACAGCAAGTGGAGGACCTTCCAAATCATACCCACTGAGACTGGCACTTAGGCTCTAAATTCAAGAGCTTTGGGCTCCCCTTCCTGAGCCATATTGTGGATTATTAAAGTGACCCTGGTCCTAACCACGTACACATTTGTGCTGACCCAATTCAATCCACAGTAGTTACGCCTTTCCCCCACAGTCATGAATGTGGGCTACCCTGTGCAGAGCCTCTGAAGCAGCCCTGACTGCAAATAAATGAATCCTTGGGGTGGGGAGAACCAGGCCCTAACATCTTCAGAGCCCTCGTGTTCCAGCTAATGCTTATTTGTACAGTACTTTATGCTTTATTCATACCGCCTTGCCAGGCTTCCCAGGACAGCCTCCCCCTTAAACACAAATGAGCGTGACTCCCAGAACGGGATGTCAGGCTTCATTAAAAGAAAGCATCTGGGTGTGCAGGATGTCCTCAACCAGGCTCCCTAGTCTGCGTCACCCGGCATCTGAAATTTGGGGCATACTCCAGGGAGCACGTGTGCTCTGACAGCCTTTGGCTCGTGGACAAGGTGAGGTGGCAGGAACTCCCCTCTGGGAGGGAGTGGCTCCCTGAGGGCTGGGACTCAGGTCTCAGCACCAAACACTGGGCCTCAGGCCAGTGGCTGTGTTCCCAGGTGGCAGGTGCCAGTGATAAGGACCTGGGAGGGACCAAGTGGAGCTCTGCCCCCTGATTCTCAGCTAGGAGATAAAGGTGGGCCCCTCAGCTCTTGGGGAGTCACTGCGGGAAGTGTAAATGAGAAGACACCAAACTGACCCCGGGAACCATTTTCATTACTGCTGTTGTCACGGTCTCCTCAAACTTGGGGAGGGCGTCCTCAGGGACAGAGGGGAGCTAAATACTCTCCTCGTTTAGCTTTTTCAGGATGCCTTGGGAGCAGCCCCTTCCTCAGGCCTCACTACTGCCCAGGAAAAGCGACCACAGACACACACAGTGCCCATGAGCCCGCAGGGCTGCCCAGGGCACATAAGTCACGCGGATGCAGAAATGAAGGGGGACCTCATGCGCTTCATACCATCTCCAGTGAGCAAGACACAAACTGCAGTCACCATCCTTGTGTCAGGGGTCACACTTCTGAGGGAACAAACCACTAACCCACAGCCACAGACACTTCCAGCAGTTGGACGCCAGGCATATGGGGGTCTTGTGACTCTTGACTTCACCTCCTTAACCTCCAGAAGGGCAGAGTGAAATGGAGGCAGAATAAAAACTCTGAGTGGGAGGCCTGAACCAGGTGAGCTCTGGAGCACGTGGGGTCTGACTACCCTCTGGGTCCATCCCAGAAAGAAAGGATGTCTGAGCAGCCCAGGGACCCCCAGGGTATTGGGGACTTGACTGTGAACTTCTCAAGTGGAACCTTTCAAAGTACATGTTCCAGGGACATCTCACTAGCTAGACAATTCATGCTGAAGTTACTGGTGATTAACAGAGTCAGTTCAGCGTCATCATCTGCAGGAATCAGGGGAGCACCATCATGGGCTCTGGGGCCCTCCCTCCAGTTCACGAGCTGTCCCAGAGTCTAGGAACCCACTGTGGTCCTGAAAGTCCAAGGTGTGGCTGGTGACCTGCAGCGCATTTAAGGGGTCCTCCATTTGTTTATCCCTCGATGCCAACCTATATTTCATAATCATCCAGTAGTGGGTAACATTGAGACCACAGAATAGCAAATATAATCTATTAATGAAAGGGACTGCTTCCCCCCAAATGGACCTAGACTGCTCTCGACACCTTAAAGGAAAATAACCTTAATACAAGAGTTGCTTTTGGATTAATCTGGTCAACCCTGATCCTTTGACTGTCCCTTCCAGCTCTGGTCCTCCAGGCAGAGTATTAGATGAATTACTGCATTTAGGACAATAGAGAGACCCAAACGTCTAACCCAGTTTTGAAATATCACCATAAAGTCCAGAAATAAATCCCAGCTGGTCAGCCTCATCTTAAAAAGTAACCAAAGAAACTTTCAACTGAGAGTTCTACACAATTGCTAAAAAGATTAATTTAAAAACAAAACTAACAACAACAACGACTTGGCATCAACATTTTTAAACAGGTTAATTTTCAAAACAACATTGCTAACATACAGTAAATAAATTACACTGTTTTGGGCTTCCTTAAATTTATGCATTCTCAATGGGAGTGACAGGAGTTCCCAAGGGGGACAACTCTGGTTCTTGAATGTGAATAAATATTACTCTTTTATGTAGAAACTATATGGGCTTCCCTGGTGGCACAGAGGTTAAAGCGTCTGATTGGAATGTGGGAGGCCTGGGTTCGATCCCTGGGTCAGGAAGATTCCCCTCGAGAAGGCAGTGGCAACCCACTCCAGTACTCTTGCCTGGAGAATCCCATGGAGGGAGGAGCCTGGTAGGCTACAGTTCACGGGGTCGCAAAGATTCAGACACGACTGAGCGACTTCACTTTTGCTTTTCATAGGGTTGCAAAGAGTAGGACACGACAAATGCATAAATATATATATGTACAGCACATAAACAGACATACAGCATATCTTTGGAATTCAAATTTCAAAACTGGATAATTAGAAAAAGAAAGTCTAAAGAGGCTTCTTAGAGGGGCAGTTAGCAAAAAAAAAAAAAAAAAAGAGGGGGGTGTTGAGAAACAGTGCCATTAAAAAGAGGATAAGGATCATGATCCTTTCCGTACAACTTGAAGTCATCCATGCAGATATCTCCCCTTACATTCTGTGACGGCTGTTGAGGTTGATGGGCAGAAGTATTCCTTATATGGCCCTGAACCTGACTCCAGGCACAATGCTTTTCTGGGCAAATGGGTATTTTTCTCTCTTGCTTTTCAAGATTACCCAGTCAATCTCAGTGGGCTGTCTTCTAGCAATGGCCTGTTAAATCCACGATCTTAATTTTACAAGCAATACTTAATTTTATAAGCAATATTCTGTTCTGGTCCGAAAGCTACATCATGTTTGCCCTGTTGAACTGCTTGAATGGCTGAACAAGTTGTCTGCCAGCTGTTCATGCATTTTCACGCAGTTCTGGGTTGTATCTGTGCTTCTGGTGACCGTGGCCACCAAAGAAAAGCGTATATCACAAACCACTGGAACGTGCAGAATGACTTACGGTGCAAAGGGTTTCGAAAGTCTTTTCAGAGACAAAGGACCCATCAAGGCCAAAGAGAAAGATGGATGCATAGGAAAGCATTCCTCCCAAGATGATAAGGTTGTTCATATATGGACTCGACATCTTTATCAGCCTGACGAGAGAAAGAGATACTACAGTTAACAGAACTGCTAATGTAGCTATTCCTTCAGCAAATATTTCCTGAATGTGTATCTTGTCACCAACGCTAGAGGGGGAGAGAAAAATGGAAGCCCTGGTTTCCTCCACAGCCCCCTCCCCAAGGCGCTGCCACCTCCAAGGGGCTTGTCTCCCCCTCACTATAGGACCCAATGCTATCTATTTCTAGATGTTGATTTTCCTGTCTTCTCAGTCAAGTTCACCTATCACTTCTCTGGGGATAGCTTGTAGCACTGGCTTCTTCAACCATGAATTTTTAGTTTACACAAAGACATTAAGTCAACATTTTGTGGGGGTGGGGGCGCGGGGAGGGGGTGCTGGGCCTGGGAAGATAGCCAAATCTAGAGAATTCTAATCTAAGTTCAGCAACCTGTCACAATGCTGGGCTATATCACACTCTCCCATGCTGAGTGGACCAGATCTAGGAGGCATATAGGTGAGAATTCAGGGCTGCTCAGAACTGTGGTGATCAGGTGGTAAGCCAGCATCCACTGGGGCTGCCTGAAGCTCACACTGTCCAGAGCACAAACAGGGCCACATACGCGCTCCTCTCAGTACCACGTGTCGAAGGTGGACGATGGAATCCCCACCCTCACTCTCCCCCTGTCTTCAGCAGGCTGTGATAAACCATCAGATGGCTGCCATTTACCCTCAGAAGTGCCTGGCTCTCCCAGCACACTCTGTTCAGAATGTCCTGGGCTTTCAGGTGCCCCCGCGGTCCAGGTGCTCTTTTGCAGACTGTAATTGTAATCAGTTGTTCCCTGAGCATTTCTTTTGCATTCTGCAGTTCTGTTTATCCTTCCACACTTTAATGCAGTGTCAAAGTACCAATAGTCGAGAGATAAAAGACTGGCTATAAATTATGGACCCCTCATGGGCTTTTGAATTAGGAGCTCTGAGTCCAGCAAGCGCCTGTGTAACCCCTCAAGGTGCACCCCCAGCAATCCAATTAGTGCACTGAGTTTCCTCACCTATAAAAGCACAGATGTCCTTGACTAGGGCACACGCAAGGCTGAGAGGGGGCTGGATCCCTGAAGGTCCTTTTGCACACCAGGAACCCCTAAGGCTCCTTCATTCTTATTACCATAGGAAGCGGGGGAGGGGAGAGGCCAGGAGTCCAGGCAGGCTTCCTGGGTGAGGCGGACCTTAAGGATGAGTAGCATTAAAGCAAAAGGAGCCGAGAGTGGCAGAGGATGAGATGGTTGGATGGCATTACCTACTCAATGGACATGAGCTTGAGCAAACTCTGGGAGATGGTGAGGGACAGGGAAGCCTAGCGTGCTGCACTCCATGGGGTCACAAAGACATTAAGGAAGAGAGAAGAGAGAGGGATTCTGAAACTACAGGGATATTTATTTCCTATCTCTTTGCACACTCTTTAATCTGCAAGGCCAGTCAAAAAATTTATACAGAAGCCAGCCTACTGGAAAGAGTAAATCCCCTGCCCCAGGAGGCCAAGAAGGGGCAGTTAAGGAATTAAAGCAGCATAGTCATATCACAGGGACCACTTGCTGCTATGATGAGAACTCTTGCAACTTGTAGGAAGGAAATCTAACATTGAGAGCTGACTATGTGCTCAGACCTTGCGCCAAGTGCTAACAGGCATGGTCATCATTTAAGGTTTGTACAGAGTAGATGAGAGATGCTTCAATTTTTTTTTCTTTTGAGGCAATGTATGTGATAAATAAGACAACAGAGAATAAAACTTGTTCTTCAGGAAATAGGTTTGACCTAAGCAGCTGCCTCTAAAATAAAAAACAAAACAAACCCCCAAACAACAACAAAAAATCCAGAGCCTCCAAATCCGGCTTCTGCAAGCAGGGAGAGAGAAGAACTTCTCCTGAGACTCCTTGCATTGTCCTGCAGCCCGGGAGGCTATGCTGTGTGGCTTCTGGGCCCTATGACGACGGCAGAGCCGCACCGCTGGGGGTAGGCACGGGGTTGTGTCCCTGATGGCCCACACGCTGAGCCCCTGCTCAGCACTCCTACAACAGGGTGGGGAGCAGGGTGCAGGGATTTGCTGTGGAAACCAGAGAAGCTGGCCATGCCCCTCGGCTGACCAGAATAACTCAGAAAGTGAGCTGCTCTCCTCCGGAGAGGGAAGGGCAGGTGTGCGGGAAACCCAGGGGATAGGCTCTGCCACACACAGCAGCGCAGTCTCGGGTGGTGCTCCAGCCTCCAGCACTGAGCTGGCATTGTCTTGTGGAACTGGGATCATTATTCCAGGGTCAGCTGAGACGATGAAGGAGGTCACTTCCTGCCCGTGATGTGCTGTACGGACGTGCCCTGACTGAGCTCAGTGGTCCCCCTCTGGCAGTGCTTCCTAGAGGCCCTGGGGAGTGGGGCAAAGACGTGTGGGGGATTCTACACTTTATCTATGAGGCTTGTCAATCCAGAAAGCACTATCCAAGAGAAGGGCATGAGTGACTTACTTCTGATTCCGATTCTTGATGTTGAAGAAGAGAAACGCACTGGCCATGATCATTCCCAGGATGGTAAGGGCGGAGAGGATGCTGTAGAGAGGCAGGGAGATCTTACGAAGCTGCTCCAGGATGATGGTCTTGTCTTTTGGTGGTTCAGACCCTAGAAGATCGAGGAAAAGGCATGAGATGAGTCCAGTGCCCAGATCAGACCCCGAGAGCATCCCTGCCTAGCTGTCCTTGACATTGGCCCCCTGTGCACACAGTCTGTGCAGCACGTGTTCCTGGGTGAGCGGACTCCAGTGGCTGGCCAGTATGCCCAGTAGGGAGCCTAAGTCAGGACTTATTTTTTTCTCAAAACAGAATCAATAAGGGGTTTGTGATGCATTTAACAGCCATTAGCCATTACAAGACTAGAATTTGATTTGGTCTACCACCATGTTGAAAAACCATCACCATTTATTCCCCAAAAGGTACTAGTGGTTTGGAAGGGGCAGGGCTGGGTGCTGGAAGTGGGTACCACTGGGTGCCTCTGAGGGTGAGGAACTCGGCTTGAGCTCTCAGGGATTCTGTTCCAACACATGACCGAGGTGTCAAGGGCCAGATACCTTGCCTGTCAACTCTATGAGACATGCAGTCGCTCTGGCTGTGGATTTTTCTGCCTCAAGGTCATTATGTCATAAAAGCTCTTCCTGGTTTTCCACTCTCATAAGACTCACTAACCGCGGGAGGCAGAAGCTACTGGCAGTCCTTCCCCTCCCTGCTGTGCCAGGACTGGACAGAAACAGTAGGGTTCATTGTGCCACGCGGCTGTAGCGATGGCCCTGCTTATGTTTCAGGGACACCAGGCACCTGGGGGGAGCCGTGAGGGCCTCAGAGTAAACTCATCTTTATGGACTGTGGCAAAATTGTCCTGTTCTATCAGGAACAGACTGCAGGGACACCCCCTCCTCACCTTCCCACCTCTCGTTTCTTACAAATCCCCCCTTTCTCAGTTGCTATTTCAGGTCAGGTTTCTGCTATGGGACTGTGAAACTTTGGAGTGTGTCTCCCAGCGGGGATGTGTGGAATCAGCCAGATGCTCAAAAGCGGTCAAACCTGGGAGAACCGCTAGGGTTCCTGGTGACCCCACCATGGCTGTGCCAGCCTCAGTTATGCCTCCACTCCCAGGAGATAAGCAGAGGATGGGCAGATGGGGTTGCAGGGACTGAGAACTCCCCTGAACACCTGTGTTTAAAAACTCTGCTAGCAAGTTCAAATGTGTTTGGAAACATTCAGTGGATAAAAAGAGTATGAACCATCTAAACAGTATAGGGGAGCTGTCAGGTTCAAAAACAGCTAAGAATCCTATGGCTTGATTAATGTAAAGCATTAAGTACATCTATGCCCTTAAGGTAATACACGAGCGACTTCGAGGGCCAAAAGTCAAGGCAAAAGCAAACTCAAGGTGACAGAAGTAACACCATCTCTTATCTCTAGATGCAAAAGCTCAAACCCTGGAAAATTTTCCTGCTACTTCCCATCCTCCTCTCCTCTACCCCCTCTCCCCCACATAGCGTGGGCTGCATTATCCAAGAGCCTTCTGGGTAGAGAAGATTATTCCCATTTTATGGGGTGAGGGAATAGTTTTCCAGGTGCTAAGTGGTTTTTACAGATAGTGAGTGGCAAAGTTGGCCAGATTAGAACCCAGATCTGCCTTGCCAGAAGCCTGTGCTCTAAGCACTCTGCAAACTGCCTGTAGTGGTGGGGTACAGGTGATGTGAGAGCACCAGATACAGGGAGGCCTGAGTGGGAGGCAGGGAGCAGAGTGCAGTCTTGCCTGATGGGCTCAGGAAAGGCTATAGAAAGGAGATGGTGTGGGAGCCGAGTCTTGGGAGGAAGGTAAGTAGTTGGCTGTTTGCGAGGAAGACATGGACGAAGGGGCATTCTGGGCAACGGGCCCAGTACAGGCGAAGGCACATTTGCAGAACTGTAAGTGGTCTTGTTGCGGAGACTGGAAAGAGGAGACAGAGAAGTGGGGGCAGGGTGCCATCCTGGAGGTCTTGGAACCATCCTTCTCTGTGAGCAATGGGGACTAAGTGAGCCTCAGAGTGAGTCTTTCAGTGCGACATGGCAGTCAAGGGCAGAACAGACTTGAGGGGGTTAGATTGCTGGTGGGTGGGTAAGGCCCAGGGGGCTGGATGAGAGCTGAATCCAGGTGGGGTGAGGACAGGAGAGCTGGGCTCTGCCCTGAGTCCAGAGGCGTCCTGACTCGGCCCTGGGCTCAAAGCCTGGTCAGCCACCCTCTGGGCGGTGCAGGGAAGCTCTGAGAAGCAGGAGGTGAGCCAGGAACAGCTGCTGCCTCAGGGATACCTTGGCCTCGTGCTTCCTAACTAGAACCAGCTACTATCCTGGCTGGGCTGTTAAAATTTTTTACTCATATTTTCCCTCTCAGTTATGTTTTGTGTTTTTAGTTTATTTTTTGTTTGAATTTTTCTTTCAGTTTGTAAACCTAGAATCCGTACTCAGCAAACCCAGATCCCCCGCGTCCAGGAGCAAATAGTCCTGTCTTAGGGATCAGACTCTCGTGGTTAGAACTGGCTTTGTCTCTCACAGGCTGTGTGAATTTGGGGTTTTCTGAGCCTTTTTCTCATCTATACAACAGGGATGACGGGACTCACCCAACCACCTTTCAGAATTTTTCTGTGGCTCCATGAGGTTATATGTGACTACAGGCTTGGTGACAGATCCCTCAGGTGGGAACGGAAAGACCACGCCTCCTCTCTGAGACCACCTGGAGCTTGGAGGAATCCCATAGATCCAAAAGCTAACCAAACAGTTCATGGGATTGCCTTTTCTGGTGGCCTTGGATTTAAGAAGGAACTCCAGGTGCAGAAAGCCAGATGTCTATTCTTTGCATTCCCAGTGGAATCAAAGTAAGAGCACCCTGGTACTGTGGGTATGCAAGCTTCCTCCCCAGCCACTCCATGACAAGGCTGGCCATCTACCAGCCCCCCACCATCTATCCATCCATCCACCCACCTGTCCTTCCACCCATCCAGCCACCCACTTCCTCACTGACTAATACCCTCGCCCATTCACTCATTTATTCACCCACCCACTCATCCACTGACTTGATCAATCATGAATTACTTTTTCATCACATATCACTGAGCCCCCAACATGGGCCAGACCCTGGCTGGTGCCGGGAATTTAAAGTCAAATAGGATCTAGTCAGGGAGCTCATGGTCGAATAGCCCAGTAATTTCAATGCAAAGGGACGGCGGCTGTGGGAATAACAGAGACGAAAGACTGGGAGCAGAGAGAACAGCGCCATGAGCTCAGCGGGGGCCACCAGGGCAGGCTGAACAGAGGAGGCATCTGATCTGGTTCCTGGTGCCGAGGAGGAGTTCTCCAGCAGAAAAGAGGGAATGGTCTTCCCAGAAGCGCAGCAGGCGGAGAGGCCTTATCACCAGCCCATCCACGTCTTCTCCGAGGGGGAGCTAGAGCAACATTTAACTGGGCCACACATGGAAAGAATTACTCCTGGCCACTCAGTGGTTTAAACACAGATGCCTTGGTGAGAGCTAGCACTCCTTGAATGCACAAGTGGCTTGTCCCAGGGGCTGGAACCCAGCTCCCATGTGAGTGATGGTGGCCTGTCCTCAGGGAGTGAGTGCACGGACTGAGAGGAGACGATGTTCCCTCTTTCCCATGAAACCAGTGACTCGGAGCTTGTCCCCAACTCTCAGACAATGCCCAGGCCTGGGAGGACCTGAGCAGGACCCCTTCTGAAAAGCCCACCTGCCTTACCTTGGAACCTAATGGTGTCGTTGATGATCTCCAGGGTGTCAGCCACAGCATTGTATTCTCCCACCTTCACCTCCCGGCTGTCTGCGGGGAACAAGGGACCGTGGCTGGTTAGATCTGGGTGCTCCTGTCTCAGCTCTTGCTCGCCCACAGGCCCCAGCTATATTCCTTTCCTCCATTGCCTTTTCCAGGTGGACTCACAAACACCCTCTCGCATGGTCTCATCAGCTGGTCATTCATCCTCTGCAGTACATCTATGGATAGGGAGTCTACCCCCACCAAGAAACCGGACTCTCCGCCTGTTACCAAGTCTTTAGTGCATTATCGAGCCGAATGCTTTCTCTGTAACTTTACTCTGCCATCTGGCTCTGCCCTCTGGGACCACACAGACCACCCCTGCTCCCTCTGCCCTGGGAGAGCTCTAGAGACTTGAAGACAAAAACACATCATCTCTCTGGCAGTAGCCCCGAACTCCACCTTTTGTTGTGATTTAGCTGCTAAGTTGTGCCTGACTCTTTTGTGACCCCATGGACTGTAGCCCACCAGGCTCCTCTGTTCATGGAATTCTCCAGGCAAGAATACTGGAGTAGGTTGCCATTTCCTTCTCTGGGGGATCTTCCCAACCCAGGGATTGAACCTGCGTATCCTGCATTGCAGGTAGATTCTTTATCACTGAGCCACCAGGGAAGCCCCTGCCCTCCAACCTCAGTGCCCACGCATCATTGGGATGGAGACATTCTTGGGCCTGGAGCTGGGGGAGCAGGGGTGGGGGGTGGAGAGAGCTGGGGTCATTAGCATGTACTGAACATCATCACTGAACATCGTTTCTACTTCGCACTGTTTCCAGGCCCCAACTTAGACCACACTTCACAGTATCACTATCTGATACGGTGTAGACCCAAGGACTGACCCAATACCCTTTAGGCATGATCTAAAGTCACGTGAGTAGTCAGCAGCAGGTAGAAAGGACAACCCCCTCCTTTATCCTGCATGTTATATTCCTACTAATTCATCCTGAAGCAAAATTCACATCCTTCAGAGGCCGCATGGCTCTATGTTACACCCAGCACCAGGTCTCCTTTATACATTCCTCTTCCTGGTTCCTCCATATAGATGTACTTGTTCAGGTATCTTTTTAGATCCAAGTGATACATGTGAATTTACCTTCATCTTTGATACCATTCTGCTGGCAGACTTAGACCAAGACCAAGACTTGCCCATGGTGGTGGTAGGAGGAATGGAGAGGTGGGGCTTAGATTGGACAAGTCCTTTTTTCTCCAGGTAAAATGTGGACAGCTGGGTGATCTGCAGGTGGGAAAGATGGGGAACAGGGGAACAAACCAAATGAGGGGGCAAGTGGGCTCAGGGCCGTTCCCAATGGGGAGCCCAGGAGGGGTCAAAGAAGGTGGAAAGATGACAAGTTCCAGTTTGGACATGCTGAGCTTGAGGTACCCATGGATCATCGGGATAGAGACATCCTTGGGTCTGGAGCTGGGGGAGCAGGGGTGGAGGGTGGAGAGAGTTGGAGTCATTAGCATGTAAACTGGGAGTTGGAGCAGGGGGCAGGAAGAAGACCTCCAGGGACAGTGTCAAGTGAGAAGAGAAGATCAAGGGCAGACCCTGGGGAGCACTGATCTCTGGGGTGGGCAGAGCAAAGATGAAACAAAGAGATTGGGGAAGAGGGGCCAGGACGCCAGAATAGAGTGGGCGCAAGGAAAGGGACAATTTCACAAGGGAGCTGGCCAGCCATGCCACATGCCACCAAGACAGGGACAAGGATCCCCTTGAACAGAGAGTTCATTCAAGGTGGGGTTAGAGGCAGAGAGACAAAGGCAAGGAGTAGAGAGTGGGGCCCCGGAGTAGCGCAGGCTGGGACAGGGTGGCGAGTCGGCGGGGAAGGGCCAAGGGGATTCAAATTTATGTGCCTTTCCTTGTTTAGTTCTCACAGTTGTGTGGAGTTAAGTGGTTTCAGTCCCACTTTACAGATGAGAAAACTGAAGCTCAGGCAGGTTACAGCTTTGCCTAGGGCCCCACTGATCAGGGCCCCCCTAAGAGCAGAGTTGAGGCTCAAACCCAGGACTGTTTCCACATGTGGCTGCCTCAATGGGATCTCTGAGAGGTGACAGTTTTGGGCCTGAGCTGCCCACTCCATGGACCACCTGGGCATTCTGAGTGTGATAACTACAAAGAGGAGTGCCCACCTGCCCAACAGAGGGGCAGGAGGGTACCCACAGCTACAGACCCTGGTGCTCAGAATGCCCAAGGGTCATAAAGAGACACAGCAGCAGGAATCCCAAGACCGTGGCCGGGGGAGCTGCCCCCTGGGGCTCTGGCTCTAAGTGGATTTCTCTGCAGAGATGCAGGTGTGCTGCTGGTTCCTTATAAAAATTCAGGAAATGAAACAGGGAATCCCACTGGCCACATTTCTGCCTGCATTCCTTTGACTGGCGGTGGAACACAGGACTGTAAAAGTCACTTCCTTCTCCCTGCAAAGGTCTCCCCGCCACTTGTGGGGGGGCCTCATACTGTGTAGGCGGCTATCACTTGCCGGGGTCACCCAGCTCCTAAATGTCACATTAGCAGCCTCTGCTGGGAGCTCGAGCATCCCTGCTCTGGCCTTTTGAAGTCTCAGCCCTAATCAGCTCCCACTGCTCAGAGGAGGCTCTGATTTATTTATTTGGTGTGGGGAGGCAGCACATGAAATATGCAGGCTGATTGGAATAAATCACCAGGAGCCGGAAAGTGGTGTGGCTGGCACCTCACCGCGCCCCCAGCCACACAGCCCGCCCCTCTGACTCACACTCCCCAACTATACCATCCATCCTATGGCACCAAAATAATACTCAGCTTCCTGCAACGACGACCATAATCACCGTAATCTCTCCCTGGGTGCACTGCTTGGAGGCCGGGGGAGGGGAGCTCCACACAATCCTGCCTCCAGAGTTTCCCAGCAGACCCTGAATCAGGCGTAATTCACCCCAGTGTGCAGGTGAGGGAGGAGCCTCAAGTTGCTAAGTGAACACTGAGGGCCACGTGCTGGGCAGCGACTAAGGGGTTGCCTGAACTTGAGTCTCAGTTCCGAATTCAGAGCATCTTCCTACGCATACTGAGCAACCAGGGCTGCTGGTTATTTGGCCCATACTTATTGAGTGCCTACTGCATGCCAGGGCCCGCCTAAGCTATTTCATAATGAGGAATCCCTCAAAAGAGCAGGTGGTGGAAGGTTAGCTAAGTTCTCTTCCCTGACCGAGCTGACCTTGGACATCTGGGTGCTGAAGGCTGTGCATATTAAATCCCTTAATCACTTCATTCACTCAGTAAATGATGGGGTGCCAGGCTCTGTGCTAAAGTTACAAAGATTAAAAAATAATTCATAATCTCTGACCTTGTAATTTAGTGACTGTGACCTCACCCAGCTCTCCTGGGTGGGCAAAATCTTCCCAATTGCAGGCCCTACATCCCTTCCTGCTGCACCCTGTGAGCAGCTGGGCTCTAAGTGTAAAACGGCAGCTCTCAGTGGCCGTGAGGGCTACAGAGGAGATGAGAGGCAGTTTCTGGCTTGGGGCCTCACTCACAGCAAGTGTTCAATAAGTTGTAGCTATTTGAGTCATGACAAAAATAACTGTGAACTGTTTGTGGGGTTCCTGAACACTGTGTGGATCACAATAAACTGTGGAAAATTCTGAAAGAGATGGGACTACCAGACCACCTGACCTGCCTCTTGAGAAACCTATATGCAGGTCAGGAAGCAACAGGTAGAACTGGACATGGAACAACAGACTGGTTCCAAATAGGAAAAGGAGTACGTCAAGGCTGTATATTGTCACCCTGCTTACTTAATTTCTATGCAGGGTACATCATGAGAAATGTTGGGCTGGAAGAAGCACAAGCTGGAATCAAGATTGCCGGGAGAAATATCAATAACCTCAGATATGCAGATGACATCACCCTTATGGCAGAAAGTGAAGAGGAACTAAAAAGCTTCTTGATGAAAGTAAAAGTGGAGAGTGAAAAAGTTGACTTAAAGCTCAACATTCAGAAAAGGAAGATCATAGCATCTGGTCTCATCACTTCATGGCAAATAGATGGGGAAACAGTGGAAACAGTGTCAGACTTTATTTTTTTGGGCTCCAAAATCACTGCAGATGGTGAATGCAGCCATGAAATTGAAAGATGCTTAGTCCTTGGAAGGAAAGTTATGACCAACCTAGATAGCATATTTAAAAGCAGAGACATTACTTTGCCAACAAAGGTCTGTCTAGTCAAGGCTATGGTTTTTCCAGTGGTCATGTATGTATGTTAGAGCTGGACTGTGAAGAACGCTGAGTGCCGAAGAATTGATGCTTTTGAACTTTGGTGCTGGAGAAGACTCTTGAGAGTCCCTTGGACTGCAAGGAAATCCAACCAGTCCATTCTAAAGGAGATCAGTCCTGGGTGTTCTTGGGAAGGAATGATGCTAAAGCTGAAACTCCAATACTTTGGCCACCTCATGCGAAGAGTTGACTCATTGGAAAAGACTCTGATGCTGGGAGGGATTGGGGGCAGGAGGAGAAGGGGACGACAGAGGATGAGATGGTTGGATGGCATCACTGACTGATGGACATGAGTTTGAGTGAACTCCGGGAGTTGGTGATGGACAGGGAGGCCTGGCGTGCTGCAGTTCATGGGGCTGCAAAGAGTCGGACACGACTGAGCGACTGAACTGAGCTGAACTGAAGTGAACACTGTTACTACACTATGGTGCTTTCTTACTACCATTGTTTCCCGTAAGGGTCTCTCTGCTTGGAAGGTGGCTTTTCCCTCCCTCTAGCAAACCAATACGTCTGAATCCTATTCACCTCTTCCAGTAAGGCTTCCGCGAGAACTGCTCCTCTCCAGTGGCTGTGGGCTCAGGGCACTGGGTGACATGTGAGAAGCTGTGTGGAGCCATGCCCTTGGTGTGCCCAGGCCTTGTGATTCCTGCCAGCCAGTCAGTTCCTGAGTGGAACCTCAAGTCTCACTTTGGCGGTCCTGGGCAGCACAGGGTCCCCTCTCCTGCCATAGACCCAGCCAACCCCACCTCCCCTGGCTCTTCAGGGGAAGGATGGTGTCCCTTGTGTTTCTCCCTTCACCCACAGCCCAACCCCTTTCAACTTTTAACTCTTGGGCTCCTTGGTAACTCTGTTGTGCAAAGAACATTAACCACTTATACAGACGTGCAGACTGCAGAACAGGAGACTTATGGACAGGCTAGAAAGAGGACTCATAGGGGCAGGAGAGAATAGAGCAGGGTGTGGGGGAAGGGGCTGTGGTGTCACATCTGCCACTGGCTCGCTTACCTGCCCCGCTTGCCCTGCTGGGAGTTGCTGCTGACTTATTGTGTGACCCTGGGCAGATCGTTCTCTTCTGGGGGGCCTCAGTTTCTCCACCCTCAAAGTGCACTGCAGGGGTTTCAATAGTTCTCAGTCCTGGCCAGACACTAGAGTCACCTGGGGAGTTTCTAGAAAATTCAGATGCCTGGATCCATTATATTACAATTTCTAGTTGTGGGGCAGGGTCGGGTGGAGTTGAAGGGTGAACCCTGGGTGGCAGTATTTTTAAAAGTTCCCTAAGTTGACTAAGGAGATCAGCCTTGGGATTTCTTTGGCGGGAATGATGCTGAAGCTGAAACTCCAGTACTTTGGCCACCTTACGCGAAGAGTTGACTCATTAGAAAAGACTCTGATGCTGGGAGGGATTAGGGGCAGGAGGAAAAGGGGATGACAGAGGATGAGATGGCTGGATGGCATCACTGACTCGATGGATGCGAGTCTGAGTGAACTCCAGGAGTTGGTGATGGACAGGGAGGCCTGGCATGCTGCAATTCATAGGGTCGCAAAGAGTCGGACACGACTGAGCGACTGAACTGAACTGAACTGAACTGAAGTTGACTAATGCATATCTAGAGTTGAAAACTGCTGGATAAAACCAAGAACCCTGCAATGCTGACACTTTCTGTTCTCAGAGGCTCAAAATACTGTAAAACACAGAGCCCCTTTTCCTGTAGGATAATACCAGTTCCTTGTTGTGGTGCAAAAAAAAAAAAAAAAGTGTTTTCCTAGAAAAGTGCATTTTTTATTTTTCTTTATATCAAACTTTGGATTTGGATGATACATAAAGAAAATAAGTCCTATTGGTGAAAATTAGGCTGCCGAAAAAAGTCCAGTCTGAAAATACTCTGGCTGTGGGCCCGAGAGCATCCATGAGACAGCTGGGGGACCACTTCAGTCACAGAGTGATCCTGCCTCCCACCTGCCTGCAGCCCGTGGGTGAGAGGGCCAGATGTAGGGTCGCCTACCTCCTGCTGCAGCTGAGACCCCACGTCCTGCTTCCTGGCCTCTATTCCCCTCCCCACCAAAGGTTCATTCTTCCTCAGCGGACTCAAGGTCTGCACGGAGGGAAGTATGAGTGCGTGCTCAAGTCGTCCAGTCATGTCCGACTTCTCATGAGCCCATGGTTTGCAGCCCGCCAGACTCCCCTGTCCACAGGATTCTCCAGGCAAAAATACTGGAGTGGGGTGCCATGCCTTCCTCCAGGGGATCTTCCCGACTCAGAAATTGAACCCCCATCTCCTGGGTCTCCTGCAGATTCTTTACCCACTGAGCTACCTGGGAAGCCCGAGGGAAGTATATGTGTCCTTTAAGGTTTAATTGTTGTTGTAAACATCTAGAAATATAAAACTCTGAGATGTAAAACAAAAGACAATCTTGGCTCAGTGAGAATCAAAGATTCTATAAAATTACTCCATTGTAGGACTCAGGGAAAGGAAAGAGCTCTGGCTAGAGGATAGGACCCCTGGAAGGGGTCTTGGTTTTGCCGTCTTCTCAGTAACGAGTTCTGGGGAAGTGCCCTCCTCTGCCTGGGCTAGACAGTGGAAATCTCTGCGCCCTCCTGCTCTTGTTCCACGATCCTGCAACTGTCCTGAAGGGTCTTCCTCACTCCAAACTGAAGTATGCACCTTGGGACTTCCCCTCCCAGTCCTGGCTTTGCCTGGGGTCACACATCATAGCCACTCCTACTCCTGACCAGGCTTCAGAGACAGGGACATGGCGATTTTGAGTCTTGATTCTGCTTTTCTCCAGGCTGGCCAGCCATCCCTCGGGAAGTGATTTTTTACTTCATTGACTCACTCACCCCATGGAGAGAGGAGCCTGGCAGTCTACAGTCCGTGCGGTCACACAGAGTCGGACACAACTGAGCGATTGCGCATGCATGCACATACCCCATCCCGCGAAGTCTGGTCACTGCCCGTGGACAGGACCTCGGCAGTCACTGTCCTCCCATGGGGCGCAAGCAGGTCTCAGCAGTACCTCTCAGCAGCACCAGGCAGAGAGGGCTCCCTTGGCCCTCCCCCTCAACTCGTCTCCAGCACAAACGGTACGCCATTGCCACATTTTTAATAGGTTAACTTCATCGACATTTGTTTTGAGATTTTTAACAGGCTAAGTGGACACTAGCCAAATGCCCCAAGAGTATAATAATCTTGCCAAGGGTAGACTTGTCCACTGATTTATGCAAACTGTTCCAGAGACAAAAGCTGAATGCCTGAGGGGACACAGAACATGTACAGATACAATGGGTCATCTGCATCTAGAGCACCTTTCCTCACTTCCTCTTGGCTAACTCCCACTAGGCCTTTAGAGTTTATCTTGAATGCTGCCTCTCCCAGGTAGCTTTCCCGGAATCTGCCAAGTGGAGCAGATTCAGACTTTCCTCTGCATGCCCTTATCACCTGTAACACTCAGGCGGGGGTCCTGTGTCTGCCCCCTACTAGACCAGGGTTCCCTGATGGCAAGGGCAATGTCTTGTCCATCTCAGTACCCCTGTGCCGTGGTGATGCCAGGAAATGACCATTGAGAAACTTCAAAAGCCCAAACCATAGGATCAAAAAAAAAAAAAAAAAAAGAATGAAAATTAGCACATCAAAATTAAGAACTTCCGTTCATCAGGGACTTTAAGCTTAGAGACAAATGACCGAACGGGAGAAGATGTTTGCAAAGCCTAAAGCTCCAGTAGGAAGCTGAAATCAAAATTATGTGAGGAACTCTTGCAAATCAATAACCAAAAGACAATACCCTCAAAATAAAAGTGGTCCAAGGATCAGAACCAACAGTAAACAACAAGTGGCTGACAAGCACAGGAAGAAATGCCCAAACTCATCAGTCATCAGGGACAAATGATACTCAAAACCACAGCATAATATTACTTTATATCTTTAGACTGGCAAACAATGAGATGGGAAACACCAACTGAGGGTGGGAGGTAGGGATGTGGAATTCCTCATGCTGGTAGGAGCTGCACGGGTAGGGACGTTTCTGAGAGCTGTCTGGTAAATTTTAGGCATGTTCAGTGTTGACACACCTTCTGACCCAACAATTCAGCTCGTGGGCATTTGTCCTCAAGAAACGCCCAGCTGGGTTCATAGGGAACATGTCCGAGGACACTCACTATGTGTGGAGGCAGGGAGTTGAAGGTGATCTAGGTGGTGTCATCAGGGGAGGGGAGGGCTATGTCCTGTGAGGGCCATGGCCTAGATGTACACCCGGCCATGTGGAGTAGCTTAAAAGCAAACTGCTGAGTGGGAAAAGAAAGAAACATCCAGTTGCTTCGATGCAGAGTCAAAATATGCACACAAAATAGCAACACACATTTTGCAAGGAAACATTCAAACACAATACATGCATTAAACATTTAGAATGCTTGCCTTTCTTGGGGTAGGTAGGAGTGGCAGATGAGAATAAATAAGGGAAATAAAGGTATAAACAAACAAGCAGAGGGGCTTCCATGGACCAGTGATAACAACATTCCATGAAATGAGGAGTGTGAAGTGTGTCCTGAGGAATAAGACAGCACCTTGCTCAAGCAGTTCTGGACGTGGTAAATCTGGGATCATTGTGAAAAGTGTCCGTGAGAGGAGCAGGAAGCCAGTAGCTATCACGGCTCTCATCTGCGCTAGTCACTGAGTCAGGCTCATTCACAGCCTCATGTCAGTGGATTCTCACCATTACTTTTAAGCAAGGAAAACCTTTCGTTTCACTACTTTAACTCATTATTGACCAGAGAGGTATTAACACATCTTTTCTTAGCCAACTGTTATTCACAGGAGATATTTCAATTTTCACTTAAGTAACAAATTGCCAGCCACAGGTGTTAGTTTCTGCAAAAATCCCCTGGTCAATCATGTGTTAAAATAAGTGCTAAAATGATGGCTCAGAAAGATTAAGCCACAGTGCATGGCTAGCAATGATTAGGCATGCCTGCTTCAAAACTTTCCACATGATAGGAGGTAAGTTCCCTGTCACTGAAGGCATTCAAGCAGAGACAATGCTGTAAAGGAAAGTCAGGGTTCCCCTTAACACGGAGAGTTTATGGCTCAATGAAAGACAAGGTCTGCTAAATACTTCTGTCTTTCCAAGCCATCTTCCTTGAGCTCCAAGAAAAATAAGCCCTGGATCATGAGGACTGGAAGGCATCAAGGTCAGGGTCAGACTTCCAGCCTGAAAGAGCCCATATTCACCTGAGTCCTTCCATTTCTGCTGACCCACAGCCCTTCAGGTGTAACCTGCAGTTTAGTGGACTATGTCTCCACTCAACTACGTCAAGCTGAGAGGCAGTCCAACAAACTGCTCTTTCCAAACCCAAGGCTTAGTGAAGAGGGCTGTGATACATGACTTCACAGAAGGAAAAGGATATTAAAAATCAGCCTTGAGTTTCAAACTGGAGTCAAACTAGCTCCGAAAGTTTTCTAGTAGGTTCTTGGAAATTATATTCCCTCTTTTATAGGCACTGGCACTTGGCCAGGGAGATTGTGAAGCCCCTGTGGGGAGGGGCCGTATCTTATTCAAGTTGGCTTTCCCAGAGGAGCTGGTAAAGCACCTGGCAGATGCTCAGGAAATGCACACTGAATAGAACCATATCTGTTACCCTGAAGACCAAATGGTAATTAATGTTTGCAAATGGGGAGGACAAGCCTGCATTTCATAGGTACCTTCTGAATGACAATTATGTCGTTAGATGGTGGAAGACCCCATTCTTTCAGATCAGGTGCTAAAGTATAAAACTCCAAAGTCTGAGTCCTTTATGCTGCACAGAAACAGTGCAGAATTCAAGCAGATTGTCACTCACCGAATTCTTACAAACAGGCCTAATGAAGGCAGGGGTGGTGAGTTAGAGCAGCAGATGCTGGGGTTTCACCATGAACAGCATAAACAAGGCTCTAATCATGGCTTCACTCAACTTCCTTCCCTGCTGCAAATTCTGAGCCATGTTTAGACTTTGTTAGTAACATGGATTCTTTCTTCTCTTATGGGGGAAAAAAGCGCCAATTCCCTAGTATTCATTCTCATCCACATGTGATTTGGTGCAAGTCAGCAATGGCCTGGAGGGAGGGGTTCTGAACTTGGAGTTGAAAGGGGGTTAGGCCCCCTGCACCCCAGGTGTGTGGTGAGGGGATACTAATACCTGCCTTACCTACAGCCATGGGTGGATCCCTCAGAAGGGTGCCTGAGACAAGACAGAGTGCATGTAATTTATTTGGGAGGTGATCCTTGAATACTCTAATAGGAGTGTGGGGAGGTGAGACAGGGAAGGGAAGGGAGCCAGGGTAAGCTGCATTAATGAGCAGGTTCCTGAGAGCCCAGCTGAGGCTCAATTCCATGGGGACCTCTGTAGACAGAGCAGACACACCTTGGAGCTCTTGGGAGTTTCCAACCAAGGGAGGAAGGACACTGGGGGATTTATCCTTTACTCTTCATCCATCCCCAGCTCAGGGCTGCCCTGGAAGCATTCTCTCCCTGGATATTGGCCCCGCTCCTTGCACAGGGCGAAAAGCACAGGTGCTCTTAATAAGATGATTGGAACCATGAATGCTCAGGGACTACAGGTGGGACAATGATGGTATCCGGCACACCTGCCCCCTCTAGGATTGTCCTGTTGGGAGGTAAGGTCCCTGGGATGTCTTGAAAATGGAGTGAATGGAGGGAAGCCAGGGGTGAGGAAGGTCATGCTTCGGCTTTGAATCCCTCTCTGGATTCAAAATGTTTCACCCTCAAGAGGGACCAGGAGGTCCCTGACACATTATTTTAGAGGTAGTTCTGTCTATCCAGCACTCCTAAGTTTGCAAAAAAAAAGTTCATTTCTCCAGCCTGGGACAGCAGTGGCCATCATTGTGAGGTAGCTTTGGTTTATGTTTCTGTTGTCAAGACCAACCGCTGTTTGTCAGACACTCTGCCTAGACTCAAGCCACTGGAGACCACGAATAAATGAACATGCTTTCAAATTTCCATGAGCTGAATCACTCACCGATTCAGCAAACATTTACCAACAGCCAGTCAGGAACGAGGCAGCATGCTAGTGATGTGACTAGTTTCCTATCACCCAAAATTTATAGAGCAAGATCTCACACAGCCAGCCCCAGGGGACAGGCAGAGTTGGCATTAGCGACATCCATTTTCCAGAGAAGGAAGCTGGGGCTTAGGGAGATGAAGTGACTTGCCCGGGGTCACATCGCCGGTAAACTTCAGAGCACAGGCTTGAATTCAGGTCTTTTGCCTACAGATTAATTCAATAAACTTGTACCAGGGTCTACTGTGTGCCATGTTCTTGCGATACCAACCCCTACACTTCTGGAATAAAAAAGTCAAGCAGGACCATGGATTCCTGGCTCTCCTTTTCATCTTTTCCCCTAAACTGCCTCCCATTTCCAACTTCTTTGTGTTTTAGTTTTACAAAGAGGGTAACAGCCTCCTACTAAATGTTTCCTCTACAACAGATAAAAGGGTTTAGAAGGCACCAGGAACTTTATAAACAAGAAGCCAAAAACAGCATCTTTCAAGGTCTTCAGAGGGAGGGTGGGATGGGCCGACTTCCAAAATCCTGCCAGCGAGCGCTGAGACGGCCTGGGTGTCTTCTGCAAAGCGAGCCCCACTGCTGGGCTGGCTATCTGTAAGGCAGCTCTGCTGTGCCACTGCCCCTCCTAAAGGAGGGTAGGAGGTGAGGGAGAGAGAGACAGACAGGGAGAGGGAGGACTTGAAGGGCACCACAGAAAACAGCATAGCGACCTCACTGAGAAGCCTTTTTTGAGGTCAATGGCATGAGGCAATTTAGGATCTAGTAACCCCAAGGTAGAGGTCAGGCCCACCCTCTGGGTAAATTCCAGAAAGGTCCCAGAAACAGTGTAGGCCAGCCTCTCTTGGAGGTGAACCAGAGAAGTGAAGGAACGAACTCACTGTCCCAAAGCCAGTTCCTTCCCATGTCTGAGCCTTAGTTTCCCCTCTGAAATAAGGTGATAACCAGGAGCCCTTCCAACTTGGGCAGCCTACTCAACAAATCAATGCCTCTCCATCCTGGCAGTAAGGCACATCTGAGATCCTAAGAATCTGGAAAACTAACTGTTGTGCTGATGTGAACATGCTCCCAGCACAATATCCTCTGCCAACAAAATCAGTGTCTGTTTTAAAAACATGTAAACAGGAGTATCTGCAAGGCCCAGCTCTGACAGTCAATAAAAGCTGGACACAAAAGTGGCAAAGGGAGGACGCTTGGGCACAGGTGTGCACCTGAGCATGCTGAGGTTGGCACTCGGGGAAAGCTGAGGTCTAGTCCTGCTCTGCCTCCAGCCAGTTGGGTGGAACACCTCCCTTCCCTCGGTTTCTCCATTTATATCATGAAGTAGTGGGGCAAAATCATTTCTAAGGCCCTGCACATGTGACACCGTACATGTCATTAAGTACTGGGAACATCTCTAAGAGGTAGGTGGGCTTCCCACATGGTGCTAGTGGTAAAGAACCTGCCTGCCAATGCAGGAGACATAAGGAGACATGGGTTTGATCGCTGGGTCATGAAGAGTCCCCTGGAGGAGGGCATGACAACCCACTCCAGTATTCTTGCCTGAAGAATCCCATGGACAGAGGAGCCTGGTGGGCTACGGTCCATAGGGTCACAGAGTCAGATACGACTGAAGCGACTGAGCACACACGCATGCTCTGCGTAGGCAGAGAAAGTGGCACCCAGAGGGCTTCAACACACCAGGAAAATGTGGATTTGCCCCAGGCAAGTATCATAATTTTTGAGTAAAAGCTAATCATGATAGCTACTACTTGCTGAGCAGGAAAGATATGCACATTTCTCTATGGCATGTCATGTAGCTCTTCCTACATCCCAAGACGGTAGATAGGATCATATCCCTATTTTATAGATGAGGACACTGGCATGTGACTCAGAGTGGTGAGTCACATGCCTATACACTGGACTTGTGCTCAGGTGGTTTTCAACTCACCTCTGAACTGCTTTTTGCTACAATGCTTTCTTTACAAATGCCTAAAACCAGTCATTGGAGTTGGTATCTAATCCTAACATTCAGGGGAAAAAAGGCAATAAAATTGGCATTCACTTGTAGCTGTGATTGGCCAATCAATATTTTACAAAATATTCTCCCAGAACGATATAATTTGAGAACTGGAAATGTGACAAGAGAATTTAGTTGCAATCACTCAAAAAAAAAAAAAAGTAAGTATATCTTTGCCAAGATGCTTACATTGTTCAGCCAATGATGAAGTAAGACTTAACAAATGGAAAAATAATTACGTTTGCCTAAAATTACATCTCTTGTGCACACCAGAGAGCTGACATGCGTTTCAATTATCCGCCACAGGAAGACAAATGGGTAAATCTACAAGGTCACATTATGGAACGGTGGCACCAGAGAACACCTGATTGATCCGAATCTGGTTGAGATTTGCCTGAATGGATCTGAATAACTCGATTTCATTTCTTGCTTTTCCCTGGATGATTCTGGGATCTGCTCAAAACGAGTGGACACAGAAGGCACTGCTCATTTCTGGATTTTCCAGAAACATTCAGATATTGAAAAACATTGCATTAATGAATGGTCTGTCTCATGGTTCTGCCTAACAACCCTACTAATGACCGTGAAAGGTCGAATCGAGGTTCCTCCAGGCAGAACACCTGGCCCAGCTCCTCACAGATGCCCTGTGGGCCTCCATTTCCTCCTCGTCACATGAGGAGAGTTGCCTGAATGGCTGCTGAGGTCCCTTCTGATTCTGACAGCAGGAAAATCCAACAAATGATTCGTTTTCTTAAAACAAAACAAAACAAAAGTGGCCTGCAAATAGTGTGTCTGGGAAGATTACAGATTAAAAGGGACTTAAAGAGACACATCAGCCAAATGCAATGAGTGGACTTTGTGTGGACTCCCTGCTGCTGCTAAGTCATTTCAGTCGTGTCCGACTCTGCGACCCCATAGACGGCAGCCCACCAGGCCCCCGGTCCCTGGGATTCTCCAGGCAAGAACACTGGAGTGGGTTGCCATTTCCTTCTCCAATGCATGAGAGTGAAAAGTGAAAGTGAAGTCGCTCAGTCGTGTCAGACCCTCAGCGAACCCATGGACTGCAGCCCACCAGGCTCCTCCATCCATGTGATTTTCCAGGCAAGAGTACTGGAGTGGGTTGCCATTGCCTTCTCCAGTGGACTCCCTAACAAACCAATTATAGAGTCATTTTCAAGATAATTAGAGGAGCAACGTAGACTTGGAATAAGCATATTAAAACCTGTTAAATGCTTAAGGTACAATAACAGTATTGTGGTAATGTTTTAAAAAGTCCTTATCTAGTAGAAATGCATACTGTGATATTTATAGATGGAAATGAGATAATGTCTGGGAGCTGTTTTAAAATATTATAGCAAAAAATGGGGAGTGGGGGATGGCGCGAGTCAAGATAAACCAAGACTGGCAAAACAGAGAAAGCAGTTGAAGCTGGGTGATGAGTACATGAAGTTCACTGTGCTATTATCTCAACTTTAGAGTCTGTTTGAAAATCTCTGTAATCAAAAGCTAAAACAATGCCAGATTCCTCAGCATACTGGCACTGACTTAACTGCCACTCCCCATACATTCATGCGCCTGAGTCATGTGGAAAGGCTGAATAGCCCTGAGAAATTATGCAGTTGAGAAAAAAATATTCTAAATAAGTTGAAACTAATGTTTTCACAGAGTATTTTCTATTGACTTTGCCTTCTCTTATCTGGAACATTGTACTTTCATTTCTTCTGACATATTTTATTGCATAAACACAACATCTCTGAATATAGAATTCATCAACTAGAAAGAATAAGCATCAAAAAAGCCTACCTTGAAATTGAGTAAATTTAATGGTCCCCATTCTCTCCCCGTTCCGGAATACAACTTGACCCTAAAAACAAAACAAACAAGAACAAAGAAGAAATGCCATATTAGCCCAAACACTAGTGATCTCAGCTGAAATTCATTAATTGTAGAATGCAATTATTACTGGAGAAAGAGCAGACTCCTGAGGAACCACAGATGCAAAATTAAACTAATTGTTTTTAGAATGGTTGTGACTTTATCTGGATAATACGAGGAGCACAAAATAATGAAACCAACACATGTATATTAAGGCCAAGATATGCACCATCATTATCATCATGACTATTTATTAAACAGCCATGTGCCCTGTGTTATCCCAGGACAAGGTCTTCCAGGGTGGTTGGAAAGATGGAGGAAGAGACGAAGCCCTTGGAGCCTGGCCCTGGCTCTGCTCCCATGCCCCACCCATAAAGATGCGGGTCTTTGCTGAGGCTGTTTATCTGAAGGGTCAGAAGGGATACAGGAATCCAGGGTCAGGCCTGTATTTCTTATTAAGGACAGAGAATGTTTCTGTAAGTTCTTCGTGAGTGGTGATGTCAGCCCCAATTATAACTGGGCTACGGGGCAGCACAAAATTAAGCTTCTTGAGCCAGTGAGACCTGACTAGGGTCGCAGGCAGCTGAGCACCCCTCATTAGGGACCCCAGGAGCTAAAGACAAGAGTCATCTGCTGCATCTGCCTTGCTGGCTGATACCCGGCTTCCATATCCTGGGCTAAATAAGCCAGGAACATAAAGAGAGGGTGTGGTCTCTGTCTATTTACGGTCCACCTAAAATTCTGCAACCCTGCAAGGAAACGGACACAGGTTATATCAATGAGTGTTTATGACACGCTTGAGTGGAAAGGGGTATGATTCTAATTTTACAGATCAAGAAACTGAGATTGAAGGAGGTTATGCCAAGGTCATTGCAAGTGAGGCTGCTGGATTCAAACCCGAGTTTGATTTTAAGGCCTGCACAACTTTACCACAGCATATTGTTTCTGATCCAGAAATAAATCTCTTCCATTCTTTCCATTAATGTGAAATTAAGAAAATGAATTATCTTAAAGGTACACAGCTTTACGAGCACAGTTATGAGCTTGCATCATCAGGGAACAGCACAGACGATACCATGGATTCTATGCAATTCTCAAGAGAAAGTGACAGAAAGTACATGTCTTCCCATGGTGGAAATCCAAAGTCTGAGGCCCTGAAGCTTTTGGCACAAAGAGAATCACTCAACCTGTTGTCGCAATGAGAGACATGTTCTAAGGCTACTTTGACATCTTTTTGAAATCCTGAAGACAGCTGTGAGTAGTATCAGTTTGAAACTAACACCCACCGAATTCTATATTCAGGTGACGGTAAGCAATTCCCTGGAGTGTGAAAACACTTCAGCGCAAGGTGAGACAGGAGCTGTGATTTTATTTCTAGGGATGATTGAAAAACAGAGAACATCTTCCAAAGGATCACTTTTATGCAAATAAACCACTTTGCAAGGGTGGAAAAGATGCAGATCTTGTTCACAGGACATTTCTTTGTTTGGCAAAGGCGGACATCTAACTAATTCACCCATCTTCTGCCAAGCTTTGAAGAACTCCAATGAGCTCTGGATATAAAATGTGGACAAATTCTGAAGAATCTTTATTAAATGAAAAAGTATATAGAAAGGTATTCAATGTGTGGATGGAATAATACTGGAGATGAATACAGGACGGGAGTGAGAAAGAATTTCCTTTCACTTTTTTTTTCTTTTTTTCCTTTCTCCTTTACTTTTTAGATAAAACTAATTAGTTCATGTTGGAAGTAAGGTCTGTCATATTTTATTTTTCTCACAGTAACTATGTTTGTAAACAGGAGCTCCTCCTATCTCAATTTTTCAGGTAATGCAGTGGAAGGCGGCCAGCGTCTGAGTATCTCAAAGCTGGGTTCAGGGCCCCCTCGGGCAAGTCCCTGAGCACCTGAGTTATGGACCTAGCACAGCTCCTGGTCTTCAACAGGCATTCAGTAAATGGCACTAGTAATTTTTATCTGAACACACTTAATAGCAGAGAGCTGAAATAAAAAAAGATTTCGAGCACCTAGAAGCTTTCCAACCTTTGGGAAGACATTTTCAACATCACATGATTTCAGCTGGCAAAGGGGTAAACTGTCGGGCCCTAAGCCACAGCTCAGAAATATCAGCCCCTAAGTGACTGAGCTCCCAAACTACATGGGCCACTGTGTGTTCAATCAAAGGGAGAGAGCTCTGTGACTGTGGTAACTGCGAGTAACGTGGCCATGTGGGTGGGTAAGTGGCTATGTCGAGGGTCTGCACCAGAGAAGGGCGGTGAAGCTCGCCAAGCCCCCTTCTGAGGAAGATTCAATATGTGATTCTCTCCTAAGGTCATGACCATGGCATCTGCTGGGTTTGACAGTTGATGCCAACCCTGCAGACTTGACCACGGCTGACTGGATGGGGACCACCGTCCCAGCCAAGCCCACCTGGGTAAGACTGGACATGAGTGAGGAAGGCCACAAGCCAGTCAGCTGATGTTCATGAACTTCTGCCTGATGGATGTCCTCCATGTGAGCAGGTGCTCAACTCACGACATTCCACAAATATTTACCTGCTCCAGGCCGAGTCCTCTTTTAGGTGCTGATTTCTGCTCTCAGAGACCTTTACATATGATTAGGACAGACAGGCGAAACATGTTCACCAATAAATGAATGAGGTCTCATCAGTTACTGAAGAGTGCTGTGAAGGAAATCAAAAGGCAGTACCTGGGTGGTGGAGTGAGTCTGGTGGCTCAGTTGGTAAAGAATCTGCCTGCAGTGCAGGAGACCTGGGTTTGATCCCTGGGTCAAGAAGATCCCCTAGAGAAGGGAATGGTTATCCACTCCAGTATGCTTGCCGGAGAATGCCATGGACAGAGGAGCCTGGAGGGCTATAGTCCATGGGGTCGCAAAGAGTCAGACATGACTAAGCGACTAATACACTTCCAGGGAAGACCTCATTGAAGAGGGGACATAAGAGCTGAGGCCTGCACGGCAAGAGGCAGCTACTCCAGGCAAAGGGAAGGGCCAAGGCAGAGGCCCTCAGGTGGGAAGGATCAGAAAGGGCCAGCAGGGGGAGCAAGGTAAGGTAGGCAGAGTCTGGGGGCCCCAACTGGGCTCTGGAGGGGATGCTAAGTGCAATGAATAGCCATAGGGGTGGGGAGCCTAAACAAAGAAGTAATATAATCTGATTTAAGATTTGAGACGATTGCTCTGGTTCTTGGAGAGAAAGTGGGAGAAGAGACATGGGAGGGAGGCTCAGGCATCTGGTCATCCAGGTGTGAAGTGACAGTGACTTAGACTATGATGGTGGTCACACTCTCCCTCTGACCAGTCCAGAGTGCATCGCCAAGGTGCCTACGCACTGTAGCCAGGCAGCAGACACTTCCCTTCTACTTCTGTCCTCTGGGAGGGGATGTGGTGAGCACCGTGGTGTGTGACCAGATGTCCCCAGGATAGACATATTTCCCTAGCATCTTGGCTGCTGCTGGGTTGCTCGAAGGGTGACGATTAAGGTTAAGTTCCTCCCTGAGGGCAGCCTACATCCACTGGTCAAAGTGAAGGCACACAGCGGTTTGAGTCGCCTTGCTCAGGGCAGCTGTGAAGGACCGTGGGCTCCAGAGGTCCCCCAGGGGTGGCTGAGGCCGGGACTGCGCTGCACCCAACTCAGCTCATCCCTCTCCCTGATTCTGCTTCCCTTCTTTGGTTTTGTCCTGACAGCCTCCCTGATAAACCTCCTGTATGTGAATCTCTGTCTCAGAGTCTGTTTCATGGGTAACCTGGCCTAAGACATCTGCCATCAGAGGTCACTGGAACAATCTCTTTTTCACAAACCAAAGGAGCCTGAGCGATAACCGGTGGGAACAGAGGCGATGGGTTCTGAGTCAAGTCCGCATGGCAACTAGACAGACTCTGGTTTCACGGTGGCCTGGCATCTTAGCCAGGGAAGCCGGGCTGGCTTTGGTTTCTAAAATCCTAGCTTGATCAGGGATTATTTTCTGCTCTTCTCCCCACACGCGTATTCTTTATGTACACAGAAATGTTAAGACTCTCCTTAAGCTTTTGTTGCGTGCGGTCCAGGCTATAACAGAGGATCATTCCATCGACCTGAGACCAAACCACGTGACGCATTACATTCCAAAGCAATGGTGTTCGGTAGCTTCGGCTGGGGTGGGGGCTGGAATCTGTCAGCTCCCAGTCCACGCTCGCTCTACTATGTCCTCCTCTGTGTCACAGGGGCCCACAGCCCAGAAACCACACTTCCCAGAAGCCCCTGCCAGCTGGTGTCTATTTAGGTTCTGCTAATGAGAAGCATTCACAGGGGGTTAGAAAGTGTGCAGCAGGGAAAAGCGTTTTTAATTTTTTTTCCTTCTTTGGTTGCAGCAGCAGGAGCTGAGTGACTGCAGGTGTCCAGGGCCCCAGCAGCTCCGCACTGTTAGTGTGTGTAGCGGGGCTCCGGCTAACTGCTCAGTAGCAGTGGTGGGGTCCCAGCGGCAACAGAAATTGCAGGGGCAGGAGCCTCAGAGGCCAGAGTGCTGGGGTCTCCATTATTTTATCTGCATTTCCCGTCTGCTCTGTGGCCACTTAAAGGCTCCGTGGATGTTGGAATCCATTACCAATCAGCATGCATCCAAGAAAACAGAAAGTACTTCAGGCATGTCAGAGCCAGTGGCAACATCAACCAGTCCACTTACTGCTCCTGCAGCCCAAGGGGCCTGGTCATTTTCTGTAAATACTTATCTCTGGTGACAGTGCCTACCTGACTTGCTCCTCCATCCCTTCCAACAAAGTTGTAACAAGTTCCCTGTATTAAATCTCCCTCTGAAATGCCTGAAGTGCTTTCTGCTTTCTTGACTGCATGCTGATTGATAACGGATTCTAACTTCCAAAGGAGCTTATAAGAATGACCGCAGAGCTGATTTGGAATGCAAATAAAATAATGGAGGTAAAACCCCAAGTGGATAGTTTATAAGGAATTTTCTTCTTCCTGAAAGAGACGTTGCTCATGTCAAAGAGAGCAATCTGTTTCATAAAAGCTGATCCAAACAGTTCAGGTTGAATTGGGACACGTAAAGCTAAATTTTCTTTTTTAGAGGAATCTTCAGAACACATAGGATAACATACAGAAAAAAGACTTTAGTTTCTGCATTCACCAGACAAGAGTAAATTAGCCACCAGTGTGACCTTGAACAGTCATTGAATGTTTCTGAACACGAATTCTCCTACTTGAAAAATAGGAAGAAAAATACTTCTCGGGATTGTCTGTGAGAGCTAAAGAAGACAATTATGAAAAAAGCAAAACCCAGAATTGCCGCACACAGAGATTAACTCATAATCCTCCAGATAATCTGAGTTTGCAAAATTCCACCATGATGTCAGTTGAGAATCCCCAGAAAAATCAGCAGAGAGTAAAATGTACACTAAGGATTCCAGCAGTCAGTAGGATTCAGTGGAGCCCTCTTAGAAAAATTAATTCTGTTTTCACTGTTCATCTTTAATGTTTCACCACTAAGCATGAATGAAATTTATTCCAATAACAGTTTATGAATTGCACAGGCCAAGCCCTACATTGGAAAATTTTTTTTTATCTCTTTCAATTTTACATTAAAGGGCAGGGACACCCTGCCTGGAAAATTATCTGACGTCAGGCTGGAGTTGAAGGCTACAGAGAGGGAAGACTTGCTTGGCTCAGCCTAATCTCACGGAACTCTGGGCCCACTGAGGGACACAGTCTCAGCCGGACACACTGCATTTAGGGAAGGCGTTCTGTCTTTAATACAGCTCTAACTGTACTCTTGTCTCCGGGCAGTTGTGTTTGTCTTTGGGAGGTGTGAGCAAACATGATCAGCTGAGTGTTTGATTTATGCTGTGGGGAAACAAGATCTGCCCTGACATGCCATACAGACAGCAAAATCTCTAAGGAGATGGAAGCTGAAGGGTGCTGGGGGACCCTGGCCAGCCCATCACTGTCCGTGTGGATGAGTCAAGACCACTGTAGGCTGTTCTGCTGCCAGCCCTTTACCTAGGACAACACTGGTCTCAAATGAATAACAAGGACTTTGAGAAAATTTGAGGGTTATACTGCTGGTCAGATTTTCCTTAAAGAGTAGAGCTCCTCATCATGTAGGCTTGAAGCTAAGAAGGTGTTTTCTATTTCCCAGGGGATGACAGGGCATAAAAGAGAAATACCGAGAAACTGGGTATATCTACCCACATGTTTTGCAAAGGTGAAAAATACTCCTTTTTTCCTTGCATGTCCCTTGGGCTATAAGATAAGGGATATTCTGCATACTATTTAAGATATCTTCTTACATAAAAATGCTTTTGATAGACCTAAGTCTTGAGGAAAATTTGATGTATCCATTGAGTCTTCAGCAGCTGGTTTGCAGTGAACTAAAAGGAGGGGCAGGATGGGAAGTGTGCCCTGTCCACTGCCATCCTTCTGCTGGTGCCATTAGATGCAGGGGCATCCTTCTGAAGGATCGTGATCAGATGGCCCATAGGGTTAAAGTGGTGTCCAGTCACAGAGGGAGTGGTGATCTAAGGCAGGGTTTAATGAAGTGGAGAACAATGGAGATCAAGAGAAGATGGCTAGCTGGATGGCCCCAGAGATGCGGTACCAACTCTCTTTTCTTCCTGTAATGATACAAGAGTCAAGCTTATTTAGAATAGCAAACTATCAGATATTAACAAGATATCTAAGAAACAAGGAAACACCAAAGTGAGACAGACACATGATGAAATACTATGATACACGCATTCAATCAATCAGCACTGTTGAGCACCTATACGTCAAAGTTGTGCCAGGCAGGCACTGGATAAAGAGTAGCAAAGTTCATGTGGTCCTAGAGTGCATGGAGCTTGCAGTCTGGTGGGAGCTACAGACATTAAACAATAAATACACTGATAAATATATAATTACAAACTACTGTAAGTGATATAAAGGAAAGGAACAGGGTAGTACAAGAGAGAACTGCAAGACTCCAATTAGACTGGGGATCAAGGAGGACTTCCAGAGAGATGGCATTTGCATTGAGACCTGAAGGAGTTAGCTCAGAGTGAGGGGAGAGTTTCCCCCTGGGAAGAGGAACTGCAAGTACAAATGTCCCGAGGCAGGAAAGAGATTGGGAAGTGGGAGGAGCTGAAACAGAGCCAGTGGAGCTGAGGGGAAGAAGAGCATGGAGCGGAGTGGTCAAGGTGGTTGTTGTCCAGTCGCTAAGCTATGTCCAGCTATTTGTGACCCTATGGACTGCAGCACGCCAGGCTTCCCTGACCTTCACTATCTCCCAGAGTTTGCTCAGATTCATTCTCTGCCGCCCTCTTCTCCTTTTGCCCTCAATCTTTCCCAGCATCAGGGTCTCTTCCAATGAGTCAGGTCTTCACATCAGGTGGCCAAAGTATTGGAGCTTCAGCATCAATCCTTCCAATGAATATTGAAGGTTGATTGGCTGTTCCTGGGTTGCGGGATTATGCCTTTTTTGTCCTTTTACTTTTCAATATTTTCCGATATCCTCTAATGAGCATGCATTATTTTAATAACAGGAAAACTTTATTGAAAGGCTATTATAAGGAGGCACATTTTTTACAGATAAAAATAGCAACATCATCACCAACAAAATAATACTCCCTCTTGGAATAGATTAAGTTTTACTGACAGCTTAGAGTTTTCCTGAATAAAAGCCAAGGCTCTGTGCAAGCATAAGCACATTTCCCCCTCAACTTAGAAGAATGGAAAGAGCAATGAACAAGGGGTCTGAGAGGTAGATTTGGGCTGTGCTCTGCCATTTCCCAGAAAGGGAAGCTGGGCAAGTCTCTTTTCATCTCTGTTCTCAGGTTTTTCTCTGCAGAACATGCAGTGATAACAATCTTTAACTTATTTTTAGCTCTACTAAAACACTTGTGTATGTTATCTAAGATTTTTTTCCTGGGGTTCTCCTCTATTAATTAATTCTCAACAACAACCTCAATGGAATGAACTATGTAATATTATCATTATCTCCATTTTAAGGATAAGAAAACTGAGGGCCTGAGAGGAAAGTTGCCTAGGGTCACATCTAGAGGCAGCAGAACTGAGACTCACCCTACACATGCTTAACTTCAAGCTCAATCTTCTAACCACATACTACCCTGCCTTCCTTTCAAAAACTAGTCACTGATCAGAAAATTAGCCCTTTGTGGGGGTGAGAGTGAGTCCCAAGCAGCCTCGGGCTAGGGGGAAGGAGGAAGAGAGGAATAGGAGGTAGGTAGAAGAAGGAGTCAAGAATGTGTCGTTAACAGTTAAACTGGCTTTTTGGGGTGGGGGCTGATCTGTAGTGTTTGCCAATTTCCATAGTGTAAATATTCCCACCAAGGCAGATTTCAATGATCAACCATTAACAACTGGCTCTAGGCAGCCTGCAGGAGCTGGTTCCAGCACAGCGGCCTCGTCAGTCTTCTCAGGAATATGAAACTGAAGAGAAATTCAAAATGCCTAGTTTTTACTGGCTCAAGGGATGGACGAGAATCTCTTCTTAAAGCAGGGCAGGGGGTGGGCTTCAAATCAGAGTGGGAAGAGTTAGGGGAGGGGCTGTCCCATTACTACTATTGTCTCTCAGCATCCAAGCTGCCCTGGTCCACTGGGCTCTGTGTGGCTGGACCTGGGACTCTGCGGCCATGTCTCCCAGCCTCCTTGTCAGCTCTGCCAATAGCCAACCCTAGAGTGAGTGGAAATTGGGAGAAGACCCAGATGATACTGTACTGTACACTTGACACTCGCTAGAGGGGTAGATCTTAAGTGTTCTCATGACTAAACAAGAAAAGAAAAAATAAAGATAAGAAAAAGGTAAATCTGTGATGTGATGGCTGTGTTAAGTACCTTGATTGTGGTGGTCATTTTACAATGTAGTCATACATCAAATCATCAGATTGTACCCCTTGAATATATATCATTCCTATGTGTCAGTTATATCTCTATAAAGGGGAAAAAAAAAGGAAAACTGCTTTGGCTGCTGTGTGGAAAATGGATGGTTACGATCGCAAGACTGGAGACAAGGAAGTCAGTTAGCAGCTGACGTGGACTCCAAGTGAGAGATGAGGGGGACGCAGACAGAGAAGAGTTGGGAAGGAGGTGGACTCCTCGGGGCCTAGCAGTGGCTGGGATGTGAGGCGTGAGGAAAGCAGAGAAGTGAGGAAAGGCTTTTTGATTCGGTGGTGCCACTTGTCATCAGCACAGCTGGAGCGGGGATCTGGCGGGGCCAGTGAGTGGGGTCCTTGCCCGGGTTCCTGGGTGAGTGGCCATGTAGCTCTAAATCCAAGAATCACGGAGCCTCCTCTAAGCTTTTTGCCCCCACCCTGAACCTCCCTTTTTTCCTGGTCATTTGCAGATGCAAGCATCCCCATGATTAGGAATATTTAATTTCGCTTTACTGTATGTTCTATTTTTGTTAAATAGATTAGTCTCCACAAGGAAAACCAAACTGCTGACCAGTCGACCTGAAAGTCTGAGACGTGCAGTTTGCAATCCGTTGGCATCTTCACTTTAAGCCAGGTGGGCTGCAGACTGGCCTGGGGGCCAGAGACAGAGTTCAAATGAGGCAGCTGGTACTGCAGCAGTCCAGGCAGACCGCCAGGGGCTCGGGCTGCAGGAGGTAACCAAGCAGAAATAAGGGCACAGACTGGAGAAATAGTAAAGGAAAAACGGTCAGGACTTGGTGACTCAAGGACCAGTGTTTCAGAAAGGGTGTGGGGCTGGGAGGTAGGCTGCTGAGGCTGTAGCCTGGGATCCTCCACTTGATTTGGTTGTGATCTCTCCTATTATATAAAGAGATAAAATTTTTATCTGAAAGCTGGGCTAAGAATTCCCCTTACAGAGCGAACAAACTTGATATAGACAGGAATCTTGATTAGAAGAAAATGTAGGAGAATACCTTCAAAGCCTAAGGGCAAGGAAAAACTTCTCAAACAAAAAAACTTCAAAAGGACAAATGATAAGGTAAAAAATTTGATTAATTTGATTATATCAGAATTGAGTGTTTCTGTTAGGCAAAGGCCCCTGAACAAAATCAATAATAGGCAGATGACAGAATGGAAGATTTTGTAAGGTCTACAATAAAGATGATATTAACATCCAGATTGGACACAGCTCCTGAAAATTAACACTACATACAAGCAGCAAATCCATCAGAAAAATGGGCAAAGCACAAACAAGCAATTTACAAAAGAGGAAACCCAGAGCAAAGAGGCACATGAAAGGCGGCTCAATATCATTAGAAATCAAAATTAAATTGATGTCATTTTATACAAATGAAATGGCAAAAATTAGAAATACGATCATGCAAGTATTAGTGAGGACTTGACAATGACCTAGTGTGTCACTGGTAGGATGTCATAGGAGCAGATATTCTGAGCAGCATCTGTCACTGCTTAGTCCAATTAAGTGTCCACACACCCTCTGACCCAGAATTCCACTCTTGGGACACAGCCTCGAGAAGTTCTCATAGGGGACTCAGAAGAGTGCTAATTATACACATTACAGTGTGTGTGTGTTTGTGTGTGTGTGCTTGTATGTGTCTGTGTGGGAAGAGTCATCAGCAACAAATCAGATACACGACGAGCAAAATGAATGGATGCATATGACTTAATAAAAAAGAAGAAAAGAAAACATATAACAGAATACCACTTACATAAATTAAAAACACACACAACAATACACATTTTGCAAAACTGCATACAAAAAAAAAGGTATACTTAGATTTATTAGAATGCCTGTTGTGGAGAAAGGAGGGTGGCAGTGGAGAATGGGGATAAAAAGGAATGAAAAAGTGAATGAAGAAATGAAACAGAGTTGGGCCAGTTCTCTGTACCTGAGGGAGGTTAAACAAAACAAAACAGAACCCAGACTTTGTCTTAAGGGCACTAGAAGGCAGCTGGAGTCAAAGAGGTCTGTGGTATGTTCATTTGAATGTTGTTCATTCAGTCACTCATTCACTCATCATGTACTGGGGGCCTTTCTCCCTTGGGCCAGGCTTGCTGGGCTCTAGGGACTCTGTAGTGAACAAACATATTCCTGGGCTCTGGTCCCATTTGTCAGGCTAAGTATGGTCTGCTCTGGTATTAAATGGATCCAAGTTTGGGCGAACCAGGTGGTCCACAGGCCTGGGGATATTGCCATCTTCCCATTTCTTGGATGAGGAAAATGAGGCTCAGTCAGGTGAGTCACATGCCCTGGGTCACAGCTGTGAGACGCAGACCTGGGGTGTGAGCTCAGGGCTGCAGAACTCTGAAACCTCCTACTTTCCCTCCTGCCCCAGTACAGTTCTGCCCTAAATGGGCTGTAGTCCCAGCCTCAGCTGCCTTAGCTTACTCACTCAAGGAAGGCCTGTGAAGGCTTCAAGGAGGAGGCATAAAAGACTCAGGCTGGAACCTTCCAGCTAAGTCACTCCTGAATTCCTGACTCACAGAAACTGTGTGAGATAATAAAAGTTTATTGTTGCTTCAGGCAACTACATTTTGGGATAATTTGGTATGAAGTAATAGATAATAAATACAGGGTCACAGGAGGAAACAATTCACCCTGGATGGTTCAAAAGGGACTTTATTAAGGATCACTTACAGAGCAAGGGGCAGATTAAAGGAGCGGACAAGGGAAGCTTATGTGCCTGTACACTAGCAAAGTCATGAGCTGTTATTTGAAGGCAAAGAGTGAGTGTCGGTGGAGCTTCGTAAGATCAGGAGACACAGAGAAGACAGCCCTGGAGGGAAGGGCACAGCTATTTTCGGAGACGCAGCCCCAAAGTGGTGATGGTGGTAGAGGGGCTGCACCCTGACCCCTCTTGCTCCTCCCACCCTCCAATCTCCTGCCTATGTTCTCCACTGACCGAATTCAACCGGAAGCCCAGGGACAAGAGATCCTGCGTGATCTATGAAATCAGCCTCTCAGGGCACAGAGAATGGTAGAAAATGGGTCCGTGGGAGCAAAGAAAAAGAGAGAAAAACCAACAGAACGATCTTCTAGACTCTACTCTCAGTCTTGAAGTTTTGTGAAGCTGACTCTATGCAGGGCTGGATCGCATGACTTCAGTTCAGTTCAGTCGCTCAGTCGTGTCTGACTCTTTGTAACCACATGGCCTGCAGCACACAAACTCCCGGAGTTTATTCACATGACTTAGCCCAAGCCAATCAGCACAGCCTATCCTCTAGCTACAGTGACTGGTTCAGGGATGGGCACATGACCCAAGATAGCCAATCAAGGCTAAGAGGGATCTCCAGGGATTTTGTTGGCACTTTTGGGGAAATAGGCTTCTCCACCCCCACCACCCCCCGACTTGGTGCTGTGATAATGGGAAGAAGCAACTGGGCAGAGGCTGAGGCTGGAGGGGAGAAAGCAGAGCCAGAGATGGAGAAATGACGATGCCGCATCCTAAACCTCACAGCTGTCTTCGGTTAAGTACGGCTTTCAATTACTTGCACCAGAAGAGTCCTGAATGAAACAGTCTCACCCATAGCTTTGATGATCTTCGTGGCCCCTCCCTGGGGTAGGCTGGGCAGAGATCATTAATTCCATTTTATAGATGAAGAAAATGAGGTTCAGTTCTCTTTATCACTTGGCATCCAGCTCATTTAAATTCATAATTAAATTCACAATGCTAGCCTAGGTCTTTGCTATATATTTTGTCTTTACATTGTACAGCTTTAGATTCCTGACTTCTGTTTCAGTGGCCTTGATGTATGTATGCCTATTATTGAGAGCTGCTTTAAACTCTTTTTAAATAGATGGCACTCAATAGTAATTTTGATCAAACAAGCAAGCAAAGCATGTAGATCTCCGCTGCTCTCCCTCTCCGTGCAGCTCTCTCCTCTCTACTGCTCTGCCTGCAAATTCCAGCCTCCTTGGACTCTCTAAATAAAAAATTTCAACTCTCCTCAATGTGGAGAAGCGTCAACCAGGCTCTGTTTGCCTGCCCCCTCTCCCCATGTTGTGGCCTGGAAACTCTCCAGGCAGTAGGCTGGGCAACCATAAAAGTTGTGCTCTTTGTGTCCCTTCTTGCAGAGGTCACTCTCCTCTGTGATCTATAGTCCAATGTCAGAAAACTATTGTTTCACATCATTTGAATGTTACTTTCGTTGCTTAAGCGTGTGTGCATGCATGCTAAGTTGCTTCAATTGTGTCCGACTGTTGGTGACACTATGGACTCTGCTGTCCATGGGATTCTCTAGGCAAGAATACTGGAGTGGTTTGCCATGCCCTCCTCCAGGGGGTCTTCTCGGCCCAGGGACTGAACCTCTGTCTCTTATGTCTACCTGCACTGGCAGGTGGGTTCTTACCACTAGCACCATCTGGGAAGCCCAATTGCTTAATGCAGGAGAGTCTATCCAGGTCCTTGGATATTATCTATCTTGACCAGAAGTAGAAGCTCCCCTCCCGCCGATCCAAGTGCTCCAGACACGCTCCCCCTAGACTCTTGCACCAGCTGCCCATTGCCTGGATCACTCTTACCCCAGTCATTGCACATTTCGCTCTCTTACTTCCTTCAAGTCTTTTCTCATATGTTACCTTCCCAGTGAGGCCACCTCTCGCCATCCTGCTCCCCTCCCCCTCCACTGGTGGCATTTCCAATCCTCCTCCCTCCTACATGTTTCTTTTTTCTTTTTCTGTTTGAATAGCAAGCATGCCTTCTAACCGACTATATAGTTTATCCATTTACTGTGTCCATATGGACCACCTCCGTGCACCAGACTGTAAGCTCTCTAAAGGGTCTCTGTTCACCTGGCTCACTGCTGTACCCCTAGCTCCCAACACAGGAGCTGGCCCAGCGTTAAGTTCTCAAGAATGATTCATTAAATGAATAAATGATTGAAAAGATGACATAAAAAAACAACAACAACCCATGAGCACTGTCATTAAGGTTAAACATTATGATGTCCATGGGAGAGAGCGGCTAGCACCCCTTCCGTGTGAAGAACAGGCTGAGGAGAAACAGCTGGGAATGCAGGTTAGAGCCTGGGGTGGGGGGTGGGACCCCTAAAATGCCAGGCTGTATCCTGTAGGCAGTGGAGGGGGGCATGGAAGCTCTTAATAAGTAATAACATGGTCATAGGTTATTCAGGAAGAATAATGTGCTGAGTGCACAAGCGAGAGCCAGAATAAATGAGTGGCAAAGGGGAGAGGGAAGAGAGGCAGTACTTGGGATTTCAGAGTCAGCAGAGACTGGCAAGTGGAGGGGGGAATGGAGGTGACGCCTGGAGACATTTCTCTAGAAACATGGCTGGTGCGCTAGTGCAAACTCGGGTCCAAATGACTCCACGGAGGGGGCTGGGCAGGGGTGCACAATGAACCTGGGCACTGGAGGTGGCTGACAGCGCGCCTGAAACCTGGCCCCACCCATCCTTCCTACCATGTGAATGTGGGCAGGCTATGCAGGCTCTTGAATGCTGGTTTCCTCCTCTATGAAACAGTACTAATCACATCTCCCTCACAGGCAGGGCTTGCTCCCTGGACATTCAGTACCTTGGGGATTTAGTAAATTTTGGTTCCTGTTTTGAAAACCTTTTGTCTTACACTATTTCAGCATTACAAGCAGCCTGAGAGATCCTGAGAGGCCCTTCTCTGGTCATGTCAGACAACGTCCCCCAACCCCACAGATGAGCTGAGGCACAGAACTCATCCCGAGCTGAGGTCCATGGCCGTCCAAAGGAGGGGACGCCTGATGAACCCCACTGCTATCATGGTTGCTGCTACTCATAGAAACGGTAGGAAGCAAGAGCCCAGGGAGGAGGTGCCAAGCTGGACATCTGCTCCAGATCTCATTTCTGTGGGGGTGGGGTGGGGGAAACAGGACTCACTTCCATTACACTGGAGTTTAGAACCTCAGGATACTCTGTTCACAAGAGACTTTAATTCCCAGGACAGCTGTCTAGTGGCTAAGGCCATTAAACATGGATTACTGAGGCAGCTCTTTATAAGCTAGTTGATAGGATGACTAGATTTGAGGACAAACAGGGAATTTTTTTGTACATCTCAGAAAGCACTGTAGAGCCCGCACATACTGCAGGGACCCTGCCAAACTACTCAAGGGGAATTGACAGTGGTTATGGGGATTAGCTATCACTACACATGGCTTCCCAAAGATCCTGTGTGCTGAAGAGAGAATCTAGGTCACTGTTTTATCACATACTGTGGGCATGTAATAATATACACATGTATACGTGCATGTATAAGATATATACATACACATATACAAAATCCTGTGCTCTTCATCCATGTACACTAAGAGGCTACAAGAGCTGATCAGTCACAATTAGTAATTAACTGTATACACCCTAAGCCCTCCAGACCCCATTAGCCCTCCAAAAGACTTTTTCAAGCTAGCCTATACCCTGTGTTAGGGTGTGTAACAGTCTATGTAATTTTTATTATACATATTCAAGATGAAATTGCATAACATGCCCTCAGTTAACTAGACCAGTGGGGATCAACTCAGCAGAGGCTGGCATGGAGGAGAAAGTAGATGGAGTCAGTTCTTCTAGGCCCAGAAAATTGAGGCCCACACCAGGGTAGGACACGCTGAAGGCCTCTCTGACATTTGCTCCCACCCTTTCTCCCCTATCTGCCCCACTCTTTTTGAAATTGAGTCACCAAGCAATATATTATAAACAATCTATGCCATTAGATATTTTCCCATCACAACTATGTTTAGTGGCTGCCAACAATTCTACTGGAAAGATGTGTCAGAGTCGATTTAGCCAAGCCCAACCACTGGGCATTTAAGTTATTTCCAGGGTTTCCTCTGCCCCTACTGTAACAAACCATGTTGTCATGAGCACTCCAACTGGCTGTGTCTTTGCTCAAGTCATGATTGCTTCCTGAGCAAAATACTTCCTTTTCTAGAAGTACAGTATTTTAGGTCTAAGGCGATATAGTACTCCTCACACAGGGATGGAAAAGTCTGGGTGCTTATTTCCAGAAAACATTTTCTTCCCTGCTCCAATTATCTCTGATTTTCCAAACCCAACCTATCCTTTGAAGTCAAGCCCAACTGTCTAGACTAAAAGTCTAGGCCACTGGCCCAGGGGCTCCTTTAATATTTAAACCAATAGGATATGAGTCACGTATGTCACTTAAAAGACTTCAGGAACCAAAACTAGTTCATCACAGTAATCAAGTTTTGTTTCTGCAGCATTAGGAGGGGCGATGGCACCATCCAGTTTCCCCTGGGCCACCATGCAAATTTTCAGCTTATCTAGTGTTAAAATGTACAGAATATCATAGAGTCTATACATGAATTTTTTTAATTTACTGCAATAATCTTCACAGTGTATATAATTTGAGAACCTTTCAGTTCACAATAGGAAGCAACTGCATGAGGAGTACATACTTGATCATCCCCTCTTTTCTACCATAACTGGTCAATAACTTGCCCTGTGGTTTTTCTCCTGACACGTGCCTTGAATCCACCTGCCTCTCTGTGTGCTCTGCTGCCGCGGTTGGTACCGCATCCCTGCAGTTGCTCTTGTCTCCTTCTCCACTGTTCCTTCCCACTGTGGCCAGGGGAAGCTTCTTAAGAACAGCAACCAGGTTCCTGCTGATCTTGGGATAACAGGCACGACATGACCTGTTCTCCACCTACTTATCTCCCCCACACCCAGGCTCATCCCATCCCACCCTCAGCTCCAGTTACATGGGCTTTCTGTTGCTTTCTCAAAGGGGCCCCCACCCCAAGGCCTTTGCATTGATTCTTCCCTTTTCCAGGAACAGCCCTCCAACCTTTATGTAAAGATCTGAGACTTTTTTGAGGTTACCACTGCTAAGGTGGTGGGGACAGCATGCAAACCGAGGTCCAGGGACTCTATGTCCAGTGCTTGTTCTTGCCACTGCAAGCTAAACAAGCACCCAAATGAAAGAGTGTCACTTCAGTTTTGCCTGGCATTTCTCTCAAATGCTTTCAGGATCATTTTTGCAACTGAAACATCTCTCAAAGGAAGAAAACTAGTGCATCACAGTAATCAAGTCTGTCATAGAGGATGTGTGATGATGTTTGAAAATATAATCCTATGAACATCAGAACTGACAACTCTGAAACATCTCTAGGCTAAATCTGCTAATAACAGTCTTTAGCATTCAGAATGGCACTCACATGGGTTTGGTGTGATACATTTCACAGCAGAAATGCCCTAACAAGGAGCTTCCTCAAAGAGTAACTGGGTAGAGGACAGACTTTAATGAGGCCCAGTCCCTGAAAGGGTGAAGTGTGAGTCAAGAAGAAAGGCCTGAGATGAAACATGGATTTCTGTGTGAGTCCGATGACAAGTGGGACCTCACATCAGAAAATGTGGCAAACACTTTCTAGAGAGGTCAGGACTTGTACAGAAAAGGAGTCAAGACATCAGGGCTATCACCTCTGAAGATCCTCCTGGAAAAAAATGTGCTTTGATTAGAATGAAGCAGACACATATGAACTGCCAATGCCTCTTCTAAGCCTGCTGTTCACTCATTCACTCCTTCTCACCCACCTATCCACCCACCAACTTATCCACTCATTCATCTATGTCTATCCACCCACCTGCTCATCTACCTACCTATCACCTACCCATTTATCAATCCATCTGTCCACCTACCCACATGTCTATTCATTCAGTCACCTACACATTCATCCATTAATCCATCTACTGATCTTGCTCCCTCTTTCTCCAGCACCCATTCATCTACATCTATTCACCTACCCACATAGCCATCCATCCACTCACTTATTCACTTGGCCATGCAACTATCTGCTCATCTGCCCAGTCCTTTCACCCGTCCAGCTGGCTAGCCAGTCTTTCCTGTATACCTACTATGCATTAAGCCCTGAGGAGATGGTGAAAGAGGCTGGAGAGACGAGTGGTCATAAAAGTGATGTATTTGTTCCTTTACTGTCAGCTGGAACTCAAATACAGGCCAAACCGTGGGCCTGAGAACAGAGGTGAACCTCAGGCAGACCGCACCCTCTAGGAGTGGGTCGTAGAAGTCTCTGCTGTGAAGCCAGCCAACTGCTTGGGAATCCGCAGGACGGCACAGCAGGGACTGGCGCGAGGACTCCCACATCGTGTGGGTTCCAGGACCATGTTTCAGCGGACACCACAGGCAGCTCCACCTGAAGCAGCTTGGCTCCTGCCTGTTTAATGGACACCCGCCCCTGAACAAACACATTTGGTCACTAATACCACACGGATGTGGTGAAAGGGGATCAAAGAAAAAAGGCTATTAACCCTACCACCAAAAACTCGTGTGTACGAGCACAGCACTATTTGCTGCTTTGATAACTGTACACGCTGGCCAAGGAAAACGAAGTGAAACTGCTGGTCAATCTCCCTCTTGCTCTCTCTCTCATTCTCTTTCCTACTCTTTCAAGATGCATTTCTTAACCTTTTTAAGAGGATGACCATAGTGCCTTTCAAGACAAAGTGAGGATAAAGCAAGAAGGCGGCTACCATTTCTAAAACCTTCATCATACGTGTGCCACCTTCACAATTTTCAGCCATCTGTGCTTTTATTAACTACCTGCCTTTTAAAAAAAACTAAAAGAGAAAAAGAAAACATTATCTCACTACTTTAAATACCAGCTATTTACAGTATATGTAATGTACTGTACAGTAATGTAATGTACAGTACACATTAAAATCCAACAGAGCTATTAAAACAGACTATAGGTCCTCAAAAAACTAAAAATAGAAAAATTACCATATGATTGGGCAATTCCATGGCTGGGTATATACCATAAGAAAATGAAAACAGTAATCCAAAAACATACATGCACCCCAGTGTTCATAGCAGCATTATTTGCTATAGCCAAGATAGATAACATATCTATCATATGGAAGCAACCTAAGTGATCATCAACAGATGAATGGATAAGGAAAGTGTGATATATACACAAATATATATGCATATGTATATATATATACACAGACACATACAATGGAATATTATTACTCATCCATTAAAAAAGGAAATTCCACCATCTACAACAACATGGAGGGATCTAGAGGGCATTATGCTCAGCGAAATAAGTCAGACAAATACACTGTGTTGTTACTTATATGTGGAATCTAGAAAATAAAATGAATGAATATAACAAAATAGAAACAGCCTCACAGATACAGAGAATAAGCAAGTGGTTAAAAGTGGGAAAAGGGAAGTAGGGAGAAGTAAGATAAAGGCAGGGGATTAAACGGTAGAAACTAATATGTATAAAGTAAATTGGAATCAAGATTGCCAGGAGAAATATCAATAACCTCAGATATGCAGATGACACCACCCTTATGGCAGAAAGGGAAGAAGAACCAAAGAGCCTCTTGATGAAGGTGAAAGAGGAGAGTGAAAAAGTTGGCTTAAAGCTCAACATTCAGAAAACTAAGATCATGACATCTGGTCCCATCACTTCATGGCAATTAGATGGGGAAACAGTGGAAACAGTGCCTGACTTTATTTTTCTGGGCTCCAAAATCACTGCAGATGGTGATTGCAGCCATGAAATTAAAAGATGCTTACTCCTTGGAAGGAAAGTTATGACCAACCTAGATAGCATATTGAAAAGCAGAGACACTGCCTTGTCAACAAAGGTCCATTTAGTTAAGGCTGTAGTTTTTCCAGTGGTTATATATGGATGTGAGAGTTGGACTGTGAAGAAAGCTGAGCGCCAAAGAATTGATGCTTTTGAACAGTGGTGTTGGAGAAGACTCTTGAGAGTCCCTTGGACTGCAAGGAGATCCAACCAGTCCATCCTAAAGGAAATCAGTCCTGAATATACATTGGAAGGACTGATGCTGAAGTTGAAACTCCAATACTTCGGCCACCTGATGCGAAGAGCTGACTCATTTGAAAAGACCCTGATGCTGGGAAAGATTGAGGGCAGGAGGAGAAGGGGATGACAGAGGATGAGATGGCTGGATGGCATCACTGACTCAATGGACATGGGTTTGGGTGAACTCCGGGAGTTGGTGATAGACAGGCCTGGCGTGCTGCGGTTCACGGGGTCGCAAAGAGTCAGACATGACTGAGCGACTGAAACGAAGTGAACTGAACTGAAATGAGATATTAGGATACACTGTATAATACAGGGAAATACAGCCATTATTTTATATATAATAATTTTAAATGGAGCATGATCTGTAAAAATATTGAATCACTATATTGTACACTTGAAACTAATATAATATTGTCAATCAATTATACTGAATGTTTTTTTTTTTAAAGAGTGGAGGCTTGAGTACCAGCTAAGATCATCCCCTCCCCCACCTCTGAGGCACTGTCAAGGGACCTGCCAGCAAGGCAGCCACCTTCGAGTCCTTTTCAGGGCCCTGACCAGGCTAAGCTGAAATGATGGGCCAGATTCCCCATTAAGCCTTTGCTTTATCTTTACTCCTGAAGAAATTTGTTTGCTGAGTTTTAAATAGAAAAGAATGGTTCACAAAGTCTTCCAAAGAGCAAATTTCAAAAAATAAAGTAACATTAAGTATAATTTTAATGTTAATGTAAATGTTAAATGAGGAACAATGATATTGGGCTTATATGTAAAATCTCCTTTGAAAAGCAAGTTTGAAAACCAGTGGAATAGACTGGTAAATCACTCTCCATGCAATGGACATGAATACCCATAAATCACACCTTTAGGAGTGTGTGTGTGTGTGTGTGTGTGTGTGTATGACTGTGCTATTGTGTCTATGAATACGAGAATGTGAATTACCAAAGATTGCAAGAGCTGCAAGAATGCAACAGAAGCAGTGATATGGGGATCCACTAACCCCAATATCCTGGAAAACTAATTACAGGTGTTTGAGGGTCTAGAGGACTGTGTGTCATTGGTATCCAAATGGATCCTTGTTCATTATCCTTGTACTAATTTAGCACTTACTATGCCCCAGGCATTCTGCCTGTCTAAACCTCTTTAATCCCCACAACCCAGGACTTCCCTGGTGGTCCAGTGGTTGAGACTTCACCTTCCAATGTAGGGGTTGCAGGTTGATCCCTGGTTGGGGAGCTAAGATCACATATGCCTCATGGCCAAAAAACCAAATCAAACCCCCTCCCCAAATCCCAGAAATTCAATAAAGACTTTTAAAATGGTCCACATCAAATTAAAAAAAAAAAACCCACCACCCTTTAAGGTAGGCCCTATTGAGAGTCTCAGCGAGGCCACTACCATGGGGCACTGCCTTGCCTAGGGACACATCTGTCCTGGGCCCAGCCATGGCCAGTGACTGACTGACAAGAAGATCCAGAGGCCCAGGCCCCGTGCCTCACTCTAGACAGTGGTGAGGCCATCCCAGGCCAGAACTCCTCTAGGACTGGCTGTAGCCTCAGCTGCAAACTTCAGATCAACTTCTTGCTCTGCCCAATCCTGCCACCCTCACTTCCTTACAGTATATTTCCTAACCTCATTCTTCCACAAACCTTCTACATGTAAGACTCTGTCCCCGAGTCTGTTTATAGCAAGTCCAAACTAAGGTGTTATCCCATTTTAGAGATGTGAACCTAGGAAGTCTGTCTCCAGAGACCATGCTCTTAAGCATTTCATACTATTGCCTCTCAAGGAAGACAAAAGTGGGCACCTCCCCACATCCCATCCCTTCCATACCTTACGCCTGCCTCCACTCCCTGCTCCACAATCTACATTGCTCTGTTTAGACTCCAGGTCTCTTTTATTGTCATTTAGTCGCTAAGTCATGTCTGACTCTTTTGTGACCCCATGGCCTGTAGCCAGCCAGGCTCCTCTGCCCATGGGGTTTCCCAGGCAAGAATACTGGAGTGGGTTGCCATTTCCTTCTGCAGGGGATCTTCCCGATCCAGGGATCAAACCCATGTCTCCTGCATTGGCAGGTAGATTCTTTACCACTGAGCCACCTGGGAAGCCCCCAGGTCTCTACTCCCTGAAAATGAATAAAATTTCACTAGAAATTGTCATCAGGAGGCCAGAAGGGGGAGCTCTCACACACAAATCACTCATATTCCCTCTCTCACCATACATCCCAACAGGAAGAGACATACCTTGTATCTCTGGCAGGAAGCCACCCTAGCTTACTGTCACCAGCAGGAAAGAAGATTTCTCCTTGCCTGGCAACAGGTCTGCCAACAAGAGACTGTCACAACTCAGCCAAAAAAAAAGCCACTATAATTTGAACTCCCCATTTCCTTCAATGGACTTTTGTTTATAATATCCCCTCCCAACTTCCCCTTCTCTATAAAAGAGTTTCCTCTCCCATGCTGAACTGGACTTACATGTGGTTTGCCATGGTTGCATGTCCTGAATTGCAATTCTCTGTTGCTCCTATATAAACCCCTTTTGCTGGTAACAGGATTCTTTATTGTTTTAGCATAACATTACCAAACACTGGTTTAAGCAAGAATTCTAGAAAGCTTCAATTCCACTGAAAAAGAAGAAAGGGGGTGAAATGGTATTGCAATTCCATGAGAAAAGGAATCTTTCCAGCTTCTTTCACCCTCTTCCCACAGGGCTGGCCATTAGCTTGGCAGGCACAGAGGCTTACATCCAAGTGTGTGTGAGTAACCCCTGCTCAAGTATACACAGGCTGAGCTGGCATCCATTAGCGTTCAAAGCTTGTCAGCTGAAATTTATGTCAGCTGTCCTCCCCTGATCATAGATGACTTCCCTCCTGCTTAGCAAGCTCACAGGCTAACACACCTTGACACACACTGGGGGGCATTCTGATCTGATGCAGAGAGAAATGCATGGGGTGTGTTAGTATTACAGACCTCTTCAGATTTGTTTCTCATACAGGATCTGGGTATATCTTTATCTAAAGATTTTCCTTTATAGTGGGGATACCACTAATGTGTAACTATATTACTTACTTTAAAATGTTTGCTCACTATTTATATTCTCAACATTTTAAAATGTACATTCTTAGGTTTCCGTAATGGAAATACAACCAAACTTTTGCTGGGCTAATAACTGTTTGGTTGGACATAGCTTGCAAATACTATAATTTCCCTTTAAAATGAGTTAGCAAATCACTTATGATATCTTGACAAACACTTGAAAATAACTAATAAATATCCCCATAACAAATCATAGCTTTAAAATGATCACAACTATGCCAAAGCCTTTGACTGTGTGGATCACAATAAACTGGAAAATTCTGAAAGAGATGGGACTACCAGACCACCTGACCTGCCTCTTGAGAAACCTATATGCAGGTCAGGAAGAAACAGTTAGAACTGGACATGGAACAACAGACTGGTTCCAAATAGGAAAAGGAGTACGTCAAGGCTGTATATTGTCCCCCTGCTTATTTAACTTATATGCAGAGTACATCATGAGAAACGCTGGGCTGGAAGAAACACAAGCTGGGATCAAGATTGCAGGGAGATATATCAATAACCTCAGATATGCAGATGACACCACCCTTATGGCAGAAAGTGAAGAGGAACTAAAAGCCTCTTGATGAAAGTGAAAGAGGAGAGCGAAAAAGTTGGCTTAAAGCTCAACATTCAGAAAACGAAGATCATGGCATCTGGTCCCATCATTTCATGGGAAATAGATGGAGAAACAGTGGAAACAGTGTCAGACTTTATTTTTTGGGGCTCCAAAATCACTGCAGATGGTGACTGCAGCCATGAAATTAGAAGACGCTTACTCCTTGGAAGAAAAGTTATGACCAACCTAGAAAGCATATTGAAAAGCAGAGACATTACTTTGCCAACAAAGGTCCGTCTAGTCAGGGTTATGGTTTTTCCAGTGGTCATATATAGATGTGAGAGTTGGACTGTGAAGAAAGCTGAGCGCCGAAGAATTGATGCTTTTGAACTGTGGTATTGGAGAAGACTCTTGAGAGTCCCTTGGACTGCCAGGAGATCCAACCAGTCCATTCTGAAGGAGATCAGCCCTGGGATTTCTTTGGAAGGAATGATGCTATAGCCGAAACTCCAGTACTTTGGCCACCTCATGCGAAGAGTTGACTCATTGGAAAAGACTCTGATGCTGGGAGGGATTGGGGGCAGGAGGAGAAGGGGATGACAGAGGATGAGACGGCTGGATGGCATCACCGAGTCAATGGACGTGAGTCTGAGTGAACTCTGGGATTTGGTGATGGACAGGGAGGCCTGGCGTGCTGTGATTCATGGGGTCACAAAGAGTTGGACACGACTGAGCGACTGAATCGAACTGAACTGAATGGGGAGTTATCATTCAATGAGGACAGAATTTCTGTTTGGAAAAAGGAAAGCATTTTGGAGATGGACGTGGTGATGGTTTCACAACAGTGTGAATACGTTCAGGGTCACTGAATTGTATACTTACAAATGGTTAAAATGGTAAGTTTTATGTTACATACATTTGATTATAATTTTTAAAAAAGGAGAGATGAAGTAAAGAGATTGAGAACCATTGCCATAGGAGAAGCTTTATAATGTGAGGGATCAAAACAAATGGTTGGAAAGAATTAAATTAAAAAAAAAGATATCTGAGTGTGAAGTGTACGTGCTTACAGGACCCCGCAGGTCTGTCTGAATGATGAAGTTATGGTGACTTCAATTTTCTCTTTGGTGCTTGTCTTGTGCTGTTTACATCTTCTATAATGGAAATGTGATATTTCAGTAATCAGATGAAGAAATAAATGTGTATGTGTGTATAAATGTAAATATATATGAACAAGAGGGTAGTAAAGTACCCTCCCTCTCCCCAGCCAGGGACACAGTGAGTAAAAGGCAAGGTGCTGCTTCTAGGATGATCTGGCCAAACTGAGACGTGCAGAACATCCCCCAGATAGCAGCAGCTGGGTATCAAGGAGCATCGCCCACCTAGAAATCAAAGACCACAGTCTTGGCTTCAGCCTTGCCTCTTATTTATAAAGAAAGCTGAGCACCAAAGAATTGATGCTTTTGAACTGTGGTGTTGGAGAAGATTCTTGAGAGTCCCTTGGACAGCAAGGAGATCCAACTAGTCCATCCTAAAGGAAATAAGTCCTGAATGTTCACTGGAAGGGCTGATGCTAAAGCTGAAACTCCAATATTATGGCCACCCAGCTCCTCTCTCACAAGCTTTGTGATCCTGGGTAAACTAACCTCTCAGTTTTCTTGCCTGAAAAATGCTGATAATAACAGTCTATAACATCTCCACTCTGTGGGGTTGTACTGAATATTAGTTTGGTAGGGCTGCCTTAACAAAATACCCAGACTGGGTGATTTATTTAAAAAAATTTTTTTTTCTCATTGTTGATATTTTTATTAATCAGTTCCTGTTCTTCCATTACGTAGGTAATTTTTAACATATATCATGGGTAAACAGTGTTTCTTAAGGGATAACCTCCATGATGAAAAGTTTTGCATTTTATTTATTTATTTATTTTAATTTTTAAATTTTATTTATTTATTTATTTACTTTACAATACTGTATTGGTTTTGCCATACATTGACATGAATCCACCACAGGTGTACATGAGTTCCCAACCCTGAACCCCCCTCCCACCACCCTCCCCATATCATCTCTCTGGGTCATCCCAGTGCACCAGCCCCATACTGGGTGATTTAAAAGAAATTTCTTGTCTCACAGTTCCAGAGGCCAGAGGCCCAAGACGAGAGTGTTAGCAGCGCTGGTTCCTTCCGAGGGCCTTGAGGGAGACTCAGCTCCCCAGCTATCAGTAGCTTGCTGGCAGTCGTCGGCATTTCTTAGCTTACGGAAGCACCGCTCCATCTTCTCATGGGGTTCTATAGGACACTATTTGCACTGGATTATCCTACTCCAGTATGACCTCATCTTGACTGTAAGGACCTGATTTCCCAATAAGGTCACATTCTGAGGTTCTTCTCATTAGAGTTCAACACATGGATTTTTGCTGCTGCTGTTCAGTTGCTAAGTTGTGTCCAACCCTTTATGACCCCCGTGGACTGCAGTACACTATGCTTCCCTGTCCTTCACTGTCTCCCAGAGTTTACTCAAACTGAGGTCCATTGAGTCAGTGATACCATCCAACCATCTCATTTTCTGTTGCCCTCTTCTCCTCTGGCCCTCACTCTTTCCCAGCGTCAGGGTCTTTTCCAAAGAGCCAGCTCTTTGCATCAGGTGGCCAAAATATTGGAGATTCAGCTTCAGCATCAGTCCTTCCAATGAATATTCAAGGTTGATTTCCTGTAGGATTGACTGGTTTGATATCCTTGCTGTCCAAGGGACTCTCAAGCGTCTTCTCCAGCACTATAGTTTGAAAGCATCAATTCTTCACACTCAGCCTTGTTTGTGAGAGTGGTCCAACTCTCACATCCATACACGACTACTGGGAAAACCATAGGTTTGACTATACGGATCTTTGTCAGCAAAGTGATGTTTCTGCTTTTTAATACACTGTCTAGGTTTGTCATAGCTCTTCTTCCAAGCTCATAACAGGGGTTATTATAAGAACGAAGTGAGATACTACATTTAAGGGCCTAGCAGATTACCAAGCATATAGTGAGCACTCAGCACTGTTAGCCATTTCTCTCATCGTGACATCAGTTATTACAACAATGTTAGTACAACCACCATGTCACTGAACCTTCCCTTAGTCTGTTTCTTGCAGGGACCTGAACCGAATCTGTACATAGGGCTTCTGCTGAAGTTCTCATAAGATGGTACACTCCCCCACACTGCTTCTCACAAGGAAACAAGCTATTTTTGCCCTGACTTCAGGAAGTCAAACCTTCAAGCTTTGGAAGGCTAGGCATCAATTCAAACAAATTGCTAAACCACATTATTTTGATCTTTCAAATTTAGCTGACAGCAGAAGGAGTAGGTTTCTTCCCTGTGCTGTACATTATCTGCAGTCATTTGTAATTGTGTTTAAATAAACGGGGGGAGAGCAGCCAAGCAGCACCCCAGAACAGACCTGAAGACACTTGCATTTAGAATCAGAAGCCCTGGGATGTGGATCTGAGAGAGGCTCACTAGCAATGCACCGTGGGACCCAAGCATAGCTACTTTGCCTTGCTGAGCTACAATTTCCTAATTCATTCTGTCAGCAAACGTGTTTCATAGAGTAAGAGCCAGTATTACACAGGGATACAGAGAGGTTTACAGGCCCCAGTGCCAGGTAGGGGCTCAGAGGCTCACTGTCCAATGGGAAGGGGCAGATGGACACACAAATAACCCAGTGCAGAGTGGGGACCTCAATACCCTCTCCTATTAACATGGGGAGAGTGGTTCCTGCTCTCCCTCCCGAGCATCTACTATGGTTGTTTGGACAGTGAGTTCCTTGCAGGGCAAGCCTTTTATCTTACTCTTCCTGCCTGGCCCAGGCCTGGCTGATAGGGTGCACTGGGAATGCTAGTTGAGTTAATAGAACACCTAAATGGTTAAGAACATGGGCTTCTGAGTCAGCCAGACTGGTCAGCTTTGAATGCAGTGACACTGGCTATTTGTAAGATGCTCAGTAAATCATTTATCTTTGCTCAGCCTGCTCAGCCCTTTTTTTTTTTTTTAAATAATGGTATGGTTGCTAAGTAGCTAAATCATTCACTCATTTAATAGATATTTAGTAGGCATCTACTATGTCCTAGGTACCCAGTTCTAAGTCTCAGAGATATGGCAGAAAATGAAACAGACAATGAATAAGAAAACAAGAGTGCACATGAAGTCAGCTAACTATTGCGAAGAACGAAAGGGATGGGACTGCAATTTTGAATCGGGTGTCAGGGACGCACGTGCGGACGTGTGGACAAAGATGTGACATCAGTTAGAGAGGCAGGTGCAGCTCACTGGGAGGAGCACTCCCGGCACTGGGAATTACACATCCCCTGCTGGTGGCTGTCTTAAACATCACATTCAGTAACATGTGTACAGTGCTCAGGATGCTGCCTGGGAGGCAGGAGGAGCTCATTAATTGAGAGCTATTATTAGCATGATGTTAATAAGTGTAATTGTATTGAGGAAAGAAGGAGACAGAGACTATAAATGTACCCTGTGCACAGGGCAGTCACATCAAGGATTATTGTTATAGTTGTTGTTTATTACTAGCAATTAATTACCTCCAGGAAATGCTCCTGACAGTCTGAAGTTACAGAGGGCCCAAGAGCCACTCCCTCCCTCCTCAGGCTCTGGGATTTGAGTCCTAGTGAAATGCTGATGGGGAAGACTCGGGAAGGGGTAAAGGCTGGGTTTCTCTCCCGCCTCAAAGAGGAAACAGTGAGAGTCCTTCATGCCCATCCCCACACATACATGTGTCAGGGAGATTTCCACAACCTGGGTGAAACAGTGACACCAGATGTCACAGCAGTAATTTGGGAATCACTATCAGCAGATTCAAGAACTATAGACCCTGTTAATACTTCTGTTGTCAGTTCTGATTATTTATTGGATAGCAAAAGTCTTTAGTTTATAGGAGCCTGGAAGGCAGCAGAGTAGGAGAGTGTGACTGAATTTCTCAATCGTGTGTGGATTCAATCCCAAGAAGTTAACTCAAGGTTACCAGTGTTTACTGAGCTTCCTTCAGGTGTAAGCAAAGTACTGTGGGGACCAGAGGGGTGAAAATGGTGGCTACCACAAATCTGGCAGCTGCTAATTCATTGGAAAATATGAATACGGCTTTCCCACAGGCAGACTGCAAGAGGCAGGGATAGGAGCGGGATGCAACGGACTATAAGGGAGAGGAGTCTGGAACTGGCTACCTGGTGTGGGGGAGGTGATGGGAGAGGCTTGGTGCTAAACTTCATGCACAGTTAACAAGTAGCTTACAGTAAAAATTCCCTCTTTAAAATGTTTAAATTTCCCACAGAGACACCTAGATGTCTCAGATTGAGTCCCCTGGAAGTAAGTACAGCCTAGGACAGGGAATCATGTGCAAAGGATACATTAAACATGTGTTCTCGGGAGACACCTGTAAGGGAGAGAGGAAGAGGGAAGAGGCCAAGCTCTGTGGGACGTGTTTCCAAGTGAGGCAAGTCTCAGCCTGATCCTCCAGGGAGCCCCTGGAGGTGAAAAGCGCTGGTGTTGCCATCACACCAGCCAGTCATCACTGCAGGCTGCTGGGGCGAGGGGTGTGAGTCCCAGGCACCTCTAGACTAGGAGGTTTCCATCCATGGGGGACACTGGCAGGCGCGCCTGCATAGCTGGGGAAGGGGCAAATCTCACCTAGCTCCTAAAAGGGCGGGGATCTGGCTGGGGCACCAATAGCACCTGCTGCTGTTAGTTTTTGTGTATGATACTGAGTGATAATTCCTGGGGCTGTGGGACCCTAAGTGGCATGGAGCTCGACTAAAGGCAGGAACAAAGGGAGGACTGTGAGCAGATGTCTTCCACCTTTAAGGTGACTATCAAATCCCTAGAGGGAATGGTGGCAGCAGGTAGAGAACTCAAAAGTATTCCTACAACCTTAACACAAGTTCACAGATTTGCTGAGAGAATTAAATGAGATAATATATGTGAAACAGACTGGCACTTAGTAGAGAGACAAAGATGGTTAGACTTGGTTCTGAATATTCCTTGGTTTAGACCTGCATAAACTGGGCTTTAAAAAAAATCATCATAATAGCATGGGAATAATAATAATAGTAATGATGATGATACTACTGGGTACTAAACACCATTGTTATTTCTCATATTAACCCTATGAAGTAGGTTATATTTCCCTACAAAGATGAGGAAACTGAGGCACAGATAGGTAAGCAATTTTCCTGAGGTCACACAGTTCTAAGAGCTGGACTGAACTGCGGCCTCCTTTTGCCTGACTCTTCAAATCTTCATTTCCTGTTACAGTTCATCACTGCCATGCCCTGGGAGATGGTGCATTTTATGTGAGTTTGAGGGTAGGCTGCTTAGCCAGGGAATAAAGGGAGAGAGATTAGGTTCCCGAACCAGCTCCCATTTTAAGTTTGTGTATACTGCAATTTCAGTGGAACTCCTTGGGTCTGGATGGGGTGGAGACAAGTGGGGTGCAGACGAAGTTCTGGAAGGGTTTGCTGTTGATCCTGGGCAACAGCCAAGAAACACTCATGAAAGGGAGACCTGAGAACGGAAAACCCTGAGTGGCGTCGGGAACTAGCACAAGGTCACTGGGACAAGTCCCATTTTCTGGGACACGCAGTTGGCACATCACACTCGGACCATGGCAGAGTTTCTGACAAGCTCTCCAGTGACTGCTTCGAGGATAAAATCGAAACAGGTGGAATCAGGAAAGTCCAGGGGATGGAGTCATGACTGGTTGAATGACCAGCCCCCAAAGGGGTCAAATCCTAAGTTGGTAGGGTTTTCTCTACTTCTGGGTGGAGTTCCTAGTACTCTAGTTCTTGTCTCACTCAAATTCAGCCTAAAAAAAACACAAAAACTATAGGCAAAATGATGACATCAAATATAAGGCACAAATGGGTGGCTGGTGGGAAGCTTCTGTATTGGAGAATAAAACCAGGACCCCAAAGATCAGAGAGGCAGGAGAGATAGGCGGACTTGAACAATATGAAGTTTAATTCATTTGTGTGTGTGTGTGTGTGTGTGTATGTAGTGTAAAGTTTCCTGTTTGATAAAAATTATCAACCGTACAACTTCAGGGTCACGGCATGGCCAGGCAACAGTGGGAATGAAATAAATGAGGCTTTAGTCAACAGTGTGTCATTTTCCTGGGACAAGGAGCTGGTTAGCTTCCTCTAACGACCTGGTTCCAAGAACTTAGTGATTGGGATCCCAGCCAAACTGAGCTTACTCTAGGATGTCCTCTTTTCAGGCAAAATATTGACTGGGGATGGGGTCAATATTTGAGTCTTAGTAGAGATAATTTTTTAAAAATCTCCCATAAAAACTTGAAGTTTAAGGGGCACACTGGTGAAGGCTGGATTCCCATTCTTCAGCAACAAACACAAACAGATCAATGAACTCTGCAAACTGCCACCTGCTGTCTTCGTAACCTTCTTGGCGAGATCAATTAGTGATAATAGCCATCAGAGGTGACTGCTTGAACTTAAGGCGGCAGGCCTCTCCCGAGATGTTAAATTGAGATGTCGAGGCCTGCAGCTGTTTGAGAGAGGCTGGGCGAAGGATGAAGATTGGGTCTATTATTATATCTGAAGGAACTCATGGGTCACCCTCTTTGCAGCTGTGATCACTTCTATATGAGGTCCACCCATAGGGAGTGAGGAGGTGATCACAGGAAATAGTTTAGAAAGAATGGGCCCTCTTCTCATGGTCAAAAATATTCCCAAGAGCCCCTTTCAATTTCTCCATGCCCAAGTGCTCTTGTAAGCCTCACAGCCCTGACCCAAGCCTGGGGTAAAGGCTCTCAGTGACTTCCTGGAGAAACTGGTGCACACGATAGGATAGAATGAGATTCTATGAATTTAGCCTTTGTCATAGGCACCACGAAATAAATATGGGGTCGTTTCAAAAGACAAGCCAGAAGAAACATTCACTAAAGGAGGGATACTGCTGGTTAGAGCCCTGGTATCTTGGTCTGACACACCCAAAGGATGTGTCCATTTTGAGGGCTGGAACATCATCCATTTTGGGGAAAGAAACTGGAAACTGGGAGGAGTTAAAACGTGATCACCCCCCCAAATTTTAAGCTTTGGTTTTTTTACCTGGAAACTCAGCACACATTCCCAAGTAGCCTTTGAAAGGTTATGGATTTTAGCCTGTTGATGAATTCAATGTCTCTTTGGTAGAAAAGCCTTCTTGGAGGAGTCTATTAAACCACAGTGTATGGCCTGAGTGCTAGGGAGGAGGGAACCTGGCATCGCACCCTCACTCTCCAGGGCATGGCGCAGGGAGAGCTCGCAACACAGGCACCTTGTGGTTACCCACGCACGGAGTTTTGCTTACTGAACTGTGGGAAAACCCAGCACAGCTTCCTGGTTTTTCCTCTCATAAGCAGAATGGAGTCCCTGCTCCAAGGGTCTGGGCTGACCTTGGACAGTGACTGGCAATTGTTACCTACCATCTCTCTACCACTGGGTAGGGAACCCACGGATCACATCATTCTTCTTTGTGCTCCCAGCTCCTAGCACCCAGCACAGGATCTGCTAAGGAGCAAATGAATGGAGGAACAAATACACCATCTGACAGAGCCCCAAGCAATTCTCAACGACGACGCTATTTGAGACTTACCAGGGCTACTTGTTTGGAGAAGGCAATGGCAACCCACTCCAGTACTCATGCCTGGAAAATCCCATGGACGGAGGAGCCTGGTGGGCTGCAGTCCATGGGGTCGCTAAGAGTCGGACACGACTGAGCGACTTCACTTTCATTTTTCACTTTCATGCATTGGAGAAGGAAATGGCAACCCACTCCAGTGTTCTTGCCTGGAGAATCCCAGGGATGGGGGAGCCTGGTGGGCTGCCGTCTATGGGGTCACACAGAGTCGGACACGACTGAAGCAACTTAGCAGCAGCAGGACTACTTGTTAATAATGGGAATTTTCTGGCGCTACTGCAAAGCCACTGAATCAGAAGTTCTGAGGCAGGGCTAGGACATTTGCATTTTTAACGAAGTTCCCTGGGAGATTCCCACATGTATATAGTTTAGGAATCCTTGCCCTAGAGGAACTCTGCTGATTGGGATTCTCAGAATGCTCTGGGCTTTTGAGACCTAAGAGCCAGTTCGAGCCTGAGTTTTATCAAGTGTTTGTTAGGAGAAGGGTTTCCAGGTGAGAGAGCATTCTGAGATTTGCAGACCAGAGAAAGGTAACGACAGGGCCAGAAACTGAAACTGTGGGCTCAGGGAATCAGAGGTAGCAGGCGCCCTAGACCATCAGTGTGCAGTTGGGGACACAGGCCCTATTCTCCAGTGTTCTCAGAGGAAGGTGGCTGCGAGGAGAGCTCTTAAGAAAATTAAAGAGACTAGGGCCCCAGACTAAGCCAGAGACCCGACCTGAGATGCCCGAAGAAATCTCTTTAACACACCAACTGGCAGCCACAGGCCTGGCTCCCAGGCGAGAACGCATACTGAATCAATTGAAATTGAGTCACGGATATAATTAATTTAATGTGTTTAAACGATTTTCCGTATAGTAAACATGCTGAATGAGGGTGACCCAGAATAAAGTGTCTGCCTGAGAATGGAAAAGTGGATACCATGTGTGCTGTATAATGAAAACCCTTCAGCAAATAGAAAATGCTTCAATTTATTTCTACCTCCTGTTCCCTTCCTTTCCAACTTTTTATTTATGTCTGAACTTGGCCTTCTGCGGTCTCCTTGGACCACAGGGACACTTTTTATTTTGTCAGAAATCGGTCTTTTGTCTCGAGCCCAGTGACAAGCACATATTAATATGTGACGAAGGGGAGGAGGAAGGGGGAAAAAAAACCTGAAGACCTGTTTCACTATTGCAATCTTTTTCTCAACTAATGGACGATTTGTATAAAGAGGAGAGAGATAGCACCTGTGTGGTGACGGCAGGCCCATCTGAGCTACTGTCCTGCCTTGATCGAACCTTCTTTCTGTGTGACTTCGAAACTCCCCATCTGTACCTCAGATACTCATCTGCAACCCAAGGGGGTTGAATTTGAGGATCTCTAAGATAGCTTTCAGTCCTGACACTCGCTGAATCATGAGTCACAAATGAAACCAGGCACAAATATGCATCAAGGAATGTCCCATCAAAAAGAAACTCATCTTCAAGCTGTGCAAAGTCTTTCAGGCAGCCTCATCTAATTGCGCATCAAGTAGGGATCATGTATTATTTGGCAGCATTTAGGAGTAGTTATAAATGATCTCCACCTAAGCTACATCAGGCATCTAGACAAAATGCTGTATTTCAGGATTAGGAGAGGCTTCCTAGATTCTGTAGCTCTCTATCCAGCCCTTCAACTTGGGATACTACAAATTCATTCTCTTAAATGGGAAACAAAGTGTGACAAGATGGCCTGAAAAAGTGGACCCATACTTTGAGACAGCTTTGCCACAGTGCTACTAGTGGGACCCCTGGTGAATTCCACCCTTCTCTAAGGCTCGTCTGTGAATTTGTTCCATGGACAGAAAGGACTTCTGAGGCGTTTGGTGCTCTGTGGAGCCTTTCTGAGGGGGAGGTCTCAGGAGAGGTGAGGTGGGATGTGGAGGGGCTGATCTGGAAGGGCTCTGGGCTCTTCTTCCATTCACCTGAGAATCTCCTCTTTAATTTATATTACACACCAGGAACCACATACAATCTGATAACAAGAAGTTCTGAGGATTAAAAAAAAGAACTTTTTGAAACCACTGGGCTGAGGAAAGCTGTTAAAAGTTTTCAGTCTGCCTCCAGTATGCACCGCAGACATGACATTTACCGATAACTAACATGAGCCTTCACTTCCGAGCTGTGGGAGCAGATGTCCAGGTCTCAGGTCAAGAGGGGCTCTATTTAGGAATTTGGAACTCTCCTTCTTTTTAGCAAACCTCAATGCTCCCCAATACCCAGAGCAGTGGTTCTAAATTCTACTGTGCATTAGGGGGTCTGGTAAACCACAGTTGGCTGTGCCCCAACCCTGAGATTCTGATCCAATGGGTCTGGGGTTAGGCTCAAGAATTTGCATTTCTAACCAGCTCCCAGGAGATATTGGTGCTGGTCAAGGCACACTTGGAAAATCGTTGGCCTGTAAGATAAGGCCAGCCTCCTTAGCTTTCCCTACAAAGCTGTGTCTCAGCTCACCTTCCCAGCCTCACCACCCTCTCTTTCAATATTCCCAACAAAGTACATGCACCTCACCACACTCCATCCAGCTGGACCGCCAGGCCCTGTCTGCAGGTCTAAGGCACAACCCAAAAGATTCCACTTCCAAAGTCTTCCATGACTTCTTCATCAAAGGTCACAGAAATTCCCCCAGGCTCACACAGTCTCTCCCATGGTGCTGAGCACTTTCAACCTCTTAATGTCATTTGAGTCCAGGTCTCACCCCTGCATCTGGACCACAGACATCAGGACAAGGAGTCCATCTTACCTTGGAGTTCACACCATAGTCTACACTGCACAAGTCCTGGCCTGTCAGACTGACAACCCAAGCCTGAGCGCATGCGCAAAGGAACATGACCATATAAGAAATAGCCCAGTCAGCTCATCTTATATACGCCCAAGACAGACGGACTCTCTAAATGCCTTTTTAAATTAGAACAACGGGCAACACTTTGGCCATTTCAAACCACTCTTTAGGCAAATTTCCCTAGTTTTCTGGGAGCACAGTCCTTGACAAATACATCATCATGAGACATAAATGACTACCACTTATGTTCATGACCAGAAGGTCATGTGATGCAGCTTTTAAGAGCTAGCTGCTGCTGCTGCTGCTGCTAAGTCGCTTCAGTCGTGTCCGACTCTGTGCGACCCCATAGACGGCAGCCCACCAGGCTCCCCCGTCCCTGGGATTCTCCAGGCAAGAACACTGGAGTGGGTTGCCATTTCCTTCTCCAATGCATGAAAGTGAAAAGTGAAAGTGAAGTCGCTCAGTCGTGTCGGACTCTTCGCGACCCCATGGACTGCAGCCTACCAGGCTCCTCCATCCATGGGATTTTCCAGGCAAGAGTACTGGAGTGGGGTGCCATTGCCTTCTCTGTTTAAGAGCTAGACCCAGGTTCAAATCCTAACTCTACCTCTAATTAGCTGTGGTACTTAAATATTCCAAGCTCCAGGCTCCTCAGCTTTATTGGGGGTGGTAAGAGCACCCACTTCCCAGGGATGGCACACAGATGCAGTGAGACAATTATTAACTACAACAACCACTAGCATTCCTCCGTGTCTACATGTGCCTAGCACTGGGCATACATCATCAAGCTAATCTACATAAATGCTTAGCACACATCTAGCACATCATAAAGCATTCAAGAAATAGTGATTCTCATCATCGCCAATTTTCCTGACTTCTGTCCAAGACAGCCATTATCATTCCCATTTTCCAGCTATTTCAAGAATCTTAAAACCCAGAACAAGTAGCTTGCTCAACCAACTACTAGGGCAGTTTTTAATTTGTAACAGCTAATGTTTATGACCGCCTTGCCAGGTAGGTATTATTTCCATTTGGGGGCTGAAAAAACTCTGTAGTCTGAAGACCATAACTTGAAAGTGAATGCCCAGGATTTGAACCTGACTCTGGATGACTCACCCCGACCCCACCGCCTGGTGGATTCCACCTGCTCTGTGTCAATTCACTATGGCCTTTATAATCCACAAGTTATAGACAGGCAGTTTCCCAGCACATCAGAGAGCATTACTGGCCATGCCTGTTTCAGCAGCCTTGCAATCACAGAGCCCACAGGAAGTTATTTCAACAAGCGAGAAAATGAAGCATATATCAGAGGGCCTGTAACACAGTGCCTTTTGTCCTGTATGTCACCAAAGGGCACTAAGGAAAGCAGAGCCCGGGGGCCTGGGACTGACCGTGACCCCGAAGAAGTTGGTCTCGTTCATGGCATTGAGGATGATCTTGCCCAGCGTGTGGTCCGTGTAGTTGAAGTCCTGGATCCGCTGGTGCCGGCTGCTGGCATGCAGCGTCTCCATAGCCCTCTGGAGCGTCTTGGCGATGACCCAGATGCCGTCGTAGGCATACCCGTGGAACTTGCTGGGTCCTACTCCCGACCGCTTATTGTTGTACTCTCTCTCATACTGCTGTGGCGTCTGGAAAATAAGGAGACCAGGGACACCAAGTTATAGCCAGCCAGGACACAAAGCATATGGTGCTGAGAGCTGACACTCCCCAGTGCTTACCATGAGCCAGGCACAGTGCTAGGCTCTTAATGTGCACTATCGCATCTAACCCCCCACAACAACCTTGTACACTGGGGCTATTATTGTCCCCATTTACAGATGAGAAGATTGACTCAGGAAAGCTAACTTTCCTAGGACCAAGTGAGTGGCAGGGCTGGTATCTGAACCCTGGCTGTCTGCCAAGACCAGTGGCAGGAAAAATGCATCCTGAGCAGGCCTCCTCCTGACATTAGCTGGGCCTGGAGCTACAGTTAACAGTGGAGGCCCATACACCATATGTCTAAATACTAAGTTATAGACAACAAACAGAATGTTGAATAAAATATTTTCTATCTTTTTGTCATAATGGGTTAAAGGAAGGTAAATAAACCTTCCTAACAAGCTGGAAGGCCAGGTTTGAATTCAGAAGTCTGAAACCCCTCAGAGCTTCAGTCTGGACACAGAAACACAGGGGAAGCTAACCTTGCTCCGGGGCCCACCCCCTTCTCTTCCCACTTGACTCCATCCCACAGACCAGTCAAGCCAGTCCACCCTCTTCTAGCATAAGTAGTCCCATGACCACGCAGAGGCTCAGTCCTCCCTGAAGAGGCTCCTTGGATCCTGGATGTGGCTCCAGGCATTTGGGCAGGGAATTCATGGTATGGCCCAGGATTGGGAGGGGTGTAGGCTCCGGGTGGGCAGGTCCCTGTGGCCTTGTGGATTTTGAACCCCGTGGAACTTGAGTGAGGTCCTCTTAGAGCATGGGGCCCCGGGCAGATTCTAGTTGTCCAGTTGTAAGGTCCCTTCTGATCTCTACATCGTGCTCTTCCCTTTCATCTTCCAGAACATAGCAGAGTCTGCGAATAACTTCACATTAAAAATTTTTTTTCTCCCATTGAGCTAGATTTCATAAAATAATTTCATTGGTAATATTAACATTCTGATTGAGGCCACAAAGTAATGAAACTGCCTTTTTATGCTAGTCCCTGAGGCTTATAGATCCAAATGAATGCCGCTCCAGGGGAACCCATTACCCTCAGCTCTTCATGGGCCTTTTCTCAAATCACTTCTGAACTCCTCTGCCAGAAATGTCATCAGAGCCCATGGCTTAGTCTTTGGATAAACCCTCCTTGGGGACAAGTCGAACATAGAAACCAGAACTCATTGTCAGTTTATACGAGAAAAGGCCCCATAGAGACGGTCACACATGCCGTCTCAATCTGCAGCAGGAGACACAGAGAGGTCTAGAGACTTGGCCAAGGTCACACAGCATGAGTTTGTGTGTGTCTCTGTGTGTATAGCTAGACTGGTCTCATTTTATCTTTGCTGCTTCTCACATGTTTGAATTTTGAAGTCGTAACTGTCTTTTGAAAACCACCCCAAGTTGTTTGGGGCCAGTTCTGGTATCGGAGCAGTGAAGCTGAGCCATTGAAGACCGGGTTACTCCGAGGCTGGATGTCAAGTCTCTCGCTCTTGGCTCAAGGCATTAGCAGAGCCTGGGTACAACCAAGCCCCTCCAAATGTGGAATCTGCAGCCAGACAACCAAATGAGGAATCTGCCTGACCAAATGTGAATGGTATCCCAGCAAGAAATCCACCACCTTTAAAAAAAAACAAACCAAAAACATTTTGGCTCCTATTGGATAGCTCAGGTTTTATCTATTTATCTATTTCCTTTGGAAATGCATCATGTCCAGCCATCACTGTTCTGTTCATCAGTCAACATACCCGGCAGAAGTTCTTCAATTCCAAGAGTTCTTCAAGGAGATAACACCGTCTCCAGCCCAGCCCCAGCCCAGCCCAGCTCCTCAAGCCCCTTCTCATAGGTAATTGCACCCCTCCACCTGGAGGCTGGCTCTCCACAGGCATCCTTTGTCTGCTCACTTCTTATCAGGGAGCATGAGATAGTCTATTATGAGGCTTCCTCTCTTCCCTGAACCTGTTGGGTCTCCTTCACTCACACCAAATTTGTTTGCACTTGGGGCTGTTACACTAGATGCCTCCTCTGCCAGGAAGCTTCTGCCCCAGCTCTTGCCTGATATTCTCGGCACACAAACGTCAACATGTGTCGTTTCTCAGGGATGCTTCCCTGACCCACCCTTTCCACAACCTCTTCCTGCCAGGCAATCTCTATCCACTTGTTTTATCTTCTTTATTGCAGTTTTTACTTCCTGCAATGCATCTACCCAAAGAATTAAGCTCCAAGGGGTCAAGGGTGTTATCTTGATCACAGAACCCAAAACAATGCCCACAGAGACCCTTTCTAAGCATCAGTTTCTCCATCTGAAAAGTGAAGAGGTTGGACCAGGTGATCTAGAATCCTCCTCCTGGTGAGTGATCCAGGCAGGGGTCTGGCACAGTGGTAAAACACAGGATTTGAAAGCAGGCTTACCTGCCCTCCAGTTCTAGCTCAGTGGTTTGGTAACATGACCTGGGGCTGGGGTCCTGTCTCCTACAGGTCTCTGCATCCTCCCATCTAGGTGGCTTTGACAGTTTCATGAGATGAAGAGTGCACAGCATCAGTCCTGTGTCCAGGATGTGTTGGTGCCCCAAGAACTCCAGTCACTGCTAGTAATAGTACAGGTGGTTGTTCACCTGGCCACCTGGAACAACTGCGCACCCAGGATGTTCTAAAGACCCAAGACTTCACTTGTGCCGATAGGGGATAACAGCCCTCCAGTGTGTGAATGGCCTACTTTTACTTCCTTAGCTAATTTCCAGTTATTGGACATTGAGGCTTTTTTCTAATTTTTCCCAATTACAGGATTGCAAAAAAAGCATCCTTGAATCTAAATTTTCTGAACACACACTGATAATTATTTTTTCAGAAGAAATTCCCAGATATATAATTGCTGAGGCAAAAGGTATAAAAACCTTAAATGCTATTCACACATCTAAAAGGCCAAATTATCCTCTCCAAACATGAAAAGCTAAAATTCCACTCTATATGAAAGTGCCCATTTCCTTGCATCCTGGACCACAATAGGCATTTCATTCTTTCTTTCTTTCTTTCTTTTTTAAGCTGCTCAGCATGCAGGATCTTGGTTCTCCAACCAGGGATCAAACCTGTGCCCCTGCAGTGGAAGTACAGAGTCTAACCACTGGGCCACCAGGGAAGTCCCTCAATTTTAAAAATCATTGTCAGTTTCTCAAGTTAAGAAAAAAAATGTACATCTCTTTTCATTTTAATGTGCATTTCTCTGGTTAACTATTAAGAGCGATCTCTTTGCACATATAGATGGGCAACTTTCACTTCTGAGGTGTGTTTCCTCTTTATATCATATTGGTATGGTGAGAGTCACAACTTTTAATGCTTTGTTTCAACATATCCTTGTTATTTTTCTATTTGGCTATATTTTTCTTGATTTTAAAATGTAATTTGGGGGAATTCCTTGGCAGTCCAGGGGTTGGGATTTCACTGCAGAGGGCCTGGATTCAATCCCTGCTCGGGGAACTGAAATCCTACAAGATGCGTGGCGTGGCCCATAAAAAAAAAGAAAAAGAAAAAATAAAAAAGAAATTTGGGTATATTTCAGGCTATTGATTCAGCTATTGGCTATTTTTAAAGTATCAAAAATTTACCTGAATGTCTATTATCTAATTAATTGCTTAAGCATCAAAGGAATGAGGCCTCTTGAACTCTTCTCTCCAAGACTTTGCCTCTCCGAAGCTTTTTCTGATGCAGGCAAAGGCATCCAAGGGCTGGGGTCTCTTTGAGTCCTGTTTGTTCAACCTAATGAGTACATTCAGATGATGTTTCAAGACTTCTTCTCTATCCAGGACATGCCACTGGGGTATCCTTGAAGGTTTCTATGACATTCTTAAAGTTGTTGCGGGTGAGGGGAGTCAGACCTTCATCGAACACAGTATTACCTTACCAGGAGGTAAATAAGTGTAGTTTTTAAACTTCTTTGATATAGTTTATTGGCAATATTTCCATGTGTGTAGATAAGAGAGGGGATCAAGATCTGGCTGTTTATTCAATTTGACACTGGGGCCAACACAAGCCCCTATATATTTTTTAGGTGTACCTCTTATAAATCCCTATCTTTTTCTATCTCATAAAACTGTTCATCAACCAGGGAAAAGGAGGTTGGAGAACACTGGCAATGTGCCTGTTTACCTCACTTCTGTGGATAAAGTCCTTGGAGTGGGACTCCCGGGTAGCTTAGCCCTGAAAGGTGACCTCATTCTCACTGTCTTTGCAGGCACCACGCTGAAGTCATTGCTGCCACACTATGTCCGGGCCCATTCATCACTGTTCCCCGGTGAAGCCGGCGCCGATCTCCCTCGGGCACAACAATGACAGCAGGAAGAGACGCTCTCACAATTGTCTGGGAAAAGCTAACAGTTGTTCTTAAAGCAGGTCTCTGATTATTTAGGGCAGAAGAATTTCTTCCGCTGTAAAGCAGACACTGAAAACTGATTGATTACTCACGCTCTGAGGTCAAGCTTATCTTGAGAGGCTAAAAGTTTCTGAGAAAACAAGTTTTATATGAAGAGTCCCAATTACTGACAGGTTGTGCCCCACATATTTTTGAGAGGCAGTTGTTGGAACGTGGAACATCTTTTCATACAGAAATTATGTTATAAATAGTGGTTAGGTTCCCAGGCTAGCCCACACAAGTTTGCTATCCCACACTGTGACTAAACGTTACGGGCCTGCCATTCCAACAGAACCAAGCTGAGTCCTGCTTCTTGGGAGAGGGAGGTCTCATGGACAGAAGAGAGGAGAAGGGGGAAACATCTTCTATATCTCCAACTGCCACCCCCCAACCCCGCAGAGCGGCAAAACCAGCAGAGTTTCTCTCCAGCACCCTTTGCGGGATGTTGCAACCAGAGTCTCCTTTGGAAGGTACACTAGGGCATGGTCTACGGGCTCTTTTACTCTAGCTCGTAGGTCACCCAAGGAGCCTGTTGAGAATGCAGGGCCCTACATTTTGTTTTATTGTGTCTGTGGGATAACTTGGACAACTGTATTTTAAAAGATCTTTTAAGACTTCAAGAATACATAAATTGGTTAACATTGATTATGTCCCTATTACAATCTGATTATTGGATTTTCTCAATAGCAGCTTCCAGGTGTTTTCTGAGCCCTTTCTCAGACTCTTTCAGTGTGGGAAAGTCACTGTGTCTTCAGGGAGAGCCTTCCACTTAAGGAATGCTTGACGTCTAGGAGATCAGTCTTCCAGATACAGAGTTTATACCTATCTCCCTGTAGCTTGCTATGTCTTTCTGTGGAGCTGCAAAGAACATGTCTGCTTCCTCTTATCCATAGCATATTCCAAAGAGCTGAAGTCAGTGACACGCTTACCCTGTCCTCAATGTGCTATATTCTTCACCTTTTAAGCAAAACAGTCTCAGTTCAGACATCCACTCTATGACGAAAGAGGTTATATGAGACTAAAGCTCCCATGAAGAACATTAAGGAAAGCAGAATAAAATATAAATATGGCTATCCAAAGGTACCAGAAAGTGACCAGGACATCTAGGACTTGAAGAACCAAGATCCTGGAGGGAAAAGAAATGTTTTGAGAAGAGTCCAACATTCTTTGCTGCTTCCCCTGGAGGCATTTGTTGATCTGCAAGTGGGAAGGCCAGTTGTAGGAACAGAAAACAGTGGATCAGTGTTTTCATCAGTCCCTCAGAGATGGGAAGACAGAAAACTATAGTTCAGGGTTATCAGGGTGGCAAGGCTTATAGGGCCAAGGTCTCAGAGGAAGAGGAACCACAGGATACCAGTACGCACACTGACATCTGCACCTGTGATATTTGGTGATAACTAAGCTGCATAAGGAGGATGGCATGGCAGACTACCCCAGTATTCTTGCCTGGAGAATACCCATGGACGGAGGAGTCTGGCGGGCTACAGTCCACGGTCACAAAGAGTCGGATATGCTTGAGTGACTAAGCACAGCACAAGCTGCATAAAACAAGGAGGATGAGACGCCAAGTGAAAAGTGCTGGTAAGGGGATAAGAACACAAGCAGGTATGTTTAAAGTCTCAGGACATTAGGAACAAAAGTTGGAATCCAGGGCCAGTAAATATCCCAGGATTTTAGTCTAGAATGTTAAAGGACAGATAGGAATAAAGTCAGACCAAAATAGACCAGATATTATGAAAACTAAAGCCAAGCCTGGAATCATCTCAGCTCTTGACTGGATAAAGTGAACTGCCCCTATTATGTTTGTTCAAAGTGAAAAATCTTCTCTGAAGAAAGATAATGCCACCTGTAGCTTCTTTCATTTTTCATATCGAATTCAATTAATTAAACTTACTAGGTATACTAGGTAATAGGATCAAATCTTAAAAAAAAAAGGAAAGAAAGAAGGAAGAAAGGAAAGAAGAAAAATAGGCAACAAAGCAGATCTACAGGTGGTTCATATCTTGAATTTATTAGTCCTGGACTTTAATGTAGCAGGTTTATATGTTCAAGAAAATAGACAAAAGATACAGAATATCACCGGAAAACAGGGAGCAAAGAAAGAAAAAAAATAATAAAATTAAAATTCTAAAAATTTTAAAATATTAATACAACAAATGAAACTAAGAACTCAATAGATGGATGAAACAGTATATTAGACACAGCAGAAAGTAGGTTAGTGAACTGAAGAAATGTTAGTAGTAAATATTCAGCCTGAGGCACAGGGAGGGAAAAAGGACAGAAAGTAAGCAATAAACATAAGAGATATATGGAATGTGTTGAAAATGTATAGCACATGTATGACTGGTGTCCTAAATTTGAGAAAAGGTTAAAAAGGTAAAAGCAGTGTTTAAGGGATATTTTCCTAGAATTTCCCCAATACATATCAATCCACTGATTCATGAAGCTCCATTATGCTTAAACTCCAACCAAGATAAAACCAAACAAAACCGTACTTCAGCACAGCATATAAAACTGCTGAAGAGTCAAGCAAAGATAAAATCTTAAAAGCAGTTAGAGAAACAAAAAAAGGATGCCTTATCTTCAAAAGAGCAACAATTAGTCTGGTGGCTGATTTAACAGAAACAAGGGATGCCAGAAGACAATGAAATGACCTCTGAAAGTGCTAAAAGAACATAACAGACCACCTAGAATTCTACACCTAGTTAATATATCTCTCAATATTGAAGGTGAAAGAAAATTTTAGACAATCAGAAACTGAGAGAATGTGTCTCTAGCAAAACCAAAAAAAAAATCTTCTTTCTTTAAAAGAAAGACCAAGAGAAGTTCTATAGGTAGAAAGAAAATGATCATAAACAGAATGGAAATGAAGGGAGGAATGAGAAGTAATGAAAAGTATAAATATATGAGTAGATCTAAATGAAACATGACATCAGTTTCAAGGACATCCAAGAAAATCTTCTCGAAGAACAAAGATGAGGGACTTAACATTACCAGGCATCAGGTCTTAAAAAACTTCAATTATTAAGGCAGTGTGGTATTGGTTAAAGGATAGGCAGATAGACCAGTGGAAGAGAACAGAAAGTCCAGAAATAGATCTCCACACACTGAAGCTAAGCCATTTCAGTCGTGCCTGACTCTGCGACACCATGCCCTGCAGGCTGCCAGGCACCTCTGTCCATGGAATTCTCCGGGCAAGAATACTGGACTGGGCAGCCACTCCCTTCTCCACGGGATCTTCCTGACCCAGGGATGGAACCTGGTTCTCCTGCATTGCAGACAGATTCTTTACTGTCTGAACCACTAGGGAAGCCCCAAGAATACTGGAGTGGGTAGCCATTCCCTTCTCCAGGGGGATCTTCCCAAACCAGGGATCAAACCCAGGTCTCCCACATTGCAGGCAAATTCTCTACTGTCTGAGTCACCAGAGAAGCCCACCTCTGATGTTACATAAAATCAGTTTCACGTGATTTCTATATCTAAAAGTGAAAGGTAAAACAAACTTCTCAAAGACAAGATAGAAAAATATCTTCATGAGCTTGGGTGGGCAAAGTTGCTTAAATAAGACACACATGATGTAAGTAATAAATATAACTGTCTAAGAATTCATACCCAGAATACAAAAAGAACTTTTACAAATCAGTGAGAAACATGCAGAGAATCCAAGTAGAAAAATGGGCAAAAGACTTGAATAGTCAGTTTATAAAAGAGAATATCAAAATGGCCAATAACGATGTGAAAAGATCAACAACTTCATTACTTATCAAAGAAATGCAAATTAAAATAAAAATGAGATGCCACTACTCACCCACTAGATTGGCTAAAATTGAAAAGCTAACAATGCCAAAAGTTGGTGAGTGTGTGAACCAAATGAAACTCACAATCTCTGCCAGTGGGTGTGTAAATTGGTACAACCACGTTAGAAATCTGCTTGGCAGTGTCTATTATAGCTGAGCATATGCCTTCTCTATGACTCAGAAATTCCAACCCTAAGGATGCACCCAATAGTACTGTGCACATATACTTACTAAAATACATCAAATGCCTTTCAATAAATCAAATAAAAAGCATGCAAAAGTTCCACACACAAGATTTCTGAGAGAAATTGAATGGATGGAAAGACTCTATATTACAAAGATATCAGTTTTTCCTAAGTCTATACCATCAGTAGAATTCCAACAACAAACCAGAAAAGGTTTGTGCATATAAATTGGCTCATTACTCCTTTCTCCTGACCTCAAGGCTGCTGCACTGAGGAAGGAAGAGAACTACAGTTTGTTGAGCACCCATTGTGTGCTTGGCACTTAGCAAGCTATTTTCCTCTGTATTACTTCATGTAATCTTTCTAAATCTGTAAAAGACATATTACTCCAGCATAATCAGAAACAATTTGAGAAAGGCCAAATGGCTTGCCCAATGTCACTGTATCACTGTTGTTTAGGTTCAGTTATATAATCTAACAGACAAAAATTATCGGTGACTTAAATGAAATAGTTTATTTCTCTCTCAAGTAAAAGTTGTCCATGGGTAGGTGGTGCAGGGCTTCTACGGCAACTCCACAGTATAACCAGAGACTGAGGCTCTTATCTTTATGCCCCGCTATCCTAAAGTTTCCTTCTCAAGGTCACCTCTTGACAAAATCGCTGCTATAACTCCAGCCATCTCATCCATATTTCAACCAATGCAGAGGAGAAGAAAGAAGAAGGGTAAGCTCTCATCTTAAAGCAGACTTTTAGAAGTCTTGTATAATACTTCTACTTAAATCTCACTGGTTAGACTTAGAATCCTGGCTCTATCTAGCTACATGGGAGGCTGGGAAATGTATATTTTCAGAGGAGTGGCAACATACCCAGTTAAAAATCAGAGTTATGCTACTGAAGAGGAAGAAGGGCTATGGATGTTGTATGGACAACTATCTGCCACACCACACCATTCCTCCTAAGCCCATGTTCCTTTGCCACACCGCCCATCTCCCAGGGACGTGAATATCTAAGGAAGCAGCCGGTAACAGGAGCTTTGTGGGGAAGGCGGGGGCAGAGGCAGCAGCATCATAAAGCTTGACTCCCTGGGGAGCATCTCTACTTTTCCATAGCACCTTCTCATCCTCCTCTCTAGAGCCCAGAGCTTCCTAAAAGCCCCAGGTTCTTTGTTATGGAGCTCCCATGGCAGTGACAAAGAGATGCGTGCAGCTTTCCCCAGGTCATTGCTCTAATTTGAGGACTCATTAGATTTCTGTTTCCTTTCGTTCTGCTGTGTTGGATAAACAGTCGTGGGTGGTCACAGAAGTTTCTTCTGGAAAACATTACAGAAGTCTTCCAAAGAAAGAGCCTGTGCCTTTGGTGGAGGGTTGGGGCCACTTCTGAGGTTCCCACTGATTCCAGCGTTCTGTGAACACTTCCATCTGGTGCCTTGGCCCAACTCTGTGTATCTCAGCAGGAGAATGGTAACAAGGAAGAATGTCCTTATTGGAGAGGCTAAGCCATCACTGGAATTTTATACCAAAATTATAAATACTCACAGTGGAAACAATCCCAATGGGACACTGAAAAGTGAAAGCTGACACTGGAAATCACCAATGTCAACAGAGTCACTTTAGGGGAATAGAGTGGTGATGGGGAACTTTAACAAGGAGAAAGAGACATGAGAGCCAAAGCAAGTATCCAGAGGCTGTTTACGAGAGGTTCTGGAAAACTGAGCTCTGAATGTGCTCGGGGAAGCCCGAAGGTCCGCACTTGTCCCGTCGCTGGCAATTCCAACTGGCAGGGACTGATGAATGTGCCGGGGAGGGAGACCTTGTTATTCCTCCTCCCAGAAATCTCCTGGATGCCAATGAACAAGCTGGGGCAGCTTGGCACTGGAGACAGGCATATGGAAGAGGGAACTGCAGAGAATGCATTCCAGGAGGGCCCACTATTCCACCCAATTCTGTGACTTTATCATGGGTCACCTCTCTCCTGGGGGTTCCAGAGTTTAACATTATAACCATATCACATAGCTCACTGTAATAACTCAGTATCATACCTACACAGAGTCAGATAATTTTACTGTGAAAGGATGCTAGGAGTTATATGGTCCAAATCTCTCATTTTCAGTTGAGGAAACTGAGGCCCAGGGATAGTGAGGGTCTAGCTGAGGTGGCAGACTAGTTGGTGACTATGCCAGGATTGGCACTAAATCCTGATTACTAGACTTACGCTGTCCTGTTCTGCCACTTACTAACAGGCCCACTAAGACATCACAAAAAGGGCTGACTTGGATGTGCTCTGCTCCTAGGCATGTCCCAAGTTGAGAGGAAAAGCATGGAAGAGGGGAAGGGGCAGTGAGTGGGAACTTAGCAGTCCTGGTTTCCAGTCCCTGGATCTGTCCTTGACCTGCTGGGTGACATTATCAGTGTCCTGGGGCAGCCATAACAAATTTCCACAAACTCGGTGGTTTAAACAGAAACTTATTGGCTCACAGTTATAGAGGCCAGAAGACTGAAACTAAGGTGTTGGTAGCATTGATTCCCTCTGGAAGCTCCAAGGGGAATCCATTCCATGCCTTTCTTCTAGATTCTGGAGGCTGCCAGAAATCCTTGGAGTTCCTTGTCTTATAATTCCAATCTCTGGCTCCATCTTCACATGATCTTCTCCAAATAGCAAACCTCCTCTGCCTTTTTTTTATAAGAATATTTGTCATTATGGCAACCCACTCCAGTACTCTGGTGTGGAGAATTCCATGGACGGAGGAGCCTGGTAGGCTACAGTCCATAGGATTGCAAAGAGTCGGACAAGACTGAGCAACTTCACTTTCACTTTCAGGTAGCGGCGCTAGTGGTAAAGAACCTTCCTGCCAGTGCAGAAGATATAAGAGATGCAGGTTCGATCCTTGGGTTGGGAAGATCCCCTGGAGAGAAATGGCAACCCACGCTAGTACTCTTGCCTGGAGAATCCCATGGACAGAGGAGCCCGAGGGCTACAATCCACGCAGTTGCACAGAGTTGGACACGACTGAAGAAACTTAGCACACACGTCTGCAGGTAGTCTAGGATAATCTCATCTCAAGATCCTTAAATTAATTACATCCATAAAGACTCTTTTCCCAAATAAGGTCACGTTCACAAGTTCTAAGTGTTAGGAACCGGACATACCCTTTTAGGGGCCACCGTTCCTGTTTAACCCACTACAAGGATCCTGGGTGTGCTATTCCCCTTTCTGCTCCTCATCTTTTCTATGTGTAAACAGTGAGGGTGGAAGAGTCCACTGACTTGGTTCTATAAATGTTCGCTTGTTTTATGGATACTGACAGATCCCAGAATACAGGTACTTACCCAACAGCCTGTGCCACGCTGACCAAGGTCCCCAGCAGTCACATATACCACAAAACCAAATGCAAGAACTATTTCATGACTTTCTAGAACTTTCTTGAGCCATATAGTCTTGAGGGTTGGTTGGGGAAGTTGGCTTGTGGTCAGACCACAAATAGTAATGCCTCATCAACTCTGGGCCCCACACCCTGTTGAGAGAGCATTCAACACGATCAAGTACAGAGAATGGGCTGAGCACAGGAAGGGGCCTGACAAAAACAATCTGTGCAGGGCAAGGGCCAAGGGGAGGTGAGTGAAGCCTTCCCTTCAGAAGCAAAAGGAAGAAGCAGCCCAAAACCTCAGTAATCAAGATTAAAAAAAAAAAAAGAATCAAAACGAATGCAAAAAAAATCCACGATGAGCAAAAATTTAAAGACAGACAAGATGTGTTTCTGTAATTATGTGGCTCAAATCAGTTCACCCTAATGGTGGCCTTGTGGATCCTGTCTTTACTTAACATTTTGATATTTTGTTCATCATGGATTTTCCCACTGAGGTCCTTGGCACCCCCTTAAATTCTGCCCTTAGACCTGGCCCTGGAACTATGAGTTACAACTGGAGGGGTGGGCCCACAAGGGACAAGGAATGCCTACAGGGATATGACGGTTGCCAACAGGACCTGTGGAGGCCCTGAGGGGCCAGTGGGGAAAATTAGGGGATCAGTTCTAAGTCCTGTGCTACTGGAAGGATCTGAGAGTGTGATGGGAGGCTGGTCTACGTGACCCATTGTTGTTTAGTCGCTAAGTCATGTATTTTCGACTCCATGGACTGTAACCCACCAGGCTGGGGACTTCCCAGGCAAGAATACCGGAGTCGGTTGCCATTTCTTTCTCCAGGGGAGCTTCTCGATCCAGAGATTAAACTGGAGTCTCCTGCATTGGCAGGCAGATTATTTACCACTGAGCTACCAGGGAAGCCTGTCAGGAGAGCCCTAAACCCAGAATCCCAGAGGCAAAAAGGCTGAAAATTTCCCTGTGTAACTTCAATCTTTCAACCTTAAGATTGTAAGAAATGCTGTCTCTTGCCTCAATGACTGTGGGACAGGGACTGGGTCACCTGGAATTTCAGAGCTGCACCAAGCAGGAAGGCTGCCTGGCTCTGCTCCTGATGGCATTGCTCCATCTGGGGAGACCCAGGAGTGGGTAACCCACATTGTACAGTGAAGCGAAGAGCCCCAGGAGTAGCTCCAAGATGCCCATTCATGTGTATAGTGATATGGGGATGAGGTGAACCTTTTTGTCTGTGCATGCTAAGTGGCTTCAGTCGTGTCTGACTCTCTGCAACCCTATGGACTAGAGCCCGCCAGGCTCCTCTGTCCATGGGATTCTCCAGGCAAGAATACTGGAGTGGGTTGCCATGCCCTCCTCCAGGGGATCTTCCTGACCCAGCGATCAAACCCTCTTATGTCTCCTGCATTGGCAGGTGGGTTCGTTACCACTGGTGCCACCTGGAAAGCCTCAGACTCCTCACTGGCCCCAAATTTAAAAATTAAAAATTAAAAAGGAAAGCCAGTGACTTGGGAGGTGTTAAGATTCCCAGGTAGCTCAAATGGTAAAGAATCTGCTTGCAATGCTGGATATCTGGGTTCAGTTCCTGGGTTGGAAAGATCCCCTGGAGAAGGGTATGGCAACCCACTCTAGTATTCTTGCCCAGAGAATTCCATGGACAGAGGAGCATGGCAGATAGTCCATGGGGTCACAAAGAGTCGGACACGACTGAGCAACTAATGCTTTTTGGAAGATGTTATAAAGTCAAAATGTTTATTCCAAAAAACACTGCAAAAAAAAAAAATGACCTTCCCAAAATGCATTCCTGTGCATTTCTACATCCATGCCTAGGTAGCATTCACGCTCCTTGGAATGACATTTGTGGCCCTTGGGGCATCTCATAGCCCTTATCCCCACTTAGCTTCAGAGGTCTCATGTGTAATCATTTTCATCTTTGGTCTTCCTTAAGTTTCTCATTTTAATTACTATATTGTCTGCCTGCATGGAAATTTCTTCTTAGTTTTTGTACTTTCCTCAAATTTTATACTATTTTTAGATTAAAGTATAGAGTATCCCTGGACCCAAGAATCTTCTAATAAACTGCAAACTTCAACACCTTTAAAAATAACATTTACTGAAATAAAAATGAGTTGTTTCTACTCATTATTCAGCATGTCCCCAAACTTTATATGGTCACTGACTCAAGCGTGAAAATACTTCTTTCAATATTTTCTACCCAGAATGTTTTTCCAGGCCCTCTCAGGTGCCACATGATTGAAAGAGCTGCTTATAAAATGTGTCCTAATGATTTGCCATTATTGGGCAAATCAATAAATCATTCTTGTAGTATTGGCTCTGATTGAAAATAAATAATGGATAAAACTAAATATATATATATATATATATATATATATATTTACTTTACTATGAAACTGATTCTTCAAGTGAAATTGAAGGTGGGTGGAGGATTTAAAAATCTGAGATAAAAGGAGACAGAAAAGAATCACGTGCCCTGCTGTACTAAACTTTGGCTGGTGGTTAGAACTGAGAGATGGATGTTGCCATCATCACTGGGGCTGTCACCTTCCGATTCTTGATAATGCTTTCAATGATAGAGAACAGTATACTTTGGAAATACTTTTACATACACCAAGCTACCTGTTCTCTCACAGCCCTATGATAAAAGCAGGCCAGGGGTTAGTCGTCCCTAGTAGGAACATCCTTAGTGGAGGCCTGAGGACGTAAGCACACTGCCAAGGTCCGCCTCCCAGCTATGACAGCACAAGGTGCCAGGCGCCATGCCAGCCACATTGCACAACCTGCCAACCAGTCCTCCTTTTGACCCCAGAGGAGGATATTTGCACTGCTACGATACAGATGAAAAAAAAAAACAGCAGCTCAGAAAACTCAAGCTCAAGGTCACACATCTGGTAACTGGGGTTTGAACCAGTGTTTCTGGTCTTCAGTACCTGTTTCCCCAAGTCTACTTGAGGGGTTATTCTTCTCCTCCAGGCTGACAGGAGCATCAATTAGACTGAGAAATGACATTCCAGGTCAGAGGGTGCAGGGGATGGTGGTCTCGTCTGAAAGTCAATGCCTGCAGTTGTTTGCTATAATAGCCAGGACTCCATCCCTTATGCAAACACTGTGTTATGTGCTTAGAAAGCACCCTTACCTCATTTGATTCCTACAATTCCCTAGAAGAGGGAGACAGCCAGATATACCCCTTTAACAAATACAAGATTTATTTATACTCCTACAACAAATAACAAATAGAGGCTCAAAGAGGTCAAATGATTTGCTGAAAAATCACACAGCAAAGGCCAAAACAAGATCTGGGTGCTTTCTGCTGACATCACTGGACAATATGGCACTGACCTTCCCGGAGATGGTCTTGATCTGCTTGGAGCTCAGGGGCTCGAAGTCCACACCGATGTAGCCTTCCATGGCAGTAAGCAGATGCTTCCGGAGACAACGCGAGGAGTTGGCTTCTGCGTGCACCTGCTCCCACCAGGAAGGCTCATACCAGCCCGGGATGATCCACTGGTATTTGCTCCCATACATATTCTCCTCATATGCCTGCAAGAGATGGGTTGATCATGAAGGTGCCAAGAGACAAACATTTTTTTCAAAGCTTTGAAACCTGTGGGAAAGGTGGAGGTGGGGGCAGTGACTCAGGCTTCCTCATACCAGAGGATTTGCTAATTTTTCCATTACTTGCTTGGTCTCCTCATCATCATCTCTCAAGGTATCCAAAGTAGTTTATAGGAAACGTATACTAAAATAATAAAACACTGAATAAAAATGAAAATGCAAGTGCCTGGGAAAATATAAATTATAATATGCTTACTGGAGGTAATATGCTTATTGGTGGTATCTTCCTGGGTCAGGAAGATCCCCTGGAGAAGGGAATGGCTACCCACTCCAGTATTTGTGCCTGGAGAATTTCATGGACAGAGGAGCCTGGTGTGCTGCACCCATGGGGTTGGACATGACTTGGCGACTAAACAACAACAAATAAGAATCTGCCTGCAGTGCAGGAGACCCAGCTTCAATCCCTGGGTCAGGAAGACCCCCTGGAGGAGGGAATGGCAACCTACTCCAGTATTCTTGCCTGGAGAATCCCCAAGGAAAGAGGAGCCTGGTGGGCTACAGTCCATAGATTTGCAGAGAGTCAGACATGACTAAGTGACTAACACTACTGGAGGTAACAGAGGACAGACGAGTCCACCGAAGGTTCAAACGCTATAGGCGATGAACTTCCTGGCAGCCCAAGAGAAAAGGGCAATGGTATTAATTGCAGAGCTCTCACTTTCACTAATGAGAAAAAACACCAGTCCCTCAAGGACACAAAATGTTTTCTAGGCTTTAATCCCTGAAAAAAACAAAGCCTCATATGGAGGATACTGTCAAATTAGCTAGCATGGTATCAACAGTGTCCCCACAACAAACAGATTTCATAAGGCTATTTTTGTATAGATTTTTACGAAAAGCTGGGATCATAATCTTAAAATATAACTCAGGGGGGAACAATTTTGCAAGGGGGCCAAGAAAATTTAATGTAAGCATGCAACTTATGTAAGATGCCACTTGGCAAACTGAACATCCCTCTGAATCTTTACCCAAAGCATGGTGGGCATAAATCCAGATCCTAAAAAAAGTCCCTTATATTTATATGCTTTACGCCCATCTTATTGGTTCTTCATGTTCACCATTTGAGGTGGTCTGGGCAGAGTTTATTAACCTCATTTTAGAGATGAAGAAATTGGGAACCAGAGAGGGAAAGTCACTTCTGCAAGGTCACAGAGTCTGGAACCTAGGTCTCCTCCTGATGCTGCACAGCCACACTGCCTAATTCCCATTTAAGCCCAAAATTGTCAGACTGTTCTCATACACCCCCACTTGGCTTTAATTCTTACTGCAATGATTTTACATCAGGAAAAACATGATTTTTGATAGCTTATATGCACCCAGAAAGTCCCAAAGTGTAGGAATGTCACATTCCATCAAAGCTGGGTCCAGAATGGAGTTTCTGAGTAGAGCTCACAGCCCTCTCAGGAATCAGAACGCCCGGAAGTGACTATAGAGAGTGATGGTTATGCAGTGCTCTAGGTGTGCTGTAATGAACTGCATACATTTAAAATGTGAGCCTGAAACAATCCAGCAATTTGTTCCAGGGGAGTTACCTATGTTAGGAGCACACATGGGGAAAACAATTCACGTCACACCCTTTATGTTCCTTGACTTACAAGAAAGACAGCATACAGGCCAAGAGGGTGTGGAGAGAGGAGCCTGTAGGATGGTTCTGGATGCCTGGGAGGTTTTGGTTGCCCTCCACTTAGGCTCTAGCATGCTACGCCAGGGTCTGCCCAGAAAGGTGGGCCAGAGCCCCTATTAGTTGTGTCTAATACAGAATAGTTATTATCAAGTCCATGAGTTGGAGGAGTGTTCCTTTCATTCCTGCATCTGGGGAGGCAATTCTAAAACTCTCTCAACACCTGAAAAAGCCCAGCCTGCAGTGTGAAGCATCTGGGGTAAAGGTGAATTAGAATATTTGTTCCTTAACTTAAGCTCAGATTCCATCTCCATGGCCTCTATTCATTGATTCAGTGAAGACTCCAGAGAGTAAACTGAGATTGTTTCATAAAATAGCTCTTCAACTATCTCAAGTCAATGATCACATTGCCTGTTCTCTAGAATCCTCCAGTGATACGGAACTTTCACCTCCCTCATTCTGGACACTGGACTTTTCATGATGCAGCCTCAGATCCTAGTCATTTTCCCAGCAACTACATTTTACTGTTGCCCCAATCAAAGCTGTTGTAGAAAAACACAGCCCTTATATTACAATCACATAACAAAACCGCGGTTCAACAAAAGAAGGCAGCCACCTCGGCTCCCTTCTAATAAATGGGGTTTACCCCACAGAAACTTTTTTTTTTGTTTTCTAAAGATAATCCCAGATCCCGGCTGGGGGCTAAACCTTTGAACAAAAGGGTCATTCCAACGATTCCAGGTTACTTAATCAGTGGTCAAACCTGTGAGGGGGATTCCCTCGTGCTCGTAGTAAAGAATCCTGCAATTGAGGAGCCACAGGAGATGCGGGTTCAACCCCTGGGTCAGGAAGATCCCCTGGAGCAGTAAATGGCAACCCACTCCAGTATTCTTGCCTGGGAAATCCCATGGACAGAGGAGCCTGGTGGGCTACAGTCCATAGGGTCTCAGAGTCAGATATGACTGAAGCGACTTAGCACTCACTCACTCAAAACATGTGAGACTTCACAACTCTCATCTTTCACTGGCAGAGAGGAACTCACATATATTGAACCCCTATTACGTGCTTGGCCATTTATATACAGTATCTTATTTTATTCTCACAATAACCCTATGATGTGTATGCTATTATCTCTATTTTATAGACAAAGAAACTGAGCCTTACAGATTGAAGAATTTGCCCAAACACATTCAGTTAAGTCAAGAGGACAAGATCCAAAGTCTATTTTTTTGTTTTAATTTCCTTCCATTCTCAGCAAAACAAAATAAAACTTTTCTGAAGCTTTCTCAGTCTTTTCTTATTTTGGCCACATCGCTCAGCTTGTGGGATCTCAGTTCCCCAACCAAGGATTCAACCGGGGCCATAGCAGTGAAAGCCCAGGATCCTTAACCACCAGGCCACCAGGGAATTAAGTTTTTTCAGTCTTAAAAGGTGAGGTAAGATAGCCCCACCTATTAAGAATATATGGTAAGTAAGAGTCAATAGACAGAGAGACAACATGAGGAAGTCTTTTTCATCAGACACAAAGACAGATTTGCATTCCTCTATGAGATGAAAGACCATGTGATCATTTGGAAGCAGCATGGAGTGGGAATCCAGGAAACTCCCAGGAATCTGCTGTGATAGCTCTTTAACCTGCCACTGTTCTACTAGGTGTTCCTTGTGAGTGAATTTTCCACAGAAGCTCAGTCCATTTGAATGACAACATATTTTGTTTAGAACATTAGTCAATTTTGATGAAGATAAAATTTTTTCCACTGATCTTCTGGGGAAAAGAAAACCATAGTCAAGCCAATTCTGTGCCATATAGCATCTGGGTAATCTGGCCCATAACTCCTTGGATCTTGCTTTTCTCACCTATAGCCTGTGGAAGGCAAAGCCCATCTCATTGGGTTGGTGTAGGAATTAAATGAGGAACATAAAAGCAACCTAATCAAAAATGGGCAGAAGATCTAAACAGACATTTCTCCAAAGAAGACATACAAATGGCCAATAGGCAAATGAAAATATGCTAAACATCACTAGTTATTAGAGAAATGTGAAGCAAAACAATAAGATTTCACATCACATGGTTAGAATGGTCATCATTAAAATACAAACAACATTATATTTACAATATCTATAAATAATAAATGCTGGAGAGAATGTGGAGAAAATGGAACTTTCTAACACTGTTGGTATGAATGTAAATTGGCACAGCCACTATGGAAAATAGTATGGAGGTTCCTTAAAAAAACACAAATAGAATTGTTATCAGTTCAGCTCAGTTGCTCAGTTACGTCCGACTCTTTACGACCCCATGGACTGCAGCATGACAGGCCTCCCTATATATCATCAACTCCTGGAGCTTGCTCAAACTCATGTCCATCGAGTTGGTGATGCCAACCAACCATCTCATTCTCTGTTATCCCCTTGTTCTTCTGTCTTCAGTCTTTCCCAGCATCAGGGTCTTTTCACCTGAGTCAGTTCTTCGCATCATGTCACCAAAGTACTGGAGTTTCAGCTTCAGCATCAGTCCTTCCAATGAACATTCAGGACTGATTTCCTTTTGGATGGACTGGTTGAATCTCCTTGCAGTCCAAGGGACTCTCAAGAGTCTTCTCCAACACCACAGTTCAAAAGCATCAATTCTTCTGCACTCAGCTTTTTTATGATCCAACATTCACATCCATACATGACTACCAGAAGAACCATGGCTTTGATTAGATGGACCTTTGTCGGCAAAGTAATATCTCTGCTTTTTAAATGCTGTCTAGGTTGGTCATAGCTTTTCTTCCAAGAAGCAAGTGTCTTTTAATTTCATGGCTGCGGTCACCATCTGCAGTGATTTTGGAGCCCAAGAAAAAAAGTCTGTCACTGTTTCCATTGTTTCTCCATCTATTTGCCATGAAATGATGAGACCAGATGCCATGATCTTAGTTTTTTGAATGTTGAGTTTTAAGCCAGCTTTTTCACTCTCCTCTTTTACTTTTGTCAAAAGGCTCTTTAGCTCCTCTTCACTTTCTGTCATAAGGGTGGTGTCATCTACGTATCTGAGGTTATTGATATTTCTCCTGGCAATCTTGATTCCAGCTTGTGCTTCATCTAGCCCAGTATTTCATATGATGTACTCTGCATAGAAGTTAAATAAGCAGAGTGACAATATACAGCCTTGACCTACTCTTTTCCCAATTTAGAACCAGTCTGTTGTTCCATGTCCAGTTCTAACTGTTGCTTCTTGACCTGCATACAGATTTCCCAGGAAGCAGGTAAGGTATGATCCAGTCCTGGGCATATATCTGGAGAAAAATCTAACTTGAAAAGACACATGCACCCCTATATATGTATACATATATAGCTGATAATACTTTGCTGTATAGCATAAACTAACACAACATTGCAAAGCAACTATACTCTTTGTATAAAATAACAACTTAAAGCTTAAAACAAATAAATAAAATAAAAGATACATAGAACCCTTATGTTCATAGCAGTACTACTTATTTACAATAGGCAAGACACGGAAGTAACCTAAATATCCACTGACAGATAAAAGGGTAACAAAGATGTGGTACAGCCAGAAGGAAAGGCAGGACATACTTAAAGTGATGAAAGAGAAAAACCTACAACCCAAATTACTGTACCCAGCAAGGATCTCATTCAGATATGAAGGAAGAATCAAAAGCTTTACAGACAAGCAAAAGCTGAGAGAATTCAGCACCACCAAATCAGCTTCTCAACAAATGCTAAAGGATCTTCTCTAGATAGGAAACACAGAAAGGGTGTATAAACTCAAACCCAAAACAGCAAAGTAAATGGCAACGTGACCATACTTATCAATAATTACCTTAAATGTAAATGGGTTGAATGCCCCAACCAAAAGACAAAGACTGGCTGAATGGATACAAAAACAAGACCCCTGTATATGCTATCTACAAGAGACCCACCTCAAAACAAGAGACACATACAGACTGAAAGTGAAGGGCTGGAAAAAGATATTTCATGCAAATGGAGGCCAAAAAAAAGCAGGAGTAGCAATACTCATATCAGATAAAATAGACTTTAAAATAAAGGCTGTGAAAAGAGACAAAGACAGTACATAATGATCAAAGAATCAAACCAAGAAGAAAATATAACAATTATAAATATATATGCACCCATCATAGGGGTACTGCAATATGTAAGGCAAATGCTAACAAGTATGAAAGGGGAAATTAACAATAACACAATAACAGTGGGAGATTTTAATACCCCGCTCACACCTATGGATAGATCAACTAAACAGAAAATTAACAAGGAAACACAAACTTTAAATGACACAATGGACCAGCTAGACCTAATTGATATCTACAGGACATTTCACCCCAAAACAATGAATTTCACCTTTTTCTCAAGTGCACATGGAACCTTCTCCAGGATACATCACATCATAAATCTAGCTTTGGTAAATTCAAAAAAATGGAAATTATTCCAATCATCTTTTCTGGCCACAATGCAGTAAGATTAGTTAGTTAGTTAAGTCGCTCAGTCGTGTCCGACTCTTTGCGACCTCATGGACTATAGCCCACCAGGCTCCTCCTTCCATGGGATTCTCCAGGCAAGAATACTGGAGTGGGTTGCCATTTCCTTCTCCAGGGGACCTTCCCAACCCACGGATCGAACACAGGTCTCCCACATTGCAGGCAGACGCTCTAACCCCTGAGCCACCCGGGAAGCAGTAAGATTAGATCTCAGTTATAGGAAAAAAACTATTAAAAATTTCAACACATGGAGGCTAAACAACACACTTCTGAATAATCAAAAAATCATAGAAGAAATAAGAAATCAAAATATGCATAGAAATGAATGAAAATGAAAACACAACAACCCAAAACCTATGGGACTCTGTAAAAGCAATGCTAAGGGGAAGGTTCATAGCAATACAGGCTTACCTCAAGAAACAAGAAAAAAGTCAAATAAATAACCTAACTCTACAGCTAAAGCAACTAGAAAAGGAAGAAATGAAGAACCCCAGGGTTAGTAGAAGGAAAGAAATCTTAAAAAATTAGGGGAGAAATAAATGCAAAAGAAACAAAAGAGACCATAGCAAAAATCAACAAAGCTAAAAGCTGGTTCTTTGAGAAGATAAATAAAATTGACAAACCATTAGCCAGACTCATCAAGAAACAAAGGGGGAAGAATCAAATCAACAAAATTAGAAATGAAAATGGAGAAATCGCAACAGATAACACAGAAATACAAAGGATCATAAGAGACTACTATCAGCAACTATATGCCAATAAAATGGACAACTTGGAAGAAATGGACAAATTCTTAGAAAAGTAAAACTTTCCAAAACTGAACCAGGAAGAAATAGAAAATCTTAACAGACCCATCATAAGCACAGAAATTGAAACTGTAATCAGAAATCTTCCAGCAAACAAAAGCCTAGGGCCAGACAGCTTTACAGCTGAATTCTACCAAAAATTTAGAGAAGAGCTACCATCTATCCTACTCAAACTCTTCCAGAAAATTGCAGAGGAATCTAAACTTCCAAGCTCATTCTATGAGGCCACCATCACTCTAATACCAAAACCAGACAAAGATGCCACAAAAAAGAAAACTACAGGCCAATATCACTGATGAACATAGATTCAAAATTCCTTAACAAAATTCTAGCAAACACAATCCAACAACACATTAAAAAGATCATACATCATTACTAAGTGGGCTTTATCCCTGGGATGCAAGGATTCTTCAATAGCCACAAATCAATCAACACAATACAACACATTAACAAACTGAAAAATAAAAGCCATATGATTATCTCAATAGATGCAGAGAAAGCCTTTGACGAAATTCAACATCCATTTATGACAAAAATGGAAATGGAAACTGTAATCAGAAATACTCCAGCAAACAAAAGCCCAGGACCAGATGACTTCACAGCTGAATTCTACCAAAAATTTAGAGAAGAGCTAACACCTATCCTATTCAAACTCTTCCAGAAAATTGCAGAGGAAGGTAAACTTCCAAACTCATTCTATGAGGCCAACATCATCCTAATACCAAAACCAGAAAAAGGTGCCACAAACAAAGAAAACTATAGGCCAATATCACTGATGAACATAGATGCAAAAATCCTTAGCAAAATTCTAGCAAACAAAATCCAACAACATATTAAAAAGATCATACATCATGACCAAGTGGGCTTTATCCCAGGGATGCAAAAATTCTTCAATATCCACAAATCAATCAACATAATACACCACCATACGATTATCTTAATAGATGCAGAGAAAGCCTTTGACAAAATTCAACATCCATTTATGACAAAAACCCTCCAGAAAGCAGGAATAGAAGGAACATACCTCAACATAATAAAAGCTATATATGACAAACCCACAGCAAACATTATCCTCAATGGCGAAAAATTGAAAGCATTTCCCCTAAAGTCAGGAACAAGACAAGGGTGCCCACTTTCACCACTACTATTCAACATAGTTTTGGAAGTTTTAGCCTCAGCAATCAGAGCAGAAAAAGAAAGAAAAAGAATCCAGATTGGAAAAGAAGAAGTAAAACTCTCACTGTTTGCAGATGACATGATCCTCTACATAGAAAACCCTAAAGACTCCACCAGAAATTACTAGAGCTAATCAATGAATATAGTAAAGTTGCAGGATATAAAATTAACACACAGAAATCATTTGCATTCCTATACACTAACAATGAGAAAACAGAAAGAGAAATTGAGGAAACAGTTCCATTCACCATTGCAATGAAAAGAATAAAATACTTAGAAATATATCTATCCAAAGAAACAAAAGACCTATATATAGAAAATTATAAAACACTGATGAAAGAAATCAAAGAGGACACAAATAGATGGAGAAATATACCATGTTCATGGATTGAAAGAATCAATATAATGAAAATGAGTATACTACCCAAAGCAATCTATAGATTCAGTGCAATCCCTATCAAGCTACCAACGGTATTTTACACAGAACTAGAACAAATAATTTCACAATTTGTATGGAAATACAAAAAAACCTCGAATAGCCAAAGCAACCTTGAGAAAGAATGGAACTGGAGGAATCAACCTGCCTGACTTCAGGCTCTACTACAAAGCCACAGTCATCAGGACAGTATGGTACTGGCACAAAGAGAAATATAGATCAATGGAACAAAATAGAAAGCCCAGAGATAAATCCACACACCTATGGACACCTTATCTTTGACAAAGGAGGCAAAAATACACAATGGAGAAAAGACAATCTCTTTAACAAGTGGTGCTGGGAAAACTGGTCAACCACTTGTAAAAGTATGAAACTAGAACATTTTCTAACACCATACACAAAAATAAACTCAAAGTGGGTTTAAGATCTAAACATAAGACCAGAAACTATAAAACTCCTAGAGGAAAACATAGGCAAAACACTCTCCGACGTAAATCAAAGCAGGATCCTCTATGATCCACCTCCCAGTGTATTGAAAATAAAAGCAAAAATAAACAAACGGGACCTAATTAAACTTAAAAGCTTTTGCACAACAAAGGAAACTATAAGCAAGGTGAAAAGACAGCCTTCAGAATGGGAGAAAATAATAGCAAACAAAGCAACTGACAAAGAATTAATCTCAAAAATATACAAGCAACTCCTGCAGCTCAATTCCAGAAAAATAAATGATCCAATCAAGAAATGGACCAAAGAACTAAACAGACAGTTCTCCAAAGAAGACATATAGATGGCTAACAGACACATGAAAAGATGCTCAACATCACTCATCATCAGAAAAATGCAAATCAAAACCACAATGAGGTACCATCTCACACTGGTCAGAATGGATGCTATCCAAAAATCTACAAGCAATAAATGCTGGAGAGGGTGTGGAGAAAAGGGAACCCTCTTACACTGTTGGTGGGAATGCAAACTAGTACAGCCACTATGGAGAACAGTGTGCAGATTCCTTAAAAAACTGGAAATAGAACTGCCATACGACCCAGCAATCCCACTGCTGGGCATACACACCAAGGAAACCAGAATTGAAAGAGACACATATACCCCAATGTTCATCACAGCACTGTTTATAATAGCCAGGACACAAAAGCAGCCTAGATGTCCATCAGCAGACGAATGGATAAGAAAGCTGTGGCACATATACACAATGGGATATCACTCAGCCATTAAAAAGAATGCACTTGAATCAGTTCTAATGAGGTGGATGAAACTGGAGCCTATTATACAAAGTGAAGTAAGCCAGAAAGAAAAACAGTATACAGTATACTAACACATATATATGGAATTTAGAAAGATGGTAATGATAACCCTGTATGTGAGACGGCAAAAGAGACACAGATGCATAGAGCAGTCTTTTGGACTGTGTGGGAGAAGGCAAGGGTGGGATGATCTGAGAGAAGAGCATTGAAACATGTATATTATCATATATGAAATAGATCACCACTCCAGGTTCAATGCATGAGATAGGGTGCTTGGGGCTGCTGCACTGGGATGACCCAGAGGGATGGGATGGGGAGGGAGGTGGGAGGGGAATTCAGGATGGGGAACACATGTAAACCTATGGCTGATTCATATCAATATATGGCAAAAATCACTACAATATTGTAAAGTAATTAGCCTCCAACTAAAATAAATAAATAAATAAAACTTCACTTTCAATTCTCACCTCACAGTTTTATTAATATAAAAATCATGATGTGAGTCAACATTGAAAAAAAAGATATGGTACATATATACCATGTGTACCACATGGAACATTACACAGCCCTAAAAATGAATAAAAGAATGTCATTTGCACAATATGGATGGACCTAGAGATTTCATACTAAAGCGAAATGTCAGACAAAGAAAAATACCATATGATATCACTTATATGTGGAATCTGAAATATGATACAAATGAACTTACTTACAAAACAGAAACAGACTCACAGACATAGAAAATAAACTTGTGGTTACCCAAAGGGAAAGGGGGAAGGGATAAATTAGGAGTTTGGGATTAGCAAATACAAACTAGTATATATAAAACATAAATGACAAGCTCCTACTGTATGGCACAGGGAACTATATTCAATATCCTATAATAAACCACAATGGAAAAGAATATGAAAAATGTATATATAACTGAATCCCTTTGCTGTATACCAGAAACTATTACAACACTGTACATCAACTATACTTCAATAAAATAATAATAATAATAAATGAGGTAATATGTGTACATGCTTGGCCAACACTCTGTGCAGGAACATTTCAGCTGCTCCTTCTCATCCCATTTTCCTTTTGGTAACTCAAGGCTTTATTCTGAACATTAGCCATTGTTTAGGCTATGGGCAGTTATACTTTTGAACATAGGGAAGATTGGTCCAAATACCAAATGGCTCCAGACTGTTGTTCTTGGAGTTTCTGATCCATTTTTGATGGGTTTGTCTCTTTCCTAGCTGTCAGGTCTAGGCTGTCACTTTCACTGTCATTAAATCCCTCTCCCCACTCTGAATCTGCTGCTTTTAAATTGCTATGGAAAGCAGGGATTGTTAAACATATGTGTAGCAAAAAAGTACACAGGTTTGAGTGAGGGTCTAAAAGGCTCTCCTGCAAGGTAGGTAGACTGGGCTTAAATATAGCATCCAGTGTCTACAGCAACTGCAGAGAAGCCTCTGGGCCTCCATTTCAACATTCCCACTTTCAGAAGAGCTGAGATTGTGGGACACTGACCTTTAAGAAGCTGCTGGTATCTTTGTCTGTCTCCTTTGCCAAAAAGGGAGTTTTGGGGTGGGGTGGCAGGGTGGTATCTGCTCTTCCCAGGGTCCCCAGTGCTGAGCACACTGCCTGATGTATAAAGGGCACTGGCTGTAGAGTGACTGACTGAACACACTTTCAGTTGACTTGGTCACCTTGGTTTTCTTTTTTTTTTTTTTGCCTCTAGTAGGAATGTGGTCTCAGGCCCTGTGGCCACCAAACAGCCCTGCCAGGTAATGATGGGCAGTCCTAAGCTCATGTTCTTCAGTTCCATGAACCACTCTGTTCTCATTAGCTGCAGACAGGTGGCCATGAGGTAATTTAAAAATCCAATTTCCTCTTTTTATTAAGTTTCCTTTTGCCTTCTCACCTCCCCATGCAAGAAGGACATTTCCCTTTTACAGGCATTTCACAACCACAATAGCAATAAATCCTCACATCAGTAACGCAGTTCACAGTTGGAATGATGGTCATCCTTTGGTGACCTTGTTTAAGCCTCTCAACCATCCAATGAGGCACATAAGGCAGAGGTCATCGCTTCCACTTTAGGGGTGAGGCAGCCGGGGACTGGAGTTGCACAGTGGCCTGTCTGAGGTCACACAGCTGGCAGAACTAAAACCAGAACCCAGGTCAGAATGCTTGAGAATTTAGAACAGACCACCAAGCAGAGAGAAGACAAGTGACAGGTCATGCTCATCCTTTGCTGGAGCCAAAGTGAACATTTTGCCAGAGGGCTATAAAGAGGTTTTGCATTTGCTGGAATCTGCTCTCCCATTGGTGGCAGGTCCAATCTCAAGAACACGTATCAACATGCTGCAAAGTTTGCACTGCATGCGGCATTTGGATGGCAAAAACACGGCTGTCTCCATCTGGTTGCACCTGGACCCTGACCCTGACACAGGCAGCAAGGCCCTGCATTTCTGCTCTATGCAGCCTCTCCCTCCACCATATGTCAGAGTCTTGATCCATTGTGAAGACACTGAGCAGACTCTCCTTGGGATCTTCCATGCCTGCCAGAAGAGCTCCTTCCTAAGCATGTAAGACGGAAAGTCCTGACAGGGAGGTCCATTTGAGGATCTGACACACGGAATAAATGCCAAACACAAAACTTCTGAGAAACACTTCAATGAATGAAGCTGCCAGCAAAGATTCTAAGAGCAAGGCTACTTCAAAATGCCCAGAGTCTAAGAGGAAGAAGAAAGTGGGATGAGGAAGTAAGACGATGTCCTGTGCTGTGGAAGGCAAACAACCTGGGGCTTTGTTCAAGAGGGAGACAGCCACGCCGTCTGTTCCGAAATGGAAACCACACTGCTGGAAATGCCACTCGGAAAATAATCCCAGCACAGAGGGAAATCACAGCCACACCTTGGCTTAGGGTTTGGCTCAAATTAGAACAGGAGGTCTGTCTACATTTTGTACAAACAGGAGATGGCCAGGGCCCAGTGTGACATCTTCCTGGGTCATTTTTATTGATTTATTTTTCCTATTGGATCAATAATCACTTACCGTGTGCCAGTTGTTTACAAGGCTTTGGGGATATGTGGGGATAAAATTCATCTTCTTCTCTAAATATTTATGTCTTCTAATTTGGAGCATTATTTTCCTTTTTCAAATGGGCCATTTCTGGACCTTAGATGGTAACATGCAAGGTATTATGAGTTTGAAGCAAAATGTATTAAATCAATTTGCTCTGTTTTTTCAATTTTTCTCATGCTCCTCCTTAGATTTTCGTATGAAAGACTCCTTGTTATCCTTAACTGAGACATAGGATGCTTAACACAATCTTGTAAAGTTCACCAGTTAGTAACCTTGCCAGCCCAACAGTGGTTCATTCCATCCTCAGAAACCTACATAAACAAAAAAAGATAGCTGACATCTGTGGAGAGTTCACCATATGTCCGGCATTATGCAGTGTTTTTGCTCGTTTAATCTCTGCAACAACCCTATGAGACAGGTGTTATTATTATCCCCATGTTACAGATGAGAAAACTGAGATTCAGAAAGTGTCAACAAGCCCACATTCAGTCACTAAGCTGCAGATCAGGGGTCCAAGCCCAGGCAGACCGACTTTTGAGCGCTAAGTGCTAAACTCAAGAGATGTCCCTGAAATGGCAGCCAGTAGCTTCTGCCTCCTTCCTTCTATTTTGAGAGATCAGGTGGTTCCCACTTTGCTCCTGAGCCTTCACAAGGAAACATCCGTGTGTGACTGTGTTTTCCAGCCACTGCTCTCTCCTCTCTCCTGGCCTCTTCTCAGTTCCTTCATCTCTTCTAAAACAGGGCACCAGGAGCTGAGCAGGACACCCTGGGTGGGGTCTCTCCAGCAGAGAGCAGAGAGACCACCCTCCCTGGTGTGGGTGTGCAGCCAGATGGCCACCTCGGCTCCCTGCTGGCTGTGCTCACACTGGTTACTCACGGTAACCTTGAGGTCACCTGAGACTCCAAGTCTCTTTTGCTCTAAATGCACAGTACTCCTCAGCTGTGCCTCTACCACCTCAGACACAGGCAGCCCAATTTGTTCTAATATAGCCTTGTATTGTATGTGAGTCGCACAGTTGCGTCCAACTCTTTGTGACCCCATGGACTGTAGCCCACCAGCTTCCTCTGTCCATGGGATTCTCCAGGCAAGAATACTGGAGTGGATTGCCATTTCCTCCTCCAGGGGATCTTCCCAAACCAGGGATCGAACCTGGGTCTCCTGCGTTAGATTTAGCCTTCCTAGATTTAACCAAACATTCCAGCTTGGTAAGGTTCTTTGCACCCTGGATCTATCTTCCTGGATCAACTTCTAAAATTCCTATAAGCATATTTTTATAATCACATCCAAGTTACTGAAAAAGGTCAAAGAAAACAGAGGCCTGTGGCCCATCACTAGAGGCGAGACCTAGAATAACCTCATTTTAAGAGGAGGAACTTATTGGGTTGACAATGACCCATGTGACTAGGCTTTCACTCTGTTGACTCCTCTCTTGACCCTGGGGTGCAGGAGGGGGAACCAGGGCATCAAAATAAAAAGACATAGTTCCCGTGTTAGAACTCTTACATGTGCTCAGGTTAGACTATCGTGTGGAGAAAAGAGGATCTGATTGGGACTCAGGTGAACGGGGATGGAGTCTTGGCTCTGCCCTTGGACAAGCCCCTCCACCTCTCTGGACCTCTAGTTCCTCATCTATAAAACAAGGGTAACAATAGTAGCTTCACTTGGTTACTGAAAAGCTTAAATGAGAAAAGGCTTAAAAATGTACTTTGTCATCTGTCACACACCAGACAATGAAAAGGATTTGGTGGGAAATACTGAATGGTTGATGGTTTGTGCTAAGCCTGACACTGAGCCCTGCTTACAGGGCAGGAAGGGGTTTGAGGTGCCCCTGTCCCACTTTGGAAGCCTGTGTCTCCCCCTGTGTGGTGCACACAGCGCTGCTCCATTAAACGTGGCTGGGTTGAGGAGACAGAACTAGCTGGCAGCACAAAGGCAATGGTTAGACAGTGCGTTAGTGGGTTAGTAAACTGAGGTTCCTGGTTTCTCCACAACTGAACTGTTCTGAGCCCTGGGGTTTTAGCTCCCCGAAAAGAGCAGTGAGAATAACACTTCTGCTTCCAACACCCCGGACTCTGGTCCTGTTGAAATGGATCAGGACCCTATGGTCCTTGCCCACTCCATGTCCCCTGCCTGCCTTTTGTCTGTGGAAAACTCTGGTTAAAGAATAAGTTTAATCAGAGAAATGACACCAAGCAGAAACAAAGGAAAGCAGTCAAAGGAGACCATATAATAATAATGTAGTTAAGAAGCACAGTCAAGGATCTTTAGTTTCTTCTCAAGGGCTACAGATAATACTCAGCCATATCCTGTGAGTTGTCTTGTAGATACTGAAACCCCAGGAGAAGTTAACTACAGGATGACCAGACTGTACCCACGACATAATTCTAAGAAATGGCCTCAAAGAAATGGAAACAAACAGACCTTGGAACTAAAGATTAATTGTATCCAATCAACTAAGATAACACAGGTCAGACCTCTGATGACCAATTTGATGATGACTGTCAGAGCTGACTATGCTGTTTCTGAATGTAGCCTCCTCCGTCTGTCTATAAAAGAACCCCACTGACTGTCAGTGGTGGGGAGCTGGCCTTTGGACAGACATCCACCCTCCTGCCGAGCTGCTGCCATCCAAAATAAAGCAAACTTTCCCTTCCACCAACCTGGTCTGTTTGTTGGCTTTAGAGCAGTGAGCAGCCAGACCCCACATCTTTCCATAACACTATGAGGCTATTTAAGAATCAGGGAGTAAGAATGAATCCAAGAAGAAGCTTCATGAACCTCCCCAAAGACACAAAGGACACAACCAAAGTGTTACTTACACAACAGAACACTTTTGCTGCCATATTCTGGTCAAACTGGCCGAGGATGATCCGCACGTCATTGCCCTGTGGACAGAAGACACAGATATGGAGGTGAGCACGTGATCCGCACAGCCCAGGAGGCCACAGGCTGCAGGCCGAAGTGAATGGCTCGGAAGGGCCTCACCTTCCCTGCTCTACTCCAGCAAGAGCAGGCAAACACTGGGGAACACTGACACAGCGTCTGCTTTCCAACCTCACTCTACGCTTAGGGAAACAGAGGCCAGATGACAGAAAGGAACTTCCAAGGTCCCCAGGGTAGTTGGCAGCAGAAACAAGTTCCCAGTCAACACCCCACCCCTCAGTATGCTAGGCTTTTCCACCTTCCAGGAGTCAACAGAGCTTCCCAATTAAGGCATTTCTCAGTCTCCTCGAGTTCTGAGCTTTGTTCACATCTCAGCTCCACTTGGGTGGCGTCAAGTGGCTCTTTTCGCCAACTTGGCCTCAATTTCCTCATCTGCAAGATGGGAATAAGTTACTTACAGTGCTTACTTAGAGGGCTAAATGAGATTACCCTTATAAAGTGCTTACCATAGTTCCTGACAAAGAGGAAACACCCAGCTAGAATAAGTTTTTTATAACCTCCCAACCCATTCTTCTCCTTTTATTTCAAAGGAAAATCTATATTCAAATGTTCTATAGATAGTTATTATCTTATTACCTCAATGGGGTTATTAGGTATATACTGTACCATAGGTCCTGTGCTTGCATGCTAAGTCGCTTCAGTCATGTCCGATTCTTTGCGACCCCATTGACTGTACAGCCCACCAGGCTCCTCTGTCCATGGGATTCTCCAGGCAAGAATACTGGAGTGGATTGCCATTTCATTTTCTAGGGGATCTTCTCGACCTAGGGATCGAACCTGCATTTCTTATGTCTGCTGTGTTGGCAGGTGGATTCTTTACTGCTAGGTCCACCTAGGAAGCCCCACCATAGGTCCTTTGACTCATTTATTCATTCAACAAAGATTTACTGAGTGTCTACCTGAAGTTCTCTCCTGGGTCAGGGTAAGGGGTTCTTGGTTGCTTTCTAGGGGACGGGATCCAGGCTGGGCCCTGCCCCATGGAGAACAGGCAGAAGGAGGATGTACAGGCAGCCTCCAGGAGACAGCCAGGCCTCAGCCCACATGCTTGCTCCCAATCGCAGTCCTACTCTCTGCACTGAGATTCAGCCCTGCAGGTGACGCTACCTTCCTGACATTTATCCCGTCCTTCCCAGCAGGCCGCAAGGCTCTTTGATGCATAAAGAAGAGAAACATCCCTTTAAAGATCAGTTTTTAGCATCTTTCAAAATTGGAAAGTGCTGACTGGGAGGCCATTTTACTCATCATGTACTTTAGCAAAATAAAAAAGGCTTGGATTCTAAAATCATCCTTCGTTTGCAAGCAAGAATGGAAAGACGAAAAAAAAAAAAAAAAAAAAACCCTTGCTCTGAAAGGACTTTAAAAGATCTTTAACAGAGCCCAGTCGAAGGAAGGCAAGCCTTTGTCATCACCATGTCTGCAATGCTATAAAAAGTTCTAAGCTGCTTCCGTTCTGTGGCCTTGCTCCTGGGACACTTCAGGGTCTTTCTGCTTATTTGTTAAATTTTTTATAGAATCTCTTGCTGCTAACACTATTCACCTATCCATATCCATATCCATCCAACAAACATTTATGAAGCATCTATTTTGTGCCAAGCTCTGTGTTGCTCAACGTGGTACAGTAGAAACAGCTTATCGGATTCTGGAGTCATAGAGACCTTGGCTGACATTCCAGCTCCAGCACTTACCAGCTGCATGACCCTGAGTCTTAATCTCCTGCAGCCTCGATTTTCTCATGTCTGAAATGGGCATAACACTCCTTACCTGACCCAGTGGTTGTAGGATTCATGATTAATGAACCTCCCTCTGCCCCCTGGTGCTGGCTTCCACGATGCTCCCTCCTGCCTCCTGGTCATTCCTGCTCAGATTCTCAATCAGCCCCTCATCCTTCTGCCCACCCCTAATGCTGGTGTTCCATACAGTTCTGCCCCTCATCACTCTCCCTGGGCAACCTCATTCATGACCCCAGCCACGACTCCCCTCTGGAAGCTGCGGACTCCCAAATCTCTCCCCTGAGCCGCCTTTTCTCTAGTTGTCCCTTGGATACCTCCATGTGGATTCTTCCAGGCACCTGAAGCTGAACGTGTCCCAAGTGAACTCACCGTCATTCCCAAAATGCCTCTTTCCTCCTCCTGCACTGCCTATCCCTAGAACGGTGTTGCCAACCTCCCACTCCCTAAGATCAGAAACTTGGGAGCCACCTGAGGTTTTCTCCTCTCCTCATCCTAGCCATAACCAGGGCCTGTTAGTTCTGTCTGCTCACTAGCTCCTGAATCACTCTGGTCTCTCCAGCCCTATTGCTCTGGGCTGAGCCACCATCACTCTCTATTTGGTGAACCACTACAGCCTCCCAGCTGGATCTCTCTGCTTTTAGTCCTGCCCTATCCATCTAGTCTCCACAAAGCAGATAAGGGAATCATTCCAAAATTCAAATCTGATTGTGTAAAATCTTTCCGTGGCTTAGACCTTGACAGATCAAACTCTGAGCTCCTCAGAACATCTCAGATTCTTTACCAACTCACTCCTGCTCATTTCAATAATCACATTTCTTGCTATACCTCCACATCCCAGAGAATGAACCCCCTGAGGTTCTCTTAGATTGTCTGCCATACTCTCATTCATTCATTGACTCACTCATTCATCCACTTTCTCACTCATCCTCTCTTTCTTTATACAAGTTCACACATCCAGAATGCCATTCCCTCCCACCGCACTCGTTTTGCCTGGAGGCCTGCTGCTCTTCCTTCCTGCCTTAGCTCAGGAGCTCCTACTCAGAGAAACCATCCCTGTCCCACCAGACTTGGGCCACTTTCTCCTCTGTGAAGTTCTCTCCTGGGACCCAAGGGATCACGGATCTACTTAACTCCTTCCTAGAGATGCAAAAGGCTTTCCCAAATCCAGCACAGCACCCCAAAACCAGCACTCTCACCTTGGTGCCTCCTGACCATTAGAGGGCCCTGGAGAAAGAGCCTATCCAGGGCTAGGTTGCCCTTGATGCAGGAAGATATTCACACCCACTCTGATTCTAGATGGTGAGTAAAGGGGCAAGGTGTTGCAAAATCCAGGAGAAAAGAGGACAAGCCAGCAATTGGTACAAGTGGAGCCTGGATCAAGGGTTGGGAGAGGACAATGGGAAATGTGACTGGAGTGATACTTGGGGGGTGCCTTGAGAAGCATAAAGAGTTGAAGGTGTTCTCAAAATGGGATATGTGTACTCTCAGGGCAGAGGAGTTCTCCTGGGAGTACAAAAACTACAGATATACCTGGTTCTTCTTTCTGGAGTAGCAGTTTGTTGGAAGATTCAGGGGTGAAGGGGAAGATTTTGGATTGGGGGAAATCTTAAACATTTTAACATACCCACACTATCACAAAAGTTCCAGAATCACACTTTTCAATGTTGTATAACTTGTATGGTTTCCTTTCCAGAGAAAGGAAAGAGCTTTGTTGGCAGAGGACCCACTTCTGGCCATGTCCACCCACCTCCCTGCCAGGGGTATAAAGGCACTCTTCTCTACAGGTGAAAGGGCTTAGGGGGCAGTTGAAGAATTGCCGGAGGGTAGGGGAGGACAGCCACGACCATGTCTGAGGATGAGGGTGCAGAACAGTGCTGCGACGTCAGAAACCCTGGAACATGGCAGAGGGCAGGTTCTCAGAAGTCCCCATCATGGACTTTTGCTTGGCTCTGCAGGGGGCTGTCTGGAGTGAACACAGATGTCCTGTGCAGACAAATGACAGCTTCCTCTTAGAGGGCTAGATCTAAGGTCATGGATGGTAGTGGAGACCTAGGTTTATACCTTCAACAGGCCAACTCACAGGCAAGTGCAAACATGGAAGGGAACAGCCATGGGGTGGGAGGCCCCAGAAGGTGTACTCAGTCCAATCCTTGGGTGAATTTCCTTTCCTTTTTCTTGGCTCCTCTCATCTGTTGTCTAGAAAGAAGCCCTTTGTCTCTGGGGCCCTTGCTGCTGCTGCTGCTAAGTCACTTCAGTCGTGTCTGACTCTGTGTGACCACATAGACGGCAGACCACCAGGCTCCCCCATCCCTGGGATTCTCCAGGCAAGAACACTGGAGTGGGTTGCCATTTCCTTCTCCAATGCATGAAAGTGAAAAGTGAAAGTGAAGTCACTCAGTCGTGTCCGGCTCCCAGTGACCCCATGGACTGCAGCCCACCAGGCTCCTCTGTCCATGGGATTCTCCAGGCAAGAGTACTGGAGTGGGGTGCCATTGCCTTCTCCCCTGGGGCCCTTAAAGGGAGCTCACACACAAAATAACACACAAAAATAACACTTAAGAAGCATGACTCAATTCAAAGCACTAGTGTATAACCCTCACAAATGACAGCTCCTGAACTCTTTCTAACTATTGCCGTAGGAGGTAGGTGCTATTATTATGCCCACTCTGGACAGTCTCATGTGCAAACTGAGCCTCAAAGCCTTAAGTGCACAGCCTCGGCACAGCATACGCTGGTGGTCCCATGGGAACCCCTCCTCGGGGCTGGAGCACCAACCCAGTTGCCGTGAGGGTGGGCTGCCACCAGGTCCCTCCCTTTCCTGCAGAATCTCCCTCAGCCAAGGGGAGCTTCCAGGCCCTGGAAGGTCATGTTGCACCTCACCCTCCATAGCAGCCAGTGACTGACTCACACAGTAGGAAACTCTAGCCCCTTTGTTGAAAGGTGGGACCAGCTCTGTGGTGCAGACTGTGTGCCAGAGAGCCAGCAGGGCTGGGTTAAACCAGTCACCAACCAGAAGGCATTCTGACCCAGCTCCCCTCTTGCCCTACCCCGCTTCTCTCCCGTTCTCCTGAGCACACTCTCGATAAATCTCTTTCACAAGGGTCTCAGACTCTGTTTCTAGAGAGTTCAGCCTAAGACATCAGGTCACAGGGATAAGAAGTGCTGACTTTGGCCTCGACCCAAGGTGAGTTTGGCCCCAGAGCCCAAGCAGTTGACCACTCATCCTTATATATTCCCTCCCAAGCTGAGAAGGCCAGCCCCCCAGGGCCTGGGCTGCTGGGGCTCCACACCCAGTCTGCTGCAATGACACAAGTACCTTGGATTTTGAAGTGGAAGGACTTGAGGGGCAAATGCAATCCTGAGACATTAAAATAGCTGATGTGCATTTAAAAGATCAGGAAAACAGAAAGCCACCCATCTTGCTTCCCTGTGACAGCAGTGTGGGGGTTCTGCTAGAAGGTCAAGGTTGACCCTGACACTGACCTGTGAGTTATCTGACGTCTCCTGACACCTTTACATCTGTCTAAGACCACGTTTAATAGCTTCCTGGCTTTCTACAGCTTACTCTACCCACTAGGTAGCTGAAAAATCAAAAGATATCATCTTCAATGTTGTAGAAAGGGGTGCCGTGCAATGAGCACAAGATGGCTGAGCTATTAGAGGCCAGCCATGATGTGGGCTGGGAGGCAGCCTGGCCTGGAGCAGTGGGCACACTGGTGAAAGGATCAGAAGCCCAGGCCTGCTCCTGCCCCCTCACTTTGGTTATGAGACCTGGGATAAGCCTAAGAGGGTTTGCCTAGATGATTTCCAAAGTTCCCCCGGCTCTGACAGATTGATTCCACATCCAGAATGAGTATTCTCTTTCATTTAGCTAAAATTAGTCTTTCTTAGACTATTTTTCCTTCCCCAGAAGTGTCCCTAAAATCAGATAATCAGGAGCCATATACTCTTAAGGATGGGAGTGAAAGAGGGAACAGCCCCAGCAGCCCTGGTGAAGCATGGCACTTCTTTAAAGGTTATCATTTTATCTTGAAAATTCATGTATATTTAGCATTCTGATAACATATCTATGTTCACCTGAAGATAAAAATAATGCTTTTCTTCCCATGTCTCTGAGAAAAGCTGGCCTGCTGGGAAGATGCACCACATTTATTCTGTAGCTTCAAGTCCCCTTGGGGTACTTGTATGAACCTCAAGTCCAGGCAGTCGGGCTGGGCTTCTGGCCCGTGGGGTAGAGAGTAATTCCCACTAGGACTTTCCCATGCAGCAAAGTGGGGAACAGTCCTCCTCAAGACCTGTCTCTGTGGCCTTCCTGTAATGGCTTCCCAAAGATGTCCATGTTCAAATCCCTGAAGGCTGGGGACATGCTATGACACGGCAAGGGGAAGTTAACATTGCAGATGGAATTAAGGTTGCCAGTCATCTGATTTATAAAACAGGGAGATTTCCCTGGAGTCTGAATCCTGAATGATGGGTTGGTGGCTGCTCCTGAAATTGATAGGGACAATGTAAAGGGACAAAGGAGGCAATTAAACAGTTAATCCCACTAAAGGGTCATAAATAAAGAAAAAAGTATGGGAGATCTTCTAAGTGACTGATCCATCAAGAGAGCAGTCCTGCTTAGCAACGAATGCAACAGAATCATGAGACGTGCCCCCAGTGGTGGCATAAGACCCACATCCTGCCCAGTGAGGCAGGTAAGTTAATGACTCCTAGGACATGCTCCTCTGTGAACATTAAAAACAAAAATATAGGGAAAAGATGGTCTTAAACCGAAACCTGAGATGATTTACCATATTTTAGCATATTTTACCACCTTCCTGCTCATTTTCATAGCTCCACAACAGTCCTAGTTTGATTATGCAGGGACAAGAAAACTCCCCTACCCAACATGGAGAAAGAAGTGATGGTGGAAGCTTGAGGTCTACTCAAGTACGAGGAAGAAGGTGGCCTTCTCCACCTCCTCACTTTCCCTTTGATTATGAAACCAGAGGCCAGTAAGTTCTCAGCGCAGCACCCCCTTGCCTGCGCAGTTGTGTCTCTCACAGCACCCTGTACTAAAAACGCTTCCCTTACCCATCACTCCGCCTCTGAACTCTTTCTGCAGCAAGACAGAAGAGCCCTATGCGGTACTGTGTCCTGGAATGCATTCTTCAAAATGAACAGAGGACACATCTGGAGCCTGGCATTCTCCCCGACACAGTCCTGTGTTTCAGCGTGGGCACCACGGAAATACTCAGGGCCCTGTGAGGGGTGGCCTCCTAGCCCAGCCTGGTGACCATTCACATTAAACATTCCTGATCAAAACAGCTCCATCCAGAGTGAGCTTAAAGGCCTTGGGTCTTCATCTCACAGAGATGGTTTTATTTCCTGACTTTCTTTTAGACAAACTTTGATATATATCTGCTAAATCAGCCTGATTAATCCCATTATTCAGTTCTATGTTCTTGCTTATTTTTGAATGGCTGATCTGTCCAAGACTGAGAGAAAAATGTTGTGGCTCCCAATACTACTGTGTCTGTGTCACTTCTTGGTATTTTAACAGGCCATTCTTTATATAGTTCAGTGAGATGTAATTTAGAGCAATAATGGCCCATGAGTATGCTATTCTCGGGGTGAACTGTACCTTTATCTATAGAAAACCACTTAATTCTGGTCAATGCCTATACCTTGAAATCTCTGTATTCTAATGTGAACACTGGATCCTTGCTTCAGTTTGGTTTGCTTGCTATACCTTTGCTTGACCTTTTACCTTTGACCTTTCTGTGTCACTGTGTTGTAAATATAACTATAGCTAGTTCTTTAAAACACAACCTGAAAGATTTTGCCTCTTCATAGGGAGTTTGACCTATTTGAATTTCTGGTCAGAATGACTATATTTGATTTTCACTATTAGTTTATGTTTTCTAGTTTTCCTGTTTGCTTTGGTTTTTGATACGTGGACTAGATTTTCTTTGCTTTCGGGTTCTGCTTATGTTATAGTATTAACATATTTGCTACTAAGTTATTCAAAGCCTTTAAACTTATATTTTTCTAATTATGAAAATCATAAGCAAAATAGTCTCTTTTGAACCCCACTTCTAATTAAGATCAGGACTTTTTTTAAACTCACATTTTGGCCTCTGTTAATGGAATTTGGGTTTTTATATCTCAATTACTGTTATTACAGTATTTATTTGTATTATATGTATATTCATATTTGCTTTCAAAATGAACTTCTGCATCTGCACCCACTTGTATAACAACTACTTAGCTCCCTCTACGGTTTCCATGATCCCTGCTCACCTGCTTCTGTCAGGACCTCAGCTATAAAGTTAGCTGTTGTTCAAGGCAGGCTGACATAGGACTTCAAGGGTTAACTTCAAGGGCACCTGGCTAGTAGCACATCACGTGAACCTCACGTGTGGGAAAATGTTTCCTAGCTGCTCCATTGTTTCCGGGATTGAATGCTGCAGGCGAGTTGAGGTAGACTGGTTTTGTACCTTTGTGGGCAATTTTTTTTTTCTCTTCTGACCTAGGTACTTGCAGATTTTCCCTTTTGTGTTTGTATTTCAAAACTTTTAACAAAATGTGTCTGGGTATAACTCTCTTTTCACCAATTCTGCTAGAATGTAGAAAGGCCAGCTAGTCTGCATATATAGTCTATGCATTTCCTTAAGAAACTGTTGACTTCGTAGTTAGAAAATGGTTCAATATTGGCAATTTTGTATGGTCCAGTCTAGGAGTTCTCTCTTGAATCCTCTTAAGTTTGTTGCTTATTTTTAAAAATAAATTTCTTGAGAATAGTTTTAGATTTATGGAAAAATCACAAAGAAAGTATCGAGAATTTCTATATGTCTCTCACCCAGTTTCCCCTATTATTAACATCTTACTTTAATATAGCGCATTCGTTATAATTAATAAATCAATATCCATTCATAATTAACTAAAGCTCATACTTTATTCAGATACTCTTAGGTTTTTTTTTTTTCCTCTAGTGTCCTTTTTCTCCTCCTGGATCCCATTCAGGATACCACATTATATATTGTTGCCATGTCTCTGTAGACTCATTTTGGCTCAGGCATTCCTTAGTTTTGAAGACCTAAAAAGTTTTGAGGAGTACTGGTCAGGTATTTTGCAGGATGGCCTTCAACCAGAATTCACCTGATGTTTTTTCTCATTGTTAGACTGGGTTTATAGGTTTGGGGGATCATATCAAAGGTATATACTATCAACAGGACTTACCATGTAAATGCTGACCTTGGTCACTAGGCCAAGGTAGCATTGGTCAGGTTCTTCCACTCTAAAGTTACTCTTCTTTTCCCCCTTTTCATCCTGTGCTCTTTGGAAGGAAGACACTCAACAAGTGGGTACTTCTGCTCCATTTCCTTGGGCCTCAAATGTCTACACAAATTATTTGGAATTCTTTGGCACAGAAGATTTGTATATTCTCTCCCATTTACCTAGTCAGTCATGGGCTTTTGTTTTATACTTTGGGTTATAATCCAATACTACTTTTATTTTACTGCTCAAATGTTTCAGTTCTGGCCATTGGGAGCTCTTTCAGTGGCTACTTCAGCTGGCTGGTGAACAACTCTGACACTGCTCCCCGTACCAAATAAGTGTGTGTTGTTGATGTGGTTTGAGCACGTCCTCAACCTTCTGGCACTATAGGACGCTCCAGGATCATTTGGTATGTTTCCTGTCCCAGTCCCAGGTAAGCCATTTCTCCAAGGATCCCTGGTTTCTTTCCATGGAGAATGGTATTAGAAGCCAAGATCTGGGTGGTAGCTGAGCTTATTGATACTCAGGCGCCTATTTTGTTTTAGATTTTGGTTCTGTTTATTTTGTCCCAGTTTTCCCTTAGCATCTCCCTTCTCCAGTGTCCATAACTTATCTTTCCTCTCATTAGATTGATCTCTTTGACCATTTCCTCTGAATTTTGGGAAAGCATTTCAAGTTTGTCTTGCATATTACTGATTTTTATTTTTCGTGGCATTAACTCTGCTCTCTACTACCTCCAAAGCAGATTTTAATTCTGCTAGTCACTATTTAGTTTTCTTCCTTGTCTGCTGTACTTCCTTCTCTATCTTACCCCACCGGATATTTGCTTCTTCTCTGAGCTTTCCAGAAGTTTATCCTTGTGTTCTGTTGGCTTTGTCTGTCCAGATTTGGTATTTGGTTTATGCCCACTCAGCAAATTTGTCGAGCAAATTAGGTTTGGTTCCAGGTGGTGGGAAATAAAACAGTGATCCAGACATACAGAAACTGCTGCTTCCTAGAGCTTTCATCCTAGTGGGAAGAGACAGATGGCAAAACAACTGGGAAAAATGAACAGGAGGTCAGATATTGTTATGGGGTGATCTGCATCTCCCAAAGATATGTTGAAGTCTTAACCCCTGATACCTCAGAACGTGACCTCATTTGAAAACAGCATCATTGTATTAATAAATAGATGAAATCAGTTAAGGTAAGGTGATAATGGAGCAGGGCAGGCTCTTAATCCTCCAAGATTAGTTTCCTAAGAAGAAAATGATGTGAAGGGAAAGAGGGGAAATGTCAGTTTAGGCAAAGGAGTTCATAGCTGCAAGTCAAGGAAGGCCAAGGATTGCCAGTTGACACTAGAAGCTTAGAGAAAGGTACAGAAGAGTCTCCAAGCCTGCTATAGAGCATGGGCTTGCCAACATCTGGACCCTGGCCTTTTGTCCTTGAGATGTGAGAGAATAAACTTCTGTTGTTTTAAGCCACCTAGTTTACGGTGCTTTGTTATGGCAGCTCCAGGAAACTGCTACAGATATCCATCAGTGAAATGGAGGAAATTAACAGAAAGCGGGAGTGGGAGTGTGAGGGCCCAGGATTTAAATTTTAGGTAAAGCCTCTGGGAAAGGGGGACAACTGAGAAAAGACTAGAGAAGTAGCTATGCAGGTGGTGGGAAGAGCACTCCATGTTGAGAGGAGCCTTTGCCAAGAGACTGAGCGTGCTGTTCTTGGCTCTGCTCTCCCGGGCTTCTGTGATGCTGGAACCCTCTCTCAGAACTGCAGCTGTGCGGGGCGGTGGGGGAGCTGGACCATGGTGTTGCCCAGATCCAAGTTTGAATTCCAACGCACCACTTTCCAGCTGGGTGACTGGGGTGAGGTACTTAACCTTGTTGAGCCTCAAGTTCCCCATTTGTGAAATGAGGATACAAAAATTTCCTCTGTCTCAGGGCTCTGGGGAGGGCTGAATGGGCAGGTGAAGCCAAGAGCTCTAGCCCTTGCTCAGGGCACTGGAAAGGCCGGCTGCTATTTCCATCAGCATTCAGATCACTCTTGCTTCTGGTGGTGTTGGCTGGCTGATGAGCAGAGCACCAAGTTCTATCCCCAGTTTCTTGTAGACTTTCAACTAGTGCGTCTGCTTCACACACAAAGGCTCTTTAAATTTTAAAGCCCACAGAATTCTGCTGGGTCTCTCGGGTGCAGGAAGCTATTTCCAGTGCCCACCCTGGGGAGACACTGCATGTGGCAGGAGAATGTCAGCGCAGCACCAGGATCCCGATCACCCCAGGTGGTCCCTGCAGAGCAGGCACTCCTCCCCTCTGGATGCTCTGGGCCCCACACAACCCGAGTGCACCCTCAGACCACACGGCCTATGGGGAAAGAGCTGAGCACACACCCAGGCTGCCAGCAGACCCTTCCTTACTACCGTTTCCTTATCGGTAGAGGCTTCTGGGGCTGAACTATCACGTGCCCACTTGGTGTCTGCTGCTGAGCAGGCGAAAAACAACTGGTGCTCTGCTTCCTTGTCCCCATTTCTGTGTCTCAGTCTCCCCATGTGTGAACTGAGGGCTTCATAAGCTCTAAACTACCACCTGCTCTGATCAGTATAATCTGGGATCAGGCCAAGAGAGAAGGGACATGTCAGCAGTTGGCAACTGAGGCCCCAGGCTACTTTCAGTGTGGTCATGGGGAATAGAAGAGTAGGGTGACAGCTCTAACTATGCACCTATGTACAACCCCTAGCAGCTCCCCGCTGCCTGGCATAAAAAACCAAACTTCTTAGCTCAACATTCAAGGCTCCTGGAAACTGGCTCCAAACTCTATCTCCAGCCTTGGCATCTTTCCCATGTCCCCATCCCGATACTCCAGCTTCCTGGAATCCCCGCTGATCCCAAATACACAGTGAGCATGGCCGCCATGCCCTCTGATTTTTACCTTGCAGGTCTCCACCCCATCCATCCTCCACGGCTGTCCCTTCTCTGCAGCTGTGTCTGAATCCTCTTCTGGATGGGATGAGTCACTTTCTCCCTTTGTTCCCTAGCCCCTCTGTTCCTGGTTTCCCTGGGAGGTATCTGCCTTCAGACACCTGAGGACATAGGCAGGCCTGATGATGGCTGTGAACCCAAGAGAGGGTCTGGTGCAAACATGGCATTTGAGAAATGAGTGTGGGGAGTCGGGAAATGAGTGTGCAGATGACAGCTGGGGACTACTTACAACTGCAAACATCTAGCTGACCCTTCTGTTCCTGGAGTGAGCGTCACTGGAGGGGGTCAGGAGCCTGAGCTTTCACTTCCAACCACATTACTTCCTTGCTGTGGGTTTGGGCAAGAGAGGTTCTCACTGTGAGCCTCTTCACAGCAGGAAGGAAGTTCCCTGAAGGCAGGGGCCAGGTCTGAGTCTTTAGTGTCCCCACTAGCCTGTCCTTGAGCGGGTGTCAGTGATGTCTGTTGTGCCCTGCTTGCCTCTCAGGCTCTGCTGAGAGATACAAAATCACCCGGCAATTCCACACGGCCATGCACCTGGCAAGCAGGCCTCTGGCCAGTGCTGGACAACAAGCAAGGGACAGCCAGCTCCTGGGAGCTTTTCCTCACATCTCAAATGCCAAGGACAAAATGAAACAGCCTGAATTCAAGACTCCTTCAAAGTCAGGGATTTGGGTGAACCCCAGGAGCATGCCATAAGTCTGGCCTCCAGGCCCTGGCCAGCTGCACCTACCTTCAGCTTTTTGACACTGGTGCAGGGATCATTGGAGAAGCTCTCGGTGTCTGAAATCTCGATGTCCTCACCATACAGAACCCCAGTCAGGTCGTTTCTCACCTGCCAGCAAAGAGAGAGCAGAGGGTGGGTGTGCCAGCAGTCATAGGAAGGGCCACTTCACAGGGGTCTGGGAAGTGGCTCAAATGGGTGAGGTGATTTTCTCCACCAATATGAAAAAGGAGTGGGTTTTATCTTCATTAAAAAGTAGATTGCCCCCTGGGACTTTGGAGATTCCCCTCCCCTGAGGACACACAAGCAGAAGGAGGCCAGACCAGGAAGGGGCTTACTAAAGTTGCCTAGGAATTTCCTGGAAGAATTAAGACAAGCATGCAAGTTGCTGGACTTTCATGCTGGTGTTTCATATCATCTCCAAATCAGATTAGGCAAATACATCACACTGTCTCCAAATTAGACTATTCAAATACTTCTCTATATTTGTCATTATTTATTTGCAATATTACTTCATTTCTAGGGTGAGGAAATAGCTGAGATATTCAGATAGACAAAGCAAAAACAGAGGAGAGGGTGAGGGGCTGCGGAACCAGCCTGTGATGCTAAACATATCGATGTATCTGCTGACACACAGAATGACTAACATCTACGTGCTTAAAGCAGAGAGCTGCAAGCTCCAGTGTCATGCGAACTAGCCAGTGTGCGAAGCAGTCTGTGTGGAAGGGTACTAGGGAGTGGGGAGGCCTGGTGACAGCGTGGCAAACTAATGCTTCACCTAAAGACAGCGCTTGCCGCTCAACTCCAAACATGCTATGCCAGAATGCTGGTCCAGAATCACCAGACCTTCTGATTTGGAAGGGAGAAATAAGAAATCTATATTTTTATTTATTTTTTGGCCACACTGCACAGCATGCAGGATCTTAGTTCCCCAACAAGGGGCTGAACCCGTGCCCCTGCAATGGGAGCATGAGTCTTAACTATTGGACTACAGGGAAGTTTCTAGATTTTTAAAATAAAGTAGGATCCCTCACATCATAAAGGGCTTCCCAGGAGGCGCTAGTGGTAACAGGAAGATCCCCTAGAGAAGGAAATACAAGCCACTCCAGTATTCTTGCCTGGAGAATCCTATGGACAGAGGAGCCTGGCGGGTTACAGTCACACAGAGCATCTCAGCACTGAACATCTCAGCATGAGCACATTTTAAAATGTTGACACTATTTTCAAATTTAAAAAAAAAAAGTTAGGATCAAAACAAATAAATCTGAAATCTGTATGCGGTCCATGTCTATGACTATATACACTTGGACAGAAAGCCATGGAAACTAGACTGTGTTTTAGTAGAAATAACCAAGTGGGAGTTTGGGGACCCAGGTTCCAGGTCTTGCTCTGTCACTGACTTGCTTGTGACCTCTGCATCTCTGAGGGACCCTTTCCCTCTTAGCATTTCAGTCTCTTCCTCTTTAACTGAAGATGAGCTTTGAAAGCACATCTTGTCTATACCTATTAAGACAGCTCTTATCAAAAACCAAAACCCTACAAGTGTTGATGAGGATGGGGATAAACTGGAAACTGGAAATTTGTGCACTCTAAAAATTTCCCATCATATGGCAATATGATCCAGCAATTCTACTTCTGGATATATACCCCAAAGAAGTGAAAACAGGGGCTCAAAAGGTACAAAGTTTCTGTCTGGGATAATGAAAAGTTTTGGGGGTAACTGGTGGTACTTCTTGCACAACAATATGAAGGTACTTAACGTCCCTGCACTGTAAATTTTACAGTGGTTAAAATGGTAAATTTTATGTTACATACTTTTTACCATGATAAAAAAAGTACTTCTTGTCTCAACAATTGATAGATCCTCCCAATGTATATATCAAAATGTTTTGAATAATTTGGCCCTGAATGTTGCAGGATGGTCACTGGGAAGCACCCACACAGAAGGGGAACAAAAAGGGTTGCGGTGGGAACTGCTGTATTTCATTTTTTTAAAAGAAATATGATGCCAATAGAGGAAAACGTGAACACACTAACTCTGGGTAGCAAGACCACGGGTGTTTAGTGTTCTACACTCTGCTGAATGCTTGAAATACTTTGTGATGCATACGTTTGTAAGAAGAATGAAACTGTCTCAATCAGAGTGAACCTTGTCCATCTTTAGTTTTTACCTCTATTCTGATGGTAGATTGGGAACTAGTTGGTTGAAAAAAAAGTTGACTTTGCCATTATGGTTTATTTCTGCTGTGTCAAATCCTTTTTGGATGCAGGTGGGGTTCCATTATTAGGTCTATGTGTCATGGGGGTGCTGTGAACCAACAGTTATTGATGTGCAACATTAACGTGTGCAAACTCAGCCCTGCCAGAAGGCAAAGCAGCCAGTGCACATACTCCTAAGGCATGCACAGTCGAGCCCTGGCTCTCCATGTCCTCGCCACCCAAACTGAAGGAAACTTCTCGAGCTCTTTTGAATCTGTCTTTTCACCTATAAAATGGGAGTTATACAGCATGTAACTTACAGGGCCCAGCAAAAACACCGAGGATGGGAAATGGCTTTGTAAATTCTAAAGTTCTTTATGTTGCCTAAAAGCTGGAATGATCATTTCCAGGTATAAGACCCAGCATCAAGGCTGTCACTGGTTTGGCGTATCTATCTGTAAATATCTATCTGAGAGCTGTAAATAAGTGTGGGCATGAGAGCAGAAAAAAATATTTTATAGGCGCTCAGAACTCAAAACAAACCAACCCCAAACACCCTAGAGGTCATCTCATTTCACCCCTAATTTCACAAATGAGGAAGCTGAGGTGTGACTCCCTGGCCAGTGCTCTCTGAATGGTCTCAAGCTGGCTCTTTTGGATCCTGCCAGATGTGGACAGCTCCTGAGGCTTATGAGCCAGAACAGGTCAGAACAGACGGTTGGCGCCATCAGCCACTCACCGACCATAATTTCAGCACCAAGACGTCTGCTCAGCTGGAGTATTTACTCTAATGGACATTTTTAGGGAAAACAAGTGAAAAAAACTAGTAATAAATGGTACTTTTAAATCACCAAAGCATGGTAAAGAAATAATGCAATTGATCTACCTCACAAGGAAATAAATTCGTACTCTCACATGTAGATGGAAGGATCATTCAAAGCACTGATCAAAGATTACTAAGTTAGAAAAAACACCTTTCTTCCCCCCCCCCCCCCCCACCATTCTGGTACTGCAAGTATCTCTTGTTTTATGGGGCCAAAGTCTTTTATCAGCTTGCTATAAACTGCATTTCAGCAAAGTGAATCCTATTTTTTATTCACCTCCACTATAAAAGCAGAAATATGTTTTTCCTGGAAAGGAGTAACACTTAATTCTTGAGAAAATAAAATATATTCACACATACACACATGCTCAAGCACAGCTGGAGTCCACCTGGGCCCTCATCTGCATATGGGGCCTCTGGAGGCAGCCATCAGGAGTCTGATTTGCTAAAGGCCCTGGCCATCCTGGGAGGAAGGGAGCGAGACGGGTGCCGATGGGCCGGGAGGGGGTGGAGAAGAAGGCTGCCCATCACCTGGAAGGGAGGGTCAGGCTGGCAACGCAATGAGGTGAGTTGGACCCTGAGTGCTGCTACAAGGAGGACTAGGAAGGGTTGGGAGTCCTCAAAGCCTGGGTTCTCAGGACCAGCTCACAGGGCTGAGGCTGCCTAAGGGAAGAACTCTCCCTGCTTCTGGAGCAATGAGTCCTGGCCCTGGCCACTGGAGCAATCTGGAAGGAACCCAACTCACTTGGCAGCAGGGAGAACCAGGGGATCAGGACTCTAGGAATAGATGATAAAAACTAGGCTTAGAGCTGTTGATTTTTTTTCCCCTTAAGAACTGGTATGGACTGTGGATACAAAGTCATACCAGAAAGCCTGTCCCTAAAGCAGTGGTTCTTAAAGTGCAGCCCTGGCCTAGTAACACCAGCATCACCTAGGAGAACCTGTTGGAAAGGCAAATTCTCGGGCCCACCTGAGACCCACTGGGTCAGACACTCTGGGGTGGGGTCCAGCAATCTGTGTTTTAATCGGCCCTCCAGGTGATTCTGACATATGTTCAAGTGTGAGGACCACTGTCCTAAATGAGGCAGGATAACTTTAAAGTGATCCATTGAATGATATGGAAAAAAAAAAATGCTTTCCATGGCTTGGATATTGTCCCCTTGATTAGGAGACCAGGATGTGTTGGTGTAAGTAAGGCAGTTGCCAAAAGGGTGAGTAGGACTGGGATCCACATTTGAAAAGACGATGGAAGGGACGGTCACCCTCCAGTCTGCCCACCTCAGAGTACACCTGGAGTGCTGGGCTCAGTCCTAGTTGCATTTATCAGGGATCATGACAAAATGGCTCAGGCTCAGAGGAGGTGTGGCTACAATAGGGACCAAGAATCTTCTAAGAAAGACCATGGACATGGTGGCAGAGGGGTTGGGAGTACAAAGGTCACAAGGGGTGATATCAATGACTCCTCAGGGATTCCAGTACAGCCTTGGGAATCACAGATCCAAATCCAAGAATTTTAACACTTAAACTCATATTTCAAGCCTAGGGAAATCCAACATCTTGAAAGAAGTCAAGAGCCAGGCAGAGTCAGCGGCTTTAGGGGAAAGCTCAGAGCTGGGAGTGCCGTCTTGCTCAGGCCAGCGGCAGAACACGCCATCAGGTCAGATCAACTGTCTGAACCTCGAGTCCAGGGGGTCAGTCCACAACTTCCCTCCCAGCTAGTTCATGGACTGTGGGAGAAGGGGTGACAGGGACTTGTCACTCCAATGAAGCCATCACAATGGCCTCACTCCAACTGCGTACACAGCCTCTATCCACAGGCTTGGCACTGGGGACACACAGCTGGTCCTGTGAAGGCAGGCTGGAGGAGGAGAAGGGATCAGAGGAAAAGGTGAAAAGCTAACGGAATCAGAAGAGTTAGAGGTGAACAGACTCTTCGGAAGAATTTCTTGGCTTAGCGTGGCTGAGTCCATGTGACCCGTTTTAGGCATAAGTGGGTCCACCCTGTCCTATGAGGGAGGCTTGTCACTGCCTCTGAGCAGGCCACAGTCCAGTCCACCTGCAGGCCCCCTCCCTGCTCCGAGGCTGCACCTCTCCACTAACACACCCAGTTGCCCAGGTGATTCTCCCTCTCTGGAAATCACCTAGAGACTGGGCTTACGAAATAGTGGCTTTGTGTGCTCCACCCTAAATGACTGCCTTGGGGGTCAGGCTGTTGTCCCGGCTTCGGGTTCCTGGGACCACATTTGCATGCCCTGGAGGTTCCTGTCCGCCTGCAACCTTCTGCTGCACACAGGTAGGGCCCATGAACTCCCTTCCCCTAGACAGCCCCCACTGCAGCCCGGGAACCCCTCTTCCTCCAGCAAGGTAATGGAAGGAGCCTGAGGCCAGGAGGCTGGTGTGGTGAGGGGCCTTCTTACACCTCAGGTTTTCACTCAGGGCTCCTGTTTCATTTCATTCCTTCTCCTGTCCAGTCACTCCCTAGCCTCTGGGCTCCATCCTTTCCTGGACTGCTACCTAGCACCTAGGCACCATCTTCCTTTACACCTGGGCCTTCTCTCCTGCCCCAATCAACAATTACGGCCCTTCTTTAATCTTCAGATCTTTCTACTCCTGGCCCCCAGCAGCACGAGCAGATCTGACCACGTCAGAAGGCAGAACGGAGAGAAGGAAGGCAGGGAGAAGGGGATGAGAGAGAGAGACAGGAAGAGAGCAGCAAAGGACTGTTACAGCTGCAGTCTCTCACATTCGTGCCACATGTCCCAGGCCAGGAGGGCTCTGATGGAAACAGCGAAGCAGAAAGTGGAGGTGAGGCCTCGGGGACTATCAAGACCCCAGGACTCTGTGGGTCCGCAGTTCCCCCGACACCTTCTGTAAGGAGGCCACCGTGCCAGCTGTGGAATCATCCAGAAAGGCAGAGATCCAGGTAAAGATGGGGAGAGCCAGGTCTGCACCACTTGCACTTTACAACTCTTCGAAAATTCTAATTAGGTTACGAAATGAACTTGAGAGCAAAGCGAATTCCCAGATCTCCTATGGAAGCTGAGGTAACCTACTTTGTCATTCAAATACACTCGCTATATATAGCCCTAGATTGTGCTGAAATGTCACTCCTCTTACCTGACTAAAGTGTATAATTATAGATTTACTTCTATTCATTCATGAAATGTGTCTTCACTTGATTAAACAGTTCATTCAAGTAAAATCCATTAAAATATGGAACATGTGAAAATGTGGCTCGTTAGAGGCAGAGGGCACTGCTGTAGTTAAGATGCTAATTAGGATAAACAGGCATTTGAAACACTCAGATCTTTGAATATTCAGGTCACTTTTACTGGGGCTGGAGCTCCCCAAGAACCACCATTAATTTAAGCTAATTAAAAGATTAGCCTGGAGAAGAGTACACTAAGGCAGGAAGTGATGGACGACTTCAAACACTGAAGGACTGTCACGTGGAACGGAGGGCACCCCTGTGTTGGAGACGGGACCAATAGACGGATGAGGCAGGAAAGCAGATTTTGTTTTAAAGCCAAATGAATTTTCGAACAGTGGAGTAGGCAACTTTGGTATATAGTGAACACCCTGTCATCAGAGGTGTGCAAGTAGAAGCTCGTCAGGATGCTGAAGAGGGCATTTTTCTTTCACCATCAATGTTTGTGGTTCTAGGAGAGTAAGTTTCAATACCTTACCTGCGCCATCCCCCCACTCTTTGACTTTTTGAATTTTACAGTTGCTAAAGCAGCCCTCTGCAGCTCTGAAATTTTTCAAAGATTCGAGGCATGTATTTACAGTTCCAGAGAAGTTATCCATGTGACTGTATTTCTACCTTTCTAAAACTGATGAACACCTACTGAAGAAACTGTTCCTTTTGAAAAATAGAGCCATCTAATTTTCAGATTTCTATTAGCTCTAATAACCTATAGGTGGAGTTAAGTACAACTGAAACTTATTAAAAAGGGCAAGTACATAAGTGAACATGTATGGGATCTACTGCACATATGTGATACTTGCACACGCATGACATTTGCACGTTCACACTGCAGAGCCAGTGGGCTGGATGGTGATGGCCAAAAAGGTGTGTCCCTTCCTAATCATCAGAACCTATGCAAGCGACCTTACTTAGAAAAAGGGTCTCTGTAGATGTAATTAATTCAAGGATCATCCTGGATTACCTGGATGGGCCCTAACTCCAGTGATAAGTGTCCTTATACGAGAAAGGCAGAGGGAGACCTGGGCAGAGGCGTGAGAGAGGGTGATGTAAAGACAAAGGCAGGGACGGGAGCGATGCAACTACATGCTGAGGAGCACCTGGGCCCACCAGAAGCTGGAAGAGGTAAGCAAGGATTCTCTCCGAGAGCCTTCAGGGAGAGCATGGCCTCACTGATCCCTTGATTTCAGAACTCTGGCCTCCAAGACTATAAGAGCATGAATATTTCTTGCTTTCAGCCATTCAGTTTGTGGTGACTCATTACAGAAGCCCCAAGTAACTAACACACCTGGGGCCTTCTGAGACCTGGTGACTCGCTGGTTCAAACCACACCCCCATAATTAAGCCCAGGCTTCTCGTCCTGTTTACACCCTCACATCATAGGCTGAGGTTTCCTGAAGGAACCCCAGTTTCCCTTTATTCAATGGCCACTTATCTGTTCCTTCCAAATATGGTTTTTCTCACTTCCCCAGAGTTCCCAAGAGCAGGAAAGCAGGCAGCAGACCATGAGCGGCAGTGTTATGAGACATGGGGGTCTCTGTGGGCCACCAGCGTCGTGAGCCCCCATGGAGGGCTCAGGAGTTCAGGTCGCTGGCTTTGTGCTGGTTTGCAGAGCTGACCACAAGCACCAAGGCTGTCACATCCCTTCCCCAGCTACCATGGCAGTGCCGCAAAGTGGGGCGGGGTGGCGCTTTGTTTTATTTCCAGGGTCCAGCATCACGCTTTGCATGCAGTTGGTGCTCAAAGCTGTGAGATGAATGAGAGAATGGGTAAATGAACACTGTCCATCTAGTCTATTGTGTAGATATTCTGAGCCCGGGAGGGTTTATGCTATATCTTGAGAGGGTCATGCAGGGCTGCGACAAATGCCCAGGGGCTGGGCTGCATGCCTCTGCCTGAAGACACAGCCTGCTGATGCGAGGACCAGGCCTGGGGATGGGACTGTGGTCTCTGTGGGCACTCTGTGGGGACTCAAGGGACCTGAGGGCAGATAGTGTCCCCTGGGACAGTTCCTGTCCTCCCATTACTTAGGCACAGGGTTGAGGGGACCTGTGACCTGAGCTCTGCCCAGATACATCAGCCCTTCCAACAGCTCCCACCTGCTGGGGGTTGTCCAACAAGTCCACCTGCTGGCTTTGAAGATGAAGGATGGGGCCAAGAGCCACAGAAACGAGGCTTCTAGAAGCTGAAAAAGGCAAGGAAACAGATTCTCCCGGAGTTGCCAGGAGGAACCAGTGCTGCTGACACCTTGATTTTGGCTGAGAGAGAGAGAGATTTTAAACTTCTGAGTTCTAATACCATAAGATAATAGATGTGCTACTCTAAGCCACAAAGTTTGCGATGATTTGAATAGGAAATCTGAAATCCTACACATCCTCAATCACCCCTGAGTACAGGAGACTTTCCCTCATTTCCCAGATAGCGGTGACCACCCCCCACCTACTGCCATCCCCACTAAACTCCAGAGTCCTGTGCTTAAGGCCACTCTCCCTGGCTAAACAGAGGCTGTTCTGAAAGTCTACAACCCTCCATCATGAGATCCCCAGGGCCCAGACCAGGGCTGCCTGAGGAAGGGGGACCAGGCCCAGGCCCCCTTCTCGCATAAGGCATGACCTCCTATTCTGGACTCCCCGGCCAGCAGTCTTCCCTCTGCCAGCAGCCCCAAGGAACTCACCACTCTGCTGGCGGTCCCTGAAGTCAGGCCGCACCGACTTGTTGGAAATGAAATTGGCCTTCAGAACTGCGTTGCTTTCCTGTGACAAAGTGCCTATGGCTTTAATTGCAGCGGTCTCCTGGGACCAAACCAATATTTACAGAAACATTTGGATATTAATAAAACAGGAATATTATCCAGTTAAGATGATGAACACAAACCTCTATAGGAAATCAACAAGATGCAAAGTGCACCTCTGACACCAAAATAGAGCAGCAATATTAGAGAACTCACACCTGTGAGCACTAAGGAATGTGGAACACAGAGTCCTTCTCTGGTTTCTTGAGCCCATGCCTGCTCCCTGTCACTGGAGGAGTGGGTGAAGGGACAGGAGGGAGCCAGGTGGACAGGAAGTTCGGGCCTGTGAGACATCCCCTTGCCCGTCCCAAGGAGCTGTCACCAACACTAAGGGAAGAGCATGGCATCTGAGAGCCAGGGGAAGGGGCAGCATCAGTGGGGGAAGCCACTAGGAAATAGATTTCAGCTCCTGCAGAGGCAGAACTTTCTAACAAGAGAGCAAGCTAGGGATGGAAGGGCCTCCCCTACACTGGAGTGAGCTCCCCACCACTGCAGTTATGCAAGCAGAGGTGAGGTTGCTAGAGAAGGGATTCAGGCATCAGATGGACAGGCAGGAAAGATGGCTGGATCCCCAAGGAATGTCTGGGATTCTCGAGTCTGTGCCCTATTGAGCAGGACACTTGCCGAGGGCGGCCCAGGAGGCACATGTTCACCCCTGCAGGAACAAGACCACCTAATGCAGCTCCATAAGCTCACTCACTTCATGGTGGAGCTTAAAGGACTCCTCTCAGACCCTGGGGCCTCATTGCCCTTTTAATGCATAGCTTTCTCTCTAGTTCTATATTCCAAGGTGGGTTCTTTGACCTCCACTCCAGTGTTCTGCCTGGACATCCTACAGCCTAGCATTTGAAGCCCTCCTTCTTAGCCTACCTGGACTCTCTTCTTCCTCCAGGATTTCAGATGTGGGGGGCAGGTCGGGGAAGGAAGTGATGGCAGAGGGGCCAATGGCTCCCCAGAGCCTGCCTCTCTTCCCCTGACTCTTTCTCAGCCCTCTTCTCCCACCCCTCACTGTAAGCCCTCAGAGAGCAAGTAGGCTGTAGAGGGCACAACAGGATAATCCTGGAGTGAATTTCATCCTCTCAGCAATCTGAGAAAAGGCAGAGGAACGAGAGATCAAATTGCCAACATCCGCTGGATCATGGAAAAAGCAAGAGAGTTCTAGAAAAACATCTATTTCAGCTTTATTGACTATGCCAAAGCCTTTGACTGTGTGGATCACAATAAACTGTGGACAATTCTTCAAGACATGGGACTACCAGACCACCTGACCTGCCTCTTGAGAAACTTGTATGCAGGTCAAGAAGTAACAGTTAGAATTGGACATGGAATAACAGACTGGTTCCAAATAGGAAAAGGAGTATGTCAAGGCTGTATATTGTCACCCTGCTTATTTAACTTCTATGCAGAGTACATCATGAGAAAGCTGGGCTGGATGAAGCACAAGCTGGAATCAAGATTGCCAGGAGTAATATCAATAACTTCAAATATGCAGATGACACCACCCTTTAGGCAGAAAGGGAAGAAGAACTAAAGAGCCTCTTGATGAAAGTGAAAGAGGAGAGTGAAAAAGTTGGTTTAAAGCTTAACATTCAGAAAACTAAGATCATGGCATCTGGTCCCATCACTTCATGGGAAATAGATGGGGAAACAGTGGAAACAGTGGCAGATTTTATTTTGAGGGGCTCCAAAATCACTGCAGATTGTGACTGCAGCCATGAAATTAAAAGATGCTTACTCCTTGGCAGGAAAGTTATGGCCAATCTAGACAGCATATTAAAAAGCAGAGACATTACTTGGCCCACAAAGGTTCATCTAGTCAAGGCTATGGTTTTTCCAGTAGTCATGTATGAATGTGAGAGTTGGTCTATAAAGAAAGCTGAGCTCTGAAGAACTGATACTTTTAAACAGTGGTATTGAAGAAGACTCTTGAGACTGCAAGGAGATCCAACCAGTCCATCCTAAAGGAAATCAGTCCTGAGTGTTCATTGGAAGGACTGATGTTGAAGCTGAAACCCCAATACTTTGGCCACCAAATGTGAAGAGCTGACCCATTTGAAAAGACCCTGATGCTGGGAAAGACTGAAGGCGGGAGAAGGGGACGACAGAGGATGAGATGGTTGGATGGCATCACCGACTCAATGGACATGAGTTCGGGTAAATTCCGGGAGTTGGTGATGGACAGGAAGGCCTAGAGTGCTGCAGTCCATGGGGTAGCAAAGCGTAGGACATGACTGAGTGACTGAACTGAACTGAACTGAACTTAGCCTAAACGCCTCTTTTTCCAAGGGCCTGGTGATGGATACTACAGTGTACTCCTGGAAACTTTCATTCTCCCAGCTTCTGACAACTCACATATTGTTGGCTACTGACAATTCACATCTGTGTATCTCCCTGGGATTTGCCCTTGACTAAAGGGGGTAGCCTTGTCTAAGGTCACACCCCTTTCCCCAGGGCAGCCTGTACCCAATGGCCAGTCCAGCCTCTTGTCTTGATTTGGGACACTCTGAAGGGCCAGCCCATCTCCAGAGTGCTCCCTCCCCACGGGCTTGGCTCAGGCCTCTATTACCACTTTATTTTGTGTCAACTTTTTCCTCCACCTCATTCCCTCCTCTGAGCATTCCCCAATAAACCTTGCACAAGTCTCAGGTTCTTAAGGGAACCTGACTGAGGCCAGGTTCACCCACATTCGCCTTGGCTCAGCTTAGGCCAGTGGTTTGTTCTCTGTTTTTAAACAATGACACCTCTTATGCTGAGAACTCAAGGACAGCTGCTTGCTTCAGGGTACTTCTGTGCAAGGCCTCCTACCAGCTCAGACAAGTTGTAACCTTTTGACTCAAAGACTTTAAGTTTGTCCAAGTAATTTCTAAACTTCAGGGAAAGTCTGAGAAAAGGAGAAAAGTGATACTTATTATCCATATTCCCAATACACTAAGCCAACTAGTATAATATCTTGTGTCCTTTGCCCTCACCCACACTTTCCAGCCTACTCTCTGCTACTGTATTTCTGGAATTTGACTTTTCCGTTTGGCAGGACTTGCACTCCCTCATCCTGTGACTTTAGTGACCAGGGTAGGCTTGGTCAATAGGAGGTCCTGGCAGGAGTCAGAGGGCTAATGGGAAGTCCTGACAGGGGTCAAAGTGCCAATGGGAGGCCATGGCAGGGGTCAGAGGGTGGGAGGAGAAAGAGCTCACAGTATCTCTCCCTACCTGCTCCCTGGCTTAGTTACAGCCCTTGTCAAGCAGCCCCTCCTCCCAGGACCAGTAAGGCTGCTCCTTCCCTGCATTCTCCAGGGCACATGGGTGGTCTGACTCCCACTGTTGTCAGTCAGTGGTTGACTCCCCTGGTCCTGTTCAAAGCACTTCTTCACTATTTGAGCTCCACTTCAAATAGCCTCTCCCCCATGAAGTCCTTTTGGATTTTCCAATGAGCTGTGCTCACCCTTCTGAATGCCTGTGTTCTCAGCTCCTCCCTTGGAGGCCTACATTTTCTTGGCCCAGTTCTGGAGGAACTGGGAAGTTCCTCATGTCACCCACACCCCCATAACAGCACATATCACAATATGTCCTTGGCTTTAGTGAGGTGGCTAGGGGAGAATGCCAAGGCCTCATGGACTGATGGAGAGGAGCTAAGCTGTCAACGGCTCCTCCAAGGTCGGAAAAGACAGTCTGCCCTTGCCCTGGCCCAGAGCCCAAGGAGACAGCCCCAGCCCAGAGAGGTGCTGAGTATGTGTCCTGGGAGGGAGGTGGCAGGTCAGGTGAGCCAACCACGTCCTGGGGTGGACAATGCATCAAAGAGCTGAGCAGGCCAAGAGCCCAGAGTGGGGCTTGAAGGTGTGCTAAGCTAAGCAGTTTCTATAATGCATCTTCCTGGGAGCAGCATGCAGATGCTGGGGAACAGGTATCTACTCTGCAAAATGCAAGGGGAATTTTCCAAAGGGGACCAGAATCTGGATGCACCATGGTTATGGCTTTTGTTGTGGCTATTAACCCGTGCAGAAGACCTAGGTTTGAATGCTGGGTCAGGAAGATCCCCTGGAGTAGGAAATGGCAATCCACTCCAGTGTTCTTGCCTGGAGACCCCCATGGACAGAGAAACCCAGCAAGCTACAGTCCATGGGGTCACAAAGAGTCAGACACAACTGAGTGACTAACACTAACACACACTGGCCCTAGGCTGAGAGCTCCTACAGGATGTGCAGCCCTGCTGAGGCCCTGTCAGACTTCAGCATGTGGGTCCGGCTCAGTCACCACTGACCGAATGAATGAGACCAATAGAACACCCCATTCATCTGCCTGAGGTGAGCATCACTTATGCCTGCTGCCCAGGGTTCTGAGAAGGCGCAGGAAGCATCTGCGCTTCATTTGTGCTGTGGGGCATTAGAGACGATGAAGTGTTCTCAAGCAGCAATGTCAGAATGCTCCGGAAAGGAAGCTGCGGAGCGAAAGTGGAGAAGGCTGCACAGCTGCGGCAGGTGAGAGAGAGAACGAGGACAGCGCATATTTACTGAGTGCCTGTCATACGCAGAGTCCCTCACACATGTCATCTCACTCCTCTTGACCGTTGGAATAAGCCCAAAGGTATTGTTATGACTAGTTTATGGGTAAGTAAAATGAGGTTCAGAGATGTTAAGTCAGTTGCCCAAGGTCACACAGCTGGGAAGTAATGAGCATCTGATTTAACCTCCAGTCTATCTCTTTCCACAGACCTGATGTAAACCATGGTCAGCAAAAGTTCTCTGGAAAGGGCCAGATAATACATATTTTAGGCTGTACAGGACATACGGTCTCTGTCACAATGACTCAACTCGGCCTTTACACTGCGAAAGCCACCATAAACAACAAGAACATGAATGGTCATGGCTATGTCCAATAAAACTTTATTTATAAGGCAGGGAGCTGGATTTGGCCCACTGGCCCACAGTAGGGACCCCGGCTCTGAACCCACAACGAGGGCCTGCGGCTCTACTTTCCCCTCTGCGAAGGTAGTGGGAGAGAGGAAACAGCAGAGTCTGGAGTTAGCTGGCTGCAGACTGGAAGTGCTTGGCTATGCCTCGTACTGGGCCACCCCGGGCCAACAAGGGAATTCTCACAGCACCTTCCTCACCCGTAAGAGGGGCATAACCACAGCTTATCTTAAGGTTGTTACACAGATTAAAATAAACTGATGACACGCTGCATCTTCCATGGCTGAGCTTCAGTCAATGGCAGTGTTCAGTATCAGTGGTGATACTGAGGTTGGGAGAAGGGAGGAAAGAGCTACTGGTGCCGCTGGAACTTAAGCCTGATGGGTGCATCTTCTCACGAAGGGTGGGTACTTTGGGCTTTCTTCAGGAGAATGCTATTCCACACCACACAAAACCCCAAAGGGAATTCACAGGCACCCATGGTGGGAGGAATCTCTGCACTGTCCCCGGAAGGAGCAGATGTGTGGCGCTTGGTGGCTCCCTGACAAGGGTACGCAGGCAGCTGTTCCCAGACTTGATATGGCAAATGGTGTGATGTGCTGTCTTCCTGGGGCTGCTGGCCAAGCAGCAATGGGGGCCTCTGCCACCCTCTCCCCCACCACCTGCTGCCCACGTCTGCTGATTCACACGGGAGGGCCTGTGTGCCAGAAGGAATCCAAAATGGCTCTAGCGCAACACAAGGCTTAGAAAGGAGACTGAGGACTTGGGGGCAGGAGGACAGTTACTTCTCTGTTTCCATTTGAAGGTCATAACTTTGGCACAGAAAGGAGGATGTGGGAAACACCATCAATATTGCTGGAGCCCAGGCTATGGCTTATGAAGCCAGAAGATGAGCCCCTGGAAAGGGCTGGCACTCACCACCCTAAGACTGGAACACCATGTTTTCTGGGAGCATTTATCCATCTGATCAAGAGGATGCTAAATTGAAATTTGAGAGGGAGAGGAAAAGTGTTCAGAAAAAATATAAAACCAGATATGATGCGGGCCAGCATATATAAGGAATTTTCTAAGGGGGCCACAGAAAAGGAAATGCTCAGGATCTGTCATATATCTGTATTCCAAAGTACAAAGTATGGGTAACAGTGTTAACTGTGAAACTTTTGAGAAAGATGGTAAAGCTGAGCACAGATGTCCAACTCCCACCTAAGCTACCTCCTTCTGCAAGTGACAGAAAGGACCAAGGGAGTATAAAAATAAGGGAGATCTGCTTCAGCATTGGAAAATAGGAAAGAATGCCATCAGTATGCCACCAACTTTGAGGAATTTCTGCTGGGTAGACTGCCAGTGGAGCCAGATTGAAGGCTGACTCACAGCTCTCCTTCCTGAGAAAGCAGCATGGTGCTGCAAGGAGGGCGGACGTGCCCACGGGACCCATCTCACAGCCCTCGATGGCTAGTGAATGAGTGCTAGAGAAGAGGTTGGGCCCCAGGAGGTGTGCAGAGGCCACACAGGGAGCCCACCTCTCACAGCCAATAGTGTTTAGGAGTGGCTGGGCCATTCGATCTAGGAGAAACAAAGCCTACTCGAGCCTGGTTCTCCCAGACACAGAGAATGGAAGAACAAGGAAGAGACCAGAAGGGATAAGATAGGACATGTTGGAAACAGCTCTGACAAAAGAGTAGAGAAGAAATGTGCACAGCACAAAATGACCCCCAACCCCTCAGGCTGCGTGTCCCTAGTTGGTCATGTGAACTTTCATCACCTAGTCTTCCAGATTAATGTCTGAGGTCAAGCATCCAGATAAAGTAATGACGGGGTCCCAGGAGATGTGGACAAATACCAGGTCAGGGCTGACCTAAAGTGCACATGGAACCTATGAAAATCTTCTAAAACATAAAGGAGACAGCAAGGAACACACACGGAGGAGGAACATCACCTCTAAAAGGATTCACCACAGGAACCAGGAGTAAATTGTATCGTCGTCTGTTGTGCTCGTCAAGGAAGGTAAAGAAAACCTGGCCTCTAAGATGTAAGAAATAGCACATGCAATAGGAGAGACTAAAAGCAAAAGAAAGCTGGTCGAGCGAAGATGATAATGACAGGAAACGAATAACTTTATGAGAATTCTGAGAGGCATTAGAAGCAGTAGAGAACAGAATTGAACTGTAGGAAACCAATCGATGTTGTGGAATACAATAATGAGATGGTTTCTCAGAATATGCAGAACAAGGACTAAGACAAAAATGGCCAGAGAGAAAATAAAAATGTGGAGAACAAACAACAGAGACACACTCATAAATTATTGATATTTCTAAAAGAGATACCAGAACAAAAGAGTCTGATATAATTAAAGATATACTAGAAGAAAACTTCTGCAATATGAACACGCATTCTTCAAATTAAAAAATGGTAATCATATTTTAAACAAAATAGGCAAACATCGGACATGAGCCGTACTTTCCTTTTTAATTCCAAAGATTAAGAAAGAACCCAATAAACATCTAGCACGGGGGGAAAAAAAAACTTATTGACAAGAAGAGCAAATCAGATTACATCAGACTTCATTACAGCATTGATGTAATGTCTACAGAGGTTTGAGGAAAAGTATTATGATCATAGAAATCTACACTTCATAGGAGAAGCAACAGAGACAGACTGTGGTCTATGCAACAGCACAGACCACAGTCTATGGTATAGACAGTCTATCAGCAGACAGAAAAACCACATGCTTCCTGAAAAATATTATTCAAAGATATATTCATGCCACAGAGAGATAAATCAAGACACAACTCATGAAAGATATGTCAATAAAAATTGAAGCCATATAAATATGGATCTAAATCTTAAAATCATAGTTATTGTAGTACAGTTTTCAAATAAAATCAGTATTTTAAATAATTATTGAAAAGGACTATCCATAAGCTCCAATACTTGGCTCACCTGATGCAAAAACTCAACTCATTGCAAAAGACCCTGCTGCTGGGAAAGATTGAAGGCAAAAGGAGAAAGGGGCGGCAGAGGATGAAATGGATAGACAGCATCACTGACTCAATGGACATGAATTTGAGCAAACCCTGGGAGATAGTGGAGGACAGAGGAGCCTGGCATGCTATAGTCCATGGGGTCACAAAGAGTTGGACACAACTTAGCGACTGAACAACAGCAACAGAAAGAATAAAGTCAAAATAGACAACAGACTTGTGGCTGCCAAGGGAGGGGGAGGTTAGCTTGGGAGCTTGGGATTAGCAGACGTAAACTATTACAGATAGAATGGATAAACAGCAAGGTCCTATTGTATAGCACAGGGAACTATATTAATATCCTGTAACACACCATAATGCATGAAGAAGAGAAAAAATATATAACTGAATCACTTTGCTGTATACCAGAAACTAACACAACACTGTAAATCAACTATACTTCAATGAAAAAATAAAGTCAAATAAACACTCAAACTATACCAATTCAAAATTAGAGATGGTGAGGGATGCACCGTAAATAAACGTGCCAATTTCTGCAGCTAACGATAGATATTGTATTTTCATGTTAGTACTTACAGAAGTAGACGCCTAACATTTTAAACTGAAAATGCAATTATAGAAGAGTCTTATTACAATGAGGATGCCATATTATTTAGCTAAAAATATAGGCTTTGGCTAAAGTTGTAATCAAAGGCAAATGTATTGGCTTAAATACACTTGATAGCAACTAAAAAAGAGTAAAAAATAAATATGCAAATCAAGTAGTTAGAAAAAGAATGGCAAAACAAACATAAATGAAGAAGGATGGTATTAATAAAGATAAAAACAGAAGAAATAAATTACAAAGCAGGCAAATAGAATCAAAGCCAATAAAAACCCAAGTGCTGGTTCTTTGGGTTAAAAAAACAAAAAAACCCAAGATAACGGGATGTTTTTAAACTGAAAATTTTACTTGTGTTTTTGCTTTATGTTCTTCAGCAAAGGAAATGTCTGGAAAACTTGCGTATCTCTGGGGAGGGGGATAAATCTTTAAAGGGGAAGCAAGTGGACCCCCAGAAGCAGCTAAAGTGTCCGTTTTAAAGAGGATGAGCAAAATGGAATATAACTATTTAGGGGTAGGACTGTAAAAGAAATCTTTCTGATTCTTGAGGAGTATGGATATCAGAGTAGAAGAAGCCAACAGAGGTTCTGGAGCCACAGGAGGAAAATGACCAAATCACCTCTAGCAAAGTGTTCCTGCATCCTAGGAGTGGCTCCACAAGGAACCTAGAGAGGCGCTTGAGGATGCCCAGAAGCGTGTCTAGGGACCTCTGTCCAGTTCAACCAGTATCAACAGCACCACTAAGTGGCTGCAAAAGACAGCCTCTCCCAGCTGGGTCACTGGCTATTTTGGAGGAGGGTGACACTGAGAAAGAGAGAGAGGCTGATCCCAGTAAATCTGGCAGGTGGAGTGCTTGATGCAGGTTTTAATTTAATTTGGAAAAATTACAGATGTGGCCATTTTTTGCACGCTGAATTTAAGATGTTAATACCAGTTGCATCAGTAAGAAGCAAACCAGCTGGCTCAATCAAGAAAAAAGTGGGGAAACATCTGTAATGAGAAAGCATATGACAAAAGACAGAAAAAAATATTAAACTGTACTTAAATACATACTAATAAATTTGAAAATCTCAAGCAACTTTACTATTCTCTGGAAAATGTAAGTTCCAAAATCGACACAAGAAACATTAATCTTAAGTGATCAAGAAGCATGGAAGAAGCCAAAAAGATAATTTGCAACAAGGGTGGGATGGGGGACAAATCCTGAACGGTTTTACAGATTCACTGTTTGATTTTCAAAGAGCAGCTAATCTGTATATTCTATAAACTGTTCCATAGCACCTAAAAAAATATGGAAAGCTTTATGATTCATGCTGTAACACCAGAATAACTCTGACAATTAAACCTGATTGAAGATGACATAATCAGAGTAAAATATAACTATTATCATGTGTTTACAGAGAAAACTAGATAATTAAATTGATTAAAGAATAGTTCAGCATAACAAAGAAAAGTCTACTTTAGGAATGGCAATAGGGTTTAACGTAAACATGAATTCCAGATACATTTAAGTTGCTGCCTAGTCAACATCTCCGTCTGAATATCCAATAAGCATATCTAAACTACCTGTTGATTTCCTTCTCTACAATTTGCTCCTCTGCATACTTCTTCAAGTTAATAAGTAGTAACTTATTCCTTCTGGTTGCTCAGATCAAAAACTTGGGTGCTGTCCTTGATGACTCATTATTTTTCACATTGCGCATATATTCCATCAAGAAATCTACTTTGCCAGCTCGACTGTAAAAGAAATATCCAGGATCCAGTTGGTTTTCATTATCCAGTTCCAAGCTACCACCTCTACTCAGCAGCCAGGGTGATCCTTTTAAAATGTAAATCAGATCATCCCCTTCTTTTTTAAAACAGTTCTCAAATGGTCCAGAAATAAATCCATACCACTATGGTCAACTAATTTTCAACAAGGATGCCAAGACCATTTAATGGAGAAATAACAGTCTTTTCAACAGATGGTGCTTGGACAACTGGATGGCTTCATACAAAAGACCCTTACCTCACACTGTATATAAAAATGAACTCAAAATGCAAAAAGATCTAAATGAAAGAGCTAAAACTATAAAACTCTTAACAGGAAGCATAGATTTAAGTTTTCATGATCTTGTATTAAACAATGGCTTCTTAGATATGACACCAAAAGCACAAATAACAGCAACCAAAAAAACCAAACAAATAAACCAGACTTCACCAAAATCAAGGTTTTTGTGCAAAGGAAGCCATTAAGAAAGTACAATGACAACCCACAGAACAGGAGAAAATATTTGCAAATTAAACGTCTGATAAAGGTCTGGTATCCAGAATATATAAAGAACTAACACTCAATAGCAAAAAGACAATGATCCAGTTAAAAACTAGACAAAGGATTTGAATAGGCATTTCTTCAAAGAAGATATACAAACAAGCCAGACACAAAATGCCATTTTATCATCCCCTTTTTTCTTAGTTTTATTGAGACATACTTGACATATCACATAATATAAATTTAAGACATATAATATAATAACTTCATATATGTATATATTGCATGATGACTATCACTGTGTGTGTGCAGTCAGTCATGTCCAACTCTTTGCAACCCATGCATAGACCCATACATGGGAGCCCACTAGGCTCCTTTGTCCATGGAACTTCTCAGGCAAGAATACTGGAGTGGGTTGCCATTTCCTAATCTAGGGGATCTTCCCAAGCCAGGGATCAAACCCTCAACTCTTGCATCACCTGCATTGGCAAGTGGATTCTTTAACACTCCACAACCTGGGAAGCCTGAATACCAAAGTAAGTTAGTATCCATCATTGCTGTTGTTGTTCCATTGCTCTGTCATGTCCAACTCTTTGCAACCCATGGACTGCAGCATGCCAGGCTTCCCTGCTCTTCAACTGTTCTTTCTTGTTCTCCCGGAGCTTGCTCAAACTCATGTCCATCGAGTTGGTGATGTCATCCAACCATCTCATCCTCTGTTGTTCCCTTCTCCTACTGCCCTCAATCTTTCCCAGCATCAGGGTCTTTTCAAATGAGTTGGCTCTTTGCATCAGGTAGCCAAAGTATTGGAGCTTCAACTTCAGCATCAGTTCTTCCAATGAATATTCAAGGTTGATTTCCTTTAGGATTGACTGGTTGGATCTCCTTGCAGTCTAAGAGACTCTTAAGAGTCTTCTCCAGCACCACAGCTTAAAAGCACCAATTCTTCAGGGCTCAGCTTTCTTTATGATCCAACTCCCAAATCCGTACATGACTACTGGAAAAATCATAGCTTTGACTAGATGGACCTTTGTTGGCACTTAATGTCTCTGCTTTTTTAATATGATGTCTAGTTTGGTCATAGCTTTTCTTCCAAGGAGCAAGTGTCTTAATTTCATGGCAGCAGTCACCATCTGCAGTGAATTTGCTGCTAAGTCACTTCAGTCGTGTCCGACTCTGTGCGACCCCATAGACGGCAGCCCACCAGGCTCCCCTGTCCCTGGGATTCTCCAGGCAAGAACACTGGAGTGGGTTGCCATTTCCTTCTCCAATGCATGAAAGTGAAAAGTGAAAGTGAAGTTGCTCAGTCGTGTCAGACCCTCAGAGAACCCACGGACTGCAGCCTACCAGGCTCCTCTGTCCATAGGATTTTCCAGGCAAGAGTACTGGAGTGGGGTGCCATTACAGTGATTTTAGATCCCAAGAAAATAAAGTCTGTCACTGTTTCCATTGTATCTCCATCTATTGGCCATGAAGTGATGGGACTGGATGCCATCATCTTCATTTTTTTGAACGTTGAGTTTTAAGCCAGCTTTTTCATTCCTCTTTCACCTTCATCAAGAGACTCTTTAGTTCCTCTTTGCTTTCTGCCATAAGGGTGGTGTCATCTGCATATCTGAGGTTATTGATATTTCTCCCAGCAATCTTGATTCCAGCTTGTGCTTCTTCCAGCCCAGCATTTCTCATGATGTACTCTGCATAGAAGTTAAATAAGCAGGGTGACAATATACAGCCTTGACATACTCCTTTTCCTATTTGGAACCAGTCTGTTGTTCTATGTCCAGTTCTAACTGTTGCTTTCTGACCTGCATACAGGTTTCTTAAGAGGCAGGTCAGGTAGTCTGGTATTCCCATCTCTCTCAGAATTGTCCACAGTTTATTGTGATCCACACAGTCAAAGGCTTTGGCATAGTCAATAAAGCAGAAATAGAGGTTTTTCTGGAACTCTCTTGCTTTTTCGATGTTCCGGCGGATGTTGGTAATTTGACCTCTGGTTCCTCAGCCTTTTCTAAAACTGGCTTGAACATCTGGAAGTTCACAGCTCACGTATTGCTGAAGCCTGGCTTGGAGAATTTTGAGCATTACTTTACTAGTGTGTGAGATGAGTGCAATTGTGCAGTAGTTTGAGCATTCTTTGGCATTGCCCTTCTATGGGACTGGAATGAAAATTGACCTTTTCCAGTCCTATGGCCACTGCTGTGTTTTCCAAATTTGCTGGCATATTGAGTGCAGCACCTTCACAGCATCATCTTTTAGGATTTGAAATAGCTCAGCTAGAATTCCATCACCTCCACTAGCTTTGTTCATAGTGATGTTCCCTAAGGCCCACTTAACTTCGCACTCCAAGATGTCTGGCTCTAGGTGAGTGATCACATCATTGTGGTTATCTGGGTCATGAAGATCTTTTTTGTAAGGTTCTTTTGTGTATTCTTGCCACTCTTCTTAACATCCATCATGTCACACAGTTACTATTTTTTTTGTGATGAGAATTTTTAAGGTCTATTCTCTTTGTTGAGAGTTGGACTATAAAGAAAGCTGAGCACCAAAGAATTGATGCTTTTGAACTATGGTGTTGGAGAAGACTTTTGAGAGTCCCTTGGACTACAAGGAGATCCAACCAGTCCATCCTAAAGGAGATCATTCCTGGGTGTTCATTGGAAGGACTGATGTTGAAGCTGAAACTCCAATACTTCTGCCATCTGATGTGAAGAGTTGACTCATTTGAAAAGACCCTGATGCTGGGAAAGATTGAGGGTGAGAGGAGAAGGGGACGACAGAGGATGAGATGGTTGGATGGCATCACCGACTCAATGGACATGGGTTTGGGTGGACTCCGGGAGTTGGCGATGGACATGGAGGCCTGGCGTGCTGCGGTTCATGAGGTTGCAAAGAGTTGGACAGGACTAAGTGACTGAACTGAACTGAATTCTCTTTGTTGTTGTTGAGGCATTAAGTCATGTCTGACTCTTCTGTGACCCCATGCACTGTAGCTCTGTCCATGAGATTTCCTAGGCAAGAATACTGGAGTGGGTTGCCATTTCCTTCTCCAGTGGATCTTCCCGACCCAGGGATTGAACCCACGTCTCCTGCATTGGCGGACAGAGTTGTTTTTTTTTTTGTTTTTTTTTTTTTTGTTTTGTTTTTTTTTACCACTGAGCCACTAGGGAAGCCCTATTCTCTTTAGTGATTTTCAAATATACAAAACATTATTGTTAACTACAGCTACCATGCTGTATATTACATCCCCAGAACTCATTTATCTTATAATTGGAAGTTTATACCTTTTGGTCACCTATTTCCCCTTCCTCACATCCTCATGGTTCCATTTACATGAAAAATCTATTATAGGCAAATCCATAGATACAGTATTCTGGCTTCCCTAATGGCTCGTTTGGTAAAGAGTCTGCCTGCAATGCAGGAGACCTATGTTCAATCCCTTGGTCGGGAAGATTCCCTGGGAAGGAAATAGCGAAAGAGCAACCCACTCCAGTATTCTTGCCTGAAGAATTCCATGGACAGAGGAGCCTGTTGGGCTACAGTCCATGGGGTCACAAAGAGTCAGACAGGACTGAGTGATTAACACTTTCACTTTTCATAGATACAGAAAGTAGATTTGTTGTTGTCAGGGGCTGGAGGGAGGGAGTTACTGCTACAGTAAATGAGTTACTGCTAATGGAAATAAAATTTCTTTTTGAAGGGAGGAAAATGTCCTGTGTATATACCAAAACTATTTACTGGTATAATACAAAATGGTTGACATGGTGGATTTTATCTTATGTGATATATCCTCACTAATGCTGGACTGGAAGAAACACAAGCTGGAATCCAGATTGCCGGGAGAAATATCAATAACCTCAGATATGCAGATGACACCACCCTTATGGCAGAAATTGAAGAGGAACTAAAAAGCCTCTTGATGAAAGTGAAAGTGGAGAGTGAAAAAGTTGGCCTAAAGCTCAACATTCAGAAAACGAAGATCATGGCATCTGGTCCCATCACTTCCTGGCAAATAGATGGGGAAACAGTGGAAACAGTGTCAGACTTTATTTTGGGGGGCTCCAAAATCACTGCAGATGGTGACTGCAGCCATGAAATTAAAAGACACTTAGTCCTTGGAAGAAAAGTTATGAGCAACCTAGATAGTATATTCAAAAGCAGAGACATTACTTTGCCAGCTAAGGTCCGTCTAGTCAAGGCTATGGTTTTTCCTGTGGTCATGTATGGATGTGAGAGTTGGACTGTGAAGAAAGCCGAGCGCCGAAGAATTGATGCTTTTGAACTGTGGTGTTGGAGAAGACTCTTGAGAGTCCCTTGGACTGCAAGGAGATCCAACCAGTCCATTCTGAAGGAGATCAGCCATGGGATTTCTTTGGAAGGAATGATGCTAAAGCTGAAGCTCCAGTACTTTGGCCACCTGATGCGAACAGTTGACTCATTGGAAAAGACTCTGATGCTGGGAGGGATTGGGGAAGGAGGAGACAGGGACGACGGAGGATGAGATGGCTAGATGGCATCACTGACTCAATGGACGTGAGTCTGAGTGAACTCCAGGAGTTGGTGATGGACAGGGAGGCCTGGCGTGCTGCGATTCATGGGGTCACAAAGAGTCAGACATGACTGAGTGACTGAACTGAACTGAATGTCTTGTAAGGGCCAGAACCCACCCCCCCAACTCTCCTCCCCCTAAAAACTGCTCCATTTCCTCCTCACTCATTCTGTGAGGGGCTTCCCAGGTGGCACTAGCGGTAAAGAACCCACCTGACAATGCAGGTAAGATGTAAGAGACCTAGGTTCGATCCCTGGGTCAGGAAGCTCCCCTGGGGAAGGAAATGGCAACCCACTACAGTATTCTTGCCTGGAGAATGCCATAGACAGAGGAGCCTGGTGGGCTATAGTCCATAGGGTCGCAAAGATTCAGACATGACTGAAGCAACTTAGCAGGAGCAACATGTTATGTGAATTGCTTCTCAATAAAAATAAAACCCCAAATGCTCTCTAGTAGCTTCTCAACTGACTCAAAATAAAAGCCGAAGTCCTCACTAATGTCTTGTAAGGGCCAGAAGCCCTCCAACTCCCCTTCCTTCTAAAAACTGCTCCACCTTCCCCTCACTCATTCTGTTCCAGCCATAATTGCCTCCATGATGTGGTTCTAGCACATCAGATTCACTCCCATATCAGGACCTTCGCACATGCTATTCTCTCAGTCTGGAAGCCTGTTCTCCCAGACATCCTATGACTTGCCCCTCACTGCCTGCACGTATTTACTCAAATGCTACCTTATCTTTGAAGCTGTCCTTGACCTCACCCCACCTCCCATGGCATATTCTATTCCTCTTACCCTAGATCAGTCTTCTCCCTAACACTTACCATTATCTGATATGCCATATATTTATTTGTTTAATCATTTTAAAAAAAATCATGTGTCTCCCCAACAAGAATGCAAGCTCCTTGAGGGCAGGGATATTGCTTCATCCACCCATGTGCCCACAGTGCCTAAAACGATGCTTGATGTGTGCTGGGTACTCAATAAAGAGGCCTTGAATGAATGACACATTACAGAATGAACACGAGGAAACTTATGACTGCAATCTGCCACACTAATAGAGCAAAGAAAAAACCATGTAAGTTTTTATACAGATTCTAAAAATACATCTGATTTTTCCAGCATGCATATCTTGGCTTAAACACTGAATAAATAAAAATAGAGCATCCCTTAAAATGATGAGGAATATCTGTTCTTCTAACAGACATCATACCTTACAAACAGCATTCTCACTGCAGTCAAGAGCGAGACAAGAATATTCACTATTATCACCATTTTAAATGTAACACTAGAATATTTAGTGAATAAAGCAAAGAAAGTAACAATAATAATAGCCATAATATATTGGGTGCTCTTTTGGGCACTGTTCTAAGACCTAAGCGCTCTATATGCATTAATTTATTTTAATATTCACAATATCTGAGGTAATATAAGTATATTCCCATTATCAGGAACATGGAAAAGTTATATGATTTGTCCAAGGTCACAAAGTTGGTAAGTGGCTGAGTCAGAATTGGAATCCAGGAAGTTTCTCTGTTCTAACCATTATACACTGCCTCTTCAATGAAAAATTATGAAGATAAAAATAGCGTGACCTTGGAAAACAGAAAGCAAATTTTCTCTTGCTCCAGATAGTATTGTTGTCTATCTAAAAACTCGCGCAAATTAAGAGAGGAAAAACTACCAGAAGTAATAAGAATTCAATATAGGCACTCAAAAGATGTAAATACATGATCAACAGCTTTCCTATATTCTAGCAAGAACCATTTTTAAAAATGTCAAGAAAATTAGATCTCATCCCCAAAGCAATAATAAATATAGAATACTTGAAAATAAACCTAACATAAAATGAAAAATATCTAATGAAGAAAATGACAAAGCTTTACTGAGGACCTAAAACAGTTTGAGTGGAATGGTTATTCATGAATAGATAGACTCAGTATTATAAAGATGTCAAATGTCTCCTAAATTAATTCTGAATATACTGAAATTCAAATAAACACACCAATGACATTTTTAGACTCTTACAAAAATTAATGGGTAAAAATAGAGACAATGTGAAAAAGAAGGCAAGACTACACATAAAATTATATCAAAGGCAGAATATTCACAACACTGGGATGCCACTTCCAGAACAGATAGTTAGATCAAGGGAGCAAAATTTTAAAAATGCATAAACAGTCTAAAGGTGTACTGGTTAATAGGTGGCCATTAGCCACATGTGGTTCCTCTGCATTTGAAATGGCTAGTGACACATGTTCAAATGATAATGTTTGGGGTGTACAGCATTAAATAAAATGTGTTATTAAAATTAATTTTTCTGATTTCTTTTTTCTTTTTAAAATGTGGCTACTAGAAAATTTTATTTTCTTGGTCTCCAAAATCACTGTGGACAGTGACTGAAGCCATGAAATTAAAAGACACATGCTCCCTGGAAGGAAAACTGTGACAAATCAAGACAGCATATTGAAAAGCAGAGACATTATTTTGCCAAAAAAGCCCTGTATAGCCAAAGCTATGGTTTTTCCAGTAATCACGTACGAATGTGAGAATTGGTCCTTAAAGAAGGCTGAGTACCAAAGAAATGATGCTTTTAAATTGCGGTGCTAGAGAAGACTCTTGAGAGTCCCTTGGACTGCAAGGAGATTAAACCAGTCCATCCTAAAGTAAGTCAACCCTGAGTATCCGCTCAAAGGACTAATGCTGAAGCTGAAACTCTAATACTTCAGCCCTTCTGATGTGAAGAGCTGACTCACTGGAAAAGATCCTGATGCTGGGAAAGACTGAAGGCAAAAGGAGAAGGGGGCAGCAGGGGATGAGATGGTTAGATAGTAATAGCATCACCAGCTCAATGGACATGAATTTGAACAAACTCCAGGCGACAGTGGAGGACAAAGGAGCCTGGCGTGCTGTAGTTCATGGGGTCGCGAAGAGTCAGACATGACTTAGTGACTGAACAACAACTAGAAAATTTAACATCACATATGTGGCTTGTATTTATACTATGTAGAACTGGAAATTATATGCAAAAAGCAGTATGTTATTTTCTAAAGATAATATTTAGCATAGGCATTTTAAATGGGTCAGGAAAAGATGGATTCATTAAATGCTGGAGAATTACTGAATGACTTTGGGGGCAGAAAAAAGAAAGGTTTGATCTCAGGCCACATGCTGAAATTCTGGGCCAATTAGAAGAAAAGAAGAAAATGAAGGTGAATTCATGGAAATTTAGGGGGTGGAAAGAGCAAGACAAACTAAACTTAAAAGTGAGGAAAAACAGTCTTCTTAAACTTGACTATATTAAATATTAAAAATTTTAATATTATCAAATAACATAAAAACACAAAATTGAATGTCACTTGAAACATGATGGGATACTTGTAACAACTGTGACAAACAGTTGATATCCTTACTTTATAAAGAACACTTATAAATCAGTAAGAAAGACTCCAACAGGAATATGTGCCAATAACATTAACAGCCAATTTACAAAAGGAGAAACAGAAATGAGAACGATTCCTAGTAAAAAAGAAATTCCGTCTTTAGTAGTAATTAAAGAAATGCAAATTAAAATAGCAATTGCCAAGGATCAAAAAAGAATAATATACAATGTTGGCAATGAGTACTCTCATATACTGCTCTGAAACTAAATTGGTATGATCTTTCTGGAGGACAATTTGGCAACATGTACAAAAGGTTGTAAAATGTGCACACATTATTTCTAGGAATTTATCCTTGAAAAGTAATCAGAGATGTTCACACAAAAATACAAGTATGGATTTACTGCATTGTTGTTTGCAATCAGGAAAAACGGGCAAGTGTCTATCTCCACGTTTAGTAATGGGAGCTTCCTTGAGTAATTATGGTATATCCGTAGGGTAGAATTTTTTTCACCAGCTATCAGGAAAAAAAAAAATTAAAAATCAGCAATAGAGAACACTTCCTGTACCATCCGAGATTCCTCAAAATGCCAAAGATTTTTTAAAAATCTTGAAACATTCTGGAAAATGACTAAGAAGACCACCAATGGATAGACTATTTGCAGAACCATATTGGAAGACAGGAAGGGAACAGATCAAAGGATAAAGAAGACTGGAGAAGAGCAGCCCCAAACACATCAGGCTGTGGCAAGGATGAGGAGATTTCACGGGGTCGCCGGGCCCAGAGCTGCCAGGCCATTACGAGTCCTGGTGGTGGAGAATATCTGCTGGATGGGGAAAGTGTTCCCACCGGGTTGCAAGATTATGGAAGCCGTTGCTATAGTCAGAGCATGTATTTGTTAATGCGAGTTCACTCATGTGTATGGAAAAAAATGTTAAGGACATATGCCTATAGATGTTAACACTGACCTTTCTGTGGGTACTTACGGCCAATTTTTTTTTTTTTTTTACTTTATTTTACTTTACAATACTGTATTGGTTTCGCCATACATTGACATGAATCCGCCACGGGTGTACTTGAGTTCCCAATCCTGAACCCCCCTCCCATCTCCCACCTCATATCATCTCTCTGGATCATCCCCGTGCACCAGCCCCAAGCATCCTGTATCCTGTATCGAACATAGACTGGCGATTCGTTTCTTACATGATAGTATAGGCCACTTTTTACTTTTCCTTTTTTGTTCTGTGTTTTCCAAGTTTTCTGTGTTGAGTACATATCAATATCATGGTTAGAAAACATCATATGAGTATTTTAAAACAAGCAAAAACTAATAACAAACAGAACTTGAAGGTTTTATGTAAGAAAGTGACTACAGTCTTATTATGTTTCTTTTGAGTCCCTGCAGTAACCTCCTGGCTGGTTTCCCAGACTATCTGCTCATCCCAATCAGCTCTCAAGATTGCTAACCGTCTCTCACCCCTGATCTGAAACCTTCCATCGCTCCCTGCTCCTACTGCTACAGGTGAAGTCCAAACATGGAGGCATGTGGGGTCTTCACCATCCTTTCGCTCAGCCCATTCTCCCCTTCTTGCCCTACATACTGAACCGTCCAGCTCTAACTACCTTCTATGTCCCGAAGCTTCCCTACACCTTCCAACTCCACTCCGTCACTCACATACCCTGGCACTACCGAAGCCAGGCAGATGGGCCTTGGAGGTGGGGGAACCACAGCCAGAATTACCAGAAGAGCTCTGGGGACCCACACATGACAAGACGCACCGTCTTGTTAGCCAAGCGCAGCCAAGGCTGTGACAAATTCCCCTGGGACACTTGGTAGGAGCAGGTGTGGTGGGGTGGCACTGAGATTTGGGGTCTGGGAAGATCATAAGATGTACACACAGAATCTCATGGCAAAACCCCAGGGGACTGGGAGGAGCCCTGCTTGAGACATGGATTGCTTGTTCTGGACACCTACCTCCTTGCTCCTGAGGTGGGTGTTGGGTGGGATGGATGGGGGTACTGGTCCAGGCCCATGTCTCTTTTCCAGAAGGAGAGGCAAAAACCTGGGTTCACACCTACACCTGCCCTGCTTGGTGAAGCCTTGGCAAAGTGACTTCATCCCTCCTGAGTGAGTCTGTTCTACCAAATGGAGACGGACCATGCTGGGCAACTAAAAGTCATCACCTGCATATGGTAGGTATCCTGCAAATGGCAGTAGATGATGTCATAACTATTAAATACATTTTCATACCCAGCGGTTCTGGAGCAGCAGCTGCTTCATAGGGATGTAGTCATGCTCTGGGAACCTGGCCCAGGGACTGTGCAGGACCCCCCAGGAAGTATCCCTGTTCAGGGCTGTGAAGTGAATGGCCATGATTCGCCCACCCTCCCCCTCTGGAGACCTCCAGGAACTCCTCTGGGCCCTCACTCACTCGTGTGTTCCAGGGACCACACTGCCTGGGTGGAGATATAGTTATCTAATATCACAGCCCTGGTGAGCAGCAGGTGTGGCACTCACCCTGGCCCCCCTGGCAAGCACCCATCCTCTCTGAGCTGGGTCCAGGGCAGCTTCTTTCTTCTAAGAGCTGGGGTGTGTGAGATAGGAGGGTGCTTGGCTTTGAAGACCTGCTGGGGAGTATCAGGAGGAAGCATCTGCCATCTCCTCCCTGGTCTAGAGAGGAGAAGGGAGGGTGTGGGCTATCCTTCCAAGGGTGGAGCTCCAAGCCCAAACAAGGCATTCCCCTCAGAGGCCTGCCTTTTAGGCTCAGCCACTGCAGCCACCTCTGGACAGGATAATATCCTAAAAGCATGAGCAAGTTCTTCAGATAGAAGTTGGGGCATAGAGTAGAACCATCAGGGTCAGAATCTGATCTGTCAGGAATCCCCTCTGGCCTCCTAATAACAGAAGATCTGCAGGTCTGTGGGTGACCCTGCAACCTAGAGGAAGGCCAAGGACAAAGATCAGAGCTGGGTCTGGCCCTACTTTCTGATAAAGTGGGCCTCAAAGCACAGTGGCCTCAGTTGAAAGCTTCTCATTCTTCTAATACCGGGATTCTCCAACTCCAGGGTGCTGGGCCCCACCCCCAAGTGTCTGATTCAGGGGGCCTGGGGTGGAATCCTCAGATTTGCTGGGAACAAGTTCCCATTGCCAATGCTGCTGGTCAAGGGCCACACTGCAAGAACTGCTTTAGGGGATGGGATGACGTGATCCTGGTACAAGAGGATACTGAAGTGATGACAACTCAGAACAAACATCCCAGAGAGTCAAAAACACAACTCAGACACAAACTATAGTGAGCTCATTCCCAATGCCCAACTCTGACACCACCCAGAAGAACCACAGAGCAGGTTCTAGGTCACTGCTGCTTCCAGTGGCTGGCCCAAAACCTTCCACTGAGATCTCTAGAAGAATCCTCCACCAACAAACAATGCCACATCCAAACAAAACTCAGTTAACAGATGTCAGAATGACCTGAGCTGAGCTCTGTGGGAATGTGGCTTCCCAACTTTGTGGGCGCCTCCCCTCTCCCCGATGGCCCCTGTAACTCACAACAGGGACTGACACTTCCCTACAGCCCCCTCACCACCATCTCACCATCCTAGTTGCAAGCAGACTCTGGACCCCAAGAAAGAAACCACTGCCTTGGGCTCTAAGAATCTGGCCTAGTGGACAGAGATTGATTTACTGAAATCCTTACTGAACACATATGCACCAGGGTTAGGGGACAGAAAGGCTCTTGTCCACAGGGGCCCTCCAGTCCAGGAGCAGAGGGTGACTGACAAGGAAGCAGGGGAGGTATTTCTCTGTGCACAGCTGGTACAGAGAGAAGCCTGAGGGAAGGGGAGCTCAGAGACGCACACCTGACCCAGTCTGGGGAGGAAAGGTGAGCCAGGTATGGGAGAGGACAGTCTGCAGAGAGAAGCCAGCACAGAGGTGAAATTGGACCAAAGTGGGGAGTGCCGGAGGTGAGACAGAGAAGGAGGCCTCAGGGTATGTACGGGTTTCTGCGGCCACCCCAAGGAGCTCATCCCTGCTCGGAGCAGCAGGGAAGGCTGATGATTCTACTAAGGCTGGCTCCTAGACGAGAAACAAGCACAGGGTGCCCCCACCCTCCACTGTGAGCATGTCCTCTGAGCCATATAAGTGGCAACTTTAGAGAAGGCGACCAGAGACCCCTTTGGTTGGGGCAGATGGTGACTTGGCAAGCAAGGAAGGGCTCCAAGGGCCATGGAGGGCTGAAAGGGCAGGTGCTTTGAAGAGGAAGCTCTGCAGATGGTGCCCTTTTGGTCTTGGACAGATCAAGGGCTTCGGTGGGTCCCAGCTCTTAAGGGAGGCTCTGGTATGGAAAGGTCAGCCCTGGAAGCACCGAGATCACTAAGCCAGTGACTGGGCAAGGAGTCTTCGAGCCTGCCTGGAGGGAGCAGAGGAGAGAGGAGTGCTGCTAGTGGCAGGCACTAGATCCCACCGTCTGTCTGGGCTGCTGAACGGCGGCCAGCCATGGGTTAAGGAACCAGATTCTAGATGACAATAAAAATAACTGCCACCTCTTGCATGGTGCTTATTATGAGTCAGGCACGCCTCTTAGCACTTTAACTTTCAGAACACATGTAATCCTCAAGCATCCTAAGAGTTAGTTACCATTATTATCCCCATTTTTTTAAGAGGAAGAAACTAAGGCGCATAGAAACTCAGTAATTCTCATGGTTGCACCCCTGGGAGTGGCAGGATTAGGGGCAATGACCCTGAACCTTCACCGCAAACTCCTTGAGCTAGGAGAGCTCTTAGAGGTCAATCAACCCAACTCCCTTATCTTATAGAGGGGAAACTGAGGCCGAGAGAGACAGAGTGGTCTGTTCAATGGTACTAAGCTGGTTAGTTTAGCATCATGGGATCAGGAATCCAAAGAATAACTTAGTGAAGATGGTTTGGTAGACCAAAGGACCAGGAGCTGGGAGAATAGGCTCAAATAACCCTCTGGCTATCTGCTGGTCCTCAGCCACCCCTGCTCACTACCTTCATCTCCACCTCATCCCTGCCTCTATCCTATGCCTTCCGTGTACACACAGACACCACTCAGCACCCTGGTCTCTCATTTCCTTGCCCCTAATCCTAGTGACCTCTACCTCTACTCAGCTTTAGCTATTCATTCGTCACCAGGGCTTGGCCCCCCCCACTCCCTACATCCCTCCCCCAGCTCTGCCACAGTCTCCCATTCTTCTAGCTCCTTCATCTCTACACTCTCAAGCTTTTCAGAGACTTCCAGAGCTACACTTCTTCAAGCCCACAGGCCACTGCCTGTCCACTGCTCTCCATCCCAGGTCCCACGGACCACCCTCTCAGCAGTACTCTCTTTATCACCACTTTTACCTTTGTCTTCCACCTGGTGATTCTGATGAGAAACCAGAGCTGAGAAATCAAAGAAGGAGGCCTGACACTTACTGACCTTGAAGCCATGTCCACTCCTCCCTGGCCTTCCATGCCCCAGGTTCTGTACCTTCATGGATGTTGGCACATGGCAGGCCACATCCGTATTTTTTGAGTGAATGGATATGCATTCCTAGGGCTTGTCCCAAGTACCAGCAGAGGTGAGAATGTCCATTTAATGAACTCCAACTATGCAGAAGTTTTTCATTTATGTTTTTTCATCTAACCCTCTCATCTCCCAGTGCCTGTGAGGTGGGGATAAATATCTCTACTTTACACAAGGGAAACTGGATCTCGCTGAGGTATAGTGAATTGCCTGGGGCCGCAAAGCTTTTGCTTGGTAGATCTGGGCTTAGAGATCTGGTACCAAGTCTTTCCTTCTTTCCTCTGATATAAGTCTTTGACCCAGAGAGGGTAGAGCTGAAGCAAGTGCCATCTTTCTGGCCACTGGTTCCCCATGGACCCCTGATTGTCCTGGCATCAGCTTTAGATCTGGTAACCGCCTGGGGTCACACAGCCATTGCTTGGCAAAGTGGGGCCCAGAGATCGGCATATCTGATCCAAGGCCTGAGCAGCTCTCGGTTACTGCACACTAGCTTTGAATCTCATGGACAGGGGCTCCAAGGAGCAGCTGGTTCCAAGGTAGGATAACCCTCAGCCCTCTACCCCTTTCAGAAGATTAAGGTTTTAATTAAGGTTTTCCCCCATTTCCCTCTAACTTCGGGATTGCTTTCATTTGACATTCCTTCCAGTGCACCAGTCCGGAACAGAACTGCTTGATGCTGCTGATCGACCAGTTTCATAAAAGGACTCCAGTTTCCTCTGCACTCACGAAAAGCTGTTAGCTCCTGGAGAGTTTCCAGGGCCTGCACTCCAGTGATGCAGCCAGACATCGGGAGAGGGATGCCAAAGCCCTTGGGCACAGAGAGGAGTCAGCTGGGCTGAGAGATTAAAATCGAAAGGGGTTCTTGCCAGCAATACCACCAAGCAACATCCTGTCCTTAGAAAAGAGGCTTCCCACTGAGATGCCCTGAAACCTGGCTGAAGGCTCTAACACAGCTGTGCAGGGACAGAGATGTGGTACCAAACTGACATTTCCTGACGCCAGTGAGGACAGAGTAATGGAGAAAACACTGACCAACAGTCTGTCAGGCTTCCAGCCTCAGCTGGGCTCTTTACCAGCAAGTGCCCTGGGGCAAGAAAGCACCTGCCCTCTGTGAGCCTCAGTTTCCTCATCTGTAAAATGGGAACCATAACCTCTCCCTAAAGGGCAACTGGCTGTTTGGAAATCTATAAAGCTTGGGGCTGATCACGTATCCTCTTTAAACCAAAGATTGGGGTTTTTCAAACCTCTCTACACAAAAAATTAGTTCTCATGTGACTACAGGTAGTTAGGGATAGGAAGAAGGAGCAATGGGCTGTCTGGACCTGGAGTCTAGATTCTGGGATTCAGTCCTGACTTCTCTGTCAACAATCTTGCATAACTTCAGAGATGCTTTGAAGCCCTGAACTTTGTTCATTCCTCTCTCTGAGCGTCAGTCTCCCCTTCTGTACAATGGGGAGGTTGGGGGAGGTGTCTCTAAGAGCCCTTCAGGCTATGTCAGCCAAAGACTCCATTGCAAAAAAGCAGGTCCCTCCAAGTCTCAGCAGAGTCCATGTGGATGGGGCCACAGGACTGGCCCTGCCCACTCTCACCATTAATCTGCTTCACACTCATTCCAGAACATTCGTGGCTGCTGTATAAAGGGCAGGCTTCCAGCAACAGCCTCTTCAGTGTTTGGCAGTGAGTCACTCCCACTGGAGGTCAAGTTCTCTTTGTGCCTCTGCCTAGGGACTGGGAAACAGAGGTGGGAAGCTGAGGACCATTCTTGTCAGGGAAAATCTGGCCTTGTTTGGATGACTACAGACTACTGCTTTTCAAGCACCTCTGAAAATATCCCTCTCAGCGCATAAACTGTATAGTTTGCAAAGCTCTTTGAAATTCATGACTCATCTGATTTTGGCAGGAGGTCTACAAGATGGGCTCGGGAAGGGTTATTGTCCCCATTTTGTAGGGACGGAAGCTGCAGCTCAGAGAAGTGAGGTGACTTGGCCAAGGTCGCACAGCTAACGCATGGAGTGGCCTCTCCTTCCCAGGGAAAAAAGGGGCAGAGCCTCAGAAAGGCAAGTGCAGAGCTGGCGTGGAAACCGGGTCTGGTGGTTCCTGGCCCTGCTCCACTCCACCTTCCCCCCGCCACCCCTCGACTGGCAGAAGGGGCGTGTCCTCCCCGACTACTCTCACAGAGGTCTACTGCACACCCACCGAACACATTTCCCTGAGGATCTGCTCACAGTTGTTTCTCTTTCTTTCTCTTGGGCTCCTAAGCAAACCTGGACTGTACCATCTTGTGGGGAAGCTCCAAGGACCAAGAGCACACACAGGAGAAGACAGGAAAGTAGGGACTATAAAGAGATGAGGGAAGAAAGAAACCATTCTGCACTCAGCTGAGTGGAGAAAGCTTTTTAAAAGATTTGCTAATATCCACTGTTTGTAAAAAATGTGTGGAAATTTTCAAAGTGGTTGGAGGAACTAGAAATTAGAACAGGCTTTCTGGAGATCAGTTTGTCTGAACGTTTTAAATGTCCCAGTAACTCTACTTCTAGAAATCTATCGTGAAGATGCATACCTAGGTGGAATGGTGTTGGCTGTGACATCAAAAAGCTGTAAACATTCAGTAATTTACCATCTATCCACCTGAAGCCAATGAAGATCTCAAAGATCTGTTGTAAAGTGAAAAATGCAAAACATCTACCCAGTATGAGGACATTAGGTTTAAAAGTACTGAAAAAGGTCTGGGCAGAGGAACATTACACAGAAAGCCGGACTTGACTTGGAAGAGAAAGTGGATTTAGAGGAATTGGGTAAAGCAGCCCTTTTCTTTCTTTCTTTTCTTTTCTTTTTTTTTTTTTTTTTTTTACTATATGTAATTTAACTTCTCTTTTCCTTTCAACAACAGCAAGCCTCAGAACACCAAGTATTGATGTATATTTGTAAATCATTAAAACAAACAAAAACTAAAAAAAACCCATCCGATCCACAGTGACTTTGGGAATCTTCATTCCAAGCCAGCTTCTCCCCAAATTCTCCTCACAGGAGAAACATTCTTGGTGGCACCTCGTGATTTTGGATCATCACTAGGGTCTGCAGCAAGAACAACACATCTACGGGGGTGGTGAGGGAATAAGCCACATGATTTAGCCAGAAGGCACAATGGAAGGGGAGGTTCCACTACTGAGCTGTGTGAGTTGGAGGTCTTCACCAGCCCCAAGCACAGTCGAATACCTCAACAGCTCCAAGGCCCTGGGACAGTGCCCACCCTGATGGAGCTGTCGCGCCCCTTGCCTGGAGGTGGGTGAGGGGCGCCTCCCAGCGGCGCGTACCTCTGAGAAGCGCTGCACATCCTGGGTCAGCGTGCCCACCCGTCTCCACTGGTAGTGCTTCAGCAACTTCAGGATGGCTGGATTCACCGCGTTATCTGATGGGACCGTCCGAAAGAAGTAAGGGTATTTCTTCTTATCTGCTAAAACAGGCGTGGTGGCAGCAAAGGACAGCTGAAAAACACAAAAGACACAGCATTTTACTGGGGGTACCTCATAGCTGTGGGCCCAGGATCTTTCCTAAGGGAACAGAGGTCTTTAGTTCTCACTTGAGGTACAAACACAGGGGCAAAATACTTTTAACCTTCTTACTGCAAAAGTAACATGTTACAATTGAAGAGGCTTTTAAAAATACAAAATAAGGAGAAAGAACCTTCGTTAATGTTGTCGTCTGCCTCCTTCAGATCCTCTCTCCATGCATGGGAATGAACTAAAAAAAAGATTCTTGAGATCATTCTATATACACATTTGAACTGTTTGTTTATTCCCTCATTAAACATTGTCTTAAAAGCATTTAACCATCCTGTTAAAACTTCTTGCAAACATTTTATCATGTAAATTTTTAATAGCTCCATAATATTCTAGCATCTGAACATACTGTAATTTACTAAATTGTGTTTAATTTGGGGACATTTAGACTATTTCTAATTTGTCACTATTATCATATTATTCTACAAGCACCTTTGTGCTTAGCATTTTTCCCCTATATTTCAGGCTTTTTCCATAGGGTAGAGTCTGGGATGTGAAATTTTTCCCAAAGAAAGAATGTGAGCTTTTAAAGGCATGGGATGATTTGAGAGAATAGCACTGAAACATGTATATTGCCATATGTAAAATATGTAACCAGCGCAAGTTCAATTCATGAAGCAGGGCACCCAAAGCCAGTGCTCTGGGACAACCCAGAGGGATAGGGTAGGGAGGGAAGAGGGAGGGGGTTTCAGGATGGGGGGCACACATGTGTACCTGTGGCTGATTCAAGTCGATGTATGGCAAAAAACAGCACAATATTATAAAGTAATTATCCTTCAATTAAGATAAAGAAATTAATTTTAAAAAATAAAGACTTCATACTTATTTCCAAAAAGGATTGTATCAATTTGCACACCCACTAGCCAGGTATAACTACAGAGGATCAATCTTACCACATTCTTGTCAACAGACAGAAATAAAATATCTTTCTATCCAATTTATTAATGATTTATTACTGAAAAACTGGAATCATATTGCATTTACCTTTTCTATGTGGCTGATTACTAGTCATAAGTCCTATTTTAGGAATTGCTTTTTCATGTCTCTTATTTATTTTTTGAGTGGTATTCTAATGCTTTCCTTATCAAATTTAATGAAGACTGTTATCCGTACAGCATTCAAACTCAAGCTATTACAGGTGCTGCAAACACCCCAGCTTGTTTGCTTTTACGTTTCACGTGTGTATATCCTAATTTACAGTCAGTAGTCAAATCTGTCCATCTTTCCTTTTATTAGTCCTTCTTTTCCTTTTAAGTGCATGTGAGTTGCTAAATTGGATTTTAATTATCTGTCCTACAGGGCCCAGCATAAATGTCACCTCTTCTATAACATTTCTTCTGATCTCTGCTTTCTCTTCCCCTCAGCCTCATCCACAGAAGGTGGTTATCAAATTTTTTGATCTTTGCAGTGTGAGGGTGGAAAAATGGTATCTTCTTGTAGTTCTGATTTGCATTTACCTTATTAAGAGTGAGGTTGAGGATCTCTCTGATGTTGAAGAACAATTTGCAGTATCTTTCTGGAAAGTATTCACATCCTTTGCTTGTTTTCCAATTGGACTTTGAGTCTTTCCCTTACTGGTTAGCAGAAGTAAGGAGATTAGCCCTTCGTGATATAAGTTGCTAATTCACCCTCAGTCTGTACCTTTTCTTTTGGTGTTTCTCATGATGTCTTTTGCCATATAGAGTTGTTTGTGTGTGTGGCTGAATTTATTAATTTTTTCCTTTCTGTTTTCAGGCTTTATGTCATATTTAGAAAAACCTTTCCCAACCTGAGATTGTACGAGAATTCCTCCATGGTGCCTTCTAGCCTGTCTGTCATCCTCCCCTGTCTGTCCTCCCAGGTCATCGCCTGGTGGGGGAGGAGGAAGATTCGGTACTCGCATGTGATGAGCGCTGACCCAGCTGATGGTCAGGCTTTACATGATTCTGTGGCCCCTGACAAATCATTTTGCTTCTCATGTGTCTAGCAAGTATTTAATAAACTCTTGGACAGTTTTTTTGTTGTTGATGGGTACCGGTAGCTCCAGAATTTTGTGACCACTGCCATGGTTATATCTGTGCATCACCTGTTAACGCTACTTGGTCTAGTCTAATCTTCATCAGGATGCTTCATTTACCAAACTTTGTGCTCAGCATACCTAAATATTGTTTTATTTTTGGCCATGCTGCACAACTTTCAGGATCTTAGCTCCCTGACCAGGGTTGAATTCGTGCTCCCAGTAGTGAAAGTGGGGAGTCCTAACCACTGGACCACCAGGGAATTCCCAATACTCTTTTTAAAAAGTAGTACTTCCTTCCTTCTTTTGTTTCGTTTAAATCTTTGATCCAGAGAGGGCATGGCTGAAGCAAGATCTCTCTTTGCTGCCACCAGCTTTCTCCCCCAGCGTTTGCTATTCCAGCAGCTCTAGATTCAATATGCTCAGAGTCCAGCTTCAGCATCTTGGGAAGAAATGTCCTGGCACCCTCAGCCCCCAGTTGAAGTTGCTTTGCTGCTCTTCCTGTGACCTGAGGAAGCACTTCTTCCCCCCAAGACTTCAGCAGAGCAGGGCAGTAGCAATCTTGTCCCTTTGGTGACCTGGCTCAGGCAGTAGATTGCCACTACCTAGGGTCCCCAGATCTCCTCAGTTCACTTGGCAGCCTCAACAGGTCCCATTTGTTGGAGCTGAACACACAACAACCCATCAGCTGTCACCGGAGCTAGAGACCACCTATAGAAACCAATTTCTAAGATCCCCACAGAGACAGGACATCATCCCAAGCTTGGTTGAGGTCAAGGACAGATCGACTGTTAAAAATAAATTGGGGGGCGGGTAGAGTAAGCCCCAGTAGGGAGTACCCAGAGAGAGGAAATCCCAGTTGGACACAGTAAGGACACTCACATCCAGAGTTGTCCAGCAAGGGAAGGCCTGCTGACAGAAGTAGTGAGATCCCTGTGTCTGGAGGCATGCAAATGGAGGCTAGCCCATGGCCCAGAAAGAACACAGAGGGGCTTCAAACTGTCTGAGAACTCCTGAAAACCTGTATGAAAACACCTGTGGGGCATGCATATGCATACAGACACACACATTTTTCTGAAAAGAGGATCCATGGCTGCCATCAGATTTATAACAAGTATCTTACAACCAAAGTGAGCACATCTGCCTGAAGGTGATACTTAGGTCCCATAGTGATGTAAGAAATAGAAGCTCTCTACAGTCTGCTCAGACCCAGTATCTGTGATTCTTCTCTCAAGATTAAAACAACACTTCCAGTTACCATAGGTCAGTGTAGGAAGGAGCTATTAAAAAATCAGAGAGACACTATTTCAGGACCTGGGATGGTATATGTGCAATTGCATCCCCAAAAATGCTTATCTAATACAATTTGGAAAATATTGGTTTTCTGATGTGATTTCTGAATCACACTCTGGTTGATACTTTGCTATTATTGTCCCATTAGTTCCAGGTCCACAATTAATTGTTGCTTGAACAACCTCATATGTTTGCCCTGTAGGTAATTACAGTGGTTACTGTTCAGTGAATAAATGGCCCATTGTGTTTACAATGGGCTTGGAGTACAATATATGCCCCGGGTCTAAATCATGTTGGGTGCAAAATATTAACTGGCACTGACATTTTCTGCACCATTTGAGATAATGCACACTTTGATTAGATTGCTTTGCATCACTGTTCTTCTAGCTTTAGCCTCCTAAAACTTTCTTCTACCGGCAAAGGCTGCAGGCGCTGGGTAGCACTGCTGAACTTCAGAACTGAAGGAACCTGAGAAATCATCTAGTTCTGGGGTTCTCTCTCTACTCTGGCTACACACTGGAGTCACATGAGGAGATTTTTTAAAATATTGATGACTTGGTCCCTCTCCAAACCAAGTGAATCAGAATCTCTGGGCATAGAGCCCAGGTATCAGTATTATTTAAAAACTTCCCAAGGTGATTATGGAGCCCAATGAAGGTTGAGAATCACTGGTACAGCTCAACAGCCCTAGTTTTGAATAAGCAGACTGAGGTCCTGAAATGGAAAGACATCGAGATATCCATCAAAATTAGTAAGAGGTAGAAACAGAATTCGAATGCAGAGCTAAAGGACTCTAACACCTGTGTTCTTTCTTCCTCTGCTGCCTGTGTGCCAGGCTTTCCTCCTCTAGCACAGACACCCAGTTCCTGCAACACGTGGCCTGTCAGCATCAGGACCCCATTCAAAGATCCAATCTCCTGCCTCATTTCACATAGCCAAGTCAATTTCTAAACAGACTATGACTGAAGTTTCAAGTTAATCTCTACCAAGGATTATTTCAGAGAGTACTTATAAATTCATTTTACAGTTTCATTATCATTTCTAGTTTTATTGCATTGTTTTGAGAATTTGGTGTATACAGTGTCTGCTTTTGGAATTTATTGAGATATTTTTTGGGTGGCTTATTATATAATCAATTTTTGTGACAGTTCCATGGTAGCCAGAAAAATAGATGCAGTCTCTAGTTGTAAGCTATAAAATTCTTTATCAGATTTTTGATGCATAAGAGATATAGCCCAACTAACCATTTATATTACTAACACATGCTTTGTATTTTTGTCTACTTGACCTATCAAAGACTGAGAGGTATGTTGAGCTTTTTTCTATTGTCTCTGACAATTTCTCCACGTTACTCAAATATTCTGCTTTTTACATTTTGATTTTATGTTGTTTTGAAAATAACTGCTTGTTACAGTTACATCGTTATTTTTCAGCAATGTATATATATCCTTCCCTAGTGCAAACAGCAGGTACTTACCAGATAATCACTGAATGATTTGAGGATTAAAATATTTATCAAGATAAAATAACCCTGTTTGTCATTTATTGCTGTTTGTTTCATATAATATCTTGCTCAATATTAATGCTGAATTAATATCTTGATATTAATATTGAAACCCTTTATTTTTTGCTTGCATTTACCTGTCATAGCTCTGATTCTCCTTTTATTTGTATTCCATTAAGATTGCTTTTAAGTATATTTCTTGAAATGAGGACATGAATGGATTTTAAAATACATGCTTATTGCTGCAATAAATACTTGACATTGCATTCATCATCTTGCTGGCAGTCTTTTTTTAAAAAAGAAATGTTTCCTTTTTGTTTCCTTTTGTTCCCTTTGGTTTTCAGACTCCTCCATTCTTCTCCATTCTGGATATATTAATCTTGCTTTTTGTCTTAACCTGTTAGACTGTCTTTTCATATTCTGAAGAAGGGTGAGGGGTTGAAAATTTGCTGAGGATGACCCTCTGTTGTTTTGACGCATGGTAGAATATATCTGGATATAAAATTCTTGGGCTACCATTTTTCTGCTTTGAACCTACAAAGTGGTACAGAGGAGAAATCTGAGGATAGTTTGATTGTTATTCATTTACAGGTAACTGACTTTCTCTGTTTGGATGCCTGAAGGGTTTTTTTCTTTATTCTTAGAATTTAAAAAAATTGCTTAAATAGTTGTGGATGTGGCAGTCTTGATTTTATCTGGAACACAGGGAGGCTTTCAATCTATAGGCTCAAGTCTTTTAACTAAAAAAACATACATATATGCATATGAACATTTACACATATATATAATAAGTATAAATACATTATATAAATGTAGCATTTATATATATATATAACATATAATGCTATATATTCATTATATTTATATTACATTAATATTCATATATATCCTTGCCTCTCCACTAGAATACTTGATTAGCTATGTGTTGTCTTTCATTCCCCAAATCTGTATCTGTATTTTTTCTGTGATTTCACATCTTGGTCCTTCTCCTCTGCATTCTGAAAGACCATCTTCTTTTATCTCTTATTAGAGGGTACCTGAAAATTCAGTTTCACTAATTTCTGGTAAAAGGGCCATATCATCCACAGTCCCGGTGACAGAGCACCAGGGTTCTCATTTCTTCACATACTAACCACCATTTGGCATTACCTGACTTCCTACCTTTTTGCTTATCTTTCAGGGATAAGGTAGCTCTTTATTAATAATTGATTCTGCAGCACCCCGAACATAATGTGGTTGAGTAGCTGTATGGATACACCATTCAAGTTCTTTATTCAGTGGGTTTGCCTTTCAAGTCACTTTCAGTGTTAGTCCTTGCCATATTTTTTATTGTTATTGACTTCTTCCATTTTCTAGTAATTTTTTAATGATCAGAACCCTTTTTGCTCCATCCTATCTCATGTTTCATGGAGACCATGTCTTTCCTGCATATGACTGAAGCTGCTGAAAGTCTTTCTAAAGTTTTTTTCTTTATCCTACAATAGCTTATCTTCAGAGCTGGACTCTTCCTCTACTTCTGGGTATTGTGAGTCTTTGGTTATTTTTACAGTATTTTTTCAAAGGCTGAATGTTAGGTATTTTCAATGTACTCATCCTCAAAAGCATGGCAGGTATTCTGAGAGGTGGCCTATTAACAGATAATACATGGATTGCCCATGGCCCTATTTTCTGTCTGTTTACATTATAACTGAGTATTTTTTTCTCAGAAAACTGAGGAACGAGTGTTTGAGCACAGATTTTGGTGTCTAGTACACTCCCCCCTTACATAGTTCTATATTAACAAGTACCTTATTTTCTGATTCTCTGGATCAACACAGTACACCAAATTTCTGTCCTGCATGGCTGCCAGGAATTCTCTTTTCTGCCTGTAAAACTTTACTTTGGAGATTTCTGTTTAAACTTCTTGTGCTCTCCTGTCTACCCTCTATCTAGCTTTGTCTAGGAATTTATAGCTCTGTTTGAATTTAGAAAGATAAATGAAAATGAAGAGAAAAAAAGCATCTTGATTGCCTCAAAGATCAGCAACTGTGACTAGAGGCATAGTTGTCCAAATTTCTGATTGGATGGTAATGAATTTGCCTGCAATGCAGGAGACCCAGGTTCAATCCCTGGGTCAGGAAGATCCCCTGAAGAAGGAAATGGCAACCCACTACAGTATTCTTGCTTGGGAAATCCTATGGACAGAGGAGCCTGGTGGGCTACGGTTCATAGGGTGGCAAAAAGTCGGACATGACTAAGTGTTACCCAAGGAAGGAAGGATCTGGGTCCCTAATAGATTCTGGGGGTTGGTGGGGGAGAGAAAAGTCTGTTATTTTACAGGGCAGATGTAATTTTATGCAGCAAGTTTCTGAGTGCCAAGAGATAATATTCGGTAGAATTTTCTCAAGCATATCCCATCTACTTTATAATCAGCAAAGCTTCCAAACATCTAGACTGTCAGTAAGTCTTAGAGTCCCTTAGTTCTTTGAGGTAGGATTTACTATCCATTTTACAGCTAAATAAACCATGGCCCAGAAAAGCGACACAATCCATGCAAGTTCAATGCAGGAAAATGTGATTTTGACTTCATATCTGGTTGCCTTTCTTTTTATTTTTTAATAAATTTTTAATTAATTAATTTATTTATAACTGCACTGGCTCTTCATTGCTGCACATGGGCCTTTTATAGTTGTAGTTGTTATGACTCTGCAACCCCATGGACTCCAGCACACCAGGCTTCCCTGTCCTTCACTGTCTCCAGGAGTTCGCTCAAACTCATGTCCATTGAGTCAGTGACACCATCCAATCATCTTGTTCTCTGTCACCCCGTTCTCCTCTTGGCCTCAATCTTTCCCAGCATCAGGGTCTTTTCTAATGAGTCAGCTCTTCACATCAGGTGGCTCAAGTATTGAAGCTTCAGCATCAGTCCTTCCAATGAATATTCAGGGTTTATTTCCTTTAGGATTGACTGGTTTGATCTCCTTGTTCAAGGAGATCAAGAGTCTTCTCCAGCACCACAAATCGAAAGCATCAATTCTTTGGCGCCCAGCCTTCCTTATGGTCCCACTCTCACATCTGGTTGTGGAGAGTGGGGTCTCCTCCTCGTTGCAGTGCGCGGGCTTCTCGTTCCAGGGACTTCTCTTGTTGCACAGCGCAGGCTCGAGGCGCTTGGAATCCAGCAGCTGGAGCACACAGCTTCTAGAGCACAGGCTCAGTACTTGTGGTACATGGGCTTAGCTGCTCCACAGCATGTGGGGTCTTTTCAGACCGGGGATCAAACCTGTGTCCTCTGCGCTGGCATGAAGATTCTTAACCACTTAACCAGAGAAGTCCTGGTTCTCTTTCTCCAACCACCTCTGACGCATCAGTCCAAGATGAGGTGGGGCAATGACCCAAGGCTTGCTCTCTCTTCTGAGACCCACTAGCACGGGGAAGAAACTGCTTATTTCAAGGCTTTCAGGGTGTCTCAAACATAGCTGGTGTCTATGGTGGGCATGGTTGGTCCTGGGAAATTCTGGGGGACACACCCTTAACCAGAAAAGTAGAAGAGGAGGCAGCCATCAGCATCTCTCTCTGAGTTCTGGCTTGCCGTGGAATATTCTGTACAAGTTTAGGGTTAGTGTATGGAACTGTGAGTCTCTTTCACATTAAGGGCCCAGAGGTAGAGAGAACAGGAGAGTGAAGCCAACTATACAGACACTTCCGGGAGCTGGAAAACCAGGCTTACCCTTGTCTCTACGGCTTTGAGAGCAAAGCAGAGCAAAGCAGACACCCCCTCTGTGGGTATCTGTTTTTCTCATCTCCAAAAATGATGGGTTGAACCAAAGACTTGAAAGTTTCCTTCATCTGTATACCACACAACTCTATACTTCTCTCTCCAACAACTGAGGAGAATGATTAAAGAGTTGATTAGTTTTGTGTGGGTGTATGTTTCATTTGATCTGATTTATTCTGATAATTGCCATTGTGTTTCACTTCTCTTTTGCAGATTCAAGCCTAAATGAAAAATGTAAATACACCTCCCAATTTCAGGGTCTTTATTAAACTCTCAGCCACTGATGAATTCTTCTCTAAATGTAATTCCTTCTTTACCTGGTTTGGGGCCTCTGGCTTTAACTTGTCTGCAGAAATAAACCATTTTTCAAGTGGAAAGTCTAACCAAGAACAGCCTGGGTTGCTAAATCCTAGGTGAGAAGTACGGGCCAGATGCCAGAGGGGAGAAGATGATTGAGGCTTGCTCTTTTCTCCACTTGGTTTAATCTTCTTCCATGGGTTTGCTGACTGTTTCTGTAATTAAATGAGGGAGGTATTTGTCATCTAGGGTTCCTTTCAGCCAAGATGAATGGAATGCAACTTTCTCAGGAAGCTTCTGACAAAACCCTGTTTGTGGCCAGTGCCAGGACATATACAAAGGCACCAGGCTGTGTGCGTTGGGAACTGGGGTCCACTTCAGATCTGCGCCAGGTCACCGCTGCGCCCAAGCCCTGGCGAAAAACTGTTTGGACACAAAGTGCCTCAACACAGATGCCTGTGAGACTAATGTGATGTGGGGTGGCCACAAAGCATTTCCCAAGTTGAGGAGGGAAAATGAAAGCCTGGCATTTGGGCGAATTTCTGCAGCCCCACTCCAATAAGATTTGCTGAGCAGCATATGCAGACTGCCTCTGGGGCTTGAAACTTCTTCTGGAACCCCCTGGGGACAATCACCCTCCTTCCTATTGATGACATTTAGTGCTAATCACTCAGAGATGCACAGCAGTTGAGTTGTTATCACCCATGTCCATCGTCATGTCCTTAAAATCTGGGGACTCGCAACAATTCCTGCTGGAGGCAGGGAGGGCATAATAGTGTTTGCTCCTCGTGGAGAGTGCCGTGCCCAAGGCCCCATGAGCAGCAAGGGGCAAAGCTGGCATTTGAACTCAGATATTTTGCCTTCTTCAAGGTATTGCCTAGTGAGCACCTGCCTTGGGGCCAGCATTGTGTGAGGGGGCTTGACATGAAGGGTTCACTTTGTCACTGAATGTGCAAAGCCACCTTATGGGACAGACATTATTTTGATCTGCATTTTTCGATGAAGCAACTGAGGCTCAAAGAGGTTAAGCCACTTGCACGTGATCACACATCAAGTGACTGGCAAAGCAGGGAGACTGATATCACCAGCTTCCATTCCACAGACTGTTATGCTTCTTCTGTGTGATGAACAACTTCCAAAATTCATTTCCTGCTTTAGTCTAACTTTGACCTTCACAAAACCCCACGATACAGAGTCGACTTTATTGCCCTAATTTTATAGATGAGGAAACTGAAGCTCAGAGGGATAAGTGACTTGCTCAGGGTCACATGTGAGCAAGTAAGCAAGTAGCAAGGTTAGGGCTCAAACTTGGGACTTTTCTTCTTGAAATCTGGCTCCTCTCTCCATCAAAAAGGCTGCTTCTTAGGAAGGCACCTAGGTACAATATGAGAAAGCAAGTGGGACCATTTAAGAGAAAGCAAAAGAAAAAAAAGATTTGCTTAAAAGAAAAAAAACCCACAACAATACTAAATCCATGGCTTATTATGCTTCACTTGCCTGAGATGTTGCAATTCAATTATATGAGACAAAACTCATATGTATATTTGACATTTTATTGAAGACCAAATTCTTCACATTTTTCTTTTTAAACTTTTATTAGGATTATAAACTACATGTATAAGTATATAAAATATATATGTTCAGTTCAAGGAGTAATAATAAAATCAATATCAACTTGTCGATCACCCAGTTTAAGAGAAAAGCTTTTATTTATGTGCAAATTGTAAAGTAACTTAATTTTTTGCTCTTTAAGATAAATTTTTTTTTTCCATGTGGCATTCTGTGACTTTTATTTCCTTCTTTACTCCCCTCTACAGTATTTCTATCATTGTTTTACATAAAGAAATTTGCAAAACAAATATTACTTCCTCCAATCCTTTTTTTTCCTCCTTTAGAGTAAAAAGCTGGAGTTAAGTAGAGAAAGAGCACAACCAAGCCAGTGCTGAGAAAGCAGTATGGTCCATGGGGTAAGAATTCTGAGTTCCAGCTTGGACAGGCTGGGACTGAATGCCGGCCACACCACTCACTACATGACTATAGGAACATTACTTCACCTTTGGGGATCTGTCCCCTCTGAACCAGGGTGACAAGCCCCCTCCCCAACCTCAGGGCTATTCTGAGGGTCTGAATGCACAGGCATCCAATCAATGATTGTTAATGTTAGATCACAGTTTCCAGACTGAGAAGTTATGAGAACTGGATGGTATTTCTTACAATTAAGAAAAGCCTTTTAACTGACAAAATACTTTCCTTCAATAATACCTCAACCCCATGAGGGCAGAATGGAGGAGAGTTCACCCATTTTAACATGAGAAACCTCAGAGAATGGAAGGGTGCTCACGGTAACGTGGCTACTACCAGGCTGAGACATAATTCTAACTCATAATTAGGGTCTAATTCTAAATCCTAACCTAGCAACTTAAAAATGTCTGGTTAATTAGAGGACTTCCTTGGTGGTCCAGTGGTTAAGACTCCATGCTTCCAATGAATGGGGCATAGTCTCCATTCTTGGACAGGGAACTAAGTTCCCACGTGCCAGGCAGCGTGGTCAATTAATAAATAAAATCACTTTTAAAATGTCTTGTTAATTTTTAAAAACTAATGATTGCTTTGCTTGTCTGTGCACAATTAGAACACGTGTCTTTAATTTTTCTTAAACTTCTGGTTAGATGCTTCATTCACTTCTCCCTTACAGCTGTGTAGGTGACAAACGCAGGAAATTAACAAATTACAATAGAAGACTCTGGTTTCCTCAGTTCCTTTGCACTTTGCCTTCAGCTGATGTCTTTAAGGGTAAGAAGCACTTGTGTGTGATCCCAGCTGTGAAGCCAACTGCCTTTTAATTACCACACTGCAAAAATCATGTCTCCTCATGTCAATTTAGCACCTCTAATTAGCCGATAAGTTGACATCACATCTATGGAGGGGGAAAGGTGTGCTGGGGCCCAGCTCGATGCTTGCAGTGGGAGAAGATACAGCATTCCCATCTGCTGAATCCTCCCATCTCTTTAGAACCAGCTCCTACTCATCTGTCCAGGACTGCTCACAGCCACCTCCTCCATGAAGGCTTCCCTGCTATCCCTCAGCTCTTCCAGCACTGTTTCCTTCCCTTCTTTTGGAGTGCTGAGAAGTGATTGATAGCTAGGCCCATTTCACTGACTGGTCTGTGTGCATTTTGTGGGCTGTCTCCAATCCTCTCTGTAGCTATGAGAGAAAAGAAAAAAGAAGTGGACAGAGGAGGCAATAGGATCACAAGAGGCCTCCATGCTTGCCTTCCAGACAAGAACTCACCATGGTTTTCACATAGAATGGGGCTGAGGAAGAAAGCAAGCACTGGTTTCTGTGGCTGAGAAAAACATGGTTTTAGCTGGGCCTGTGACCTTGGAGTATCTAAAGGGAGTCCAGGCAAAGCTCTGGGCTGTAGGACTCTACTCAGGAATCACTTGACCAGGACAGGCCAAGACTCCTGAGGGGACCCTGCAACACCTGCCCCACAGACACAAAGACAGAGAGCCCACAAAAAGGTCAGGAGGGTGGAGGTCACTGGGCATCTCAAAGCCCAGACAACTGAGCTTTAAAAGAAGGGGTCACTGTAGGTTCTGTTTACAATTGTGAGCCAACACCTCCCAGAACCAAGGAAGGAGAAGCAGAATGCTGGACTCCAGACCTCTCAGATTTGCTTCATGATCAGTCCTGGGGAAACTGAGTAAGTTAAATCAAGATAAAAGATTCTAAGGTGCTTTCCAAGAATGTGAAGTCTTCTTCACGGGGACAGAGAAGGTCATCCTGGACCAGTGAGCCTGGGGCTAGGACACAAGGAAAGGAGCGTGACTATGGAACTGTCAAGACCCAGCTCTTCCAGTAAAAGCTGCATGCCGACCAGCAATCCATTAAACCTCAGTCTCCCTACCTATGAAATGGAAAGAATAAGTCCTGTCAACTCTCCAGGGCTCTTTTTTTTTGAAATGAGAACTTAACTGTGAAAATGTTCTACAGGAAGTAGGTCCTTGTGCTAATGGAACATGAGGGTTACAATACCCACCTAGTCAGCTCATCCATCACCTTTTCCTACCACTCTAGCCTCCTTTCTCACCCTCACTCTCCAGCCTTTTACTTTCCAAGGCATACCAGGCTCTCTCTCATTCCCCCACAAAGAAGCCTTCCTAAACACCTCCCTATACCTCCAGTCCGAGCCAAGTGCACCTCCCCAGGCCCATCAGATCTATCACACTGAACCGTAACTGCACCCTTACTTCTCTCCATAAGACAGTAAGATAACAAGCACTTATGTAACAACTTGTAATAACAAGTTGTTACATAAGAAGCACACAAATATTTATATTAGTTAAAAAAATAAGAAAGCTCAGATCAAATTATGACTGTTTCAGGGAGGCTAATATGAACCAATAAAGAAGAAATATTTAGTAATGAGGTATTCAAGAATGAATCACAATCTTGCTAAGTACTGAGTTCCCCATCACTGGAGGTATTCAAGGAAATCTTGAGAATCATCCACCAGGGTCAAGGATGGGATTCTCAAACCAGCAAGGAGTTTGCATGTGATGGTGTTATGTTTTATGTGAATTGGTGGCACACCCAATGGTTTTAGGTGAGCCCCAATCTAATATTTTATATCTTAAGAGGTGTGTTTTTCTTTTTATTTACTTTTATACTTGTTCTTAGTAAATGATCCTGATTTTCCATCCATGGTATTTAAATAAAAGATTGAGTTGATTTAAAGGAAAATACTAAATAAATTAATAATACAAGTGGTATGGAGATTTGGCAAAATCAAGAAAGTGGCAGCTAAATGATGTCTGGGAAACATGGTGTTGCAGGTGTGTTAAGCAGTCTTACAAGAATATATGGCCCTTGGAAATAAAAACCTACTCAAATCTTCATCACTTTCCACGACATTAAACCATAATATGAATTTAAACAATATAGAATGAGCTAGATTCTTAACTCGAGACTGGAAAATGGGCACTATCAGAAGTATGAAAAAGAGGGTGGATCTCTCAGATGCAATTAATTATGTAGAAAAAAAGAGAAATATCTGTAGAAGTAGAAGTGGCCTAAGAGTGTTGCCATATTTAGAAATGTTGGGGACACACATGTACTAAAAACTTATTCTTTATTTTACTTGAAATTCAAATTTAACTGAGTGTCCTGTAATCTATCTGGTAATCCTAAGTAACCATCTAAGCCAGAGATGATAAGTAGGCTTGAGCCCACGTGACATCATTAACAGGCTGACAGTGGCTGGCGAGAGATGGGTTAAACCAGTGAAGAGCGTGTGGCAATCAATTCGTTATGTCTGCAATTAGCACAGGATGGGGGAAATAATGGCACCAATTCATTAATTTATCTGCCATCCTGGACTTTTCCAACTCCTCATTTTACACAGTGAGGACCAGGGAAGACAAGGGACTTGCCCAGGCTCACAGCACAAGTCCACAGCTGGGCTGAGCTAAACTCATTTGCTGCTCCATGCTGCCTATTTGGAATCAAAACAGAATGCTACCAACGCCATGATTATGTAATTTCCGACTACACTCAGTAACCATGCCCACCCACATCATCAGCCAGAATGCACACAGCCAGCCAATCCCTCCACCTGATCCAACTTACCATCATGACTACATTTGAATGCCCCAGAATAACATAAAAGACGCAAAACAAAATCCATTTAATCTAAGAGAGTTCTGTTTAAGGAGAGGTGGTTGAGATAGAAAGCACTCAGGGGTCTGAACAACCATGCTTTTCATGTGCTATCTTGGGGGCGCTCAGTAGTACAGTTTCACATTTGACAATTTGCCTTATTACAAAGCAGATATTTCACCTACTGTTCATTGAATTGGATGGAATCAAACTAAATTTGTGTCTTTATCTTTCTGTTCTCTTATATTTCTGGGCCTGAGGTTCCTTACTGCTAAAATAAGGAGACTGCACCAGGTGGATTTTTAGTTCAGCTCTCAAATTTCATGATTTTGTAACTCTATGCTTAATTTACAAACCAAGGCAAAATTCTCTCTTCAGGCGAGAAAATAAAAATCACTGGACTAGAGATGTCGCCAGAAGGGTTTTAAGCCAGCCTCTTTCACAAAGAGAATTATTTAGTCTAATTGCTTTAAGTCTCCATTTAGATACCAGCCTTTTACTTTCTGCTCTTCTTAATCAAGTTCGTTCATTAGTATTCTCATTCATTCAATAAAGCTGTATTTTCTAGAAAAATTAGAGATGCACTTTCACTTTGACCTAGAAATTCCACTTCTAGGAATTCATCCCCAGCTTACACTCACACAAATAAAACATGTGACCAAGGTTATTCCAACAGGTTGGCAACAACCTAAATGTCCATCAATAGGGGACCTGCTATACAAATTACAGTGCATGGGTGCTAAGTCGCTTCAGTCGTGTCCAACTTTTTGCAGCCCTATGGACTGTAGCCCATCAGGCTCCTCTGTCCATTGGATTCTCCAGGCAAGAATACTGGGGTGGGTTTCTATGCCCTCCTCCAGGGGATTTTCCTGACCCAGGGGTTGAATCCAAGTCTCCTGCGGCTCCCGCACTGTAGGCTGATTCTTTACCGCTGAGCCACTGGAGAAGCCCACAAATTATAGTATATTCACACAAAGAAGTGCTATGCAGCTGTAAAAAGAATAAGCAATGTCTTTAGGTAGTGATAAAACAGTAAGCTCCAGGAAAATTAAGTGAGAAAGCAACTTGCCAAATAGCATATATATAGTGTGTTCACTTTTATATAAGGAGAAAGAAAAATAAACCCACACGTGCATGCATTTGTGCTTATTTGCAACAAGAAACACTAGAAGAATAAGTTTGAAACTAACAAAAATTGTTATCTACAGAGGTGGCATGGAATAAGAGGGATGCTAGATTGGAGCCAAGAATTCTCTGCTTGTCAAATAGTCTTGACTATAGAGTCATATAAAAGCTGTAAACACTTTACACTCTTTCCCAGAGGTCATACAATCAATTTAAAACATAACACCAAAAATAAGGCACTTAAACACACATCTATCTGTTTTGAAGCAATTCAATAAATTGTAATCAAATTCAACTGAAATTAACGACACTGAACTCATCCAACTAGATATGTACAGAGACTGTGTGTTAGCTGGAATTCTCCAAGAAACTATTGCAGGATAAGCTGAAATGGTACAATTATTCAGATGAAGGAGAGAAATAAATATTTAAAATGCCTTAAACCACATTTTGCAATCACAGCCTATTTAGAGAGGATCTGAGAAACAGTAACTCTAGATAGGTTAGTTTGGAATGCACCTAACAGGAAACATCAATCACAGGAAAGTTAAATTAATTTAATTAAATGTAAATTAATTTTAAAATTTAATTTAAAAATTTGTTTATAGTTTTAAAATAAAATTAATTATCAATAGGAAAAACATCAAACCCTGAAAACTGAAAATAAAGGCACTTTAGAGTATATAAAAAATTTTTTTAAAGTATATAAAGCTGCTAATGTAATCACATGGAGAAAATTCTGTAAAGGGACTTTTGGACACATCTTTATTGACTAAATAAGGAGGGCTATAGTCTCTCCCCACCCCAAACCCCACACAGATTCATAGCTTTTTATTGTGAGAATATTCAAACCTACAAAAAAGTTGAAGAAACAGTACAATGAATATCATATGTCCTTCACCACTCACCATTTCCCATGTCTGCTTTTTCTCTATAAATACATCATATATATGAACATATATGCACACAGACATACGTATACATACAGATACATTTCTGTTTTCAGTACATTTGAAGTTAACTTAGAGACATTTTGACAGTTCACTCCTAAATAGTTCAGAATGCATCTCCTCATAATGACATTCTCCTGTATCATTACAGTATTATTATCACACTAATGAAAATGAACAGTAATTCAGTATTATCTAATGTATAGTCCACGTTCAGATTTCTTCAGTTTCCCAAATATGCCCTTTACATTTTAAACATTCAGGATCTCATCGACACATGAGCCTTGCCTTTGATTATTATGTATTTTTTTCAGTCTCTTTTCATCTAAACCAGTGCTCTGCCCTTCTGCTACTGTTCTTGTTTTCTGCAACATTAACTTTTTGGAAGAATCCAGGCCAGGTGAATTGTAGGATGTCCTATATTTGCATGATTATCTTCTGATGGTCAGATTAAAATTAAACATTTTTTTTTGTTTAAAACATTAAAAATTATAGTTGGAACCTGAGTTCACTGAAAAAACCTAGAAGCAGTGAACCCCAGTGGCAATGAGCATGCCTAGCATGCAGGTCTTAGTTTCAAAACATGATTCCCCATCAGAAAGAATCAGGGCTGTTGGGAGAAATAGCTAACTCCAAGTCTGCTGCTGCTGCTGCTAAGTCACTTCAGTCATGTCCGACTCTGTGAGACCCCACAGATGGCAGCCCACCAGGCTCCCCTGTCCCTGGGATTCTCCAGGCAAGAACACTGGAGTGGGTTGCTATTTCCATCTCCAATGCATGAAAGTGAAAAGTGAAAGTGAAGTCACTCAGCCATGTCCGACCCTCAGTGACCCCATGGACTGCAGCTTTCCAGGCTCCTCTGTCCATGGGATTTTCTAGGCAGGAGTACTGGACTGGGGTGCCATTGTCTTCTCCAGCTAAGGCAGGTAAAATAGTAAGCACCCAGACTGACAGCAGAGAAAGGAGGAAGGGAGAGAAGCGGGCAGGAGGAAGGAGAAAAATGGTCAAAAGGGAACACTCTTCTGTAGATAAGAATATCAGCTTAAATGTGGAAGGAAAAATAGAACTAGAAAATGACCATTTTGCAACCCCAATATAATTAACAATGATTCAGGCAAGGACCATCAACAGATGCTAAAACCAAAGATCATGCGGGACAGGATATTCACATGGTCTCAAAGTTTCACCCCACAGATTACATCAAAATTACTAAGGGGAAGAGGTATTGTTACAATAAATGTAGCAGATACCACTTTAACCTAGTGATCAAACTTAGCATCACTGATAAGAGTTCACACGTGGGCCTCCTAACACGCTGCACTGATATAAAAAATGTAGCTTCACCTTGCCCAAACTGTTTAATCTGAATCTAATTGTGAAGAAACAAATTCAGATTCTGGTCTTGTGGGACATTTTATAAAATAACTAGCTTGGGATTTTCAAGAAGGTCAATATCCCAAAAGCATCCCCCACCATAACTCCCACCAAAGTAGGAGGAATGTTCTAGGTTAAAGAGACTAAGCACATGGTAACAAACATAACACACATCCTCCCAGCTGGACCCTTGATCCCTTCCCACCTACCTTGACAAATAAATGGCAAAAGGGACATTTTGGGGACAAGTTGGAAAATTTGAATACAGACCATATATTAGGTAGCATTATTGTATCACTGTTAGTTTTTTAGATGTGATAATTATACTATTGTTAAATAAGAGAATATAATTGCTCTTAGGAAATTCATGCTGACATATTTGGGGATGAAATATTGCCTCTGCAAAGTATCGTCAAGTGCTTTAACGAAAAATAAGAGTGTAGTGGCAGGGTCAGGCAGAGGGAGAGAGAGGGATAGGGAAATGCGTAAGGCAAAATGCAAACAACTGGAGAATCTACACGAAGGGTGTATGAGGTTCACTGTACTCGCTTTTAACTTTTTTGATGGGTTTGAACTTTTTCAAAATAAAAAGCTGGAAAGAAAATTTGGAGGAAAATCAGAAATATAAATAGAGAAGGAAAACGGCTTTAATGTCTCTATTAAAAAAATAATGTCTGCAACTGATTGGAATACAGTCCATTTAATATATTTTTAAAAATCCATGAATTCACAATGTTACTTTCCTAAAAGTGACAGATTAAGAAAGAAGGAACTCCCAAACAAAAACAAACAAGGAGTCCTTGGAGGTTTTCCTGTATTCCAGGCCACACGCTGGCTCTGGGATTCCAGGAGTGCCAGCAAAGGAGATGTGACCTCACCCTCATGAAGGGAGCTGACAGCACTCAGGCAGGCTCAACACTGAACCAGGAACTGAACCTGCGATGATGTTGCAGGGCTGGGAGAGGCAGGTGCCATGGACGTGTCTATTGGAGGCTGTGATCTGCCTAGAAAGACTTTGCAGAGAAGTGGTGTTGAAACTGAGAACTGAGCAAAGATTCCTTCTTGCTAGTGTGGGTGCAGGGTCGAGCTGGGGCTGCTTTGCTGTGCTGAAGGTCTGGGCACCCATTACTCTAGCAAGGCACCTGGGGTTTTCGAAGAAACCCAGGACAAGAAGGGAGCTGTCTTTTGGTTATGCAAAGCCATGTAACAGTTTGTGTGGGAAGCTGGGGGAAGTTTGAGAAAATGATGCCTATATCTGCATCTGGGCATAATGTCTCAATAATCACCTGACCTCAGATTGTTTTCCTTAAGTTGAGTGCTTCCTACTGAATAAGGCTCAATCTCGGCATCAGGGAAATAATCAATTATTTAATCTTCTTAGTAAACAGATTCAAGGCAAAAGCCTTCTGTATAATTCAAAATGAAAGTAGGCTATGCTCTATTTTAAAAAAAATCAAGCCATTCATTACAAAACCACCAAGAGTAGAGCTCTAAGTACTATATGCTTGAAATACTTAGCATGTTATTGATTTTTATGACAACCAGTCCATCTATTTTCTGAGTTCAAAGGATCCATTCATTTTTTATATACAACAAGTTACTGGATGAGTAATAAGTCTAAAAGTGTGTGTGTGTGTGTGTGTGTGTGCACATCATGAATGATTTACAAGGAGAACACAGGTCTGCACAGAGACTCACACCAGCCTGGGTCGTCATCTGCTGACAGGCAAGTTGGGCTGAGGAGGAACCCCAGAGACATGGAGGGAGCCCCTACTCCTACACCTGGAGGTCTGCTCGCAGCAGCAAGCAGGGAAAGTCTTGCTCTTTGCATCTCATTTTCCTCATTCCACCTCACTAGGATGACACCCGTTCTTCCCTCCCCACAGTGTTGCCCTGAGGACTGGATGAAGTTGTGAAGGCAGTGCACCCGTGGATGCCAGCACAGGCTCACAGCTACTTCATGCGGGCAATCCCTTGGCAAGACACTCAAGCTCTCTGTGCCTCTGTCTCTTCATCTGTGAAAGGAGGAGAGTGTGTCCAGCTCGTGGGGTTGGTGTGTGTAGAAAATGAGCTCATTTATGAACAGTGTTTAGAACTGGGCCTGCCCCATAGCCAAGGCCATTGAAATGTAGACCAGTGGTACTGCAAACTGATTTTGTAACATGCCACCCAGATGTGTTCACTCATGCTTTCTGAGTACCGACTAAGTGCCAGGTCCTATGCAAGGTCCTTTGGGTACAGCCAGGACTCAAGGAGTTCACAGAAGGAGTTCACAGTGCGGTGGGTAACACGCAATCCTCATCAGAGAACTGCAATCTACTGAAGAAATGGCAGAGATGAAATAAGTGAAGAAAAGGCAAAGAGAGGTGGCAAGGAGCTCCTGCAGCTGGAGCAGGTTGGGGAAGATCAGAGATCTGCAAGGAGACGGCACTTGAACTAAATATCAGGAAATGCAGAGGACTCTGCCAGGTGCAGAGGGGAATCGAGAGGGCATGAGCAGTGGACACAGCGTAGGCAAGGGCCTGGGAGCTGCAGAGAGCAGGTTCTATCCCTCAGCATGCGGGGAAGGAAGAGAGGGGGACCCAACAGAATGCTGGCCCCGCAGCTCTGTCACCATTTGTGGTGTGACCTCATGCAGGCGGTCTCACCTCTCTGGGGTCACTTCCTTCCCCTTGTAGTGCAGGGTTCTCTGCCTGGAGAGCTCTGGGGCACGCTGCCACACCTAAGTGGTAAGCTGCTTAGAAATGGAAGGGGAAGCAGGCCCCAGGCTGTGAGCCCCTGGGGGAGGGAATTGCATGCAGGGCCCAGGAGGGAAGCTACCAGAGTGAAGGCAGGTGCTGATGGCTCTGAGCCACAGGAGATACAGAGAATCAGGACACATTATCAAGGTTATCTGGCCCATCAGCTGGCCCACCCCTCTCTGTTGATGATAGGGGCCCAGAAACGGATGCACTGAGGAAGGAGCCGGCCCAGACCCCACGGCCCTGCCCCTAGCTGGGAGTCAGAGCAGGAGGCCGTGTGGGTGCCCTGGTCCTTGAAGGAGTGTAAGCATGGATCATGTCAGGTCATCTCACAACCAACCAGGTCAGCACACCGAGGTCTCGAACGAGGAGCCAAGCATGGGAAAGGCTAAGTAATCTGCCAAACAGCTCAGTTCAGTCGCTTGGTCGTGTCTGACTCTTTACGACCCCATGGACTGCAGCACGCCAGGGTTCTCTGTCCATGACCACCTGCTAACAAGTGCCAGAGCCTGGATGGGAATCCCAGCCCATGTGACCAAAGCTCAAGAAAAACACCGCTATTATTAAGAGTTGACCAAGCACGTTAGCCCCTCTGGGCCTCCGTTTCCTCATCTGTACAAATGGGCACAAGCCCATCTTATCAAACAGGACTAGGAAGGGGCCGTCAGTGCCACACTCTAACACAAACCCTATTTTTTTTTTTGCCTCAGAGCAACCAAGCACTCCAGGCTTTGCCCCACATGAGTGTCACTACCGTCCTGGGAGGAAAGCAGACAATCACAGATAGGATGCTCAGGCTCCAGCAAGGGGAGGTGGTTTGCATAAAGCCATCCAGCTGAAGATGGCAGGCCCAGGATGGCCAGCCAGGAGTCCTCGTGTTGAGCCAGTGCCCTCTCCTTTGTTCCCTGTGTGGAACTACAGGTCCCCTCTGGGCTCCTGGCCACCATGGCTGAAAGAGCCTCCCAGGTCAGCCTGTCACACTAAGGCTCGAGCAGCACAGTTTGACAAGAGCCCTGTGGTCCCTGATGCTGACTGCAGGGATGTCCAGAGGAGCTGAGAACGCTACTGCAACTGCATTTCCGCTCTGACATTCCAAAAGCGGATCCTCAGCCTGAATCCGGAGAAGGCAATGGCACCCCACTCCAGTACTCTTGCCTGGAAAATCCCATGGATGGAGGAGCCTGGAAGGCTGCAGTCAATGGGGTCGCGAAGAGCTGGACACAACTGAGCAACTTCCTTTTCACTTTTCACTTTCATGCGTTGGAGAAGGAAATGGCAACCCACTCCAACGTTCTTGCCTGGAGAGTCCCCTGGACAGAGGAACCTAGTGGGCTACAGTCCATGGGGTCACAAAGAGTCGGACATGATGGAGCACACATGTGCTTTGTCCTGTCACCCTGTTTTACATGCTGGTCCTCCTGGAGGGACTTCCTTTTCTGATTCCCTTTCCAGTTCTTTCCAGATTCAACTTGTAATTCCAGACTCGACTCAACATAATGTGCAGTTGTGCTGCTTCCTAGCAGCATCAGCCGTACCATAAGCAGTGCGAGTAATTTATTTATTTAGAATGAATTATTTACACCGAGCATATTTCCAGGCGGTGAGAGACGCATCAACAATGAAGCCATTGGAGTTACAAGCTGGGAACTGATATTACTTTAGATACCGTGGTCTTGAATTAAAAATGGGGGTCAGAACCCTGAATTGAATCTTTTAGCAGATGGACAAGAAAGATATGGGTTGGGTCGTTGGCAGGAATAGACTGGAAACCACCATGCATTCGATAACATCATGCTCTTCTTCGCTTCTGCTTCTCTGAAAACTCAACCAGGAAAGAGGGTGTGCACATTGCTTACAGATACCTTGGGCTTGTTTGGCCTCTCCTGCAGGGTCTCTGTTTTAATCTCACTGTTCTGAATCACCTTCCCGGTTTGTGATAGTTCATTTCACCCACAAAACTTTTAATCTAGAGACAAATGGAGACATAGTTTCTCAAGGAGTTCCCCCTTGCCTGGGGCCTGGCTGGCATTTCAGATGCCAAAGCATCAGTAATGGTAATATGAATCTTAATCTATAGGGGCTGCAGTCTGAAAAGGGCCATCACCTGCTCCACCTTCCCTGTCCTACCTGATGCTCTCAGTGGCCCCAGAAGGGCAGGTTTAGTTAGCCCATTTCACAGATGAGTTCCGTGAGGCTCCAGGAGCTTGCCGATTTGCCCAAGCCTACTGTCAGTGAGAGACATAGGAGGGACAAAGACCCAGAGCTTCTAGATTCCTGGCCTCTGTTCTGGCTACCAAGCCTAACTGCTCTCCTGCCAATACCCACCTGTCCTGGGGTAGCTGCACTGAGCAGTGGAATTTGTCCTGGTCTGGGAGAGGGCACAGCAGGCGCTGCACTTGTTAAATAAAGGAATGAATAAGTAAATATGAGCATGAATGAACGGAAACAGAGCACTTTCCTTTCCCCACAGACTATCAATGGGTTCTGCCAGGATCCTGGCTGAGGGCTCATACTTCCTCCCACCCATCTGCATGTAAACCAAGAGCTGGAAACCTTCGCTCCCCTCATAAATGACCCTCTACGTGCTCTCAGAACCTTTCTTTACTGCACCAGGCCTCCGATGTCACCGCCATGAAGGGCCATCCGTAATCTCCAGTCCTCAGGGTTTCCCCGCCCCCCTCCATACAGCCCATAGTGCACGCTTTTAATATTTCTTCTCTTTCTCCTCCCCCACCTTTCTTTCTTTCTTTTTTTTTAATGAATCCAGAAGGTGGAAGCATCTCATAGATTATTAATGTGCTAAATGGCCCCTCTGGAGACCAGCGCCAAGAAATGGCTCCAACCCGCCCTGGATTATTGGCCTCCATTCTCTTTCTTAGAGAGCCATGCAGCAGCAGCAAAGTTCCTAGCCATGCCTAAGCACGCCATGGCTCCTAAGTGGTTTTCAATCAGGTCCACAGTTCCCACTGCCCACTCCATGGCGAGGGCGTGGCAGTCACGTGGGCTGGGCAGTGCCAGGATTCCGGCCTGTTGGACTTTGACCCTAGGGGGCTGAGAAGCAGAGGTCATGTGCACCTTGAGTGTCTTGCTGAAGAACCCCCATCCTGCCCGCTATGCCTTTGTTTCGGGTCTGCAGTGCCAGAGTAAATAACCTTTGCTGTTGACGCAAAATGGGGGCTATCATCAGAGGTCTGCTTCTGGGAGGAGTCCCTCACACTGTGACATTGTCACATCATGACATCATAAGAGCAGCTACTGTTCCGCAATCTCTAAAGGTGCTTTCAGCTAAGAAAGGAAACACCTTCATTGATTCTCACAGCTGTACAGAACATATGAGGTTACTTTGCTATTTCCATTTTACATGAGAGAGAAAAGTGAGGCTGAGAAAGAGAAAATAAGACCAGGGGGTAATTACAAAGCTCTAGAGAATGAGCCATGGGATCTAGCTTTGCTGTGAAAACTTGGTTAAGATCCTACCCACTCTGGGCCTCTGCTCCCAGTCTATACAGTGGGGAGACTGGACCCAGTGATTGCTAAAACCTGATGCCTTTCTATGAATACATATCAAAGTCCACAAACCACAGCTAAGTAAGAAACAATCTCTTGATTTCTCAGGCAACCAACAGCTTTCATAAGATAATCACATGAGAAAATCAAGTCAGATGACAAATTTGCTGTTCCTCTAACAGAAATGGCATTGACCAACAGTTTAGAGCTATGCTAGAATTCAGTAAATAGCAAAGGGCCTGATTTAGAGTTTTCACAGATTTGTGTTTTTAATGTCAAAACCAAGCATGATTCAGATTTTTCAGAAATCAAGTCCTAAATGTGCCAACATTTACACAGTCAGGGTTCTCCGGTTCACATGCCCACCTCACCTCCACTCCCTCACGAGAGCTCTGCCAAGGAGACCGCCCCATCACACAAACTGAAATGGTCCTGCCCGGTAAGGTTCTCGAGGGAGTGCTGGGGCCGTCCAAGGGGCAGGGTGGGCTGCCTGCTGAGGGGAGGCTTGGGACAGTGCCAGGAGAAACGCATCTACAATTTAATAATCTGCTCTGGCTGCCTTTTAAAGGACAGGCTCTGCGGGATACGGTTCTTGACGAAAGAGTGTTTGCGTTTTCCAGCAAGCAGCCCTTTATCCCTTCAGGAACCTGACTGTATTTTCATCAGCGAGACTATTTCTGTCTGCAAGCTGAGGCAACTATCATCTCACTCCCTAGAAAGAATTTTGTCCTGGTCTCAGGGTGTGAACCCTCTCTGGCCACATCTCTTGCATTTTTGCTGGCTGGCTTTGCTTCCATCTCTTGTTCAAGCTACCCTGCCTCCATCTTTCCCACCCAGCTCCAAATCCTCCCACTCATCCCCAGGCTCCGTGCTTTCAGGGGGACAGACTACACTGGGGGGGAGGTTTATAGAATGTCTCCAAAACTGTGCAAGGCAGAGTCAGAAGCTAGCCACCTTCAGATCTCCAAGGAAAGGATTCTGAGCAGGTCTGAAAACATTTTCAAAGGAAGCATATCAGTTACAGAGCATCAGGGCCAGAAATGGGAGATATGGGCTAAAGCCAAGCCAGAGATCATTTCAGTCCCTTCACATCCTTTTACCAAAGGGCTGCAGCTGGAAAGCCCTCAGGTCCCTCTGAGTCTGAGTCCAAGTTTGCCCTCATCATTCGGGATGAGCCTAAGGTGCGGAAGTCAGGCATCCAGCTCCAGGGCCACTCAAGATCTGAGTCAGGACCACACCAGGCCCTGCCCTCTGGCCGCTTGAGGGCGGGGGTGGAGGGAGGTGCAGCCACAAGGCAGCAAACGCCAAGGGAAGACTATGCAGGTAAGGGAGCACAGGGGAAGAACAGGAAGCTTCACAGAGGAAGAAGCGGCCAAACTGCATCTGGAAGAATGAGCAAGCTCTGCCAGGCGGAGGGACCAAGTGGCCGCTGGATGAAGGAGCAGGTGGGCGACAAACAGAGAGGCGAGATGAAGGAGAACTTCTTGCCACGCCATGGGCTGTGGGCTTTGTCCTGGGATGTTGGCCCCAGCAGCAGCCCCTGCTGTCTCCTCCATGTCCTCTTTCCAACCGGGGCTGTGTAAATTAAACTTGTGTGAACCAGCAGCACTCGTCAGTGTTCTGAGGTTTGGGAAACAAGCAGGACTTTGAGATCACCTGGCCTAGCAAGTTCCCAGAAACCAACTGCATCTGTATCACCTGAAAGTGGGGATGAAGAGTGGGGTCCACAGTCCTTGAAGGATGTGATGAATCCCTTAACCTGGACCTGCTCAGCGTGGAGCCTGGAAATTTGCATTAACATGAGCACATCCTTGGCCCTCATAAATGATGCTCACCATATAGTGTGACAGCAGCAACCTGGTGTATGCCTACTCTGGGTATTAAATCTCCCTAACAGTAGGACTGGATGAGAGCAGAACGTTCGGGGAAACTGGGCAAGAGGGAACTCACTACTTCGCAGCCAGGAAGCCTGCTCCATGCCCGAGACCTCCAGCAGCAAGGGCGTGACTGCAGGGAAGCCCTGCTTCCGTCTCACTTCAGCCATGCCCCTGCATCTCCCCACCCACATCTCAGAAACCCGGCAAAGTCTCTCAAAGAGCCATGCAGCTCGAGTGACTAGGACTCCTCTGTCCTCCCCAGCGCCCTGCAGGCTATCCAGTCTGAACCTGCTCAGTTCTCCAACAGCCAGAACTCTACCCTCCCCAGATGCCCCCAAGGCTATGCACTGGAGGGTTTCCACTGAAGTGAGGCTCAGATCTGAGCCCACACCCTGAGTGGGATCTGACCAGGAGGACAGGGACAGAGCCCGCATTGCCTGCCCTGGACTCCACGAAGATCCTCCCCTCTAGTTGGAGGAGCTGACGCTCCCAGTGACTCACATCACGACTTAAACAATATTAGCCTCTCGATGCAGCAACCATGAATCAAGAAGCCCAGCAAAAGGCAAAAGTTAAATTTGACTGATTTTAGCACCAGGGTGAATTTTCACCCCTTTGTGGCGCAAATCTCTATTTTTGTAGCACCAGGAAACAGAAACAACTGATTGTGCATTCCAGACTGTCTCTGTCCAGCAAGCATTGTTCCCCCAAAGGGCAGTCAGAGCTCCTTTTCAATTACACAAATTACATGCATTTTCCCATTTGTGAAACTCTGTTTCAGAGCCCAGTTTTGAATAAGTTAAGGGATTGATCAAATCCCTTGAGCGACAGCAGACTCACTCACCCACCATCTTTTCAAACTCAGCCTCAGGGGGTGGGAGAGGGGGCAGGGGGGCCCCAGAATCCAATCCACAGCAAATGGGGCTGTGTTCTCCAAGAGCAGCGGGTGCAGAAATCCTCCAGAGCTACTCTCCATCGGGACCCACATCTTTGTTCCTACCTCCTCCTTGCCTGGCTTCTCAGGCTGGGAGAAGTCTATTCTGAGCTCACCCTGTGATTCAGGTCCCTGGAACTCTCCAAATTGCTGGGCACTGCCCAGTTCTTAGCCCCTTGGTGTCCCTCACCCATGCACAGCTGGAGCCCTGGATCTGCCCCAGAGTCTGGTAGCAGATGCCTAGGGCAGCGGGGGATGGAGGACGAGAATCACCCTGTGGACAATGCAGAGGGCTTCTGCTGAGCTGGAGGCCGAGGATCTGCACTGTTCTCCCAAGTCCTTGGTCTCTTCATGGTCAAGTCCACGTTGTGAGAAACTTGCTGTGGAGGGTTTCAGACTCCTCAGCCTATGCCCCGCAGTTAGTTCAGTTTAGCACTCTGTGAGGACCTACTTGGTACCAGGCAGGCCTTGTGCTAGGCACTGGTAACTAGGAGATGAAGAAAACAAGAGTCCTCTGCCCCCAAGAAGCTTATAGTCTAGTAGGAAACACCTGGATACAGGATAGACTATTCTCCACACAGTGTAATTCATTTATTAATGGAACACGGTATGTGATATGGAGGTGATGTAGAACCATATACATTCCTCAATCTTTTTTTCATTATCATTCTCCTAAGAAACCTGTAATTTTCCCAATTCCACCACACTCATGAAATTGTAATACCACAGATATACTGTTTCTGCATTGTATGTATGAGTGCTAAGTCGCTTCAGTCTTATCCGATTCTTTGCAACCCTACGGACCCACCAGGCTCCTCTGTCCATGGGATTTTTCAGGCGAGAATACTGGAATGGGTTGCCATTTCCTCCTCTAGAGGATCTTCCTGACCCAGGGATCGAATCAGCGTTTCCTGTGTCTCCTGCATTGCAGGCAGATTCTTTACCCACTGAGCCATCAGGGAAGCAATAAATAACACAGCCCCCACCTCATAACCCACTTGTCTTGTCAGCTTCTCTAGGCCAGAGGCCCTCTTGTGCATGCTAAGGCCGCAGAGCTACTAGCTGCCAAGCCAGGAGTGTGCAACACTGTGCTTGCTCCTGCAGCTCCTAGAGAATTCTGAGGGGCAGACAGTTCCAAGTGAGGCTATGAGAAGGCCAGGAAGCTCCTAGATTCCTCTCTGGATGAGGCTTTTCTAGGGAACTTGGTCTCTCATGTCGAGGCAAAACATCCATCTGCAGATCCTTCCATCCCTCCCAGCCTCCCTCCCTCTATTCAACAGACACCTAATAAGGTCTGTGAAGTGACAGGCACCAGAAGAAACAGGAGTAACGCAGGCCCATTTTCTGTCCTCAGGGAATTCACAGCCCAACTAAATATGTCCCCATATCTGCAAAGTTCTAAGAGGAGGGAAGGCAGAGGGGCTTGGGGTGGGGTGGGAGGTGTACATGCTCTGCTAGAAATAAACAGGGGAAAGGAGGAAAAGAATTTCCAGCGCGGCTACTTTAGATAGTGCAATAAGGAAAGGCTTCCTAGAAGAGGCAGCATTTAATCTGGATCTCTGAGATTGGATAGGTCTTGGCATATAGGTCACGGGAGAATGGGATACTTTAGGTGGTGGGAACAACGTTTCAGGAAAGACAAGGAACACTACGAAGTGGGGGTATTCAAGTGGATATTCAACTCTGGGAGCAGCAGAAGGCGGGGCAGGGGTGTCGACAACAATAAAGCAAGAAACCCTTATTGCTGAGGACATGCCAGGGCACAGTTCTAATCCCTGTTTAATAGTTTGGCCCACACAGCAGCCCTGTGAGGCCCACCTTCTTACTGCCCTGCTGTACACGGGGAAGGCTGAGGTTCAGAGAGGCAGCACCTGGCAAAACCAGCAGGAGTCCGGCGTGCTCCTGGGAGCTGGGGAGAGCCTGCTCAAGGACAGAGAAGGTTCTTGACTCCACTAAGGTCTCAAGGCTGTCTGCAGCACCACAGACAGGTGCCCCCAGGGAAGCCAGGGGCCCTCGGCACACTTGAACCGCGCTGGGTCCCATCATGTGGCTAGGTTTGCACCAAAGCACGCTGAGCTGCTTTCCCGGCCTCAGCCACGCTTGCATCCGCCCACATTCAGCGTGGCCTGCTCCGGCCACAGTGAATGACTCACTGCTCCCCGAGCCCACGTTCCTTCCCACCTCCCGCTTTTGCCTGCCCAGTTTCCTCTGCCAGCAGCGCTCTCCTCCACGTCTCCAGCTGTCCAACGCCCTCTCCTCCCTCACAGCCAGTTCCACGTCACCTCCCCTGAGAAGCCCTCCTGAACCCAGGGCTGGCTGAGTGGGTGGCTCTCCCTTGGGACCCCGCCCTTCCCTTGTCACAGTTCTGCCACTGCTGCCTCCCTCCCCTCTGGGCCACCAGCGTGGGGCTCTACCCTCAGCACCCCATACACCCTGGGCTGGACTCACAGAGGACTTTAATCACCATGAACAGAATGAAATCAGACCTCCCTGGGGATTGGCTCCTGCCCACCCCTTCATTCTCATTCTCACCACCCTGACTCCCCACCCACCACTCCCACACTCCAGCCCCAGTGACCTCTTGGCTGTTCCCCCAACAAGCCAGGTTCGTTCCCCTCACAGGCTGTCTGCATTTGCTATTACATCCTGACTTCATCCAACCAACCCCTTCTCGCCCTTCAAGTCTAAGCTCCTCCGAGGGGCCTTTCCTGTCGAGGAAACAGCCACTGTTTATCCCCTCACCCTGTTTAACTCTATTCTAGCCGTTTCCTTACCCCAATCTTATTTCAAGGGTCAAACTGCCTGAGTTTAAATCTTGGCTGTATTACCTATGAGTCGTGGGTCCTTGGGCAAGTTATCTAGCCTCTGTGTGCCTCAGTCTCCTTATCCATAAAATGGAATACTAATAGTACCGACAACATAGAGCAGTTTTAGTGAGTAAATGAGTTAATGAAAATACAGGCTCAGAATGGTGTCTGATATGTTGCAAGTCCAACATACATACTATACAAGTATTGCTCTTAGTATTATTACTACTTACTTGTTTATTTGCTTACTGCCTGCCTCCCTCCTAGAATGCAAGCTCTGAAAGGGTAGGAACCATGCCTGTCCTGTCCAACACTATATCCCCAGTGTCTACCCAAATTCCAGGCACATAGTAAGTTGTATTATATTTGTTGCATGGAGGAATGGATGGTGGATGGATGGATGAAGCAAAGAAATAAAACATGTGCCTGGGCCACCACTCATCCTAGGTTCGCATTTTTTATATTTTTCTCTCACATTCCAAATAAGAGGTAGCACTGGTGATTTTCACCTGCAACAGACCATATACTCACTGGTGGAACATCTGTCTGTATAACATTTGCCAGTGTAAAGAATAAGTATCAGCCAAAACCGCCAGGAAAGGCTTAACCAAGGAGAAAGGCAGCCTTAGCAGAACAAATAATTTCAGTGGGAGAAGGAGGTCTGGATCACCTGGTTAAGGAAATAGCTAGAGCAGGACTCTGAGGCCTGAAGGTCTTGGGTGTACTTTAGGAAAGGTGGGTTGTACATGGAGTGAGTGGCAGGGATAGAAGATGAGATTGGATAGGAGGACTAGCTGGATGTCGATGCCCCTGAAAGTCGTGCTAGGGAGTCACTGATATATCTCAAACACACAGTGATGGTGTCAGGGCTACCCTTGAAAGACCCACTGTGTTGGCCAGGACAGGACAGAGAATCAGGCCAGGAGGTGAGGACAGTGGGAGGCTGTGCAATCATCCAGAAAAGAGCAGGGGAGGCCTGAACCTGGCAATTTAGGAACCATCTTGGGCAAGGAACCATCCCTGAGAAAGACTAGTGACCAGTCAAAGACAGCTCCCCCACCAAAGGTGGCCCAGACCTTACCTGTACCAGATTCCAGCCTTGGAGGGACTCTGCGATGATGGACGTAACAGATGGACAGACTCCTCCAAATACCATCAAGTGGTTCGGCCCGTATTTTATTGCATCGTAGAAGGCTTTCAACCCTTTTGCATTGTCACACTGGGGAGCAACACACAGAAAGAGAAGCCAAAATTAGAAACAGCTTTCCCCAGGGACAGGGGCCCTATGGTGCATTCACACAAACAGAACTCCCTCATGGGAAACCGGGGTATCAGTTCTCCCGTTGTGAGGCCTCTCTTGAAGCCAGTCTTGAGCCCACACTGTGAACACAATGAGGTGTGGTCTCAGTACCCCTCTTCCTGCTTCTCCCTCTGAGCACCCTCCAAATCTAGGACCTTAGGCTCCTAGCTATCTCCCTTCAGACCACACTGAGGAAAGGGCCCCAGAACTCCTCAGCCTGGGCCTCTCCCATCACAGTCCTCTGTATTTTAAAAGAAGCTAAATCCACACCCATCAGGATGGCTATTATCAAAAAAGCAGAAAACAATAAATATTGGCAAGGATGTGGAGAAACTGAAATCTTTGTGCATTGCTGGTAGGAATATAAAATGGTGCAGCTCCTACAGAAAACAATACTGCAGTTCTCCAAAACAGAATTCAACAGAATTATTACAGGATCCAGCATTCTGTTTCTGGGTATATACCCCTAAGAACTGAAAGCAGGGACTCAAAGAGATATTTGTATATCCATGTTCACAGCAGCATTGTTTACAGTAGCTGAAAAGTGTAAACAACCCAAATATTCATCAAGAGATGAATGGATGAACAAACTGTGATTTACACAAACAATGGAGTATTCTTCCATCTTAAAAAAGGAAGGGAATTCTGACACATGCTAAAACGTGGATGAAACTTGAAGGCATTATGCTAAGTGAAATAAGCCAGACACAACTGGGCAAATGTAAGATTCCTCTTAGATGAGGTAACTGTAATAGTCAAATTCACAAAGATAGACAGTTACCAGGGGCTAGAGGAGGGGGAAACGGGGAGGGTAGTGTTTAATGAGTTCCGTTTCAGTTTGGGATGATGGAAACATTCTAGAAATGGATGGGGGGTGATAGCTGCACAACAGCGTGAATATGCTTGATGTCACTGAACTGTACACCTAAAAATAAAGTGGCATTTTTTTAATGTTATATATATTTTATCACAATAAAAAAAGGAGGAGGAGCATGAGGTGAATCTAAGTGGAAGAATTCATTCAGCAGATACTTGCCAAGCACCACTCTGTGTTCAGCTCAGGGCTGGGGGCGGAACAAGCAGAGAAACTTGGACACAGCCCCTGCCAAGGAGCTCACATGTAAGAGAGGAAAGCAGATCCTGGTGACCCGCTATGGAAATGAACAAGGACAAATGTCGTCAGATGTTGGGAGTCAATCACAGCCCACCTCCCTCCTCTCCACCTCCTCTCTCATCCAGTCGAGTAGCTGTCTCTCCCTGGACAGAGGGATTGGCTACGGACTGGGTGTCTTGCTCCCTTGAGACCCAGTTAAACCTGTTCATCACCTCACAGTCTGAGGCTTCTTTGTCAAACATAAATTAGTCCTTTTTACTCTGCTGCTTTCTGTGCACTTAAAACCCAAACTCCTATCAGAATGTAATTCTCAAAAAGGTTAAAAACATAATTCTCATGAAAATCAATAGTGGGTCCACATCAACCTTTTATTTAACTCATTAATAAAGGGAATCTGCTGGACAACAAAGTGGATTCAAAAGAAAATTTGAGAGAGGGATTTTTTATAGGGAATGGAAAAACAAGAAATAAGATTGCTAAATTAGATACTAAACTGGTTAATGTCCCATGGGGCAATAAAGCTATCACTTTTAGGGACAGAAAAAGAAATTATTGAAAACCAGCACATTTTACCAGTTTTAGAGAATTGTAAGATGTCTGGGCCTTAAATTTCACTCTCCTCCCCATCAGATAACCCTAAAGCAGGGCTGTTAGAAAATGCTCTAACTGGGTTATATAATAACTATTTTGTATTACCGACTATAGTTTGGTATGATATTCTTCACCCTCCTTAACATAATGGATGCAAGAAGCCACAAGACCTAGCCCTGCCTCCCACTCTGACCTGATTTCCCTCCACTCTCTCCCTTGCTCACCAAGTACAGCCTCACCAGCCTCCTTCTTGATCCTGGAAAGGAAAAGCAATTTCTTCCTGCCTCTGGGCCTTGGCACTTGCTTTTTACTTTGACGAGAATAATATTTGCTTGGTTCTCAGCATGGCTCACTCCTCATCATTCAAGTCTCCCAGCTTAGCCGTCACCTCCTCAAGGAAGTCTCCACTGTTGTCTTACCGGAAATAGTCCCCACCTCCAGTCACTCTCTAACATGCCATCCTATTTAATGCTATGATGTAGTTCCTAAAATTATCTGAAGTCATCTTTTCTACTTTTGTTTGTCTGTGTATTCACTGTCCTTTAATTAAAAAGAAGCCACCTGAGGACAAGGCTTTTGGTCACTGTTTCCAGTTCTGTCTCCCCAGGATTTACCCAGGGGCCTCCCTAAGGACCCAGGAAGGGTCTGCTGGATGCCTGAGGGGCCCAATGACTTCCTCCCTGCATCCGTTTCCTCCCCTTCTTTCTACTTCCACATATCTCTCCCTAGTGTTGTCTTCTTGTCCATTCTGTGTCTTCCTTCTTCCCTTCGCTGCCCCTGCCTTCCCCTCAAAGTAGGACCGTAAAGTGGGACCAGCGTGGGGTAGTATCTGTTGCTCTCTCCTCGTCTGTTTGAGAGACTGCACTGAGATCCACAGTGGGTGTCAACAGGGACAGAAACATGAGTCTAACGTGGTTCCTGGCCTCAGAGATCTCACTGTCCAGTGAGATAAGGGTACGGGTGGCCCCAGTAGGGGGTAGACAGGGCTCAGTGCTGGGGCAGAGGCATATGGGGGAGTGCCTGAGCGGGCTCCGGGGGCTGGGTGCTTAAGACCTAGGATGAGGACAAAGCGGCCTAGGCTAAGGTTAAAGAGCACTCTGAACATCAGCCTAGAGTATGGACAGTACTCTGGAAAGGTTCAGGAAATGATTAAATTTGAAATTTTTAATTTAATTAAATTTTTTTAGCTACCTGGCTTCCTAGGTGGCTCTAGTGGTAAAGAACCTGCCTGCCAACGCAGAAGACTTAAGAGATGTGGGTTAGATCCCTGGGTGGGAAGATCCCCTGGAGGAGGGCATGGCAACCCACTCCAGTATTCTTGCCTGGAGAGTCCCGTGGACAGAGGAGCCTGGCAGGCTACAGTCCATAGGGTCGCAAAGGGTTGGCCATGACTGAAGTGGCTTAGCAGGCATAAAATTAGCCAAGCTAATTTTTCTTTTTGCCAAGAAAGAGAGAAGGAGAGAAAGATGGGAAGGAAGGAAGAAGGAAGGAGGGAGATGAGGAGGCAGAAAGATGAAATTCTTGTTGTTTCTTGGGGCCCTCTAATAATTGTTCCTGTTCCTTGATTGAAAGCAACACTTCCCTTCGTGGGCAGAGCGCAAGCAGATATAACAGAAAAGTTCACGTTTTAATTGTTTCTAACATGATTTACTGAATCGTTTTCCATTTTAATACATTCCTATAATGACTTTAGCTTGCTTTCTAATCTGTACTAATGACAATGATGATACAGTACCATAAGATTTATAATCAAAGTTGCATTAAAATAATACTAGCAACAATGAACTTATTAATACCTGTTTGTTCAGCAAACATTTCCCCAGTACCAAGTCCCTGCAAGACGCTTCATTAATAATGATGTCCTGGCTTCTCACAAACAGATACCTTCTGAATACGTCAACTCAAAAATCTGAGCGTATTTGGCCACAGGTATTCGAGCTGCAAAAGTTTATCTGACTCAGTTTTCATCAAGCTGCGTGGAGGGCAGAATTCTGGCTCCCATGACATCCACGGTCTTACTCTCAGGAATCTGTTATGTTTTGTGGCAAATGGGACTTTGAAGATGTGATTAAGGTTACTGATCAGCTGACCCTAAAGTGTTACCCAGGTGGCCCAGTGTATCCACACAAGCCCTGAAAAGCAGAGATGTTTTTTGGCTGACAGCAGAGGGGTAATCAGAGATTCAAAGCATGAGATGTACTTGACGTGCTGTTGTTGGCTTGAAGTTGAATTCTGCCAATAACCTGAATAGTCGGGCCTCCAGAACCCAGCCCAGCTAACACCTTGATTTGGCCTTGGGAAGCTCTGAGCAGAGGGTTCAGCAGAGTCATGCAGGCCTGGACTTATGGACCATGGACTGTGAGACAATGTGTGGTTGTGGTGTTTAAATTTGTGGACATTTGTTGAAGCATCAATAGAAAACTAATGTAGTGAGGTAAAATGAGAAAAATAAGAATAATATAGCAAGATTTTCCTTAATGTTAAATGTACTCCATTTAGACAACTATCCTTAGTTTAAAGATCCTTTGTGGTTTGTATAGTGTTGAAATGTGTTTCTGTTATAAAACTACAGATAGTAGCAGGATTTTGTTTTTAATTTCCTAATGTGGCAAAATAACATATTTTCTAACCTATGTACATTTCTGTTCCATGCTCCCCTGGGACCCAGTCTCTTTAGCCTTTACTGGAGTGCAAGATCCAAATGTGGGGGTATTGCCAACCCAACACCCTCATTTTCAGATACAGACAATGAAGACTAGAGCGGTGAAGAGACTCGTCCACTGTCCTTTCAGGATTACGGGAGACATTTCAGGACCCCCAATTCAGAGCTTTCTCAATAGACGAGAACTCAGCTCAGTGGGTGAAGGGAAGGGAAGTCGGCAGCATTCTAGAAAGGACCACTCCTCTCGGGGCAGTGCTAGGAGCCCAAGCCTCTTCCTGATCAGCACACTTGACCTGAGGTGGGAGAAATACCCTACTGGGCACCAAGTAAGAAAGAAAAGGAGAGAAAGATGGGAAGGAAGGAAGACGGGCGCTTCTCCAGCTCCCCGACAGAGCACGTCCACAGTGAGTAACAACGTAAAAATCACATGCGTCTACCTGTCCCATTTGATGGCTAATGTCACTCCCCCTCATTTCTAATATTGTCTCTTCCGAGCTGACATGGTTAGTGTCCCCAATAGATGGGCTCTCCAGCTGACCAAAGCTGAGTCTCTGTGGCTGGACCAGCGTGGAGGTTTTCACATTCAGAACATCAGGGGCCTGTGATTCAGCAGAGATGTTTGGGGGCCAGTGAGAGAGGCTCTGGGGGCCTCACGTTCACTTCAACCAGCAGTTTTCCATTATCTGTTCTATATACAGCATCAAGGGGCCATATAATACTTAAATTTGAAAAGAGGATTTCATGGAGAGCCTTGCCTGTGTATGTCTCTGGCTCAGGGAAGTGCGGGCGGGTGCCCTGCAGGCGAGCCTGGATGAGCCTGTACTTGAGCACACACTACAAGCCTCTCACTGAAAGTTCATCCACTGCACATCAGTTTGCCCGATGATCAATTCGCCAAACCACTGGGGGATTTCTCTAAACTTGAGTTTCTCAAGGGATTCCTTGCAGACACTTCACATGGCTATTTCACAAGGATTGTCCTTGAGGCACAAGTGAAAGTCAATTTCAACTGTATTTCACATTTCAGTTCTTCCTAAATGCTGTGCTTGGAGACGTTCCCCTAATGCCTGTATATTACTGTCCTCTTCTTGCGGGGTCCAGACCTCCCCCTCCATGAGCCAGGAAAAACGCCGAAGCTTTTCTATTCCCCACTTAAGGTGTCTGTCAGATGGCTTTTAGTGAGCTGGTCACTGGGCAAAACCATCATTCTGAGAAATTATTTATGGCATGTTGTCTTTGAGCAATCTGGCTTTTGAAGAATTGCTCTCAGAGCCCCTGTAAGGGGGTTCTTGTGTCCTCTAAGAAAGCTACAGACTTTATCATGTTCTCTTACTTTCCCCTCCTCTCCCACTAGGGATCCCTCCCCTCGCCCCTCCCCTCCCCCTCCTTCCCCATCACTCCCCTCTGCAGGGTATTCTGACAGTCAGCACAGGCACACCTGACCGGTAGATAGGGAGCTAAATCCACCAAACTTCACGTTCTCTTACAATAGTTTAAGGCTAAATGACCAGCTATAGCCTCTGATCTGCAGTCTTGCCTCTTGGACACGGGCTCTGGCACATGGGAGGTCCTCAACCTCACCCCACTCCCTCCCTCCCTTCTTTCTGTCAGGATTTCCACCCCCTTGCCTTCCATTGACTGCAAACCTCCAGGAGCTCATAGTCACTACCTCCAAACTCCCTTCCCGTTTCACTTCCAAAGGGTTCTCCTCCCCTGCCAAGATGGACATGTACAAGCTCTTAAAATTCAGCACCTATAAGTGGGAATAGATCCAAAAGCCATGAAAATCATTTTTTTTAAATGAAAAAGTAGAACTCTAGAATAAAATCCATTTTCATTTAAATCTCATTTTTAAAGAATTAAAATACTTTTTTGACTGAAAAATTTCAAAGAAATGTTGCTGAGAGTTAAAATGTAGAAACGCCAAGAAAATGTCAGAGTTAATAACGACCAATTTGAAACTGGGAATTACTCTGCACAGAATTTCAGAGTTAATGTAAAAGCTAATGTGTCCAGCTCATGCCCCCGGTACAAAGTTGTCCTCTGTGCTTCCTGCTCCTGGAGTGGTCAGCATCTGCTTACATTCCTCCAGTACCAGGGGTCTCACTACCTAACCAGGGAGCTACTTTGCCTTAGGGCAGCTCCTCTCCTTATACATTCTTATGCTAGTCTTGAAAGCACCCTGCTTTTGCATCCCCCATTCCAGCCTCTCATTCTAGAGCAAAGGTCAGCAAACTTTTCCTGTAAGTGGCCAGGCAATTTTTCGGCTCTGTGGGCTACACAGTCTCTGTTGCAACTTCTCGACCCTTTGGAGCAGGAAAGCAGCCACAGACAATATGCAAATGAACGAACACAGGTGCAATCCCATAAATTTTTATTTACAAAACAGGAAGCAGGTGGATTTGGACCACTGACTGCAGTTTGCTTACCCCTGCTCTAGAATCTCACAGAACATGTGCAGTCCTCCACCCCCACGAGAGCCCTTCAGATAATTAAACTCAACCAGCTTGCCTCCAGGAGATGCTTTCAGGCCAAAGGACTCTAAGTTCTTCTCCCATCCAAGTAATAATCAGGGCCAACCCTGCTTGGCTTCCGAGATCAGATGAGATCGGGTATGTTCAGGGTGATATGGCTGTAGACCCTTAGCTCTTCTTAACATCTCTGAATGATAGGATTTCACATCCTTCTCGTCTATGCACATCCTCAGGAATGCCTTCAGAGGACAGATATTTCTAGGGAAGCACCCCAAACACCTCCATCTGCCCTGCGCAGGAAAGCAACAGGAGCTAATGTGTATTGTGTACTCACTCTGGGTCAAGCATGGTAATAAGAACTCATATAAATTATCCTATTCATTCCTCACAGTATTATGTAAAGTAGGTACTAGTATCATTCTCATCTCATATGGAAGGAAATGGAGGTTCAGAGGAGCTTAAAAATTTGCCCCAGGTCAAAAATGGTAAGAATTATAGCTCTGCTGCTGCTAAGTCGCTTCAGTCGTGTCCGACTCTGTGTGACCCCATAGACGGCAGCCCACCAGGCTCCCCCGTCCCTGGGATTCTCCAGGCAAGAACACTGAAATGGGGTGCCATTTCCTTCTCCAATGCATGAAAGTGAAAAGTGAAAATGAAGTCGCTCAGTCGTGTCCGACTCCCAGCCAGCAACCCCATGGACTGCAGCCGGCAGTGTCATTTCAGAGCCCTGTTTTATTTTAAACAAGAATTTATTATGAAATATTTCACTCATAGGAAAGAATATATATACACATATAACTTATACAAAGCATGAAAAATAGTGATGTGAACATACAGTATGCCCAACACCCAGCTTATGCTGAAGCCCCTGGTGCCTACCCTGCCCATATTCCTCTTCACAAGGAAGAACCCCTGGTCTGAATTTTGTGTTTATCCTTCCTTGGTTTCCTTTATTATCATATGTATGTTTCCCAAACACTGTATTATTTAATTTCACTTGTTTTAAGTCTATATGTAAATGGAATCATGCCTGAAACATGCTTTTATAGCGTCACCTCACATTTGTGAGATTGCTATTGTGGAATAAAGCTGAAGTTCATTCATTTTGACAGCTGTGTAGTATTCCATTGTGTGAACATGCCATGGTTATTTGTTAATTTCCTTGTTGATGGATACTTGGGTTGTTTCCAGAGTTTTATTTCGTTGCTGTTGTAAACAAGACAGCTAAACATTTCTGTGTCTCCTGCCACACATATGTAGAGCTTCTCTAGGGTATAAACCCAGAAATGGAATCACTTGTTCACAGTATTTCCCACATTTTGTCAATGTGATTTTATCCATTTACACCTCCACCAGCAGTATTTGAGATATCTCATTGCTCCACATCCTCACTGACTTTAGTTTTTGCCAGTCCTATGGGTATTTGATATGTCTTTTCAATGCGTATGTTTCTGATTACTGAAGAGGATAAGTCACTTTTTCATATGTTTGTGTTTCTACTTCCTCTTTTGGACTGGTGACTTTGCCTGCTTTTCTGTTGGATTGCTTGTCTTTTCCTTATTGATTTGATTAGAGGATACCTAGCCACAATTACTAAAACAAATGAAATGGTGTCCTCCCACATTCTGAGCACAGATTTCTATTAATGCAGTCTCAGACCACAGGCCCTATTTCACACAGCATTTGCTATCAGTGAAAATCACTAAATCAGCATGCGTAATCTTGGTAAGAAAACACCTATGAACCGTTCTTAGAAAGAAAAAACAAAAAAACAGGAGGAAGGAAGGAAGGAACTACTTGATGTTAAAAATCCAGCCACCTACAAAAAGAATTAAAGTATAGATCTCAGGAAAGGAGGGCTTGTGATAAAAAGGAGTGACTGTGAGTGATGGACCCATTTAACATGAAACAATGTAAAGATAATGATGTAACATAAAATTCAGAATGTGGAGGAGGGAAAAGAAGTGATGAGATTGCTAATTTCCTCTCCTTCCATATAAGGACTTTAATGGGTACCATCTAAGGCAGAAAACTCCAGTTTAAAAGCCAAGACTAACCTCACTGCTCCTCATAATCTTTTATTACACTCATATATTTTAAAAACAAATAATTTCTATAGTGAAGAAAAATTGTTTAATGTTGAGCAATTCCTTCTGCTTTACGCTTCCTTATTTTCTTGTTAAATTCAGATGAATAAAATTTAACAGTAACTTCACATAACATGTAATAATGATCTTTTTATAAAAGTGCTTCTGTCCATCTTTCTGCTATAACATCTGCATGGAGAGATGTCTGGACTAGAAGTCATCTCAAGTTAAAGATGGTGAGTGAGTTTTTAGAAATTCTCCTCTTTGTACTTGTTTTACTTGAATTTTGAAAGCACATATTATTTTTATAGACAGAAACTCATTTTTAAACTGGTAGGCTTTTCACACTCCAAGATGCTTTCTCAATCATTTGAGTTCATCTCTTTCTGTTCTTCTGTGATTGACTTTCTGAGCCAAAGCACAGGAATTAACATTTATTATTGTTAAACCATGTTTAAAAATTAGTCCAGCACCATGGCCAACTAGAATCCAAAACACTGTATTATTTTTTCATTGAAATTAATTTATTCAAACATTTCCTGAGCATCCACTAAGTGCTAAGAGAAGCAAGTAAGTCCCTGTGACATTTAATTCCTTGAATAGAGTAGTTACTCAAGAAACATTTACTGACATATTAAATCTGGAAATAAGAATGGTAATAATAGCACAGCAATCTCTATAAAGCATTTTTGTTCCAGACACTATTATAATTTTTTAATATTTATTAACTCAATCCTCCCCAACAACACTTTGAAGCGTGTCCTGTTATTTTCCATATTTTAATAGATAAAGAAACTGAGGGTCAGAGAGGTAAGTAATTTGTCCAAAGCTTTACACAGGGAGTAAGAAGCAGAGCTGGGATTCTGTCCTCCCTGGACGCACAGCAACAGTCCACTCCCCAGTCTCCCTTGCAACTAGGTGTGACCACTGAGTTTTGGGCAATGGGATGTGAGCAAAGGGGATGCGTGCTATGCTCAGGATTGGCATAGAAAGCCTTCCAATGGGTGCTCTGTGTTCTCTTTCCATCCACAGTGTGAGTGGGGAAGACACCAAGGACCTAGACCTCCCAACCCCAAATCCTTATGCCCACCATGGAGGGGCACCACGGCTGCCACAGAAACCATCACAGGGCGGGCAGCCTCCCAGGTAATAGGCTGTGGGAGCAGTGCCTGCAGCACACGAATCACTCTTCGCAGGTAATCCCAACCCACAGCAGCCGAACAGATGCTCACCATCATTTCTGGATCAGCCCAAGACTCAGCTATGGGCAATCTTGAGCCCCTTTGGTCTGGCTGAGACTTCCTCGGAGCTGCACCATTGCCTGAGTCTCTTTGTAACCACCTCTCCTTCCTTCCCCTTCTCCTTTCAGAGATGGCAGACCTGCCCACACTCTGAAGGCTTGCTTGGCCTTTCCCTGCTCTCCCCCTCTTTCTTTCACGAGCATTCCTCCCAAAGCACCTCTAACTCTGGGCGTCTTCTTCCCAGAGGACCCAACCAATACACCCTCTGACCTGCACTTGACTATAATATGAGCAAGAAATCGCCTTACGACATTAACTGCTGGAATTCAGGGGTGTTTTGTACTGCAGTTAGACTGCATTGACCAGTAACATTCTTAACCACCTGCTAGAAGAAGGATGAAATGCAAGGAAATCAACACACCTGGGAAATTATTACAGCAAGGCAAAAAGAATTTGGAGACAAAAAAAATTATTAGGGGAAAAGGTAGAAAGAAGTTATGCTGTGCAGTTAAAATTTGTGAGCTATCATTCAGGACACTGACGTCAATCCAAAATTCAAGGGACATGACCAGCTATAACTCAGATTTGCTGCACTGGGCGGTCTTCATCCCCTCTGTCCCTCCTGTGCCCACAAAGGGCCTGGCTCCAGACAGGTGTTTAGTATGTACTGGCTGGACAAAATTACTGTTGCATGGCGGATACAAGCCCTGCTGGTGGATACAGCCTGAAATAAAAGTAACCATAGCCGTAGCTCTGTCCCAAAGAGCTTATTAACTCCAGCCATCTTGAGTTTTTCACACTCCTTCCCCAGGGTGATGGACAGACCATCTGCTTCTATAAGTCTCCAGAGAGCCAGACTGTCCATCTTGGATACTGAGAAATACTGGCATTTCTGTATTCTCCCTGAAGCTGTCACTCAGAATTCCTGGCTGGCTGCAGACTGTGTTATTTGAGGATGATGGAGTCGCAGCACACATCTCTCCTCTGCACTGGGAAAGCCAATTACCCAATTTACAAAATATTTTTCAAAGACTGGTAGATACCAGTTCTGTTTTCTAATTAGCTGTCAATAAGTACCCCCCACTCCCACAAACGCAGGTGTGACATTTTAAAAAGTCAGGGTCAAGAACACAAAGCATATGTGGGCTGCTTGTCAGGAGGGTGGGGGAGGGGTGCTCCCGCTGCAGGTATGCACAAATATCACACGTTGTCAGCCCTTGCCCTGGGGATGGAGACCTGGTCACCTGTTGAAGAGGGACCACACTCCAGCTATGTGCTGCCAAGCCTTCTCCACCCCTTTCTACCCGACATACACCTCTGCAGCGTGCTCTTCTGAGGGGTGAACTGCTCCAGTATTTGCTGAGGGCCTGGGCTAGATACAGGGTAAGACATGGTCCCTGTCCTCAGGGGACTTACCGTCTAGAGGAGGTACGGGAATAACTTCACAGAATGTCGTAAGAGGTGCAGTGGAGGTTTCGAACACTCATTCGTCCCATTCACACTCATGGGATAATGATTTAGAGCCAGATCCTGTGACAGGTGATGGGGACACAGGAAAGGTTACATAGTCTTGGCCATGATGGAGCTCTCGCTTCACCGGGGAGAGAAGACCGAAGCAAAAGGCCACAACACAAGGCAGGATAAAAGTGGGAACTATGGTAGAGACACAAGTCATGCAAAAAGAAGGGAACAGTTGAATCACACTGAGATATTCCACCAAGGCTTCTTGGAGGAGGTGGCGTTTGAGCTGAGCCTTGGACGATAAGGAAGAGAGTGAGGTGGTGGGAGGGCACCCTGGGCCTAGGTGCCAGCATAAGCGAAGTCTCAGAGTGGGGAACGCATACAGAAGTGAGTACTCACTTCTGGGGCAGGAGCACAGGGTGGAGAAGGGAGGTGGCAGGAGACATGTGGGTCAGATGCACGAGTGGGGTCAGTCCGCCTGGTCCCCGGGGAGCCGTGAACACCAGGCAGGGTGCACTCTCTCTCTTCTCCAGGCAGCGGCAGTCACTGCAGAAGTTTAAACAGGGGAATGCCAGGATGGAGGCTGTGCTGTACTCAGACGACTCTGGCAGCTGGGGTAGAAGGGAAAGCACTGATGGGGAAGAAGGTGACCAGCTGGCAGGTGGGAGCAATGGTCAAGGTGTGAGGCTTGATGAGCAACTTGGCCCCACACTCTGGAAAGGACATGAGTCCACAGGGGGGGTCACCTCCCAGAGGCCCATTAACTAAGGAGACTGGAGGCTTGGGTTTGACAAGTACATGATGTCAATGGGACTCGGTCAAACGGGTCACCTTAATTGCCTCCTTAATGGGAGGCTCAGTAATGGGGAAGACCAATGAGGAAAGACACCCAAGAGAGAATAAACCCAGGTATGTCAGGCACCGGATGTGGGCTTGATGAGGGCCCCAGGCCCATGTGACCACCTCTCCACTTGGGCATCACTTATAAAACAAGAAGGTTGAGTGAGCAGGTTTATCAGTCGGGAGAGGCTAGGCTCTGCTGTAGCAACAAATATCCCCAAATCTCAATGGAGCATCCCAGGAAAAATTTGGTTTCTTTCTTAGCAAGGGGGAGCTTGACACACCCTAGTCACTCAGGGGCCCAAGTTTATGGAACAACTGCCATCTTCAATGCTGCTTGTTGCCAAGAGAGAAGGAAAAGGAAAACTTTGGAGAGCATCAACCAGCAATTAAACGGAACTCACTGGCCAGACTTGGCCCCATCCAAGTACAAGGAACACGAGGCACAACTTGGCCAGCAGAGGAGGGGAACTAGCTGTTAGGGAACTACAAGCAGCTGCCACAGTCAATCTCGCAGGTTCCTCCCTGCCCTAACTGTCTGTGTTTTGGTTTATGCAACAGATCTTCATTCAGTGTATACATATCAAGCTAACATTTCTTTAGCACTGACCTACGTATTGGGCACTACGCTAGAGTCTGCATATCCACCATCTCCTTTTCTTTTTATAATGTATCTCATTTAATATTTGCAATGCCTCTAGGAGATGGATACCATTTCAGACATACCTTGCTTTATTGAGCTTCGATTTATTGTGCTTCGCAGATGTTGTGTGTGTGTGTGTGTGTTTTTAACAAATTCAAAGTTTGTGGCAACTCTGTGTTGAGAAATCTATCAGTGCCATTTTTCTAACAACATTTGCCCACGTCAGGTCTTTGTGCCACATTCTGATAATTCTCATGACATTGCAAACACTCTACCAACAAAAAGATTTGACCCACTGAAAGCTCAGATGAGGGATAGCATTTTTTAGCAATAAAGTATATTTAAATTAAGATATGTGATTTTTTTTTAGACACAAGGCTACTGAACACTTAATGACTCTGGTATAGCGTAAACATCACTTCTATACACATCGGGAAACAAAAAAATTTGTGTGATTTGCTTTATTGTGACATTTGCTTTATTATGGTGTCCCCAAACCAAATATACAATATCTCCAAGGTTTGCCTATATTGTCCCCAATTAACAGAGGTGAAAACAGAGGTTCTGGGAGCTTAACTGACAAGCTCAATGTCACACTACTAGTAAATCATGAAGCCAAAACTCAAATCCAGAGAATCACACTCCAAACCCTAACTCTCATCTCTTACAATCTGAGCTGTCCAGAGATGGGGTAAAATGTCTCATAAAGCACTGGGTTGCCTGTCACTATGGGCATGCTGACAGAGGCCTGCAGAAGGATGTTCAAGAAAAGGTAATTTCACTGAGTAAAGGAATAGATCCAGTCCTGTATTTTCAAGAGGAGAGGCAAGGAAACAGAAGTGGGGGTAAGTCTTGGGAACAACAAGTGGCATTCTGAGTTGGAACACTCTGTAGATGAAAAAAAGGAGAGGTGGAATTGGAAAGGGAGGCTGGGGTAGCCATGGTGGGCCTTGAGCCGGACTCTGGGGAGTTTTTCTTTTGGTTTGGTTGTTTAACGATTTCAACCATGTTTCAAGTGATAACTCAGCGGCATTAAGTGCACTCACTATGTTGTATAACCATAACCACTGTCTATCTCCAGAGCTTCTTCATCCTCCCAAAAGGAAAAACCCCAGGGAGTTCTTAAAAGGGCTTAAAACTTGATAATGACATCTTGAGAGCTGAGATGGTGATGACACTCTCAGGTGGAGAGGACAACCCTGACTGCCATTTGAAGGACCTTATTGGAGGGAAGCAAGGCTGGACAAGGGGCTGGGTGGTGAAACCAGCACAGGGGTCCAGGTGGAAATGGCAGGAACCAAAGACAAGGCAGCCAGAGGCGCAGAGGCAGGTGGTCAGATTTGGAATTACAAGAAGGGAAACCGCAGAGGGAAAGGGGAGTCCTAGTTTTCTCCAGGGGCCCTGGGAGTCCTGGGCCACCAGACACTGGGGCAGAGGAGCGAGGAAGGGGCCACCACTGAGTCTTGCGCTGGACTGGACACAGGGGAGCCACTGGCTGGCAGCGGGCTCCACCATCTTTCCCAGGGGAGGCACATCCCCAGACTGGACAGTCCTTCCTGGGACAAGAGCCAGCGCTGTCCCTGTGGCTCCTCAGAGGTCTGCAGCCTGACATGGACCCTGATTATACTCAGACACTCACCAGGTGCCGGAATGGAAATGGAGGGCGACTGCAGGAGGGGCGGGCTTGTCGCTCCCGTCGCTGCCTGCCCCACTCACTCCTCAAGGCAGCCGGCCCGCATCAGCGGCAGCTCAGCTGGAGTTAGTTACGTGCCTCTCTTGTCCTCCAGCTGGGGACACGGAGGTCACTCCCTCCCCTGATGGATGAGGGATGGTCTCTGTCACATATCATCACAGCCAGGGGACCCAACGCAAGGGAACTTCCAATCCCTCAGCCCTGTCACAAATCCTTCCACCTCTCTGCCATGCGGGCTCCTGTGAGCACCCGACTTCAGAAACCTTTTTGAGAAGCAACTTTGCCAAGAGCCCACTACTCGGGCCTGCTCCCCCAGCTCCCATCCCCTCCTCCACCTGACCCCTGGCACAGGCTGACCTCACTTGGAAGCTGACTTCGGGGGGCCTTGCTGACGAGCAACCAACCACGGCCCTCCCCGTCCCAAAAGTCTGTTCTCAGGCCCCACCTCTTCCACCTTTCCGGGTCTCTATCCCCAGAACCCAGTGCTGCTCCCCGCCCCCATGGCTGAGCTTCTGCTAAGTGGTCCCCAAGCCCATCACAGCACTGCCCACCCAGGTGGCATTGCATAGGGCTGCCCCAGACCCCGAGGGGTGGGATGCGCCACCTGCCTAGAGACTGGCAGTGTGGTGTCACTTGAAGTCTAGTTAGAGAGACAGACCCCAAAACAGATGCCTCTGAGTGTTGAGAGGGGAGCAGGGAGGCTCCAGGAGGAGGCCGCCTGGTGGGGGCGAGGGGCTCCTGTGGCTCTTGGGGCAGCTGAGTGCAGTGTACTTCAGAGTACAATCCGCTCTGAGACCCTTCACAGGACCCCTTGCCTGGGGAGCTGGCAAAGCTCCAAGAGCAGCAGCCTTGGGAAGGCCAAGGGGAGGTACAGACCCTCAGAGGGCAACCTGGCCCAGTCCTCACATCCCTGCACCTCTCTTCTTTGTAAAACAGGGAAGTGATGCTGGGAAGGCCTAACCCTAGGGCCCTTCCAGTGCTAAACAGGACGAATGCCTGAGAACCCTTGGATAGCCGTCAATGCTGTTCTGATTCAGTCTGATGCACTAGGTGTTTGCTGAGCACCTTCCACGAGCCAAGCTGTGTGCCCAGGCTCTGGGCAAAGGAAGCCAGTTAGAACACATCCTCAATGAGTTCACTGGCTAGGGGAGACGAGAGAGGAGCTAAGGAGTACAGGCTGGGAAATGACACCATGAAAGGGACAGCAGACAGTGCGGGGCCTAGGAAAGGCCACTGAATCCAGCACCAGCAATCAGGGTAGGCTTCGTGCAGGAGGAGGCACTTATACTGAGCCTCTGTACATAAGAAGAAATTAGCTAGACAGAGAGAGTAGAAGAGAGTGGCCTACAGTGACAGGAACATTCACTCATTCATTCTACAAGAATATTTACCTTTAAAAAAAATTAATTTATGTATTTTAATAAGAGGCTAATTACTTTACAACACTGTAGTGGTTTTTGCCATACACTGGCGTGAATCAGCCATGGGTGTACATGTGTCCCTCATCCTGAACCCCCTCCTACCTCCCTCCCCATCCCACCCCTCAGGGTGGTCCCAGTGCACTGGCTTTGAGTGCCCAGTTTCATGCCTCAAACTTGGACTGGTGATCTATTTCACATATGGTAATATACATGTCTCAATGCTATTCTCTCAAATCATCCCACCCTCACCTTCTCCCACAGAGTCCAAAAGTTAGTTTTTTATATCTGTGTCTCTTTTGAAGCCTCGCATATAGGGTCATCGTTACCATCTTTCTAAATTCCATATATATGTGTTAATATGTTGTATTGGTGTTTTTCTTTCTGACTTACTTCACTCTGTATAATAGGCACCAGTTTCATCCACCTCATTAGAATTGATTCAAATGCATTCTTTTTAATAGCTGAGTAGTATTCCATTGTGTATATGTACCACAGCTTTCTTATCCATTCATCTGCTGATGGACATCTAGGTTGCTTCCATGTCCTGGCTATTATAAACAGTGCTGCCATGAACACTGGGGTACATGTGTCTCTTTCAATTCTGGTTTCCTCGGTGTGTATACCCACCCAGCAGTGGGATTGCTGGGTCATAGGGCAGTTCTATTTCCAGTTTTTTAAGCAATCTGCACACTGTTCTCCATAGTGGCTGTACTAGTTTGCATTCCCACCAACAGTATAAGAGGATTCCCTTTTCTCTGCACCCTCACCAGCATTTATTGTTTGTAGACTTTTTGATAGCAGCCATTCTGGCCGGTATGAGATGGTACCTCATTGTGGTTTTGATTTGCATTTCTCTGATAATGAGTGATGTTGAGCATCTTTTCATGTGTTTGTTAGCTAACTGTATGTCTTCTTTGGAGAAATGTCTGTTTAGTTCTTTGGCCTATTGTTTGACTGGGTCGTTTATATTTCTGGTATTGAGCTGCATGAGCTGTTAGTATATTTTTGAGATTAATTCTTTGTCAGTTGCTTCATTTGCTATTATTTTCTCCCATTCTGAAGGCTGTCTTTTCACCTTGCTTATAGTTTACTTCATTGTGCCAGAAGCTTTTAAGTTTAATTAGGTCCCATTTGTTTATTTTTGCTTTTATTTCCATTACTCTGGGAGGTGGGTCATAGAGGATCCTAATTATTTGAGCAGTCACTATGTGTCAGGCACTGTGATAGGGCAAAGACACAGCAGGGAGCAGAAGCCCCCCGCCTGGACAGCCTCCATTCCAGTGTGGGAAGAGGGGAATAATGAGTAGGGTGAGTAAAAGGCTAGCAAAATTTGTAGAGTAAAGTGATAAGCAAAATGCGCTGTCTATGATGAGTGTTAAAAGGAAAAACACAGTGGGGAAAAGACTGTTTGGGGTGGTGGTGGGAAAACTAGGAGCTTTCGGCAATGATCGACACCCAAAACAGGGCACAGGGAGGCAGAGAATGGAGAGGCAGTGAAGGAGTGTGGGAGACACCTGGGAGGGCAGCTGTCCGGGAGAAGAGAGCAGAGAGCTGACCCCGGAGAGCGCCGTGGAGAATCACTAATAGAAATCATGATTATCATTAAACCACAGCCATTGGCTATCATTCCCTGATGTACATCTGAAGGTCAAAGCAACTAAGAACTGTAATGATTTGGGAAAAACGCCCCTCTGAACTTCAGAAGAATCCAAACCTTGCCAGTGAAAACAGCCACTCGGAATCTCAGAACCTGAGGGGCTGAGAATTCCCTGTATGGCCAAACCCCAGTCTGGTGTGACCTGCCAGGTACGGAGCAGCACCGAGGCGACGGGAACACAGGTGGGAGAAGCGCTGAGCTGGAAGACGCAGCGCACCGGAAGCGGTGCCTCTGGTTGGCCCAGCCCCCACCCTCTAGTCCAACTTGTAGGTGGGGACCATTGGGCAAGTCTCAACCCTCCTATGCTTCTTATAAAACAGGTCTGGTGAGCCTCCCGCCTTCACGTGGCAGAGGCCCGATCAGGCTGGACAGCACTTGTGGTCCCTGGAAGCATACGCATGTTGAAGGGCCCCTGTTGCTACTCATACCCAGACCCAAGGGCAGAGCCTGTCCCAGACTGAAGACTGAGCTCTTGTTGGTTTGCCATTTGCTGGGTGACCTTGGGTTGGGTCCCTCCTGTCTCTTGGCTTCAAGATCCTCATCCCAGGACAGCCTCTGGCCTCTCTGAGCTCCAAGGTTCTGTGAGGTTTCTTATATACAGTAGTTTGTTCTCTCTAGAGTGAGTCCTGCCAGAACCACCCCCCCCAAAACTGGCCAAGTTCTAACCATGACGAGACTCCCACCCGATACAGAGTAAGGCAAAGTTGCTCGTGGCCTGCACGCCACCCCCTCCTCAGGACTGCTCCACACACACCTGTCACAGCCTCCTGGGCCCTTTCCCAGGTCGAGGGCAGAGAAAAATTACTTTCATAAATCCTGCAAACAGAATAGGAGGATTTCTCAGGGCTTATTCATTCTCAGGCAGAAAAAAACTATAATTATTTTTTCCCAGAGTAGCAGCCTTGCTGTGAAATTCTTACTTGGTTTTCTTTAACAGATCCTTCCTGAGCCTTGAAAAATTATTTAAAGGAGTTTTCTCAAAAATTTTAAAAAACAAGCAGGATGAGAAATAAACCAGACAAAAAAAGGACAAATATTACATGATTCACTTAGATGAGGTACCTAGAGCAGTCAGCATAGCAATGGCACTAGTGATTAAAAAAAAAAACAAACAAAAAACTACTTGACAATGCAGGAGACATAAGAGACCGGGGTTCAAGCCTTGGGTCGGGAAGATCCCCGGGGAAGGATGAAGCAACCCACTCCAGCATTCTTGCCTGGAGAATCCCATGGACGGGGAGCCTGGCAGGCTGCAGTCCATAGGGTCACAAAGAGTTGGATACACCTGAAGCGACTGAACACCAGCACAGAGAGTCAACTTCACAGCAAGGGAAAAGTAGAATAGTGGTTTTCTGGAGCTCAGGGAGGGAGGAAAGTGGAATTACTGTTAAATGTACATGGAGTTTCCATTTGGGAAGATGGAGAAGTTCTGAAGATAGATGCTGTCGATGGCTGCACAGTGAACGTACTTAACGCCACTAAACGGACACCTGAAAACCAGTGAAAACGGTAAATTTGATGTTATGTCTATTTTACCAAGATTTAAAAAAAAAATAAGCGGGAAGATAAATAATCTCTTCCCTAGGACAGGTCTCATGGCCTCACTGGGCCTCAATTTCCTAATCTGTGAAATGGAAGAGAAATCCACTCCTCCCTACTCTCTGAGCCTCAGGATAGAGAGAAGCCACCACCCCTTTTTCAAATGATACTTTACAAAGAACCTACAGAGAAGTCAAAATGCACCGAAATAATGACTAGCCAGAAGCACAAAACGACCTCGTGTCTAGAGGGCAGACTCACAAGCTCTCAGCGCGAGGAGGCCTCCGTACCCGGCTCCCCGCCACCTTCTCTCCATAAGGGAAGCAGAGTGGGGTGAAGGAAGCTGCCCAGGGCTCACAGCGAGCCACTGAGCGAGATGGGCCAGACCCCGCTCCCAGGCCCCACGCTCTCCTCAGCCGGCAGCAGACCCCAGCTCCTCAGCTGCACGCGGCTTCTGCGTGACAGCCGGGTCCACGCTCTCTGCGCCTGGCCACGCCCAGCGCATCTTGCTTCCTCCCAGAAGCCTTCGCTGGGTGAGACCCCCTTCCCATGGGCTGACCCAGCATCCTCTGGGGTGGAACAGCCCAGGGCAGCCCCTGAAGTGTGGCTTTCTAAGGGTGGGGCTGCTCCTACACCTCTGCAGCATAATGGTCAAGCGTCCAGCCCTGGAACGAGGTACCCAGGTTCAAATCTCCCATTTAATAGCCTACTGACCTTGAACCGATTCTTTAGTCTCTCTGGGCATCCATTTCCTCCCCTGTAAATGAGGCTAACATGTCTACTGCATACAGATGTTGTGAGGGTTAAACTGGCTAATTCAAAGCCCTTGGAAGAGTGCCTGCTACCTGCTGAATGCCTGATAAGCGTTAGCTGTTCTGTGTACTCTCCTCAGGAGCCTGCCAGCCCTGGCTTGCATGGCACACACAGGAGTTCTGGGAACATTTGCTGAGCCATGCTGGGCAATGAAAGGAGTCATGCAGCCTTGGAGGTGGGCCCTGGCTTGTGAGTTTCCTTCTCAAGCTTCACATTAAACAGCAATGGAGACCCCAGGAAGTGCCTGCCCCTTCCAGTCCCTCACAAGCCCCTCAACCCACCATCTAATTCCTCTACCAGCCTGACCTAGCCCCAGTCCTGCTGTGGATGGAGCGGGTGGTATGATCAGGACAGGCACCATATGGAGACCCACCCCTCTCTACTTTGGGCCAATCTGTTGACATGACAACCAGGCTTCCTGACCCTGATGCCCAGTCTCCATCCTTGGGTTCTGCCAAAAACATCCTTCACTGGCTGCCTTGCTGGTTGGAGCCCTTTCCCCACACAGCAGCGAGTTTGGGACATCATACCAGGCATCCCCACCCATGATGGAAATGAAACTGGCATCTCTGCTCCCCAGAGTCCCAAAGTAGGGCTTAAGGAGGCACAGAGGGAGAAGTGGACCCCCTCTCCAAGCTTTCCAGGAAATCCTCAATCAGGAGTGGAGAGGGACCCACCCCATGCAGTTCTCAGCCTGCAGGTCCTCACACTTTAGGGAATGGCAGGAAGTCCTCTGAGTTGAGCTCTGCTTTCTACTGTTGGGGAACCCAAGGAGTATGGTTTGTCTGAGATCACAAAGCGCACCCCATCTCCTGCTGGCCCCGGATTCCTTGTACCCTGTCAAGATTCTATTTACACTGCTCTAAAATATACAAAAGAATGTGCAGGATTCTTCTGTATAACTACAGAGCGTATTAAATTTTAATTCTAAATGGGGAACCTTGAGACCATAATACACGAAGGACAAGACGCACAGACTGAGTGCCCCACAGGGTGGCAATAACAGCAAAAGAAATAATAATAATAGCTCTCAACCCCTGAGGCTCACTACATGCCAGGTAAAATCCTAATGTCTTCACAAACATCTCAAGCAGCCGAATGTTCATAGCAAGCCCATTTTACAGATCTGGGAACAGAAGCTCAAATTTTAAATAACAATTCAAGGACATAAAGCATAAGAGAAGCTGGTCTATGCAGTTACCCATGACCCCTTGAGGCCAGGGGTTGGGGGAGAGGGAAGGGAGTACTAACAGAGAAGGGGCAGCAAGTAACCTTGAGCCACCTAGGGTGATAGCATAGACAAGGAAACTTCCAGAAAAATGCTCAGATAAATGAAGAATGACCGGGGGAGAGTGGAGAGGAATATTCATTTATAAATAGTTCCAAGAAGCAGGCACTGAACTAGTACTTTTGATTATACCATCTGTCTACCTTGCTTAAAGGCTTCTTAGGTGGGGATGGGGGAAGGTCAGTTGACCAGGACTAAAGAGACTAGAAGAGGCTTCTTGGAGGAGGAGGCTTTCAAACTGGAAGGAAGACAGGCCTGTCTGAATTCTCCACAGCTTAGGAAACGCATCACCTACTTTGCAGTACAAAGTATTCCGTCTTGACACCACACCTACACGACACTCTCCACAGTCTCTAGAAACAGAAAGAATGTGAAATTCCACAGGGAGATGGATTGTTAACACGGTGCACAACAGGAGACAGCAAAGGAATTTCACTAGGAGCTGGCTGATGCAGTCAGCTGAAATAAATACATTAAAACATGGTATTGTTGTCCCCTTTGTGTATGTTAGTTTTAATTAGTGTTTGCTGAAAAACTAAGACTTCACATGTGCAAGAAGGAAAAAAAATTCCCAAGCCTGTGCACCACAGGTCTCTGTGGAATGTCTACCTTGGGGTAAGCAGGGTGGACTTGTTTTCAGCTGTCGAGGCAGGGACAGCCAGGGGCGTGGCCCAGCAGATGTTCACCAAGTGCCTTGAGTGTTTTTCCACATGGCTGGGGGAGGCACGGACCTAAAAACTCATCCACTGCTCATGGACGCACACATACCTCCTCAGCCTCAGAGCCCGCCCCAGGCCATGCGGGATGGACAGGATTTTCTGTTGGGTCACAGCACACCCGCGTGTCCTCTGCGGATTTCACTGTCTTTTATTAAAAGCCTGTAGTTGCCACAGCAGGCTCTGCCGCCCTGGGGACTGGGCATACCTGAAGGTTAGAACCACGTCCAGGCCATGTCTCCTGAGGCTGGTACTGAACTGGAGCTCCGTGCCAGGCTGCCAAACTGGGCATGAGACGAGATGGGCACCCTCGGGCGTCAGGTCAGTGATGAGAGATGTGGAGGCTGTTGCTCCTGAATGGGGTCTTTGGTGGCCTTGAGGGTGAGGACTCCAACCTGGGGATTCCAAACTCAGTTCCTCAGGAGTCTCCTCAAAGCACTAACCTGATGGGACCCCACTGGGAAGGCTCTGGGTTCTCACCTTGCCATTTAATCAGGAAAGTTCCCTTCTGCCTATTGCCAGGGCTTTCTTTTGACCTGACTGGGGCTGAATTACAAATGACCTGTATCATAGTCCATCCATGGTACGATAACAAATACCACTGACTGAGTGGCTTAGACAACACATATTTATTTCTATTTATCTCTCACAGTTCTGGAGGCTGGAAAGTCCAAGATCAAGGCACCAGCAGTTTCGGTATCTGGTGAGAACCTGCTTCCTGGCTCATAGACTGCAGGCGTCTCACTGTGTCTTCCTATGGCCAAAAAGGCAAGGGAGATATAGAGTCTCTTTTATAAGGGCATGGCACCCCAATCCAGTACTCTTGCCTGGAAAATCCCATGGACAGAGGAGCCTGGTGGGCTGCAGTTCATAGCAACGCGAAGAGTCGGACATGACTGAGCGACTTCACTTTCACTTTTCACTTTCATGCATTGGAGAAGGAAATGGCACCCCACTCCAGTGTTCTTGCCTGGAGAATCCCAGGGACGGGGGAGCCTGGTGGGCTGCCGTATATGGGGTCGCACAGAGTCGGACACGACTGAAGCGACTTAGCAGCAGCAGCAATCCCATCATGAGGGCTCCATCCTCGTGACATAATCAGCTCCTGAAGGTCCACCCCCAAATACCATCACATCAGGGATTAGGTTTCAACATATAGATCTTGGTTGGGGGTGAGGGGGGTACACAAATATTCAGTTGTAACACCTTGAATGCCAGGCTGATGGGCATCACCTCTGTCCTGTGGAGCCTGTGGGCCCAGACCCCTAACACATAGTACAAACTGGGTGCTGATGGGTCCATACAGGCTACACAGACATGCTATGACCAGCCCAAGGAGGCTCAGATGTAAATGCAGGGTACAAACCAATCCGTGTGACTCTACCCCAGGTTGGCACCAGGAAGATTTTCTGAAGGGAGGAAGAAGGGAAACAGGAGGGTGTTCTGGAGTAGAAGATGAGGCAGGACAGTAAAAGGCAGAGACAGGAATGGGCAGAGGCATGCTGAAGATCCGACAGTGCAGTCTGGCTCACACAGACCACAGGGAGGTGGACAGAGACAAAGGCCCGAGTGGCCGTGAATGCAGGCGCCTGAACACTAGAAGAGTGATCGGGAAGGGAGCAGGCACATGCTTGCTAGTTGCTGAAACTGGATGATGGCATCACAGAGGCTGTTTGCCCTCCTCTTTCTACCACTATTTTTCTGAAATCATCCATGATAAAAAGTTCAAGGAAAAAACAAAAGAAAAAGACAGGGCCAAGCAGACCCCAAAATTGTCCCTTTTCTCGTTTCAGTGATTCCAGGGACTCCTACGGAAATACACAACCGAACGCCCAAGTCAGCTCAGAAGAGAGGCATAGAGGGCTGCGTGGCAGGATAGCTCCCACTTCTCTCTGCCAGGCGATCTCCCCCACCGTCCCACTGCATCAACCACCTCCTGAAACTGATGACCCTAAACCCTGACCTCCACCCTTGCTGCCTGCCCTCAGTCCCTGACCCTGTCTTCACCTGCGTGACCCACAGGTCCAAACCTGCACTCAACACCTTCCCCTCAAACCCAGCCAATGTCCCAGAAGGTGGAATGCAAGTGTGACAGGTAAGAGACAGGCTAGAGACTCAGACCCTGAGAAGACTGCTTTCTCTCTGGAAGCCTTCCTTATAGGTAAAGCGCTCAGCAGGTGCTCCATACACAGAAGAGCTCAGTAACTATTACTGTTGAGATTTGAGTCTGAATTAACATGAATCCTCCCCTCTACAGGTCCCCCGCCCACCAGCTTCTCATGACCCCCTTGCACCCAGCCAGCCGCCAAGTCCTGAAGGGTTTACTGGCTGCACCACCGCACCAGCCTCTCTGCCCCCAACACTATGTGCTCCTGTCCAGCCTCATCATCTTTCCCCTGACCGCAGGCAGGCCCCGCTGCTTTCAGGCCTGCTCCCTCCCCTCTGCTGCTCACCTTCCCTCTCCCTATATGACAAGGTGCTCATTTCACTCTCTGCTCAAAGGATTTCACGGCTGTCAATGGCCAAAAGCACTTAGTCCAAGCTCTTCACCCGCCTCCCACATCAGCCCTCAACACTCCCAAGCTGGCCTTCTCTGGTCTCTCTGCTCTCTAGCTCTCCCTGCCTGAACTTCTCTTTCAAACTGGCAGGCAGCATTCTCAGGAGCCTCTCAGTTCTGCCTGCCTTTGCTCACCAGCACCTCCTCCTGCAATGCCCCTTCCCTGATGAGCACCTTCTTGCCTTGCTTTCTAAGGTGCAGCTCAGATGTCCCTTTCTGCCCCCAAACCTTCCTGATCCCAGCAACCAGACACACCACTTCCTCCCTGTGTCCCACGAACCTCATACACTTCAATACTAGCAGTGCCTAGACTCCTGGTTATCATAAAACACACAGTTCCTCTGTTCACCACTCCCCAAATCAGAATGCCAATGGAGGTTGTCAAATTTTATTTTCTCAAGTGAGGAATAAAAGAACAAAACAAAATGAGCAAACAAATCCTAACATCTATCACCACGATTTAATTTTTGAAAGGATGTGATAACAAGGAAGGAGGAGGAGAAAAGGAAGAGCACCATTTCAAAGTAAAGAATGGTCTTTAAAATAACAGCATGAGCTCATCTTTATTTTTCTCATGTTGATACATCAGTGAAAGCTCTGTCAAGGCCAGTATGGGTCAAGGGCTGGTCATTGTGAGCATTTCCTGGATGGTCCACATCTCCCTTGGGGACTGGGAGTCCCCAGGCCCAAGGCTGAGCCGGGAGATGCCCAGTGTGTTCATGGATGGACAAACACCCAGGCACATCTGCCCAGGGCTGTGAGTGTCAGGGTCTCCCCCTCCCCCACTACCTGGAAAGTGTTTGCCCATAACACACCATCACAAGCCCATCCAGCTACAGGCAGTGGCCCCCAGCTGGGCTGCCGAGTTGGTTTTAGAAAGATTTTACTAATCAACTGCTCTTTCTAATATCATTTAGGAAACACTCCTTGCAATAATAATAAAACACAAACAAACCTGTCCAGGCACTTGGGAACAATTCTCAACTGTTAATTAATTCAATGGGCGAGGGAAAACATGGAGGAAAGGGAACTGAATCTTTTATAGAAATGCACGATTTCTTTTCTTTTTTAGCAAACTACCTTGTACCTGCTGCCATTTCTACCCTTCTTAAACACCCCCAAAGAGCCATTGAATTCCACAAAGTAGGGGGGGCACAGTATGCAGATATGGTCCTGGCTACAGCCGGGTGGCCTCTCTGGGACTCAGCATCCTCACTGATGCAGTGCAGTGATTCCTTTTCGACTTGCCTCCTAAAGCTGTAGGGAAGGACTAAGGTAAAACACAGGAAACTCCAGGACTGAGCAAATGCATGGGACTGCTGCCAGAATTATTGTTATTGTTGTTGCTAATAAGACTGCTAACAAGTGTAGGCTAAGAAAGAAATGGGTCGTGTGTACATAAATAGCCTGCTCTCTCTGGCCTGTCTAGGACAGTGCGCCTCATTTCATTGGCCAAGGCATTCCCTGTTTCAGGGAGATAAACAAGATCCCTGAAGGCTATAAATAATTCTTGCAGCAACTTCCTCCTTGCCTGCTGCAACCAAGACCCAAGTGGACCTTCTCAAGCAAAGAATTTGGTCTGGAACAACTTTTCCACTGTGTTTCCTCAATAGTCAGCATTTCATTCACACAGGAGAGAGAAGAATTTAATATTTCTAATTACTTTGTAGGGAGTAGTTTATTCCTGGAAATTTTGTAATTGATTTTTCATCCGGTTTCCTCTTGGTTGGTATTATTCTCTCATGACCCTTACTAAGCCTCCCAACTACACTTCTTTTCCTCTTCATATTCCAGCTATGTCTTTGCTTTTTTGGTCCTCCCTCAAGGGCAAAGATCATGTCTGCGAGTTGCGGATTCCAGCCCTGCCCTCAGCACACAGTGGAGCTAAACAAGCCAACGCACTGGGAACAAAGACCAGAAGAAGAAATTATTTCCCCTACCCATGTTTTCTCTAGCTGCAGCTCAGAATTCCCAAACGATTCAGGTTAAGAAACTGGCCCAAAGATGATTAATTTTGCAAAACAGACCTTCCAGGATAGCACGCAAGATCTTCAGAAAAAATATTCTGGTTTTTACTTCCCACTGAGAGCTGCCGGGACCATAATTAGAGCAGTATGGAGCAACAGACTCAACTTGATTTCACTAAACCCCAAGAACCTTCCTACCGACACGCACAAAAATAACATCCTGTTCTGTTTGAAAATACCACCTCGTGTTCAGATTTGTGCTGTCCCATTGCGTTCTGTGCGTTTCTAAGGAGCTCTGTTTGGCTGGGTTTTGACAGCTGGAAGCTGGGGCACAGAGGTCCACTTCAGGCACAGGGCAGTGGACAACTGTGTCAGAACCAGGCAAGGGGCTCGTTAAAATGCCACTGGTCAAGTTCTATTCCAGACCACCTATTCCAGATCACTAGGGCTGGTCTGTTTTTAATTAACATCCCTGATAATATAGATGCACACTAAAGTCTGAAATGCCAACTAATTTTTCTGCCCACCCCCCACCTTTCGTCCCCCACCTCAGCTCCTCCCCACCCCATATATATATTTATTCTTCGTATTTTACTGAGCAACTATTTCCGCAGGACAGGACATCTGGGGCTGGGGCTCTATGAGATTCAAAGACCGTAGACTCCAAAGTTATCACGGTTTCCGTCTACAGTCAAACATTCTCCTTACCCTTTCTGCGATGGTCACTAGTTCACTTTAAGCTCCTATTGTTTACTTTTGTTACAGAAGACTGTGTTTTCACAGCTTCATTCCTCCAGTGGCAATGTGCAGAAGGCTGGGCATGGGACAGGTCCTGAGAAATTGCCTGTTGATTGCCCATCACTTGGAAACACCTCCTCCATGGACTGGAACCCCTCAGTGGAAGGCCAGTCCTTGAATACACATGTATTATTGAACTAAATATTAGTACTGACAACAACAGTAATAAAGATGCTAGTGATATTCCTGATACAAAGCCCTTTCCAACTCACCAAAGATAGGTCACACTTTCCCTTTGACTCTCACAGTCACCTGCAACACTGCCAGGACAAACATGGTCAAACCCACTCTACAAATGGAAAACCAAGGCTTAGACAGATTAAGTGACTTTCCCGAGGCCCTACAGCTAGTTGGTTACAGGAAAAGTGCTCAATCTAGACCTCCTGATCCAATAGATAACATTGAGTACCCGCAACATGCCATCCCTCACACTGGTGCTGGGGGTGGACCAGTTCCTGAGTCACATCTACCTGCACTGCCATGAGCCCCAGAACAGGAAGGCCAGGGAAAGCACCTCTCTTGGCACAAACAGGGGCACTGTCCAGAAACAGGGAGCCCAGGGCCCAGTGTAGGCTGCACACGCACCAGCAGAGAATCTCTGTGACTGAAACAGCATCATTTCTTACAAAACCTCTGAGCCTCAGTGTCTTCATCCAGAAAGAGGGAACGACAACAGTACTTATTACAGGGCAGTGGTGTGGCCTAAAGGAGCTGCTACGTCTGAAGTAATTAGGCTACAGTGCCTGGTCCACAGTCAGTACTACGGAGGTGCTCGCTTAGTCATTATCTTTCAGCACCATATAATGAGCTGCATGGTGGCTGCCAAAAGATGTCCTAAGTCGAACCTGTGAATGTTACCTTACAAGGTAAAGGAGTGAATATTACCTCATATGGCAAAGGATGTGAAAAGTTAAGGATTTGCAAGGAGATGCTTATCCTTGAGTATCTGGGTGGGCCCTACATCTCATGAATAAGGCAGAGGGAGATGAGACAGAGAGGAGGCAGCAATGTGACCACATAGGCAGAGATCAGAGCAATGCAGATGTGGGGTCAAACAGTCCCCGGAGCCAGAAGAGCAAGGAAGGCAAGAAGAAATGACTCTTCCCCTAGAGCTTTCACATGGCCCTTGATTTTGGTTGTCTGGCCTCTGAAACTGAGAGAATACGTTCTGCTGTGTCAAGCCACTGATGTGTACAGCAGCCCTAGGAAACGAATGCAGGTACATCCTTGACATCGGCCTCTCTCACACCTTCCCACCATTCTCAAGTCTCCCTGAAATTAGTCATTCCTCTCCACCTTCTCCAGTATCAACACAGTCCCCGCTGCTCCCTACAAGGTTATTCCCATCCCCATCTGTTTTCTTTCATTTTTATTTTTTGCTGCACCAAGAGGCTTGCAGAATCTTAGTTCCTCAACCAGGGACTGAACCTGGGGTGAGAGAAAGGAGTCCTAACCACTGGGTCGCCAGCAAATTCCTCCCAGCTACTCTCTACCCAGCAGCCACAGTGATCTGTCTCATGCCCCTCCCATACCAATCCAGGTTAATATTGCAATCAAGATCAAAATCTCGCCCACAGCCTACAAGATCCTGTATGCTCTGGCCACTGCCACTGCCTCTGCTACCTTGCCCCATTCTTGCCCTCCTGCCCAAGATTCCAGTCACAGTCCCTCTTATGAGCCATGTTCCCTCCAGCCACAAGGCCACCTCACCCACTGTCAACCCTACCTTATCCCTGACCTATATAATCTGTATTTGAGACTATGCAGACTACATCCTGAGTGCACTCAAGGAGTGGATCAATGGATGGATGGATAGATGAATAAATGAATGAATGAATGATCTACAAAGGTTCTCAACAACCCAGGCATAGCTAATTGGACAAGGTATACAATCCCAACCTATAAGCTCCCACTGACCTATAACCTTGGAGGTGATGGAGCAATGAGCTGGCCAGGCAGAGATTTCCTCTCTTGAGAATCTAGATTTGGAAATGTTAAGAAAACAAAGACATCAGTTCCTTAAGGGAAATCTCTTCAAGCCTGGTTGGGTCCTGCACACCACGTACCTAGCTCCTGCAGCCTGATCACACAACATCTGTCTCCCATACCAGACTCCAAGCTCCACGGCAGTCTTGATCACCACCACTGCATCCCTGCTGCACCCAAGGAATGGATGAATGATGGCTGACCAAGGGGTCGTGGGAGTCCACCTCCCGAGGCAGCTCATGGATGCACATGAAGAGAAAAGGTCCCAGATCATGGAGATGGGGGAACAGAGTTTCTCGGTTTCTGGTTGATCCATCTAAACTCACCTTTGAGGCTCAGTCCAGACCCTGCCTATGAGAGACGGGGGGAATGGACAGAGTATCTGTGGAGACAGCCATGTGGGGAGAGGATGGGCCATCATACCCAACGAGTTCAGGCTGCAAATCCTGGAGCTGTTCGGCCCGGACAAGAAGAGGCCCAGTTATGGCCTCCACACTCTGATGCATTCTCAAAAAGAGAGCACACAGATTCCAGAGGGAGAAAACAGAACCAGAATTAGAGGAGGGAGCTTGGGCAGAGAAGTTATAAAGAGGCAAATATCAGCTAAAAAAGAACAACTTTTTAAAAAACCAAAGCTATTCAGAGACAGGACGAAGAGGTGACAGACCAGTCACCCAGGCACTAGAGGCCCACCTGTGGTGCCGGCATTAGAGGGGTTAAAGCAAAGAATGTTCCTTCTAACCTTGAGAGTCTGAGATTTTGTCCTTACTATCACAATTATGTACATTCTAATGTGGCTGTCACACCCTCATCTGTTTCCTGCAGAAAGTGACAAGCACAATTTTAAGAAGAAAGTAAACATAGGAATCCCAGCCAAGGTGTATCACAAATTAAATTCATATCCTGAGGTTCCCTCCTCCCCACCACACCAAGCCCAGAGCAGTGATGGCTGAAATACAAAAATAGAAAATTTAGAGATGTAACATTATTCAAAAATAAGATAAAATTCTCAACTAGAAAAAAAGAAGACCACAGTGTGGTAGGTGGAGATGAAGATGCAAGCTTGATGGGCTCTGAATGTGAAACGGCCAAAGGAATGTGGCAGTGTGGATTCCCTAGGACAACAGAGACTCATAGCATCCCCAGAAAAGGCAGGGGCAGAGCCACATTCAGCTTCGAGGGGGACCAGAGTCAAGCTCACTATTGGAAGCAAAGCAGGTAGAGGACGGCCTCCTCTACTCACGAGAAAAACAGCAACAAAGCTCTGCTGCTGCAGGCACCATCTGCCACATGAAGCTGGGTGCTCGGGGGGCAAGGCAAAGACGCAGACACAAGTGATGGACTGAATGCAAAAACAGCCATAATCATTCAGTCATTCCTACACCTCCGGCCTCTGTAAAATGACTTTGCAGTTCCTCCCATCAAAAGATGGAAATTACCTTCCCACCTCTTGAATTTGGGCTGGGCTTGTGATTTGATTTGGCCAGTAGAATACAATGGAAGTGACAGTAAGCTGGTCCTATGCATAGGCCTCAAGGGCTACCAGGAAATGAGAGTTTATAATCGATAACCAGATGGACAGCAAACTTCTCACCAACAACAGATCTAAAAGACAAAGTTCTGAAGGTAAACAATGGTTTACCAAGGATTCTCTGCTGTGCTAAACTATGACCCAAGAGTGAAAGGAAAACAGACATTTTAAGACATCCAAATGTTAAGAGAGTTGACCACCCTTGACACCCAACATAGGTACTGACTACTTTTAAGAATGAACTTGCCAAGAAGAAAAATGGACCCAGAAAAAGGAACAGGATGCAAAACATAAAAAAAAAAAAATGGTTAGCAAAGATGTTGGCCAACTGTGTGGGCAAGTTAAATTATTAACTAAAAAACAAAAATAATAACTAAAGTGTTTTTTTTTTAATTAGTAGACCCAATATTCTTTGAAACAATAAGAAATATAGAGCAGGTATTAGTGGGTTTGTTCGACACGGTTACAGTTTTTGTCTGATTCAGTAGAAGAGAAAGATACTGAGTAGCTTTATATTTTAGGAGAAAAAAGAAATACAATTCAGAATGTATGCTGAAATGTTAGCGGTATAATCACGGTAGGCAGAGGGAAAAAAGGGATGGCAGAAGGAACACCCAAAATAAGATGGGAAATATGGCAGCAATCACAATAAATATAAACCAATTAAGATCACCTATTAAAAGACAAACTAAAATGAGCGTAACAAAATGAGATAACAAAATGTTATTTACAGTATGGTGTTTATATAAAGCTTTAAAAATACTATATATTGTTTATGGACATGTAAATCTGTAGTAAAATATAAAAATAGAGATGGAAAAAATACAACCAACTTCCAGACAGTTGTTTTTCTGTGGAAGGAAGAGGGGAGGGAAGTGGGAACGGGGGAGGGTAAAAGAGGTGACTCTGGCTGTGCTGGCAATGCTTTAGTTCTTTGCAAGTGAGATCTGGAGGGAAAATAGTCACATTTTCAAATCTGAATTATAGGAATAAGCTATAAGTAGCTATATTTTTTTCTGCATGTTTGAGATATTCTGTGATATGTTTTAAAGTTGGAAGGGAGGAGGAAAGAACTAAGGAAGGAAAGGAAGCAGGATTAACCATCTCTTTTATGTTTTGTACTCCGACGCTTTGACATCCGGGGCCTGGCTGACCCTGGAGGGTCTGCCCCTCCCAACACGTGCCAATTCCTAGAGAAAGTGTGTAACTAGACTGGGAACCTTTAACACACAAGAAGTTCAGAGCCCATATCCCCAACCACTTTCCTGGGCTCTGGGCACTGTACCCCTGCCTTCAGCACATCAGGGACAGGTACTAGACGGTTAGGTACAGCCCTAAGCCCCAGAGCCCCTGCAGTTATTCAGTCCCAAGCCGTTTATCCTGCCTGGCCTATTCCTCCCAGAGCAAAGCACAATAAAGGCTCCAGCCTATGTTTTCCCCTCACGCCTTTGCCTCCTGACCAACCACGGTGCTTCGCTGTGTAGGAAGTGCTGTGCTTCCTGTTTCTAGGGGGCTGCAAGGATTAACTTCATGACAGTCATTTCCTTGTTTGCCTGTCCCACTATACCTGGTTAAAACAAATCCCCAGTACCCTAAAAATAGGAAAAGAAAAAAAAGATGGGAGGGAGAGAGGAAAGATCAGTCCTAGAACTTGACCAGAAACTGAGAACTGTAAACTCTTTTTAACCCAGCTCTCAGTTATTTTATTGCCCAGAAATAGGCTTTCAGGGTAAATAAAACTGCTTCTTGGTCTCTGTGGTTCTCTCGGCCCTGAAGAGCTTCTCTGCCCTGCAGCCTCTTCTATCAAAACCTCCTTCTGGGCTCCAAGGATTCCTTCCTAATCTCTCCGCAGAAGGAATTTTACCCCCCCGGCTCATCCCTCAATTCAGCTCAAACTTGGCTGGCCCACCTCTGTAACCCCCCCTTGATGGGCTCCTGAGGCTGAGATGTTCCATTCACCTCTGGGTCGCCAGCCCCTAGCAAGCACAGGCAGAGCGAAGCACACCACACCTGTCCTGCAAATGAACTGGACGATAGTGACAGCCCTCAGAGGCACGGAGAGCTGCTCTGGGAGTGAGCATTCTGAGAAACAAGGAGCAACTGCAAGCCCACAGCACAGCAACAGGCAACATCCACAGTGGGACCACGAGGCCGCAGTGACTCTTTCATGGGAGTGTATATCTTTACATGTCCAAAGTTTCAAGTATTTTTTGATAGATTCATTTTTTAAATGTAGACACGTTTAGACTCACCTGCAGGTTTTAAACATGTTCTTATCACTTACAACTCATTCTCTTTCCCCCCATGCTGCTGCTGCTGCTGCTGCTAAGTCGCTTCAGTCGTGTCCGACTCTGTGTGACCCCATAGACGGCAGCCCACCAGGCTCCCCCATCCCTGGGATTCTCCAGGCAAGAACACTGGAGTGGGTTGCCATTTCCTTCTCCAATGCATGAAGTGAAAAGTGAAAGTGAAATTGCTCAGTCGTGTCCGACTCTTCACGACCCGATGGACTGCAGCCTACCAGGTTCCTCCCACCATGAGCCTGTGTTAAATTGCTAAGGTAATACATGCTTGTAGAAAATTCCAACGATACAGTAATGTATCAAGTAGAAATTACTTGATATGAGCTCCTACTCTCTCCTTAGACAGCATATTGAGCTCTTACCCTCAACCTAGACAGCATATTAAAAAGCAAAGACATTACTAACAAAGGTCCGTCTAGTCAAAGCTATGGTTTTTCCAGTAGTCGTGTATGGATGTGAGAGCTGGACTATAAAGAAAGCTGAGCACTGAAGAATTGATGCTTTTGAACTGTGGTGTTGGAGAAGACTCTTGAGAGTCTCTTGGATTGCAAGGAGATCCAACCAGTCAATCCTGAAGGAAATCAATCCTGAATATTCATTGGAAGGACTGATGATGAAGCTGAAACTCCAATACTTTGGCCACCTGATGCAAAGAACTGACTCACTAGAAAAGACCCTGATGCTGGGCAAGATTGAAGGTGGGAGAAGAAGGGGACGACAGAGGATGAGATGGTTGGATGGCATCACCAACTTGATGGACATGAGTTTAAGTAAGCTTTGGGAGTTTGTGACTGACAGGGAAGCCTGGCATGCTGCGGTTCATGGGGCCACAGAGTCAGACACGACTGTGCAACTGAACTGACCCTCTCCCCTTGCCTCCAGTCTCACCCTCCAGGTATGATCACTGTTGACCCCTGCTCTCCTAAACAACTGGTGTGGTACACAGCCTGAATCCCTTATTCAGACCACTCGGCATGTGTGTGAAAACTAGGCACCATCATGCAGGTTTAAGCTAACCCTCTACACAGCTCTGTGAGGGACGCATGATTACTGCTCCCAGAAAACCAGCCTGGACACGAATGTGACACGGAGCCTGGCTGCCTGGCTTGGAATCTGGTTCTGCCCACTTACAAGCTCTGTGGGCTTGGGCAGCTTTACATCTGTGCTTTCATGTCTTGGTGTTAATAAACAGTGCACACTTCATGATCAGCTGTGAGAACTGAATAAACTGACACAGGTAAAGAGAGAAGAACACACAGGAACCCAATAAATGACGATTTCCACTTTACAGCTAAGGAAACGGAGGCTCAGAAAGGCTATGTCACTTACCAAATCCAACATGTGATTATGAAATCACACGTGAACCTGCCAGGAGAGCAGGAAGCTGCCCTCCTCCCGGAAGACACGGGAGGTGAGTGTAACTCTGCCCTACAACTTCATTTCCCCCGGTGTTTTTCAGTCCATTCGTCCTTCTCTGACATGTCTCCCTCTCTCACCCTCTGAGTCAGGAGGTAAGCTGTCACTTTTTGCTGTCAGTTCCCCACCTCCATCAACCTGTCATCCACTTTCAACAGGTTGATTTGCTGTAGACTAGAAACCAAATATAACTTGCTGGAGAGAACAGTGCACCAAACAAATATAAGAGGGCATGGAGTGAAGCCCTAAGCAGAGTTCCTGTCCATAAACTGAGTGAGTCTAACAAAAGTCTTATTTTCTAGCTTTTAAGAGACCTGCAGATATTAATAGATTCCAGGCTGCGTTCTGGAGAACTGAGGTGCTAGGCTCGTGCTCCACGGATAAGTGAGTTACTGACACGTGAATGTTGTGGTTCAGTTGCTATGTTATGTCTGACTCTTTGCGACCTCTTTGGACTGCAGCACGCCAGGCTCTTCTGTCCTCCACTATCTCCCAGAGTTTGCTCAGATTCATGTCCATTGAGTCGATGATGCTATCTAACCATCTCATGTTCCCATATTTTAAAACTAAAGTTTCTGATTTGCCTCTTCTGTTTTTTTTGCTCCTCTATATGATTTTAAGCTTTGGAAAGGAAGTGATAAATACCAAGGGTCACATTATAGATGTCTTCTTAGCCAACTTAGCTACAGATTACATTTATGGAAGATGCTGCTTAAGTATTTGGTCACTTAGTCTTTTATAGAACAATTCTAATTCTTCCAAGCCTTTTATTCAGGAAGTAACAATATTGTTAAACAATAATCCTGAGAAATCACTGAAAATTGTGAAAAAAGTATACTTTCTAAAATTTTACAAAAGATTACTATATGATAATGTATATGTTGACCTTTACCACACAACTAAAATTTTAAAAATTGATCCTTGACATAGTGGCTGAAAGAATAAACAAATGACCAAGCATATTCACATACTAAAAAAAATAGTTTCTACGTTAGGCATTTTTCAATTTCTCTGCTCTCACAAGACGGAGCTGCAAATCATAGTCACTGACAGGGTATTTCACTTCACACACAAGCATTTCAGGCTCCCCCAGGTACCACCAAAATCTAGAAGCATCAGGAGGTGCTGTGTGGCATTTAAATATCTTCCCAGTCAGCACCGTAACTCTCTTTATGATGATTGGCCACAAATTTCTGTCAGGCATGTGCGTGTGTGTGTGTGTGTTAATACTAAATTATGCTGAAAACCAAGCACATGTGGGGCCACAGCTCTGGGCTAGGTCCCAGGGGAACCAAGGTAAGCAAGACCCAGGTCGCACCCTGAAGAAGGTGAGAGTCCAGAGGGTGAGGCGGGGCCGGGCACAGGTAAGTAAAAGGCAGTGTGAGAAGTTCTATTGAGAGGCTAAGGATGCCTGGAGGAGGGGGTGCAAATAAAGTTTGGGAGAGCTGGGGACACGGCTTGCTTTGTGGCCCCATGGCCCTCTAAGTTCTCTGATTTCACAGTTACATCCCCATGTTTGCTGAAAGCATGCACATTACACACTGCTGTGGTTCATGCGAAATACCAAGATTCAGCGGGAGGAGAGATAAAGGAGACTGATTCTTTGGCTTACATGCACAATTAGATACCCCGGGTTCCCAAATGGATTTCTTTGGCCTTCATTCTCTGATCAGATCACTTTGATATCTCTACTTCTGGTGCATATGGGAGACCCAGATCATCTGCTATCCAAAGAAGTTTCAGGAAACTGAGCACCCACATCATAAGGGGGGTAGGCTTGGCGGGGAAGCAGCATCACTCATGGGGGTCCCTGTCTAGGCTCCTGGGTGAGGGCTTGGTTGGAAGTCCAGGCTGAGAGACTAGCCTCACAAGGGAGAGAAGGCATTTAAGGGCTGAACACACTTAGCAAATCGTGAGCCTGCAGGCCAAGTGCTGGGTTGGAAGAGGAGAGGCTGAGAGGTGCTGACTGCCTCCCTGAAGTACTGATTTCCCCGTGAGACCTGGACTTACAGCCAGAGAGACTTGGCCAGTTTGGCTCCACTAGCTACAGACTGTATGACCTTCAGTGGTTTGAGCCTTGGTTTCCTCACCTATAAAACGGGATGATATCCATCCTAGTGGGTTGTCTATGAGGACTAAAAGGAAAAAAAAGGTACATAAAAGTCTTAATTAGCCCCGTGCCTGGGATATACAAAGTGTTCCTGAAAAGTTCTTGCCATCATTCAGAAATGTGTTTTTTATTCATGTCAGAGACCTTGTCCCCACTGCAGTCAGGCCTTGGGGAGAACTGATCCTGTGACCCCAGTTCTCTGGTGTCAGCCTCGAGAAAGGCATCCACCTTTGCTCCACAAGATCCCTCTAAACGGCTTAATAACAGGGGCCCTCAGAAGGGGAGCCAGACTCAACATAATTAGGGCTCTTGTGCCCTCTTTGTTATCTTGACTTTGTGGGGATTGTTTGATCACAATAGTTGGGGTTTGTGTGCAGTATTTAATTAAGCAGATGAAAGCATGTTAGAATGAAACAATAGTATCTCTAATTTAATGGCCTGTTTTGCATCTTATCCTAGAACCATGACAAAAGGCGCTTCCATTCAAAGAAAAGAACTTCTCCCTCCCTCCCTCTCATTTCTTTCTCTCTTTCCTTCTCCTCCCTCTCTCTCTCTCTCCAGTTGAAATCCGGCTAACCTGGTTCCCACCTCCCCATGATGTTTTGGGGAATAAACCATTGCTAACCATTCCTCGCTCGCTTATGTGTGACCTGCCTGACGGAATTCAGAATACAAACGGACAGGGGAGGAAGTGTGGTGCAGGGGTGAGTGCCCGGCCTTCCAACCTCAGCTCCAGTCCCAGTTCGGACCTCATGCCACTCACTCCCAGGCCAGACTCCTCCTCTGCAAAGTGATGTCTTCAGTTTAAGCCTATCCTGGCTCTCCTCTTGGAAAGTAAAATATTTATTAGAATGTGTGCCTGTGGAACCAAGATTTGGGGAAGATTTATAACAGTAAATACAGTTTAAAATGGGGTAATTAAACATAATAAAAATATTGTCCAGCTAAGCAGAGTCTAGAAAGAGATATTAGCAGATAACAGGATGATCCCTGAACTCTTGTCTAGCTCTAAAATTCCATTATTTTAATTCTGAGCTGTAGAATGCCAACATTTACCCAAGTCAATAAACATCAAGAGACTGATATTTCATCGGAATCCAAGCCTGATTTTTCAATATTGATTTTTCTGAAGTCAATTTTGGTTTAAAGTGCCTTTTTAAATTGGTGCTCTGTGGTGTCAAATGTCAACATTTATTTTTCCAGAACTCTCCTTCCTGCGGGGACTTTGGTCAGTGAATGAAGCTTTCGATACTTGGAGTTCCTATTTTCTTGCTTCTGATGGAGGACCCTGCTGAATAGTGTAGGGTGTTTTCCTGAGCCTTAGGTTCCTGTTGGGATATGAAAAGTAACTTCCCTGTGAATGCCCATCGTATAAAAGCCAGAGGAGGAAGGACAAAGAGTGGAAGAAGGTGGAGGGTTCATTTTGGGTCTGGTTAAATGCTTCAAAGGCTTCATGCAGACTTGTGGCTCACCATTCACCTGCTGTGTGACCTTGGGAAGGTCACTCAACTTCTCTGAGCTTTGATGGGTTGTTTGCCAAATGGGGATAAGAATAGCTATTTCATAGACAGGCTGTGAGAAACAAGTGAGATAGCCCATGCCAGTGCCAGGCCCACAAAAGGCATTCAGCAAATGATGCTCCCTCCACCCCTTGAATTATTTTCCCTCCACTGCTGTATTTTATTGAAAAAATTTCAAATTACAGAAAAATTGTAAGAATAATACAATTAACACATTAATATGCCTTTGTCCCTTCACCAACTGTTAATATCCTTTCACATTTGCTTCTCTCCTTTTCTGCTTTTCCCCCTGAATTATTTGAGTGTAGACTGCAAACAAAAGACCACTTTATCTCTAACACTTTGTGATGTATCTCAGAAAAATGAAGAACCTCTCCCACATAACAGCATTCCTACTGTATACCTTAAAAAGTAATATTCATAAAATGATATTGTTTAAAATAAAATTGGCATTTTTGTGATTTTCTTTAATTCCAAATTCTGCTCAACATTCTGTAACTACCTAAATGGGAAATGAATTTGAAAAAGAATAGATGTAAGTATATGCATAACTGAATCACTTTGCTATATACCTGAAACTAACACAACATTGACAATCAACTATACTCCAGTATAAAATTAAATGAAATTTAAAAATTTTAAAAATCACACATGGGACTTCCCTGGTGGTCCAGTGGTTGACTACGCACTTCCACTGCAGGGGCACAGGTGCTATCCCTGGTCAGGGAACTAGGATCCTGCAAGTCATGTGGTTAATTTAAAAAAAAACAAATCACACATTATATACTTGGTCATCAATTTTTCTTTGCCAGTCTGCCCTTAATTTTTAAATGATATGAGAAAAGAGATATTCTCCTGGGCAAGCAGGGGCAAAAGAGCAGATTTTAACTTAATAGCAGAAGAGGCAAGAATTGAGTTCAAATCCTGTCTGAGCCACTGGCTCTGGGTGACCTAGGGCCAAATGCTTCCTTCTTACAGATGTTTTCATCATCTGTAATTGATGGCTTGCACCACTTTCTCTTAGGACCCATTTTCCCTCAAAAACAGGGAGCTGAGGTTCACAAGCTTTTGAAGTCCTCCAGAGCCCAGTTTAAATTCTACTTCACTAGCAGTGTGACTCTCAGCATTAGCTTCAAATATCTTATGGCTCTGAGCCTCAGTTTCCTGGCCTGCAAAACAGGTGTGCTAATATTACTGCCCACTTTACAGGACTATAATTAGGATTACATATCGTAATTCATGTGAAGCACTAAGCACAGTGGTGGGCACAAAGTAATGGCTCAGTAAAAGGAAGAAAAGCTGTTATTGTTATTAATATTAGGATATTATGGACACTTCAATCAAAGCTCTTATCTGCACAGCAATTACCTCTGGCTTATGAAGAGCCCTTGACAATTTATAAAGCACTTTCCCTATTATCTCCTGGAATGCAGTCTGGAGAGACGGCAGCATGGGGACAATTTCCCCCACTTCAGAAAGGAAACCTGGAGGCTCAGAGAGGTTGAGTGGGTTGGCTGAGTTTACCCAGCTGGTTACAGGGGGAACCAGGACTCACAGGGGCCCCACCCTCATCCTGCCCTCTAGTTCTGAGCTCTTATTTTGTTACCATGGCATCAGCCTTATGTGTTTCTCCAGCCATTTCTGCCTTGAGAGTACTCATCTAACTTCAGTTCAGTTCAGTTCAGTCGCTCAGTCGTGTCCGACTCTTTGCGACCCCATGAATCGCAGCACGCCAGGCCTCCCTGTCCATCACCAACTCCCAGAGTTCACTCAGACTCACATCCATCGAGTCAGTAATGCCATCCAGCCATCTCATCCTCTGTCGTCCCCTTCTCCTCCTGCCCCCAATCCCCCCCCAGCATCAGAGATTTTTCCAATGAGTCAACTCTTCGCATGAGGTGGCCAAAGTACTGGAGTTTCAGCTTCAGCATCATTCCTTCCAAAGAAATCCCAGGATGGATCTCCTTCAGAATGAACTGGTTGGATCTCCTTGCAGTCCAAGGGACTCTCCAGAGTCTTCTCCAACACCACAGTTCAAAAGCATCAATTCTTCGGTGCTCAGCTTTCTTCACAGTCCAACTCTCACATCCATACATGACCACAGGAAAAACCATAGCCTTGACTAGATGGACATTTGTTGGCAAAGTAATGTCTCTGCTTTTGAATATGCTATCTAGGTTGGCCACAACTTTTCTTCCAAGGAGTAAGCATCTTTTAATTTCATGGGTGCAGTCACCATCTGCAGTGATTTTGGAGCCCCCCAAAATAAAGTCTGACACTGTTTCCACTGTTTCTCCATCTATTTCCCATGAAGTGATGGGACCAGATACCATGATCTTCATTTTCTGAATGTTGAGCTTTAAGTCAACCTTTTCACTCTCCTCTTTCACTTTCATCAAGAGGCTTTTTAGTTCCTCTTCACTTTCTGCCATTAAGGGTGGTGTCATCTGCATATCTGAGATTATTGATATTTCTCCCTGCAATCTTGATTCCAGCTTGTGATTCTTCCAGCCCAGCGTTTCTCATGATGTACTCTGCATATAAGTTAAATAAGCAGGGTGACAATATACAGCCTCGACGTACTCCTTTTCCTATTTGGAACCAGTCTGTTGTTCCATGTCCAGTTCTAACTGTTTCTTCCTGACCTACATATAGGTTTCTCAAGAGGCAGGTTAGGTGGCCTGGTATTCCCATCTCTTTCAGAATTTTCCACGGTTTATTGTGATCCACACAGTCAAAAGCTTTGGCATAGTCAATAAAGCAGAAATAGATGTTTTCCTGGAACTCTCTTACTTTTTCCATGATCCAGCCAATATTGGCAATTTGATCTCTGGTTCCTCTGCCTTTTCTAAAACCAGCTTGAACATCTGGAAGTTCATGGTTCATGTATTGCTGAAGCCTGGCTTGGAGAATTTTGAGCATTACCTTACTAGCGTGTGAGATGAGTGCAATTGTGTGGTAGTTTGAGCATTCTTTGGCATTGCCTTTCTTTGGGATTGGAATGAAAGCTGACCTTTTCCAGTCCTGTGGCCACTGCTGAGTTTTCCAAATTTGCTGGCATATTGAGTACAGCACTTTCACAGCATCATCTTTCAGGATTTGAAATAGCTCCACTGGAATTCTATCACCTCCACTAGCTTTGTTTGTAGTGATGCTTTCTAAGGCCCACTTGACTTCACATTCCAGGATGTCTGGCTCTAGGTGAGTGATCACACCATCGTGATTATCTTGGTCGTGAAGATCTTTTTTGTATAGTTCTTCTGTGTATTCTTGCCACCTCTTCTTAATACCTTCTGCTTCTGTTAGGTCCAGACCATTTCTGTCCTTTATTGAGCCCATCTTTGCATGAAATGTTCCCTCGGTGTCTCTAGTTTTCTTGAAGAGATCTCTAGTCTTTCCCATTCTGTTGTTTTCCTCTATTTCTTCGCACTGATCGCTGAAGAAGGCTTTCTCATCTCTTCTTGCTATTCTTTGGAATTCTGCATTCAGATGCTTGTATCTTTCCTTTTCTCCTTTGTTTTTTGCTTCTCTTCTTTTCACAGCTATTTGTAAGGACTCCTCAGACAGCCATTTTGCTTTTTTGCATTTCTTTTTCTTGGGGATGGTCTTGATCCCTGTCTCCTGTATAATGTCACAAACCTCTGTCCACAGTTCATCAGGCACTCTATCTATCAGATCTAGTCCCTTAAATCTATTTCTCACTTCCACTGTATAATCATAAGGGATTTGACTTAGGTCATACCTGAATGGTCTAGTGGTTTTCCCTACTTTCTTCAATTTAAGTCTGAATTTTGCAATAAGGAGTTCATGATCTGAGCCACAGTCAGCTCCTGGTCTTGTTTTTGTTGACTGTATAGAGCTTCTCCATCTTTGGCTGCAAAGAATATAATCAATCTGATTTTGGTGTTGACCATCTGGTGATGTCCATGTGTAGAGTCTTCTCTTGTGTTGTTGGAAGAGGGTGTTTGCTATGACCAGTGCATTTTCTTGGCAAAACTCTATTAGTCTTCGCCCTGCTTCATTCCGTATTCCAAGGCCAAATTTGCCTGTTACTCCAGGTGTTTCTTGACTTCCTACTTTTGCATTCCAGTCCCCTAGAATGAAAAGGACATCTTTTGTGGGTGTTAATTCTAAAACGTCCTGTAGGTCTTCATAGAACCATTCAACTTCAGCTTCTTCAGTGTTACTGGTTGGGGCATAGACGTGGATTTAACTTCAGTCCTTTCAATATCCAGTCACATGTGGACACCACTTGCATCCTACTGTGTGGCCACAGGAAAGAGACTCTGCTTCTTTGAGCCTCAGTCCTCCCGTCTGTGGGATGGATATGAACCCATTGCCCCAGCAAGCTGCGAGGGGTCTAAAATGCAAAGCAGAGACTCATGCTGTGAAATGCTGAGCATTTTAGAGAATGATTTTTATTTTTATTTTATTTTTTTAATATAAACTTATTTCAATTAGAGGCTAATTACTTTACAATATTGTAGTGGTTTTGCCATACACTGACATGAATCTGCCACAGGTGTACATGTGTTCCCCATCCTGAACCGCCTCCCACCTCCTTCCTCATCCCATCCCTCTGGGTCATCCCAGTCCATCAGCCCCGAGCAGCCTGTCTCATGCATCAAACCTGGAACAACCACTGTTATCATCAGACTCTGTGGGCCTACTAAGGACTCCTTCCTTAGAAATGCACTCCTTTACATGTGGAGCCAAATAATTAGCCCAGTCCTCATTTTTGAATCATAAACTACAAGAAACAAAGTCATTTTGAAAAATGGCTTTTCATTTGTCATGATTTTTTCATTTCCTCCAAGAGAAGGCAGACTGTACTGGGCAAAAATCAATGCTTCCCCATAATAACGTGCTTACAAGAGATCCGGGGCAGAAAGCCTCATAGAGAAGGGATGGAAGCTTATCTATAGGATATACCAGCCACAACAAGAATCTGAAGATCAATACCATATGGATTTACATTAAAAATGCACAACCTTAATCAAAATACAAAACAGACTATAAGGCTTTAAGACAAAAACTATGTCTTGCCATTGAAAAAACATGCCTGCAAGCATCCCAGGTTTTTTTTTTTTTTTTAATGTATTCTTCTCTCAACCTAAATATTATCATTATCAAAGCAAGCTCCATATTCCAAGAACCTAGTCACTCCACCTTCACCCCACCCACAGCACATATATTTTATAACCACTAAAACCAGATCCTATGGCTATGACAGGAAGGAAGGAATAAACGTTTGTTAGGTGCTGGCTACGTGCCATGGTCTGTGCGAGTTGCTGGAGAAGCAAGGATGCTCAGGCTCAATCATATGTCAGACCGCAGCGCTCTCTGGCCCCAGATCTTCTCGTGGCACCCCATTTCTCTTGGAGTCAAGGCCCTATAGTGCCCCCCACCTCATGTGACCTGCTTGTAGCTACATCCACACTCATGTCACCTCCTTTACTCTTTAGCCATGCTGGCCTCCTCACTGTTCCTACGTGCTTCCCAGGGCTGCTCTAACAAATTACCACACTTGAGGGGGTTAAGACAAGAGAAATATATTCCCTCACAGGACTAGAAGATGGAAGCCCCAAATCAAACCATTATCAGGGCCATGTTCTTTCAAGGCTCTAGGGAGAATCTGTTCAATGCCATTCTCTTAGCTGCTGGTGACAGCTGGCAATCCTTGGCATGTCTTGGCTTATAGACATATCATTTCAGTTCCTGCCTCTGTCATCACATGGCACCCCCCCTCTCTCCGTATGTCTCTGTCTCCCTGTGTCTTCTTTCCTCTTCTTCTAAGGACACCAGTCACATTGGATTAAGAGCACAGCCTCGTATGGTGCCATCTTAATTAATTATATCTGCAACAACCACACTTCCAAATAAGGTCACATTCACAGACACTGGGGATGAGGACGTCAACATATCTTTTGAGGGGACATAATTCAACCCACAATGCATACCAAGCCCCAGGGCCTTTGCACTTGCTATGCTCTCCGTGTTGAAAGCTCTTACCCCAGGGAGCAACATGGTTCATTTCTTCATCTACTCCAAGTCTTCACTGAAATACAGCCATCTCAGTGAGACTTTCCTGTTTATACTGTGTAAAACTGCAACACCCCCATCACCACAACACTCTCTGCCTTCTTTTCTTCCATGTTACTTATCTTCTGCCTGTATAATTTACTGATTTGCTTCTCTCTCTCTCCTTGCTAGAACAGAATGTAAACTCAAGGTGGGCAGAGATTTTCATGCATTTTGCGAAATGTTTCCCCCGTAGTGAGAACTTAAAATCACAACATAAGGTGATGGGGTCTGTAGGGCACAGCACAGGAGGCTATGGGGATAAAGAGAAGGCAGTGGTCAGGCTCCAACCTGCTGAGAGAAGCGTCAGTGGTGGCTTCCTGGAGGAGGTGTTATGTGAGCAGAATCAGGAAGAGTGAATGAAATAATCAAGTGCTAAGGCTGGGTGAGAAGGGGAGAGCAGAGGGGGCTACTCCAGGTGGACCAGCAGTATTCTAAAAGAGATCGGAACAATGACAACAACATTAATAACTACTGATGTCTCCTGAGTATTTATGTGCCAGACATTCTTCTAAGCACCTGTCTTAACTCCCTGAACCTTAATAACCTAGAAAGTAGGTCCTTCTGTTAGTTTCCTATTGCTGGTGTAACAGATTACCACAAGTTTAGTAGTTCAAAATAACACAACAATTCTCTCACTGTTCTGGAGGTCAGAAATCCAAAATAAGTCTCACTGGGCTAAAACCAAGGCACTGGCAGAGCTACTTCCCTTCTGGAGGCTCTCAAAGGGGAGAATCTATCCCTCTGCCCTCTCTTCTTCTAGAGGCTGCCTGCTCTCCTTTGCTCACGGCCCCTTCCTCCATCTTCAACACTAGCAGCGCAGCATCTTTGGGTCTCTCTCTGACTTCCACTTCTCTTCCTTCTTTACTTGAACTTTCTAGTCTCCCTTAAAAGGACCCTTGTGATGATACCCAACCCACCCAAATAATTCAAGATAATCTCTCCATCTCCAGATCCTCAACTTACTCACATCTGCCAAGCCTCTTCTGCCATATAAGGCAACATATTCACAGGTCTGAGATTAGAACAGAGACATCCTACGGGACCATGACTCTGCCTACCACAGTCCTCATGCAGTTTTCAGATGGGGACCCTGAGGCTCTGAGTGGTTCTATAACTTCCCAGGCTTCTTGGGGAAGGTGGCTGAGCCAGGATTCAAAGCACAGTCTGACTTGCAGAGGCCATGCCCCACCCCCTGACTCCATGAGACAGCTCAGCTGGCACACAGATCTGCAAGTAACTCCCCATGGCTGGAGAGTCAGGGATGATGGGGGAACAGCAAGAGCTAACGCAGTCACAGCAGGGCAGGTGAGATGGCAAAAGACTTGTGAACTAAGGAGGAGCTGGACTTTATCCCTTGGGAAGTGGGGAGCCCCAATAGGGTGTGGCCTCACTCGCAAACAGCATGGGTGTGTGTGAAGGACAGGCTGGCAGCAGCAAGGCAGGTACCTACAGGTCTCAGCAGACGTGCACTCATCACAAGGGTGCAGGCAGAGCAAAGGAAGTAAAAGATACCTTCACCTTGATTGTCTCAGCCTGCGATGGTCCAGAGGGAACTTGAACTTTATCCCCACTGGGACACTGGTATCCTGCCCCCGTTCCAGGAAAGGTTGATATATTTTGGTCAGAATTGTGAAAGAGAAAAACTTCAATTATCCTAACTGTTCAAACACTGTCTTCTAGGAGAAAAGAAATGAAATGTTAAACAAAAAGTGGGTGGGTGGCTGCAACAAAGACAGAATTAGGGCGGGAGGCAGAGGGTGTGGAGTGAGAGAGTCGCTGGTGGGGGAGGGACAGGAGGCATGAGGAGCTGCCGGGCAGCTGCAGAGGAGAATGGCGGATGGCAGCAGTGCCCGGGCTGGGGAGGGGTGGGCCTGAGCAAACGCACAGAGGGTGAAGGGCCAACCAGACTGGGAGCCCGAGTCAAGGGCCGACAGGCAGGCAGCTTGAGCTGACTTCCTGTAGGGCCTTGACAAGAATGGCTCTCCCTCTGGGCCTCCATTGCCTAATGTGTATCAGAGGCTATGAGAGACAAGGGGTCAGCCTGATGTTTTGTGGGGTTTTCTGCAACACCCAAACTCTCTCCTGTTGTCTGGCTGGCAGAGCCCCCGGAACCCCTCCTCCAGCCTCCTGAGGCTTTGCTGGTTGCCTCCCCACCCAGGAAGAATACCCTTGCTGGAACCAGAACATTGCTGGGAGCCTATACCTGAACTAGCACGCACTGTCAGGTAACGCAAAAGCCTCAGCTGAGGTCCCTGCAGAAGGTGCTGAAGCCTAGTCTGCATCCTAGTTGCCATGTTGCATACCCACATCCAAAAGTACACCTGTGCTCTCTGCATGCACCACCCCTCCCCTGCACCCACCTCCACATTCCACTCCACTCACCTAACTCAGGCAAAGAAACCCCAGACCATCAACACCAGCTCAGGACTCTAGATTGTCTGGGAGATACCACCCCACTAATGCCCACACCACCTCCTGTGATTCCTCTGCCTCCTCCCAATGTGTCCTCAGACCCCATGTGGCCCAGGCCCCAAGGTGCTGTGCTGAGAGACCATGAGGCAGAGAGAATGCAGGCTCAGTAAGGAGTGTCCTGCACACTGGAAGACTCTACACAGAGGCAGAGATGGTTAGGATCATTCCTCTTCAATGACTCATGCACAGTTATGGGCTCAGAGCCTCTGAATGTCTCAGACAGGCCCAAGACCCATCAAATCCATACTCCACTGGCCCCATGGCCCATCATTCTGGAGGAATGCATATATGCAACCATCTCCTTCAATCCTCACCACAAACTCAAGAGGCAGAGACTGGTTTACACCCATTTCACAAATGAAGAAACTACGGCTCAGAGAGGTTTCAGCGGCTTGCCAAAGAGTACACGATACGTAGTGCTTGACATTCACACCAAGTGTACCTTCATCTCATGCCTGAGCAGGGACGTGCCATACCCAGGGATGCCAGGGCTCAGAGAGGACAGTGGAGGGAGCATCCCTGCCAACCAGGGCAGGGCCACTGCAGGCAGTGGGAGCAGCCCAGCCAAGCCCTGGAAATGAACCTGGAAAATGATGCTAAATAAAAAGAGCCCATTTACAACAGGGCACATACAAGGTAATTCCATTTATAGGGACCATCCAGAATAGGAAAATCCGTGCAGAGGGAAAGCAGACTAGTAATCGACAGGGGCTAAGGGAATTGAGGGTGGGAGGGAAATAGAGAGTGACTGCCAATGAGTACAGGATTTCTTTTTAGGATGATGAAAATATTCTCAAATTGATTATGGTAATGGCTGTTCAACCCTGTGAATGTGCTAATAATCACTGAATTATATGCTTTAAATGGGTGAATTATATAGTGTGTGAAATCTCTCTCAATAAAGTTATTATTTTTAAAAAGGATACGGAAGTGGGTCTGACCTCTGGTTTAGCTCAAGGTGAAGTCTTAGCAAGGTAGTTAAAAGCCTGGCTTCAAATCCTGCTCTACTTGCTACCTGAGTGATGTTGAACAAGTTACTTAAGCTTTCTGTGTCTGTGTTTCCCTAGGCATACAACTGAGGCAATAATACGTCTTAGGATTATGAGGTTTAAGTTAAATAATGTAAATACCTGTTCTTAGAAAGGCCTCACTCATTATAATGTCTAGACAATTACTCGTTGCTATTTTTATTACCTGAAGAAATAACAAGCATGAGGGCCTTTAGTCCAATTCGCATACTGTTTGTACAAAGCTGCCTACTCTGTTCTAGCTATCATGAAGGGACTTAAAATCTGAAGGAAGAGAAACAAGCATTCAGTCAACAAACACTCATTTTTGCTTCTGACTGGAACTTTTCCGGTTTCCCCTGGAGAGCTGAGCCAGCAGAGAAGTTACAAGGAAGTGAATTTTAAGACACCACTGAGATCATCTTGCCTTGGGGACAAGGAGGACCTGAAACATGAACGTGCCCCAGTCTGAAATCCCCTTTCTCAAATGAGATGAGGCAGATGCGGCATCTGGCTTCAGGCAGGTTAGCTCAGCCCCTCTTCAGCCAGTTTGTCAGTGGCCCCGATTTCAGATGTGCCCATGATGCTTCTAGCCCACGCTGATTCCGGGCTTCCTTCTTGAATACACTGTTGAACACTGGAGGTCAAACAGCCAACAAGCTGCAGCATCTTCCTTAGCAGCCTCACTCCTCCTTGGGAAGGATACCTGGACCACATGAATGAAGCCAGCCTCTGGGACCCAGACAGAGACACTGGGAAGAACAGTCACACGGCACCCAAGAAACAGGTGGCCCTCTCAAGGGATTCAGTTCAGTTCAGTTCAGTCGCTCAGTCGTGTCCGACTCTTTGTGACCTCATGAATCGCAGCACGCCAGGCCTCTCTGTCCATCACCAACTCCCGGAGTTCACTCAGACTCGCGTCCATCGAGTCTAGGTGCTATGAATGAGACAGAGTTGGAATAAGTTATTCCCCAATCTCTTATCCTCTGTTCTGGCTACTGCTGGAATCATCTAGAACGATCACGTGGATTATTGCATTCCAGAGGTCTTTGGAAGTTGTGCCCAACAGTGGGTCTGTTAGTTTCATTGTGAATACCTTACTAACAACTAGAGCGGCAGGAGGGGAAAGCTGTTTCATGAAGTAGTATCCTCCCTGTCACAGGGAGATGACATCCACATGGGGCAGATGACAGGTAAGCACCCATCAAGGATGTTTTGAAGGGGATGCAGATGCTGGCTGACCATCTGTGAATCCCCACGGCCATCCTCCTTGGTTTCCGAGACTCTCAGCAGTACTTCAACCTGAGGCTCAGTCAGCTACAAAAATCACAAACTGAGTGAGCTGGAAGGGACCTCAGAGACCATCTGATTCAGCCCCTCTATTTCACCAAGGAAAAAACTGACTTTGCAGCTGAGAAGTTAACTTGCCCAAGGTCACTCAGCTTTTCGGGCAGAGCCTGAAGTCTTAAAATTGGCCTCTTCAATCGGGCCTGAAGTTGGGCATTGGCAGCCCAACTTTTCTGCTAAAAAACTGTTTCAAGACTTTTTGTTTCCATGAATCATAGCCAAATGGCTTTTAATCAGATGAGGATGCTTCTCAAACACAGAGAATTTTCGAAAAATACAGCTTTCCCTCAGTACCATTAACAAACAGCAATCAGAATAAATGCTTTGAAAAGTTATACGATGTGAGATACAAGAATAATGACTTACATGTGTTTAAAATGATCCCACTTGAATCCAAGAATAAACTTTTAATTTTAGCCCGACTTTACAGATGAGGAGGTTGAAGACCAGGAAGCTTGCGAGAAGAAAGAACTAGAAGCACAGGCTGACTTCAAACCTAGGACTTTTGCTACTACCCAGGTATCCTAAAGTGACATGTTATAAAGAGATACACAAATTTTCAAAGGAAGGGGAGCTAATTATCTGGGCTGCCTGCTGGCTATAATCTCCCCCTGAATCACACTTGCTGAGGCCAGAGCCTTCTCTGAACATTTGCTGGAGTTTGGCCAGCTCCAGGGCACCTCTGGGCTGCAAAACACTTGAGCTTGCTGTGAAATTGCCCACTTTTGGTGGTAACACCTCTCTTTTTTTCTCCTTTATATAAGAAGTACATGTAATGCTATTTCAAAGTGTTTCTATTAGCTATACCACTGTACTTGACTTTTCCTCTGAGCAATCACACCTCACTCTCTGCTCTGTGTGACCCAAACTGCCCTGAAAGTGGAACTTGCCTTTGCACATAGCCCTGCCTCCAACACTTCCTGCCAACTACTCCTCAAGATATTTTCCCTGCGACAAAAGGGCAAGGATTTGCTGCATGACAGAGTATGGGTCCCCCACCAGCCAACTTCTCTTACCTGCAGCTCTCCCAGCCTTCTCCATGCAGCTTAAGAAAACACACATCTTGTGAGAACAGGGCTGAGCTCCTCTCCCCTTGAGCATGGTTGACTTGTTTGCCAAATCTGAAACTAAGTCTAAGTCAAAATCAAGAGTAAATCCCAAATTCTGGGTAAAGAAAGAGATCATTTCTATACACACCTGGTACTAAACACCAAGAGTACATCTAAGCAAAGACGAAGTTGAGGTTGATGAGTGAGGCAATTCATTTGTGCTTGATATCTACACTTTTCCAAATGTGCTCCAAAATTATGTGCACTTTTACTTAGAGAAAATAGAGAGTATTCAAGTTTATGCTATTATTTTAATAAAGAATCATAATTTTCACAGAAAAGTCTAGAAGTGATCAGATGATGAGCCTAGAATTTCTGCTTGCTCTTATTCATACCCAAGCTGATTCTAATCATTAAGCTGAGCGAGCACATTTACTGAGAGAAGCTCTGTAAATCATAGGCAATTTTCTTTTCCTCAAGACTAGATCATATAAACCAAACCTGAAAGCAATGGCCATTATTTTCCTTACACCCCTAACAGCTTCAACATCCTCTGTACTCCAATTTTTCAAGTGGACATAGTAGACATTTCCTATCTAAGCATTCATCTTTCTCTTTCCTGATAGACCCTGATCTTCATTTGGGCTCCCTCGTCCCCGACGTGTAACAGCTTGCTCCCTGCTTGTGGGATCCTGGCCCATGAGTGGAATCAAATTGTGGTTTAGCCCCTTTTCCCTGATCGTGATTGGTGCAGCTGTCGCCAGTTAGAACACACAAATGCCTGAAGGAACGTGGCTGGAAAATTTGGGCCAGTGAACTATGAAGAAAAGCTTCCCGCAGTTACAGAACTAGACTCCATCATGACTAGGATGGGCCTAGGTATTCTTGCTTTCCTAGGCCCCTTCTCCAATAAACAAACAAATGTGAACATGTGTGTGCTAAAAATTACATTTTATGACGGTATTGCTTTTTGTTGTTTAGTCACTAAGTCGTGTCTGACTCTTCTGTAACTCCACAGACTGTAGCCCACCAGGCTCCTCCATCCACAGGATTTCCCAGGCAAGAATACTGGAGTAGGTTGCCATTTCCTTCTCCAAGGGATCTTCCTGACTCAGGGACCGAACCCATGTCTATCTCCTACATTGGCAGGCAGATTCTTTACCACAGAGTCAGCAGGGAAACCCATGTACTAGTACAAAGATGAATTATTAATATCACATATCGGTGCATTTTCTCTAACTTCAAGTTCTTTCTTCCTATTAAAAAAAAAAAAGTATTTTTGTGGCCTTTTAAAAGCACCATGGGCCCTAGATATTGTGCCTACTGTATCTTACAGGTAAGATGACTCTGTTACAGGCTGAGTTGACCCCAAATATCCCCCTTACTCTGGACTTCTCACTGTGAGCCTACGGATTTCCTTATGGTTTATGCCACTCTGACTGGCTTTTCTATTACTGACAGCTGAGAGCATCCAGACATCTTGGAACAAAAGACATGAAGGATGGCCAGATGAGAAGCATTGAAAGGATGAGCCCAAATCGTAAATCAGACGTTGGCTTAAATCCCCATAACACTCATCTTTCTGGGTCTCAATTTTTGTATCTGTAAAATCATGTCATGACAGGTGGGGCTGCAGACACTGGGCAACATGTAATGGGCACAATGATGAACTATGAACTGATGAACTATAGACAGGGGTTCAGGACACTGTACAGGAGACAGGAATCAAGACCATCCCCAAGAAAAAGAAATGCAAAAAAGCACAATGGCTGTCTGAGGAGACCTTACAAATGGCTGTGAAAAGAAGAGAAGTGATGATTTGGGAGAATGACATTCTAACATGTATACTATCATGTGAATTGAATCGCCAGTCTATGTCTGATGCAGGATGCAGCATGCTTGGGGCTGGTGCATGGGGATGACCCAGAAAGATGTTCTGGGGAGGGAGGTGGGAGGGGGGTTCATGTTTGGGAATGCATGTAAGAATTAAAGATTTTAAAATTTAAAAAATAAAAAACAAACAAAAAAGAAAAAAAAAAAAAAAGAACAGAAGTGAAAAGCCAAGGAGAAAAGGAAAGATACAGCCATTTGAATGCAGAGTTCAAAAGAATAGCAAGGAGAGATAAGAAAGCCTTCTTCAGTGATCAATGCAAAGAAATAGAGGAAAACAACAGAATGGGAAAGACTAGAGATCTCTTGAAGAAAATTAGAGATACCAAGGGAACATTTCATGCAAAGATGGGCTCAATAAAGGACAGAAATGGTATGGACCTCATAGAACCGGAAGATATTAAGAAGAGGTGGCAAGAATACACGGAAGAACTGTACAAAAAATATCTTCACAACCCAGATAATCATAATGGTGTGATCACTCACACTCACCTAGAGCCAGACATCCTGGAATGTGAAGTCAAGTGGGCCTTAGGAAGCATCACTACGAACAAAGCTAGTGGAAGTGATGGAATTCCAGTTGGGCTCTTTCAAATCCTAAAAGATGATGCTGTGAAAGTGCTGTACTCAGTATGCCAGCAAATTTGGAAAACTCAGCAGTGGCCATAGGACTGGAAAAGGTCAGTTTTCATTCCAATCCCAAAGAAAGGCAATGCCAAAGAATGCTCAAACTACTGCACAATTGCACTCATCTCACACTCTAGTAAAGTAATGCTCAAAATTCTCCAAGTCAGGCTTCAGCAATACGTGAAACATGAACTTCCTGATGTTCAAGCTGGTTTTAGAAAAGGCAGAGGAACCAGAGATCAAATTGCCATCATCTAATGGATCATCAAAAAAGCAAGAGTGTTCCAGAAAAACATCTATTTTTGCTTTATTGACTATGCCAAAGCCTTTGACTGTGTGGATCATAATAAACTGTGAAAAATTCTGAAGGAGATGGGAATACCAGACCACCTGACCTGCCTCTTGAGAAATCGGTATGCAGGTCAGGAAGCAACAGTTCGAACTGGACATGGAACAACAGACTGGTTCCAAATAGGAAAAGGAGTACGTCGAGGCTGTATATTGTCACCCTGCTTATTTAACTTCTATGCAGAGTACATCATGAGAAACTCTGGGCTGGAAGAATCACAAGCTGGAATCAAGATTGCTGGGAGAAATATCAATAACCTCAGATATGCAGATGACACCACCCTTAATGGCAGAAAGTGAAGAGGAACTAAAAAGCCTCTTGATGAAAGTGAAAGAGGAGAGTGAAAAAGTTGGCTTAAAGCTCAACATTCAGAAAACTAAGATCATGGCATCTGGTCCCATCACTTCCTGGCAAATAGATGGGGAAACAGTGGAAATAGTGGCTGACTTTATTTTTGGGGGCTCCAAAATCACTGCAGATGGTGACTGCAGCCATGAAATTAAAAGATGCTTACTTCTTGGCAGGAAAGTTATGACCAACCTAGACAGCATATTAAAAAGTAAAGACATTACTTTGCCAACAAAGGTCCGTCTAGTCAAGACTATGGTTTTTCCAGTGGTCATGTATGGATGTAAGAGCTGGACTATAAAGAAAGCTGAGCACCAAAGAACTGATGCTTTTGAACTGTGGTGTTGGAGAAGACTCTGGAGAGTCCCTTGGACTGCAAGGAGATCCAACCAGTCCATCCTAAAGGAGATCAGCCCTGGGTGTTCATTGGAAGGACTAATGTTGAAGCTGAAACTCCAAGACTTTGGCCACCTGATGCAAAGAGCTGACTCATTTGAAAAATCTCTGATGCTGGGAGGGATTGGGGGCAGGAAGAGAAGGGGATGACAGAGGATGAGATGGTTGGATGGCATCACCGACTCAATGGACATGGATTTGGGTGGATTCTGGGAGTTGGTGATGGACAGGGAGGCCTGGCGTGCTGTGGTTCATGGGGTGCAAAGAGTCGGACATGACTGACTGAACTGAACTAAATGGGCAGAATTATTAGGGGTTGCAGGAGTTTGAGTAGAGGCTCAGTGACTGGCTAGTGCAGGAATGACTCAATTTCCACTTCCTTCTGTGTTTTGCTTCTTTAACTCAGTAGCAACAGGGTCAGAGAAATGATCCAAACAAAAACAGCAAAAGGAGGAAAGAGAAACAAAGGGAATTAATTTGGGAAGTCAAGAGACTATTGGGAATTGGGAAACTAAATTGGGAAACTAAAGCCAGCAAGAACCACACAATAAGGGCAAAAAGCCAGTGAAGGAAGTAGGACCTTAGGGTCCCGGCCCATGTCTACTGTTAACTCACAGCAAGCCCCTGGGAAGTCCTTTTTTCTCTTGGGCCTCAAGTCTCCCTTTGTTAAAGAAAAGAGAAACAAAAAGAGGAAGTATGCCTTTTTCAAGTGCTCACTAGCCCTATTTGGTTAGTGGCTACCATTCTAGAAACTGCAGATATACAACAGTTCCATCATCACAGAAAGTTCTTTCGTACAGTACTGCTGTAGAGTACATAAACCATTGTTAAATACTATGTTAATATAAAAACTGGGCTTCCCAGGTGGTGCTACTGGTAAAGAATCAACCTGTTAATGCAGGAGACACAAGAGATACGGGTTCAATCCCTGGGTCAGGAAGATTCCCTTGGGGAACGAAATGACAACGCACTCCAGCATCCTTGCCTGGAAAATCCCATGAGGAGAGGAGACTAGTGGGTCACAGTCTGTGCGACCACAAAGAGTCAGACACAACTGAGCATACTAATTTTTAATAAATAAATAATATAAAAACTATCGGTGATAGCCATAAAATCAAATTGAGTGGATTCACAAATATCTCATGAAGTCTTTGGTGCTTACATACGTAAGAAACAAGAAACACAGGGAAAGGAATCCAGAAATTTGGATTCAAGCCTTGACTCTCACTTCCTGGCTGTGCGACCCCAGAAGAGACAACGTACCTTTCTAAGCCTCAGCTTCCTCATGTGTAAAATGAGAAAAATGATAGTTTCTATCGTGTAGGGGTACTGCTATGATCACAATAGCTAATACACGAATTCAACGAATATTTATTGTGTCTATTATGTGCCAATAACTACCCTACACACTGGAGATAAACAGGTAATGGACTAGACCGATATCCCTGCCCCCATGGAGTTGACATTCTGACATCAGATTTTAGCAAACGTGAGTTATCAGTCCTGATAATCGTACGGCAGTACTCTGACTCATACTGGCGTTGGCATTGTCAATGTCATTGTCATTGATGGAGACTCATCTCTCAAGCAGTAAGAATGTAATTTCGATTTTAAAATATTGGGCCCTCTAACTTATCTCCCTCCCAGAGGTCAACACAGAGCTCAACTAAAAATTCTTTAAACTTGTGCGCTGCTATGGGTTACATCATAAAACCAAAGACTTCCCTATGACATCTGAATCTAATTCAAGAAAAAAACCTGATTTCAGCAGCTTTTAGTCCAGACTTTAGGAAAAAATTAATCATGCATGCATTCAACTAGCAATGAGCAAACTTGATAATTTAAGCAGTTTAGCAATTGGATTGAAATTTTACAGCTAATTTAAAGTACTCCACACTACTGACTTCAGACTTGAGGTTACAAAGCTGAATTAGCCTGGACAAGAGCAATTACTCAGCACTTTCTGTGCACGTGGCCTTGACTGACTTTTAGGCACAATGAAGTGACTGCTCATATCCAACCACAGTCAGCTGGACGCATATATGCCACACGGACCTTGTTTTCATGCTCGTTGAAGCAAGGCTGGTTCTTATTTATTCTTGTCGCCCCCAGCCTGACAAAAGCCGCCACACACTCCACAAATGAATTAATAAGTAAGTCTTAGAAGGGTCACAGTGATAAATTTATCACTGTGTAACTTTAGGCAAGCTGCTTAATCTCTCTGAAACTGTTTCTTTATCTGCAAAATAGAAATAATAACAATACTTTCAAGATAGTTGTGAAACAGTAGAGATGATGTATATACAGCATCTGGCACATAGTAGGTACTAAATGTCAGTGTGGCCATTTAAAAACATGGCTTCAAAACTCTTAGACATATCTCCCTTTAGAGGAAGTGTGTGTGTCTCTGTCCCCTCCTATCAAATTTGAGAAGACTTGGGACTGTTCTGGTCAACAAAGTATGGTAAGAGTGATGCTATATGACCTCTAAGATGGGGTCATAAAGGCCATGTAGCTATAACCTGCTGCTCTTGAAACATGCACTCAGGATTTCTTCTTGGGCTCTCAGGAGGCTCCATCTCAAAACCCAGCCACTTGCTGTAAGAAACCAAACCATATGGAGACACTGTGTGTTGGGCCTCTGACAGTCTCAGCTAAGCTCAGACATTAAGTCTTCCCAAATCACAGGGCAGGACAAGCCATCCCTGTTATTTCCTGACCCACAAGGTCCCTGAGCATAATAAAGTGATGGAAGGATGGTTGTTTCACCCCCAAGTTTGGGAGGTTTTGCACTGGGTGGTAAGCAATTGGAACACCCAGTCGGTATCGCTCATTCACCCAGCCGCCACTGTGGCCCCCATGCATGAAGCAATGCGGTGCACTCTGGAGAGTCTCAGAAAGTGCACAAACCAGTGGAGAAACACAACTGTGCTCAGCTAGTGGTGTGCTGGTCAACGCTTCATTAACACCTGAGGGTAGCAGACAGCCTGGCTTGAGGCAGTGAACAATTTCCGCCTTATGAATACCATCATTGCCTGTATCAAGCTACCAAGTTGAAGTCATCCAGCTTCAAACATTCCCAAGAAGTTCCCACGAGCTCTTTTGAGCCAGTGCAAGTCAGTTCCAGATGCCACTGTCGGAAGACCTCAGTGTGCGGTGAAAAGCCAACACAAAAGGGCAGCAAAAATGTTAGGGGCAAAGGAGAGCTTGGGGATGAGGTAATGAAGGCCATTTAAGTCCCAAACTCCCAATACGGTCTCCAAGGAATGGTAAGGAACAAGAAGAACACATAATATGCGCACCTTTAACAAAATAGAAGATGCGGATTCCCCAGACCTCAAATTACCTAGAAGTGGAAAAGCAAAGTCAAAATCTCAGTGAGAGCAAGTGCTGAGAACTGCAGTTTGGAGAAAACTATAGAGGAGAGAGGAGCCGGTAGCAGGTAGATGGTTTTAAAGCTCACCTAAAACCATCCTAGAACAAGAAAGACCCTGGAAATAAATATCAGTGGGTCCAACTATAGGGAATGGATTTGTAAGGAGGAGAGGTAAGGAGATGGTCTTTCCAAGGTAATGCCTGGGGGAGGGGGAGAAGAGGATCAAGGAAAAGAGAGGTGCCGTGGAAGTCTCAACAAAAAGGGGAGAGTCTAGAATCCGGCAAGACAAAGAAAATCAAAGAACATGCAATCCCTCCCCTCGCCTCTTCCTCAAAAGAAAAAAAAATGTCAGGGATGGTGACTGAGTCTCCCCAGGGCCAGCACTGTCCCATCTGTAAAAGAAGGCTGGGTCCAGGTCTAAATGCATATGAGTCCATGTTTTAAATATTCTTGTACGAAATCAAGGGTTCCTCCTAATCTGCATTTGGGTTAGTTTCCCCAAAAGCAGAGCTTGCCTGAGAGTAGAGAGGCCAGCCCTCCTGCAAGGGAGCCAAGAGGCAAGACAGACAAGAAAAAGTGGATGCAGGGCAAGTTGCTGAGCCAGTCATTGCTGTGGGCAACTGAGGAACCGGCAGGAATGCTTCTCCAAACTGGCCCTCAGGAGGAGGAGGCCAAGGCATCCAGCCTGTGTTGGTCTAACTCCTCGGAGAAGCAGATGCCAGGACAGGATTAGATGTTTAAGACTGTCACAGGGGAAAGGCCTCTGAGAGAGAAAGGGGTTGGGAGAGCCTGAGACCACAGTGTAGATCTGACCCCACGAGCAGGACAGAGAACAATTGGGAAGCGTGGACAGTGGAAGAGTCTTGGATGGCAATGCAGTTCTAGGGGAGCTCAGCAAGGCCGATGGGGAGTCTTTGAACCCACGGTGTCATCAGAGGAGACCTGTGTCTCCCGTGACTGGGCCTGTTCTAGAGTCCCTGCTCAGCTCAGTGCTGGCTGCGAGCGGTCCCTGGGAAGCCTGGTCTCCACACAAAAGTGGTGGCAGATTTCAGAAGGCGGCGGCTGAATTTGCGGTGAATCTGTCTGCCACTCATGGGTATGGCTGAGGCGCATTTTCACAGCTGCCACATGTGGCCAAGTGGCCTAGAGACAGGGGCCCAGAGAAAGGCAGTGGGGCCGTTAGGGGGGACTGCATCGCCATGAAGGAGACACAGATGGCCTCAGGGGTGTTCAGGAGATGGGAAAAGAGCCTCAGCTCACCTCCCAGCTGGCTTCCCCTGACTGGGCCCTTGATAGAAACATCCTTCCCATTACGCCAGTCTATCCATGTGAAGGCCTAGCCAACAAGAATATGGCTCTTCCTGGGGCAGGGCATTAGAAGGTGAGCACTTCCCTGGTGGAATGGTTCACACATATTTTTTGTGGGTGAAGTAGTGTTCCCCCCAAATTCACATCTATCTGGAAACTCAGCATCTGGCCTTATTTGGAAATAGGGTCTCTGCAGATGTAATTAGTGAAGGATTTTGAGGTGAGACCACCCTGGGTTTGGAGTGGGCCCTAAGTCCAGTGTCTGGTGTCCTCTATGTCGAAGAGAAGACAGAGAGAGATACACGAGGAAGAAGGCCATGCGAAGGTGAAGGCAGAAATTGGCGTGATACTGCCACAAGCCCAAGAACACGAGGAAGCATCAGAAAAGGCAAAGAAGGGTTCTCCCCTAGAGCCTTCAGGGAGGGCATGGCTTTGCTGCCACCTTAATTCTGGACTTCTAGACCCTGAGAGTGTGAAAAAAACACATTTCTGTTGTTTCAGGCCACCCAGGTTGTGGTCATCTGTTATGGCAACCTTAGAATACTAATAGACTAATATTGTTAGTAAATATAAAATAATAATAAACTAATAATTTATGCCCATCAAAAGTGTAGACACCGGTGACTCCTGACACTGGAATGTATGACAGCCAAGCCTCTCACCCTCTATCAAACCTCTGAGCAGAGTTCAGTCAACTTCTGCTTAAATACCCCTCAAGTGATGGGGAATTTATCACCTCAAGAGGAAGCCTCTTCGTTTCTGGCAACTTTGACCGTCAAAGCCCTTCCTATTACTGACCTAAAATATCTGCCTCCCTGTGATCCCCTCACTTTCAGTCTAACCTTGGTCTATGACACCCAGCCTGTTTTTGAGAGTACATCTCCCGCTAAGTCTTCCTGGAGGCCATTGGGCCCCAGCTCCTTTAAGGAATAATGTAACTTTACTCGAAATACAACAATGAACCAGAATATGAAATTATCTTATCAGCTGTACTCTATAAAGACAATCTTTCCCTGATTAGCATACTTCTCTGTCTCTATTTTCATCAAAGATTCACAGAAATGGCACGTTCAGAGCTTCTAGCAACCACAGGGCATTTTGGGACAGCCACTGAAGCTGGGAGGGCACACCAGACAAAGTTTAGGAGGTGAGAAGTGGCGGAGTGGTCCCTGCACACATCTAGAGAGTGACCCATTCCACACACATCTAGAGAGTGACCCTGCAGAGGAAGAGAATGAGAGAGACTGCCACCCAGTTAATTCCCAGAACAACAGTGTGGGAGACAGAGCCAGAAATACTATCTGGAACTCATGACACAACTCAGTGAACTGTCATGCTTTAGCTAACTCAAACAAAGCGAAAGGCATACGCAAAGGCAAGAGGTGTGACTGCCTCCTGAGGTGGAATCAGGGAGAGCTTCCAGAAGGAGGCATCTGTAGGTTGAGGCTTTAAGTCAAATGTGACAATCAAAATAAAAGGGATGGGAAATCTCTGGTGGTCCAGTGGTTAAGAATCCGCCTGCCAATGCAAGGGACCTGGGTTCAATTCCTGGTCTGGGATGATTCCACACACCATGGGACAACTGAGCCCGGGTACCACAATTACTGAGCCTGCCCTAGAGCCCCATGAGCTGCAACAAGAAGCCAACGCAGCGAAAAGCCTGTGCACTGCAACTAAAGGGTAGCCCCTGTTCACTGCAACTAGAGAAAGCCCTCATAGAGAAACAAAGAGCCAGCACAGCCAAAAATAAATAATTTTTTTAAAAAGCAACAGACTAGGCAGAAGGAACTGCCTAAGCAAAGGCAAGGCAACGTGGACCTTCAGGTCATGTTCGGGGAATGCAGACAAACTTAGTGTGGCTGGAGCAGAATGGGTACATGAGTATTTGCAGGAGGGAGACAAGTGGAATAGGAAGTAAAAGATGGTCTCTACAGACTGGGTAAAGGTTTCCTCTCTTTAGCTATTTTCGGGAGAAAATAGCTAAAGTATTAGCTGAGTATCCAATAAATAGCTGAGTATCTGCGGTGGTTCTTAGGTTCCAGCATGCATTAGAAATCACCTGTGTGCTTAACGTGCAGACTGCAGCCTCGCCGCCACAGGCCCACCACGCCACCACTAGCGCCCCAATTCCCTTGCACACTCCACGATACCCCTCATGTTGAGTCTGTGTGTTCCAGAGCCTGGGTGTCTGCATCATAAATATGCTCCAGCAATGATTCCAAGGAGGAGGTGGCAAACCTCACCAAGGAAGCAGTCCTGTGCTCCCCACCTTTCTTCACTGTGACAAATGATGTGGGCGGCACGACAACATATTAGGTTATGCCAGAGATTCCGGCAATTTAAGTTCATGTGAAAAGACGCACTGGGGAGGGAAAACCAATTTCAATTCTCCATCAAGGTACTTGGCAAAAACGAAAGGCCAAGAATCTATCAGAAATTACCTCCGTGGTCAGAGAAATGAATCGTGGGGCTGCCAAACCCTTCTCGTGACACTCAGGGCCGCCTGTAACTTGTAAAGGGAGGCCCTCAGGTTGTTTCACAGTGGGCACAGGGTTCAGCCCCAAGATCTTTCAGGAAATTGAAGCACACCCTTGGAGAGAAGTCAGTCCCTCACAAAGGAGCAATGGGGATTTAAACAGACAATTCTTTTTTTTCTTTTGAAAAGCAAAAAAGAATTTCAGGAGCAAAGCATCTCAGGGGTGAAAGATCCTTTGGGTCAATGTCTCCTTTAAGCTAGAGTTCCAGGCCCTCTACCGGAGACTCTGGTACAGTGGGTCTGGAGTGAGGCTCTGGGAAGCTGCTGGTGAGAGACGTTTGGAAACACTGATCTAGCTTGCTGGACCTCCGCTTACACACCTCCATAGACAGGGAGTTCCTTCCCTTTAAGGGAGACCCATCCCAATTTTGAAGAGCTGTGATCATTAAAAACTTCCATCAGACATTGCTGAGCTGAAAATTTCCTCCAGTGCCAAGTCCTCTAAGCTTGTGTCTCTGCACTGACTCTGAGTAAGTTCAATCCCCCTGCCACAGGCAGCCTGGTAGAAAGACGAACTTCACACACAAGGGCTAACCTAGTGGTTCTGCACACACCAACTGTGGAAAAGGAAGGTGCATTGAGCTGCTTGGAGAGCCTTCCCCCTCCCGCATTTTTCCGGCATCCCCTCACTCCTATTTCCAAAGGGAAAGGGGAGAGTAATGACTTTCGTGAACATGACTAATTATCGTAGGCTTACTGTGGTCAGCAGAAATAATGGTCCCCCAAGAATGTGTGCATCCTAATATCCAGAATCTGTGACTGTGTTACATGACAAAGGAGAATCAAGCAACAGACGACATTCAGGTTGCTAATCAGCCAACCTTGAAATAGGGAAAGTATCCTGGGTCACCTGGGTGGACCCACTGTAATTACAAGGGTCCTTAAAACTGGGCATCCTGGCATCCCTGGTACCCAGATGGTAAAGAATCCACCTGTAATGCAGAAGACCTGGATTTGATCCCTGGGTCATGAAGATCCCCAGGAGGTAGGCATGGCAACCCACTCCAGTATTCTTGCCTGGAGAATTCCATGGACAGATCATGGAGTTGCAAAGAGTCAGACACAACTGAGCGACTAACACTTTGTGGGAGAGGAAGGAAGAGAAGTGAACATTAGACCCATGCAGGGTGAGACTCGAGTGCCCATCATGGCCTTAGGACAGACCATGAGCCAAGCAAGAGCTTGCAGTCTCCATGAGATTCTCCCCCGTATCTTGCTGAATGCAACACTGCTGACAACATCTCGACTTTATACCACCAAGACCCATGTTGGATCTCTCACCCCCAGAACTGTGAGATAATAAATCTATGTTGTTAAAAAGCCAAATTAGTGGTAACTTGTAATAGCCATAACAGAAATCTAATACACTTATTATATGCTAGATAGGAAGCATCACTACAAACAAAGCTACTGGAGGTGATGGAATTCCAATTGAGCTATTTCAAATTCTAAAAGATGATGCTGTGAAAGTGCTGCACTCAATATGTCAGCAAATTTGGAAAACTCAGCAGTGGCCACAGGACTGGAAAAGGTCAGTTTTCATTCCCATCCCTAAGAAAGGCAATGTCAAAGAAGGCTCAAACTACCAGACAACTGCACTCATCTCACACGCTAGTAAAGTAACGCTCAAAATTCTCCGAGCCAGGCTTCAGCAATACATGAACCATGAACTTCCAGATGTTCAAGCTGGTCTTAGAAAGGGCAGAGGAGCCAGAGATCAAATTGCCAACATCCACTGCTGCTACTGCTGCTAAGTCGCTTCAGTCGTGTTCGACTCTGTGCGACCCCATAGACGGCAACCCACCAGGCTCCCCCATCCCTGGGATTCTCCAGGCAAGAACACTGGAGTGGGTTGCCATTTCCCTCTCCAATGCATGAAAATGAAAAGTAAAAGTGAAAGTGAAGTCATGTCCGACTCCTAGCAACCCCATGGACTGCAGCCTACCAGGCTCCTCCGTCCATGGGAAATGCCAGGTAAGAGTACTGGAGTGGGTTGCCATTGAAAAAGCAAGAGAGTTCCAGAAAAATATCTATTTCTGCTTTACTGACTATGCCAAAGCCTTTGACTGTGTAGATCACAGCAAACTGTGGAAAATTCTTCAAGAGATGGAAGTACCAGACCACCTTACCTGCCTCCTTCGAAACCTGTATGCCGATCAAGAAGCAACATTCAGAACCGGACATGGAACAACAGACTGGTTCCAAATTGGGAAAGGAATACGTGACGGCTGTATATTGTCACCGTGCTTATTTAACTTCTATGCAGAGTACATCATGAGAAACGCTGGGCTGGAGGAAGCACAAGCTGGAATCAAGACTGCGCGGAGAAATATCAATAACTTCAGATATGCAGATGACACCACCCTTACGGCAGAAAGCAAAGAGGAACTAAAGAGCCTCCTGATGAAAGTGAAAGAGGAGAGTGAAAAAGTTGGCTTAAAATTCAACATTCAGAAAACTAAGATCATGGCATCTGGTCCTATCATTTCATGGCAAATAGATGGGGAAACAATGGAAACAGTGACAGACTTTATTTTTCTGGGTTCCAAAATCACTGCAGATGGTGATTGCAGCCATGAAATTCAAAGACATTTGCTCCTTGGAAGAAAAGCTATGACCAAACTTTGCATATTAAAAAGCAAAGATATTACTTTGCTGACAAAGGCCCGTCTAGTCAAAGCTATGGGTTTTCCAGGAGTCAGGTATGGATGTGAGAGTTGGACTATAAAGAAAGCTGAGCACTGAAGAATTGATGCTTTTGAACTATGGTGTTGGAGAAGACTCTTGTGAGTCTCTTGGACTGCAAGGAGATCCAACCAGTCCATACTAAAGGTAAAGTAATCCTGAATATTCATTGGAAGGACTGATGCTGAAGCTGAAACTCCAATACTTTGGCCACCTGATGCGAAGAACTGACTCACTAGAAAAGACCCCGATGCTGGGAAAGATTGAAGGCAGGATGCAAAGGGGATGACAGAGGATGAGATGGTTGGATGGCATCACCGACTTAATGGACATGATTTTGAGCAAGCTCCGGGAGTTGGTGATGGACAGGGAAGTCTGGCATGCTGCAGTCCATGGGGTTACAAAGAGTCAGACATGAATGAGAGACTGAACAGAACTGAACTAGGTCATATACCTGAATATCTCATTTAATAGCAAAACAATCAGAGGATAGATATTATTACTATTCCTGTTTGACATATGAGTAAACTGAGGCTTAGATAACCTATAAAGAATCTGCCAGGGATCACACAGACAGAAGTGGTACAGTCTGGATTCAAACTCAGGTCTGTCTTCCCAAATCCTTTTTGAAGAAAGTTAGGGAAAAAGAGGAGCTAAAAATAGGAGTACAAAATGGGAACAAAGAAATGAAAAGACCTGGAAAGAGACCCAGAACAAAATACATAACTCTACAGTTATCCAAAGGGTGTTCTAGATTAATGAGAAATGTTTGCTATCTAATTCTAATCACTGACTCAAAACGTCTGAGGTTGCATGCACTTAGAGATAATCGAGTTCAAACCCTCCAGGTTAAAGCTGGAGAAGAAGACCTGGAGAAGGAAGTGACTTGTCCAGAGGAACAGAGAGGCTGGTGGGGGTAGGCAGGAACCAGTGCCGCATTTCCCATGCAGGGCTGGTTCTTCCTCTCCCCTCGCCCGTACTTCCTTTCTTCCTTCCAAAAGACTCTGTGATGACCCACAGGCAGCTAAGGTGAGTATGTGGCTCTGCCCAGAGCACAGTGATGGAGAATGCTGGGAGCCCCGTGCCTAAGACATCTCAAGAGAGCATCCTCTCCAGCAGGGCCTCTTGCTCCGAGACATCCAGCAACCACCACAGAAACAGGCCATATTTGTCCAAAGTATCCGCTGTGCATATGGATGCCTGTCACTGCTTTGTATGACTGGGGTAACCTGGACTGCCACGCCCATGAACCTGACAGCTGCCAGGAGCCTGGCATTGCCTTGGGATGGACAGGACGTAGTGCTACCCTCCCCACCCCAGGAAAAAAACTGCATGCCTTGTTTTTCCTACAAATAAAACTTAATTAACCTGGCATAAATTTCAGCCTCATATCTAATCATCAACTATCTCTCTCACACATGCATATACAGAAGAAAAGGTTTCAAAGACAAGGCCCATTTATGATGGGCCAAGAAAATCCTGGTTTCCCACATTCTACTTCAGGGAGAGCCTCCCACTCACCCTCTCCCTGGACCCAGGAGCCCCTTCCTGAGATCTAGCTGCCCACTCAGTGCCAGCCTCTCCCTGCCAGCTGCTCCCTCTGAGAGTCTCATACCTTAGCACACATAGGAATCACCTGGCGGCCTTGTAAAATGCAGGCTCCTGGGCTCCCTCCACACCCCTCCACCTCTGCACAGAGAATCTGAATCAGTAGGTCTGGGATGGGACCCAAGGATCTGTGTTGTAACTAACATACACACGTACCATATACAATACACATAACACACACGTAAACACCATACATTCTACCCCACACACACACATCATGCACACACACACACACACACACACACACACACACACCATGCCCACCACTCTCACACACCACATGTCATGCACATACACCATACCCCTACACACGCAGGTAATTTTGACTGGAGGACTGCTCACAGATTCATACAACACCAACTGAGTTCCTGCAAGACAAATCATCCAATGTAAATAAAGCAACAAGCATGCACTTGCCACATCACTGGTGTTCAAAAAGTTATTTCTCCTTCTTTCCTCTATCTTTGTTCCTGAAGATTTTTGCACCAGTTTTAATAAGGCAGACACTGCATTCTGCCTTCGCTTTAGTTGAGCTACTTTTATATGTCTCTTTGTGTTTCTCTGTCTGGTTCCCCAGTAAGACTATGAGCCCCTTAAGGGGAGGGACCAAATTAGCATCCTCAGCATCCAGTGGGCTCCTGGCCAGGTAAGTGTTCTGTGAATAAACGGCAAGAACGCAGTACCACCCCACTGCCCTCCAAGCTGCTCCATCTGAATCGTGCAGTAAGTAGGTGGATGAGCTGGGGGGAGCCAGAGGGCCTCACCCAAGGGGAGAAGAGGCGTGCTGTGAAGAGTCGTAGAATGAAATCCATCAAGAAGCAAGGCGGCTGCAGCACGGTTACTTCCCACTTACGACAGCCCTGGGAACAGTTCTGCTTCCTGGATGCATTAAGTACAAGCTGCTTGACCAGTCAACAAGTTCTTTATGACATTTCCAGACTCGCAGACTGGAATAACATTAATGAAACTTTCATGCCCTGATAAATAGTTCATCAGGAACCAAGGAAGGTGATGGCCCCACCCTCATCCACTGAGCCAGCCTGGAGCCCCCAATGTCTCTTTCTTATTTTCCTTGGTCTTCAGGCCCAATTAGGCACTAAGGCCAGGTGCCTCCACCATTGGCTCCCACCTCTCCACCCCTTGACCCAGCTCTAAGCAGACCCTGGAGCATCTCAGCTGGACCACAAGGCAGGCTCCTCACCGATCTCCTTGCTTCTTCAGCCCATCCCCTACACCATCATCATAAGCTTCCTGAAGCTCATCCTTACTGAGAAGCCCGCAGTGACTCCCAGCACTCCCAATCAAGTGCAGATGTTTCAGCCTGACATTCAAGCTCTTCTGAGGGCTCGTCTAACCTGTCTCCTTTATCACCCGCTACTCTGATTCTTACCCCATTATCTCTAGTCTAGTGTTTTTTAAACTGCATATCCCACTTTATAAGTGAGACACCAAATTGATCTAGCTGGTCCTGACCAGGAATTTTTCTTAAAATAGAACAGAATAAGAAATGCCAGAGTGCATCGCACACAGGAAGCTTTCACTTCATGAAAATTCTGTTTTAGATATGTCTGTGAGTGTGTGTGCGTGTGTAGGTGTAGATGTTCTGTATCACACTACAAAATGCACATCTGACTATGGATCACAGTCATAAAGACTTGAAAAGTGCTGTTTGGGCCAAACTGAATCCACTGTCTCTCTTCTATGTTTTGTGAACTCTGTTCCGTCTCCAAACTCTCCCTCACGTGATTCCTGCGTTGTTTCTACCTTCCCTCCATCCTAATCACCTCCATCCATCAGGTGGCTCAGTGGGTAAAGAATCCACCTGCCAGTGCAGAAGACACAGGAGAGGCAGGTTTGATCCCTGGGTCAAGAAGATTCCCTGGGAGAAGGAAACGGCAACCCACTGCAGTATTCTTGCCTGGAGAATCCCATGGACAGAGGAGCGGGCAGGTTACAGTTCATGGGGTCACAAAAAGTCAGACACGACTGAGGCAACTGAGCATGCATAAACATCTTACTTATTCTTCCAGGCTGTCTTAGCTGCTTTCTCCAGAAGCAGACTCTGGGATGAGGATATTTATTTGAGAGATGACCCCAAAAAAACACCAGTAAGGAAAAGCAGAAGTGAAACAGAAGAGGAGTTGGAATCCAGAGCACTCTGTCAAGCAGGTTCCTGCCTCGGGTGACAGAACTCAGTCCACTGGGGACTTTGGGGTCAAGGGAGCTGGGATATACATCCACCTACTATTGCAAGATCCTGGCAGGCTCTCAGTGCAGCATGGCGGTGGGGCATGGCGAGTGCCCAAAGGCTATCAGTGGGACAGCGACAGTGACAGAGAAAGGTCATTTCCAACAGGAAATCCCCACTTAGGCTCTGCCCATCACATACACATAGACACACACACACACACACACACACAAACACAGGCATCATAGTTCCACATGTGTAGTAGACTTTCCTCCCTCTGTCTCTGTTCTTGAAATTTGCTGATATAAAGATTTTAATAGAGCAAAAATGTCATTCTGCCTTTATTTTAGTTGGGACCTCTCTTGATGTTTCTGTGTCTGCTTCCCCCAACAAGACTGTGAGCTCCTTAGGGAGGGGGAAAGAATTAGCTCAATGCCCATGCCCTCCTCTTCCTGGAAACAGAGCCCATATTTTCCATGGGCTTTCCACCCTTCCTCTGCTCTCAGCTCGTGTGAGCCAACTGTATCCCCATGACCACAGTGACAGGGGCAGAGATGGGTGCTGACCCCAACAGGTCCACTGAGGCTCAATCTGGGGACTTCTGTCTGCTCTGTTAGCAAAAAGAATCTGTTTTTTTCCTGGTGTTGCTGAGAGCTGCTGGTTGCTGTCTTCCCACCAAGAGGAGAAAAGCTACAAGACAATGCAGCCAACACAGAATCAAAAAGGGAGGGGAGAGAAGAACCAAGTCCTTGTGTGATTCTGTTCCTGGAATGATTCCGTTCCCACCCAACTGATTCCTTCTCTCTCCTGAAGTCAGTTTGAACTGAGTTTCTGTCACTTGTGACCCTAAATCCCATCTAATGCAGCCTGCCTTATATCCCTCGCTGCACTGTCACCTTGAGAATAGAGCACATGACCCATCTGGACCTCTACATGTGGCACTCGGTCAGGAGAGACAGAAGGGTGCAAGGGCCACCCAAACATGGGTTCTTTTGCGCTGCAGTTCCTGGTTGCTGGCAGGCATAGACACATGGTCACTGACCCAGTCATAACCCATGGCTTCCAAAAACAGATGCACTGGACAGCTACAGACACAGGCGTAGGCAGCAAACAGCAGAAAGGACAATACTGTGAATGAGGAAAAGGAGGCCGGGAACTGAAGTGTGTCTGGGTTGCCTGGGTCAGTCTAAAAGGACCCCTGGGTTCTAACACGGAGACCTCAGAACTTGCCGGCATATTAACCCAGATTCAGCTCCAGGGAGGCCCCTAGAAGCACAGTTTGTCAGAGCTGGGGGACTCTGGAACATCTTGTCCAGCCCCAAGGAGTGGCAGGGGCCAGCTCAAGGTTTCTGAGCAAGCTGGTGGCATGGCTAGAACTAGAAGCTGGGCTGGTCTCTTCCCACTGTATAGGGAGGAAGGTGGACGAAGGGGTCAATTTCATCATGACACGGCTGTCAGACTGCTGGAGGGCTACCCTGTGCCTTCAGCCTTTCCCATCGCCATCAACCTCCTCCTGAGAATTTTCTCCAGTGCAGATTCCTCTGTGCTCAGGAGGCCAACAGTAACCGAGTCTCCACCCCACCCTCAGGCTCTAACGGTCCCCAGGTGTATAAATGCCCAGACAGCAGGCCAGGATGGGAACCCAGGCAGCCTGGCTCCAGGTTCCCCAGGGAGGACCACTGTGCAATACTTCCTCGGTGGCCAAAAGGTTAGTGGGACAGACCAGAGATTGTATCCTTAGAAAGGCCTGCTCGTGAGGGCGGTCCTTGGCTGGTACCTGAGAACTTGGAATTTGAGGAGGGTTCCCACCATTTCCTAGTAAGAGCAACTTATTATCCCAAAATTCTTCATGCAGATATGGTTTATGCTGCACACCTACTTATCTTTAGGGAGTCTAGAGAATTTGGGGGATATGCTAAGCAGAGGGTGCCGAGGCAACTGGCTCCCAGTAAAAACCCTGGGCACACGTGTCCAGGGAGTTTCCCTGGTAAATGGCATGCCCCGCGTGTTGTCACTGCTGGGGAATTAAGTGCATCCCATGTGACTCCACTGGGAGAGGCTCTGGGAAGCTCACACCTGGTTTCCCTGGTCTTTGCCTCATGAGCCTTTTCCCTTTGCTGATTCTGTTTTATATTCTTTCACTGTAATACATCGTATCTGTGTGTGTGATGAGTCTTGAGAGTCTCCCCAGTGAATCACTGAACTTAGAGGTAGTTTTGGATAATGGACACATCCTCAAAATCCTTAAAGCTAATCACCTGTAAGAACATCATAGAAAGTCCTGGCTCAGTTGCTCTTGGATGACATTTTTCTCAGGTGTCAACTTACATATTACATAAGACTATCTCTCTGGTATAACAAGGTGCCTTAAAGTGGGCTGTCCAGCACTGGGCTGGCACAGAGTCCCAAGGCTGGCAGGGATCTCAGAGTACTATCTTTAAGAGGGGACCCCACACCCATCCTGGCCTCATAGGGCATCAGAGGTAAGCCTTCAGCCAACAGTAATACCAGCAATGTTGTTTAATCTATAGGGAAATGCAGGCTCTGAATGACTGTGTAATGTTCTTGAAGACTAGAACCTCTGTCTCCTGACTTTCTGTCCAGGGATCACTCATGATCTACCCCAGACACAATGATTAAATGGGGCAGGGAGAATATTTGGTTGCAGTATAAGGAATAATACCCCTCCTGTAACAGGATATGCTCTCAATGGATTGAACAAACACAGGCAATGTGCTAGGGAGGCAAGAAGAATCAGACACAGTTCCTGTCCTACAGAGCTCATATCCAGGGAAGGCTTTATTTAAGGAACTGAGCTCCCCATTGCTAGGAATGCTCAAATAGAGGTTGGGGGTTGCCTGTTGGGAATCCCTGCCTTCTAGCACCATCTAGCACCTGGGATTTGGCAATTCACATTATTGAATAATTGTTATGTTACTTTGCCTGATAATGCTGGAGGAGCATCTCTTAGGCCTGCTATACTCTTTCTCCAACTCTTCCTCAAAGCTCAGTCATTCTCCCCCAGGCCAGGAAGCATGTGGGTCATCAGCTCAGAAGATGTAGTGGGCTCTGGAAACAGAGGCCCCCAAGTTTGGTCTCAGCTCTATCTATCCTGCAGTAATTCTGGGATTCTGGCAAGTGCTGTAAGGCCTCTGACTCTGCTTCCTCAACTGTGCATAGCAGAGGCCCAGGAGGCTGCATGAAATCCGTACCTGGCGCCATGCCTGTTTCCCAGCAGGAATGTAATAAGATTGTGCCCTACCCCCCTTGATGCCCGGAGTGCTGGCTGTGCCAGTTTTATGAATAGGCCACCTACTTTCCCTTCTTCACTCCACCAACAGGAGGAAGAATTAGGTTAATTACATTGAGAAGAAATACAAGAGGGTAATAAGATCTCTAATCCCATCTTTTGCTCATAAGTTAAATAAATGTAAAAGTTCTTACCCAAATGGTGGTAAAATATTTGACCTCATTACCGTGAATTCTGGCCATGGTATGGGGGCCAGTCATTGGGAAGAAGATTCCAATTATTCAAGTACAACTTCCCTACATAAGAACGATATTTATTTGAAATGCTATTTATTTTTTTAGATTTTTTCCCCTCCAAAAAAGTTCACAACAAAAGGAAAGAGGATATCTAACAGTCATATACCCAATAGAGAACTATTTCTCTAAATCTCCTTCCCCCATCCTATCCTTATTTATATGTGGAGTAGGAAATGGCAACCCACTTCAGTATTCTTGCCTGGGAAATCCCACAGACAGAGGAGCCTCAGTCCCCATGCTGCAGTCCATGGGGTTGCAGAGTCACAAATGAGCGACTCAACAACAGTCATCCAGGGTGTGCTATTATCATTTAAGGGCATTTTTAAAAGCACTTCCGTGTTTTGACACCACCTTCACATGTGCTATTTTCCCAGGGTATAAAATGGTGAGCATCTGAGAGCACCTCTGCAGACCCAGTTCTCCCTCCAGGTAATTCCTCCCCTGCCCCTTCTGTGTCTCCATTTCCTTATCTGGAAAAGGGTAAGTTTGGATTAGATCAGCAGTTACCAAACCCCATTGGTTAGCATCATAATCAATGGAGGAACTTTTAAATACCCAGATTCCCAGACCTCACCTGGATCCACAGAATGAACCTCTTGAGAGTGGGGCCTAGGAATCTGAATTTTCAGCAAGATTTCCCACCCCTCACCTCCCAGGGCACTCGGATGCAGCCAGTCTGGCATCCCGCCACAGACCAGCTGGACTAGACGCCATCCTACCAAGGCTGATATCCTACCTTTTGGATGACCCCACAGAACTAATACCTGGTGATAATCTTAATCATTCTTCAATTTCTAGGTTATCATTTTAGGTGTCTGAGTTGCTTTCCATTTTCCTAAATATGACTTTTTAAATGGGTCGTGCTGGCTATCATTTTCCCTCATTCGCAGGCACCCACAGAAAACAGAGCCCAAAGGAACGTCCACATCCTAAGGATCCATTAAAAAGTGATGGATGTCTCAGAATCCAGGTCAGTTTCAAAGGTAGATTTCTCCTGATTCATCTCTCAGTGACGACAGGGCAAGGCTGGGTAGATTTGATTTAAATCTAACTGATTTAACTCTCCAGTCAGGAAGACTCAGTTTGACCAATTTTTCTCCTACAAAAGATTGTGTTCTCTTTTTCAGAAATATAACCTTAAAGCCTTCTTTACAGCTCAGAGACAAAGGTAGCTTTCATTTTTGTTTAAAAAGAATAGTGATTTCTTAGCATCCAAGCATCTTTAAATGTCAAAGCTGGAAAGGCCCAGCAGTCACCCAGCTTGACCCAGTAAGGCCCCACAGAGCGTTTGTGGCAGGGCCGGAGGAGGAGGATAGCGCTCTGGACCTTTGGGCACCCGGAGTCTTTTCCATCACGGCCCCCTGCCTGCAACTTGTTTCCCAGTCTTTGGGAATCCCAAGGCCACAAAAGAACCCTCAACAACACATGGGTTTTACTTTTACCCAAAGCTAATTGGAGCAATGGGATACAAACAGCAGCAAAAGAAAGAAAATGTTCTCTTTTCAGTTCACAAGCCCAGAGACTAAGGTTTCAGACACTTCTAAAGCTCTGCAGCAACCAAAAAATATGTACACATTTACGCCTACCAGAACAGACAGACTGAGGAAAACAGACCTGATGGAGTGGTGGGATTAAGGATTTTCTCCACTTTCCAAAAAGGTGTTGTGTTGTTGCAAACGTACTTATAAAGTTTACAACCACAAAAACATGAAGCTCTTGGAAATGGGGCATCAGGGGCTCTCGGTAAGACAGGCAGCCATTCACCTGGCTTTATTTCTGCCAAGTGGCATGCCTGTCTATTCTGGATATGCTCTCTAGCAACAAGTATTCACAGCTCTGTTAACAAAACGCCCTGTTGGGGACTTCCTGGTGGTCCAGTGACCAAGACTCAGGGCTTCCAATGCAGGGGGCCTGCCTTCCATCCCTGGTCAAGAAACTAGGTCCCACATGCTGCCACTAAGAGTTTGCATGCTACAACTGAAGATCCTGTATGCTGCAATGAAGACCTGGTGCAGCCAAACAAATAGATAAAAATAAATATTAAAAAAAATACCTTGAGATGGTTCATGTGTTTACATTAACTTCTGAGAGCTATGAAGAGATTTCTCCTCTATTACTTGCCACTGATACTCACACTATACCTTACTCATTTGGAAGGTAATTTAGGTGTGGTCTGGTAACATTTCCTGTTAACTTGAATTTCCACCTCTTTTTTTTAATCATGTGTGTTTTTAAAGTTTCTTTCACATGTTTAAGTCCTGTCTCCCCAGGAATCTAAATCATGATCTCTTTTTGATTGACTAACCTCTCAGCTTGAATAGCAGTATATAGCATAATCCAACTTGATGGCCTGGCACAGAATCCTGCTCTGCACATGCTAACTGGGTGATCGAGGGTGAGTCATTCAATCCCCCCTTAACCTGCTTCCCTATCTTTAAAATGGAGGTTCAAAGAACAGTACTTACTGCATAGGGTTAATTCAGTTTATACATTTTTAAGTACTGAGAATTGTGTCTGGCACAGAATGAGTACAGTATAAATGACAAAATGTAAAATACCTTCACCAGCCCAAAAGTTAATGAGGTCATCAACAAAATCCCAGATAGTGGGGAACACTACAGGACAAATGACCCAGTTTTATCAACAAGTAAATTGCAAGGAGAAAAAAGGGAGAGAAAAGAAGAGTGAGAGAAAGGAAGGAAGGAGAGAGCTGAAGGGGGTACCTACAGGTTAAAAGCCACTGAAGAGATATGTACACACCCATGTTCATAGCAGTATTCTTCACGATAGCCAAAACAGCCAAAAGATGTGGGCAACCCAAGTGTCCATCAATAGATGAATGAATAAATAAAGTGTGGTATATAAATACAATAGAGAATATTACTCAGCCTTACAAAGAAATTAAAGTCTGACACACACTGCAACATGGATAAACTTTAGACATTCAGTTCAGTCCAGTTCAGTCGCTCAGTCGTGTCCGACTCTTTGCGACCCCATGAATCACAGCACGCCAGGCCTCCCTGTCCATCACCAACTCCCAGAGTTCATTCAGACTCACGTCCATCGAGTCCGTGATGCCATCCAGCCATCTCATCCTCTGTCGTCCCCGTCTCCTCCTGCCCCAAATCCCTCCCAGCATCAGAGTCTTTTCCAATGAGTCAACTCTTTGCACGAGGTGGCCAAAGTACTGGAGTTTCAGCTTTAGCATCATTCCTTCCAAAGAAATCTCAGGGTTGATCTCCTTCAGAATGGACTGGTTGGATCTCCTTGCAGTCCATGGGACTCTCAAGAGTCTTCTCCAACACCACAGTTCAAAAGCATAAATTCTTCAGTGCTCAGCTTTCTTCAGAGTCCAACTCTCACATCCATACATGACCACTGGAAAAACCATAGCCTTGACTAGATGGACCTTTGTTGGCAAAGTAATGTCTCTGCTTTTCAATATGCTTTCTAGGTTGGTCATAACTTTGCTTTCAAGGAGTAAGCGTCGTTTAATTTCATGGCTGCAGTCACCACCTGCAGTGATTTTGGAGCCCCCAAAAATAAAGTCTGACACTGTTTCCACTGTTTCCCCATCTATTTCCCATGAAGTGATGGGACCGGATGCCATAATCTTCGTTTTCTGAATGTTGAGCTTTAAGCCAACTTTTTCACTCTCCGCTTTCACTTTCATCAAGAGGCTTTTTAGTTCCTCTTCACTTTCTGCCATAGGGTGGTGTCATCTGCATATCTGAGGTTATTGATATTCCTCCCAGCAATCTTGATTCTAGCTTGTGTTTCTTCCAGCCCAGCGTTTCTCATGATGTACTCTGCATATAAGTTAAATAGGTAGGGTGACAATATATAGCCTTGACGTACTCCTTTTCCTATTTGGAACCAATCTGTTGGTCCATGTCCAGTTCTAACTGTTGCTTCCTGACCTGCATACAGGTTTCTCAAGAGGCATTATGCTAAGTTAAATCAGCCAGTCACAAACAGATAAATACTGCACGATTCTACAAAAAGACCAATACTGTATGATTCCATTAATATGAGGTACCTGCAGTAGTCAAATTAATAAATACAGAAAGCAGAATGTGGTTCCCAGAGGCTGGAGGAAGGGAGGAATGAGGAGTTACTGTTTAACGCCTATAAGGCTTCAGTTTGGGATGATGATAAAGATCTAGAGATGGAGGGCCATGATGGTAGCAGAACAATGTGAATGTACTTAATGCCCCTGAACTATATATTTTAAAATGGTTAAAATGGTAAATTTCACATTATGTATATTTTACTACATCTCCTTTTAAAAGATGCTTAAGAGATATACCAACAAATCGCAATGTGCGGACTTGATTAAAATTAAACAAAAGTATGACATTTATGAGACAATTGGAAATTTGAGCACCAACTGGATATTTTAGAATACAAAAGAATCGGTTTTTTAAAATGTGTGATCATAATTATTGAGAATCATTATCTTTTAGAGATACAAATGAAGATATTTATTAATGAAATGATTTGATATGTGAGATTAGCTTCAAAATAGTAAGTGAGGAGAAGAGGTGAATGGGGATAATCATAAAATAAGACTGGCCCCAAGGTGATAACTGTTGAAGCTGGGTGATGAGCACATGGGGATTCCTTATACTATTCTGTCTACTGGAGGTGGGTGAGTTTCTATCATCAAATAAGGTCAAATAGTTTATTATCATGGGCTTCCCTGGTAGCTCAGCTGATACATCCACCTGCAATGCAGGAGACCCCAGTTCAATTCATGAGTCAGGAAGATCTCCTGGAGAAGGGATAGGCTACCCACGCCAGTATGCTTGGGCTCCCCTGGTGGTTCAGATGGAAAAGAATCCACCTGCAGTGTGGCAGGCCTGGGTTTGATCCCTGGGTTGGGAAGATCCGCAATTCACTCCAGTATTCTTGCCTGGAGAATCCCCATGGACAGAGGAGCCTGGCGGGCTACAGTCCATGGGGTCACAAAGAGTAGGACACGACTGAGCAACAAAACACAGCACAAAGGACTGTCACATTATGTGTATTATCTCTATTCTCAGAGGTCTAGAATGACTCCTGGCACACCACAGCTGGTCTATCACTACTTCTTAGTCTTATCTGGTTAATTCCAGGTCATTTCAGTCCCAAGACTAAGGACTAGGGAAAGCCATGGCTCTTCCCTCTGACCTCACACCTGCACTCTTGGTTCCAACACAGGCTCTTCCTACTGCTCATCCACCTAAAATGCTAAAGGAGTGAACAGCCTCGGACTTGTCTTGGAGAGCTCTTTTCAGCAGAATGAACCTCATTTGAGAGATGAGAACGTGAGTACCCAAGAGTTTGGTGACTCATCTTGCCAACAAGCTACAGAACCAGGACGTAAAGCTGTGCTCTTCTACCCTCCCCTAGCAGCCACCTTTCTCCTGCCTTTCCATACGCCCACCTCTTCTCTGTTCTCCTTCAGAGGCAGTCTGGGACCCATTTCCTACCAGCCTTCCTCAGTCACACTAGAGCCTCTTCCCAGCGCTTCCCAGGTGAGTGGGAATTCTCGCTCTGCTTGTCCAAGTACACACTTGGAGACTGTTGGTCCTCTCTCAGGCACTGCAAATTAGAAGAGCTGCCACCAGGTGGCCTTACCGGGAGGCTCTGTGGTCTGAACAACCAGGCTTTCCAGTACTGGCTCCCAGGAGTGGTGGCTCTCAACTCTGGTTGCACATTCAGATCACCAGGGGAGATTTCAAAAACACTAATGAATGCCAGGGGCCCACTTCCAGAGATATTGACCTAATTGGTGTGGGTGGCCCCAGGCATCATGTTTTTTTAAACTCTTCAGCTGTTCCAAACTGCAGCCAGGGTTTCTGATACAGGCTCAGAGACAACAGCATCCCTTTCTTTAACTAGTTAGCCTTCTTGACCTATAAAACAGGACTCTCTTTTTCTTAAAAAAAAAAAAAAAGGCTGAAAAACACTAATATTGGCAAAAACATTGAAACATAAACAGAATGTACAATAAACACTGATTGAAAAGATCAACTAAATTAGAATAAGATTTAAAGAAATGCAATCTCTGAGTTTCCTAGGAAGAATTAGGTATCTTCAACTGTCACCTCCTTCTAACTTCTGGATATGAAATCAAAGCCACCAGAATATGATAACATCCCTCTGCTCCTGGTGGTGGTTAGCACAGCCCCTCCCTTTCATGCCCAAAGGGCCTCCCCGGAGGTTTTCAGGGTAGCGGCATGCGTGCATGCAAACACACGCACACACTCAAGTCTCCTTTAGTCTCAATCGCTGGGCTAAGACCATGCAAAACATTGGTCTTTGGCATCACAAATAGTTAAAAGAATCTTTCAGAGGGATGGGGATCCATACACAGTGGATCCTCTAGTTCATGGAGAAACTAGTTCTAACATTACAGAATGCATGCGGTGTGCCAGGTATTCAGCACTTCACATGTGCCCCATGTCCCACTTCACTCCTGAGGAAACTAAGGCTTGGAGAGATTAAGTGACTGGCTTCAATGGTCTTTGCATCTGAAGATGCAACCATCCTTCTCACATGCCCACAACCATCCTTCTCACATGTCCACAAAACATGTGCACAGAACTACAGTCACCTGTGAAGCCCTGGCAGGGACGCTTATGACTATGACAAGCAATTCTTGGTGCCCACTCTTCACTTGGGCACCATGGAAACAGAGCTGAGCCTCATTCTGGGTCCCTCTGCAGTTGGTACACAGCTCCATCACAGCCCATCTCCCCCCAAGTATAACTATCTATTTAAATACCTGTCTCATGCGCAGGCTCCTCTGAGGACCCATGATGGGGCAGAAGTATTCTCTTCACCACCATTCGTTCACTCAACAAATATTTATTGAGCACCTTTGTGCCAGACAGTGGGGACTCAACAGGGAGCTAAAACAGAACTCATATACTAGTGGTTAAAACAGGTGTTAGTCCAACAGTTATAGAAATATGTGTATAATTAGAAGCTGACAAGTGCTACAGAAAAACAGGAGGTTAGAGAATATGCAGCAAAAAGAGGAGGACCTGATCTCAAGGGAGGACGGCTCAAGGGAGATTCCTTGAGGAAGTGGGGTCAGACTGAGCTCCGAAGGCATGGTGGGGTTCACTAGATAAGGTGAAGTAGGATGTAGAGAGTGGTGCATAACAAGAGAACTATAGGCACATTTGAAGATACGAAACAGGTGCAGATGCTGGAGCCCAAAGCAAGGGGACCAAACAAGAGATAACAGTAGTAACACACATGGAAGGTAGTCCATACATAATATTAAAATGATGTTAAGGATTTTACTCTTTATGTAAAGAGCAATGCAACCCACTGGGTGGGTCCCAAGCAAAGAGGTAATATACAAAATTTCAGTTCTGAAAATCGTATCTGGCTACAGCATCAGGAATGAACTAAGAGGGGATGACAGTGGATACAGGGAGGTAGTTAGAAGGCCAGTGCAGCTGCCAAAGAGCAGGAGGGTGGTAGCCTGGAATAGGACAGCAGCAGGGATGAGGGAAAATAAATGGATCTGGGAGATATTTAGGATGGATATGGCGGAGAGGCAGAAGGCGTGTACAGGATGTCCCCTAGCCTTCAGTTTGCAGAAATGGATGGATGGTGGGGCCATATACTAGCACAGGGAACTCTAAATGAACTGCAGGACCAGGGAGCAGAGGCCACGAGGCTGCATTCACATCCAACAGGCTCTATCACTGGGCTAAGACCAGCCTGCATTGCTGTCTTATTATGAAGGGAGAAAAAAATAGTAGAGCTGATATTTTGAGTAATAAGTGGGCAAGCACTTCAACATTTAATTTATATGTCACTAGTTTCAAAACTCATTTGAAAACCTTCCTATAATCTTACCAGGTTTACGTACACTGACATTATAACACCCAAATTATTTCTGATCTAAAAATAATTACCCCATATGTTGCTTTGTCTGAAAATGTGTTGAGAGAAATTATTGGCAAGGAATACTTTTCCATTGCCACAGAACAGTGAGCCAATTACCAGTTATGCCTTAACTCATTCCATCTATTCTTAAGGAAACCTTATCAGAGGAGAGACACATTTTCCAAGACGATTTAGGAATGAGGGTGTCCCGGCAAGAGGGCAGAGCACTGATTATGAAAATGATTATGGAAACATGAAATAGGGGGAGATCCAGACAAAAATCAGTCAACAGTTGGGAGGTCTGTTAATGGATGGGTGGGTAAGGAGTATTGGCAAGAGCAACCAGGTCTTTGATCCTGGACCAGAGGTTGCAAACTGATAGTTCCTGGGCCATAGTCAACTTTAAAATGTTTTATTTGCTCCCATAGTGCTATTTTTAAAAACTGAGCCAATACTTAAAAAAATAATTCCAAATTTCTTGCTTCTCTTGAAAAAAAAAATCAGTAAATTTGTTCAATTTGGCCACATTCCCATATGGTAGTGATCAGCTGAAGCTGAGTAGCCACTGCCCCTTCAGATGGGCAGGGCTTTCCTCTCCAGTGTCTCCATGACTTCCCATCTTTATCCAACAGCATCAGCTGACATTTATCATTGCACTTGCAATGTTGTTTTTCTTATGGTGAAGAAATATTTTTCTGTACCTATGTTTTGATTAGACGTGGGAAAACAAAACAAACCACAGAGACAGTATGTTTCCAAGAAAAATGGAGAAAGTGTATTTCTTAACAGAATTAAAAAACTAGTCTGACAAATGAAATACATGAAGTGTGACTGCATCCATTACCCTTGCCCCTGTTCTCTTTGCTCATTTATATTACCTGCTGACCCTGTGTGCTCTTGAATTTGCAACTTCTCAAGGCACTAAGGCCCCAAGCCTAGGATTCAGATACAAGGAAGGGTTCCTATTTAAGGGGAAAGGGTTATGAGAAAGACATGGTCACAGAAATGACTAACATCCAGTTCTTAGAAATAGGCTTCAGGATAAAGGCCAACTCAGCCAATTCAATGATAATGATGATTCTGACCATGACCGTCACAACAGCCCTTACTGTATTAAACTACAACTTACCAGAAATAACCACCATATAAATTGCGTATGGTACATATCTTTTAAGACATTTTCATATACATGTTTTAATAAAATCTGGATTACATTATAGATACTATTTTGTGACCTACCTCTTTCATTTAACAATAAGTCAACATTTTTCAATGTCAAAACTGGATACAGAGGTATTGCACAGATATGTCAACATTTATTCAACCAGTCCCGTCTTCTTGAATATTTAGGAAGTTCCCATTTTTCACTTTTAGAGTATTTTAAATTAGTTTTTCATTTTTAGATTATACTCCAACCATTACCTTAGGATAAAGTCTTAGAAATGGAATTTCTAGATCAAGGAAGATAACAAATTTTATTAAAATCATTTGATAAATATTCTCATATAACCCTCCAGAAAAGTTGTACCTATTTACACAACATTCCCGCCAGTGCTATTCGAGAATATTTCTTTAATCCTCCTCAATAAGAACAAGTTTTATTTCTGCCAATATGATAAAAAGTGGTATCTTACTGATTTTAATTTTAATTTCATTGATAGCTAGTAGAGATAAATGTAACTAGGGAATATATTTTTAACTGCATTTGTATTATATTTGTTCTTTGGTGAATTTCCTGTACAGGTCTGAATTCGTTTCTTATTGCTGCCATAACAAATCATCACAAACTCAGTGGCCAAAGCAACATAAATTTATTCTCTATAGTTCTCGAGACAGACATGCAAAATCTTATGGGACTGAAGATAAGACGTCAGTAGCACTGTTCCCTTCTGGAGGCTCCAGGAGAAGATCAGTTTCCTTGTCTTTTTCAGTGACGGGGGAGCCTGGTGGGCTGCCATCTATGGGGTCGCACAGAGTCGAACATTACTGAAGCGACTTAGCAGCAGCAGCAGCAGAGGCTGCCTGCATTCCCTGGCTCAATGCCCCTTCCTTGTAGCACTTAAAGACTTCTTGATTCCACTGTCACATCTGCTATTACTCACTCTGGTCCCCTGCCTTTTTCTTCTAAGGAATTTTGAGGTTACAACCGGCCCACCCACATAATCCAGGGTAATCTCCCCATATCAAGATTCTTAACTAACTACATCTTCAAAGTTCCCTTTGCCATATATGGTAACATTCACAGGTCCCAGGAATTAGAATGTCGGCATCTTTCAGGGGCCATTATTAAGCCTACACGGTTTTTTGACTATCATTCCTTGGAGTCTTCATCTCTTTACTATTTTTCCTTTTGTACATTAGGATACTTTGATTATCATGATGGATGTTACGGTGCACTGCCCAGATCTCCCCTTTAGGACCAAAACACTCATTTGCCCAGCTGCTAGGAGGCTGGCTCCTGGTGACACACAGATGTCTCTCTCTACAAATTGCCCTGGGCTAGAAGTTACTATTCTGCCCTAGACTCCCAGGAGCAGCCTGTATCCAGCATGGCAGTACCAAAGGCTGGCCCTAGCCATGTTTCAGGACATCTCCAGAGCTTCCTGGGGAACTGATGGAGGCTTCTTTGCAACTGCATTGCAGTTCCACTTTCTCCTCTGCCCAGTCCTGCTTCTTTCATTCCTTTGCAGGCAGTGTTCCTGAGAGCACTTGCCAAAAAAAATTCCTGGCGGCAAATCTCAAAGTCCTAGCTTCCCAAGGAACCCAATCTAAGGAGCTGGCTTCAGAAGTCATTCTAGGAAGCAGAGCCACTGTGAGATTTTGGAGCTGGCACAGAGAGCCCCATCATTGGTGGCAGCTGAAGCACTCACAGTCCATGGCATGCTGAAGCAGTGAAACTGCTAACCTTCCTCCATGGTGGATGGGAATGGGACATTGGTGGGAGCAATATCATAGGCATTTGAGAGATATGAGGGAAGTAGTAACTACAAGGAACTTGGAATCAGATGGCTGTTTCTGGGTACAATCAATGTGCTTGAGGAAGAAAGGGTGAGAATGATTAATCACCAATTTAAGTGAACTGTGAAAATCAGACACCTTCCTTGGCATCACAGAAAGAGACATATCTCCTGTAAGTAAAGCACAGAAAAAGGCTGAGGTTCAGACCCAGGACTCTGACTGGGGAATGAGACAATCAGACTTGGGAGATATCTGGTCAGTGCACTCAAAAAGTTGAGTCCTCAGGTTCTCCTAAGCCCTCTAGGTCTGAAATCATGACCCACTGCTCCTTGTGATGGGCTATAGCTCTCCCCTTGCTTGAAGATGATGCAGAAACAGTATGACATATGCTCATTCCTCGAGATTCATCCCCCATCTCCTTCCCTGACCATCAGGCCAGAAACTAGAGTCAAATCACAATATAGCCCAATCGGGGATGTCCTGAGCCTGAGAAGGCTTGAGCTACAGGACCAGCCAGCATAGGAACAAGAAGGTTATGTATGGACCTGGATTCTGAGGATGGTATGTCAAGCGGGATAGAACACGAAGCTGGTTAAAGGCAAGTGTTGTCAATATGGGGGCACCCTCCCATGATACAGGATATAACAGCCTGGCAAGTATCCTAAGAGGTATTAACACAATGGCTTTTAGAAGCCTGCTCTACACTAAATGAAGCAGAAATGCCATAACTCTTATGAAGACAGTGGAAGAAGGGATCAAAAAGCTTAGAGAAGTAAGCAATACTAGAGTGAATATACTACTAAGGCTGAGAAACCCACCAGGAGACCGTGTTTCACTGAGGGGATGAACCCTGGTGGAGAGGATCAGCATGGTGGAGATGCTCTGGCCCTCAGATCTTCCCTGTGGGCCAGAGCTGGTGGCAGGAAATGCTGCTATATAGCCTGGACTGCCTGACAGCAATGGGAGCAATAGGGTCCCAAATAATAAGAGGTAGACAGCAGCACTTAACTGTTAGAAGCAAGGTGGGTGCAATTATCAAAATGAGCAGCAGGGTCAGAGTGGCAGTCAGAGGGGTGTACTCTGCAGAGATCTAGGAAGATGGTTAACAAAACATAGTGTACCTAATGGGAAAGACAGATGGGCAGCCAATAAAAAAACTGCTTAATTTATACAACCAAAAATAAATGAATGAATGGATAATCAGGAGACGGAAGGCAGCTATCCAACTAAACAAATCACAATGTCTTGCCCAGTTAATGCACCTGAGACATTTTTCAGACCTGAAAACCTCTGTCTGAAGGAACAGCTAGGGATTCTCAGGAGGAAGGATTCTAAAACACCACAGCAAGGATATATAATAATGACCCTCCCCAGTCTTTCCCCAGAGGAACCTACAGAATATATTTCCTGTAAACACAAACGTAGGAAAGAGAAAGACTCAGGCATTTCGAAGATAGTTAAACACAGGATCTGAGTTGATATGAGTATCTGAGGTCCCAGTGGATTACCATGGTGCCCTGTTAGAATGAAATTGATGGGGGACAGCCAAATCTCAGGTGATGCAGTGGTTAAGAATCTGCCTGCCAATGCAGGAGATGCAAGAGATGAGGGTTCTATCCCTGAATCAGGAAGATTCCCTGGAGTAGGAAACGACAATTCACTCCAGTATTCTTGCCTGGAAAATTCCATACATAGAGGAGCCTGGTGGGCTACAGTCTGTGGGGTCACAAAGGGTCGGGACACAACTGAGAGTCCATGCACACACACACACACACACACACACACACACACACAGCCAATAAAAGAAGTTCTGGCCCAGGTCCAGATCATAATGAGTCCACCAGATCCACAGACCTACTCAGTGATCACGTCCCCAGATGATTCACCAAGGTATCTCTCAGTGGTTCTTTGCTCAAGTTTGACAATAAAGGGACAGTGTGGCACTCATGGCTTCAAAAGAACATGGTGGGTAGGGGTCTAGAGCCCTCAGAGTCACCCCATCTAGGAAGCCACCGAGCTGAGCAGAGATGCTGCAGATCCAGAACAGGCAGCAAAGAGAGGTGATAAGTATCAGTGTTCCCCAAGACCAGCTGTAGTGGCGAGGGCTGCAGCCTGTGCCACTAACTTCCTCTTAGAAGTCTCTGAGGAAAAGAGATCACAGAACTTTGGAGAAGACACTCGAGATGGTTGAACTTATAGTCAAGCAGATGGAATGCAGGTGGCAGAAGCACTCGGAAAGGTGGGTGCTGTGATGCACCTCCCAGACCCTCCCCTTCAGGACCCAGGCATGTGTCCCCCAGCCGTGGGGAGTGTTGGCTGCTGACCTCACAACTGAACCCACTGCAGGGCAGCCAAAGTGAGTTGCCCCACCCAAGTTTACGTCCCCTTCCCAGGGAAAACCCTTACTCAGTAACTGTTCCATTTGGGGCTATTCAGGCCTGGAATCCTTGCCCTGATTCAGGACAATCTTCAGAGCTCCCTGTAGGATCAGCTGAGGCCTCTGCTGCAGCTGCCTGGAAGCTCAACTTCTCCACCAGCCCCATCCTGCCTCCCTCCCTCCCTGACAAGTGCTGCTCCAGAGCATACCTCGGTGGTGTAAACCTCCTGTGTGCAGACCTCTGAATGCAGGGTAAATATTTACCCTGACTCTTTAGGATCCACCCAGGTCCCCTTTGTTGTCTTCAAAGCCCATCCCCTGATTTCTGGAAATGGCTTATAACTGAGTCCCTTACTGGAACCTGCCCTCAGTCTCAGGAACCGCCTCATCCCAGTGGGCAGCCCACAGCCAGAGACTGTATGATGCAGGGAAACAAAGACCCAGGCCCACTGCCTCAGTCTGGGACATCCCTAAAGAGCCCTTCCAGCTCCAGTGCTCCCCATGAAGTCAGCTGAGGCATCCCGTGAACCACAGTGATCCCCTCCTGCCATCCTTGCTCTTAACTCTTGACTCTCCCGAGTATGGCTTTGCATGCACGTCTCAGAGTCTCCTGGGAGCCCAACTCAGTACAGAGCGGTTTTTATTTTCAGGCATTTAAAATTTTTATATCCAAACTTATCAGTCGTTCCCAAAAACGGCTGCCCATTTTTGAATTAGGTTGTCTTAATATTTCAACTTTAAACTGTGATGAAACACTCATCCTCTACAACACACTTTGTAGAATAATTCAGCTTTTATAAATTATTCTACATTTTGTATATATGAAATTATTGTACTTATTTAGACATCCTCCTGGGATTCCTGCTCTGTTCCTCTGATCAGTCCAGCTCTTTCTATGGAATATACCTTTTAATTAATATAGCTTTGTAAGTCATACCTATTAACTGATATTGTGTTTTAAGCTGCATTGAATCATTTTAGAAATAAGGAATTAATTTTTTAATTATTGTATTTGGCTGTGCCAGGTCTTAGTTGTGGCATGCAAGGTCTTTGACCTTCATGGTGGCGTGCATGATCTTCTAGTTGCAGTAGGCAGGATCTAGTTCCCTGACTGGGGATCAAACCTGGGCTTCCTGCATTGAGAGCACAAAGTCTTAGCCAGTGGGCCACGAAGGAAGTCCCCAATACCATAAATTTTAATACCAACAATGTAAATGGTTCATAACGCCACAAATACTTATGAAGCATTGTTGCTAGGACCCGAGAACATAAGACATACAGAATAGTCGGGGCTGTGGGGAGAGGCCAAGGAGTTGGCACACAATGAAGCACAGACGCGCAGGAAAGAGTATGTACCTGCCTGGAGAAACTTTTACAAGGAGTCAGGAAAGGCCTCCTCAAGGAGGTGATGTTTGAGCCAGAATCCGAACTAGGCAGAATTAGGAGAACTCATCCAGGAGAACTAGGCAGGTGAGAGGGTGGAGGTGGCAGAGGAGGCGCTGCAGGAAGGGCAGCATGCCACACATGCAGTCTCTTCAGCCAAGACGGGACTCAGGGAGGAGGGCCAGCGGGCAAGACCCCGAGGGCCAACTGAAGGATTGGGACTTTTTCCCTATAAGGAGTAGGACATCATTCAAGGTTTTTTAAAAACAAAAACAAAAAACAAGCCTTACTGAGATATAACTCACATACCATACAGGTCACCTGCTTACAGTGTACAGGTCAATGGTTTTTACTACACTCATACATATGTGCAACCATTTTCATAGTCAATTTTCAAACACTCAAAAAGAAACTCTGAACCCTTTAGAAACCACTACTCCCAACTTCAGCTTTGTGAAGTGAAAGTCGCTCAGTTGTGTCCAACGCTACGCAACCTCATGGACTATACAGTCCATAATATTCTCCAGGCCAGAATGCTAGAGAGGGCAGCCTTCCCTTCTCTGGGGGATCTTCCCAACCCAGGCATTGAACCTAGGTCTCCCACATTGCAGGCGGATCCTTTACCAGCGGAGCCACAAGGAAAGCCCAAGAATACTGGAGTGGATAGCCTATCCCTTCTCCAGCGGATCTTCCCAACCCAGCAATCAAACCAGGGTCTCCTGCATTGCAGGTGGACTCTTTACCAACTGAGCTATCAGGGAACCCAATTGCAGCTTTAAACAACCACTAATCTAGTTTCTATAGATCTGCCTATCCTGGACATTTCCTGTAAATGGAATCACATGTTATGTGGTCTTTTATGACTAGTTCCTTATTTCACTTATAATATTTACAAGGTTCACTCATGTTGTAGCATGTATCACTACATCATTTTTATCCTTTTTCCCCCGCTTTTTTTTTTTTTTTTTCAGGAAATGAGCTATAACTAGATAAGATGGTTATATATCCTGGAAGCATAATGCTTGAAACTGAGTCACTGTCACGACAAGGTCTTAGTATAGTACTGTCTACAGAGCTTTTTGCAATGATGGAAATGTTCTATATCTGTGTAGTCTTACAGGGCAACTACTGGCCACAAATAGCTATAGGATACTTGAAATGTGGTAGTGTTACTGAAGTGCTACATTTTTTACTTTAATTAAATTCTAATTAAATAACTACCTGTGGCTAGGAGCTATTGTATTTATCACTTCTTTTGATGGCCAAATAATATTCTATTTTGTGGATATTCCATCTTTTGTTTATCCATTTATCAGTTGATGGATGGTTTCCACCTTACTGGCTATTATAAATAATGCTGCTCTGAACATGCATGCACAAGTTTTAATGAAGACATACGTTTTCATTTCTCTTGGGTACATATCTAGGAGTGGAATTGCTGGCTCATATGGTAACTCTACATTTAATAACTTAAGAAATTGCCAGACCATTTTCCAAAGCAGCTGCACCATTTTACATTACCATTAGCAGTGCATGAGAGTTCCAATTTCTGCACATCCTCACTACCACTTGTTATTATCTGACTTTATTATTCTAGCCATCCTAGTGGACATAAAGTGGCATCTCACTGTGGTTTTCATTAGTATTTCTCTAATCACTGAAGGCTTTTAACAGAAAGCCTGATACAATCAAGACTTCTGAAGAGTTCACTCTGGAGAAATGATTTGAGGACAGAAAAAAGGCCATCAGGTGATGTAAAGAGGCCACTGCAGTGGTCTGGGAAAGATGATGGTAACTTAGACTGTGATGGAAGAGATAGTAAGTAAGGGATAGTTGGAGAAATAGGAGATAAAATCTACAAGGTCTAGAGATCACTGGATGAAGCACACAGAAGGAGGGCAAAGGTTTCCAGTTCATAGAACTGGGCAGATGGTGGTACTCCCGCTGAGAGAACACAGAAATATTTTATAACTTGTGATAAAATATACATAACATAAAATTCACTGTCATAACCATTTTTACACGTATAGTTCAGTACTGTTAAGTACATTCACATTGTCATGCAATCAGTCTCCAAAACTTTTTCATCTTGCAAAACTGAAACTCTATATCCATTAAACAATAACTCTCCATTCCCTGGCAACCACCATTCTGCTTTCTGTCTCTGAATCTGATACTCTAAATGCCTCATATAAGTGGACTGACACGGTATTCATCTTTTTGTGACTGGCTTATTTCACGTAACACAATGTCCTCAAGATCCACGTTGTACTATGTGTCAGGCTGCCTTCCTTTTTTAAGTGAAAACACAGAAACAGTTCTTTATTGACCAAAAAAAGCAGTTTTTTCAAAACTACTTTCTTTTTTTTTCCCTCCCCTCCCTGCCCCTCTCACCCAAAACTACTTTCTTATTCAAAATATACTAAGTTTTAATCTAAGCCTTCTTCTGATTCATTTTCAAGGTTCTTCCAAGTCAGTGCTTGCCTCAGCCAGATATGCATAGCATGGTGCTGACACCCTGCTGTTCATGAACCGCTCTTCATAACCTTAACCCCACTGGCATCTTTCAATTCAAAGAATAATTCTCAGGCAATCTGATGGATAGGAAGCTTTGATCTGATTTCCCTATTTGGTTATTTGCAGGTCCATTTTTTCTTAATTAAATTCAATCCACTGATGAAAGAAACTAGATAGTTTCTCTTGAAAACAGTCCCAAGCTTTTAATAATTTGGAGGACTTGACATCCCTCCATAATAAAAATTTGGCCACATTTACCTCCCTTAACTCTGAAAATTCTAAGATATATTCTGAGAGATTAGGCAATTTCTGCTGCCTTTAATCATCTTGCCCGGCATGTGACAGGCAATCTTCTGCATTCACAATAATTTTATTACTTCATTATAACATAATCTTTTGGAACACATAATGAGAAATCATTTAGGAATTCAAATGCAAGTTAAAATTCAAGTAAGTGTAAGATCTCCAACAAAATAAGTGACCATTGCAACTAAGGTGGAAATAGACAAAATTCCATCTAAACACAGACGATAAGAATCTTCATCAGAACCTACTCCTCGGCCTGCTGGCAAGACACATCCCAGTTTCAACAATATAAAAATGCTAAGGGAAGACTGTGCATCTTAGAATCAAGAAGGTGTGGTGCAGGGAGAGAAGCAAAGGAATACAAAGAAGGTTTAATACAGCAGCGGATAGTGTCAGCAGGCACAAAGAGAATAAGAAAACAACCAAATAGATAGCAACTACACACAGCACTCTTTATACTCAAGAGTCATGGTATAGGAGCAACAAAAAATCCTACATCCCTCATGTGGCTTCCCAGAGTAAATGTAGAAGATAACTGGAGATTAAAATGAAGATACGGAACCATCAAGAAAAGATTAAATTAAAAGTGCCATTTCTGAGAAGGTGGGATGTTAACAGTACTTCTCTCTGAGAGGAGATTAAGGTAAAGTTTTTATTCCTTATGAGTATTTTCTTGTTTTTTTGCTACAATAAACATACACATGAAAAAACTGTATGTTTTTTAAAAACAAAAAAATTAGAACAATATTGTAAATCAACTATATGTTAATTAAAAAATTTTTAAATATGTATTTAAAAAGAAATACAAAATGTCCAATATTTTCTAAGAAAACAGTTTCTGGTGTTTAAATACGGAAACATTAGCTCCCCGAAAATAAGTGTCTTAGTTCAATTCATGTCCTGAAGATCCTGAACAAATAAGGCATAACTGAACAGGGGACCCTTGTGTAATCACCAGCACCACTTTGGTTTTGCTGTAAAGCACTTGCTCGAACAACAAGCCCCTGTCTGACCCCAGTACTAATTCTTCAGCTGCTTTCTCTGAAGGTCAAAAAAAGGCCTGCTGAGGAGATAAATGGTAATAGTTTCTGTAGCAAGAAAGCCTGTTTGGAGCCCACAGGCCACTGCAAATGCCACCCACACACCCCACATCAATCCTCTTGGGAAGGAACAAAGGTTTATAAACTTTGCTTAACAGCCAGATCCTCCATCCTTTGGCACCATAGGTCCACCCTGCAGCCTTGTGAGGTTCATGATAGTTGATCATTTTGGTCTTTGTCATCATCTAGGGAGGGAGCAGAAAGGTTTTATAAACTCTGCTTAGCAGTTCCCTCCAGTGCCCAGGATGGTGCCTGGAATAAAAATAAAAAAAGCCTAATAATTTGCTGCTGAATGGAAGGTAGAGCCAATCTTCCCCCGGATTCCCAGGTCCAGACTCAGTGACCTCACCAGGCCTGACAAGCTGGTGAAACCCATCAACACAGCCCAGAAATCACAGGGATTCTGAGAGGAAAGAGCACCCTCATCTGTGAAAGCCACATTAATGTCTGGGGACCCTAGGATCCTTCACTCTCCTGTTCGTTCCTGATTCGGGGGCCCTGAGGGCTGGTGGGATGGGGTGGGATGGGACTGGGGGCTTGGCAGGAAGCAGAAATGAACAAGGGAAGATCCTGCACCAAGGATACCAGCCTAGTGGGGGAAATAGCCCCTGGCACATCACTCACCCAAGTACAGATTCACTGCTCAGGCCAGATGAAGGGGATGAGACGGCTCCCCTGGACAGTCAATGATAGACAAGACAGGAAGAAAGGTGACGGGGCAGTGGGGCAGCCTGCCAGTCCTTCACAGCTGGCTGGGCCCTGGGATGCCCTCCCTGAGCATGGTCTCAGAGACTGAGAGCCAGCGGTCCAGCCTGCCTTCCGGAGTGCACAGGCAGCCTGGGGAGCCCCTGAGCCAGAGGGTCCCCATGCCAGGGAGACAGTAAGGAGCCACTCGTGGGCATGCAATGCAGGGAGCCAGCCTTGGCTCCCTCCAGACCCTCTTTCCTTTCTGGCTCCCCAAGCTCTGGCTGGCAGGAGTCCGGCCAGGTCACCAGGTTGGAAAGGAATCACCACTTCTTAGGAGGAGAGCTCAGCGGGCCAGACCCATCCATCTTGTGAAGAAGGAAACTGAGGTTTAGAGGAGAGACATGTCTTACCCCAGCCTCACAGCAGGTCTATGGCCGAGGATAAGACCCTGAGCTGGAGGCTCTGACTCCAGGGCCCTTTTCCTCTTCCCATCTTGGTCAAATGCATGAAGACTGAGAGCAGATGAGTTTTCACCTGATAGAAACAGGGATCCCAGTGGAGATTTCTGAGCACGAGGTGGGAGAGCAAAGGTTCTCCAGTCAGTGAGACCAAAGCAGGAGCCTCTGTGGACAGTAGAGGCCTGGAGGAGGAAGGACTAGATGGGTGAGGGTCCAGGAGAAGTGTGGAGAGTGTGTCAGCCACAGGGATGAGGACCTGGTCCAGTTCCGTAAGCAATGAGGCTACCAAGAAAGGGGTAGGAGTGAACATCTTGAGATCTGAAACTGTGGAGGCTAATGGAGAGAGGGGCTGATCAAGGGAAGGGAGTGGCCAGAGAGGAAGCCAAGGCCTTCAACCTGTGTGATCAGGAGGAGGACAGTACAGGGAAACCCAGGAGACGGAGCCGCGCTGGTGGCCCTGGGTGGTAGGCTCAGTGTTAGCTCTATAGAGCCACATGTCTGTGGAAGGAGGCATCCGGCCCCAAAATGTCCATCATTCTGAAGGTGGGGGCAAGTGATGGAGTCCATCAAGGGTACAGAACTTGGCAATAACAGATGCGGGCAACTGATCTGACCATGGGCTTCCTTCTAAGTTCTCTTGTCCAAACTTAGAGTATATATCCTTAAGGGTCAGCACAGGACACCTGACACCCTTTGCTTTTCTATAAAGAGATACTGGTTAAACCAGTGAATTTCAGGGTAGTAAGGAGTGGCACTCAATATCTAAGCACATCATCCTGTCATCACAAAAGTCCTTAAAGAGGAAGCAGGAGACTAGAATGAGTAATAGGAGATGTGACAACAGACTCAAGAAGTTTGAGTGATGCAAGGAAGGAAATGGCCATGAGCCAAGGAATGCAGGCAACCTTCAGAAGCTGAAAAAGGAAATGAGTTCTCCTATCAGAGCTTCCAAAGGAACCAGCCCTGTCAGCACCTTGACTTTAACAAGACTCATCTTGTATTCCTTACCTTCAGAACTGTAAGAGAATAAATTTGTGTTGTTTCAAGCCACTAAGTTTGTGGTAATGTTTTATAGCAGCCATAGGAAACTCATATACCACATCATTAAATTTAAGCTCGGCATTTACCATCAAGCTAGAGATCAAATGTAACCATCCTCCCTTGTAGCTGGGCATGACTATGTGACTAATTTCTAACAGATAGAACAGTATTGATATTTACAACTTCTGGTCTGTCTGCAGCTTTAAGGCAGGATGCTTGCTCTAGATTATTGCACTTTCTCTTCCCCCTCCACCCACTGTAACACAGATGTGGCTGTGACCCTGTTCAATCACAGCAATAGGGACAAATCCTATAGGCATGCTGGGACAGCAAAAGTTAAGGAACTTGAATCCCTTAATTATTTGGTAGAGCAGAGATGTCCTAAGCCTGGACCAGCCAGACTATAGGTTGACAGGAAAATAGAATTTCAACTGATTTAAGACACTATATTTTGGGGTCCCTCTGTTATATGGCAGGTCACCTGTCACCCTAGTACACTGACTAAAGAAAGTCCCAATTTACTCAGACAAACAAAAACAGAAATAGATCTTTACACTATTGTAAGAAGAGGCTATATTATAGAGGTGGCCAAGGTCCAGGCATACAGAAGGCCTCTATGGTGGATCCAGGGTCTCAGATGGTCATTCATTCAACATAAGCCCTCAGTCCAACCTCTCCTGACTTACAGGCCTTAAAAAACACAGTAAGGGCAGCAATAAAGATGAAACAAGACGGAGAGGGCTCTTTGTATCATGTACAGCCTAAGTGGATGACCATTGCCTGAGTCCTGCCATCTGTGGCACGTATTTGCAGCTCAAGACAATGATTCTGAGCACCTGTATGCCTCCAGACCCAAGCTCCTGACCAAAGGGATGGATCTGGCAAACTCTACACTGTCCAGTCCCAGACAGATGAAAACCTGATCCAGACAATAATCTGGTCAAAAGGAAGAGTCCTGCGTATGGACTTTTCCCATATTAATAACCTGAGGGCATCTGAGACAAGTTTACAACATCTTATAGGTATTCAGGCATTGTTGTCAATTTTTCAGAATTTTTTCTCTGCTTTCTGTGGTGGTGGTTGACTACTTTTCCTGTGTATCTTTCATTTTCAGCCAACTATGTCTGTGCTGCCAAAAAAAATTTTCAGAAATGAACCCAAAATGCCTAAAGATGGAGTTTGGAAAACGGCCCTAAAACACAAGTCAGATCACATCATTTCTCTGTGCAAAATCCTTGAACATCCCACGGCCATCAAACACTATGCGATCTAGCCCTTCCCCCTCACCAGCTTGATCCTGAAGCACTTCATCACCTTGCTCCAGCCCCAACAGTCTCTTTGCTGGTCATGCATTCCCCAAGGAAACTGCCTCAGGACCACTGCATCTGCTCTGGCACTGGCCTGGACAGCACAAAACACCACAGGCTCTCTGTCTCCCTCTGTCCAATATCTGTTGAAATGTTATCTCACAGAGGCCTTCTCTGGACACCAACTTCAAACAGAACTCATCCAGCCACTAAATCATCATCACTCACCCCCTTACTGTGCTTTATTTGTCTTTTCTAGCTCTATCACCATCTGACGTGGTTTATGGTCCACTAGCTAAGATGTGTGCTAATTTAGGCAACATCTCTCCATCTCCAGCATCAGCATCCAAGTTCTCTGGGACAGTCTCTGTTGCGTCCACTGCTGCACCCCCATTGCTGACAACAGTACCTGACACACAGTAAATAGTTACTATTTGTTGAATAAATGAATAATGCACCCAAACTACCCACATGTGAAAATCCAGCAAAGAGGGAATGATTCATTTTTTGCCAACTCATAATTTTGGACCTAATTTTCACCTTGATCATACTGTTTTCAACCAAATAGTTTTAGAACAACTTGTTTTCAGCCAAATGGACTGGCACAGTTCTGGGGGCACTTCCAACCATTGTATAGCCCCTCACCTGACACCTGAATCCCTTATTTATTTAGAAAGCACATCTAATTCCCTAGACAAAGTCTGCCCCATCACAGCCACACCTTTACTGCAAGGTGCTTACTGGGAAGGCTGCCTGCCAGCCCGGCAGCTGGCATAATCATGAGGTTGGTAATACCAGGGCTCGGGAAGACTACAATTAGTACTTGACAAGCACTTTATGGCCCGCAATTTAAACATCTATGCCATTGTAATTCAGTTCCTTGATGAGGCAAACATGATACTAACCTCATCTGGAGAACTGGATGAAATGCCGCCTCGCACTGATGGCGCCTAATTAGGGCACAAGGGAAGGTGAGGCTCTGCAGTCTCCCCACCTCTGATTTTTGAGAGTGCTTCCCTATAACACCCTTCTAGAATTCACGACAGTGACAGAATGTATATCCACTGACTCTCACACACATTGACTGAACATTGACTGCAAGGGGAGAGTGGAGGATTGAATGGTTTTAGCTTGTCGTTTCTCCATAGGGTCTAAATACAGCTGGAGATGGATGATTTTAGATGATTTTGAGGACAAAGCCCACCCACAAAGTGTCTACAGTCTAGCTGCAGATATGCAGTCACCCACTGGGCCTGCTGAAATAACTCCTTGAAATGCACAGTTCATACAGAAGATGTTGAAAACACATTTAATAAAATTCACTTAAATTTCTGATTTAAAACAATAAAGCCCAACCCTCCTAGTAAGTGAGAAAGAAGGTACCTCCAGAACACACCAAAGCCTGTCACAAACCACAGCTAGCATGCCCAGCAACAGTGAAACACACCATCAAACAAGAATGCCTGTGCTCACAACATCTACCTGGCTCTGCTCTCACAGTTTATGACAATTCAATCTGTGGACAAAGAAGCCACATAAAAATATTGAAATAGGAAGAGGTATAAGTATTGTCTGGAGAAAATGGCAACCCACTCCAGCGTTCTTGCCTGGAGAATCCCAGGGACGAGGGAGCCTGGTGGGCTGCCGTCTCTGGGGTCGCACAGAGTCGGACACGACTGAAGCAACTTAGCAGCAGCATAAGTATTGTCACTTGCAAAAAAGGATGACTGTCTACTTGGAAAGTCCATGGGGAACTATTTGGACTAATGAGAATGCTCAAGTAGGTGGCTGGTTATGAAATATTCACAAATCAAAGCTTTCTACTTACCAGCAATAATTAGTTAGAAAATATGGTGATGAAGGGGAGCCGCTATAAAATAAAAGGATATAGCTCACAATAGTAACAAAGACATAAAACACTGAGAAATTAAGTTAGTGAAATGAGTAGGATTCATATGAAAAGGACTACAATGTCCGGAACTACTCAAGAAATATTTGTGGGATGAATGAATAACTACCAATTCTTTGAGAGGGATATAAAAGAGGTAAGAACGAAAGAAAAGATGCACCTTGTTTCTTGAATGAGATGAACCTGCAAAATGAATCTGCAAACATTTCAATCTCTAAGTTTGCCAAGTTCCAACCAAAATATCAACTTCATGATTATTATTTTTAGAACTCAAGAAAATAATTTTTAGTTCTAGCATGAGGATAAATGGATGAGGATAGTTAGGAAAATCCTTGGAAAGAGAAGTACGATTAACATTATAGAGAGGACTTAGCTTATCAGATATTAAAGACTAATAAAAAGCTAAGGTGATTTAAATAGTGGGGCACTGACCTAGACACACCTTGTAAAACCTAGAAACCTGGAAATTCAGGAACAGACCAACTGTATATCAGGTGTCATTTCAAGTAAGTAGAGAAATAAATTCTTCAACAAATAGTATTGGAACACTGGATTAACCATTTGGAAAATAAATATATCATTAGAAGTTCACTTTATTAAAAAATAAATGTTAAATGTACTAAAGAGTTAAATATTTAAAAAATTAAATCATTAGTATAACCAAAAGAAAATTTAAATGGGTTATTTATAAAGCCATGGATTATTTGCAGGATGTTCTAAGTATACACCGAAAGCAAAAATTAAAAAGGTATCAATTTAGCTACATGAGATTTTTTAAAAACTCATGTTAAAAGAAACATGAGTTTTTTAATGTTAAAAGACAAGAGAAAAAACTGGAAAAATATTTAGTACACACATCAGGGTTGGGGATGGGTAAAGAATTATAATATATAAAAAGCAGTTTCACATTTCAGTAGGAAAGAGCTATGTATATTAATAAAAATACTCAACAGGTATGACAAGTCAATTCACTAAAACGGAGCTCATTAAACACTGAAATACATTCAACCTTTCTAATAAACAAAGAAATGCAAAATAATAATTTATCAACTGCCCAATTGGCAGAGCTTTTGTTTTTGTTTTTTATTTAGTAATATCTCCCAGTTACATGCTCGAGGGAAGGCCTCCCTCCCCCACCCCACCCCCCATCCACTGCTGTCTGAGGACAGACAGCTTAGTAATAAGTAGTACAGGATTCCACTGTGAGTCCTGCAGCCAGATAAGTGGGCTTGATTCCCTCCATGTCCTAGCTCTGAGGTCTTGGGTAAGTTACTAAAACTAAGACTCGATGTTTCATCTTAAAAGAGGAATAATAATAGTCCCTAGGCATGTTATGGAAACTAAATGAGATGATGCATATGAAAGCACCTGACTCTGATCCACAGTAAGCTTTCCAGAAATGGCATAGATAACCAAGTTTTAAAATGTTTAAAATTTGTATACCCTTTGGCTCAGGCAATGCTAGTCTAAAGAACTAATCATAGAGAAGCACCCACATTTTGTTTCAAGGCTGTATGCTGCAGTGTTGTTAAGACTCACTCACACACACACACACACACACACACACACAAACCAAGAAACTGCACACAATCCACATTTCAACAAGAAAAGATTATCCGTGTATGGCCTAGTGGAATACTGGTAAGCCACTTAGAAATACGGAGTAGAGGTTCTGAAATGGCCCAGAAAGCTCTTCATGATATAAAGTTAAAGAAAATAAGAGCAGGTAACAAGGAGCAAATAATCTGATTTTGTTTTTTTTAAAAAATGAGAATACATGCCAAGATATCTATAGTGATTATATTAGATAGTGAGGTTATGAGTGATTTTAATTTTCTTCTTTTAATTTGCATTTTCTGAATTGTCTTCAATAAACATAAACTACTTTTATAATAAGATAAAGATACTACAAGTTTTTTTTTTTAACCTTAATGTAAACTCTCCAAGTACAAAAGTCGGTCATTAGGATGGCTTTTCAAAAGATGCAAAGGATCTTAAAAGCATGCCTTTCTCTTCCCAGCTGGAATAGGTCCAGCAGTGGAGATGGACTCCTCTGGCATGATATTGACTGAAGTCCTCAAACAGAAATTGCTCAGCTACTCAATGATATCTGTTTATTCCTCGGTACATTTGTCCTCATCCTGGGAATGGGGGCTATGATTCCAAGATAATGTACCTATCCCAAGAGATCAAAACCAAATACATTCTGCTATACTCTACAATAACACTTTTCAAAAACACAGAGTAAAACCAGTATCTGTGATAAGAGATAAAACCTCATCCCAGCCCAAAGCTTCTATCCTTAGAGATCTGTATTTTGTCCATGTGATGGCCTCTGCCTGAATCTCCTGCCCTAAGGATGTAATTCTCTCCTTTCCTCAAAGCCACTTGCTCCCTCACCACCACTCTTCACCTGCCCACTCAAAGGCAGAATGAACTATTCTGCAGAACAGAAGGCATTCCACCCCAGGCTGCCCCATCTGGGCTCACCTGTGTGTACCTCAGCTCCTGACCACACCTCTGCCTGCCTCGGGATGCCTGGATTTCCCCCAGGGCCAGTCTGACAGCACCACCCCAGAGACCCCGGCACCACCTACACATATATAGCAGAAAGACATGGGTCATAAGCTCATGAGGACAGGCACCCTGTTTGGAACTGTCCACCAGTGCCCACTGCAGTGCCTGGCATCCTGAGGTCTTACTTGATAACCATCGGTAGAACGGAGGGTGAGTGTGAGGAGGGAGGGTAACCTGAGATAAAGCCAAGGTCGAAGCCAAGGTCACTAACAGGAGCTTTTCTCTACTATAGGTATCTTCCATGGTCCTACTGGCACTGCCTTTCCCAGCATATGCCCTGAAAGAGGTCTCATTCTCAGCAGACTCAGGACTAACAGTGGCCTGCATTTACATCAGCACAGCCGCTAGCTTCCAGCTGCTCCCTCCCTTCAGAGAGCATAATGAGTCATGGTCAACTAGGGCCTCAGTCTCTTTTCACACCTACTCCCTTTAAGCCTCATCAACTACGTTCTGTCCTTAAGCAGCTGGTTGTCGGAACCCAAGAGCCAGTTGATGTAGTGAACCCAGAACTCTTGGAATCCTGGAGCAATGGTGTGAATGTGACAAGAGGAAATTTGTTTTCTGGCTCTGTCATCTGATATATTTGCTAATCCTCTTAGCTTGACATCATTAGCAAAACTTGACCTGTAAGACTTCTATGATTTTATTCAAGTAATTGATTAAAGAAAGAATATATATCTTCTCTTAAAGACAGAAACATAGAAAATGATAGATCTTCCTCAACTTACAATGGGTCAAGTCCTGATAAACCCATCACAAACCAAAAATACTGTTAAGTAAGAAATGCATTTAATACATGTAATCCGGGACTTCCCTGGTGGTCTAGTGGGTTAAGAGTTTGCCTTCCAATGCAGGGGGTGCAGGTTCGCTACCTGGTCAGGGAGCTAAGATCCCATATGCCTCACAGCCAAAAAAACAAAACAGAAAGTAGAAGCAATAGTGTAACAAATTCAATAAAGACTTTAAAAAATAATAAAATTTTTTAAAAAATACATGTAATCTAAGAACATGATAGGCTAGCTTACCTTAAGAATGTTCAGAGCACTTATCCTACGGATTTGGACAAAATCATCTAACACGAAGCCTATTTCTTTAAAAAGTGTTGAATATCTCATGTAATTTATTGAACAGTGAAAGTGTAAAACACAATGGTTGTCTGGGTAGAGGACAGTTTCAAGTATATCGGTTCTCACCATTGTGATCGTGTGGCTGAGCAGGATGCTTGCTGCTCACTGCCTCTGCCCAGCATCACGAGAGAGTACTGCACTGCGCTAGACCACGAAAAGATAAAAATTCAAAATCTAAAGCACGCTTTCTCAGAATGCATACCACTTTTGCACAAACCACCATAAGTTTTAGACCATATATAAATTTTTTAAAGCCCAGGCAAAGAACAGAGTCCTGCAAATCAGCAGTCCCCAGTCTTTTTGGTACCAGGGACTGCTTCTGGGAAAGACAAGTTTTCCACAGACTGGGGGTGGTGGAATGGTTTGGGGATGATTCAAGTGTATTACATTTATTGTGTACTTTATTTCTATTATCACCACATGAGATTATCAGGCATTAGATCCCAGAGGTTGGGGACCCCTGCTGTAGACACCCACCCCAGACTACTCCCAGATTAACACCTCTTGAGTTTGAGACACAATGTACAGATGCATCTAAATGGACCATCTTTTCTATCTGGTTGAAAATTCACAAGAGATTCTGTCAAATACCTTCATGGAGTTCACATTTGCTAGTTTCCCAGTTCCCCTAACCTCGTCAGTTTGTAACTTCCTCAACAAAGAAAGTGAGGTCAATGCAATCCATCATGTTTTTGAAGAACTCAGAGGGATCTCGTCTGCCTTTTCTAATTGTTCAGACCACCCTCTGAGCATGCTCTGAGCACCCACCTTGGAATCATAGCTGGTGAAGGTTCCTGCCAACCTACCTGTACCCCTCAAGCAGCCTCTGTGGACAGTGGTGAGGGCCACACCAGGGAGGGGTCCTGGCAGCCCGAGTAAGCCCAGCAACAGAAGGAGGACTTGCTGGTTCAAGAGTGGACAGCATGCCAGGGATGAGAAGGAAGAGCCTCATCTGGGCCACATGCTGATGTGGCTCTCATGCTCTCAAAAGGAGGAAAGAACCCCAAAAGACAGAAACTGCTGGGGAAGATCATTCCTGTAAAGAAGAGCAGGGTTCTAATTCCAGTTTACCTGCAACCTCACTGTGTGGCTTTAGCAAATCAGCCCTCTTCTTCTCTTGGTATCTAGCCCATTGGAGCTTCTAGAACAGACACCATGGGCTGCATGGCTTATAAGCCACAGAAACTTGTCCGTCACAGTTCTAGAGGCTGGGAAGTCTAAGATCAAGGCTCCAGCAGATTTGGTGTCTTGTGAGAGTCCAATTCTGGTTTCACAGATGGCCATCTTTTGCTGTAACATTACATGGTGGAAAAGGCAAATGAGTTCTCCTGAGTCTCCTTTAAAATAAGACACAAATCCTAATCACCTAATCACTTCCCAAAGGTTTCACCTCCAAATGCTACCACACTCGGAGTCAAGATTTCACATATTAACTGGCAATAGCAGCAGGTAGGAAGGGTAGGGGCACAGGGCCTCAGCTTTCTCATCTGTAAAATGGGGATAATGACAGGCAGGCAGACAATTGGACCACTTGTTCTTTTGAGGCCCCTTTGACAGCCAGAAACAACGACCAGTGCTTAATGTCTATAAATGTGGGCCCTAGAACCACAGTGTGCATGTTCAGTCGCTCAGTTATGTCCGATTCTTTGTGATCCCATGGACTGTAGCCCACCAGACTCCTCTGTCCATGGGATTCACCAGGCAAGAATGCTGGAGTGGGTTGACATTTCCTCCTCCAGGGGATTTTCCCAGCCCAAAAATTGAATCCATGACTCCTGCATTGGCAGGCAGATTCTTTACCACTGAGCCACCAGGGAAGCCCCAGAACCACAGTGCCTGGGTTTAAATTAGTCAGTTACTATCCACACAAATTTAGGCAGATAAGTAAATTTCTCTGTGCCTCAGTTTTCTCATCTGAAAAATAGGAGCAATAAGAATGCTTATCTACAAGGACCTTGATGAAAAGTAGACAATTTACTCCCATAAAGAACAGAGGTTAAGCCCATGGAATGTGTTTACTCTGATGATGCTGCAGTCCTGATGGATAATTTCATGCCTGCTCCCAGGGGACATGGACAATAACCACAATTCCCACATTTCCGGCGTCTGGAGGATCTTGTTGAGCTCTAGACAAGAAGAGCTGGACTGGAGAAGGCAAACAGCTTCAGCGAGCAGAGAAGCTGTTGTCATCCTCCAAAATATGCTATTGCAGACATCTCCTAGCCTGACTTTTCTCTAAAGGAGTCAGAATGTGAAGGGGTTGTGGCAATGTCATGCTCTAGGATCCTAACACTGTTAGGTCAATTATCATGATTTATATCATATGAACATCTGAAAGCTTTTAAGCCAGCTTCTTATACACATCCAAGCCACATAAGAAAATCTTTTCAGGATATATTGCTTTGTTTGTTCTGGGGGCCCTACATCTCCTCTGACATTCTGACTTCTAACTCATACAGGATGAGAGAATCCAACTGCCCATTTTCTGCCCTAAAAAATAAATTCTGACTTTAAAAAAAGAATAGATAGCTCAGTCTTTACATCCATTGCCCTATTTCTTCCTTAAACCTAAATGAGACCTACTTTAGTTCCTATTATTTTCGCAATACTCCTTTTTCTGTAGCTTTCATGATTTCCTTCTTCGTGCATCCAGGCAAATGCCACTGTAGGGCTCTCTCAAAGAAATGCTTAACAATCCCAGACAGTCCCATCTTGACTTTTCTCAAGGGCTCTCCAGTGCCATAATCTGATTTAAGGAAAAAAAAAATCACCCTGGGAGGGTAATTGAAAAGGGTACCCTACCTACTTTACAGATAAAGAAACCGAAGCTCAGAGAGTCCAGCTCCCATGAAAGGCCACGAGGTCAAGACTTGCAAGAGCCATACTTATATTCTGAACACAACCCTCCTCCCTCCTTTCAGTTACCCCTAAGGCATTACAACTGTCTTTCTCCAAACATCCAAAGAGAGTCATTTGGGTAAAAATCCAGTTGAGTCTTTATACATCAACTCCTTTATCAGTGGTTTTGAGAAAACCACGCTATTGCTCTGTTCAGAATCTCTTCTGTCCAAATAGGTTTTAGGAATGGCCCGTTGCTGCTCAGTGAAGAAGTGTTCTGTGGCAGGCAGGAAAAAGGCTAGAGCCTGACAGATCAAGCCATTCTGTATCCCAGGTGGCCCTAGTAGTAAAGAACCCGCCTGCCAAAGCTGGAAACCTAAGAGACGTGGGTTCAATCCTTGGGCTGGGAAGATCCCGGGGAGCAGAGAATGACAACCCACTCCAGTATTCTTGCCTGGAAAATTCCAGGAGCAGAGGAGCCTGGTGGGTGACGGTCCATGGGTTCACAAAGAGTCAGACGTGACTGAGTGAATGAGCAACCCAAGAACCCATCCTCTCAAGACAATCTGCTCAATCACTAGACTCAAAACGACAGCCAGCCCCTGCCACCAAGGAGACTTTCTGTCTCCAAACCCAGAGCCTGTCCTGTTAGGGCTGGGGGAGGGTGCCAGTCCTTGCCCTACATCCAATATCCAAACAAAGACAGGTCTCAAGGACCAGTGCAGTCTGTGGCTCACCCCGTGTCAAAAAGGGAAACCTCTGCAGCCAGACTGGCTACCCATCAGGCTGACAGACAGCCTTGGGGATGATAGCACCAGCCTTCTGCCCTCATATCACAGGGCCGGGCTGCCAACCTGGCTTCTGGCTGCCGAGCTTCCCACAGTTATTTCGGCATGGATCCCTCCCTGCTACTCTCTGCTTCCTTTCATCAAGAAAGCCATTAAGAGAAACGTAAAGCTGATTGCATCTATTATGTCCACCTACAGACCCAACTTGGAGTAAGCTCTGAAATCACTCTGGGGCCCTCTTCAGACCCTGAGTCATTTTTCGGTTGTTAAAATTAGAATGGGCTCACGGCAGACTTGCTCCTGAATCTAATCGGTGTCAAACATGGCTGGGTCCTTCTCCCATTCAACGTTCTCAGAGGGTACTTCCTCTCATCCTTGACTTCCAGCCAGTCCATCAGGCAGGAACCCACATCCCAACTGTACAGAAGGAAGAACAGGTGGAGTGGGATAGGGGCTTGCCCAAAGACACATCTCAGCAAGTAACAAAGCCAAGATTCACTAACTCTGCTTGGTCTGCCTCCTCTCCCCTGCACCTAATCTTTGCTGTGTTCCTGGAGATGACCTCGTCCAGCTCCCAGGTGACGTGGGGGTGTGTCCTCCAGTGTCAGCCACAGAAAGCCTCTGGGCTGAAAGCAAGTACCAGAAACCAGGACCTTGCAGGAGGCCCTTGATAAGCACTGACTGATTTAAAACTATCCTTTCAGACACTCGGAGAAGGCGATGGCACCCCGCTCCAGTACTCTTGCCTGGCAAATCCCATGGACGGAGGAGCCTGGTAGGCTACAGTCCATGGGGTCGCTAGGAGTTGGACACGACTGAAGCGACTTAGCAGCAGCACTTTCAGACACTCCAGGCCCAAAGATGGTTGTTTTTCCAGATCTTGGCTCTCTCTCCACAATGTCTTTAACAGCTAGTCACCTATGTGCCTGCCACACCTGAATGGCTCAGCATTAACTCCTCAAAGTCCCACCTCTCTACCTTGGCCAGGGTAGTTCCCTCCCCCCACAGGGTTCTTCTCACATCTCCACCTCTGCAAGCCCAGCTCAAAAGTCACCTCCCAGGCTGAGAAGCCCTCCCAGGCTGTACCTAGTGAGAATTCAACACACTTCCCTTCATGCTCCTATAGCCTCTACTTGTACCTCCCTAAGGTCCCATCACTTCATGGGAAATGGATGGGGAAACAGTGGAAACAGTGTCAGACTTTATTTTGGGGGGCTCCAAAATCATTGCAGATGGTGACTACAGCCATGAAATGAAAAGACGCTTACTCTTTGGAAGAAAAGTTATGACCAACCTGCTGCTAAGTCACTTCAGTCGTGTCCAACTCTGTGCGACCCCATAGATGGCAGCCCACCAGGCTCCCCCGTCCCTGGGATTCTCCAGGCAAGAACACTGGAGTGGGTTGCCATTTCCTTCTCCAATGCATGAAAGTGAAAAGTGAAGGTGAAGTCACTGAGTCGTGTCCAACTCTCAGCGACCCCATGGACTGTAGCCTACCAGGCTCCTCCGTCCATGGGAGTTTCCAGGCAAGAGTACTGCAGTGGGGTGCCATTGCCTTCTCCGTGACCAACCTAGATAGCATATTGAAAAGCAGAGACATTACTTTGCCAACAAAGGTCCGTCTAGTCAAGGCTATGGTTTTTCCAGTGGTCATGTATGGATGTGAGAGTTGGACTCTGAAGAAAGCTGAGCGCCGAAGAATTGATGCTTTTGAACTGTGGTGTTGGAGAAGACTCTGGAGAGTCCCATGGACTACAAGGAGATCCAACCAGTCCATTCTGAAGGAGATCAGCCCTGGGATTTCTTTGGAGGGAACGACACTGAAGCTGAAACTCCAGTACTTTGGCCACCTCGTGCAAAGAGTTGACTCATTGGAAAAGACTCTGATGCTGGGAGGGATTGGGGGCAGGAGGAGAAGGGGACAACAGAGGATGAGATGGCTGGATGGCATCACTGACTTGATGGACGTGAGTCTGAGTGAACTCCGGGAGTGGGTGATGGACAGGGAGGCCTGGCGTGCTGTGATTCATGGGGTCACAAAGAGTCGGACATGACTGAGTGACTGAACTGAACTGAAATGAAGAGTGTATTCAAATCAGCCTCAAATGTTTTGTTTTACTTGACAAAAACTTCATGGCCCTTATGATGTGTTGTGCAGTGGTTGAAGTCTTCAGCAAATTTAGTTTTTATAACTATTCTTTGAAATAGGTACTATTATTATCACCCACTGTACAGATGAGAACACTGGGGCACAGGAGGGGGAGTGGCTTGGCCAAAATTAATACAGTTGCTAAGTGAGGGCAAAGGAGTCCTGCTCCAGAGTCAGGTGCTCCACTAGAGTAACTTGTTCACATGTGAGTTGCCCACACTGTCACATATATTCGAGTCATGTTCAGATGCCCACAGCCACAGGTGCATCATTCTTGTTCCTAAATGGAGCTCAATGTCCAACACAAGGTCACCTCTCCCCCATGACCAGCTAACACTGGCCTGCATATGGATTCTGGTCCAAACCTCCAGTCTCTCTGAGCATCTGCCTCCCTGCTGTGGATGGCCACCTCTGGCAGTCCTTCCTGAGGCGCTTAAGAGGATGTAGTCGGAAGCACTTTATCATCCATGAAGCCAACAGCATCTGTAGACACAGCTCTCTTCAAGGGCCTTCAGGATTGCCCATGATGGATGGCTCCTTGGCATCTGACTTGATCCCCATGAACCCAGAGTATAGTACAGAACCACATAGTCCATCTGCCTAGGCCAAACTGTGCCCGGCAGCTGTGGGTACGCAAATGGCACTGGGCTTAGAGCCTGGCAGACTTAGTAAGTCTCTGCTCACCATCTCACCCTGGGCTCATCACTCTGAGCCTCAGTTTCCCCGTCGATAAATGGGGCTAATGGAAGAATTCCTCTTACCAGGTTGTTATTAGGTGATGCATTTGGAAGAAATTACAGACTCTAGCACTACACACAATCTGTAATTCTCGTTTAATTGTTGAAAATATCGACTAAATAAGGTCATTATCAGAACAAAATAGGAAACCAAACTGCACTTCACACTATACCAGACTGGGGTAGAAATAAGGCAACATTTCTTTGAATGTTCAAAGATGAGAGGGATAGGGCAGCTCAGGCATTCTGGGAGCACCTTGCTCAGTGCACCCCGGCCCTACAGGTAGTTTATGCTGACAGGTTGGTGCGTCTTCTTCATGTGCAACCCTTGAGGTCACCCTGACCCCAAACCTTGAGCCAGGCCCAGCTGCCAGTCTCAGTTCCACTCAGCTGCCATGGTGACCACAGAGGCTTGTGATCTGCACTAAGACCAGGGTCCTGAGGGGGTCAACCCTGGGCCAGGCTGGCCAGAGCCAAGAGCAAAACTGAGGGTTACAGTTCTCAACACTGAGCACCTTCAGTTTATACTGTATCTGCAGTTACCATCCCCAGGGCCTCCCCCGGGTATCTTAGAGGAGGAGGGCTATTTCAGCATCAGTTCCCATCTCCAAGTGGCCTCCCCTCGACACCCGCATGCCCTGGGCTCCCACACTAAGTGAAGCTCACCTCAGAGCTCTTTTTGCCCTTTCCTGCAGCATACCCTTCTCAAAGTTATGCCACCTCTCAGACATGTCCTAACAATTTCAAGCCCCAGAGAGAGGGATCAGAGCCTCATTCCTCTCCCTCCCAGGGGCCACACTGTTCTTAAGACAATGAAGCCACCCACCCCAGCAACACTGAAACTTCCTAACTTAAGGGAGGGGCTTCTAGAATCATCTGAATACAGAGCCAGACCAGAACAGGACTTTCTTCTAGTTATACCCACCTCCCTGGTTTCCCAAACTAGAAGCACCTGGCTTTATATCTGTGCAGGAGTAAGTCGCCCAGGGGAATAAAACTAAAACCTACAGAAGTCCCTATCCTCAGGAGCCAGAATCCAAAGCAATTCTCAAAGGCCAGTTCTGCAACTTCCTGCCTGCACCTCACATCAAAAGAGAAGTATGTCATATCCCCAATGCATACTCCACCCTGTGGCGTTTGCCAAACACCCCCTGGGCACTAGATCCTATGCTTTTATTTTTTTTAGTCTTCAAAACAACGCTGATCATCTGTTATCAAATTTCCATGTTATACATCAGGGAAGGGAGGCCCCAAGCGAAGTGACCCCCAACAAGGTCGCCCAGCAGGGCTGTGAGCCAGATCAGGGCCTCTAGGGCTCGGAAGTCCAAACTCTTTCTGCTACTCCTTGCCTTCTCTGGTGTGCACGTGAGGGCACCTGGCAAAGTGCTTGGAGCATAGGAGGGGCTCAGTAAGGGCCTGCCACTTTGTTTTGTCCATGGTGGAGCCACCAGGGTGGAATCAGGCTGGAATCCTCACAATCTGCTGAGGATCTAGAGTGGCCAAAACAAAGTCAATCAGACCATCTCAAGACCCACTGTCCACAGGAGTCCAGCAGGTAGGATGGGCTTAGCTGGGGATGTCATAGCTGGGGGGCTTCTGGGGTCCCCAAATCTCTCAAACTCATCATCTCCACACTGCCTGGCCCAGAACTCTTGAGGTCTCAACAAAATACTTGCACATCTGTTGGCAAGAATCAAAGCTCTTTTTGGAGAAAATAAATACTATTGCCTACCCACTCCAGTATTCTTGCCCAGAGAATTCCATGGACATAGGATCCCCACAGGCCTCAATCCATGGGATCACAAAGAGTTGGACACAACTGAGCGACTAACACTTTCACTTTTATCCCAGCCTCCCACTCCTGGGCTGCATGAACTGGCACAGTCCAAACATTTCACATTTCAATCAGATATGCTAGGCTTTGTCCCAGTCCCCAAACCTAGCAACCCCCCATACCTTCCTGGCTAGATCCCAAACTGCTGCTTACAGCAGACAGCCCTAACTCCCACACCACCAAATTCCTGCCTGGGACCCGTGTTCAACAGTTTGCCTGCAGATGGTTTCAGATCTGACACCCGCCAATGAATGGCTGAATTCTGAAGACACCTCACAGATGACAGGAAGACATATTAATCACTTCTTGTTCTAGATACTTCTTTCCGTAAGACAGCCTGCTGGGGTCAGAAAACCTCAGCTCCCTGGCTAACTGCTTCCATAGTATTGTTCTCTCACACTGCTCTCCTTACTTAATAGGAAGTTGAATGAATCACCTATGTGAACAACATCTCTGAGTCTTTGATAAAGATGTTATTGGAAATATCCAAAAGCCCTGGGAGAACAACCCAGAATTAATTACTCTTTGTGCTTAGTTTCAGACACATTTGATATCTGTAACTCTTTATGACTTTTTAAAGCCTTTTCACATTAATCTCTCTCTCTCTCCATCTCCCTCTTCAATGATCTCTGCAATAATTCCATGGACAAGCAGGGCAGGCAGTATTATTATTCCCATTTTACAGATGATAAAACTAAGGTGTAAAGAAGTTAAACAACTACTTCAAGGTCACCCTAGTGAGAATCAGAGATGGATCACCCGTGCCAAATGCAGAGCCCTTTCCGCTGAACCACCTGGCCCTTGAGCTAAAAGATCTCTCTCTGGCACCTACAGGGAAACACATTCTCCTGCCACGGTAACCCCAGAATCTTTCTCTCTTGCCTTCAGCCCCAGTATGCAGGTGGAGCAATCCGTTCCTCATAGATGCCTGATCGTGTCCTCTCCGTTTCCTTTAGAGGCGCAGTTGCGATTTTATCCAAAATGGTTATGCTGCACATTGTGTTTATGCCATTCATGCAAAAAGCTTTTGCTGAGCACTTACAGTGTGCCAGGGGCCATGCTAGGTGCTCAGATGCACGGGCACTCATTCACTCACAGATATGGCTGAGGGCCTACAGGCTGCACCCTGGGTATGGGGACATAGCAGACACAAAACAGATGACACACCTGTCCTCACACACTGGCCCCGCTCACAGCCAGGCTTGGTAGTGGACAACAGCCAGCAGTGACAACACAGAGCTATAAGGACTCCACAGGGGTCAACAGCACACCCTGGGCCCAAGGAGATTCACCACTGAGCTCTCAGTGCAGCTCAGCTCCTTCTGGAAATAGACAGGGATTCGGGAACAACCACTTCACCTAGAATCTCATTCAGCAATGCTCAGACACAGATCTCACACACTACTTTGCTAGCCTCAAACACAGAGTCCTCCACGGACACAAGAGCTGGTATTTATATGACTATGCAGCATTTTACATTTTCATATGTGTTATAATAAAATGACAATAATAAAATTCAGTGACTGCCTATCAACGTGGCCCCCTGTGCTTAATGCTTTACATGAATGTTCTATGATAGCCTTCAAAATAACCCATCCCCATTTCACAGATGGGGTCACCAAGGCTCAAGGAGTGAGCAGCACCGGCACACACACCCAGGTTTCTGATGCCATGTGCGATGGTCTCTCCACAGTGCCCAGCTGTCCTCCCCAAATTCACACGGATATGGGAAAACACACAGATGCCATTATAAACAACCAGATGAGGCCTCATAAATCTTTCGACACTCATCCATTCATTCGGCAAATATTTAATGAGCATCTACCATGGGCTCGATAAATATTCGCACCAGAGGGCTTCCTGGTGGCTCAGGCAGTAAAGCATCTGCCTGCAATGCAGGAGACCCAGGTTTGATCCCTGAGTTGGGAAGATCCCCTGGAGAAAGAAACAGCAACCCACTCCAGTACTCTTGCCTGGAGAATCCCATGGACAGAGGAGCCTTGTGGGCTACAGTCCGTGGGGTCACAAAGAGTCGGGCACGACCGAGCGACTGACACAACCACCACCAAGTGCTAGAAACTGTGGGGGATTATGGTGAGCCAAAACAGACCGAGCTCACAGTCCCCTGCAAAACGGGGGGACCAACGCTGAGCAAACATCCCGGCACTTTAAAATTGCATCTGGAAACCAGAATTGAAAGAGACGTGTGTGCCCCAATGTTCATCGCAGCACTGTTTAGAATAGCCGGGACATGGAAGCAACCTAGATGTCCATCAGCAGACGAATGGATAAGAAAGCTGTGGTACGTTTACACAATGGAGTATTATCAGCCATTAAAAAGAATACATTTGAATCCGTTCTAATGAGGTGGATGAAACTGGAGCCGATTATACAGAGTGAAGTAAGCCAGAAAGAAAAACATCAATACAATATACTAACACATATATATGGAATTTAGAAAGATGGTAATGATAACCCTGTATGCGAGACAGCAAAAGGGTGGGATGATTTGGGAGAATGGCATTGAAACATGTATACTATCATGTAAGAAATGAACTGCCAGTCTAGGTTCAATACAGGATACAGGATGCTTGGGGCTGGTGCACTGGGATGACCCAGAGAGATGATATGGGGTGGGAGGTGGGAGGGGGGGTTCAGGATTGGGAACTCACGTACACCCATGGCAGATTCATGTCAATGTATGGCAAAATCAATACAGTATTGTAAAGTAAAATTTTAAAAATTTAAATTAAAAAAATAATAAAAAAATAAAATCGCATCTGTGATAAGCACTACAAAGGCTCAAGAGTCAGAGAAACTGTGGCAGAGGTTTCTCCCAGTGAGCGAGGACAGAGAAAGCACACTTGTGCTGGTATTTAAAAGATGAAGAAAGATGGCAAAAGCCCCCTCCAGACGGTGGAAACAGCCTGTGAAAAGGTCCCGTGCACACTCTCTGAGCACGATCACCAGAGAAACTTGAAAATATCCCATGTCTGGGCCCAGAGAGAGAGACAGAGGGAAGAGTTCTCAGGACGGAAGCTAGGCGTGAGTGGGGCAGGCTGCAGGGCTTCCAGGGGCACAGGGAGTTCCGTTCCCATTCCCAGAACGATGATGAGCCCCTGCAGGGTGTCCAACAGGGAGGCCACCTGACCAGTGTGCTGGGTATCTGGGGGACAGCCCCTGCACCTGCCCCAGGCTGCACCATCACGCTTCTTAGGCTGCATGGTAACAAAACCCCGGTGGCCTCCCTTTGAGAGCATCACTGTTTTAGACTCACCTCCACATGCCCCGTGACCAGCACTGCGCCTGGCGCCAAGCAGGTGCTTAGCAGGTATGAGCCCCACGCATAAAGGAAGCCTCATGGCTGCTCTCAACATGATCTAAGTCTAAAAGGAGACACACACTTGTAGACACAAACACTGATGCCCCAAATAAACATAGGAGGTGACAAGTTCTGCAGGAGCAAGGGGAGCAGAGAGTGGATCCATGTGAGCCAGGTGTGTAGACAGACACACTTAAAGTGAGTAGAGAGTACAGCGCTGGCTGTGTGTGACTGAGGGGGCGGACAGGGAAATGGGTGAGGATGAGGCTGAATTAAAGGGAGAGGCAAGCAGCTGGGTGAAATTCATCAAAAAAAGAGAAGCAGCAGCTACTGACAAAACGTGCCACTTGCTTTCATGGGAGGCAGATAGCTCCCATGTGAAGATGCTATTTCACTTTAGAGTTTAAGCAGCAGAGATCAAAGTCAGACCATCCGGATTGAAATCCCCAGCTCACCACTTGGTTGGTTGTGATGTTAAATAAGTCACTTAACCTCTCTAAGCCTCATCTGTAAAATGCAGACAATAATAGCACCTACCGCATCAAATTGGCATGAGAATTAAATAAGTACTTGACACAGGACTGACACATGCTAAGCACAGGATAAAGGTGAGTTACTGTTGTTACAGTCTCTCTTTCCTCACCTACTTGCAAATAATGTTTTCTTCTCCTTTTTCTTTTTTAAATGACAATAAGTAAGTTCTCCAGACTTCCCAATGTTTCTAGAATTCAGAGTCCACCAAGGAGGGTCAGAAGGGTCAGTCAGGCCCTGAGAGGACACTCTGTGGAGTGATGGGTGAGCCAAAGTCTATCAAAGTCAACACACTGGGTGGAAGCATTTGCATGGACTCTGATCATATGCCCTGGGGTGGGCTTCCAGGTCCCTGGCTGCCAGTTAAATCCCTGAAACAATTCTGGGCATTCTCAGACAAGCTTCAGTGAATGGGTAGTTTTAGAAACAAAGCGATTTGGATAATCGATTTGGATATAGTGATTATTATTAGGATAGCTGTTGCTTTCAAAATCAGTTCCCTCTGAACAAAGTCAAGTGGATCATGGACAGAGTGTGAAAATATAATTTTCTCTCTGCTACCTCCTGACCCTGCACCATGAGAACAACAATAATGCATCACTCCACAAAGTCCTTCTTTGGCTAGATTTTATCTGAACGGTGACTGATGATGTCCTTGCCAAATGGCAGGAGAAGGGGTCTGCTTCAGCCAGCAGCTGTGGAACATGGGCACTGATGAAGACAGATGAGTCCATTTACTCAGTACTTTGGATCTACCACTAATTTTCTAGATGACAATGACACTTCATCCTTCCAGCAATGTGGACTGTTCAAAAAAGACTGAAAAAGTAGAAAGTGGGGTGAAAAGAACAGCCCAATCAGCCCCCAAATGTGTCGCAATGTTCAGGCCCTTGACTCAAGCAAAAATTCTCCAATCTCAGATATCAGCTCATAACCAATTTACTCATACTTTGCACATGATTCTAATAAACTTGGCTATTTGATTTGGGGTTCAGAGCAAAACCAGATCAGAGAAATAGTCACCTCCAGACTGAGCTTACCCAGTTCCTGAATCAGTCCTGACCACAGAAGGATAAAGAGCAGAAACTTCCAGCCCAGGAGCAAGGCACCTGAAATATAACACCTCTTTATTCATTATATTCAGACTTGCCACTAGACTACCTTGCTCACCAAGCCTGATGACTTGGCTTCATTCCTACAGTGTCTACTGGGACCAGAGCTCAGCCAAGTCTCTGTGGCCTGATAACTCCCTGGAGGTGGGAATGGGGTATCAGAACCTGATTCCTACAGCTGCCAACTGCCAGTTAGAGTATTGCTCCAATAAACTAATCTCCTAAAACCATAATATTTCTCAGATGCTGGAAAGTATTTCTTCCCCAGGTTTGATGTTAGAGGACCTTGGAGGATGGTGTGTGTGTTTGTCAGGGGAGAGGTGACTGACTTTCAGCTCAGTTCAGTCGCTCAGTCGTGTCTGACTCTGCCGACCCCATGAATCGCAGCACGCCAGGCCTCCCTGTCCATCACCAACTCCCAGAGTTCACTCAGACTCACACTCATCAAGTCAGTGATACCATCCAGCCATCTCATCCTCTGTCATCCCCTTCTCCTCCTGCCCTCAATCCCTCCCAGCATCAGAGTCTTTTCCAATGAGTCAACTCTTCGCATGAGGTGGTCAGAGTACTGGAGTTTCAGCTTCAGCATCATTCCTTCCAAAGAAATGACATTAGCATTAGAAATTCCAAAGACTGACATTAGCTCTGCACAAAATCTTCTACTGGAACATCCGACAGGTACTCTTTTCCCTCTGCACAACTCCCAGGTCCCACAAAGCACCAAAGAAGGAATAAAGAGCAAGCAGAAAGCTCACCCCACAGGGCTTGGCATAAAAAGCACTTCCTCAATTTGTTAAAACTATACCCATTAATCCTCTTCGAATCAGAGAACTGAGTTCCAAGCTTTTAGGTCTATTTGCTTGTTCAATAAATATTTATTGAGCTCCTGCTCTGTGCCTGGCCCTGAGATACTGCCTAGAGGGGTGGGGGTGTACACAAGGGAGCCAGACACACCCAGTGCCTGCCCTTGGAGTGCTTACAGTGGAGCAGAGATCCTCAGTGCTGCAACTCATACAGAAGAGCAAAGACTTATTAACTAACCTAGCACCAGCATCTAGACCATCGAGGTCTTAGCAACCAACCTAGCACCAAAGCCCAGACCACTGACCCCAACTGGAGCTCACACTCCTGTTGTTTCAGCCTGGCACACCTGCTGGCTCCTGGAAAGGTACAGAGACAAAGGCATCTCACCAGCCTCACTGCAAACTGTTACATAAGCAGAGAGAATAAGAATAAACAAAAGGAGCAGATGAATGCGATGCTCATTGGGCAAACTATGCCATTTAATTTTCTCACCTTCCTAGAACCAAAATAAATAATCAAAAAAGTAAGCAATAAGAAGCCACTTACATTTCATCCCCAAACAACATGGGGAATGACCAAACAGGTGCCTCAAGAAGGGGTATGCCTTCCCCATCATCCTCCCCTGACCCCTCCTGACCATGGTCAGGTCACACTGTGTGACCGCCAGTTAGGCTGTGAGACCCTCAAGGGCAGGATCCATGTCACATCCATCTCTGTACCCCAGAGCCTAGAAGAGGGCCTGGCAGAAAGCTCTCTCCATCACAACATGTAGCATTACAATGATGGAGCAGAAATAGGTGGAACTATGGCAGCCATCTAGGTGGGCCAGTCAGATCTCCTTTAAAGGGGGAATCTACAGGACAAGTGCCCTCAGCTAAACCTCCAGCTGTAGCTTCAAGATCTGTTGTAGTGTTTAATTAAGACAAGGACACATTCTTCCCAGGGAGCCTGCAGCCACTGACCAAGCTGGGCAGGGATTCTAGAGCCTGGTTCTTTTGGTCTCCGATATGTGATCCCTCAGGCTTCCCTGGTGGCTCAGACGGTGAAGAATCTGCCTGCAATGCAGGAGACCTAGCTTTGACCCCTGGGTCAGGAAGATCCCCAGGAGAAGAGACTGGTCACTCCAGTATTCTTGCCTGGAGAATCCCATGGACAGAGGAGCCTGGCGGGCTACACTCCATGGAGTCAGAGTCAGACATAACTGAGCAACTTTTACTTTCACTGATCCCTCTAACTGGCAGTCTTTGCTCTGGAGCACCCCACCCCAATGGGCTGGCCAAGACTTTCTGAAACTCCTCTCCCAGCTCTCCTTCCTTTCCCTTTACTTTCACAGGTGTCAGAACAGCACTGTGATCTGAGGCTTTCACTACCTCCTCTTTTATCTTTCATGAGTATTACCCCTAAGATCTCTGGGACCTGTACATCCATCTTGGCCTGTAACTCTTGATGGACCCCAAACGACAAGCGTCCATGACATCCACATGCTCTTTTACATAACCCAGCCTCCTTTTAAGTTAGGTTGGTCAACAACTATTTCGGATCAATGAAACATGAGTAGAAATAATACACCCCACTTCCAAGTAAAGATGGCCAAAAATCTTGTGTGCCTTCCCCTACAGATTTCTTCCTGCCCCCGTCTTCTTGAGGCCAAAGATGGGAGAGTGACAGTATAAGAGCAGCCTGGAGTCCTGTGTTCTCACTTGGAGGAGGGCCTCCCAGGAGGTTCTGACCCACACTGGATTTGGCTGAGCTAGTATATAAATTTGACTGTGTCAAGCAAAACAGATTTCAGGATTTGCTGATGCAGCACTGCCAAGTCCACCCTGACTAACAAAAGTTATATATCCTCTGTGTGTGTGTGTGATAAGTCGCTTCAGTCATGTCCAACTCTTTGCAACCCTACGACCAGCCCACCAGGCTCCTCTGTCCATGGGATTCTCCAGGCAAGAATACTGGAGTGGGTTGCCATGCCCTCCTCCAAGGGATCTTCCTGACACAGGGATTGAACCCACATCTCCTGCTTTGGCAGGCAGATTCTTTACCACTAGCGCCACCTGGGAAACTCAATGAATTTATTTAACACTTCTATTTTCACCCCTGTCTTACACTTTCAGCTTGTTCATTTCCCTGTTGAGATCTCACATCTCTGCATAAAGAAGTTGATGATCTTCCTTAGAGGGGAGGCCAAACACATAAAGAAGAGCCCTTTAAAAATATAGGCAGTGAGCTAAAAGTCTTAGCCCAATATCTAGTTCTAAAGGTGTATTATTCCACGCACCTTCTCCTGGGTGCCTGGCTAGGTCTGAGAAATTGGTTGGGAATAGGCATGGCATGACCAAGGGCATTTCCTTCACGCCAGGAAAGCTCGGGGGCCAGTGCTTGTGGGAACATGCAGGAGGCAGCTCGGCTTAATCCTGATACATGGGGTCTTCTAAGTAAGTCCATTGGTGTTGGGGAGGTGGAGCTTCTCTGAGGAAGTGATCCAGAGAAATCATTCATACTGTGGGAAGCTAGCTCAGAAGGCAGATTCTAATTTATTCACTTATAGTTCCAGTTCAGCAAACATTCACTGATGCCCACTGCCTGTAAAATACTAGGGCATCAGACTGGCTCTTTCCTCCCAGAGCTACAGTCCGGCAGGGGAGAAAGAGACAGATATGGAAGATGTGCTGGGAGATACACATGAATAAAGATCTCACACTCACATCCTCTTTCTCCAACACCCTTTTCAGCAACATGGCACCAGAAAGTGATGACAGAAACATGGCTTTACATCATGTTTTGAGATTCCATATCCATTATATTTATTCCTAATTCAGCTCTGTGGGGTCAACATCATCATATCCACTTGGTACAGGAATAATAAGACTGGTGACAAAACTGGCGTGAATATTTACTGAGCACTCATAGTACATCAAGCATTGAATTACTTTAGTAATTCAGATAGTCTTCTTTGATCCCCATATCCTATCAGGCAGTTAGTATATTTGCCCCATTTTACAGATGAAGAAATAGAGGCAAAGTGGCTTGTCTAAGGTCACCAGGCAGGTACATAGTACCCAATGGGGATATAGACCCAAGTCTCCTGACATGATGAGGTGCTCATCCGACAGGTGTTTGGAGCCAGTGGAGCTGAAGGGTATGGTTTTGTGCCCAGCCTCAGCCCCTCGGGGACTCTTTCTCCTCGTTCCCCTGCAGTGCAACTGACTTCAGTTACTGTTTGGTCTGCCAGACACCCCCACTCTCAAGCTCCCCTTTGCCGCCTCTCTTGCCCAGTCAGGCCTCGGAGCACCCCCATCCCCTCTCCATCTCTGCTCAGGGCCCAGCACCTACCCCTTCAGTTGCTACAACAGCTTCCTGGCTTCTCTGTCTCCTTCTCCTGTCTACCTTCCCATCTCTACATCCCTACTGTCCTTTATCTTGTCACATTCATGTTCAAAAAGCTCCATGGCTCCTCACTGTTCCAAAATGAGGGCCAACCTTCCTGACACGGCATTCAAGGCCTTCCACACCCACCACCAGTCTGCCTTTCCTTCTACAAACCCTGCACTCAGCTGAAAACAGAATAGGTCAGTGCTCCCCAAACACACCTCACACTTTGTGTCCTCTATCCTTTGATCTTGGTGATTGTTTCTGGGATCCAACCTCCATCTGCCTGAGCCCACACCTCTTTGTGTAAACATTATATTCACCCTTCCAGACTCATCTTGACCTCCTCTCTTCCAGGAGATCTAGACGTGGTCTTCCCTTTCTCTTAATGCTCCCGGCATCTATTGCTTCTTTCTTGAACTTAGCATTTCCCAAGTAGATATCTATGATCAGACCCACCTGGCATCCACCCCACTTTAACAGCCTCTGATGTACTTTGAGGAATCACCTCTTCTCCACTCTGTATTCAGTGTGGTTGGATGGAGCTGACCTCACCATCCTGTTCCTGCATGAAAGGCTGATAGATGTCCCAGACCCACCAATATCATGTTATTGGTTTGAGGATAGATACATGACCCAACTCAAGCCAATGAGAGCTGAGCTTAGGATTTCTGCTGCAATAGTCAGGAAAGAAACACTCTTCTTACTGGAGTTTCTAAGCTGGGAGGGTGTTAACTTGCAGCTGCTAGGGGCCATCTGTACAGCCAAATGGGGAGAGCCTGACTGAGGGTGAAGCCAAACACAAAGGAAATCAGAGCCAAGAGACAAAGAGGGAGACATTTTTAAGATATTTAAGTTCTTGGATTCAGCCATACCTGAATACAGCTCACTCCAGGATTTTTCAGCCACATAAGCCTGTTAAAGTTGGGTTTCTGTCACCTGTAATGAGGTTCCTAAGCAGTATACCTACTAAGGGTCAGGTACCATGCCAGGCAGTGGGGTATAACCACAGAGATGTGAGCCTGATCCTAGAAGACCTCATTTTTTCTTTATTTCTAAAAACAGCTATACTGAGATATAATTCATATGCCATAACATTTATTCTATTAAAGTCTGTAGTTCTATGGGTTTCAGTATAGTCACAGAAATGTGCAGACATCAAGATGGATTACTTTCTATCTTGTGTTGAAAACGACAAACACATGCTTGCTGTGTTCTTCCCTATCCACCAGCTCCTCTCCTGAATCCAGGACTGGGTTTACCTCTTCTTTCTGCAATACCAATAAATGCAGTTGCTGCTGCTGCTAAGTCACTTCAGTTGTGTCCGACTCTGTGTGACCCCATAGACGGCAGCCCACCAGGCTCCCCCGTCCCTGGGATTCTCCAGGCAAGAACACTGGAGTGGGTAATAAATGCAGTAAGTGCTCAATTAATGTCTACTAAGCTGTACTCAGACCTCCTTGAAAAGCTTGGCCTCCATCCCACAGTTGTTTTGGTCCACTCTAAAGCACAAAGAATGAGACAACAGATATTTGGCAACCCACTCAAGGAAAGGACATACTCACCAATCACTAGGTTCTCCAAGCTGGATCCCTGCAATGGGGTAGACTTTCTGAGAGGCGCACACCTGGAACATGCTCCTTTGGCTCCCTGAACTTTCCCTAAGTTTATTACAGAATAATTTAAAATAGTAACAAGTGGGAAGACATACAAATCCAACAATAGGGGAATGACTTAATAGAATAGAATAGTAAATAGCCACTAAAATTCATCTTTGCAAAGAGGATTTGAGGACATGGAGAAAGAACCATGCTATAATATTAAGTGAATGAAACAAAATATAAAAGGATGCATAGAGATCTCAAGTACACAAAATAGTAAACACCAGCAACTGGAAGGGAATAATGCTAATTATTAGATGCAATTATCTTTGCGTAGGTGGATTATATGCAGTTTTCTCATGTTGCTCTACAATTTTTTTTCTAAAATGAATATTACTTTAAATAAATCAGAAAAGCCAATAATATTTGTAACTCATCCCTTGGTTATTATTTAATTTTATTAATATGACTACATGAGAAACAACCACAGGAAGACTATTTCTGAACCTGTAAAACTTTTATTTAAAAAAGACACTGTCCCTCCGAGTCTTTTAAACAAACATGAGTAATCTAATCTAACAAGGTTTACTTGTTAACCTTGACTGCCAAGAAGCTCAGCACTAAAACTTAATTCACAAAAATGCAATAGTCATCTCAGCCCAGGTTCTGGGTTCAATAATGCCCATTTTTCTATGTGGTTTCTGATGCTTCCTCTTATCTGTATTTTCTGTTGTTTTGCTTGTGTTTTTATATATTCAAATGTTCCTTGGAATACATAAAGAAGTATTTCCTGAAGTGATTTGAAGTACACCAAAGAAGAGAGGTCCTAGCAGAGATTCTGCTGGGATGCTTCATTTGTACAAACACATGGCACTGGGTGGGGCTTTGAATCCTTTATTGCTATTCTAATTACAGCAGAGGGGCAACTGAATAAGTGTGTGGGGGAGGCTCCTTTATGGAGACAGGCTGGTCCCAGTGATCAGATTAACCCATGTCTTGCTAATCTCCATCTCTTGTAAGGCTGTGTGGACAGAGGTCCATCCTGGCTGCCCATAGTTTCTGGCCATTGACTGAGAGCAAACGATAGCAAAGTCTGCCACAATGTGCTCACCACATCCATCCTGTGTTCAAGTCGATAGACATCAAGTGACACAGTCAACAAGTGACTAAAGAGTACATTCAATCCATAAAGACATCCTATCTGAATAAAATAGGGTCCAAACGCTCTAAGACGAGCCCCAAACACCCTTCAGGTTTTATTGCAATTACTCAGCCTGATCCTTTACTTTGGCTTTAGAAAGAAAGTCCCTCTACTCTATAAAGATGGGCCACTTGAAAAAATTAAGTATTCCATCACCTGGGTGTTCTCCCTACTGTGACACCTCATGGCAGGAAATAACATATTTATCTGATTCTAAGCCAAGATTCTTTTTTTCTGGTGATAACTTCACTGACTCTTCATGAGATGAGGAAAAACAAATAAGCAAACTTAACATTTTAGTGGTGACCATTTTACCAAATCTAAAGTTGCAGTGTCTTACTTGTGAATCTAGGACAGAGGAAAGGGAAAGCAAGAAAGGAAAGGAAGGCAGGAAACATTTATTGAGCGCTTACAGCATGCCAGAGGACTGGCCGCTGTGCTGCCAGCTCAAGGCATTTTCCATTCCGGCCAGTTATCTCCCTTAAGCGTCACAATACCATCCAACGGAGTACGTATAACAGTCCCAGGTTTTCAGAAGTGGAAATCTAGGCTTACAGAGATTAAATCCCTTGCTCAAGGTCACCCACGGGGAAGATGCTAGGTTTCTGACCAGACTCAGGTCAGAGCCATCCCAAAGCCCATGCCCTGTGCCCCTTCAAATGGCTAGAAATGCCTCTGCTCGCATGAGGCTGAGATTACCCTCTGCCCTCCTTCCCTCGAGCTCAAGTGCCTTCTGACTGTCTCATCCTCTTGACTTTAGGCCCCCTCTCACTCAGAAAGTCATCAAGACACACTTGAAAATACAATATAAAAGCATCAACCCACGTCCTGAAATTGAGCACCCTTCCCTTTGCTGCCACTAACAAGTTAATATGACGTCTCTTTCAGGGAAGCTTTCTGAATGGAATAAATTGGTGAAAACATGATGCAGCTGACAATATTTGGTGATGATGCAAACAGGGCTGCCCTGTCCATAAATGGTTTTGTCTCCAAAGAACCCGCTCTCCTGTGTCCTTTTCAAAGAAAAAAAAAAAAGATTGAGCAACAGAGAAACAGTACCCAGAAGACATGGCTCGGTATAATTGCATTGCCCTCTCTGTTTATGTGTGTCGGACAAGTACCCCCAGAGAACTTGAAATGTTCTGGAGAAGACAGGAATGTCATTCAGAGATGATTCCACAGGGGCTGGCTCTGCACAGTTCCCAGCTTACATCCTCCCAGGGCAAAGGAAGCCTCTCCGCTTGCAGCAACCTCCGGGCACCGCCACCAACTGCCACCCGTTCCTTCACCTTTTATTTACATCGCAGAGCAGACTGGTTCATCCGTGAAGGGGGGAGGCGGGAAATAAGATGCAATCCAGATTCCTGCTTTTTCCGGGGACCCAAAAGCGGCGGGGGGCGGGGGTCACACAGAGAAGGAAGTGGAGCCTAGGGTGCCCCATCAGCGTGGCACGACGACCCTCCCCTCCCCTTCTACACCAGGACTCGAGCAGAAGTGTCCAGGGACCCCAGGAAGCCGGGTCAATTAAGCCCATTGCCTTGGCCCGGCTTGGCGCGGTGGAAGAGGCGCCAACCGAGCGTTCTGCACAGGAAATCACTGCCCCCTTCAGGCCGCGTCTCAGCCGCTGTGGCCGGAGCGTAGGAGCTCGCTCAGTCTGGAAAAACTCGCAAACCCGACCTCAAGCGGCCAGCGATTGCTCCTCTGAGCCCCCTCGGCGCACCCTAGTTCTCGGGCCGGCGGAGATGTGCGCTGTTGCTACAGCTGGAATGCAAGCTGAGGGTGTAAGGAGGGGGCTTAGGACGGAAATCTCTCGGCTCTTCTGCTCCCCTCAGAGAAAGAGGCCGGGAAGGCAAGCCGACTTGCGCTCCAAGTCCTGCTTCAAGTCTGCGCCCCGGGAAACTGCGCCGGCAGCCGCCCGGCCACCAGCAGCGGCGCGGCCGCACACTCGCGCGTCCGGGGCGAGACCTGCTCGGGACACTCTGAGCAACTAACCGGAAGGGGTCTCCTCAGGAAACCGCTAGGGCCACAGGCAGGGCCAGGCACCTGCAGGCAGCAAGCAGCGCTGCAGAGCCGGCGGCCCCACACCGGCCGGACCGGTGCGGGTTCCAAGCTGCTGGCGCGCACCAGGCGCCCAGCCCTGATGCGCGCTCCAGCCCCTGGGTCCCCGAGCCCTCTGGACCTCAAAAGCTCAGCTCGGCTTTTCTGAGGCCCGCGAGCAGGCCCGTGGCCTCTCCAGCCCTTGATGGCCCAGTTTATGGTCATTGCGCCTGTTCTTCCCACCTAGCACTCCACAGCCCCACCAGCGGGACTTGGGCAGGGGTGACCACTGCAGGCCTTTCGGCAGGTTCAGTTACCACCTCTTTCTCTGGGCAAAGGAGACCCTAGTTTTCTATCCCACATCCCACAAGCATACACACAGACACAATCCCAGAGGGGAAAGATGCTCAGCAAATCTTGGCACCAGCTGTGCGAGCCAAGCCCGGCGGGACCCAGAGGGTAAGCACTGAGCCCCAGCCTGAGGTGCCCTCGGCAGCCTCAATGAAGGCTCTGCCCAAGGGCCGAAGCTTGCTTCTGTCCAACACGTCCTGCCCCATTCCCCCCACAGCCCCGACGGCGCGGGCAGCCGGACACTCACCTCGGTGTCGTAGAGTCGCAGGTCGAGGAAGTAGGGGCGCAGGAGCGACTCGTTGCGGATCTGCTCGATGGCCAGTTCCACCGCGGGGAGCACGCCGCGCCCGATACTGCCCTTGGCCACCTCCTTGGTGAGCGGCATGAGGCCCATGATGGAGAGCGGCGGGCTGCTGGGCGGCGGCCGGGGGGCACCCCGCGCCCAGCCCCAGGCCCCGGGCGCGAGCGGCAGCAGCAGCGGCAGCAGCAGGAGCAGCAGCAGGCGCGCGGGCGGCGGTGGCGGCGGCGGCGGCGGCCCGGGCTGCCCGGAGCTAGGCGGGGAAGCCATGCCGCGCCGCGGGCTGCGGGCGCCGGCTCACTCGGCCCGCATGGCCTGGCCCGGCCCGCCGCCCCGCGCCAAGATCTCCCCGCGGCGCCCGCGCAATGGCGCCGATCCCCGCTCCGGCTCGGGCTCAGGCTCCGGCTAGGCACAGAACGGCCGCGGCGGCAGCGACAGCGGCAGCGGCGGCGCCCGTGACGGATCAATCACGCCGGGAAGGGGTGGGAGCGAGCAGAGTGCGGGAGGCGGGGAGCAAGCGAGCAAACGCGAAGAGGGGGGCCGGCGTCTCCGCGCGCGCCTCTCTCCGGCGCGGCCGCCCCGAACCAGGCCGCCTCCGCCCGCCCCCGTGCGCGCTCTGAGCTGCTCTCCCGCCGCGAGCCGTTCGGCAGCAGCCCCTGGAGCCCGGCCGGGGGAGGGCGAGCTGCAGGAAACGCGGGAGGCGAAGGCGAGGCTGCTCCGCGGCGGCTCGGGCCGCCTCCGGGGACCCGGACGAGCCGTGCGCACCGGGGGAGGGGAGGCGCTGGCGCTGCGGCGGCCGCGGGGAAGGCCGCCTTCCCAGCACACGCACACCCGCGCCCCCGGCCCTCCGCCGCGCTGGCTGCCCCGCGACCGCCTGGACCTGAGCTCTGGGGGACAGCGGCTGAAGGAACGAGCAAGGCGTGCTGGCACACGCAGTGGCCACGGTCGCTTCGCCGAGCGCTTCCTGTAGCACCTGCACGATGATTTGGGACTGCCTCTCGGAGGTCTGGCTGGGAAGGTCTGGTCTGCGAGCGCGCCACAGAGGCGTCCTAGAGGCACCTGCAGCCTACACTCCCCTGCTCTACGCTGGTGTCTGGGGGGCCATGACTGAGCCCGAAGCAGCGGCCAAAAATACCGCCGGCGGTTGAATGCCCTTTGGTGCTGAGGTTTCTGGCCTTTAAGGTGTGGCTGAAAGCCCCCTTCTTCCGTCTAGTCTGAGCTTTCCTTTGCCAACCTCAGGAGCCTGGAGTCTTCGCCTTGCGTGTGCGATCGCCCCCTCCAGGCGTTTGACCTCCCCCATGTCCCCATTCCCAAAGGGGGCTCCGCCCTGGAATTCTCCCACCCTTGCCTGTCCAGGTCGGAGTACTATCCTCAGGCCACAGTGGATCCAAGCTCCCCTTGACCTGGCCCTCTGTCTGACAGATCGCGCCAGCTGCAATGGCTAACCTTAATTAGCAGTCCTGTAATCTGACCTAGAGCCTCGGGTCCTTGTACCTCTCCAAGCTTGAACAATAGGAATCATGGTCATTAAAATATAAAATCCCAAGAGGTGATCAATAAGGGGGGCAACATCATTTCAGAAAACCTTGAACCAACCATTTGTGGGCAATACCGACGACCTTGAAACAAGGTTGAGAACTTAACCTTCACTGAACACTTGCTACATTTATGAAACCGTCACAACTGCCCTAGGAACCAAGAACTTTGATATCATCCTCACTTTACAGACCCATACTCTGGGAGGTTTCATAGCGTGTTGAAGTACAAAGAACTATTGAGAGAGCATTGGAACCCAGAGCCAGCAGGAGCTCTATACATCAGTGCAGTGAAGTCAGGACCAGAAACATGCTCCCCTGTGGGAAGGGAACTGCCCTGACTGAATTGTTTTGGACCTTGCTTTCCTTGGGCACGTTGGACCACATGCTGTCCACAGACTTGATCTTCTGGAGTGAGGCAGGGGCAGCCTTGAATCACAGGCTAGGTTATTACCAGGAATCATGAAGATGGAGAGGAGAAGCTGAGCCCAACTCCTGGAGAGTAACTTGGACAGCTCTAGGGAAACTGGGCCAAATTCTTCCTATCCAACTCCTCTTTCTAGGCTTCTGCAGACACGACCTCCCAAGCTCCACTTAGCCTTTCCCAGCTGGGGGGTTTGAAAGGGGCAGAGCCCCCTTGAGCATCTCCACCAAAAAAGGTGGTCCAGAGGACAATGTAATCCTCAAGATATCTGTGATGTGATCTTGACATCACAGATAGCCCCTAGTCATAGGCTTCCAGCAGCTACCATTCCTCAACTTCTAAGCTCAGGTTTCCGAATGAGCATTTTCATTTTTTTCCCTTAGTCATTTATGTTTTCCTTGTAAGCCATGCCAATATGGAGTATCTGCTGACACCTACATCTGGGAATAAGTTGAAAGCTGGAACAACTTTGCTTGACATTTACTAAGTGATTGAAGGCCCCGCCTGGCAACTACCTTTCCGCCTCTCTGTCTCCATTTATGAGGTGACCTGACCTCTAGACACCAGGGATCAGCCCTGACCCAAGGAACTCCAGTCTTACTCTCCATCAGTCTGGCTCCAGACCAAGCTGTGAGCTCATACCCCACTTCTGATATCAGGGCATCTCTCTGGTTCCCAGATCCTGCTCTGGCCTGTGTTCCAGTCTGGGTAACTGGATCACTGGCATGCTTCCTTGGGTCTGAGTTCCAACCTTGGTCACCAGTTTCAACTCCGTGTTCTTCTAGAGCTTGAGTTCAGCCCTCTTGCTTTATAATAATCATTCATTCCTTCAATCAATGTTTTGTAGTGTCTACTATGTGCTGGGCAGTGTCCTAGAAGCTGAGGATACAGAAATAAACAAGCCAAACTAAAATCCCTGCACTTAAATAGATTCACAGACATAGAGAAGGGACTTGTGGACACAGTGGGGGAAGAAAGTGGAATGAATTGATAGAGTAGCGCTGACATATACACACTGTTGTTGTTTTTGTTGCTTACCAAGTCGTGTCTGACTCTTTGCAACCCCATGGACTGTAGCCCACCAGGCTTCTCTGTCCATGGGATTTCCTACACAACATTATTGGATTGCATTGCCACTTCCTCCTCCAGGGGATATTCCCAACCCAGGGACTGAATTTGCATCTCCTGCATCTTCTGCATTGGTAGTCAGGTTCTTTACTGCTGAGCCTCTGGAGAATGGGCATATATACCCCACCATGTATAAAACAGATAGTTCGTTGGAAGCTGCTATATAACACAGGGAGCTCAGTTTGGTGCCCTGTGATGTTCTAGAGGGGTGGGATGAGGGTGGGAGGGAGGCTCAAGTGGGAGTGGGTATATGTATATTTATACCTGATTCACATTGTTGTGCAGCAGAAGCTAACACAACATTGTAAAGCAATTATTCTCCAGCAAAAATAAAATAAAATCCCTGCCTTCATAAAATTGACATTCTAGTGGAGAAAGAGAGACAATAAACAGAAAGAAGAAGATATTTTAGTTTCCCAGTTTATGAAAAGTTCTATGGAGAACAATAAATTGAGAAAGAGGATTGAAACTGACAGGGTGGGGCTGCAATTAGAAATAGGGAGGTCATGGAAGGAGACGCTGAGATGACTTTTCAGCAAAGACGTCATGGAGGTAAATAAGACAGACATGCAAATAGTGTTCCAGGTGGAGGAACAGCAAGGGCAGAGGCTCCAAGACAGAAGTGTGCCTGGCATGTTCAAGGAACTGCCAGGAAGCCAGTGGAGCTGGAGTGGAGTAAGCAAGGGGAAAAGCATAGTACCCAAGGTCAAAGGCAAGTGAGATCAGGTAGCATCTGGGCATTGTGAGAACTCTGGTTTGCACATGATGAAGTAGGGAACAACCAGAAGGAACTGGTGCATCAGCAATTTGATTTGATCTGTCCAGTGAAGGGAAGCTGGTAGGGGGAAGAGAGGAGGCAGGAAGACCAGTGAGGAGGCTATTGCGATAAGCTACATATGGTAGCAAGAACCAGGCTACAAGCAGAGGAACTGGTGAGAAGTTGCAAGGTTAATAATCATTCATATTGTTAATGAGAATAAAATGCACAAGAAACACAATAGAGACTTTAGAAAGCAATATGCTCAGGGTCACATCCTTAGAAAGTGATAAAACATGAATGTCAGTCCAGGTCTGTATGGTTTCAACACTCATCTTCCTCCCCAAACCCTGCCTCCTAGAGCAATCCTTTCTCCCACGCCCTCTTCCTACACAAATGAACCAGAAGCTAGTCTCCAAACTTGAGTTTAGAGGTTGGGGCTGTGTTGAAAGAGGATCAGTTCAGTTCAGTCGCTCAGTCGTGTCCAACGCTTTGCCACCCCATGAACCGCAGCATGCCAGGCCTTCCTGTCCATCACCAACTCCCGGAGTTCACCCAAACCCATGTCCATTGAGTCGGTGATGCCATCCAACCATCTCATCCTCTGTTGTCCCCTTCTCCTCCTGCCTTCAATCTTTCCCAGCATCAGGGTCTTTTCCAATGAGTCAACTCTTCACATCAGGTGGCCAAAGTATTGGAGTTTCACCTTCAACATCAGTCCTTCCAATGAATATCCAGGACTGATCTTCTTTAGGATGGACTGGCTGGATCTCCTTGCAGTCCAAGGGACTCTCAAGAGTCTTCTCCAATACCACACTTCAAAAGCATCAATTCTTTGGTGCTCAGCTTTCTTTTTTTTTTCTTTCCTGCTTTTTCTTTTTTTTAATATATTTATTTTAATTGGAGGCTAATTACTTTACAATATTGTATTGGTTTTGCCATACATCAACATGAATCTGCCACGGTGTACACGTGTTCCCCATCCTGAACCCCCTCCCACCTCCCTCCCCGTACCATCCCTCTGGGTCATCCCAGTGCACCAGCCCCAAGCATCCTGTATCATGCATGGCGCTCAGCTTTCTTCACAGTCCAACTCTCACATCCATACATGACCACTGGAAAAACCATAGCCTTAACTAGATGGACCTTTGCTGGCAAAGTAATGTCTCTGCTTTTCAATATACTGTCTAGGTTGGTCATAACTTTCCTTCCAAGGAGTAAGCATATTTTAATTTCATTGATGCAATCACCATCTGCAGTAATTTTGGAGCCTCAAAATATAAAGTCAGCCACTGTTTCCCATCTATTTGCCATGAAGTGATGGGACCAGATGCCATGATCTTCATTTTCTGATTGTTGAGTTTTAAGCCAACTTTTTCACTCTCCTCTTTCACTTTCATCAAGAGGCTCTTTAGTTCTTCTTCGCTTTCTGCCATAAGGGTGGTATCATCTGCATATCTGAGGTTATTGATATTTCTCCCAGCAATCTTGATTCCAGCTTGTGCTTCATCCAGCCCAGCATTTCTCATGATGTACTCTGCATATAAGTTAAATAAGTAGGGTGACAATATACAGCCTTGACGTACTCCTTTTCCTGTTTGGAACCATCCTGTTGTTCCATGTCCAGTTCTAACAGTTGCTTCCTGATCTGCATACAGATTTCTCAAGAGGCAGGTCAGGTGGCCTGGTATTCCCATCTCTTTCAGAATTTTCCACAGTTTATTGTGATCCACACAGTCAAAGGCTTTGGCATAGTCAATAAAGCAGAAATAGATGTTTTTCTGGAACTCTCTTGCTTTTTCGATGATCCAGTGGATGTTGGCAATTTGATCTCTGGTTCCTCTGCCTTTTCTAAAACCATCTTGAACATCTGGAAGTTCACGGTTCACATATTGTGAAGCCTGACTTGGAGAATTTTGAGCATTACTTTACTAGTGTGTGAGATGAGTGCCATTGTGTGGTAGTTTGAGCATTCTTTGGCATTGCCTTCCTTTGGGATTGAAATAAAAACTGACTTTTTCCAGTCCTGTGGCCATTGCTGAGTTTTCCAAATTTGCTGGCATACTGAGCACAGCACTTTCACAGCATCATCTTTTAGGATTTGAAATAGCTCAGCTGGTTCCATCACCTCTAGTAGCTTTGTTTGTAGTGATGCTTCCTAAGGCCCACTTGAAAGAGGATACCTGTTCCCTTTCTGGGGCTTTGAGGGGACCGTGCATAGTCCATTGGTGTCCGCTGACACTGCATCCCTTTGAGCAGGACCCTGACAACGGGAGGCTAACCAGGCCTCCCCTGCTGTCCGTCCTCCTTCCATATTGGGCTGGATAGCCCTCGCCACTCTGGTGCCAGTTGCTCACATCTCCATTGCCACAGCTGCCTTCTCCTGGGAAGTGGGTCTAGTTTCCAATACCCTGTTCTCAGTCTGCCCTGTCAGTCATGCCTGCCTCTGTTCTAACTCCCAGCAACAGGGAGGTCTTCTTTTAAGCTTTCTTTAAAAACAAAACAAAAAAAAACTTTTAAATATCTCCCATGTATATTTCATCCTCATGTTTACTTTACATCAAAATGTTTCTTTCAATCAAGTAGCTCAGCTGTTTTTGTAAGTACATTGTTTGTTTTCATTTCCATCTTTTAAATGGATAAGTTGTGAATGATGGGTCCAAAAACTATTAGCTGAATGAATCTAAGTTGCTTTTCTTTCTTCACAAGGCATGTTTTTTAAACCATAAAATTGGGTTTCAGGCATCAAATGTGGTCTGGTGACACAGTTCGAGTAATAATAATAGCTACCATTTATTAAACGCCTACCTATTCTGTGCCAGACACCTTGGTATGCATCATCTTAATCTTCATGACTGCCTGAAAAATAGGTGTTAGGATCCCAGTTTTGCAAATTATGAGACTGTGGTCCAGATGGATTAAATGACATGCCTAATGATACTCAGCAGAGGCAGCAACAGGGCCCAGACCCAATCTGTCTGACCCCAGACTCCTACATTTGGCTCTCCTCCACATGCCTCTCCTTGGAGATGCCCTTATAGGACTTATAGGAGGAAAGAGTCTTTCAAAAGTAAAGAATGCTACTGATGGTCAACATGAGAAAGAGGTGAGATGATTTGGCCAGGATCCCCCACTGAAGGAGAGATGAAGCTGGTTCTCCTTTATCAAGGGAAAGAGTCTGGCCTGGAGACAGTCTGGCTAAACCTTTCAGGAGTCAGTGCCAAACCTGGGATGGGGGCTGGAGGAGGGTGGCGGGGGGGACCAGCAGGACCTGCTCTTCGTACAGTCTGAGAACAGCAGGAGGATGGGGGTGTCACCATGCTCCATGTCGGCTGGACAGGTCCTAAGTGTGGATAGGCAGGAATTTAGCTCATAACTGAGAGGTCTCCAGAAGGACACCTCCTCCCATTTAGAGGTTTCAAAAATATTAAGATCCCTTACAAAGAGGATCAGAGATGGACAAGAGGCACAGTTTAGGAACAGAGCCTTAGACAGGGAAGCATCCTATCAAGTGTCTGGTCCAACCATTCACCAAACCTTAAGGGTAATGGCGAGTTTTGGAGTCAGGCTGACCAATTATTAGTGGTACAATTCTGGGAAGTTACTCACCTTCCTGAACTTCAGTTTTCTCACCTCTAAAGAGGGAATAAATTATTCCTCTTTCACATCAAGGTTGTTGTAAGGATTAAATAATAAAAACAGCTAATATATATTGAGTACTCACATATGCAGGGGACTCTTCCAAGAACTTCACGTGTAATTATCTTCCTCATTAAGTAAGATGATGCACAGTACTAGTCACTTATTAGGCAAACAACTAATAATAATAGTAATAGTAATAATAATACCATCAAAGATGGCAAGAGCAATGCCTCGTGAGGCTCCCACTCCATTATTTCATTGATGGGATTTTTGTACATTATTTCTTAAGCTCCAGCTATAGCCTTCCCACAGCATTCATTTTGGGTCCCAGCTTGCTGCTGGAGTCCATGGTGCTCCCTCTCACCCATGGTGGCCCCTGAGCAAAGACAGCTCACTTTTGGTACCTCCTCATTCCCTTCCAAATTAAGTCTTCCAAGAGAAATATGCCCAGATTCCTCAGTCTTCCCTGGCCACCAATCTGTCCATGGCTCTCTTCAAAAATGATATCTAGAGGGACCACTCTGCTGGTCCAGGGCCTAAGACCCTGGGCTCCCAGTGTAGGAGGCCTAGGTTCGATCGCTAGTCAGGGAAATACATCACCCATGCCACAACTAAGCCAAATAAATAATTTTAAAAATATATATTTCAGGGCCATCCCTCTGTGCTCAGGACTCTGGACTACTGTCCCTGCTGTCTTCACAGTCCAGAGTCACTTTCACTTGGCTAAGGCCATATCACCCCTTTGGATCCCAGGAAGCCTGTGGCTTCCCAAGAGCCCTAGGTTGGTTTTCTGTGTTGTTATGTTATTTCAAATGAACATAAAACAGGATCTCTCTGATCCTGTTTATCAGCAGTTTAACTCAGGGACTTATGAATAGGTTTGAAACATTCCATGCATGATTATGTCCCACTGTTCCAGCCTATTGAGGGTATTCTGCATCTTAGAACTGTTCTCTTTCAGGACTTCCCTGGTGGTCCTGTGGTTAAGATGCCTCACTTCCACTGCAAGTTCAACCCCTGGTGGGGGAAACTAAGATTCCACATGCATGTGGGATCAGCCAAAAACATAGGTTAAAAAAAAAAAAGAACTGTTTTCTTTCATAGTCATCATTTCTCCCAGTTAGTGCCATCACGGTTGGACAATCTGATTTTCTTCTTTAACCTGAAGCATTGGTCAAAACGGTAAATAGAAGAATGATAATGATAGAGCTCATGCTCTATCCTACCCACACTGGGGGCCATCTGCCCTACCTAGCCTTGTGACCAAACCCACTGAAAACTCCTTCGATTTCCAAATTCTGCAGCCAGTGTTTCACCATCTTGCACTCCAAAATATTGTGAAAACCTTGTTAAAATTTTTGCTGAAATCCATTCAGAAAACGAAGATCATGGCATCCGGTCCCATCACTTCATGGGAAATAGATGGGAAACAGTGGAAAGTGTCAGACTTTATTTTTTTGGGCTCCAAAATCACTGCAGATGGTGACTGCAGCCATGAAATGAAAAGACGCTTACTCCTTGGAAGAAAAGTTATGACCAACCTAGATAGCATATTCAAAAGCAGAGACATTACTTTGCCAACAAAGGTCCATCTGGTCAAGGCTATGGTTTTTCCAGTGGTCATGTATGGATGTGAGAGTTGGACTCTGAAGAAAGCTGAGCGCTGAAGAATTGATGCTTTTGAACTGTGGTGTTGGAGAAGACTCTTGAGAGTCCCTTGGAATGCAAGGAGATCCAAGCAGTCCATTCTGAAGGAGATCAGCCCTGGGATTTCTTTGGAAGGAATGATGCTAAAGCTGAAACTCCACTACTTTGGCCACCTAATGAGAAGAGTTCTCATTGGAAAAGACTCTGATGCTGAGGGGGATTGGGGGCAGGAGGAGAAGGGGACAACAGAGGATGAGATGGCTGGATGGCATCACTGCCTTGATGGACGTGAGTCTGAGTGAACTCCGGGAGTTGGTGATGGACAGGGAGGCCTGGCGTACTGCGATTCATGGGGTCGCAAAGAGTTGGACACGACTGAGCGACTGAACTGAACTGAACTGATGCATAAGGTCTCCTTATTTCTCTGACTTGCCAGATTAGTAACTTTTCAAATACAAGTGATCATATATTTTGGCTTTATGGGCTTGTTTTTGGTGAGCGCACATCCACTCCTAGGGACCACCCCCTCTCCTCTGTGTGATCACACACCATTTGTATAATCAGTCCTTCTCAAACTCTTCTGAAGGTCAACACCCAAATCCCTTTTGCTGAGGTCACCCTTTTAGTCTCTCAGAATATCAAAACTCTGCTGTGTCCCCCACTGCCTAACCCCTAACTTCCTTTCATCCCCCAGAGATCCTTAGATGCTCTCTCTGATTCCCATCTACAGTTTCATGCCTGGCCCTCTCAGGCACTTCATCTGGACCTGGCTCATTGAAAGCATCTAGGTGCCCCCGAGAGTCTTTTCATCTATCCACTCTTAACCATGCTCGTCCTGATATTTCTGTTTGCTGGTCATTCACCAAAATGTCCAGTGTTTCCCTGTCACAAGCCTGGAGGTGAGAAAATTCTGTGTTCCCTTCATCATTCTCCCTTGCTTGCTCCAAGTGCACCCTGCAAAGCCCCTAGCGTGGCCCCTAGCAAAGCCTCAGCTCATTCTGAGATTGAGTGCCTGTGTGTTCCAGTAGGTTCTTCCTGTCTAGACCTCTACTTCCATGTTTTTTTCCATGGACCTAATTTGTGGGGGTGGGGGGCATGGCAGGGGGCAGGGCATTAATTGTATTGAAATACAACATACATATACAGTCAGCAAAAACAAGACCGGGAGCTGACTGTGGCTCACATCATGAACTCCTTATTGCCAAATTCAGACTTAAATTGAAGAAAGTAGGGAAAACTACTAGACCATTCAGGTCTGACCTAAAACGAATCCCTTATAATTATACAGTAGAAGCGAGAAATAGATTTAGGGGACTAGATCTGATAGACAGAGTGCCTGATGAACTAGGGATGGAGGTTCATGACATTGTACAGGAGACAGGGAGCAAGACCATCCCCAAGAAAAAGAAATGCAAAAAAGCAAAATGGCTGTCTGAGGAGGCCTTACAAATAGCTGTGAAATGAAGAGAAGTGAAAAGCAAAGGAGAAAAGGAAAGATATACCCATTTGAAAGCAGAGTTCCAAAGAATAGCAAGGAGAGATAAGAAAGCCTTCCTCAGTGATAAGTGCAAAGAAATAGAGGAAAACAGTAGAATGGGAAAGACTAGAGATCTCTTCAAGAAAATTAGAGATAGCAACAGAACATTTCATGCAAAGATGGACTCGATAAAGGACAGAAATGGTATGGACCTAACAGAAGCAGAAGATATAAAGAAGAGGTAGCAAGAATACACAGAAGAACTGTACAAAAAAGATCTTAACCCAGATAATCACTCACCTAGAGCCAGACATCCTGGAATGTGAAGTCAAGTGGGCCTTAGAAAGCATCACTAAGAACAAAGCTAATAGAGGTGATGGAATTCCAGTTGAGCTATTTCAAATCCTAAAAGATGATGCTGTGAAAGTCCTGCGCTCAATATGCCAGCAAATTTGGAAAACTCAGCAGTGGCCATAGGACTGGAAAAAGTCAGTTTTCATTTCAATCCTAAAGGAAGGCAATGCCAAAAAATGCTCAAACTACTGCACAATTGCACTCATCTCACATGCTAGTAAAGTAATGTTCAAAATTCTCCAAGCCAGGCTTCAACAGTATGTGAACTATGAACTACCAGATATTCAAGCTGGTTTTAGAAAAGGCAGCGGGACCAGAGATCAAATTGCCAACATCCACTGGATCATCGAAAAAGCAAGAGAGTTCCAGAAAAACATCTATTTCTGCTTTATTGACTATGCCAAAGCCTTTGACTGTGTGGATCACAATAAACTGTGGAAAATTCTGAAAGAGATGAAAATGCCAGACCACCTGTCCTGCCTCTTGAGAAATCTGTATGCAGGTCAGGAAGCAACAGTTAGAACTGGACATGGAACAACAGGCTGGTTCCAAATAGGAAAAGGAGTACATCAAGGCTGTATACTGTTGCACTGCTCACTTAATTTATATGCAGAGTACATCATGAGAAATGCTGGGCTGGAGGAAGCATAAGCTGGAATCAAGATTGCTGGGAGAAATATCAATAACCTCAGATATGCAGATGACACCACCCTTATGGCTGAAAGTGAAGAAGAACTAAAGAGCCTCTTGATGACAGTGAAAGAGGAGAGTGAAAAAGTTGGCTTAAAGCTCAACATTCAGAAAATGAAGATCATGGCATCTGGTCCCATCACTTCATGGCAAATAGATGGGAAGCAGTGGCTGACTTTATATTTTGGAGCTCCAAAATCACTGCAGATGGTGATTGCATCAACGAAATTAAAAGATGCTTACTCCTTGGAAGGAAAGTTATGACCAACCTAGACAGCATATTAAAAAGCAGAGACATCAGTTTGCCAACAAAGGTCCATCTAGTCAAAACTATGGTTTTTCCAGGAATCATGTATGGATGTGAATGTTGGACTATTAAGAAAGCTGAGTGCTGAAGACTTGATGCTTTTGAACTGTGGTGTTGGAGAAGACTCTTGAGAGTCTCTTGGGCAGCAAGGAGATCCGACCAGTCTATCCTAAAGGAAATCATTCATTGTAAGGATTGATGCTGAAGCTGAAACACCAATACTTTGGCCACCTGATGTGAAGAGGTGACTCATTAGAAAAGACCATGATGCTGGGAAAGATTGAAGGAGGGAGAAGGGGACAACAGAGCTGAGATGGTTGGATGGCATCACCAACTCAATGGACATGAGTTTGAGTAAACTGCAGGAGTTGGTAATGGACAGGGAGGCCTGGCGTGCTGCATTCCATGGTGTCACAAAAAGTCAGACATGACTGAGTGACTGAAGTGAACAACATATGCATAGAAAAATGCATGAATCTTAAGTGCACAGCTCAATTAATTTTCATAAAGTGAACACACCCATATAAACAGCAGCAAGAACCAGAACATTACCAGCATCTAGAAGCCCCCGTTAGGTCCCCTGCCAGTCACTACCCTGCCTTGGGGTAGCCACAGTCCTGACCCTTAACATTATAGATTTTGTTGCTGTTGTTGTTGTCGAGTTGCTCAGTCATGTCTGACTCTTTGCAACCCTGTGGACTGAAACACACCAGGCTTCTCTGTCCTTCACCATCTCTCAGGGTTTGCTCAAGCTCACGTCCATTAAGTCAGTGATGCCATCCAGCCATTTCGTCCTCTGTCGTCCCCTTTTCCTCCTGGCTTCAATCTTTCCCAAAATCATGTTCTTTTCTAATGAGTCAGCTCTTCACATCAGGTGGCCAAAATATTGGAGCTTCAGCTTCAGCATCAGTCCTTCCAATGAATATTCAGGACTGATTTCCTTTAAGATTGACTGATTTGATCTCCTTGCTGTCCAAGAGACTCTTGAGAGTCTTCTCCAACACCAGAGTTCAAAAGCATCAAGTCTTTGGCACTCAGCTTTCCTTATGGTCCAGCTCTCACATCCATACGTGACTACTGGAAAAACCATAGCTTTGACTAGATGGACCTTTGTCAGCAAAGTCTCTGTTTTTTAATACGCTTTCTAGGTTTTTCATAGCTTTTCTTCCAAGGAGCAAGCATCCTTAAACTTCATGGCTACAGTCACCATCTGCAGTGATTTTGGAGCCCAAGAAAATAAAGTCTATCACTGTTTCCACTGTTTTACCATCTATTTGCCATGAAGTGATGGGACTGGATGCCATGATCTTCGTTTTTTGAATGCTGAGTTTTAAGTCAGTTTTTTCACTCTCCTCTTTCACCTTCATCAAGAGGCTCTTTAGTTCCTCTTCACTTTCTGCCACAAGGGTGGTGTCATCTGCAAATCTGAGGTTACTGATATTTGGATTTGCCCTTTTTTTATCTTCATATAAATAGAGTCACTGTTTGTCCTCCTTTGTGTCTGGCTTCCTTTCTTTGTGTCTGGCTCAGTGTTGCGTTTGTGACATTTTCCCACAATGTTGTGTTGGTTATGGATTTTTTATTCTCACAGCTGTATGGCTGCCTCAGTCTTTTACAATCTGATTTCCTCTCATGGGCCTATGTGCAGCCCCTCAGTTTTCTCTCCACCCAACCTGGTGGGTTGCAATAGTCTAACCTGTAGCCTTGCCTTGATTCTTACTCTTCTCCAACCTAACATTCATCCACCCTGCCAGACTAGCCTTTCCAGATCTTGGCTCTAATCAAGTCTCTCCCAGCTCAAAATAATCTATGGTTCTCTATCATCTATGAGTACAAATCCCCAGAACTGGGACAAGGGCTATTTACAATCTGGTTTCAGTGTTTCCTCCTTCAGTAACTAGCTCTCCCTCCCCACATCTTCTATGTTCTGTTGCTCAGAATAAATTAGTTGGTCTGTAAAAATGCCTGCCCTTTTCTGCCTCTATACCTTTGCCCATGTTATTCTTTCAACCCAGAATGTTTTCCCCTTCTTTCTCCCACTGGCAAAATCCTTCAAGGCCCAGATCAAACGTATCACATCCCTGTGAGAACTCCAGTCATTCCAGCAGAAATAACTGCTACCTTCTCTCAGTTTCTGTAGCAAGGTTTGGCTCATGCTGAGAGATATCACTTATCACTTCTTTAAGAGTTAATTACCACACTTCACTCATTCGAAGACACACATTTTTATTCATCTCTGGAATAAGGATGCACCTTTCCACTGATGGCATTTTATAATTGGCAGTATTTTTTTTCTTTCTTTCTTTCTTGGTGATACCCAACAGGATGCTGTCTTGGATTTGACAAAATACAGTATTTCACTTTTTACCTCAGCATATTCTAGAAGGACTCCGTGGTATCACGCCGTATTGTACAGTTAGTTTTCTACGTCCTTGTGTGAGACCATAAGCACACATCTATGTTTGTTGAAAGAATATGTGTGTTATTCACTATTACCTGGATGACTTCTGCACGTATTTTTATACTGAGGAGAGGAGGTAGCATGGGGAAGCCCTTCCAGTGTGGCTTTTCATGAGTTTCCTTACAAAGAGGAGAGGATTATCCTTTTCTGTAGTGGTGCTGAGGGCCAGGTGATGGCCAGGGAGGGCTGGAGTCAGCCACAGAGGTCTTGTTTCCTGTGGCTGGCATAGCTTGGGAGTGGAAAAGTCACAAAGGACTAATTTAGTGACAAATCCTTGATCCGCAAAGAATAACACCCTTCCTGTTGGGTAAATATGCCTTGCTTTTCAAGGATCTGATTTACAGCCTGGTTATCAGGAGCACACTACGAGCAGAAGCAGAACATCCTACCCCGCCATCTTGTTCCAAGCCTCTTCTGTGAAGAACAACAGTGAGTCTTTCCATTTGCTTTTTCCTAATGAAATGTTATTCCCTCTGCTCTGCCAACCCAGCTCTATAATATATTAAATAGCAAAGGACAAAGAAAGGATGGCATCTAATTTAAATGATATTCTAGTTACTCTCTGCCTATTTCTTAATAGTCCAGCCACTCAAATTTCACAGATGATTTTAGTAAAATCCAGCATATACTTTTTCAAGTGCTTCTAAAATTTGGAACTGCATCATACATTGTCAAATGCTTTGGGATGATCCACTTTATGTGATTAATGATACTGTCTTTTTCTGATATTATACCACCTTGCACAAGTGTGTAAGCCTGAACAGTCCTTGACTTCAAATGGATCCATGTCTATGTTTAAAGGATGGGTTTGGAATAGTCTGCTTCTTTGTTCATCAGGTAACAGTTTTATAGGATTATTTTTCCAATTTTAGCTCAGTATGATAAAGAAGTCACTATATGTATGAGATGCTGCTTTCTGTTGGATGGTTTTCCTGGATATTTCAAGGGCATGGAGACAGCCAGGCTGATGAGCATGATAAAGTTCAATTGCATGGCCATCTGGACTTCCTTTGGGGAGTTTGATTGATATCTTTATTTTGTCAGGATCTTGGAAAGCACTTAATCCTTTTACACAAAGTTCATTCTCTTTTGGCAAATTAGATGCCTCTGGGAATTTTCTAAATTTCATCTTCTCCTTCAAAAGATGGACATATCACTTGTAATGTGAAAACAACAAATAAAAAGATTCTTATAGTCAAGAGTGGCAACCTCTAGCTACTGGACCAAGTGTTGTTTAGTTTCTCAGTCGTGTCCCACTCTTTGTGACACCATGTATGGCAACCCACCAGGCTCCTCTGTCCATAGGATTTTCCAGACAAGAATACTGGAGTGGGTTGCCATTTTCGTCTCCAAATAGGACCAGGAGTGAGAAATAACGGAGAGGTGAAAAGAAACCTATTTCTCACCTTACATCCTCTGTACTGATTTTTTTTTTCACCATGAGCATGTATTCCTTTTATTTAAAAAAAAAAAAAAAAAAAAACCTTTCTCAGATCACTTTGCTCTCTTTTGTTATTACTTTTAGTTCTGTTTTTCTCCGTTATACTTTAGAGAAATTCAGCCTGTAGATGACTCAGTTCATTAAAAAAGATACACCCAAACAACAAAATGATTTTTTAAAAACTACATTTGGATTCTATTGCTTACTATTGCCTTCCCTTTTCAATTTCCTTTTTATTTATGCTCTGATTTTTTTACCCAATATTAGATTTTATCTTATTATAGAAACAAAATAAAACCCTTATGTCTCAAAAATAAACTTATTTGGGGAGAGTTAGTGACCCTTTTGGAGAAGGAAATAGCAACCCACTCCAGTATTCTTGCCTGGAGAATCCCATGGACAGAGGAACCTGCCAGGCTACAGTCCATGGGGTCACAAAGAGTCGGAGACGACTGAGTGACTAACAAAAATAGCAAGTGACCCTTTAGGAAATCTGGGGGAACTACAGACCCCCTCTGCAAGGGAAGGAATAGACATACAGCTTTGGGGTGCACCCCTGAATATCTATTCAATGTAACAGATGGTGCAATGCCTTTGCATATATTACCTTATTTAATTATCTCATTAACAATTCTTACAAGGTATTTTTTGGCCCATTTTACAGAAGAAAACACTGGAATCTTAGCGAGGTTGAATAATTTGCCCAAGCATAGGGAAAGAGACAAACTATGGGCTGCCATTCTGGACTTAAGACCAATTGGTCTGCTCCCTCATACCATAGCTTCAAGACTAAGTGGACTGTTGATTTCCTAGCTTCTCATATTGCTTTCCTTGCCATTTCTTTTGGCAAGTTCCCCTGTGGCTTGAATGTTTTTCTCTGGACATGATTTTCTGCTGGGTATGAGTCTCTAGGGTGGTCACTGGACTTTGTATCACTTTGGAGGTTCTCAAGGAACAACCCAGAAGAAGTCACAGAGTTCAACCTTTCTCACCTCAGCACCCCTGGCATGTAACAGCAGGTAAAGCAGGGAAGGGAAGTGGGGGTCACAAAGGAGAGACAGAGACATGGGAACTGCATTCTGTTGCCAGTATGCTGGCACTTGGAAAGCTCCTTGGCTCCAACTTTCTCTTCTTACAACAGGGGAAATGATGATCGTGAGCAATTTTAACAAGAAACGTCTTGGGCATTTACCACATCCCTTACCCTGTGCTCAGCAATTTAGAAAGGAGCAAAGCTAGGAATCTAATCTTGGTCTGAGAGCCTCTAGGGCAGGGGTCCCCAACCTCTGGGCTATGGACTGGTACCTCCTGTCAGATCAGCACAGACATTAGATTAGAAATAAAGTGCACAATAAATGTAATGTGCTTGAAGCATCCTGAAAGCACTGCCCTCACCACTGGTTTCTGGAAAAACTGTCTTCTACAAAATCTGTCCCTCGTGCCAAAAAGGTGTGGACCGCTGCTCCAGGGCTTTCTACACTATACCTTACCCACTGTACTACGATACCCCAACAGGACCACAGTTCCTAACTGATGGGCAGAAGATCAAACGAACATGAAAAGAGATGCCACACTCTTCCAAATATCTCTTTTATCTCTTTTTGTGAAAAGTATTTCTTGCTACAGGTATGCACTTTAAGTGCTCATGGAAATGACAGCATGATCAATTAAAAATTAACATTCTGTGTCTATTCTTAGTTATTTATTTGTCTCCCAATCCATGATGATAATGTGAACTATTGTGGGAGAAATTCTACCCATTGGGTTTCATTTTCTTCCTAACTCACATAACCAGAGTGTTTCTAGGGTCCGCTTTAACTTTAAAATACTTCTGCATACACATAAATTTGAGAAATTTACCCAAGACAGAAGGTAGGACTACCCTCTTCATTGTGATGATCTGACCTGCTTTCAAATTGGCCAATTCCATCTCCCTAATAGCCCAAACAGCCCAATTTTGTGCCTTGTGCACACAAAACTCTCCACCTGAAAAGTTTTTCCCTCCAACTCTAAACTGCATCCAGTTTTCAGGGTTCAAATTAAATCCCACCTTCTCTGTGAAGCCATGCCTGGTTTTTCCCCCAAGGAAGTGACCCTTCCATCTTCTGAACTTGCCCTTGACCCTTAACTTCCTGCAGGCACTAAGCATGTCTGACCTTGCACCATCACTGCCGATGCTCAAGGCTGTCTCTTCATAAGGCTGTGTCCATCCTTCTCTGACTCCTCTTCAATCCCTGCCCAGGGCCTGGCACATAGTGGTCCTCAGTAAGACATCTGTTGAAACACACTGGTGAAACCCCAAACTCATCATCTTCATTGTCTATCATTTCTCCTATTCCCCTGTTCAGCATTCTGACTCCTCTGGATCAGATTGATTCTCACTCCCTCTGACCCTCAACCTATGATAACCTTCTCAATTTTATTTCACACTTCACTTGATGCCATATGTTCTGGTAATCTATTGCTGGCATGACAAACTACTCCACAATTCTACAGCTTAAAATAGCAGCCACTTTGTTTGCTTATGATTGTTCTCTGGGTTGGGCTCAGCTGGGCAGTTCTTCTGGTCCTGCCAGTGGTAACTCATGTGGCTATGTTCAGTTGGCAGGTCAGCTAGGGAGTGTGGGCATTTGGGAGCCTCTGCATATGGTGTCTTCATCAGGGAAGCTATACTTTTTATATGGCAGCTCAGGATTCTCAGAGGGCAAAATCCCCAAACTTCTTAAGTTTAAGGTCCAGAACTGGCACAATGTCATTCTTCCATTATACTCTATTGGAAAGGAAGTCACAAACCCAGCCCAGATACCAGGCGGATAGCAGGGGTGACATAAAAACAGTATGGATACCAGAAGACATGGTTCATTGTGGCTACCAGCATCACAGACCAGCATACCACACATCATATAGGACTATAAGACTCTGTGTCTGTCCATCTCCCATAAGTAGGCAGAAAATGTTTGCCCGGGACCAGCAGTGTCCCTCACAGAGCAAAGGACTTAGTGGAGAAGACAGAAGGGGGAATTCCCCAAATAGGAGTCTGGAAACCTGGGCTCTGGACCAGTTTTACTACAGTGTGACTTTGGGCCAGTCCCTGCCTCTCTCTGGACCTCAGTTTCCCCATCTGTACCATGAGTTTGGACAGATCTTTAAGATCATTTGGGTGTAACTGACATTCCATGATTCCACCAGCACAGTACTGATTACAGACCTATGTCTCAGCCATACCCTACTTCTGGCTGTTCCCCAGATGGATCATTTTTAGGCCTCTGCACTGTTTCATATGCTATTCTTTCTACCTGGACTACCACATTCTTATTTCACTCATCCTTTCAAGACATAATGTACATTTTAAAAATTTCATTTGCAGAGGGTGAGTTGACTGTCTCCTCACCTTGAGACACTCATCATGGATTCCATGCAACATTCTTCTCCTGTTTTGTCTTCCCTTTATCCCCAATCCCCCTTCCTCCCCCAACACCAACATGGCCACTCCACCAATATGCCTGACACGGATCACACGTTATCTGTCCTCATAAAACATCTGTTCCTCTGGCAATGGGTGTCCATGCTACTTCCAAATCTCCATTTTTCCAAATACCACCCTGTAAATGTCCCTGTACATCTCTCCTTAGACACCTGCAGGAGAGTCACACTAAAGTATATACCTGGGGTGGGGACTACTGGATCACAGGGGTGTGAACTCTCTGACCAAAGAAATAGGAACTGCTTGAGTACTTAAAGTACTCAATGCGGGGAATTGGTTACTGAGAGAATGAAAGAGGTGAGATGCTGCATGGGGAGAATGAGGCAGTTAGGAATGAGCAAGAGCAGGAAACTTTTGCCTTTCCTAGCTGGAGGGCCAGAGAGAGGAGGGGCTGCCTGGTAAAGCTGAAATCATCCTAACCCGATCTGACCCCAGAAGACCTGAGGCAGAGAGAGGGGAAGAGAGATACCCTGTCTTCTCCCTTCCTCCCACCCTCAGCTTCCTGCCAGCGCCTCTCTAGAAGTCAGCTGATGAGGAGCCTCAGAAACATAACCTGCAGGAACCAGACCCCCATGATACAGAGCAGAGCAGAAAGACAGGAACAGATCTCAGGGCACACAAACCTGGGGCTGGCACCTTCAGTATAGTTCAGTTCAGTCGCTCAGTCTTGTCCAACTCTTTGTGACCCCATGGACTATAGCACGCCAGGCTTTCCTGTCCATCGCCAACTCCCGGAGCCTACTCAAACTCATGTCCATCACATCGGTGATGCCATCCAACCATCTCATCCTCTGTTGTCCCCTTCTCCTCCAGCCTTCAATCTTTCCCAGCATCAGGGTCTTTTCCAGTGAGTCCGTTCTTCACATCAGATGGCCAAAGTATTGGAGTTTCAGCTTCAGCATCAGTCCTTCCAATGAATATTCAGGACTGATTTCCTTTAGGATGGACTGGTTGGATCTCCTTGCTGTCCAAGAGACTCTCAAGAGTCTTCTCCAACACCACAGTTCAAAAGCATCAATTCTTCGGTGCTCAGCTTTTTTTTTATAGTCCAATTCTCACATCCATACATGACTACTGGAAAAACCATAGCCTTGACTAGATGGACCTTTCTTGGCAAAGTAATGTCTCTGCTTTATACTGTGCTGTCTAGGTTGGTCATAGCTTTTCTTCCAAGGAGCAAGTGTCTTTTAATTTCATGACTGCAGTCACCACGTGCAGTGATTTTGGAACCCCAAAAATAAAGTCTGCCACTGTTTCCGCATCTATTTGCCATGAAGTGATGGGACTAGATGCCATGATCCTAGTTTTCTGAATGTTGAGCTTTAAGCCAACTTTTTCACTCTCCTCTTTCACTTTCATCACGAGGCTCTTTAGTTCTTCTTTGTTTTCTGCCACAAGGGTGGTGTCATCTGCGCATCTGAGGTTATTGATATTTCTCTGAGCAATCTTGATTGCTTGTGCTTCATCCAGCCCAGCATTTCACATGATGTACTTTGCATATGTTAAATAAGCTACATACCCAGCATCTCTAAAACCTCTCAGAACACTGTCTTGATGGCTATGTCAGTTTAACACAGCCCACATGCTTGCCAACACTAAGCATTACTCACCTTTCTAATTTTTTTAATTGAGGAGTATGAAATGGAATCTTGCTATTGTAATTTGCATTTCTCTCAATCTCTGGTGAGGCAGAGCATCTCTTCATACCTTTGTCAACCATTCAAGATTCTACCTCTCTGAAACTGCTTTTTCTTGGTTTACAAATATTTCTCATAAATCCCTTGTCAGATTTAAATATGACAAATATCTTCTTCCTGTTAACTTTGTGACCTTCATTTAAAAAGAAATTTTTCATGTAGTCAAATCCACTATTATTTTTTCGATCCCCCCTTTTTTTATTGAGGTATAGTTGATGCACAATAATATGTACATTTCAGGTATAGAACATAGTGGTTCACAATTTTTAAAGGTTATATTCCATTTATAGTTATTATAGAATATTGGCTATATTACCTGTGTTATAGAATATATCCTTGTCATTTATTTATTTTATACAAAGAAGTTTGTGCATCTTAATCCTCTATCCCTAGCTTGCCTCCCCTTCCTTCTCACCAGGTAACCACTACTTTGTTTTCTACATCTGTGAGTCTGTTTCATTTTTGTTATATTCACTAGTCTTTTTTTTCACTTTTTAGATTCCACATATAAGTGATATATATAATCGATATCATACAGCATTTTCTTTCTCTGGGTGACTTATTTCACTTATCATGATACCTTCCATGTCCACCCATGTTGTTGCAAATGGCAAAATTTCACTCTTTTTATGGCTGGGTAGTACTCCATTATACAGATGCATCACATCTTTATCAACTCATCTGTCGAGCATTTTTTAATGTTGCTTCCATGTCTTAGCTATTGTAAATAATGATGCTATGGACATTGGGGCACATATATATTTTTGAATTAGGGCTTTTTGCTTTTTGTATCATATTAAAAATTTCTCCCCACGTACCAGGTCTTTGACCCTGGGCAGGTGATGTCCCTTTGGTTTCCTATACTGCAATTCTATAAACCTATAACTGCAGAGAGAGAGAGGAAGAAAATTTGTCTTTTCTCCAGATTACCTGCATGGCCCAGTTTTGAGCTATTGCCTCAGGGAGAGTCTCTGCTCTGTTCCCAAGGCTGAGTGTTCACCACTAAAGAAGGCTTTGTTTTCTGGGGTGTTAACTTTCCAGAGAACATACTAGACATCATCTTCACGAACAACACCAAAGTCAGAAATAGCAAGGCAGAATATGAAGAAAGATGCATGTAACACACTGGTTTCCAAATCAGGTCCCTCTCAGGAAACGGCAAGAAAAGGAAGTAAATCAAAGTTGAAAGTTTGCATTTCTCATTTCTCACTTTCCTCAGGTGTCATGTCTCAACAAAATATACCTGTCCCAATTTTATTTTCATTTCCATAATTTCTTCAAAGGGTTTAGAAAGTGATATATTTCACGGTTGTGGGGAGACAAAAAGGGCTTTGGACTTAGATGTTCAATAGACCCCACTCTAACAAGCAGCTAATTTGTGATTTTTCACAAGTCATCATACTTCTTTGAGCTGCACTGGAAAATGAGATGTACTGTGTATCTCTTTCCTAAGAAGTGTCAATCAGAGAATAGAAGTGGAAGTGCTTTGCAACTTTTATAGTTTTTTTAAAAGCACCTAAACACTGGAGTTGCAACCCACTCCAGTACTCTTGCCTGGAAAATCCCATGCCTGGAGGAGCCTGGTAGGCTACAGTCCATGGGGTCTCTAAGAGTCGGACACGACTGAGTGACTTCACTTTCACTTTTCACTTTCAAGCATTGGAGAAGGAAATGGCAACCCACTCCAGTGTTCTTGCCTGGAGAATCCCAGGGACGGGGGAGCCTGGTGGGCTGCCGTCTATGGGGTCGCACAGAGTCGGACACAACTGAAGCGACTTAGCAGCAGCAGCAGACACTGGAGTTACTCTTTCTTATTTAATTCTCACAATCACCACAGGAAATTTATTATTTCCATTTTACAGCTGGAAACACTGAAAGATTCAGAGTTTCATAGAAATTCAGTTCTCAAGGATCAAGCAGCTAGGATTGCTCTGCTCCTGTCCTTAGGTGGACTGGAAACATGGAGCTATTTGGTGTGAAGACTAGCTCTTCCATTAGATATTTCTCCAGTTCTTTCAGACTGAACCACTAACTCCTGGGAAATGTGAAGGAGCTACAGTTCCCATTCTCCTGCCTTGAGAACCAGGATGGAAACAAACTGCAGATGGTGCTGTCCAGATCTATCCTCTGCAGCTTGGGCACTCTAGCAGCCCCGGCAGCCCCAGGGAAACCCAAACCCAGCTGCCAAGGCTTGGGGGCTCCCTTGAGATAGCTATGAAGTGGCTCCCATGGCTCCAATTAAGTGGAAAAAAGATGGGAGGACTCACCTACCCCAAGGGGCAGAAAGCTAGTATGAACCCCAGGAGATGCAGCTTCCAGTGAACATAACAGAACCCAGAAATGGCCAGGGGTATCCCCCAGGAGTCAGGCTTCCCAAACTCCACTCCTAGGAGATGAAGCTGCCCACAACCTCATGGTGGGACACAGGATCAAGAAATCTGAGGGCAGAGTCTGGGTGGCTGAGGGTGTGATGGGGTGAGTTGGAGGTAAACGTAAGCATGGGCATGTGCTCTGGCATTGGTACCCTTGGTGTCACCTGCAAGCTTAGGCTACAGGTCCTGGAGCCTTGGTTGAGAGCAGCAGCCTTTTTCCCTTTAGACTGTACAGAGTGTTTCCCTCCAAAGCTTATTCACAGAAAATTCCCAGGACCTAGCCAGAAAGGAGCTGAAGTGCCAGTGCTGATGTCTCTCAACTCAGATAACCGGGCAGCTGATAAACAAGGCATCAGGGTGATAAAGCTTTAGGAATATTGGATCTCCTTTCCTTTCTTAGAAGATTGCTATCATGTCACAGAACGTCAGAGATGAAAAGTCACATCAAACCTGCCTTATGGTACATATGGGAAAAACAGGCTCAGAGAGGGCAAGCCAACTGGCAGCAACCACCCTGGGCCTAGATTCCCAGTAGTGTTCTCTGCTCAAATGATTCCTAGCAGCCCCCATGAAAAAGTCCTCAACCACAGGAGATTTTTTTTTTTTCTTTCTGCTGGATGGGGGCTGCAATGAAACCAGGATATTCCTATAGATTTCGAAAATTCAAAGGCATAGCCCTCTTGTTTTTAAAATTTCATCTTGATTCATTTGGGTTCATGTGGTTTACAGAAACCTTGTTTCTTGCAAGAAAAATAACAAAGAAATGATGGCTCCCTGTGTCAAATCTCTGGGAGGTGTAGGACACAAGAAACATTCTGCTCCTCATCTCACAGAGTCTGTGGGGAACCAGAGAAATCCCAAGCCTAATGTTTCCCAGGGAGTAGCACTATGATGCTGGAACAAATATCAAAGGAAGATGCAACTGGCAAAGTGGAAGAACAGTGATTTAAGAATTGAGAGATTTAGGTGCAAGTTTCAGTTTTGTCACTGATGTTCTTTGCGACCTTGGGCAAACACCATCCCATTCCATGCCTGATTCATTACCAATAATTTAGAGGAATGAAAACAAGAGGTTCTCTAAACACCCTTCCAGCATCAGCTCTGACTGGAGTCCCAAGTCTCTTCCTGTTATCCCTGGACACCACCTCCAGCCTTCCCTCTGTGCTTGCAAAGCCTGGGCAGAGGTGAGAGGGTGTCTCCCAGCTATGTTGTATCTCCATTTAAAATCAGATTTATTCAGTGACTTGTCCACTTTTCTCAGGAAGTGATAGCTGATGCATAAGGAGTTCCTGAGGTGCCTTGTCCAGATCTAACCAGGGAAATCAGGGAAAAGACAATCACCAGATTGCTCTGGCTGACGCTGCTGCTATAAGACGATGTTAATTCTGCTGTTTACAGAAATAAGTCCAGTGTGAGTTGAGGCTTTTTGGTGTGTTTAAAGCCAGATGGTATTTCCTGCCTTGATCAGCCTCAGAGCTTTGGTTCCCATGACAACCTCCAAGTTCCACCTACTGCAACTTCTCCATTCTCTGAGCTTCTTCCTCTTCCACCATTGCGCCAGGGTCCCTGGAGAATAAAGCCACTAACTAGCAGCTTGTGCATGGGACTTTACAGTTTACAACGCACCCCAGCATTTATTACTTGATTTACTCCTCACCACAGCCTTGCCAGACAGCACTTGCTATTTCCTCCATTTCACAGATGGGAAAACCAAAGACTCAGAGATGAGGCAATCTGCCCTCTCAGCTGTCAGTGGTGTCATTAGGACTCAAACCCAGGTTTTATAACTTTGGACCTCATGTGGGGCCCACTGTGCCAGTGTGCCCCACCCATCAGACCACCTACTCACTTAGGATTCCTGTGGTCAATTCCATACATATAGGGATCTCGATCAAGGTGTGACATCCTTAGGAAAGTTATTTAACTTCTCTGTACCTCGCTTTCCTCATCTGTAAAATGGGTAGTAATAGTGGTCCTTCTAGATGGACGGGAAGATTGAATTAGCAAAACCATAGTAGGGCTTCCCAGGTGGCTCAGTGGTAAAGAACCTGCCTATCAATATGGGTTTGATCCCTGGGTCAGGAAGATCCCCTGGAGAAGGAAATGGCAACCCACTCCAGTACTCTTGCTTGGGAAGTCTCATGGACAGAGAAGTCTGGCAAGCTATAGTCCATGGGATTGCAAAGAGTTGGACAGAACTCAGCAACTAAACAGCAAAACCATAGTAAATGTTTGCTGAGAAGCCTGGGTGAGTCTCAGTTCTATTTTAACCATGTTGTGGCCTTGGGTGGGTCATTTTGCTTGCTGGTTCCTGTTTCCCCTTCTGTGTAAGAGGTGACAGCATCATGGTGCTGATATGGAATTCACATGTGATGAGATTAGTGCACAGAAGGTGCCTTGGAGGGACACTCTCTCAAACTGCAGCACATATATGGATCTTCTGGGGACCTTGTGAAGATGCAGCTTTGGCTCAGGAAGGCATTTCTTACAGGCACTCAGAGGATGCCAAAGCTCCTGGTCCATGGACCACTCTGAGAACCAAAGCCATAGTGAGAAAACCACCATACAAGTATTATTAATGATCAGTAATGCATAGTGCTCAGTGAAGCCATCTGGGCCTGGACTTTTGTTTACAGATTCAATTTTACTTTTAGTGATCACTCTGTTCAAATTATCTATTCCTTCTTGATTAAGTTTTGCTGGGCTGTATGTTTTTAGAAACTTGTCCATTCCTTCTAGGTTGCCCAATTTGTTGGCATATAATTATTTATAGTATTCTCTTAGGGATTTTTGTATTTCTGCAGTATTGGTTGTGATTTCCCCTCTATCATTTCTTATTTTGTTTATTTGCATCTTCTCTCATTGTTTCTTGGTGAGCCTGGCCAAAGGTTTGTTGATTTTGTTTACTGTTTAAAAAAAAATAATAAAACAAGTCTTGGTTTTATTAAATTTTTAATCTCTATTTTGTTTATTTCCTCTCTGATCTTTATTATTTCCTTCCTTCACCTGACTTTAGGTTTCTTTTGTTCTTCTTTTTCCAATTCTTTTAGGTGGTACGTTAGGTTGTTTATTTGAAATTTTTCTTGTTTTCTGAGGAAGGCCTGTATCACTCTGAACTTCCCTCTTAGCACTGTTTTTGTTGCATCCCACAGATTTTGCAGGACTAAGGTTTTATTGTCATTTGTCTCAAGGTATTTTTAAATTTCCACTTTGACTTCACTGATTTTTTTAGTAGCATGTTGTTTAGTTTCCATGTAACCATTTATTTTTTTCTCTTTCTGTGGTTGATTTCTAGTTTCATGCTCTTGTGGTCAGAAAAGATCCCTGAAATAATTTATATCCCCCTAAATTTGTTGAAGCTTGTTTTGTATCCTATAATGTGGCTTATCCTAGAGAATGTTCCATATGCATTTGAAAAGAATGTGTGCTCTGGTTTTTATGGACACAATGTCCTGAAAATATCAATTAAGTCTAACTGTTCTATTGCATCACCCAGAATCTGTTGTCTTACTGCTTTTCTGTCTGGAAGATTTGTCCTTTGATGCCAGTGATGTGTTTAAGTCTCTCACTATTATTGTATTCCCATCAATTTCTCCATTTATGTCTGCTAGTATTTATGTATTAAGGAGCTCCTATATTGGGTATACATATGTTAATGACTGTAATATCCTCTTCTTATAGAGATCCTTTTATCCTTATATAGTCTTTATTTCTCTTCCTTTATGGCCTTTGTTTTAAAGTCTATTTTGTTATGTGAGTATTGCTACCTCATGCTTTCTTGTCATTTCCATTATTATGTTACTATCCAAAGCAATCTACAGATTTAATGGGATCTCTATCAAATTACCCATGACATTTCTTTACAGAACTAGAACAAATAATCCTAAATTTTATATGGAACCATAAAAGACCCAGAATTGCCAAAGCAATCTCGAGGAAAAAGAACACAGTTAGAGATATAACACTCCCAAATTTCAGATAATACCACAGAGCTACAGTAATCAAAACAGTGCGGCACTGGCACAAAAGCAAACAAATGGATAAATGGAACAGAACAGAGAGCCCAGAAGTAAACCCACACACCTACAATCAATTAATCTTTGACAAAGAAGATAAGAATATACAATGGAAAAAAGACAAGTCTCTTTACCAAGTGGTAGGGGAAAGCTGGACAGCCACATATAAACCAGTGAAGTCAGAATACTCATACCACAGACAAAAATAAACTCAAAATGGCTTAAAGATTTGAATATAAGATATGACACCATAAAACTCCTACTAGAGAACACAGGCAAAACATTCTTTGACATTAATCACAGCAATGTTTTCTTAGGTCCATCACCCAAGGCAATAGAAATAAAAGCAAAACTGAACAAATGGGACCTAATCAAATTTTTATATGCTTTTGCACAGCAAAGGAAATCATAAACAAAATGAAAAGACAGTTTACAGACTGGGAGAAAATATTTGAAAATGATGTGACCAACAAAGACTTAATTTCCAAAATACACAAACAGCTTATACAACTGATGAACAAAAAAACAACCCAATCAAAAAATGAGCAGAAGACCTAAACAGATATTTCTCCAAATAAGACATACAGATGGCCAATAGGCACACGAAAAGATGTTCAACATTGCAAATTATGCAAATCAAAACTACAATGACATATTACCTCACACTGATGATAATGGCCATCATTAAAAGTCTACAAATAATAAATGATGGAGAGGGTGTAGAAAAAAGGGAACTCTCCTACACTGTTGGTGGGAATGTAATTTGGTATAGCCACTATGGAAAACAGCATGGAAGTTCCTTTAAAAATTAAAAATAGAGCTACTATATGACTGAGCAATCCCACTTCTGGGCACATATCCAGAAAAGATGAAAACTCAAATTCAAAATGATACATGCACCCCTATGTTCATGGCAGCACTATTTATAATAGCTAAGACATGAAAGCAATCTACATGTCCACCAACAGACGAATAGCTAAAGAAGATGTGGTATATACATATACAGTAGAATATTACTCAGTCATTAAAAAAGAATGAAATATGCCATTTGTAGCACCATGGATGGACCTAGAGATTATCATACCAAGTGAAGTAAATCAGACAGAGAAAGACTAATACCATGTGATATCACTTATATGTGGAATCTAAAATATTATACAAATGGATTTATTTACAAAACAAAAACAGACTCACAGACATAGAAACTTATGGTTATCAAAGAGGAAAGGGGGAAGGAGGGATAAATTAGGAGTTTAGGATTAGCAGATATAAACTATTATACATAAAATAGATAAACCACAAAGTCCTACTGTATATCCCAGGGAACTATATCCAATAAAAGAATATGAAAAAGAATAACTGAATCATTTGGCTGTATACCAGAAACTAACACAACATTGTAAACCAACTATACTTCAAATAAACAAACAAATAAAGCAGAGTGCCATGCCCATAGGCCTCCAGTTATAAACTTACTTGAAAATTCAAGAAACTTGGAAAGCCCACTGGAAGTGTCAGCAGGAGCCCATTTGGAGGGTTTTTCCAGGTGGGAAGTTTCAGGAGAAAGGCTCCTTAGGGGTCACAGCCCCAGGCTCTGTGCATCCTAGAACCCCCACAGGGCTCTTGGGAAAGATATATCTAATCTTGGGGCTCAACAGAGGATGTAAAAAGTCAGTGTGTTATATCAAGTACATCAAAATATACTCATTGCTAATGACTTGTGCAATTGTTTAAAAATAAAACTAAAACTTTTTAAGTAAAAAAAAAAATCACCTATGGCTGTTTCATGTTGCGGTTTGACAGGAAACAACAAAATTCTGTAAAGCAATTATCCTTCAATTAAAAAATAAATTAGAAAAAAATCAATGTGATCCAAGAATGCTAAGTGAAGTGGATCAAAGTAGAAAGAGATATTCCATGGGTCTAAAGAACAGAGGAGACATGCGTTTGATCCGTGGTCTGGGAAGATCCCGCATGCCACGGAGCAACTAAACGTGCGCGCCACAGCTATTGAACCTGTGCTGTAGAGCCTGTGCTCCGCAACAGCAGAAGCCAGCACACTGAGAAGCCCGTGTCCTGCAACTAGAGAGCAGCCCCTGCTCTGTGCAACTAGAGAAAAGCCCATGCAGCAACAAAGACCAAGCGCAGCCAATATATAAATAAATTAATTTAAAAAAAAATACAGTCTGTATCTTATGCTTTTTTCCTCCAATTATTTCTTCACTCTGAATTCTTTCTTTACGACTGTAGCTTGCAAACTGAATTATGTGGGTTAAATTTATTGCTATTCAATAATGGTGGTGGTGGTTTAGCCACCAAGCTGTGTCTTGCAACCCCATGGACTAGGGCCTGCCAGGCTCCTCTGCCCGTGGAATTTTCCAGGCAAGAATATTGGTGTGGGGTGCCATTTCCTACTCCAGGGGATCTTCCCCACCCTGGGATCCAAGCCATGTCTCTTGCGTCTCCTGCATTGGCCAGTGGATTCTTTACCACTAGTGCCACCTGGGAAGCCCTAAGAATCCTGGAGTAGGTGGCCGTTTTCTTCTCTAGGGAATCTTCCTGACCCAGGGATAGATCCCATGTCTCCTGCATTGCAGGAGGATTCTTTAACACCAAGCCACCAGGGAAGCCCCTTGCTATGCGATTAACAAATATTTTCCAATCGTTCTTTCAATTCATTTTGACGGTGCATCCCTGGCCCTGTTGCAGTTCCATAACCTAGCTTCTCTGGCTGCTCAGGGTTCCTTAACATGGCTGTGCTGAGTTGCGGTTCCAGCAGAGCACAAACATTCCCTGCACTGCAGCTAGTGAGGAAGAGCTCATGTGGCCCTGACCCTCCAGGAACAGCGAGAGGAAATGAGTGATTACAACAGCTGGTGACCCACAGACACTTATCCAGTGCCCAGCATAGTACTGAGCACTGGACTCGAAGTTAACCCTTGCCCTGCCTTATAAGCCAGGACTGTCACCACCCCAGTGGACCATAAGCTCTGCCAAGAAACTTTGATTTGCCCTCTGGACATCCCCAGTGCCTAGGACAGTGCTCCATCAGCGGATTTCCCCGACTGTCCAATGGTTAAGACTCCCAGCTTTCACCGCGGTAGGGGTGTCAGGGTGTGGTTGGGGGTTGGGAGGGTGTGGTTAGGGAATCTAAGATCCTGCTTGCCGCGTCATGCAGCAAACAACAACAAAATCCCACAGATTTCGCTTACCTGAGGAAGCTGCCACCATGTATATGACATGCTGGCAAGTCTGCCGCCTCAGGTGGCCTGACAGACACTCCCCCAGAGGATCCCCTCCGACTCAGGCTTTCGGCCACTGTCCCTTATGAAGAGTTAGTAAAGTTAGTTTCCCCTGAAACCACCTCACCAATGAAGCGAACCTCCAGAAGCTTCAGGAACTCTGGAGTATAGTCTCCAGTTCTAGGTTCTTCTTTAGAGCTTAACTTCCTCTCCACACACGCACAGCCTCACACTCATAATGCCCCAGCTCACAGGCCCCCGTAGGCGCAGACTCGGAGTACACACTGGCCTGCAGCGCCTAGTTTAGGCAATGGTCTGGGGGTGGACACCCGCGGCAGGGCAGGGAAAGTGGAACTGGGCAGACGGCGGCAGGGGCCTTGTCACCGGAAGCGCAGAGGCTGGTGGTGGAAGTGGGCATCAGAGGCACTGGGGCCCGTCGGTGGAGTGAGCGTCCAAGCCGGTGCTGAAGCTTTTCTGAAAACGCTCGTCTGTGACTCAGAGAGTGCTTCTTATTGTGAGGAAAGTGGAGACAATTATTCTGTTGAAGGAACTACAAACAAGTGAAGCAGAGAAGCCCCGAGGCCCTTGGAGATAGGAAATGAGGCCAAGAGAAGAGGCTGGAGGGCAAGGGAGCACGAAGTGCCTCAGGGAGCAGGCCCACCTTCCCCAGGGGCTCGCTTCCCCCAGACCCTAGACAAGGGCAGCCCCACCTCATTCTGCCTGTTTTCTGCACGGGGCTCTGGTTGGGACCTACAGTCCATCTAGACACCTCTGATGAAGGGGACAGAAAGGTGTGTGTACATATGTGGAGGGGGGCAGGGGGCGGAGGGGAGGGCGCAAGACCCTCGGGTGGTTACCTATCCTTCACACTGAAGAGCAAGGGCGAGAAGGTGAACACTGACAGAAGGGTGGAAGGCCAGCCAGGTCATGAGCTCTCCTTTTCTTCCTTTTTAAAAAATTACAGCAAAAAATACGTAAAATTTTACTATTTTAACCAGTTTTTAAAGTGCACAGTTCAGTGGCACTAAGCACATCCACAATGTTGTATTGATACACCCATCACCATTATCTAGTTCCAGGGCTTTATCCTGACCCCAAAAGGAAATTGCCTACACATTAAGCAGTGCCCCCCCCCACCATTTCCTCAGTCCCCAAATCTCAGCTTTCCATCCCTATGGATTGACCAATTCTGTACATTTCATATAAATGGAAATCACATACTATTGTGGTCTTTCGTGTCTGGCTTCTTCTTTACTTGGCTTTTTTCAAATTTCGTCCATGTTGTAGTGTGGATCATTACTTCTATGGCTGAACAACACTGCATTGTGTGGTTAATCCCACTTTTGCCTATCCATTCATCTATTAATGGCCATTTGGGTTATTTCTACCTTGTGGCTATTGTGAATTGTGCTGCTATGAATATTTGCATACAGGTTTTTGCTCAACTATCTATTTTCAATTCTTTGGGATAGGAGTAGAGTTGCTGGGTCATATGGAAGTTTGATATTTATTGAGGAACCACTTCCCCTTCTTTTTACAGATTTTCACAGACTCAGGAGGCTGGGACTCAGAAGTGAGCTGGAAAAATGTTTCTCAGATTTTGGATTTCACACACCTGTAAAACTAAAACTACCATTATCACCATCCCCACCCTTCAAAGTAATGGGGACTTGTGTCAGGAATAAGGCCAACCTCATAAAATGAGTATATTTCAAGTCACGTAAACTCTTTGCCTTGTACTTGTTTCCCTATCACCTCCACCATTGGGTCATTTGGCAAACACTTGCCTGGTCCAATCTGCATCCAAAGTCTGAGTTTCCCTCTCCAGCTGCCCTGGGCTTGAGCAGCCTCTGGGGGCCCATCTGGGGGATGCTCTCCCTTCTAGGTGGCCCTGGTCCCTGGAATGTTCTTCCTCATGGAGAGTTGGTCCTACTCCCATGGTCTCCCCAGTCTTTGCTCCCCACTCTGGGGGTCTCACAGACATTGGCCTCATTTCACTTGTTTTGGGACTGGGACCTATGCAACTTTCTGTTTCCCAAATGCTCTATAGGGCTGAACACAGCCAACATGAGACACTTGAGAGCAGAGGAGGTGGACATGAGGGAGTCCCCCAATTTGTGAAGATTCTTAGCAGAAACAAAGAGAATCTCCAAGCTGTATGGGTGTGTGTGTGTGTGTGTGTGTGTGTGTGTGTGTGTATGTGTATACAGTATTATAGTATTTCATAAACACCTCTCCTTCTAGAAAAAGTTGTGAACAAGCTATAAAGACTAACAAAGTTTTGTTTTGTGGTTGGCTTGGCTTATCCCAGTTCAACATTTCTGTGTGGAAAGTCAGCAAGATAGCATGGGGAAAATTCAGAGCTGAGGCCTGCATTCAAATCAAACTTCCCCCATTACAGGGTGACCTTGGTGAGGTTAATATGTGTGCCACACTCACCAGATTGGCGGAAAAGGGATTTTAAGGCAGACTCATGAGATTACCATGAAGGTGAGGCTACAGAAGTGCCCAGCACACCATAGGTACTTGCTCCTAACAGTTCTCACTGGAAGAAATTTGAGAAGCATGTTATAGCTTCTGTGAGCAAAATCAAAGTGAGAAGACATTATTTCATATACATTTGGTAAACAAAAATCCTTCAAAGAATCAAGTCCCTGTATGAAAAAACAATAACAGAAAGAAGTGTTTGATGGTAAGGAACATGGGAACACACAGCAGGGCTGAAACGAAACAGTACTTTGGTCTCTTACCAGAGGATCCAGTGGCTCTGCTGAGGTCAAACCCTGTCCCCACCACCTGGACAGTGGGAACAAGGTCTCCCAAAAGATGGCCATGCCATGTGTCCGTGAGCCCCAGGGAGGCAGTTCCAAGGGGAACTGGGAGGGACCTTACACGGAAGGGAGTTGGCTCAACCCACTGGGCAGGAAGGACCCTGAGGAGGGGCCCTGGGAAGGAAGCTGAAAAGGGGACTTACCACCTACCTCCCCTAGGGAGGAGATTCAGTCCCTGGCTGGTCCTGCAGAATTTGGTATCGACTTCAACAGGGGCTTCCTCAGTGGCTGAGGGTAAAGCGCCTCCATGCAATGCAGGAGACCCGGGTTCAATCCCTGAGTTGGGAAGTTCCCCTGAAGGAAATGGCAACCCACTCCAGTATCCTTGCCTGGAGAACCCCATGCATGGAAGAGCCTGGTGGGCTAAAGTCCATGGGGTCGCAAAGAGCTGGACACGACTGAGCGAGCTCACTTCACTTCAACAGGGAAAGAATCAGGTCTCTTGATATGCTGAATAGGATCTGTCATCTGATTATCTCGCCTGAAAAAAGTACAGGTGGTGCTTTACAACACCTCCAGTCTGGGCTACAGAATCTTCCTAGGAAGGGTCCCAAGCCCTTGAAATGTGCTTTCTTGGAAGGTCAGTGTAGATGTCCACAACTGTCTAGCGCGGGTCTGGCCTGCTTGGCAGTGTCCATAGGCAGCTCTGAGGCAAGAACAAACTGGAGGGGTTTCCTGCTTCCTTTTCGCCCTGGATCGGCTCCTGCAATCAGTCTGGAAGGCCTTCCTGCTGCTTTCTGTCCACCTTGGTGGGAACCCCAGTGACATAAATGCCAGTCGGCCACAGCTAGAGGGTGGGGATCCACCTCCAACCCTCACCGCTTCAGGGCTCCAATGCCAGCGAAGCCACCCAAGCTGCGGCTATCTGTGCCTGGATGCTGCTGCTTCTGGCCTCACCCACCTGGCCCAACTACACCAGGGCAAGCAGGAGTAGGCAGAGGGATTAACAGACAGAGGATTTCAAATAGGCAACCATCGTGGAGATTTCTCACATCTGGAGAGCTCCACATAGCGTGAAAAGGGTCTTCACCTTCATCTGACCCTCAGAACACTCCCCCCTGGGAACCAAAAGGGAAACCGAGGCCCAGGGAGGGGAAGAAACATAGCACCCATTAAGATGAGGCTGAGCCAGAACCCAGTGCCAGGACTGGCTGTAGATTCGGTGCTATGCGTTCAAAGAAAAGAATCAAAAATTGGAATGACAGGTATCAACCCTGGGATTTCTTTGGAAGGAATGATGCTGAAGCTGAAACTCCAGTACTTCGGCCACCTCGCGCAAAGAGTTGACTCATTGGAAAAGACTTTGATGCTGGGAGGGATTGGGGGCAGGAGAAGAGGACGACAGAGGATGAGATGGCTGGATGGTATCACTGACTCGATGGACGCGAGTCTGAGTGCTCTGGGAGTTGGTGATGGACAGAGAGGCCTGGCGTGCTGCGATTCATGGGGTTGCAGAGTCAGACACGACTGAGCAACTGAACTGAACATACCCGACAATGTTTAACCCATAAATGTCATACACTGCCTGCCTTCACACACACTGTCCCCCCAACTGGGGAGCACTTTCTCTTCCCCACCTGGCAGCTGTGCTGACTCACCTTTTTGGACCCAGTCTTTCGAACAGGGCGCATCCAAGCCAACCTGAGCTGTCACCCACAATGTCCTCACCTTTATGATGATTCCTCATAGGCAACTATGTGCTTATCTCCTCTAAGATACTGTGGATTCTTTGAGAGCAGAGGTGTTTTTCATCTCTGAATGCAAAGCACAAGCAGAGGATGGGCACAGGGTAAATGCTCAGTAAATGTATGGTTAATGAAAAAGTAAATGTCCTCTTGCAAAACTTGTGGCCTCCATGTAATGGTCTAGTGCTGAAGCAAGGAGGTGGGAGCCTTCTCCAGGCCACTGGGGACAGGGCTCAGACACGCAGCACTTGCCAGACAGCACACTGTACCAGCACTGGGAAATGATGCTCTGACCCTGCAGGAGACGCCCTGGATGCAGAACCCCCTGAGCAGGATCCTGCTCAGATCCTCTCCATCAGAGGATGCCCTCACCATGATGTCCCACTGCCAAGCAGAGAGCTGCTGGGAAGAGGCAGTTTACCAAAGACCCTGGCCCAGCTGAGGGCCTTGAGTGCCCCCTGGGCCCACCCCCAGCTGCTGTGAGGCCTCATGACTGCTGCTGCCGAGTCACAGCAGGGTCTCCCTGACAGTGTTCAAGGGACACTCTTGCAAGAGTGCTGTGAAGCAGCATTCTGTGATCAAACATGTGGGAAATGCTACCAGTCATATTGACTCAATGGACATGAGTTTGAGCAAACTCCAGGAGACAGTGAAGGACAGGGAAGCCTGGTGTGCTGCAGCCTGGGTGGCAAAGAGTTGGCCATGACTGAGCTACCGAACAATGATAGTATGACCCCCTTGAAGAGGGGGTCTCCCACGTGTGGCGTTCTAAGGATTCTGAGGTGTATATAGCAAATATTATGTGACTGGGTTCTGGCCCAGTATCTGCCTAACCTATTAAATACAGAGCCTCACCCCCACTGTCACATATACATTCCCTCTCCCTTTATTTTTTATTAAAAAAAAAAACCAAACCTGTTAACATTCTACGGAAATAGGGTTTCAAGGAACATACTTTGAGAAATGCTGATGGGTCACGTCATAGGGCCACCAGGAAGTGGGTGACCATGGTCCAGAAAGGGTGCCAAGGATCTCTCGCCAACCAGTCCACAAACTTCCCGGGAGGAAAAGACTCAGAACCACCAGTCCAGTGAAAAAGACGAAGGAAGCAGCTGCTGTGAGCCTGTTTCCCATCTGCCAAATGAGAAGGAGCAGACTATGTGTCTGGGGTCACTAGATGAGACCTTGGAGGTGTGCATTTGTGGAAAGCTGACCCTCAGCACAGCTCCTGCGTGTCACACAGATTCCATCAAACTTACCCAAGTGACAGCTGTGCACAGGAGTGATGAAAAGGGCAGGAGAACAGCGAAGAACGGACACAAAGCTCACAGCACCTAACTCAGGGGTCCACGTGTATTTTAGGGACAAACAACCCTACACATACTGATAGGCTCTGATGATATGAATACATTAAAACCATGAGAATCCCTGGTGCCTCTAGCCCCAGGAGTCTATGAGAGTCGGCAAAAGCATGGGCCCAGAAGCCCACCAGACGCAGGTCTCAGCCAGCTCCGTTCCTTCCTGGCTGGGGAACTGGCCTGCAGCTCCACTCCTCTGTGTCTGTGTCCCCAGCATTCAGGATGAGGTTAAACCATGCCAGCCCCCAGGCTGGTGATGAGGAGAGATGACACTGGAGTCCAGCAGCTGCACAAAATAGGTGCTCAATGATTGTGTCTCCTTAGAGAAGGTTGGGATGCGAGGAACACTTATAAAGGCATCTGTCAGTGATGTCTAAAACAAAACTTCTTTCTCTAGTCATGTGGGAAGTTGGCTTCTACAGGTGGGAGGATGAGAGGATGAAGGAGGAATAGCACCTGCTGGATCAACGGACGGGAGGGAGAACACGATGAGACTCCAGGAAGCACGGTCATGACTGCCTCTAGCCAGCAGAGGGGGAAGGGGCGCTCATGGCCAGGAGAGGGAGAGATGAGAAGCTGTACCTCCTAAGGAGACCAGTATGCAGCCAAGCAGAGATCACAGTAAAGGTGACAGCTCTGCAAAGGCTCCCACCCACTGTGCATGTCCTACAGATCAGGTACTTGATGCACGCTGGCTCTAAGCACCAGCAGAGAAGCCAAGTTACCTGACCCTGGCCACACAGCTGGCCAGCCACAGGGCTGGACCAGAACCCTGAGCCTGAGTCCAGGGCACACGCTCTTTCCACTTGTCCGTGCTCCCCCTCAGGACAGGACCATCCATTCACATCTTCTCTTACTATCCGGGTCCTCAAGGGTGGGGACTGGATCTGACTCATCTCAGCACCCCCAGCACATGGCAGAAATGCAGCAAGTGTTGGTCGAATGAATTACATGCTTGACAACATTTCAGACATCTGTTGGACCTAAAAGTCAAAGTCCCTTTCCCAGAATATGACACAGTAGAAAACTACACTAGCTGATTCCCTCCTGAGGAATGTGGCTTGAGGAAAAATTCCAAATTCGCCTAGAAAATGTGAGCACCTAAGTCCTTCTACAATGTAATATGAGTCTTCTGCTCCCACTCAAAGTGGAAAAGCCCTACAGTGTTATGGGGTGAGCAGCGTGTAATATCAGAACATTGTCTTGCCTGACCACAGACAAGGAGACTGAAGGTCAGGAAGGAAAAGAGATTCCTCAAGGTGACACCTTGGGCCTCCCCTGTTTTCCTATATAAAAGGCTGCCTTTGAAAGAAAGAAAAATGCAATCAACATACACATCCTGAACAGCTGTTGTGTGTTGTCTGCAGCAGGTGCAGAGACGTGCTAAAGCAGAGTCATCACACAGAACAGTAAGGGCCCCCAGTGGCTGGAGGAGTGAGTTCTGTGTAAGGGAGCTGAGAAAGGCTTCATTTATTTGATAGGCGACATTAAGGACCATTAGGGATATGTTAGAAGGTCTAAGGGAAGATATGGAAGAGTGGCTAATCTTGCCCCCAAATATGTGTTCCCCCATCTAAGTACAGAGTTCTGTATTGCGAGGCCACTACCTGAACAGTGACTACACTTCCCAGTCCCCTCTGCATCCAGGTGGGGCCACGTGACTATGAGTGGCCGACGGGACATAAGATGGAGGAACCAATGGAACGTGAGCAGTTAAGAGCAAGACAGCTAAGAATTGGTTATATGCCTTCTTCACCATCCCCTTCCCCTCTGCCAGCCAGAAACAAAAGACTCGGAAGCTCCCAGGAACGGCAGAGCCACAGATGAAAAGAGCAGGGTCCCTGAATCACCATGTGCTTCTGCCAAGCAGAAGCAGCCAGACTGGACTTCATGGGAGAAGAAGTCTCTACCGTGTCGGACTTTTGTTACAGCAACAAGCATCATCAACTACTACAGCAGGGAGGGGGAAATGGGTGTTTCGAGACTAAGGCGCAGTGGTGTGTCAAGGCATAGTGTGTTTCAGGGAATGGGGAAGGTCTGATGATGGCGGGAGCATCGGCCATGTGAAGAGGATACTGAGATTCAGAAAGCTCACACTGCTGACCACAAGGAGGAGGGTCACGTACAGGGATTGTTTCCAGGGGCCCTGGTGTTGCTGGCGCTACTCTCGAAGGAAGAGTGGAAATTGTGAATGGTTTCCTGTAAAATCTGTCTCTCGCGTCCCTGTGGAGGAAATTGAAAACAGACACAGAAAGTCTTGTTAAATCTTTTAACCATTAATTCAGTTGACACAGTCCTGTTAACATTTAACTCATACTTGAAAAACCCATGGGCGTCTTGGGGAAAACAAATCACCTAACTGAAAGAGCACTGGGTTTAATAAAAACATTCTGAGTCAGCACCCACAAACACAGCATGCCAGGGCTGGAGAGCCCCCCAAGATGCAGAGGTCCAATCTCCCAGAGAAGGATGGGCAGCAGAACCCAGAGAGCAGGCATGACTTATCCTGGGTCATTTGGCCCAGAAAGGACATCTCCTACCCTGCCCTGCTCTGTGCATATTTCCAGACATCATATTTCCAGGGAATTTTCCAGAAGCCGAACTTTCTGATACAGACTCAGAGTCTGAACTGCCCTGACTCCCCTTGTCCAAAAGATGACAGGTCCGTCTCCATAGTGATTCACTTCTCACCCCATCCTTGCAGATTCCCCTCCTAGTTGCCACCCTTTACACACACATTTTAAGATGGGAAAAGAGGGGGGATGTGGACATTTCTTTAAGTCCAAAGAACATCTTCACTGAACACATAACTGAGAGGCAGTAATACACAGAGGTTAATAACAGAGACTGGAATCAAACAGCCTGGGTTCAAATCCCAACCCCTCCCATTTACAAGCTGGGTTACCTTGAGCTAGGTACTTCATCTCTCTGCAACTTAATTTCCATAAAATGAAGATGATAATCGTAACTCAAAGGGTGCTGCTGACACTGGGCTGTGGGTGGGTAGCAGGAGGTTGGCATGTCCTGACCTCAGAGGGCACCAGTGTAAATTAAAAAAATTTATTTTTAAACCAACAAATACATGTGGTCAAAATCTAAAGTAAAATAGACAGCCATTGGGAGTGTGCTGTATAACACAGGGAGCTCAACCCGGTGTTCTGTGAGAACCTAGAGGGGTGGGATGGGGTGGGAGATGGGAGGGAGGTTCAAGAGGGAGGGGACATATGCATGCCTGTGGCTGATTCATGATGACGTATGGCAGAAACCAGCACGATACTGTAAAGCAAGTATCCTTCAATACATTTTTTAAAAAATAAAGCAAATTAAAAGTGAATAATCTCTGGGAAACTATTCCCTGCCAAGAGTAGGGGGGGTAAAAAACCTCTGCCAAACATGACTAGACCTTAACCTCCCTCTTCTTTCATTTCATGGACTGCCACTTCCAGATCCCCAAGCAGGGACCTCTACTGCTGATGAGACTCCTGGACACCCGGAAGGGCAAGAGGAGTCCCCCTTCACACGATCCATCCCAGACACCTGGAAAAGTGCCTTCAGGATTCCATCAACACACACCTAAAGGCTATGGGGCAAAAGTCAGAACATCAGAGGTGGGGTCAGAGGACCCCGAATCCCTACTCCACCACTCACTCTGTCCCAGGGGTGAGCCCATGCTGCTGAGTTTCTACATCTGTAATAGGGGGAAGGCATTGCATGCTGGTGCTGTGATGTGGCTCAACCTGAGATAATGAGTGGGTGTGACACTGTGCAAACTGCAGAGGGCTAAAAAATAAATAGAGGGGATGACAGCCATGTTATTATTAGACCACCTTAGCCTTAATTGCTTGAGAAATGAGGTCAGGGTGAGACAGGGTTCCAGTGCGCTCCTAACCTCAGGAGTGAGCCGTAGATGATGAAAACCATAATCGCTCCCCGCATCCACAGCTGATTGAAGCTGATAATGATAATTGCCCTTTAAAAACCCCTGGCTTCAAAGGACCATCCAGATAATTCTCAAAAGAAAAAAGCAAATGGCCATTAAAAAAAAAACCACGTTCAGTCTATCTAGTAGTTAAAGAAATGCAAATTAACACAAGGCATACTTCTTGGCCTATCAAATTAATAAAAATTAAAAAGCAAATGGATAGTACCCAGTGCTGGCAAGGGTGCCCCTGGAACTTATATCCACAGCTGGTGCAGATGTTTAGTAGCTCTTTCTGGAAGGTATTTCAGGATGAAGTACTATGTACCTCGATTTAGACTTTTTGACTCCATAATTTCACTTTTTTTTTTTTTTAGATATCTATTCTGAGGAGATAATTAGAAAAGCTCATACACGAAGTTGCCCACTGCAGCACTATTTATAAAAGTTTGGAAGTCTACATATCCAACAAGTAGGGATTAAAGAAAAATAATTTTAGTACATCCTAGCAAATTTATTTTATTATATTAAAAAAGAGTTCTTAATGACATGGGTAACTGCATATATTTAACATTAAATGCAGTAAGTAGAATATAAAATTATAGATTTAAATTTATCTCAGCCACTTTAAGAAAAATACTCAGCACAAAACACTGCAGAGTGATCTTCCCAAATACCAACAGTGTTGGCCTCTGGGTGGCTAGATTGTGATTCCTTTGTAAGTTCTTTTCCCCTTTCTGGTACTGCATAAATTTAGTACAACGAACATACACAGCTTTGATAATCACAAAAAAACAGGAATGGAAAGAAGCAACGGCTTAGGACCAATTAAAGGTGAAACTCCGGCTATCATTTCTGGTTAACCTTCTCCAATATACCACTTATTTGAAACTAACAAACTAATAAGCAGACTCACTGAGGTGGGTTCATCAGGAAGTCAAATGGCTTACAGGTTGAGGGGCCACACTGCTTTGCTAATATTCATATGGCTGAGCCAGGTTTTGGGTGAATATTCATTAAGACAAAATTTTTTTTGGCTAAAATATTCAAACATTTTTGATTATGTAAGAAACACATTTTACATCACAACCCATGTAAATTGATGCAACTGAAACAAGCTTTAGTGTTCTTACCTGCAGAGAATGTTGATATTTTCTACTCTATTCTATTTCCCTTGTTAAAATGCTGCTCATGAACTACTAAAAAATTTATTCCACAAGCCCCCAGTGTGTTGTGGACTGCAGCTAGAAAGACATGGGGGCGAGGGGACAAGGAGAGCTGGGCTTATCCTCTCCCACGTGTCCTGAGTTCTCAGATACGTACGGAGTATTTGAACCACAGTGGGTACTTTCTTGGCCAAGGTTGGGTTTCAGAAGTAAAAGGATGAACGTTAGGAGAAGCTCATGCCCTGGAGCAATCAAAGAGACAGGAGTCGGGGTCAGGCAGGTCCAGCCCAGAAGAGAAGCGGCCCCGGGCATACAAAGAGCTCTTAGAAGCCACACTCAGTCTGAGAAATACTTTGCTCTTTCTAAGAAGCAGCACAGACTTGCAATGGTGACCTAGAGTAGGGAAGATACACTTGCTTTTGTGACATTCAGCTTCTCCCAATCACATCTTTGCTCTCAGATACAGTTGATACACATGGTCCTCATTTCCACAGGATTCTGTCTGGCACAGCTGACCCTCCAATAACAGGGCTATTACAGCGATCAGTTCAGATCAGCCCCTTCCCTTTGCACCAATCTCCATGGGGAATCGCTTGACTTTGCAGGTTGGACACTGCCTGTGGGGAGGACATGGACATCTTGGCATGTTGGAAGCATCTGGGATCTTTCAGCTGGGAGGTGGTCAGCTGAGGACCCCAAGGAAGATCACTGTTATGGGTTAAATGTTTGTGTCCTGTGTTGAAACCCTAACCCCTCAAGTGATGGAAGGTGATTAGGATTAGGTGAGGTCATAAAGGTGGGGCTCCCGTGATGCCATCTGTGTCCCTATGAGAAGAGATAAAGAGAGATTTTGCTTCTATTTTGGGCCACATGAGGAATTGAGAAGGTGGCTACGTGCAACTTGGAAGAGGAGCCTCACCAAACTCAACCACTCTGGCACCCTGATCTTGGACTCCCAGTCTCCATACTGTGAGAATTAAACTTCAATTTATAAGCCACCCTATCTAAGGTACTTTGCTTTGCAGCCTGAACTATGACAATCACCAACAGCTGTTACTCTGCTTCTCTTGATGGGGCCCTGTTTAGTAAACAAGGAGAAGGGGGAGGCCAATGGATTTGAGAGAAAACTATGAAAAATGTCCTAGTCTCTACAGACTTTAAGAAAAATATCCTCCTTTGGAGTGGGGCTCAAGACGTCGTATCATCCACTCTGAAGATGACTATTAAGTTGCCTAAGATTTGCAGACCAACCCTGTGTGTATTCTTTTTGTGATTCTGGACCAAAGAGGCCATGGCCACAGACGGCAGAGGGGAGGTTCCAGAAATGCTGGCAGTTATCACCTACCAAGACTCAGACCCTGCTCCAATGACACCCAGCTCCGGTCTTTCCATGCCCTCTAAGGTCCTTACTGGCCCTCCATATAGAACCTCTTTTGTCCTTCCTTTTCGACTGGTCTAGGCTTGGCTTTCCTCACCTCCATCCTCTCCTTGGCTCACACGTCTGGCCCTTGCAGGCCTGAAGAAGGAAGGGTCCTAACTCCTGAGCTAGAGCCTCCTCACTATCACCCACCTTGTCCTCTCACACAAGCCTCTGTGTACTTGACTGGGTTACCCCTGACCACGCTGGGAGCCCCAATCTGTCCCCTCTGGCCTCCTCTCACACCAGGTTCCTTGCGCTCCATGATTCAACTACTTCTTTAGTTCTTTTCGTTAATTAATTTTTTTAAACTTTGGCCACACTGCACAGCATGTGGGATCTTAGTTCCCTGACTAGGGACTGAACCCGTGCCTCCTGTAGTGAAAGCCTGGAGTCGTAGGGACCACCAGGGAAGTCCCCTTTAGTTCTTTAAATACACCACACATGTCAGTGCAGGCCCTGTGCACATATGCTTCCCTCCGCCTGTACTCTTCTTCTACCCCTGGGCCAGGTGGTTCTTATCTTCCTTCAGATGGCGGCCCTCCTGCCCTTCTCCAGGGATGTCTTCCAGGCCCTTGCCTTACCAGGCCCCACCCTCTCACTGGGAGCTCTCACAGCACAGTTTGCCTCTCCGGTGCAGCTCTCCTGCCCTTCTCCGGGGATGTCTTCAGGCCCTTGCCTTACCAGGCCCCACCCTCTCACCGGGAGCTCTCACAGCACAATTCGCCTCTCCTGTGCTTATGGATTACACCAAGACAGGACAGCACACAGGTCAGGACAGACACTGGGTTCTAATCCTGGCTCTGCCACTTACTGACTGGGTGATTATGGGCAAGTTCTCTGACCTCTCTGTGCCTCAGTTCCCACATCTGTAAACTGGAACCAACTTCAGAGGCCTTCTGTCAGGGTGACATTAATGACTAGACGTGATGTGCTCAGAGTGATTCTCCATGCTCAGCACTCACACATGGCAGAGTCAAAGGACAGTTTTTTCATGAATAAATCAATGGTCCAAAGACTTTAGTGCTGGCTTCGGGTGATCCACCCACAGTAAGCCCCCCTAAGGTTTCTGTTCCCGGGATGAACCCTTCCCAGCAGCCAAGACCTGCCCACCTCCTGCCCTTCACGTCTAAGGGAAAAGCAGAAATGGTGCTGGTCTGGGAGTCAGGACTCACAGTCCCTCTCGGAGCCTCTGCTTCCCTCTCTGTAAAGTGAGGCAGTGAGTGTCCTGGACAGGTGACCAGAATCAAGGAAGAGACCTTACAGAGCAGAAAGAACACACAGCAAAGACCTGCAGGAAAACGCTCAGGCTCACAGACATGGGTAGCAATGCCAACCACAACATTTGGAAGGCCCACTTCACAGCCTTGATATTGTTGGTTAGTCTCTAAGTCGTGTCTGACTCTTTTGTGATGCCATGGACTGTAGCCAGCCAGGCTGCTCTGTCTGTGGGATTTCCCAGGCAAGAATACTGGCGTGGGTTGCCATTTCTTTCTCCAGGGGAATCTTCCTGACCCAAGGATTGAATCTGCATCTCCTGCATTGGCAGGCAGATTCTTTACCACTGAGCTAGCAGGGAAACCCACCCCACAGCCTACAGACAAGCAAAACAGCGATGACAACAACGGCAATAAAACCAGCCCCCAACCTGAGTGGGCCAGGGCAAGGTTGGGGAAGGGTGGCAGGGCTGGCTGGAGGAGGAGCTGCCTCCATACAGATCCGCCCTCCCCATCCCCAGCTCTGCTCCTGGGCTGAACAAGGGAAGTGTAAGGGTACTGGCCGCCCAAATTAACTAAGGAAATGTATGTGAAGTGATCTGTGAATGACAAAATGCTACATGGATATTCCCTTGCTATTGTCACTACAGGTCTGATCAATATTTTTGTGCCTACCCGGCAACATATAGGCAGAACCATAAAAGTCACAATCTCTGACATAACCTCATGTTGTGGAACACAGCCTGAGGAACAAGACAACAGAAGAAAAAGCATAAAGGCAGAGAAGTCCACTCCGGTACTATTTATAATGGTAACATCCCATTATTGCCCAGTGAGTGAGGAGCAGTAAGGCAAAGTGTGAAGAAGCATCATGTAAGCAAGTATATTGGTTTGGCCAAAAACTTTGTTCTGGTTTTTCAGTAAGCTGCTATGGAATAAGAGACAAAAAATATCCAGCCCACAGTAGAAGAAAAGGCAGAAGGCAAAGGAATGTGAACAGCCCAAGAGCAACTGTATAGCTGCAGAGTGACCAGTACCTCGCTTCTGTGTTTTGCTTGCTTTTTGCGTATGTGCCTTTGGGTGGGGGCATTGCTAATCTTTAGCTTTAAAGCTGATGACAAAAGTGTAGGATGCCAACAATGGCAACAGCGACTGGCAGATCTCTGTGTGCCAGGTGCTCTGCTGAGCATCTCAGTCCTGGCAGTCAGCCCATCACCCCCACCCTCCAGAGCAGAAAGCTAGGCTCAGAGAGGGGTGCGACTTGCCCAGGGTCACTGTAAGTGGAGGAGCTGGGTCAGCCTGACTTGGGGGCCTGTCTTCATCAACTTCCACTGTGCTCCATAGGGCAAAACTCAGCCCTGTGGGTTGAGATGATTGGAGGGAATATTTAAGCAGGATCTAAAGAGAAACCATCTTATGAGAAGAGAGGCCTGGAAAAGGAACAGACATACTGGAGGATAGTGACCCACTGGCCTTGAGAAGTGTGTGAGCGGGCCAGCCTCCACCAGGCATGTGGGGGAGACAAAATCAGACCATGAAGGTCCTTGGAACACCAGGGCCAAGGATCCTAGTGAAGCTCTCAGCTGTTTGAAACAGAAAAAAAAAAATGACTGGGAACAATACCTTGCCTGCATTCAGTTCAGAAATTGCTGCCAAAATCTGCTGCCTGGATCCATCTGTCTTAATACCCAGCTCCTTCAAGTCGCCGTCGGTGAGTGTGAGGAATGCTTCCATATCCACCTGGGGAGAGAGAGGGGGATTTGCTACCATCTGCTCGGTGCCACACCTCTTTTTTCCCGACCACAACCGGACTATCATGATTATGAGCTATTAGTGCTTATTAGTAGTGAATTAATGATGATTTACTACTTTCAATTCCTGGCTTTATGCTGAATGTTTATGTGAAAATATCATTAAAAATAAAACTCTCCTCAGCTCTTACCCTGGAATTTTTAGAAGTGCATTCTGGAAAGACTCTGAAAACAAAATAAGTAAGGGAAGTCTCTGAGACAGTAATCTGGGTGACCAGAGTGGTAGAAAGCCAAGTCCTGCTGATAGAAAGTTCATGGCAATGTTGCTGCACTTTGAACAGTATAGGATACTGTACAGAAAATATGAGTATATGGCGGTACTCACCGTGTTTACCCCTCAAGGACAAAAGAGATGTCTTGTGGAAAGACAGAGTGAGAAGAGAAACAAGCAGAAGCAATAAAGGCAAGAAAGACTGGAGAACCGAGGCAGAGACGGGCTCAGAAAATGGGCATCTCAAAGCTGTTCGACCCCTGGTTTTTACCGGAGAAATTCTAACATTTCTGGCATCCCTGCCAGGGCCTCAGCTCCAGGAGAAGTTTCTCCCCTTTCTTTCAATTTTCATTTTACTTTCCTGGATTAAAAAAAAAAAAATCTTGAACCAAGTTTGAGTCAGTGGGGAAGGGTCTGCTCCCGCACCCAACACCATGCTCTCTCTGAGATGCAGAGAGGGCCCCTGTGATAACGATAAGCTCCCTGCATCTCTCTGGGCTTTACAGATCACAAGACACTGACAGGCTGAAGGAACAGGTGACGTGGTTTTGATGGAAAACACCTGCCCCCTGACCCTACTGGACACTCCCCTCCCCCCACCATCCCAGACCTGAGGCAGAGACCCCACCCCCAGCCTGCGTGTGGGTCCCCATGGCCAGCTCCTCAGAAAGCGTGGAACACATGAAATAAAAGCATGCAGCCATCTGCAAACAGTAAAGATTTTTTTGATGAGAAAAACTGCCACTGAAGTTTAAGGCATCGAGAAGGTAGGAAGGACAGATTGGATAGGGCAGAAAAGCAAAAAAAAAGGAAGAAAGTTGTGGCACCCCTGACTTCTTCTTGAACCGAAACACATACTCCTTAACTGGGTCTCAAGCTTGCCGGAGACAAGGAGGGATTCTCATGCTACATTAACTGTGACCGTTGTCATGTACTAAACTGGGCACTAGAATGTTCTAAGCCAGTGACTGTACCCTGGTAGCTAATGGGCCCACTGACGAGTTTTATTTCGCTGACAGTAAAAATTTTAACATCTTATTGAGATGTAATTCATTTACCATACAATTCACCCATTTAAAGTGTAAAACTCAATGATTTTTTAGTACAGAGTTGTGTGATCGTCACCACACTTAATTTTAGAGCACTTTCATCACCCCAAAAAAGAAAACCCGTACTCATTAGCAATCACTCCCATTCTCTCCTCCCCACATTCCCTGGCAACCACTAATCTGCTTTCCATCTCTACAGATCTGCCTATTCTGGACATTGCATATAAATGGAGTCATGCCATATGTGGCCTTTCATGACTAACTTCTTTCTCTTAGCACAGTGTCTTCAAGGCTCATCTGTTTTGTAGAGTGTATCAGTACTTCTTTCTTTTTAATGGCCAAGCTACATTCCAAGGTAGAGTGATAACACATTTTATTTACTCATTCATCAATTGATGGGCATTTGGGCTATTTCTGCCTTTTGGCTATTATGAACAGTGTTGCTGTGAACACTGTGCAAATGTATGCTTTCAATTATTGTGGGTATATACCTACCTAGGAGTGGCATTACTGGGTCATATGGTAATTCTCTTCAACATTTTGAGAAACTGCCAAACTGCAGAACAGTAATTTGTACAACTGTGATTGTGAGTGCTTTTAGGATTTTGAATGAGAGCAAATAGGAACTCTCTTAGACTAATACAGACTCTTTATGTCCAGATACTTAACACAGATTCATTAGAATTTGCTTTTTACCTACTTTAAACCTAAAAACTGGCTAGGTAATCCCCTTCAACTAAAGGAGAACAGAACAGACACAAACTTTACTACAGAGAGTAGAGCTCAAAATTACAAAATTTTATTATAACACAACAAGCCAGAAGGTCCCCAGGATTTCACTGTTATGAGTGAGCCAAACGTGCTGAACACAAATTCTATTTCTTCAGCCATCTCAATGAAAAAGATCAATCCAGGCTTAAAGAATAACAACCTACATATTTAGACAACTGTTTTATGCTAAGATTTAAATGGACACTCAAAAAGAATATTCTTACCTCTTGCTCCTCAAAAATGGGCTGATATTTCTCAAGTGATAATTTCTTAAGGATTCCAGTCAGTTCATCTTCAAGAGGGAAAGAATATAAAATAAGATATTTTAGAATTTGGTAAAATTGCCTCAAGAGTGATCTTCAAACTTTCATAAAGTCGTGGTAATCTTATTTCAAATGAAATTCTACAAGAAGCCCCGACACAGAAAGCAGATCTGCACTGCACTCCTGGGGTGTGGCTGCAGGTGGGTCTCGAGCCACGTGCTGGTCATACTCCTCCCTCGGGGCAGGCTCCCAGCATTCCCCAAACCCCAGATCGGGCTGTGAAGACAGAGGTGGGGAGCTTCATGGCTAGGCTCACTCTCCAATGGCTGCAACCACCAAGTTCTTCGAGTTCTAGCTTCTGGGCCTAAAACCCTGCACTCTATCCCAGAACAATTTTAAATTATGATTTCTTAACTGCTGTTAGCTACACTTGGAATAAACACTAAGACTAGCACCCCTCAGCTAGACAGAGAAAGACCTGGAGAGAATAGGCAGATGGGCCTCAGAGTCAAGGTTTGGTTTAAGCATTTGGAGACTGTGGGCTTCCTGAAGAAAAGGCGGGTCTGAGTGGAACAGGAGAGCCAGATGGACACAGACCAGGGGAAAGCAGAAGATCTAGGGTATCAAGTTATCAGAGGAGGGAGGGAGACAGGGAAGGAGACAAGACCAGCATCTGGGGGGCTTAGAGAAACATCCATTCACACATTCAAAAGGAGTTTACCAGACTAGGCACTGGGACTCAACAGGGACCAAAACAGACCACAAGCAAGCTGACAGGTCGGTAAGGAAAAACAGAGCAGGGTGGGACAGGTTGACAGGGGATGTGAGAATGTTGTTTTATAGAGGGTGGTCAGGGAAGGTCTCTCAGGAGGTGACATTTCAGCAGTAAATGAAGGAGTGAGCTGTGCAGATACCAAGGCAAAGAGCACCAGCAGCATCCAGGCAGAGAGAACCGCAAGTGCAAAGGTCCTGGGGCAGTGGGTGCAGCTTACAGAAGAGTGGACTGGAGGTTAGGTGGTCAGAGGTCCACTCATTCATCATCCAGCAAGGGCTACTGTGCCTACTACTTGCTGGGAATGCAAGTACAGACAGGTCCCTGTGGTAAAGGAACTCAGCGTGACTGGGAAGATATACCGAAGGGGGCGACGGATGATGCCCTGTGCTCACCATCAGGCACCCTGTACTGGATACCCATTTGCTCTTAACAACCCCACGCGGCAGACCCTGTTACTGCTCCCACTACAATGAGGAAGTCACAGAAAGCTGGCACCATATCTTAGGTGAGATCACACCACTAGTCCACAGCACAGTGGGGATTCAAACCCAGTGGTTTAGCTACCAGGCCTGTGCCACACGCCACTCTGCCACCTCTCCCACAGGTGGTGAGCACATGGTGAAGGGCATGACTAAGGGGACAGAGAGGACAGCCGACCAGCCCAGGGGACCAGAAAAGCTTCACAGAAGAGCTGCTAATGAGCAACGGTGTTATGAGATTAAATGAGTCCCAGCCCACACATAATCCATTATAGATTCAGGACACCTATAATGCTGTTCCCTCCGTGAGTCTCTCTTCACATTTGCGTGCTGGCTTTCTGGGAGGGGGAATGTACACATATATGTAGACACGTAACCTTACAGCAGATTTTACTCATGTAAGGATGTATGTGCACAATTTATATATGATAATAAATTACATGATACTCTATATTATAAACTCCATACAGCCAATGCCTTCATTGGTTATCAGGCATTTCACTGAATGTCTTCACTGATTTTTGCATCATTCTTGTAGCCAGAGCGAATGAGTAGAGTTCCTACATGAAGGCTTGCTGATGCTTCTGTTTAGGTGAAAACGTGAGATGAAATGAAACAACGAAGACGAATGTTGGAACTTCATGTGAGCAACTGTGCTCAATCAGATAAAAGTTTTCAAATCCTGGAAGACTATTTAGACTATTTTCTCAATTTTCAGTGCTGGAACAGCTATAGACATGACACTTTGAGGTTTAGCCTGCATAATTAACATTGTCTAGATGATATCCAGATGATCAATAAAACATTAACTCAAGTCCTGGTGGGTATTTGCTGATTTCCATGGTGTAAATACATCACCATGGCTGATTTCAACCTGCCAATGTCATGTTCCTGGAAACGGAACTGGGAAAGACGCAGAGAAGTAACACATCAGTACACAGTATTCCCACCACGAAGGAAAAAGAGACATAAAGAACTTCAAGAGCACAGATATTAGAATGCAGTGAAAGATTAGAAAATAATATATTTTGATTTAAATGCCACATACCTTAACATGTAGCATAATCAGCTTAATTATAAGTTCATGTAATTTGACTTGTCTTTTTTAACACATATTTTTGTTGTTGTTGTAACTTGACTTTTAACAGCTGTGTTTAGTTGCCAGCTTATATGTTTCCTTGGAGAAGAAAATGGCAACCCACTCCAGTATTCTTGCCTAGAGAGTCCCGTGGACAGAGGAGCCTGGTGGGCTGCTGTCCATAGGGTCACACAGAGTCAGACACGACTGAAGCGACTTAGTATGCATGCACGCATTAGAGAAGGAAATGGCAATCCACTCCAGTATTCTTGCCTGGAGAATCCCAGGGACAGAGGAGCCTGGTGGGCTGCCGTCTATGGGGTTGCACAGAGCCGGACACAACTGAAGCGACTTAGCAGCAACAGCAGCAGCATATGTTTCCTATAAATTTAACAATCAGCTCTGGCTCAGCTGCACACTATCTGCTCAGTCCCTGCAGCCCCGCCCAAGTGCCGCTCTTCAGTGAAGCCCACAATGATGCTGCCTGCCTTACTGGTAACACAGGTTTAATCCCACCTTGCGCTATAATCATTTGATGTTGTCATGCAGAATATATCTGAATCCCCAGCCTGATGAATGACCAGGACACCAGCACAGGTTACAGCTCCCAGGGCTGCCCCAGGCACCTTCACGGAGTGTGTGTGAAGCTTACATGACATTGTCGCCCCCTCACCATTTCCTTCAGGAGGAGTGAACAGAGGGACACAGCACGAGCAGGGCAAAGGCTCGCACGTGACCCTTCACCGAGGCTACAGGTTTTCCACAAAAATATCATCAAGGATGGCTCTTTAGTGATGGACTCCAGGCTCTGGTCTGTGATAATCTAATGCCCGCAGGACAAGGGTCTTGCTGCCTCGGGACCCAGGAACCCCAGGAAGCAAAAGTAGGCTTTCTAAGCCAGAGAAGGTAACCTTAAAAAAAAATATGCGCTCTCAAGTCCTCTGTTTTTTATCCCAACGAGGCTTTGCAAAGCTTTTTTCCAATAATGAATGAGAGGGGAGAAGAGTGGGCACAGACCAGTAATCAGATATCCACTGTCTTAACTCTTTGGGAGGAATATGTGGGGCACAAATCCCAAACTGAACCACTAGTTTAGATTCCTGAGGCCTTCTGAGGCAGGAGAGTTCATGGGCGGGGAACTTAAGATGCCACACAGAAATTCTCTGGTGGTCTAGTGGTTAGGACTCCATGCTTTCACTGCAGAGGACCTGGATTCAATCCTTGGTTGGGGAATTAAGATCCCACAAGCCACGTGGTGTGGCAAAAAAAAAAAAAAAAAATCATTATATGTATATATATAAAGAAAACACAGGGAGGAATGGGGTTGCTAGCCAGCCTCTGAAGCTTTCATAAATGATCGCACTAGATAGTACAAAACAATGAAAGCAGTCCCAAATAAAGAGGATGCCAGCGGTAGTGTACATGTATCAACGCAGTACAGACCGTAGCCTGTGCAGTTGATTTCAACTTATCACTTGCTGGGCAGAATCTGCTCTGCACGCCCTCCCAGCAGCTGCAGTGAGACGCCTGCAAACCACACACACAGAATCTCCTCGCCTGTCAGACTCATACTGATTGCACCTGCCTGGCCCCTGCTGCTGCTCTCTCATCAAAGCTCTGCTCCCTCCTCTCCCACCCCTGCTCCCAGGAGCCACCAGAGGGCAGTTTTTAAAAGGATGAGCTTCTTCTCTCCTTTATCATTTACGTCTTCACACCTGGGATCTCACTACAGTGCCTCCAACTCCCTCCCTGCTGCCTGATCCATCTCCCTTTCCTCATCACCCCCACTCACGCAGGTTCCTGCTTTTACCTGCCCTCCATCCACTTCCATTTTCCTTTAAGGAGCTATTTCCCTCCCACTCCCAATGCACACAATCTGACCCTAACCGACCCTGGCTCCAAAGGCAGACACACTCTGCCCTTGGGGACACAGAGATAGTCAAGGATGGGCAAACAACCCAAGTCATTATCAATACAGCCAAGACAGGACAATGATCTTTACCCGTGGGGTTTTGCCGGAGCTGCTAAGAAAGTAGCACACTTTCTACTGGGGTGTCTCGGTTAGTAGGAAGAAGCATGAAGCTGCAGGGGGTATCCCTGCCACCGCTTGAAGAGAGCCTACCTGAAAGATGGGGGTGAAACATTCCAAGGCACATGGATTTAGACATGCTTGAAGCACACCCTACATACTTCCATTATGAGCCCACAGATGATCACTGTTTTAGTTTTGTTTGCTTAAATCAGTTTGAATGGAGATTTCACCCCTTGCAACTGATAGAATTCTGATTTGTACAAGGTTCAGGGAAAGGTACATAATGGGCGGTGGAAAAGCAGTTTTACAGGTGTATATCTGTGTATTTAAACAAAACCAACTACATTCAGAAACTACTGTATACCTTTTAGGTACATAAGCTCAGTGAAAACAAACATGCAAGGTACAATCAGGGAAGGGAAAGATATTTTTGACTGAAAAAACTAAAAAACACCTGACCCAGGACAGCTATAGCAATAAAGGGCACCTGCGAGGTTACCCTGGCAAGAGGGAAGGGTGGGGTCTCAGGACCTTTCAGGGCGACTCACCCTCATCAGTGATGGTGCCACTGCTGGAGCCCCCGCTGCTCTTGGACTGCCGGTGGGATGAGGAAGAGGACACGGAGGACTCGGCCGCCTGCCCCTTGGGAGAAGGAGAAGGCGTGAGGGTGGGGGAGGTGCTTTTGGAGGTAGTGGAGGTTCCAGATGGAGGCCTTTTGCTTGTCTCCAGTTTCTGCTGAAAAGAGTAAGACAAATACATAAGCCATCACCTGGAGGGCAGACATGATTCAAACAGACACCCACAATAGGGAATACGGGTGATACATGACTCAACAAGATGTCTAACCAGGACTATGAAATCTACTTCATAGAAAACATGCAAAGCAGAAACCATAATATCAAAACAGTCTCCGGAAAATCCTCCCCTGAGAAGAGACAGGGAAGGGGATGGAAAAAGTGGCACAAGAGGAGCCAGAAAAGCCCAGTCCTAGTCCTGTCCGGAGATGGCAATGGCACCCCACTCCATGGATGGAGGAGCCTGGTGGGCTGCAGTCCATGGGGTCCTGAAGAGTCGGGCACGACTGAGCGACTTCACTTTCACTTTTCACTTTCATGCATTGGAGAAGGAAATGGCAACCCACTCCAGTGTTCTTGCCTGGAGAATCCCAGGGACGGAGGACCCTAGTGGGCTGCTGTCTTGGGGTCGCACAGAGTCGGACACAACTGACGCGACTTAGCAGCAGCAGCAGCAGCAGCAGTCCTGTCCAGATAGCGGCCAGCGTCATGTCCTTGGCTGAGTCCCCTGACCTCTCACTGCCGTGCCATGCTAAGTTGATTCAGTCATGTCTGACTCTGTGCAACCCGATGGACTGTAGCCCACCAGGCTCCTCTGTCCATGGGATTCTCCAGGCAAGAATACTCAAGTGGGGTGCCATTCCCTTCTCCAAGGCATCTACCCAACCCAGGGGTCAAACCCAGGTCTCCCACATTGTAGGCAGATTCTCTACCGTCTGAGCCACCAGGGCAAGTCCTTGAACCCGCATCTCTCGCATTGGCAGGTGGGTCTTTACCACTAGCGCCACCTGGGAAGCCTGATGACTGCTCACTGACCAGCTCTAAGTGAAAGTGTGGCTTATTAACACCCGTAGGCCCATTCTGCTCTGGCTGTTCCTTCATCTAAACCAGTCACTTTCAACCACCCCCACAGAAGACTTACTATTTTTCCTTTTTATGTGTTGCACACAAAAATGGCCTTTTATTTTGAAATACTTTTGTTTATTTTCTAGAAGTACAGTTGATTCACAATGTTGTGCCAGTTTTGGGTGTACAGCATTAGTGATTCAGGTGGGGTTTTTCTTGCAGCTTATATTCCATTATAGGTTATCACAAGATATTGAGTATCATTCCCTGTGCTTATACACAGGGATTTACTGCTTATACAGTAAATTCTTGTTATTTATCTATTTTATATGCAATAGTTCATATCTGTTAATCCCATACTAACTTGTCCCTCCCCGCACCCTTTCATAACCTTAAGTTTGTTTTCTATGTTTGTGAGTACTTCTAGACTTACAATTATGGGAACTAAGAAATTAACTCTGGGATGATAACCATCAGCTAAACTGCTGATGGTACTCAAATATCTGTAGTTGTTTCACTGATTCTTTCTTTGGTCCAGGATTCATGCTCCATTGACCCATTTTGTCTTCTTATACTCCTCCAACCTGTGATAACTCCTTGGTCTTGCCTCGTCTTTTATGACCTCATTACTTTCGAAAAGTCCTGGTCAGGTATTTGTCAGATATTCGTGGTGGGTTTGTCCTGTTTCCTCATGATTAGATTTACTTATGGATTTTGAGGTTGACAACCACAGAGGTGATGGGCCATTCTCAGCACATCACACCAGCAGGTACAAAGCACCAATACCTTATCACTGATGATGATTTAGTTAAGGTGGGGTCTGTCAGATCTCTCCATTATGAAGTTACTATTTTTCCCTTTATAATCAGTAAATATCTGGGGAGACATTTTGAGCTAAACGTTTTTTTTTTTTTCCTGTTTGTCTGTTAACTTTAACATTCTCTGGTGCATCTTCTCTGGAGCAATTACTACCGTGATGTTCTAATGGTGATTTATTTCCTTTATTCTTTCCACATTTATTACTTAGAATTCTGTCCAGAAGAGTTGTTCCTTCTCCCCCATTTATTTATTCAGATCAGTATGGGCTTGTGGATATTTATTCTCTGGGCTATAATCCAATACTATTGTCATGCCCTGGTCCCTTTTACTGGAGGGTGGTATTTAGATACTAAAATCTGGATGGTAGATTGTTCATGGCTTCTGGGATGTCACTCCTTCTAGGTCCTCTCAGCGAACAGAGCAAGGAAATATATGAAGTCTACTAACCTATGCATATACATATAGCCACACTTGGTCCTCTATCAATCTGTGTATACATGTATACTTACAAGCATGCATTCATACTGATTCATACTGATAACTCTGAGGCCAATCCAATATCCACAGGGTTAGTTCCACCATTTCCCCTATGACTCAATCTCTGACAGTTAAAAAACTGAGCTCATTATTTGTTCAACCTTAGTATATGTGTAAAGTGTATATATACATACATATATATACACACACATGTAAAGCAGCTTCAGAATTGCTAGCCTATAGCACCTACAAGGGAAAAAAAAAACTCAACTAGAATACAATGCTTATGTACAGTTCTTTTTGTCTTTACTCTTACAATCTCCACTGACATGTTTTCGCCCACCTCCTACAGTGTAGGTATGTCATTCACTTGTAACACAGCTAGATCTGTTGTCACAGTCTGCATACATCCTTAGTTCCTGGTTGATTTAAAATCCACATGCAGTAAAAATAACTTCTGCGTACAATTCTTCAGGTATTGATAAATAAGTAGGGTTGTGTATCCACCAACAGAGTACCATATGGAACAGTTCCATCATCCCCCAAATTCCCTTGTGCTATCCCTTTCTAATTAACTCTTCCCCCACTCCAATCCATGGAAATAACTGATCTGTTTTCCATTCCTATAATTTTGCATTTTGAAGAAACTGTCATACACATGGAATCAAATAATATGTACACTTTTCTGTCTGGCTCAGCATAACACTTCTAAGATCCATTTAAGTTACTGCATGTGTCAACAGTGTGTTCTTTTCCATTGCTGAGTAGTATTCCACTGTACGGGCTGCCCAGGTGATGCTAGTGGTACAGAACTTGCCCGCCAATGCAGGAGACGGAGGAGACATGGGTTCACTTCCTGGGTGGGGACGATTCCATGGAGGCAGGTATGGCAGCCCACTCTAGTATTCTTGCCTGGAGAATCCCATGGACAAAGGCGCCTGGTAGGCTACAGTCTATAGTGTTGCACAGAGTTGGACATGACTGAAGCAACTTAGCACGCATGCACATATTCCATTGCATGGGTATTACCACAGTTAGGTTACGTATTTACCTGTTATAAGACGTTTCTAGTTTAAAGTATTTATGAAAAACTGCTGTAAACATTCACAAACTGACTTTTGTATAAATATAATTAAAAAAAAATCTGTTTGGGTAAGTATCTAGGAGAGAGGCAGGTCACATCCTCAATGTATGTTTAGTTTTATAAGAAACTCAAACATTTTCAAGGTGGCTGTATCATTTCTGCATCCCCATCAGCAATGAATGAGAATTCCAATAGTTTCACATTCTCACAGCTCTTGTAACTTAATTTTTTTTTAATTTTAGGCAGTCTAATAACAGGTGTAGAGTGCTATTTCACTGTGGCTTTAAGTAATATTTCCTAAATAATGATGTTGAACATTTTATCATATGTTTACATGCCATCTATATGTCTTCTCTGATGAACAAACTGTTCAGATATTTTGTCCATTTTTAAATTTGTTGGTTGTTTACTTACTGTTGAGTTTTGAGAGTTCTTTATTCTGGATACAAAACCATTATCAGATACATGATTTACAAATATTTTGCCTAGTGGGTGGCTTGTCTTTTCATTCTCTTAATGCTGTCTCTTGCAGGGCAAAAGATCTGAATTTTTATGAAGTCCAATTTAACATTTTTTCTTTTATGGATCATGCTTTTGGTACTATATCTGAAACTCCATGCCAAATTCAAAATTACACAGATTTTCCCCGAGGAATTTTATAGTGTTTCATTTTATATTTCAGTCTATGATCTATTTTGAGTTAATCTCTGAATTCACTGTGAGATATATGTGGAGGTTCATTTTCTTGCATATTCAATCGTTCCAGCACTATTCGTTGAAAAGACTACCTGTTCTTTGTTGAACTGCCTTTGCACCATTGTGAAAAAAAATTTAGTTGACTATTCTTGTTAGGTCTATTTTTAGCCTCTCTCTTCTGTTCCAGTGACCTATGTCCTTCCCTAATACCATACTGTTTTACAGTAAGTCTTAAAACTAGGTATTGATAGTATGATTCTTTTTCAAATTCTTTTGCTTATACTTCTTTGCATCTTAAAATAAATTTCAGAATCACTCTCTAGATCTCTACAAAAAGAGCTAGCTGGGATTTTAATTTGGATTGTATTGAATCTATAGATCAAACTGCAAAAAAACCCGATACCCTAACAATATTGAGCCTTCTATCACTCCATTTATTGAAGCTTATTTATCAATGTCTTGTGGTTTTCAACCTATAGCTTCTGCACATACTTTATTAGATTTATACCTAAGGATTTCACTCTCATAATACATTTTCATATAATTTAATTTTTATATAATACATTTCTAATGTACTGTAAATGATACTCTCAGTTTCAAATTTTAAAAGCCTAATTATTCTAATTGTTCATTGCTACTGTATAAAAATACAACTGACTTTTGTATATTGACCTCGTATCCTCAGGTCCTGCTGAACTCACTTTTTAGTCCTAGGAGGGTTTGTGTAACTTTTCTGCACTTTCTGAGTAGACAAACATATCACCTAGAACTAGAGATAATTTTATTTCTTCCTTTCCAATCTGTGTGCCTTTAACCTGTTCCTTACCTTATCACACTAGCTATAGGATAGGTTTTGGTACAAAGTTGAGAGAGGCAACATCCTCGTTCCTGATCTTTGGTGAAAAGCACTCAGTCTCTTATCATCAAGTACAGTTCTAAGTACAGGTATTTCAAATGAGGCCCAGGAAGTTCTTTTCAACTCTTAGTTTGCCAAAAGTTCTGATCATGAATGGAGTCTGAATTTTGCCAGGTGCTTCTTCTGCATTTTATTCTTCAGTCTATTAATCTGGTGAATTATGCTAACGAAGTGCTCTTTCTCAGTATTTATCCTATTCAGTGTTCTCTGAACTTCCTGGACCCGTGGTTTGGCACCTGTAATTAATTGGGGGAGAAATTCTTGACCATTAAAAATATATATATTCCTTATGCCCCACCATTCTCTCTCTCTCTTCAGGGGTTCCAATTACCTGTATGAGAGCATTTGTTACTACCTCACAACTTTGGGGTGCTCGGCTTTTGTTTTTGCTTTGATTTTTTTTTACTTCATGTTTCAGTTTGGGTAATTTCTATTGCCCTATCTTCAGGTTCATTGATTCCTTCCTTGGCTGTGTCAAGGAAAGAATCTTTCTACTGAGGAGCCCATCAGAGGCATTCCTCATCTCTGTGTTTTTTATTTCTAGCATTTCCATTTGGCTCTTATAGTTTCCATTTCTCTGCTAAAATTGCTACTCATAGGAGTCTGCATGCTGTTCAGATTGTCCACTAGAGCCTTCAGCATACTAATTGTAGTTCTTTTAAAATTCCTGTTATATAATTCCAACACCTGTTTCATATCTACATCAGATTCTGATGACTGCCTTGTTTGTTGAGAGTCTGGTGTTTCTTGCCTTTTTACATGTCTTATAGTTTATGTTAAAAATTGGACATCTCATATAGGATAGTAGAGACCAAGATAAATAGTTTCCATGCCTAGGAATGGGTACACCTTTCCTTCTACTAAGACTTTAATGTTCCTTCTTGCTAATTACATCCCAGAGTGGAAACAGAAGTCCCTTTCTTAGACTTTAAAAAACTTTGTCAATAAGCTGTCTATATTATTAATGGATTCTTCCTTCTGCTTTTTCTGTAAAGACAGCCATTCCAAAATAAAGCTTCTGATTAAGCAGGAGACAACTGGGATATCCCTAGAAAACAGATTCAATTTCAGTCAAGGGCAAAGAAACACAATACTCCAGGCCTGTAGGCAACATTATTGGGGAGGAGGCAGGTAAATATAAGATTTGGGGTGCTCTGAAATATTTGAACTATTCCTTTCATCTCCAATGTGGCAGGTTAATCATGTCGTGGCACCATCTCCACCCTTCCTGTACCTAATACTCTTTGCTACATAACTGTGTGGTCTCCTGCAGTAGGTGTGATGACTTGCTTAAACTTTATTGGTTTTCAACTAATGCCTTTGACTGTTGCCATGAGAACACGTCCAAACTTGTTGTGGACACACATGGACCCATTGTTCTGATCACCCTAACCAACAGTCAAACATGTAAGAGATTCCCCTCAGTCCAGAAGCACTGCCTAGCTAAGTCCAGACCAGGCTGCCTAGCCACAGATGTGCAAGCGTAAGAAATGCATTGTTTTTAACCACTGTGCTTTTGGGTGGGAACAGAAAGCTGATATTCCCAGGGGGCCTTTGGGCTTTCTGAGATATGGGAAGTGAAGCACACTCCAGCCCCACCCCAACTCCATTCTGTATCTGCTAAGGCACACTTCACGTCAGAAGTCATGCCTTACAAATATTCTACCACTGCAGTGTGCTTGGTTTAAGCAAAGTGCAAAACCCAGAATCATCAGGCTCATATTTTGAATACTAATTTCTAATTCTTCCTAAGGGAGTCTTTGAAAAGCACTTCATGTCTCCATTCTGCTGCTAGAGCCTTTGACAGAAAGCCCACTCCTGTGTCCTTTGATTTAGGGCAGTGATTTCTAAGAACTTGGGCTGGGCTGGCTGCAATACTCTCGGAAGAGAAAATCAGATTCCTCAGACCCTACCCTGAGAGTCTCATTTAGCTAAGCTGTGTGGAGTCCAGAAATCTGAGTTTTTAAGTAGCTCCCCAAGTTTACAGCATATTCGTATGCTAGGAATATCAGGTGATCATTGAACTGGATTATTTCTCCAGTTTTCTGTTTCCTGAATGCTTCTTCTGACACAATTTCCTTTCATCAGAACACACCTGTACATATCTTAAATATGACAGGTGCATCCAGGCGATGCAATGGTTAATATAATTTATAACTTAGATACCTCCCTATTTCCAACACCAATGAAAGGAAGCTAACAATATATAACACATCTAATAAGACCATCCAAATAGAAACAGAAAATTTTAGACAACAGAGAAGAGGAAAACTATATCAAAATTCTAGAGTAGCAGATTTACTGTAATGAGCAGCCAAGTTTCCTAGCAGCAAAGGCAAAAAGAGAAATATGCTAATTACAGAATTTTTACTATCGGATGAAATAAAACATATTGAAGTATCCATAGACATTTTGTACCTATCGCTGAATTCTAAAAGGAACTTAATTTCATAAATCCTAGCACACAAGTAATTTTGAACATAATAGAAAATATGCTACCATATACAGAGATTTTTTTTTTTCTGGAGCTACACTGTAAAGAAACTAATTATACGGGATCAGTTGCATAAGGGACTTTGAATAACAAAGAAAGCTGTATAACTGACAATGGTTGGACAGAAAACAAAGACTATTTCTCGTACATCCATTACGATATTAATCTCTGAAAGCACTTCTGGGTAAAGGTCCAGGGCTGAGGCCTTCAGATGATCTAACTTTTCCCAGGGAGAAAGCTTAAGACATCTAGAAAATAAAATGAAAAGTGGGGTTGTGCCTGGACTTGGGGTCCTCTCAGAAGAGGGAATGGGCTATGACACCCCTATGGAGAATCCAGGGAACCACCTGTTAAAGGAGCCAGTTCATGTTCATGACTAGGACCCACACTCTGGGGCTTACTCCATTAGTCAACTCAGGTGGAGGGACTAAGGATGTAGAGGGGGCAGATTCTGAAGACACTGGAAGACCTCCACTCCCTGAGGCATGTGGGGTTTCTCATCCATTGCAAACCCCACAGGTGCTAACAATGTGGTAACTACTCTGTGCTTGCATGCTAAGTTGCTTCGGCTGTGTCTGACTCTTTGCGACCCGATGGACTGTAGCCCGCCAGACTCCTCTGTCCATGGGATTCTCCAGGCAAGAAAACTGGAGTGGGTTGTCATGCCCTCCTCCAGGGGATCTTCCCAGGGATCGAACCCACTTCTCTTATGTCTTCTGCACTGGCAGGCAGGTTCTTTACCCCTAGGGCCACCTACGAAGCCCGGTAGCTGCTCTGGGGCTCATTAATGGAGTCCTCAGCTCTGTCCTGCTCACCATCCTTCCTATAGCTCCTTTCCTGTGCCACACACTCACCTCTGGAGCCCTGCATGTGCCATCACCTCACCCTGGGACAGTCTCACCCCATCCCACCATTGACCCTTTCACCTTGCCCTTCAGATCTTGAGATGTCACTGGTGCCCTCCAGAATTGGCAAGGACACATGCCCCATAGCATCCTCCCTTCTCCATGAGACACACTGCTGTGTCTGTAGTGACACCAAGAGAACAGTCACCAACCCCTTCATTCACTGCTGGATCCTTACTGCTGGAAGTGAGCACAGAGCAGATACTCCAAAGATGTGGCTGGTGGAAGGATAAGGTAGGAGGGTGATTACCGCTACAGTTGTCAACAGTAACACCCGACACTTACACAGGTGTACCAGGTACCAGCCCCATTCTAAATGCTAAAATGGGAGGCTGAGATTAGAACCCAGGCAGTTGCTCCTGAAACCACTAGGAACCCTTTTGCTCTAAATCAATGAACAAAAACATGCGTTGTGTGAGACTGGATGACCAGCACAGGGCTGTGAACCTGCTGCTCACTCCAGCAGCACCCCGCACCTCTGCAGCCGTCCCACCTGGAGGTGTCTTGGAGATCAGGTGGGAGATGAACACGAGTGCACACAACACCAAGGGCATGGGGTGTGACCTTGGAAACCACCCTTCTTGGAAAGCCCAAGGGCAGCTGGATGGAAGGTCTGGTCTGTCCCATGACAGCGGTCTTCCCCACACTCCCCAGGGTGTCAACGGTGCTAGCACAGGACCTACGAGCATCAGAGGAGGAGACGGAAACAGAACAAGCACCTTGCCACCAGGAACACTGCCGCCTGCCGGGGAGACCGGGAGTTCAGATGGGCTGGAGCTGGGCGCTGGCCCAACAGGACTTGACCGATGGCTGGGCTTCTGCTCAGATAATCCGGCTGCCTTTTTCCTCTGGGCAGCGATCTGGGACAGGACACTGTCTATGCTGCCACCTGAGGAAAGAGGAATAGGAATGACTGCCAAGGTCCAAAGCACTGCAGCGTGGGCAGTGGATGTCAGGGGCTGACCCAGCTGAGCCGAAACCACATCGCCCAGACCATCCCCCGGCTCTGGGTCAGGGCTGACCACAGGACCATGTATGACAACTGGCAGGTGGACAGGCCACCAAGGCTCCAGTCTGTCCTCGCGTTCCACCACACCATGGCCAACTGAGTCAGCCTTCAGCAGGCCAGACACCAGGCCAGCCCTGGGTTACCACAGCAGCCCCTCCCAGCGCCCTCCGACAGCTGCATACACTGCCCCACCGGGGCTCCTCCAGCACCATCCAACACCCAGCTCCCCATTCTGAACCTTCACATCCCCAGCTGCTCCCACAGTTGTGTCAACAGCTTTCTCACTCCATAGCACTCAGGGGCTCAGCTTCCATGGAATCCTGATTGCCACGTTCCCCCTCCCTGTTTCTCCAGACCTACCAGCAACCTTGAATTGTGATGAAGGGAAAGGGGAAAATGATAATATCCAGGGCTAGGAAGGGCATCAGAGGGGAAACACTGATAACTACGATTTACAGGGCGCTGACCAGGTGTCAGGCACTGCTGGAAATATTTTACATGTATAAACAGGGCCGTTCTGGAAGGCAAAATGGAAAGCTTCAAAAACAGGCAAACACATTGACCCTGCCCCCTTGATTCAGAGGCACTTACATTAAGCAAATCACTAAGCAAGTGTGTAAGCCCAGTGCTCTGAAGCCATTACTTAGAGTGGGATCTACAGGAGCAAAAATCTGGAACAGCCTCAGTGTTCAACATGAGGGAACTGGTTAATTAAAACCGTGACACCTCACATGAGTGGAAGGCTGTTTGTTTATTTAAAAGATGCTGTCCACAGGGAACTCTGTTCAATGTTATGTGGCAGCCCGGATGGGAAGGGAGTTTGGGAGAGAATGGATATACGCATGTGTATGGCTGTCCACCTGAACATATCACAACATTGTTAACTGGCTATGTGCTAAGTCACTTCAGTCATGTCCAACTCTTTGCAACCCTATGGACTGTAGCCCACCAGGCTCTTCTGTCCATGGGATTCTCCAGGAAAGATTACTGGAGTGGACTGTCATGCCCTCCTTCAGTGCTACTTCAATATAAAGTAAAAAGTTTAGAGAATGAAAGAATCTGTAGATACAGGTGCATTGGCATAAAAAAGTAGTTACAACACGGAAACAGGCACAAAGAGGGAAAAGGTTACAAAGCAGAGTATACTCAGAAGTCAGCCTGCCTGCAAGCGGGTCTGGCGCTGCTGTTTCGCTGCTGTGTGACTGGCTGAATTAATCTAACTCCCCCGAGCCCCAGTTCCCCCTTCTGGAGACTGGGCAGGATACCTCGCAGGTTGTTGGAGGACTGAAGGAGATAATACACGTAAAGGGCACTGTGCCTGGAACATACGAAGTGCTCAAAAACGTATTCTTCTTTCATAAAGAAGCGAAATGTACCTTGCAAGATATACATCAAAATGTTAACAATGATTCCTAGTGGGTGAGATTATACTTTTTTTTGCCTTTTGCTTTAGCTGGTTTTCAAGCTTTCCCACAAGAAGCATGCACTACATTCCTATGTAATGGCATAAAGCATGGTGCCTTCCTGCAAAGCTCGCTTTAGTTAATCCTGGATGCCCTAGGAGAAAACTAGAAAGTATCCTGTAACCAGCCTCATTACCTTTTTCCATATTCTGTTTTGTCTTTTTTTACAGTATTTACTATTCTCAGATTAAAAAAAAAAAAAAAAATTGCCAGGCAAGAACACTGGAGCAGGATGCCATTTCCTTCTTCATGGGATCTTCCTGGATCAGGGACTGAACACACATCTCCTGCATCCTCTGCACTGGCAGGTGGGTTCTTTACCACTAGCATCACCTGGAAAGCCCCCACTTAAACATCTATTCAAAATTATCTGTTTGCACCAGAATACAACTTCCTACATAACTGACTTTGAATTTTTTATTGCTACATGCTCTATCACCTAGACTTTGGCTTATATCTAATGAGTGGCCAGTAATATTTTCTGAAAGAATATGGTAAATAAATGTAATGACTGAAAATAAGTAAACTTAAAGAGAAGGAAAGTGTGCCATAACCCCAAAATAACGGTAGACAAACGGCTTTGAGTTTTAATTGTCACCTCCTTGCTGTGCACTCCTGGGCAAATCCATCAACCACTCTGAGCTTCAGTTCCTTCATTCAGGATGAGAAGATACCTAAGGTTTAACCTTCAGGGATTTTAAACACCACAAAAACACTATTCACTTCTCTTAGTTTCTTGCAAAATTTTCTAACAAAATAGACCATTACAGACTATCTCTTCCCTTACCACTCCCCACCACCTTGCCCTAAGAAATTGCATAAAACAAACTTAGAATTGTGAATTCACTGGAAAATCCTTTAGACACATCCAGGAGAAAGACGGTGTGCATGCAGTGGTCTCAAGGACTGTCTGCAGTTCACACCCTCAACCCTAAGTGATCTTCCTACCTTCCTGGAGTGGGCTGCCTGGGTACCCACCTGAGCGGTTATACAGCTCCCCACCATGTCTGCTCATGCCTCCTCCCCCACTGGAGCCACCAGACGAATGAGGTGAGTGGTTGAAGTTTCCAGAATTGGCGGGGGAGGCTGGGCTTCTGGAGAGAGATGGAAATTTAACTGGCCTGATGAGAGTCTGCAAGAATAAGGCGGATATGGCAGTTAGAGTGTGCTGTTCATTCCATCTGACACACAGGTCACGACGGGGAGGGCCCTGGAGTTCAGCTGGCCCATCCTAGCCGATCCTTGCTCAGCCTGCTAGGAGGCCCCCAAGGGATGGGAGTGCACATCTACCTGCTGACAACTTGACCGACCATTAGCTCAGGCTAAGCACCTGTGACACCACTTCCCACAGGTCACCCACCTCCTCCCATGTGGTGGACTAACATAAACCCACTCCGTCCATTTTAAACACTTCCAGGCACCAAGGCCTTGGTCTCCAACTAGTGATTTGGCATTACAACAGTCCAGGAAGGCAGCAGCAAGCACCAGGGGGTCAGACAGAGACGGGGGCTCTGAGCGGCTCCAGTCACTCAACACAAAGCAGCAGCCTCCCTGAACCTCCACCGTCTATAGTCTGCTCGTGTGGGTATCAGATCCCACATCGAGAGGGACCGCCTCACTGCGTCACAGCAACACACTGAGGGCCACCAGGTCAGAAGGACAGAAGTCACACTCTGGTTGCAAGAAAACTCTAGGAGCACACAGAGCGGTCTCCAGTGTTTGAGTCTGGTCCTGAACTTGTGCAATAATGTAGTGTGGAGCCTGATTAGAGCCGAGAACCTGATTTTTGGTCCCAGCATCCTCAACCCCACTTGGCTCGGTGACCTTCAGCAACTACCTCCATTCTCTAGGCTGTTTCTTCATCTATTAAAGGCTATGTTGGGTTAGATCAGGTCTTCAACCTGTGTTCCTCAGAGCTCCAGGATTCCAGGGAGAGGGGCTTCCACTTTCGTTCACTCTAATCTGCTTACATATTTAATTCACTTGTAGGGTTTCATTAGACAAAGGAGTATTACTCACTTAAAAGAAAATAAAAAGCTACAGCCCCCCTAGATCAGAAGGGATCTGAGGTCCCTCTGCCTACAACCCATCATGAAATCAGAGAGTGGTAGATGAAACGTCAAAGTGTGTGAACTGGACAACTTACACTGTCGATGCTCCCTCCACCTGCGGGGTGGCCTCTGCCGGCTCTCTGAGGCAGCACAGTCTTCATGGGGTCTGCCTTCCCGTTATGACATGTCCGGGACCGATCCGAGCTCCACAGCTCAAAGCTGGAAGGGGGCAAGAAAGGGGGGATGACTGCCTTCAGCTTGTCGCTCGGGAGTCTGGTGAAGGGGGCTCCATTTCGAAGCTGAAAAAGACAGGCTGTGGGTTAGGCAAGTCCCAGGAGGGCTCCTAGCTCTGGGAGGAAAACTCCAGGTCTCTCCTGCTTCTCAGAGAATGGCAGCACCCCCAAACCCCATCCCCCACCACAGCCAAGCCAGAAACCCACGTGATGTCCTCAGCTCTCCTCCCAGCAAGCAAGGGATACCCTCGTCTGCTCTGCTCCACCCCCTCAGGTTCTCTCCGGTCTGTGCACAGCAACAAGACTAGCACAGGGGGAGGGGCTGCAGGGAGCCACGGGGGAGCCTGTAAGTGCTGGGTGTGCTGTGCTGGGAGAGGGCCCTGCAGACCAAGGGAATGGAATGCAGGAAGGACTGGAGACAAGAGGAGCAAGACCAGTGTGCAGAACTGCAAGGAGGCTGGTGTGGCCAGAGCTGGGATTCCAGGAGGCAGGGATGAGGCCACTGGCAGGCCCAGGCTGGCTCTCTGCAAGCAAAGCAGACACTCCCATCCCCCATCCCACCACCTCCTTCCTGCTCTAGCCACACCTCCCACTGCTGACATTTTTAACTGCAATTTTATTTTAAATTTTGAAAATGCGATTTGGGGTCAGTATAAAATCCACACCATGATGACTGGTGGATCGTCAAGGAAAAGCTTTCACACGGTCCACAGTAACTTTAATTAAGAAAAGACACTGAACTTGGTGCCAGATGGTGCTTTGCAGGGAAGGGCATCCCACAGCTAAACCTGCCTCGGGAGCCAGGCAGGCGGGCATCTCCGCGAGGATGGCTGCAAACGCCTACTCAGCAGAGCACCCTGGCCATCCTCCATCTGCCACGGGGCAGGTGGGCACACCGCCGCCCTCTACAGGGCAAAAGGAGGTGGGACAGGAGAGCAACAAGATGGGAAGTGGGGAGCCTCCTGGGTTCTCACCCAGGCACTGTCCTGCTTTTCTGAGAGTCTGTGAATAAGGGCCGACCCCTCTGGACCTCAACAACCTCATCGGCATAAGGATAATTCATCAGAGCTGTGAAAACAAAAACTAGGAACCCCAAAGTCCAGCAGATCAGTCTTGGATAAAGAGATGATGGAATGTTACATCATTTAGTCATTGGATGCGATGAGGCCAAAGAGCGTTTCTGACACAGAAAAGATTCATGACAAACTGTTAAAACAGCAGGTTCAACACAGTGGGGGAAGATAACAGTGCATCACTGACTCAATGGACATGAACTTGGGCAAACTCCGGGAGATAGTGAAGAATAGGGAGGTCTGGCGTGTCGCAGTCCATGGGGTCACAGAGTCGGACATGACTTAGCAACTGAACAACAACAGAAGTGCCTGACCTGGCATGGTTTTTTGGGATATAAGTGAGTGAATATATGTAAACTGTAGCCAATACTTAATAAGCATTATATTTAGTGCTGTGCTAAGTATTTGTTTATTATATATAGCATGATAGCATATTCATAGATACAAAAAAATGATTAGGAAAAATACTCAAATGATATATGCCACAAAATGTCAATCATGCTTATATCTGGATGTGTGACCAAGGGCGATTTTTTCTTTATACTTTACTGCATCTTCCAAAAATTCAATAAGAGCATTTCTGTCTACATACTGAAAGCAATTATTGCTATTCACTAACATTATCAAATGTTGTATGCCCCATGGTCAGTGTGCAGACACCAATTTATACCTATCTCACAGCAGGGCAGAGCAGACAGACTCCATCAGGGCCCCAAAGATCCTGGGGCAGCTTAGTTCTTTGGGGGCACCTCTGCTCCCTTCTTCTCTCCAACACTGCCCTCTCCTGGCCAGCCTCCAGATTAGGGCCTCACAGTTAAAGGGACTTGACTCCAACCAGGAGACTCTCCTTTCAGAGAAGAGAAATGAAACCCAGAGAAGTGAGGTAACACATCCAAGGTCACACAGCAGATAAATAAGAGTTCACCCTGGGTCAGATGTTATGTTAAGATCTTCCTGGAGATGATACCTAAAAACCACAACCATGCGGAACAGCATCTCCTACGTAAGAGAAGGCTAGCTAGCTATTGCCTGATATCCATCCTCCATATCTCCTTCACAGACATGCCTGATAGAGGAGCACATGACCAACTTGGAACAAAGACTTTTACGCAGTGTGAATGGGCCATGTGACTAAATTCTGGCCCATTTAATGTCAGCAAAAAGTGATGTGTGAATTTCCAGGAAACTTCTTTACAGACTCCTGGCCTGTGCCCATGGTCACCTCTTCTCCAGTCATCTTTGCTGTCAGCTGGAATGAAGCAGTAATGGATGGAGCTCTGGCAGCCATCTTAGACCAAGAGGTAACCTTGGTAGTAGAAGCCATGCCAGGGAGACCAACAGGTAAAAGGAACCTAAGTCTCTAATTCTATGGGTCAGTGAACCCGTCTTGAACTTCACTTACTTGAGAGAAATATCCTGTCAAATTTATGCCAATCATTCGGGGATTTTGTTACTCACAGCGGAACCTAAAGCTGATACATCTCTAATTTACAGATGGAGACACTGAGGCCTCTCTCAAGCTGGAAACATGCTCTCTTCTTTGACTCCTCTCTCCTTGGCTCTCCATAACCAAAATGGTGAGTCCAATGTCACCATCAGTCCCTACACCAACACGGCCCCTGTACTCAGAGCTGCCTCCCTGATAACACGAGCAGGGCTTAGCCCTGGCTGCTAAGCACCAGCACAGCCTTACCCAGAATTTAGGACTGGCACCTATTCTGATTCCTTGGTGCCAGAGATATACCCATTGCTACACATTTTGACATCGACCCCATCTGTAACCACCACAAAGAAAGACAAATGTGCCCACATCCCTCCTTATAAGTCAATCCACTAACGATTGGAAGAGACCTGAAATGCTTTCAGAAAAGCCCCACACTCACCATGGTTGTCAATAACACATCTTCCTTTTCTCCTCTTGTGCTCCCAGTACCTGAGAAACAAATGGAAGTTTCCTGAAATGACCCCCTCCCCCAACCACCACGAATTCACAGCATGAGGACAGGTGACCAGGTCAGCCTTCATCCTGGAAAACCAACTCTCTTGAGTGATTAAATATTTAGTAATAATTGGTATTCAATATTTGAAGAGAAGCGAAGCATTTAAAAGCTATCTTAGAGTGTGTCTGCAACTTTTCTATAAACCATTGTCATGCTGGGTCAGACAGTGGTATGTCGAGCTCAATAGTCTGTCTCAAACAATGGTACCCAAGGAACTAGTCTGGGTGCGGAGAGTCGGACTGTTAGAACGGATCTGACCTAATCAGTTTTCCAGTGTGGGACTCTTCTTCAGTGCCCTGGCAAAGTCATCCAAGCTGTTGAATATTTCCAGTGGTGGGGCGCTCACTATCCCCACTCCAACCCCAGTAACTCACTCCACTTCAGAACACTGCTGGTGGGTGCAGACCAATCACACTTGGCAAGCAGGAAAACCGCCTATCGAAGGCAAGGGCGAGACAGTGACTGGCCAAAGGTTTCTCAACAGCGCATGCAGGACAGGAAGCTGGGACTTGCTGCCAGCCTCCCCATTCTACCCTTAGCAGTCAGTCCCTTAGATGAACTTCTGTCCCTTAAGCCTCCACCAAACCGGCCATTCTGCGCCAGTGTCACACCCCAACATCCTCTTCTCCCTGCCATCAATCAGCCCAGGAGCGGGGATGAAGGGCGGAGGAAGAGGGCAGCGAGGTTCAGGCTTTGGCCCTTCTGGAAGTCCTACCATACATGCAACTTTTCCTCACCATTGTCTTTGGTCACGGGGGCCACATCGGGGAGCCCAGAGCGGCTGGTCTTGTCCAGGGGTGCCGCCCTCATTGTGGAGTCCAGTGCTGGCTCTGGCTCATCACAGAAAGGCAATGGCTGGTTGCTGGACAGCCCACGTGGCAGTGTCTGCATCAGCTTAAGCTTCCGGAACCGATTGGACATTCGGTTCCACCAGGACTGCCAAGGGAATGCAGAGCAGAGGTCAAGCCCCAACCACACGGAGCCCAGGGAGAGCAACCACACTCCACACGCGCTCCCCCTCCCCTCTCCTGGGCCCACTGCAGGCATTACCCATCGACCACAGTACCCTTAGTTCTCTCTAAATCCTTCCTGACCCAGCCTGCAGGGGGCCTTTCCAATAGTCTGGAGGTGGCAGGGAACCCAACTTGCTAACGCTCTGCATCAGTCTCCGCATTGCACAGTCTGAGACACAGAGACCCAGCGATGTCAACTTGCTGGACGTCTTAGAGTCCAACAGGGATGGACAGATGGACACAGAGGCAACACCAAACACCTTAACATCTCAAACTGCATAACCTCCTTCCCCCTATTCCAGTAACAATGTGAGAGCTATCAGGTTGTCCACCCCAAGGCCTGGGCCATCTGCTCCTGCAGCTGATGCCTCTTCACCTAGAGAGAGGACAGGTGCCACCCCCAGGGCATCTACACAACCCCACGAGAGCTCAGAGGTTACTGGCATGGCACCAAAGGGAGGCTGCGAGGCCCTGGTCTACAGAGATGGCAGTGAGGCAAGCACAACGAAATCTATGCAAACAACACTGAGAGGAAGGATCCAGGGCCTTGGGTGAGCAACAGACATGAGAAGAATGCCAAGTCTGCAGATCTGAGGAAGTGTTGGAACCCCAGCCAGGAAAAGGGAAAAAATAATTTTGATTTTCAACAAGCAGAGCGGGGCTGGGAGGATAAGACATTCAAAGAGAAACATTCAACTTGCAGTTTAGAAATAAGCAGCTGGAGCTTGGTTCTGGGGCTTCCAGTAGCAGCTGATGGGGGCCTGTGGACCACAGAGAGGCCCTAGAATGTGCAGTCAGCAAATACTGTCCACACTGAAGCACAGGCCACAGACAGATGGCCAGGGAGGAGAGGTGTTTGAGGCTAGCCGGCTCAGCACTACATCATGCAAAAAATGTTGACCATTCTCTACATTTATAAATTGCGGCTCTGCATCAAAATCTGGGTTTTTAGTTTCTCCTGAAAACGATGGGAAGATGTAGTAACATGGACCCACACACTTGCAAGGAGCCACTACTGCCACTAAGTGGTTACGATCATCTGTTTTCCCTGGTCACCGCCGTTCCTCATTGCTCACCTCCAGCTTACTTCCTGCCCGTACTGTTAATGCTACTTGCTACCCTGTCCTAAAGCAGCTCCGGGTAATAAGGAAGTGGCAAGCATCTTCCTGCTTCGCCTGCTCGGGTGCGGCTCTCTGATGCTCTTTAAGACAGGAAAAGGCAAACCTTGAGCCCGCCTTTGTCATCAGGCAGCACCGGGACACTCCAGGGCTGTCGGACCTTCGAGTGGGGCAGCGGTGGCGGGTGGCTGGGCCGGCCTTTGTCTTTATTCACCTGCATGCAGACAGATGCCAGCAGTCGAACAAGTTCCGTGTCTATGGACACAAAAGGCAGCCTTTTACCTGCAAATATGTCTGTGGGGCCATGGGGGGAGGGGTCTCCAGATGACCCCCCCAGCAGCCTGAGAACTCAGTCCCGTAGCACCTGTGTTACTCCAGGATCAAGGTGCCCCTGCCTCTCCACTGGCTCTTCAGAAGGGGCAAACATGGCAGCAGGGTTTAACCCACTTAAGCGGAAATGAAAACCAGATGCCCTGTCCTACCAGGAGGACAGAGGGGTGGAGTGTTTAAAAAGTAGAGGCGCTACAGCCAGATGACTGAAGTTGGAATTCTGCCCCTGTTCTTCCCAGGCTGTGTAACTGCAGGTCAATGAAGGGGTGACAGTACCCACCACATAAAAGGTGTCTGAAGGATCTGAGGGAATTCCTAACATATGGTAAGTGCTTAAGAAAGATTAAGTAGTATTAGTTATTATTAACTCAACTAGGCTATTAAAAAAGCAACAAGCAGGATGGAGAAGAAAATACTACGAACTATGAATATGCTTTTCTCTTGACTGTTGCTTTTTTTTTTCTCTCCAGCATGTGTCTCTTTGAAAATTTCAGGCAAAAACTTCATTTGAAAACCCACTAGGAAAAAAAAATCCACTGGGATAGGTTGTTCTATTGGGAAAGGCAGGGAGGATCAATGGGGGGAAGGAAGAGACACAGTGGAAGAGAGAAAGCTGTTGGAGAAAAGCCTGTGTGCAATGCAGCCCAGGGTCCCTGGCAGACTGCACGCAAGGAGTGAGGCCACACTGCACGCAAGGAGTGAGGCCACACTGCACGCAAGGAGTGAGGCCACACTGCACGCAAGGAGTGAGGCCATGGGACCTGGGTGGAGGGCCCCACCTCTCCAGCCAGGGTCAGTTACTCCTGGGCACATCCTCTCTGCGAGGATAAGATGGAACCGGCACGTATCTGTGACAAGGGGGTCCCACAGGAGGGGAGGGTGAGGGGGTGGCTGTGCTGGTGGTGAGGAAGGACACTTGGCCTGCTGCCCCCATACTGAGAGAGGCAGCGGCAGAATCCTCCCCTCCCCAAGTCAGCAGGGTAGGATCCAGCTCAGGACTCAGAGGCTGTGGGTCAGAAAAGCCTCCCAGCTTCTCCCTCTCTGGGCTAAAACTTGGGGGTCCCAAGAGAGACGACAGGTAGAGAGACCCCTTACCCCTTGAGTTAGCTAATGGAAAGTCACAGGTTCCAGAGGAAGGCCTGTCAAAGTAGCAGAGGGTCTGAGGTCCTAGCAGGTGCTAGCTAGGGGTTAGTAATGTTGACAAGACCCTTGACCTGGAGCTTCCACCTACATAGTAAGCCAAGGCGGTCACTGCTTTGTCTATTCTCCTTGTCCACAGGGGCCTGTTTCCTCCTGAGTCACTCAGTTACTAGCTGAGAGGCACAGATACCATTCCAGGATTTGTGTGGATGGCCAAGGCCTTCCTGCCTGGAGACTCCTGGAAGGCTGGAGCCAGAAGAGGCCTCAGGGACTAGCTGGTCCCAGCTGCGCCCATTCTCCCCAATGGCCTTCACCTGGGAGAAGTGAAGACTTGCCTGAGGGTGTGTGGGAAGCTCTGGGGGCTTGAGAGTGGCTTCCGCCTTAAATAAACAAGTGCTTACACATAGGGGATGATCTGGATTCCCAGTCAGAAAACCCAGCAAATTTAAAACGCTTTTCCTAAAACAACCCACCAGGATCACTCAGCAGCATCACTAGGTCAAAGGCTGTGTACCCATTTTTCGCACGAAGAGTAACATCAGCTCCTTGGTTTAGCAGATATTTGACAATCTCTTTGTTCCTGTGGAAGAAACAAAAAGCCAGAGTGAGACCAGCTGAAAGGGAAAGTGTGGCCTTGCTCCTGGGCAACAAGAGCGGTGCCTTAACTCCAGCAGCATCTGTGCACGTGAAAGAGGGCTCGGAAAGCTGTCCCCCAGCCCTTGTTCCCTGCCCTGCGGGCAGTCACGACAGAAATCAAAGCCTGAGTGCTCCTTCCACGAATAAAATGAAAACACAAGGCTCTGCCCCAAAACCACTGGCTCCCAGGACCACACACAGACCCCACCCCTTCTGCCCCTCACTGGGACCTGACTAAAGTCCTCCGGCAGGCCAGAGTCTTTGATGTGGAAGTCAGAGGATCAAATGAGGAAGAAAGCCACTTTCAGAGGACACAGGAGAGTGCTCTCATCACCTGAAGCGGGGCAAGGACGGAGCCCCTAATTTGGAATCAGATCACCACCGAGCAGGTGCAAGGCTATATGCAGATCCCTGCCCCTTGGTCAGCCTGCCCCAAGGAGGAGGCGTCCAGGAAGGGAGAGGGGTGACTGGACGAGAAGGGATGCGGAAGCACCAGGTAACACTGCCGAGGCAATAGGAAATCTGGACACAAAGGGTAGGAACACAGGACAGACCAAGCCTGCATCGTTTTGAGTGTCTCAGCATCTTCACAATGTGTGGGGCGCTTATTTGTAGCGTCTCAGGACCAGCAACCCATTAGGCACCCTATTTCAGCCCGGGGCATCCTCTTAGGCTCCCTGCTGAGGGGGTGGGGCTGGTGCTGACCCGTGGTAGGTAGCCTGCATGAGGGCTGTCCAGCCGTGGGCACTGTCCTGCTTGTCCACGTCGGCATGCCTCTCCACCAGCAGCTGCACCAGAGGCAGCTGTCCCATGACAGCTGCCAGCATCAGTGGGGTGGCCCCATCCCCGTTAACCAGGTTCACGTGGTTGGGGTCTTCATCAGCAATCTCTTTGACCAGCTGGAAGTTTCCTGCCAAAGAAGCAGAAGTCCTGGTGATCCACGGGCCTGGCACTGCAGGATGATTTACCCAGTGGCTTCCCAGAACAAATGTGCTGAGCTGGCCTCTGTACTGGGTGGCTGCGCCTCGCAGGGGCTACAAAGATGAGTCAGAGGTAGCCCCCGTTCTCCAATCCTTCAGTCTATGAGGGATGGAGGCAAGCACGCAAATAGCTTTACTGAAAAAGAGACGTGTTATTGCTGTCTTAAAAGAAGAGTGATGATGAGGGGCAATGCACATGCAGAAAGAGAGCCCAGGTCTCCCTAAGAGGTGAGGATCAGGGTGGGCTTCCTGGAGGTGGAGGTCTGTTTCAGGAGAGGCAATACTAGACTAAATAGCTCTTCATTACACAGAGAGTGGAGTAGGGAGGTGGGCAGCCAGGCATTTCAGAGGTAAGTAAAAGCTAGGACATAGCCACAGGGTCTAGCAGGAGAGGCAGAGGGGGCCTGAGAAAATAATCTGGAAGTTGTATGCAAAGCACCATAACTACCAGCCTCCAGGGTCTGAACCTCCCTGGGTGAAACCAGAGTCAGGAAACAACAAAACACCTGTTTCTTTCCCAAATACTCTGGGTGGCCTTGAAAAGGACTATCAATATTAGTTTGGGAGAAACAGTACTATATTCTTAAATATCCAAAGATTTTCTAAAGTGCTTACCCATTTTTAATGCATGGAAAATATCAGGTCGCCTTTTCTCCTCATCTGGGTAAACAAAGATTTTTAAAAGTTAACCACGGAAAAGTGCAAAATAACAGAAAAGTTACAAGGGTGTAACGACCCAGCCTACTTTTAAAAATGATTTACTTTTCACAAGCAATCTAATCAGAGACCTAGGTAATGGACTAACTCCAGCAGCCCTTCTGGAAGGGTTATCATCAGACTGTCTGAAAACGCTTCAGAGACAGACTGTGGGAGGTCATCTGGCCAGGAAAACATGAATGAGCAGACCATTTCCGGATCCCGCAACTCATAAAGCAGTCTTTTTTAGGCATTCCAAATTTTGGGATGTCCTTTCTCAGATATAATGGAAAAGTATAGTCTTGGAAAAATCTGTATTCCTATGAAGATTTTAAGAAGAAACAATGATTCTTTTATTCTAAAAAGTAAATGTACAACCATGAAGTAATTCCAGAGCAGGTTTTCATTCTAATACCTAAGACACTGGGCAGCTAAACCCAGAGGAGGTCATGGTTGCCAATGCTAATATTTGCTTTCTTTCCCAAATAAGCAGCCATCTGAGTGATTCTGAAGGCCACCCATGACCCAGACCTGCAGATGCTTCCTTCTGATGTCTTCATGCTGGGCCTCGCTGCACCCACCCAATGCCAGCCCCTTACTTATCTGTTCTGCATCACCCTCCTTGAAGCTAGAGCTAGTGGGTAACCTGCTCCCTCCTGTTCAGAAAGTAGCCACCCTCACGACTAGTCTTTTCGCTTGTTAAGAGTGAATGCAGGACTTCCTTTGACTAATACCAGACAATAGAGCAGCTGCAGGAGAAAACCTGGGACTCTGGACCACATCCCTGGTCTCGATCAGCCTCCGCCAGCAGCTGGAAGAAGGTGCAGAGTGGCACAAGGAGTCTGGAGCCAGGATATCCGGATCCACCTATTTCCAGAGATGTGTCTCCTCATCACTGATAATGCAGACAACATGCTAACATGGAGAGCAGGTGGTGGTTGCAGGGGTGGATAATATAGATGGGAAAACGCTCCAGAAATTTTTAAGCTCTATACAAACAGCTTCCCTCATAGCTCAGTTGGTAAATCATCTGCCTGCAATGCAGGAGACCCAGGTTTGATGCCTGGGTCGGGAAGATCCCCTGGAGAAGGAAATGGCAACCCACTCCAATATTCTTGCCTGGAGAATCCCATGGACAGAGGAGCCTGACAGGCTACAGTCCACGGGACTACAAGAGTCAGACATGACTTAGCGACTAAATCACCACCACCACACAAGCAACAATTTTTGTTATCTTTCCTAGTGACCAGCACCCACCCCAGAAAGGGTACTAGTTAACTCCAGGGCACTTATAGGAAACTATAGACAGGGCCATGGAACCAAGTGCCTAATTCTGCCTTTGAGATACTATAAAAAAATTATTATGAAACTTCATTTTAAAAAATATGTCTCATTCCTTTTAAGTGTTTAAGAGCCTAATTTGCTATAGCCCACAGCCTCCTTCATGCCAAGACTCTTCGACAGAAAAGAATGTGTCAACTGGGCCTAGTGTTTGTTGCTAGGCAACCATCTGGTACAAACGAATCACTGACAGTCTAGCCTGACCTCAGGAGGCTGGAGCAGCTATGCTCGATGCCCACTGACCCTGGGCTGGTCCCTTCCTCACTCTGGGCTCCAATTATTGCATCAATATCAGAGCAACTCCAGGGACCCCTCCACAGCCCAGGGAATGACCACAGTGGGGGTGAGGAGGGTGTCACAGTGACGATTACAGCCTCAAGGGTACCCTGTCTTGCAGCTAATGTGAGGGAGAGAGCTGGGAGTCTCCAAGGCCCTGATGAGGGCAGGGGGTGGGTTTCCTAGCACCTCACAAAAAGAGCTGGGGCCAAATACTATTTGTTTAATAATCTGGCACTATTAGTAACATGGCTCTTCTGAAGGCTCTTCTCTGAGAGCCTGAAAATGGAGCACTCTCTCAGCTCCTGCAACGCAGCTGAACTCCCAGCTCCTCTCGGGGGCCACCCAATGACCCTGCTTCATATGGTGGCCTGCACCACCCAGTACCTCCACTGCTCCCAAATCCTCCACCTCGCCCCTGTTTTCTTTCTCACCACAGTACTTACCACCTACCATACTATGTAACATATTCAACATGCTGATTTCCTATTTTTTGCCGTCTCTCCTCCAGAAGCCAAGATCCTCAAGGGCAGAAGTTGGATCTGGTTTGTTCACTGGTGCCTAGAATGGTACCTGGAACACTGGCAGTCAACAAATACTTGCAGAATACTGGAGTGAATGAATGGTGAATACAAATCCATTTTGGTGGCTTCTGCTCACTGCTCTCTCTGTGCCAGGCTCTGGGGTACTACAGGGTAGTACCAGCATTATCTTCCTACTGCTCATGGGACCTCACAAGGCAAGTGCATTCATTACAGCTGTTTTATGAAAGAGGACACTGGAGTCCTAGAGGGACAGAGCTGAGCCTCAAACCTGTGTCTGCTCGACAGGGAAGTCTGCTCATAACCGTGACCTGGTCCTGTCAATTACGAAGCGACAGTAACGGGTGACGGCAGCTGCCGGCATCGTCTCATGTGCTGTCATGACCTCATCTGATCCTCACAGTGGTCCTGTGAGGTCCTGCCCCTCACTTATGGTAGACAGAATGGAAGCTTGGAGGATGGAGGCAACTGGTCCAAGGTCCCCCAGCCAGCACGGTCAAGGCCAGGTGGAGCCAGGTAGAGGGTGACCTTGGCTACACCCACCACTGTGTCTGCACCTCCACATTCTGAAGAGAGTAGGGCATTGCTTCCCCAGAGTGCCAGGGCAGTCCATAAGGAGGCTCGTGGGGAGCCAAGACCCCAGAAACCCAGCTGGAGGAATCTGAGGAAGGAGGAATCAGCTGCACAAGAGGTACAGCTCAGCACCCATAGGTGGGGCACACGTCCCCAACCATCCACTCCCAGGGCAGAGGCCTTGAGCAAGTCGCCTGACCTCCCTCACCTGCAACATGGATGAACGCCCCCAAGGCAGAGGTAAGAGCCTGCCCGTCAGGCGTGGAGGCACAGCAGGGACGGGAGGAGGCAGTTCCCTTTCCCATCTCGGCTATAATCACACCACCCAAAGCCTTTAAACGAGGGCAGTGGCCTTGAGTCAAGAAAAACACCCTGGGTGAGACCGGAGCCCTAACTCCTAACTGCAGCTCTGCCCAGGACCTGATGCTGAACTGCCACGTTCTGGCCAGAGGGCTCGCATACCAGAGGCCAGCTTGTTTTCTGCTCATGACCTCCTGGTAGTTGCCACTGACTCCATTCTACACAAGAGACACAGGGAGGCTAAGAGAGAGTTCCAAGCGTGTCCAGATCCCAGAGGCCCCACAAAGGCTGGAGCTGGGTGGGGTCACATCCCTGTGCTTTCCCACGGAACCCCCCCCACCCTTTAAGTGTCACACAGCTTTTAACAGGTGAGTGACCTGTGACCAGCCTCCACTCCTCTCTGGCCCTCACTGTCCCCATCCGTGCAAAGGAAAGAGGTCTCCTGGCTTCAGGCAGGTTTTCTTAGACTTTACTTCTTTTTCCCTTCTGTTTTGGTGTCCTCTTCATTTTTGCCATCTCTGTTGTTACGTGGTTTTACAACATGTTTATTTCAGAGTTTTCTGACTGGACAGTGTATTTCTAATAAGCATTTCTCAAATTTGCAACATCTTTTGATTGATGGGTTTTCTTTTTTTTTTTAATGGGCCACTTGAATTTTTTTTAAGTTGAAGTGCAGTTGATTCACAATTTCATTGACGGGACTATGTGCGTATTCTCTGGATGGCATCAAACTCTGCAACACTTTCAAGTCTTTTTAGCCAGTTTGTCTGAAGACCTTTTCTTCCAATTTTTACCTTTCAGCCTTAAATGCTCACATGCTGCAGCCTGGCCTTACAGCTCGGGCTGTCTCAGGAGTGATGCAGAAATCAGACCCATTACTGACAGAGGGCACTGCGGCTGTGCAACTCTACATTACATGCTGTGTTACACATGATGAATTAGGGGTTTTAAAACATGGTATGTTCTGTGGCAGATTGCTAAGGAGTGCTTAGACAGCTCTTCATATGCCAGAAAGATGGCAAAAAGAAAAAAGAAACAGGACACACTAATAGATGCTGAAAAAACACAACTTAAAAGTAGGCTGAATTTTCTGTGAATTAGTCTTTGGGGACTGGTCATTGGCAGCTGAGGTTAGGCACAGTGCCCTAAGAGCTGAGGTTGCCAAACCTGCCCCTACGCCTGTTTTTAGAATTAGAGTTTTCCTGGAACATGGCCCCACCCACCCTTGACATATCACGTAGGCTGCTTCTACTCTAGCAAAACTGAGGAGTTGCAACAGACTGTACAGCCCACAAAGCCTACAATATTTGTTTCTCTGGTCCTTCTCAGAAAAGTTTGCTGACCACTTTCTAGAAGGGTCCCAGAACCTCCTACACCAGAATCATCTGGTTAGGAGGGAGAGGCCTTGCTGTGCAGGAGTCCAGGCTCTTCCGAGAGCTACAGATCACTCTCTGGAGGGTGGGCCAGGCACCTGCATGCCACGTTTTAAGTTCCCCTGCCCCGCGGGCTGGACTATGATTTTTGCAGGCCCTTTTGTTTGGGCAACCCTTGGCTTTTACTGTTTAAACACAAATCGGGGTCCTCTGGGAAGCCACGGTGGGATGAGTGGGTAGGTTGGTGGTAGCACAGCCTGACCTGTCTTGGGCCTGACGGTGGTCAGCGGGTCCAGGTAGTCGGCCACGTCCCTGTGTTTGCGGTCAAGCGCCACCTCGAAGGCAGTCTTCTCTAGCACGCTGAGGTGGTCGGGGTTGGCCCCCTTCTCCACTAGCTGCTGAGTCATGCCAAGCTTCCCGATGAGCGCTGACAGCATCAGCGGGCTCCAGCCCACAGTCCGGGCCTCATGGTTGGGGTCTGCGCCCCACTCCATCAGCAGACGCACCACGGCCTCATGTCCATGCTGGATGGCAGCCATCAGGGCCGTGATGTCCAGCAGCTCGTCCCCGCTGTCCCCCTCGCCTGAGGGTTTGTGATGGTCCACAAAGGCACCAGCTTCCAGGAGCAGCTTTACCACGCCCAGGTGTCCACCCCGAGAGGCCACGGTGAGCACACTGGCCCCCAGGCGGTTCTGGGCATTGACATCAGCCCCATGATCCAAAAGAAGATGTGCTACGCTCGCGTGCCCAAATCTGCCGGGAGACGGACAATTAGTGACGCAAGTCACCCGATGAGGAGAAAGCTCATGCAATCACTTACTTATAAACTGTTCAGGGATTCCCTGGTAGCTCAGTCAATAAAGAATACTCCTGCAACGCAGGAGACCTGGGTTCTATCCCTGGACTGGAAAGATCCCCTGCAGGAGGGCATGGCAACCCACTCTAGTATTCTTGCCTGGAGAATCCCCATGGACAGAGAAGCCTGGCAGGCTGTAATACATGGGGTCGCAAAGAGTTGGACATGACTGAGTGACTGAGCATCCATTGTTAAATTATTAATTATTGAACCATTAATTTTTAACGTTGTAATAGCTGCTTATAGTGAAAGGCCTTCCTCTGGTGCTAGGCACTGTGCTGGCCCTGTGTCTACACCAACACAAAGGCGAGACACTGCCCTGTCTAGTTTCGAATCCAGCTCTGCCATCCACTGCATATCCTGGACAAAGAACTTTAACTTCTTTGTGCCTTCACTTCCTCATCTCTAAAGTGGGGATATGACTGTGTCTACTAAAAGAGCTGTGGAGGATTAAATGAGTTAATATATATAAATATATAATATACATAAAGCACCTAGAACAGTGCTTGTCCAAAGGAAGCACTACATAAATGTCAGCTATTAGAATGGCAATCAGTTAAACATTTTTACATTACACAATGTGCCAAGGTCACCCAGCTGGTGAGCGACATCCACAGGGTCAGAAACCCAGTCTGTCTGAATCCTGCTGCCCCACACCTCGCTGCTTCCCACATGGCAGAGAGTTCATGTGATTCTGCTTCAGAGCTGGGTAAGCTGCCTCTCTGGCTGTGCTCTCACTCCCCAGGGGCAGGGCCCACGTCTGACTCACATCTACCCTCCCCAGCCCCAAACACACATGCACAGAAAGTCCACAGACCCCATGCCAAGAGGTGTGGCATAGCTGTGGTCAGCAGAGGCGGCCTGGGGCACCTCTTCCCAGAGGCCTGATGCCCTCTGCTGGCTGGAATGTCCCTTGCTGGCGGCTGAGAATCTGGTCTGGGCCAGACCCTCTCCAGGGAAACTTGAGCAACCTCCCCTACTGGGGAGACAGACAATGTACCCACCAACTCTGATACCAGGAAGAGGAAAACAGACAACTCCCAGTAAAATCTCTTCCTTCTTCTGCCACCAGAGGGCAGAAGAATTCTGTTTTGCAGCATTTGCAAACGCAAATACACTCTTTCTAGTGCGCTCTTTCTGGGCTCAGAGCTGGAAGGGCCCCCTACCCCTACCCAACCCCCCACCAGGTTTTACAAGACGGTAATGTCAGCAGGAGGCCAGCATCTGTGCAGCAGCGTTTGAATGAATCCCTTGTGGCGCTTCCTCCTTTCCGGAAGCGGTTTTGTCTCTCATCTAAACCCAGGTTCCTCCCTCCTCCCTGTGGAGGCAGAGCCAAGGCTGAACAATGTTCTGAACTTACAAATACCTTCTGGGCCATGAACCTTAACAGCACTGGGTCACCCCACCTGCAGAGTGTGGAGGGAGCACTTGGTGAACTGGCTTCCCCAGCTGCAGAGGGGCCAGGCCTGTCCTTCCCCTTTTCCAAGAGTGGACAGAATCTGACAAAAAGGCAGAGAGCTATAACTGCAGCCTGTCTCCCTGCCCGTCCTTCATGATGATATTCTCCAAACCTAAATCTCATGGCTACTGCCCCACATCCCATTGCCCGGAAAGGACTGCCAACTTTGTCAACTTCATTTCTTCCCAAATCCCACGCTGTACTCCAGCTGTGCTCACCTACACTCGGCAATTATTCTCTGTCACGCCTCTGCCATCCTGCCTTTCTGACCCTCCTGTCCTTATTGACTAAGCACATCCTTTATCCTGCTGCAGGACTCAGTTCAGATCCCACGTCCTCTGAGTGGCTTCCCCCACATCAGCTCAGGTGCAACTCACCTGAAAACCCACCATCCCCTGTCTTTACCCTTACTGATGTGCCTGGGCCCTCCTTCTATAATTATGTCTTCCCATTAGACTGCACTCCAGCAGAGCTCAGGCAATTCTGTCAAATGAATGAGTGAATGAACACTTGGCATAACCAAACAGGATGGTCAAAACAGGCAACAGAAATAGCTGAAGAATTGGTTCGATAACTATAAAAGATTACACTATTTAGTCATCAAGCATGAGATAAAAATCTAGCAGCAGATAACAAGATACTATCCTGTTTTTATCTATTGGATCTTAGTAAGCCCTGAGATAAACTGCTAATAATGTATTTCACAGATGAGGAATCTGAAGATTACAATGGAAAGCAATAATCCAGAATCTCTCAGTTTGGAAGCGATTGAGTCAAAACTTGAACCTAGACCCTAAGATCTGAAACTCCAGTTCTTCTGGTATAACAAACTCACAGAGGAAGGAAAGGCCTAAATCTGAGCAGGATGCCTACACTCGGAATGCTTTCTGAATTCAGGAGTAGCCCAAGAGGCCACTGAGAATTAGGCTGAAAATATAAAAAATGATTCAATGAAGACTGAGATAATTTGAGGGATGCTAACTTTCTAACAGGTAATTACTGAAGATAGGGAAGCTTGGGGCTTTCTGAGCAGCTGTTACGATTATCAATTAATTTCAGCAATTAACACCTGTGTTGAAAGACCTGGCATATACTCCCACTCTCAGAGAGCCCTGGGTGGAGAGGCCAGCTCTGCCACGCTGGCAGGCAGAGAAGTGAAGGGCAGGAGAAGGAAAGTAAGGAAGTCGAGGGTAAAATTGGAGCCAAAATAAACACCACACAACCTGTCCCTTTAGTGTTAAGCAAATTTGGTGAGTGGCTTCCTTGTTGCCAATACCAAGAGGAAAACAGTGAGTTAAGGGACTCATAGCTGGGAGCACAGGCTCTGGAGCACCTGCCTAGGTGTGAATCTGACTCTATCCCTTCACAGCTGTGTGGCCTTGGACAAGTGAACTAACTTCTCTGAGCCTCAATTCTTTATCTGTAAAATGGTGAAGACAGCAGTAGTATTTCCTCAGATTTTGCATAGACTGAATGAACTAACTAATTTGCAGCACTTAGCACAGAGCTTGACACAAAATAAGTACTCAATAAAGGTTGTTTTAAGAACAGGAAAAAAAAAACAACAACAAGAATGACACCATCTCTGATGCTGAAACATTCAGAAGAGACCCAGCTGCAGTCCAGGCACAGGGTCTCTGGTGGTCCTGATCCAGTGATGAGCTCTGGAACACAGAGAGCTGTGACAATAAATAGATGCTCACTTCGTTGAAAGTGGTGGCTGCCGGAACCACCATTGCTGAGGCACATCTGCTGTCACGGAGGCAAAACACAAGACTGGAATGTGTCAGCACGCAGCCATGTGCTTGGCCATCCCGATCAAGGGAGCCACTGCAGGACACACACAACCAGACAGTCATTTCAGAAAGATCTGGAAGCTCTACAGAGGAGGGATTACAGCAGGCACACTTGGAAGAAGAGACAGCAGTAGGAAGCCACTTATAAATGTGTGCCCTGGACTAAGACAGAGGGGAAAGGGAGACAGGATGGCACAGACAGGTACTGGAATGAGGACTTACCTGGAGTTTTAAAGCCTGGAAGAGTGGATGGGGCCACGAAAAGAGACAGGGAACCTCAGAAGTAAGGTCCATAGCCCAAAAGACATTATGGGCACCCCCAGAGAGTGCTGGACAAGAAATCAGGTGTCTTAAGACGAAGGGTCCCTGACTGATAGATGCATAACACACTGCATTACCCATGCGAATGGGCAGCCAAGTGTTACGGCTGGGAGGCGCTCCCTAGGTGATTACAGACTGAAATAAATGCCTGAGGGCTAAGGTATGGTTAAGCAAAGCACAGTACTGCCCGTGGATGATATATCACAAAGCAGTTGAAAATGACATATTTGAAAATAATGCACAATGAAAATTTTCCTGCAATACAAATTAGATTGGAACAACCGTGTGACACTTGGAAATGAACTCAGAAATAAAATATAACTGGGTCATAATGAGAAGATTATGGGTAAGAATGTTGTGATTTCAATGCCTTTGAGAAAATCAAATGGCTCATACATATGGAAAGATGTTTTACTTCACTCAGTTTAACAAGTACAAATCACAGCCACACTGAAATATTTTTCATTCATCAGACGCAAAAATCCAAAAGTTTAATAATATACTCTGTTGGAGAGATTGTAGAAAAACAGGCACTCATAGACACTGTTTCAGGGAGGGTAAACTGGTACCACTACTGTGTCAGCAGAGTAATGGGCTCCCCAAAGTTGTCCAGATCCTAATTCCCAGAACCTGTTAAATTCTGTGGGAAAGGGGAAATTAATCAGCTGACCTTGAGATGGGGAGATTATTATCCAGATGAGCTCAATGGAATCACAAGTGATCTTTAAAAGCAGAAGAGGGAGGTAGAGGAGTTAGAAAATGTGATGACGAAGCAGGAGTCAGAGTGATGTGGTTGCTGCTAGCTTTGTAATAAGTTGCTACAGCAGCCATTGGAAAGTTAATACACCTGCATGGACAGCAATCTGGCAATATCCATCAAAATTACCTAATAGCTCAGCTGGTAAAGAATCAACCTGCAATGCAGGAGACCCTGGTTCGATTCCTGGGTCAGGAAGATCCTCTGGAGAAGGAGGGATAGGCTACCCATTCCAGTATTCCTGTGCTTCCCTGGTGGCTCATCCAGTAAAGAATCTGCCTGCAATGCGGGAGACCTGGTTCGATCCCTAGGTTTGGAAGATTCCCTGAAGAAAAGAATGGCTACCCACTCCAGTATTCCGGTCTAGAGAATTCCACAGACTGTGTAGTCCATGGGGTCGCAAAGAGTCAGACAGGACTGAGCGACATTCACTTTCACTTTCATCAAACTTACAAATGACCTCTGTTCCTTCCTTGGGAAATTTCTCCAAGAAACTGGGTAGGATCTAAGTAGATGGCTGATAGGAGTGAGACCTCACAGTATACCTGAGATTCTTCTTTAAAAAAAAAAAAAAAATTTATTTATTTGGCTGCACGGGGCCTTAGTTGCGGCACGCAGGATCTTTAGTTGTGGCATGTGGGAACTGTCTCACTGACCAAGGATTGAACCTGGGCCTCCCACTGGCCCACCAGGGAAGTCCCCCCAGAGTTTCTTTATACCAGAATTTCAAGTCTGGTTCATCCTATTTCCTGAATACATCTCAAACTCATTTCTTTGCTCTCCCAGAGCCATCTCTGCTCTGGTCCAGGCCACCATCACCTCTTTCTGTGTTGCTGCAATCCCTTCCTAACCAGACGTTCTGATTCTAGCTCACTCCTCCAAGCCATCCTCAAACTGCAGTAAAAGTGATCTTTCCAAACATAAATCTCATTCTGTCACTTGCTCTGCCTAGAACACTCCATTACTCCCCAGTGCCCTTACGAACTGTCACTTTTCCCAGCCTTGCCACCAGGCATCTGCCTCTTTCTCTCCAGAGAAGACTCATCTCCCACTACTCCCAACCCCTTCCAGCCACAACACTGTTCTAGCAGTCCTACGAATGCATATTTCACTTTAGCTCCCAAACCTTTGCACCTATCACCCATCTTTCACTCCCTCTATCCAGGTATCCTTAGGTCTCGACAATATATACCTCATCCTTACCTGAAACCTTCCCTCACTTCCTGAAACTAAGTCGGCTCTCCAAGAGCTCCCTCAGATTGTCCCCCATGAAGTCTGTTCCTTGGCCTGGCCCGCCCACTGGCATACTGCTTCCGTGGGGACTTTATCTGAGTACCGCAGCATCCCCAACACCAAGCCAGGGTGGGTAGGTAGGTTCTTTGGGAAACCCTTGCTGCAATGAACATCACTGAGCTTCTAAGTCGCTAAGATTCTATTTGCTGTCTCCAGATTCTGTGTTTGAAAGGCCGATGCTTTTCGGATTCTAATTTTACGTTATTAAAAAGCGCGTCCGCTTCTAGCTCGTATCCCTAGCTGCTCAAAGTTTCAACTCTCTCGAATCAGTACTTCACTCTTAACCTCCCGGAGCGTCTGCTGGAGGCCGCCGGGCAGGTTCGACCGCCTGAGCCCACCCGCGCCCAGGGGGTCATTAGACACCACCCAGGCTCCATGGCACCCCCGACCCCCTCACCTGGCCGCCTGCATGAGTGCGCTCCAGCCGTAGTGGTTGCGGCTGTTGACCGAGGCGCCGCGTCGCAGCAGGAAGCGCACCAGCGGCTCGTGGCCCCCGGCCGCAGCGAACTGCAGCGCCGTGTTGCCCGCCTCGTCCGAGCAGTCCACGGGCACCGGCGCTCCGGCCGCCGCCCCGGGCCCGGCCGCCTCGGGCCCCGCCGGCTCCGCGCCCGCCTCGGGCTCCAAGCCGCGCTCCGCGGGTTCCGCAGCCCCCGGCTCCAGCAGCCGCCGCGCAGTCTCCGTGTCGCCCTGATCACAGGCGCGCAGCAGCAGCTGGAAGGCCGGGGGCAACCCGCCCTCACCCATTGCGGCCCGCGGCCCGGGTCTGTCTGCCGGGCGAGCCGCGCCAGCTCCGCCCCCGGATACCGCACGCCGGCGCCCACTTCCGCCGGCCCGCGCGCCTACTGTGTGCCGACCGTGCGCGGAGCGCCGGGGCGCGCGCCTACTGTGTGCCCGGCGCGCGCCCGGGGCGAGAGCGCGCCTCAATAGCCCGCACCGGGGGCGGGGAACCGGGCGGGGGTGGACCGCGGGTTCCGGGAAGCTCCAGGCAGCGTCCGCCGCCGAGCTTGCGAGTTCGGCTTTGAGTTTTCGGCGCCCGCTTGGGGTCCTCCTCGCAGCTCCAGAGACTTCCTGCCCCGTACGGAGGTCGGAGCGGCCTCTCCAGCCCTCCTCACGCTGCGAGCTCCCGACCATTGGGCCGAGGTCTGAGACCACAGCCTCAGAGGCCTGTGGCACGCGCCGCTGACCCTCGGCACCCGGCACTAACGTGGCGCCTCCTAAATGGTCGTTGACTGAGTTAAGGTACAGTTGGGTCCACTCTGTCTTCCCACAATGTCCTGCCCGGCCATCAGTGCCGTTCTTGTCTGGGACAGGCGTTAGGGTTACAAGCACCTCCTATACCTTCGTGTCTCTTCATCAGTGGTTCTTGAAGCACCACCATCTGCGACATTTTACAAATGCAAGTTTTCTCATCTTACCCAGACCTACTGAATCGGAAACCGAATATGGAGTCCTGTCACTTGTATCTTAAGCCCTCTAGGTGATTCTAAAGCACGTTAAAGTTTGAGACTCACTGTTTGATCCTCAACAGCAATGCTGTCGGCCACGGGGAAGGGCCCAGACTATCACCTCCAATTTACGGCGTAACTAAGGCTGATATGAACAGCCCACTCATTGGAAAAGACCCTGATGCTGGGAAAGATTGAAGACAGAAGGAGAAGAGGGCAACAGAGGATGAGATGGTTGGATGGCATCAAGGACTCAATGGACATGAACTTGGACAAACTCTGGAGATAGTAAGGGACATGGAGGACTGGCCTGGTATAGTCCTTGGGGTCACAAAGAGTTGGACACAACTTAGCAACTGTACAACAACTAAGGCTTGAAGACATTTTGTCTGGCTAAAGGCCACACAACTGTCATGCTGGAAAGCTGTGACTGGGACCCAGGTTTTCTGACATCTAGTCCAGTTCTCTATCTCAAGAAGTATTTATTGAGTGCCTACTATGTGCCAGGCACTGTTTTAGGTGCTGGAGAAACTGCAGGGAATGGAAAATAAAATTCCCTGCCATTCTGGGCCTGACAGTGGAAAGAGACAGGCACAAGCAAGTAAGTAACTTGTATGTTAAATTATTATGTGTTTTTAAACAAGAAACAGAACATAACAAAATCCAAGTAAATGGACTAAAGGCTGGGATGTCGTTTTATAATAGATTGGGTAGAAAAGAAATCACTGAAAAGGTGACATTTTCACAGAGACCTGAAGGAACTGAGTGATCAAGTAACGCTGATATGTGGAGAGTGCAATCCAGGCAGAGGGAAAGACAAAGTTTCTAATAAGAGCAGCCCGGCCAGCAAATTGCTTTACGCTACGTTCCCATTCATCACAATAACAGAGGTTAACATTCTGATCTGGGGTAATTGGTTTCCATAAACTGTGAGATGTGGCCCCAAAGTCTAGCAAAAAGCTAGATGTTGAGTAGGTGTTTAGTACATTATTGTTAAAAGGACTATGTTGTGTATGTAGAATTATAATACAGAACAAAACTGGATGAGGGCGTGAGGAAGGAATAAGGGTCGTGGCTTTGGCAGATCAAAAGAAGGTGGTAATGCCCTTAGGGTCTGGGCCTGTGGGCTGGAAGAGAGTCTTTTAGGTGAAGAGTAAAATGAGGGGACGTCTTGAAAGTACACGGGGCTCGGGTTACAAAATGCTTCAGTACCAGGGATTTATTCTGTGAGTAATGGATAATCATGGAACATGTTTGAGCAGGTGAGTTAACAGGGGCAGAGCCAATCACTTTGGCAGTTTTGGAGGTGGTACAGTGATATCTCAGAGATAATGTGGGTTTAGTGCCAAGCTGTTGCAGAAAGGTGGGTTGTGTGACTTTTGGTTTCCCAGTGCATATCAAAGTTATGTTTACACTGTACTGTAGTAAGTGTGCCATAGTCTGAAAACACAATGTAAATACCTTAATTTAAAAATATTTTATTGCGAAAAGTGCTAAGCATCATCTATGCCCTCAGTGAGTTGTAATCTTTTTGCAATAGTTAACATCAAAAATCACTGATCACAGATGACCATAACAGATGAAATCATAATGAAAAAGTTGGAAATACTGCAAGAATTACCAAAATGTGACAGTGATACAAAGTAGGCAAATACTGGTGGGAAAATGGTGCTCATAGACTTGCTCCATGCTGGGTTGCCACAAACCTTCACTCTATAAAAGATGCCACATCTGGGAAGCACGATAAAGGAAAGCAAAATAAAACAAGGTGTGAGTGTACACAGTCACTCATTTCCAGATTTGGCTTCATTTGGCTCTCATCAATACAGATGAGAACAACTTCCTTCTCAATGTCTAATGAAGACTTGGTTCCTTGAAAATCCCGAGCAACTGCTTCCTTGTATTATTCTATTTATTAAGGTGTCTTTTCTTGTACTTTACTAACTAGTTGTTTATAGAAGTAAGATACATGGTACAAAAAAGAAAATTCCAACAGTACAAAAGGGCATAAAGCGAAAGCAAAAGCTTCTTTCCCTTTTCCACTTTCCCAGTCCTACTTCCCGCAGGTAACCAATATTCACATTTATTTTATCTTTACAAAGACATTTCATATGTATTCTAACATGTACACCTATTTATAGGCATTAATCAAGCTTCTTGATTGCAAGTAGCAGAAATTAACTCTCTGGATAATTTAAGAAGAAAGGGGATTTAATATGAGGTTTTGTTCATAGTTCACAGGTCCCACAAGGGGCAGAGAACCAGCCCAAAGGCTCCACAACCAAGAACAGTGCCCCAAATCATGTCAAGCTGCATCTTACACCAGGATGGAGTCTGCACAGGCCCTTTTTGGTGTCACTGTCTTCAGAGTCCGAGCCAGAGATGGGAGCATCTGAGTGGCCTGACCAGGTCGTGTGTTTTGCCTTGCAGAAAGGGAGCTGGGAAAGTGCATTTCTGGCATTTTCAGCATGCATAATGGGAGGTAGGCTCCACTGTGGGTGCCCCAGAAGGTAGGGTACCTGGATAGGAAAGCGTTTTGATGCTGGGCAGCCAAGAAGGATAACAAAGGTCTACTACAAATATTCCCTCTAGGGTAGATCTCTGTTGTTTATACCTGTCTTGCCTCTCCTACTCAGGAAAGAGACACCTTCTTTTTGGGGGGAGCTTCCTTCCTCCACTCTCAGTCTGAGTAGTTTAGTGATTACTGTATGTCCAAGCCCATTCCAATTCCTTCAGCCCAGGATTTCTTGTCAAAGCAGATGGGAAGAAGACCCTCTCTGCTGAGGTCCTCAGCTGTCATAAGTAGGCTGGGGCTTGCTCTGTCCCCAATTAAAGATGTCTTGCCTGAGAGTGAAGCCACTATACAGAAAAGCAGAGACAAGTGATAGAAAAAGATGGAGCCAGAACTGCTCCCCATCTCCCAATTCTTTTCAGTTAGGTTTGTCTTGAGCAGGGTGGTGGTTACTTGCAATCCAAGCCTTAACAAATGAATTTTTTTTAACTTTTTAAAGCAATGGGTTCCTACTATGCATGCTATTTTGAACATCCCCCCCACCCTTTTTTTCACTGAACTAGTGGCTTAGGCATCTTTTCCTGTGAATATAGATCTATTGCATCCTTTTTAATGGTTACATATAACACCATTAAGCAGATGTACCATAATTTATTTAATCATTTTTAAATGATGCACAATTAGGTTGTTTCCAGTTTTCTGCTGTTATTAAAAAAAAAAATCTGCATTGAATGGCACTTGTAGCAGTCAGGGTCCCAGCAGGTGACAGATGGGACATTTGGCTGGGGAAATGAGGACCATTTACTAACGGACTGATTACAGATATGTGGGCAGATACGAAGAGCCACAAGGGATGATGCAGTACTCAGAGGCTGATGACAGTAGGGAGCCATTACCAATCCAGGCCTACCGGGGGAAGGGAGAGAGCAGTTACTGGAGTTCTGCAGGAGAGAAAACTAGAGAAGTGTACCTGATGAGAGTTGTGGTCTCTGATAGAGGGGCGCAGCCATCCTATGGCAACCCAGCAGAAGCAATCCCCAGAGGAGTAAAACCTCTGGCCTCATCCTCCTCCTGCCCCCTGATCTCTTGCCAGTGCTCCTCATTGGCCAAACCTACCTGTTAGCCAGAGGTTCAGAGCCTACTGACAGAGCCTACTGGTCCTCACAGTCAGCCCCTCCCAGGGAGGAGAGACTGAGGGGGCAAATAAAGAATCCAGTCCCTTGCTGCTCACACTGGTCCCTGGACCAACAGCATCAGTACCTCCTAGGAGCTTCTTAGAAATACAGCTCTTGGGTCCACCAGACACCTATTGAACCAGAATCCATTTCAACACCATTCTCAGGTGATTTGTGTGCACAGAGATTTTGAAGAGTGGATCCAGCACATCTTGGTACATAAATCTCTTCTGCAAGTATATCTACAGTCTTATTATTTATGAACTCTCTTCTAGGATTTTTTCACTGACCCTTATCTTGATCTGGGTCCTCTGAGAATCAAATGCCATAATGGTTTTCGCCTGGGAGAAATGCTTGTATAGGATAAAGGTGGAAAGAATCGGGAAAGAGAAGGAGTGCCTTCAAACCAAGATGCAGGTATAACGGGGAAAAGAGAGTGGGAGGGAAGGAGGCTTGGGTAGAAAGAGCTTCAGATTGCCCTGCAATTTTGGGGATGACTCAAACAGGCTAATGGGGAGTGCCCAGGCAAAGGGAGTCTGCTAAGGCTTCGTGCATCAGACAGAAATGGCTGGCTTCTGGTGTCCCCACCATGCTTGGTCACTGGGAAAAGCCAAAGGAAGCGTAGCCTCAGGAAGAATGTCACAGCTAGAGGTTCTCAGTCAGCTGTCCTCCCAGAAGCAGGTTCTCTTGAAGGGCCAGCTGAGTGGTGCACCTGCATCACAGGCACAATCCCTGTTCAGCCCACTTTGAGTGCCTCCTTTGTGCCAGACATTATGTGTGTTAAGATGGTCCCCAGGGAATCCCACATGATTGTGGAACAGGGAAGACTGTAATCTTTCGTCATCAATTCAGAGTAAAGTGTCAGAGTTCAGAGGTGTCACTGACAGCTTCATGGGAGAGCTTGACCACAAGTTGGGCAGAAAGACTGGATAAGATCTGGGTAGTTGTAAAAAAAGGGAGGAAATAACTTTGGAAAGAGAGAACAGGGGTCCAGAGATTGGTGCAGTGGATTAGCAGGGAGGTAAGAAGTGTGGAAATAATCTCTAAAGAATATTGATTTACCTTAAAATATCTTTTTTTCCTGATAAGATGATAATATTTGTTGTAAGAATTCCAGTGTTGTAGAAATATAGAATATTGGCTTCTTTAGCTCCATGACTTTGGGTATTTACCGTCATATCCCTTGAATCTAGTACATTGGCTGTCAAGTAGTAGGTGATCAATAAATATTTGTTGAAAAAATAGTAAATGGAATGAAAATGAAAGGGCCAAAGAATCTCACTGATCAGAAATTAGTATGACATGATTAATGATTTGGTGAATATTTCTTTAGAGTTTTTCCTTTGTTCATATCAACATACTTTACCCAAATAGGATCATACTATTCATTCAGCTCTACAACTTGCTTTTTTTCACTTGACAATGCAGCTGAAGCTCATTTGTATGTTAAACACCTAGAATTAATGTCATTCTTGTTAATGACACTGTATGGATGTGCAGGACTTTATTTTATAATCTCCTTCTAGTGGATATCTGGGTTGTTTCCAGCTTTTTGATTTTACATACAATACTCCAATAAGCTTCCTGTAAGCTTATCTCTTGAGCACTTATGAATCTATTTCTGTTGAATAAATTGGTAGATGTGAAATTGCAGAATCAACAGGATATAAATACTAACACTGCAAATAAATCTTGCCTAATTGCTTTCCAAAAGGTTATACCAGTTTGCATTCCTACCAACTGGATAAGAGTGCCTGTTTATTCACATCCTTGACAACACTGGAATTAATTACCTGTTTTATCTTTTCCAATCTGATAGGTGAAAAAGTATTTTGGAGTAAGTTTAGTTTGCATGCTTTTTAAGTAGAGAAGTTGAAGATATTTTGATGCATTTATAGACTTTTTAGATCTCTTTTTTGTGGGAGCTATCTATTCAAATCCTTTGGTCATTTTTATTTCTATTTTTTCTTTTTATTTCTCTGTTAATTTATATATTGAGTAAATGTCATCTGCAAATATGCCTATCTGACTTGTCTTTTCTCTTGAGCTTATATTATTTTGGACCTTACAGAATTTAAAAATTTTTAGTAGTCAAATTTATAAATCTTTTCTGTAATGATCTCTGGGTTTTTTCATCCAATACTTTCATCATTGGATTTTATTTTTTTGTTTACCTTGACATTCTTAGATCATTTGAAATTTGCTTTGGTGTAAAGTGTGGGGTTGGGGCTTCCCAGGTGGCACTAGTATTAAAGAACCCACCTACCAATGCAGGAGACAAAAGAGACGCATGTTCGATCCCTGGGTCAGAAGATCCCACTGAGGAGGGCAGAGCAGTCCACTCCAGTATTCTTGCCTGGAGAATCCCCATGCACAGAAGCCTGGCAGGCTATAGTCCATAGGTTCACACAGAGTCGGACATGACTGAAGAGACTTAGCTTGCATGCAAGGTGTGAGACAGGCATTTAACTTTATTTTTCCAAATGTTTATCAAGTTGCCCTGATCACTGATTGTATCAGCTGTCTTTTCCTACTAATGTTTGAATTACCATTACCATATATCTTACTAGACACTAAAAGAAATATAATGACCCTCTGTGAAGGGAATTAATATGACAAATCAAAAGTGCCTTCTACAGAAATCTGTTGTTTGAGCAGCAAATAAGATGGTGTAATCAAAGAACGAATAAGCTCCTCAAACTAACAAGAAACCCAAGGAGAGGGTAAGCTACTCAGTTGGGAGGAGGTATGAGAAGAATTAAGGTCCTCACTGAAATTGCCCTCTATGGGTGCCAACTTATCAGCATTAGTAATATTTACATAATACTCTGGGTAAGCAGAGTAACTTGTTACTTTACCTCTATTAACACACTATTTTAGTTCTAATAGTTCCCAGGTGGTACCAGTGCTGCTGATCTAAGGACCACACTTTGAGTAGCAAAACACTAGGCATTTTCCATTTGCTCTTGCAAAAGCTCTTTCCACCTTTCCAAACACTTTACTCAGGTACTATTATTATCACCAGCATTTTAAAGGTCAGCACTTTGAGTTGAAAGAGGTTAAGTAACTTTCCTAAGGCCTCACAGCAGTCTGTGATAGGGCTGGGGTTTGAGCTCAAGCAAGTGGGCCCCAAGGAGGTGCCCCTGCCCACGAGGCTAAGTTGCCTGTGGTCTCACAGCTGCCTGCCATTGAGGTGTGTGGTAGAAAATCCTGAACTAGGTCCTTGACCTGGATTCAGATCCTTGTTCTGCCACTTGTGTATTGTGTGACCATGGATAAACTACCTCACTTCTCTGAACCCGAGTTTTCTCATCTGACTACCTTGCAAGGTTGTCAGGGGGTAAAGTGAGATTATACATGAAAAATAAAGTCTAGCAGTCCATTTATTTATATATATATGCAGATATAGATAAGGTCTAGCAGTTTATATTGGAGAAGGCAATGGCACCCCACTCCAGTACTCTTGCCTGGAAAATCCCATGGACGGAGGAGCCTGGTAGGCTGCAGTCCATGGGGTCGCTAAGAGTTGGACATGACTGAGCAGCTTCACTTTCACTTTTCACTTTCATGCATTGGAGAGAAATGGCAACCCACTCCAGTATTCTTGCTTGGAAAATCCCAGGGACAGAGGAGCCTAGTGGGCTGCCGTCTATGGGTCGCACAGAGTCGGACACAATTGAAGTGACTTAGCAGCAGCAGCAGTTTATATAAAGTTTAACAATTTATATATACATATATATGCATAGACTTTATAATATGATACATATAAATAAAAAGCAGCAGTTTGTTTATATATATGCATATTATAAAGTCTATGCATATATATGTATATATAGATAAATTGCTAGGCTTTATATATATAAACATGCCTGCCTAAGTCCCTTCTATCACGGCCAACACTTTTTGACCCTATAGACTATAGCCCGCCAGGCTTGTCTGCCCATGGGATTCTCTAGGCAAGAATACTAGAGTGGGTTGCCATGCCCTCCTCCAGGGCATCTTCCCAACCCACGGATCAAACCCATATCTCTTATCTACATCAGCAGACGGGTTCTTTACCACTAGCGCAACCTGGGAATATATATATACATATATATATAATCTATATAGGTGCTCAATATTTTATATATATATATATATATATATATATATATATATATATATATATATGCTCAATAAGTGACAACTTGTATGCATTACCTGGGACTTGAACCCAATTCCATCACTCTTTTCTCTGCAACTGAACCTCTGTTGGGAAGTATTCCAATCTGGTAAACGAATCCAAGTTGTAACCCTTGTCTGTTTTCTAATCTGACCACAGATCTTAACTGTGTTGAGTGTTTGGACAGAGGCCAAAAGACACAGCTCCAAGCCTTTCCTATCACACCTGCCTTCCAACCAGCAGACTCTATTGTGGGTGGAGTCACCTCCCACTAGTCTGATATCAGCAGCAGTTCTGGGTCGGAGCTGCAGTCCCTGGCTCACTCCAAACCCCATTCCCCGCTGGAGCCCTGGGGGAGATGCTCATGGAAGAGCCATATTCTCCAGGGAGCCCAGTTACTAGAGACTGTAAATCGAAGCAGATGGCAAGTTAGATCCTACTCTGCCTGAGCCATCAACTTGTTGGACACCGTCTCCCCACTCTGTGTCTCAGGCTCCCCATGTGTAAAATGAGAGAATCAGACCAGACTTCTGCTTCCTAACTTTTTGGCTGTGACCCCTTTGAAAATAGAGAATATCTGATAAAAAGCTTTGGACTAGTTTACCAATTTACACACTCTAACTTTCTGTAGGAGATATAAGACTATCAATTTCCCTGAGTTGGGCACCAGCGGAAGGAGTTCCAGATTAACCAATATATGATTTAAAATCTCTGATATCACTTTAACACTCAGGTATCCATATAAACATAACTTCTTCATAGCTGCTGCTGCTGCTAAGTCACTTCAGTTGTGTCCGACTCTGTGCGATGCCATAGACGGCAGCCCACCAGGCCCCCCCATCCCTGAAGCCTTCCTAAACCCCTAAACCAGATTCTACTAGTATAAGTCTTTTTAGCACCCTGTAATTTTTCTTCAAATTACTTATCAAAACCCTAGTAAGTTATCTTTTTATTATCTATCCATTCCAACACACTCTCAACACCATGATGTCAAAAGTATCTGTCTTATGACAAAGATTCTCTCCATGACTAAACTCTAGACAGGTTCCTCCAAACCCTCTTCTTGACTAGGGCTCAATCATGGGCTGTGAAAGCAATAGACTCAACACAAATGATTTTATCCACCCATTTCCCCTCACATTAAAAAGACTTAAACACTAACATAGTTTCAAAGACTATGACCCTGGGACTTCCCTGGCAGTTCAGTGGTTAAGATTCCAGGTTCCCACTGCAGGGTGAGCAGGTTTGATTCCCTAAGAAGAAAACTAAGATCCTGCATGCCATGTAGATCAGGCGAAAAAAAAAAAAAAAAAAAGACTATGATCCCTTAAGTGCCTGCCTGAGAAATCTCAAGGCTATCCAAAGAATTTGCTGTTTGTTCTGTCCAACACCTAAGCAGAGGGCCCTGACCACCTTTTCTTACAGCATTTACTAAAAGGGGCCTACAGTTGTAAATCTTTCTCTGTCCCTTAAGATGTGTATATATCTCCTAAAATTCAGGAGTATCTTTCTCAAAGACCTGAAAGCCATTCTTTTAAAATGCAATCGTCAGAAAGAACAGGGCCTCCGTTTCCCAGCCACAGCGGGAGCATAGAATCTGACTTTGATGACTGCCAGCCAACAGACATGTCTGGGCTAATCATTTACACTGACCAATCCTTTGTAATTTTTTACTTCTTCGACTTTACTTAAAACTCCCAGCCTCTTGATGAAAGTGAAAGAGGAGAGCGAAAAAGTTGGCTTAAAGCTCAACATTCAGAAAATGAAGATCATGGTATCTGGTCCCATCACTTCATGGGAAATAGATGGGAAATAGTAGAAACAGTGTCAGACTTTATTTTTGGGGGCTCCCAAATCACTGCAGATGGTGACTGCAGCCATGAAATTAAAAGACGCTTACTCCTTGGAAGAAAAGTTATGACTAACCTAGATAATATATTCAAAAGCAGAGACATTACTTTGCCGACTAAGGTCCGTCTAGTCAAGGCTATGGTTTTTCCAGTGGTCATATATGGATGTGAGAGTTGGACTGTGAAAAGGCTGAGCGCCAAAGAATTGATGCTTTTGAACTGTGGTGTTGGAGAAGACTCTTGAGAGTCCCTTGGACTGCAATGAGATCCAACCAGTCCATTCTGAAGGAGATCAGCCCTAGGATTTCTTTGGAAGGAATGATGCTAAAGCTGAAGCTCCAGTACTTTGGCCACCTCATGCGAAGAGTTGACTCATTGGAAAAGACTCTGATGCTGGGAGGGATTGTGGGCAGGAGGAGAAGGGGACGACAGAGGATGAGATGGCTTGTTGGCATCACGGACTCGATGGATGTGAGTCTGAGTGAACTCCAGGAGATGGTGATGGACAGGGAGGCCTGAAGTGCTGCGATTCATGGGGTCGCAAAGAGTCAGACACGACTGAGCGACTGAACCGAACTGAACTGAACCTCTGTGCAAATCAAAGTTGAATTAGTTCATACTGGACCCTCTTTCCTAGTGCAATAGTGTGTTACTGATTCAAATCTGTTCTTCCCACTTTAACAAGTGTCCAGCTTTGTTTATCATTGACATGTGCTCATTATAGGGTGCCTATACCCTGGCATGGTACCTGGCATATCACAGATGCTCAACAATATTTCCTGTTGAAATATGTTGATTAAAATCACCCATTTGTTCCAGTTATCTATCGTTGTGTTACAAACCATCCCAAAACTTCATGGTGTAAGACAATATTATGTTCATGGATTCTGTGGGTCAGGGGTTTGAAGACAGCACTTCTCTGGTCTGATGTCTGGGGACACAGCTGAGATGATGTGAAATGACTGAGGAGGATCCACTTCCAAGATGGCTTCTTCACTCACCTGTCTGATGCCTGGGCTGGCTGGGGTGGCTGAAGGTTGGGTTCAGCTGACACTGTTGACTGGGTGTCTGCCTATGGCCTCTCTAGCATGATGGCATCAGGATAGTCATACTTCTTTCCTGGCAGCTCAAGACTCCAACAACAGTGGGCCCATGAAGTTTCCCAAGGTGGAAACTTCATGGCCTTTTATCCCTAACCTAAGAAGTTAAACCTAACTTCTTTGCTAACTTCTTTTCTAGTATAAACCTAACCTCTTTGCTACCATATTCTATTGGTTGAAGCACTTATAAGTCTGCCTTGATTCAAGGGGAGGGAGTTTCAAAGAATTTGCAGCCTTGGTTTGTTTATTTTTATTTATTTATTGGCTGTACTGGGTCTTGTTTCTGCGTGTGGACATTCTCTAGGTGTGGTGACCAGGGGCTAGTCTTGTGGTGCACCGTCTTCTTATTGCGGTGGCTTCTCTTGTTGTAGAGCGTGGGACTTGGCCCAGAGCATGCTCTGGGCTCCAGAGTATGTGGACTTCTTTTGCTATGGCTTGAGGCCTCGAGAGTGCAGGTTCAGTGGTTTGTGGCGCATAGGCTCAGTTGCCCTGCGGCATGTGGAATCCTCCCAGACTAGGTATCAAACCCAAGTCTCCTGCATTGACAGGCAGATTCTCCACCACTGGAGCACCAGGGAAGTTCTGCAACCTGGTTTTAAAATCATCATAGTATCAGAGTCAGATTTGGGAAGAATTCTCTTGCAACTAATCCTCTGTTAGACTTGACTGCCTAGGACAGAAAATCCATAGAAACAGTGGCTTCAGTACTATAGAAGTTTCTTTCTCTCTCACATAAACAAAGCCTGGAAGGAGGCCATCTCGACTGGTTCAGTGTCCGCAATGTTAAGGAACTGGACTCCTGCCGTGGTGTTTCACCATTTTCACTGGATGACCCAAGGAGGTTGGTTGAGCTCCAGTCCTCATAGCCACAATCCAACCAGCAAGAAGAAAAGGTAAGGAAGTTTCCTTTGAGGACATGACTCAGAAGCCCCATCTGACACCACCATTTATGGCCCATCAGTGGCACACTTAAGTCACTTGGCCATGCCTAGCTGCAAGGAAGGCTGGGAAATCTAGTCTTTATTTTGGAAGATCATAGGTCCAGAAAAATAAGCAATTAAAAAAAAAAAGGATTCTACTGTTAAGTAGAATGAGAAGATTGGATGTTGGCAGATATTTAGCAGTCTCTGCCACACCTTTTTATCCTGTTCTATTTCCTGTTCTGCTACTGATCAGCAGTGGGCCTGAACAAGATGCTTCCTCTGGCCTGGTTACCAAGTTCTCCGGTAATTAAGAAGGAGGATGCTGCAATCTAATAAAGAAGTTGAAAAGATTAAACAAATAAAGTGCCAAGGCTCTGATCTCAGGGAGAAGAACTGGAGCACCACCCAATCAGCCTCCTTTCTACTTTTCTGTGTGGTTTTCCCCTGGGATTTCTGGGAACAGATTTTGAAAACTCCCAAACAGATTTGCTAAGTTCTTTCCAGCAAGAAGACCTAAAGAATTCATGTCTGTTACATTTTGGGAGTAACTTCTCTCTACACTTAACCAGACTGAGCCCTCCATCAAGTATTAATACTTTCCCACTAAATTCAAATAGGTGCCTGCAGAAGTGAGTGTGAGACACAAAGTTAGCCATGAATTGAGCACTTATTATGTGTCTGACACTGAACCAAGTTCTGGGATCATAAAGTTACCTCAGCCTTAATGAAAGGTGAAAGTGAAGTCGCTCAGTCGTATCTGACTCTTTGGGACCCCATGGACTGTAGCCTACCATGCTCCTCCCTCCATGGGATTTTCCAGGCAAGAGTACTGGAGTGGTTGCCATTCCCTTCTCCAGAGGATCTTCCTGACCCAGTTATCGAACCTGGGTCTCCTGCGTTGTAGGCAGACACTTTACCATCTGAGCCACCAGGGAAGTCTCAGCCTTAGTCCTTTACATTCTTTTTGTTACAAGGTTGTGAATTAAGTACAAACCATTCCCAGGTGGCACTAGTGGTAAAGAGCGCACCTGCCAAGGCAGGAGACATAAGAAATGTGAGTTCCATCCCCTGGAGAAGGGCATGGCAACCCATTCCAGTATTCAGGCTACAGTCTGTAGGGTCGTAAAGATCGATAGGGTCGTAAAAAGTCAGACACAACTGAAGTGACTTAGCGCACAGTGTAGCAAGAGCATTGAATTGTGTCCCTCCCCACTAAAGATCTTTACAGATGTAATCAAGTTAAGATTATACTACAGTCAAGACAGAGGATCAGGGCTGGCATTAGGGTGAGATGAATGAGGTGAGCTGTGTAAGCACAAGGTCAGATTCTGCCTTTGTTACAGTGGCCCACATCCAATGACCAGTGCCCTTAGAAGATAAGTAGAGGGGACAAAGAGGCAAAATCAGAAGAGTGTCATATGAGTATGGAGGCAGAGATTGGAGTAAGGCAGTCAAGGAATGCCAAGGATGGCTGACAAGGGTGGAAGAGATTCTCCCCTGGAGTCTTCAGGGAGATTGTGGCCCTGCTAATAAGGCTGATTACAGACCTCTAGCCTCCAGAACTGAGGGAATTAATCTGTGTTGTTTTTAACCACCTAGTTTGTGGTACTTTGATATGGCAGTTCTTGGAAACTAATAGACATGGCCAGTTTGACATGTCACCTTGGCTAGGCTTTAATCCTCAGTTATTCAATCAAACCATAATCTAGATGTTGTCTTGAAGGCATTTTGTAGATATGATTAACATTTATGATCAGTTGACTTTAAGGAAGGAGGTTGTTTAGGTGAGCATGGTTTCATCAGTTAAAGCCCTGATGAGCAGAATTGAGATTGCCCTAGAAAATAAATTCTGCTTGTGGACTGTCACAGAGTTTCAACCTGTCCTTCCTGATGGCCTGCTCTACAGATTTTGAACTTGCTTGACCAGTCTCCACAACTGCATAAGCCAGTTTCTTGCAATAAATGTCAATATATCTCTTACTGCTTTGTTTCTTGTGTGGAACTCTGAATTATATATGAAAGGATGATGTGAACTTCAAATACGTTTACGTAAAAAGCTATGGAATTGCTGAAGGTTTCATGGAGGAGGTGGCTTTTGGCAGGGCCTTGAAGGATGGGTAGGAGTTTGTTAGGTGGGGAAAAGCTTTTCCAACAGAGAAAACAGCCTGTGCAAAGGCCTGGAAACCATGCCTCCTCTACCCTCAGTGATAGGCTTACAGAATTTGGAGTCACATTCTGGTGGCCCCTCCTGTCAAGCTGAGGACTTCAGCACTTGTCCTGGAGGCTAGGGAGTCTCCTTTATTTTTTGTTCATGTATCTCTTTATTTTTTCTTTTTAAACACCAAGATATAACTTTCATAGGTCTAGTGCACAGGTTTTAAAGAAGAACTTGGTGAATTTTTACAAATGTATATATCCATGTAATCCCCACAGTAATCAAGATATAGAATCTGGGCTGGGATTAGGATGAGGTGAGTGAGGTGAGCCGTGTAACCACAGGGTCAGATTTTGCTTTTAAGATTTTGATATTTTGTTCATCATGGACTTTTGGCATTCATTTTGATTTTGAAAACCATTGTTTATTTTGATTACTTAGGTTTATTTGGCCCACATTTGAATTTTCCACCTTGGAGAGAGCCTCATGCCTCACTATAGTTTCAGTTCAGTCGCTCAGTCGGGTCTGACTCTTTGCGACCCCATGAATCGCAGCACGCCAGGCTGTCCATCACCAACTCCCGGAGTTCCCTCAGACTCACGTCCATCGAGTCAGTGATGCCATCAAGCCATCTCATCCTCTGTCGTCCCCTTCTCCTCCTGCCCCCAATCCCTCCCAGCATCAGAGTCTTTTCCAATGAGTCAACTCTTTGCATGAGGTGGCCAAGACCCTATTAAATATTTCCAGCAAGACTCCCTAGGGAAAACCTGGAGCCAAGGCCCAGGGTACTTAACATGAAGGCCTGGGGATATGTGCAATCGTGTTATGGGTGCCTATGCATGTTTTTCTAAGGGATAGTTCATTCCTTTGATCAATTTCTTGGAGGCATCTGTAAAGTGAGGAATAAGAAACAGAATAGGCATTGAGTAACAGGGAGCCAGTGGAGGGTTTGTTATGCAAGGTATGGAAGCAATATGTCCTAGGTCGGTATACCTGCAGGCCTCAATGAAATAGCCTGGAGTCAATTAGCCTCACTGTGCCTGGGTCTCCTCATCTGTAAAACGGAGTAGTGCAATCCTCTCTTATTGGACCTATGTTCAATCTCGGTTGGGAAGATCCCCTGGAGGAGGGCGTGGCAACCCATTCCAGTATTGTTACCTGGAGAATCCCCATGGATGGAGGAGCCTGGTGGGCTACAGTCCATGGGCTCGCAAAGAGTCGGACACGATGGGCGACTAAACACAGAACAGCACAAAGGTCAGAGGAGATAATGGCAGTGAAATTTGTAGCGCCCTGCACAGCGCATCGGAGAAGGCAATGGCAACCCACTCCAGTACTCTGGCCTGGAATATCGCATGGACGGAGGAGCCTGGTAGGCTGCAGTCCATGGGGTCACTAAGAGTTGGACACAACTGAGCAGCTTCACTTTCACTTTTCACTTTAATGCATTGAAGGAAATGGCAACCCACTCCAGTATTCTTGCCTGGAAAATCCCAGGGACAGAGGAGCTTAGTGGGCTGCCATCTATGGGGTCGCACAGAGTCGGACACGACTGAAGCTACTTGGCAGCAGCAGCAGCACTGCGCATTCGGCCAACACTTACGGAGTACTTGCGACGTTCCAGGAGCTGAACTGAGTCTATACCTTTTTAATAAAGCCCACAGTTCGGTGAGGAAGGTCCGCGTCTCAGCTAGCCGGCGTGCTGCGGCTGCTGCTAAGTCGCGTCAGTAGTGTCCAACTCTGTGCGACCCCATAGACGGCAGCCCACCAGGCTCCTCCGTGCCTGGGATTCTCCAGGCAAGAATACTGGAGTGGGTTGCCATTTCCTTCTCCAATGCATGAAAGTGAAAAGTGCAAGTGAAGTCACTCAGTCGTGTCCGACTCTTCGCGACCCCGTGGACTGTAGCCCACCAGGCTCCTCGGTCCGTATCCTGCAAATATTCGCCCCCTCTGCAGGCGGGCAGGGCGGGAAGGGGGCGGGGCGCAGGTGGGGCGGGGAGGGGGCGGGGCGGCGCGGCGGTTCCGGAATCCGGGTCTCGGGCAGCGCCGCCGCCTGGGGCGCGCCAGGCGCTGGCAGGAGCTGGCGGTCGTATGTTGGGGCGTGCATCGCGGAGACGCTGCCCGCGAGGGCTGCGGCGCGGCCGGGAGGCGCTGCTGGCACTGTTGGTGTTGCTAGCACTCGCCGGACTGGGCTCGGTGCTGCGGGCGCGGCGCGGGGCCCGGGCGGCCGAGCCTGGACTCCGACGCACGCAGCGCTCCGGGCGGCGCGACCCGGTCCTGCCGCGGCCGCCGGTGCCCGAGGACGCTCTGGGCGCCCGCGGCGAGGCAGTGCGGCTGCAGTTGCAGGGCGAGGAACTGCGGCTGCAGGAGGAGAGCGTGCGGCTACACCAGATCAACATCTACCTCAGCGACCGCATCTCGTTGCACCGCCGCCTGCCTGAGCGCTGGAACCCTCTGTGAGTCCGCAGGTGGCGAGAGGAGCCTGAGTCTCCGCGTCTCAGTTTCCGCGGTGGGGAAGTGGCGGGGTGGGACCCGGCTCTCCAAAGACCTGGGGAGCTCGTGTCTTGTTGAGTCACTCGCAAGTGGGCTGTGAAAGTTCATAGGGGTGTGGGAGTGAAGAAAGTTTTAAAAGTATTAGTCGTTCAGCGTACCCGACTCTTTTCGACCCCATGGACCGCAGCCCACCGGGCTCCTCTGTCTATGGGATTTTCCAGGCAAGGATACTGGAGTGGTTTGCCATTTCCTTTTCCAGGGTATCTTCCCGACCCAGGGATCGAACCCGGGTCTTCTGCACTGCAGAGAGATTCTATACCGAGTGAGTACCAGGAAAGTTTTAAAAAGTGACCCCCCCCCAAAAAAAAAAAAAAAATCTCGGAAACCGACAAATCTGCAGACAGGTTTAATATGAGACCCTTAGGGCGCCCTTCTTGGGTTGTAAGGGACCCCCAACCCCCAGTCTAATTCCTCCTGAAACCTTCTGCTCTGGCTAAGCTAAGGACCCGTGGGCTTCAGACAGGCTTCACGCACTTACCTGTGTGCACCTGTGTGCGCCGGCGCCCATAAATGAACCAGGAGTGAAGGGAACCACAGGCAGGTGAGGTGAAAGGTCAGGGCAGCAAGAAGGGCAGGTCAGAAGCAGCAAGCCTCCTTCCCCCTCTCTGGGAGCTGGATTCCTCAGCTTTACCATAGGAAGACAGGGAGGAGCAGCTGGTGGGAAGGGCTCCTTCTGGCACTGGTTCAGCCTAGCTTGCTCCTGTGGGTGACACAGCTGTGGGACCTGTGTGGTCAGAGGTCTCATTCCTGTTGGAGCTGTTGGCTGGAGGGGTTGTGCCCAGTGCAAAGGGAACAGGCTGGCAGGTGGAGCCTGGCCTATCGCCTTTCCTCTTTTGGCAGGGGTCTTTCAGGTCCCTGCTGGAGTCCCCTCCTGAAAGACTTGGTGGAAAAGAGGGGTCAGAGAGGAGATTCTGGGAGTGGGACAGCTTCCAGTGTGCACCAGGCACCACCCTTCCCTGCTCCTTGTCCTTCCTGCTTACAGGTGTGGAAATAGGCTTAGGTCAGATGACTCACTCAAGGGCCCAGAGCTGGAAAGTGACTAACTGGGCTTGAGGGACATGGCCCTCCTGGCCCCTTGGGCACTGTGCTGATTTCAGGGTTTTTAGGGAACTGCCCTCTGGATTCTTGGCCAGAGAGAGCATGGATGTCTGCAGGGAGAGACCCAGCTCTGCAGCCATCGGCAAAGTGTGGATGGTTGGCACCTCACTGTCTCTGCTGCTCTTCAGGATCTACTTGTGTCTGCTGCTGCTGCTAAGTCGCTTCAGTCGTGTCCGACTCTGTGTGACCCCATAGACGGCAGCCCATCAGACTCCCCCGTCCCTGGGATTCTCCAGGCAAGAACCCTGGAATGGGCTGCCATTTCCTTCTCCAATGCATGAAAGTGAAAAGTGAAAGTGAAGTCACTCAGTCGTGTCCGACTCTTAGCGACCCCATGGACTGCAGCCTACCAGGCTCCTCTGTCCATGGGATTTTCCAGGCAAGAGTACTGGAGTGGGGTGCCATAGCCTATGCTTTTACCTTAGGCATCTTCAGTGTTTATCTTTTTGAGTAGAGCTTTGTTTGTTAGGGTTGGTAGCAGTTCCTCCCCTTCAACCAAATGGTTAAACACATGTTTATCTCCTTGAAACTCCAAGGGTGCTCACTGAGGCAAGGTCTAGGGGAAGCTTTCAGGTCAGACTCAGGGTTCAGACCCAGTTCCTATGAGATAAAACCGTGGCTCTGTCGCTCATCAGCTCTGTGATGTTGAGCAAGTTATCTGGCCTCTCTTGAGCCTCAGCTTCCCAGTCTACAAAATAAGGGATGAGTAGGAATAACACAAGCTAGGAGTTGATGAAACACCTGATACCTGGGAGCACACTATGTACTCAGTTCTTGTTTTATTGCCAACAGTACCCTCAGGAGGTTGCTTTTAAGAGTCATCCAGGGATTGGTCATAAAGTTTTTCTTTTCCAGATTCCGACTTCCTTTATCTTCGAGGTTGTGAAATCCCTTTGAAACATTGTGGGGTTTATGGTATCCCGTCTCCATGGTGACACAGCTGCCCTGTGTCCTGTCAGGATTTTCTTATAGATCCTGCTGTTGCTTTGACCCTGGGAAGTTAATCCAAACCTAGCGTGATAAGGAATGTGAAGGCCTCTGGCCTTTTAATTCCTGCAACAGGGCCTGTTGGGTCATTCTTGCCTAGCTGGAGAGAAAGGTGAGCTCCATCTGTGTTAGTCTCAGCCCAGCCAGGCCTTCTGATATAACTGAGGTGTAGCCAGTAGTGTCAGGGCCTTTCATGAAGATTCACTTGTTTATTCCATACAGGCATGGAGGACCTGATAAGGTCTTGAGATTTTAGCCTGAGAAACTGGAGTAGCAGCTTAGGAGTTCCATCAGGGTCATGGTAGGGAGAGGGTTGGAACTATAATTAGTAACAAGCAGAGGTGTGGTTAGGATCCTTGAATGTCATAGCAGAAATGGCCCTGAGGGAGCATCCAGTCTTACTAGAGAGGATAATCTGTGCCCCCAAAGTAACACAGATCTGGAGCAGAGTCAGAATCTTTTATTCCCTCCTCCCTTTCAAGATGGAGGCAGTTATTTATCTATTAATTTTAATTACCCAAACAATACATGTTCACTCTAGAAAATTTTTCATATACAAGGAAGCAAAAATAAAAAATCATCCATTAACGTACCACCCTGAGGAGAACCACTGTTAACATTTTGCTGTGTATCCTTCTAGACTTTCAGGTATACAAAATAGATTTTGAAAAAGACATATATGGGTGTGTGAGTGAGAACATACTCAGACATGAGTATATACAAGGCCCACACACATTTTTAACCAACAGGGGATAAACCTGTTATCATAGGCAAAGAGTTAGGAGCTACTATGGGACTGTTTGGCTTGGTTCTTCTGGTGTCTGCAAGCCTTGATAGCTGCTAGAGAAACTTTGAAGTATTGACTCTAAGTCCTCGAGATTTGACGTAGACCCCCGCCCTTCTGCAAGGCTCATTATTCGAACGCCAGTGGATTAGCTCACACTTTTATTTATTTATTTATTTTTAGTTATGGCACTGAATCAAGGAGGAGGAGGAGGATGACAGGACGTCCTTGCATGGTAGTTTAGAAAGTATAGCACAAATACTGTTTTATTTGAGCCTGGCGAAGGGAGGGAATTTTCACTCTGAGATGGTGACAGGCCAAAGTGGGGAATCAGGTAGCTAGGTCTGTGGCCTTGGGAAACTTTGAACAGTTATGTAAGGGACCGTCCCCAGAAAAATTAGGAAGAGTTTTGAGTTGGGCCGAGGCTGGGGCTGATGTGTAACTAGGGTTGAAAGCTTAGAGCCTGTGAATTTCTCACTCTGAAGAGGAAGGATGGGTGTTTTTGAGGGTGTGGGAGAATACCAGAATTAGATAAAATGGGGATTGATAACAAGTTAGATGCAGTTGAAACTAGTGGTGAAATCATATCCAGTTTACAAAGTAGATGGCGGCCAATAAGGTACCAATACTTGGAGAAAGTTTTCGTTTTCATTGATCAGTTCTTGAGATAATCATCTTCTGTCATTCTCATTTGCATTCTGACCTGTTATTTTAGCAGGATAGAAAGTTGGAGTGACTGTACCCTTGGGGCTGTGCAGTTCCACCACACACGTATGGAGATGCCACACGTGTGAATATCAGCTGTTTTCTGCCATCGCTAATGAGTTGTGAACCACTGGTTAGAAAAGTGTATAAATAATACACAGGTTTTTGCATTTCTCAAATGTTTTGCCCTGGTTTTAGCCTCATTAATGCTATAGTTGCAGGTGTGTGTCTGAGTTTAAGGACTAGGACTTGGGTGCTAGGATGGTGAAGAGTTTCAACATAGCTCCAAGGAGATAATTCAGCAAAAGTAAAGTTTGTGTCGTGCAGGGAGTCAGTTGCGATTTCTCTTTTTGCGAGAGATAGCCTGCTTGTCTGTTCTCTTAACAACAATACCTTTGGAAAAACATATCACACATGGGGTGGAGCTTATTAGACTGTTGTTTCTCTGCTTCCCCAGTAAAGTTATAAACTGAGGCTGTTTTACTGGGTCTTATTAGACCCATCTTGTGGTTGTCAGTATGGTTCCATTCTTTGAATCAGTACTTTAAGCCTATAGAACAGGTTCTTTTTAGTTAGAAGTTTCATGATGCTTTCTCCTATCCTTTCACTTCTGTGACCTTAGATTTTAGGCATGTCTCTAATCAACATGTTGCTGGATTTTGTGTTGTCACTGAAAAAAAAAATCCAGACTGACAATCTTTAACTAAATATTTATGTCCATTTATACTTACTGTGCTTACTGAAACTTTAGTGTTTGATTATGCCATCTTATTTATGCTTTCTGCTTATTATACTTTTTCTATGTTTTTTTTCCTTTTTTATACTGCTTTTTTTAATTGATAGAGGTTTTCCTCCCCTTCTGCTTCCATTTTTCTCACTCTACTGATTTGAAAATTATCTATTTCCAATCTTTAGTGGTAAATTTGAAAGTTCAACATCCATTTATAATAAAAACCCTCCAGAAAGCAGGTGTAGAAGGAACATACCTCAACATAATAAAAGCCATATATGATAAACCCACAGCAAACATTATCCTCAATGGTGAAAAATTGAAAGCATTTCCTCTAAAGTCAGGACCAAGACAAGGATGCCCACTCTCACCACTACTATTCAACATAGGTTTGAAAGTTTTGGCCACAGCAATCAGCAGAAAAAGAAAAAAGGAATCCAGATTGGAAAAGAAGAAGTAAAACTCTCACTGTTTGCATATAACATGATTCTCTACATAGAAAACCCTAAATATGCCACCAGAAAATTACTAGAGCTAATTAATGAATACAATAAAGTTTCAGGATATAAAATTAACACACAGAAATCTCTTGCATTCCTATACACTAACAATGAGAAGACAGAGAAATTAAGGAAACAATTCTATTCACCATTGCAATGAAAAGAATAAAATACTTAGGAATAAATCTACCTAAAGAAACAAAAGATATATATAAAACTATAAAACACTGATGAAGGAAATCAAAGATGACACAAATAGATGGGAAAATATACCATGTTTATGGATTGGAAGAATCAGTATAGTGAAAATGAGTATACTACCCAAAACAATCTATAAATTCAGTGCAATCCCTATCAAGCTACCAACAGTATTTTTCAGAGAATTAGAACAAATAATTTCACAATTTGTATGGACTTACAAAAAACCTCAAATAGCCTAAGCAACCTTGGGAAAGAATAATGGAACTGGAGGAATCAAGCTGCCTGACTTCAGGCTCTACTACAAAGCCACAGTCATCAAGACAGTATGGTACTGGCACAAAGACAGAAACATAGATCAATGGAACAAAATAGAAAGCCCAGAGATAAATCCACACACCTATGGACACCTTATCTTTGACAAAGGAGGCAAGAATATACAATGGGGAAAAGACAATCTCTTTAACAAGTGGTGCTGGGAAAACTGGTCAACCACTTGTAAAAGAAGGAAACTAGAACACTTTCTAATACCATACACAAAAAATAAACTCAAAATGGATTAAAGATCCAAACATAAGACCAGAAACTATACAACTCCTAGAGGAGAACATAAACAAAACACTCTTCAGCATACATCACAGCAGGATCCTCTATGACCCACCTCCCAGAATATTGGAAATAAGAGCAAAAATAAACAAATGGGACCTAATTAAACTTAAAAGCTTTTGCACAATGAAGGAAACTATAAGCAAGGTGAAAAGAGAGCCGTCAGAATGGGAGAAAATAATAGCAAACGAAACAACTGACAGTTAACCTCAAAAATATACAAGTAACTCCTGCAGCTCAATTCCAGAAAAATAAGGGACCCAATCAAAAACTGGGCCAAAGAACTAGACAGACATTTCTCCAAAGAAGACATACAGATGGCTAACAAACACATAAAAAGGTGCTCAACATTACTTATTATCAGAGAAATGCAAATCAAAACCACGTGAGGTACCATCTCATGCCATCAGAATGGCTGCTATCAAAAAGTCTACAAACAATAAATGCTGGAGAGAGTGCAGAGAAAAAGGAACCCTTTTACACTGTTGGTGGGAATGCAAACTAGTACAGCCACTATGGAGAACAGGGTGGAGATTCCTTAAAAAGCTGGAAATAGAACTGCCGTATGACCCAGCAATCCCATTGCTGGGCATACACATCGAGGAAACCAGAATTGGAAGAGACATGTGTACCCCAGTGTTCATCGCAGCACTGTTTACAAAAGCCAGGACACAGAAGTAACCTAGATGTCCGTCGGCAGACAAATGGATAAGAAAGCTGTGGTACATATACACGATGGAGTATTACTCAGCTATTAAAAAGAATGCATTTGAATCAGTTCTCATGAGGTGGATGATACTGGAGCCTATTATACAGAGTGAAGTAAGTCAGAAAGAAAAACACCAATACAATATATTAATGCATATATATGGAATTGAGAAAGATGGTAATGATGACTATATGCAAGACAGTAAAAGAGATACAGATATAAAGAACAGACTGTTGGACTCTGTGGGAGAAGGTGAGGGTGGGGTGATTTGAGAGAATAGTATTGAAACATGTATGTTACCATATGCGAAATAGATCACCATTCCAGGTTCGATGCATGAGGCAGGGTGTTCAGGGCTGGTGCACTGGGATGACCCTGAGAGATGGGATGGAGAAGGAGGTGGGAGAGAGGGTCAGGATGGGGAATACATTTACAACCATGGCTGATTCATGTGAATGTAGGGCAAAACCGCCACAATATTATAAAGTAATTAGCCTCCAATTAAAATTTTAAAAAATTAAAAAACAACAAAAAGAAAGTATATAATTATATATTCAACTCAAAAGATCTAAATTAATCAGCAGATCTTGGAATGCTTTAACATTGATCACTTTCTTTCCCAGTTTGTATGTCATTTTATTCCAGTATTTTAATTCTGTCTTGCTTTTTAAATCAACACATTAAACATTTTTTAATGCAATATTTGTTTACATTTATCCACAAGTTTATTTTTTCTTCCCATCATTCTTTCCTGAATGGTGGTCTTTGTATCTTGGAGATCTTTCTGGAATTCTTTTCTTCTTCCTGAAATATATCATGTATTTCTTGCTATAGACAAAGTTATTGTTGTAAACAATCAGTTTTACTTATCTGAAAATGTTTTCTTGTTTTGTTCTTGTTCTTGAAAAATAGTTAGGTTGGGTATTTAATTCCAGGTTGACAGTTTGGCATTTGATGATAGTATTCCACTGTCCGCTGGCTTGCTCCATCACTGTGAGATGTCTATACTGAGTTAAATTTTCCTGTCATTTTTGTTTCTTTGTCCTTCGTTTGAGGTTCTCTTATTTATTTAATCATAAGAAGCATACTTATTCATGTTCTGTGTCTGCTACTTCTAATATCCAGGTATATATATTTTCTTGTTGTTCCTGGACTCTGAGGGCTTTTTTTGTTTTCTGTAAGCTGATCCATACATTTAAAAGTTTTTTTAAAGTATTAAGAATTTTTTAAGTGTCCTTTACTACGTGTGGAAGTGTTAGTCACTCAGTCGTGTCTGACTGGTTTTCGACCCCATGGACTGTATCCCACCAGGCTCCTCTGTTCATGGAATTCTCCAGGCGGGAATACTGGAGTGGGTAGCCATTTCCTTCTCCAGGGGATTTTCTTGCCCCAGCGATCAAATCCGGGCAGAGGCACCATCTGAGCCACCAGGAAAGCCTAATCTTCCATACTGCCATGAGTGGAAGTCCTAAAGAAAGTGAAAGAATGAAAGTGAAGTCACTCAGTCATGTCCGACTCTTTGCAACCCTATGGACTGTAGCCTGCCAGGCTCCTCTGTCTATGAGTATTCTCCAGGCAAGAAACTGGAGTGGGTTGCCATTCCCTTCTCCAGGAGAATCTTCTCAACCCAGGATTCAAACCCACATCTCACGTGTTGCAGGCAGATTCTTTACCATCTGAGCTACCAGGAAAGCTCATGGAAGTCCTATATTCACTTAAAAAAAAAAAGTTCTCTTTTAGATAAGGGTTCTTTTGATTAAACTGACTAATTTAAGTCAGTTCAGACTGACTTACATATAGAAAATATATTGACTTCTATGACAGAAAGGTCTAGGATTTGAACTGGATTCAGATTATTCTGGGCTCTGGATATAGGGACTCAACTTATGTCATCTGGAAAATGTTGATTGGCCGGGCCTGGGACATGTAACCTTCCCAAAGGGATGTGTATATTTGTGTATGTATCCATATGTGTGTATATGTGCAGCCCTGCACAAAACATACAGCTTGAGAGTCCAGGAGGCATGGTTCCTGAAAGGGAAATCAAAGTACAGTAAGGTGAAGAAAGGAGAAAGCATTCTGGGCCAATAAAACACACCTGTGCCCACTGGGACCTTCTTGGCCTGTTCTCCAAAGGATGCAAATTTTCATTGTTTTAAAGATGTTTATGTGATAACCTAAATATAAACATAAAAGATCAGGAGGTATTTGCCACACCCATTTATTCATAACCATAAAATACATAGACATATACTGTACTCGTGGAGATTATGGTATCCTCATCCAGAAGGGTTTTTATGAAGACTTTTAAAGAAGATTTTAAGGAATAATGCTTGTGGAACGTTTAGCACACTGCCTATCATATAGTAAACACTCAATAAATGTTACTATTATTACTAGATACAGTGCAAAGCATGCAGAAAATACAGAGGAAAGCACAACTCTACCCCTGCCTTCACAAAGCATATGGATTATACCAGAAAGTTAAGGAAAAGATGGCTTACTATGATTTAGTAGTAAATTTGCTTCTGAGCTCTCTTTGTCTTTCCAGAAGTGAAACCCTGAGTAATACATGTCTGCCTTTGTCTAATTGAAGAATACACAGCTTTTTATTGCCCAGAAAAAGAGGGAAATGTTTTTCCTGGATGCAAATTTAGAGATATTCAGGAGGATATATTGAAATTCATGAAGGAGAATGCACTTAAAGGATGTTTTATCTTTTTTTTTTAATTGGAGTATAGTTGATTTACAGTGTTGTATTAATTTCTGGTGTACATCAAAATGATTTCATTATTCTTCTCCATTTTGGTTTATTACAGGATATTGGATACAGTTCCCTGTGCTATATACTAGGACCTTGTTGTTTATCTACTTTATTTATAGTAGTTTGTATCTGCTAATCCCAAACTCCTAATTCATTCCTCCCTCTCCCACTTTCCCCTTTGGCAGCCATAAGTTTGTTTTCTATGTCTGTGAGTCTGTTTGTGTTTTGTAAATAAGTTCATTTGTGTCATATTTTAGATTCCACATATAAGTGATATTTGTGTTTCTCTGGTAATAGTACCTACCTCCTGAGACTGTGGAGGCCATTAAATGATTTAATACACAGCTAGTGCTTAATTATGTCTGGATTTAGCATACCTCTGAGTACTAGACAGGTTGCATAGAAAAGCTGCCATAGCTCACTAGAAGCATCAGAAAGAACTAATTGCTTGTACTACATGAAAAAAAAAATGTATTTTTCTGAAACCTAAAGTTAAAGACTTTTTTTAATCTTTAAAACAAAGAAAAGCTAACATTTAGTTCCACATGTGCACAGATCCAAAGAGAAATGGTGGAAATAATGACAGTGAGGTTTTCAAAATGAAATTTATTCAATTTAAAGAAAGGGTGAACATATTCAGCAAAGACTTTAGAAATGGTCCACATCAAACAAAGTCTTTAAAAAACAGAAAGAAAGGATGCAGTCTGAGCAGAGGCCCAGCAGTGGGGCTGGAAGGGTGTGGACAGATGGGAGAGGTAGGCGTGAGGTGGGGAGAGCTGACACTACCCCCTCCTTTCTCAGTCTGCTGAGTTTGAATGTTGCAGAAATTGGAAAATCGCTTTAAAGTTAGAAACAGCATCCTGCAGGTCAAGCTCAGTAGGTATCATTTTAGAATCTTTTAAAGAATCTGCTGGAATTCCTACTAGATCATGGGTGACTCTGGAAGATCCCAGCAGGTTATTTACCATTTCTCAGAGGGAGGCCCTGAGACCATGACCTGTGTTCCATTCACTCCAAACCCAGCACCAGCCTGGGCCTGGTATACAAGTCACCAATAGGGTCTTAATTCCTGAAATTGTGTTGTATTTGCAGGTGCAAAGAGAAGAAATACAATTATGATCAATTGCCCACGACATCGGTCGTCATAGCGTTTTATAATGAAGCCTGGTCAACTCTCCTTCGGACAGTTTACAGTGTCCTCGAGACATCCCCAGACACCCTGCTAGAAGAAGTTATCCTTGTAGATGACTACAGTGATCGAGGTGAGCCCCTGACTTGGGCTCTTGGAGGAGCCTGCCCTTTGGTGACTGTGCCTGTGAGGCGGGTGTGACATGGGTGCATAGAACAGGCCGGGAAGGATGGGCTTCCTGCGTCTCCCTGGCCTGGCCCCTGCCCTCAGGGAGCTCGGAGCTGGGTAGGGGGATGCAGACGTGATGGCAGAGTGCTCTACCGCTCGGTGCTATAGGAGGCAGAGAGGGGACCCTCACCCACCCGGGCGCTCAGGAGCAGGTGGTTGACCATAGTCTTGAAGGCTGGGTAGTTTGTGGACTGCAAATGAGGAGGGAGGGTGTTTCAAGTGGAGGGCACAGGGTATGGAAAGGAGTTGCAGTGCTGTGTGGACTGTGTAGGATCTGCAAGTGGTTCAGGAAGGACGGAGAGCTGGCTGCTGCAGGGAGGAACAGGAAAGGAGCAGGAAGAGGGCGCAGGACTTAGACGCAAGGCTGAGGAGTTGGGGCTTTGTCCTGAGGGAGAAACCAAGGCAGAATTTCAAGCAAGAGCCGTCTGCTCTTTGGGGAAACCCTGTGGACTGGAGTGTGGAGAATGGGGTACTGGGAAGCTCTGCAGGGAGATGAGGGAGCTGTGGAGGTGACCCAGGTTGGAGGGGCGGGGAGGGCAGGCAGGTGGGAGGAGGGTGTTCAGGAGGCAGCATCTGCAGGCCTGGAGACTGGCTAAGCTGCGAGGAGGACGCTCGGGCTTCCGGCCTGGGTCTCCGGGTAAGTGGTGGTGCCCTCCTTGAACTGAAAAAAACCTCAGGGCTTTGGCCTAAGATACTGACTTTGAGATGAAATAGAAAAGGGGCAGTCCAGACAGAAGAAGAACTGAAGCCAGGGTGAGACATTCCATTGAAAGGATGGTCGGTGTTCCTACAGGCCTGACCAGTGACCTGGGATCCAGCAATTCACGTGCAGGCTGAGGCTGGCCCTTTATTGTTCAGGAAGCTTTTTTTGAGCATGTGCTGGGTGCTGGGGGTTCTATGGGAAACAAGATAAATCTGTGCCCTCGTAAAACTCACATTCTAGAGCTGTGGGTTGAGATGGTCAATAAACACGCGAAGAACATAACACATGCATCACATAATACAACACTATATATATATATTACACATACATCACGTAATACAATATACAGCTTACATAATAGAACCTGATACTATACTACAGCATGAGTAGAAAGTGCCCTGAAAGAATAATGGGAATAGGAGAATGCCTAGAGCTTGGGGACCAGGACTACTCTAGCTGATGGAGATCAGGGAGGCCTCTTTAAAGCCAAAAGCTGTAAACTCCAGGGACAGTGAAGGACAGGGAAGCCTGGTGTGCTGCAGTTCATGAGGTTGCAAAGAGTTGAACAACAACAGTATGAAGAAGGAGGCAGCCCAGTGAAGGTCTGGGCAGGGGGCCCGGGCTGGGAGCAGCAGGTGCAGAAGCTGAAACAAGCAGCCATTCTCAGGGTCAGACCACCAGCCAGTGGAGGGTGACCTGGGGATGGGATTTCGGGGTGGATGAGGCCAGATCAGGTGGGGCCTTGGTGGACAATAGAAGGAATTTAGCTTAAGTAGGAGCCTGTAGGGAGCTGCCTGAGGGCTGTTGGGAGAGCTGTGAGGTTGCTAGGTCTTGGGGACTCTCTGTGCTGCCCTGTTGAGACAGGCTGACTGATGCTGGGGGTTGGGGAGCGGGGATGGGGGGTGAGGATGGAAAGAGGATGTGCGAGGGGCTGCTGTGGCCTTGCCTGGCTGGGATTAGTGGTGTCAGTGAAGCAGTAGTCAGATAAGCTTGAGAGGGGAAATGTCAAGGCCTTACCACAGGGAAAGCTGTGGGTGTGGTGCTGAGCCTGTTTCCGACCCAGTCACCAACCTCTGGGCACCCCCTTTGGCGTAGAGCCGCTGCTTATCTGCTGCTTCAGGCCCTGAGGCTGGTCTGTCTGACCTCAGAGCCTGTGTATCTGTCCTGACTGGTAGGTGTGCTGTTCTCACAGAAACACAAAATAACAGTGATTTACATTTACATGAGATAAAAGTTGATTTCTCTCTCCTGTTGCAAATCTGGGATAATAGACTAGGGCAAGTATGGCAGCTCCATGGTGTTAGGGCCCGGCTCCTCCTGCCCTGAGTTTCCCCTTTCTCAAGGATGGCATACCCCAGGCTGGCTCTTCACCTCCTGTTTACTCCTGTCAGTGGAAGGGTTTCCAGGGGACTGGGAGTCCACTTGGAAGTCACCTTCACATCCCATTGAGTAGAACAGGGTCACTTGGCGACAGCTACTTGTGAGGGAGACTGGGAACATCATCTCTATGGTGGGTGGCCATGTGCTCAGCTGAAAAGCATGGGGAGAGTGAGTCGGGACAGCTGGCATTCCCCCTGGCAGCACGCAAGCAGGGCTGGAGGCCGAGGCCTACTGTAGTCTACAAGGCACTGAGGTACGGGGTCTGCGGCTGTAGGTGAGCTTTACCATAACCTGTCACGGCACCTCAGGCAAGTCACTTGTCTTCTGATTCTTGGTTTCTCATCTGTAAATGGGTTTATCTACACTTAAATCAGGGCTTCCTGGAGGGCACTAGTGGTAAAGAACCTGCCTGCCAGTACAGGAGACGTAAGAGGCTTAGGTTCGATTCCTGGGTCCAGAAGATTCCCTGGAGTAGGGTATGGCAACCCACTCCAGTACTCTTGCCTGGAGAATCCCATTGACAGAGGAGCCTGGTGGGCTACAGTCCACAGAGTCGCAAAGAGTTGGACACAACTCGGAGAAGGCAGTGGCACCCCACTCCAGTACTCTTGCCTGGAAAATCCCATGGACGAAGGAGCCTGGTGGGCTGCAGTCCACAGGGTCACAAAGAATCGGACATGACTGAGTGACTTCATTTTCACTTTTCACTTTCATGCATTGGAAAAGGAAATGGCAACCCACTCCAGTGTTCTTGCCTGGAGAATCCCAGGGACGGGGGAGCCTGGTGGGCTGCTCTCTGTGGGGTCTCACAGAGTTGGATACGACTGAAGTGACTTAGCAGCAACAGTGACTTAGCACAGCACATTTAAATCTGAGATTTGTGGTGAGGAATGAATGAGATCACGTGTAGCACAGAATCTCACGTAGCAGCCAGCATATTAGTAGGATGTGTCTCCATTTTCTTTCCTCCCAGGGTTGTTTTAAATATGTCTATGTAGACACTGGTTCTGAGTCACACCGCATAGACTAGAATCCCAGCTCCAACATTTTGCAGCCGTATAGCCTTGAGCACGGAGCTTAACCAGTTTCAACCTTGGCTTCCAGTCCTGTAAAAGGGTATAATAGTAGTTCTTACTTTCCAGGGTCATTGTGAGGATTAAATGAGGTGGTAGCTTGTTAGGACCTGGCACATTGCTGGCACTTGTTCAATGATAACTTCTGTTTTTAGGAAATATTTTAAAAACTGTAAAGTGCATGAAACTTTCAGAAATGTATTCATTCAGAAGTAGACATCAGATTATTTCTTTTTATGGGACGAAGCCACTGCTCAGCAGGCAGGAATATGGTACGAATCCCTTCAGCACAATTCAGTTCTCCTGTAAATACAAGGTTCTGTGGGGCCAAGGTTTTCCATCCTCATGGTGATGATGTATAAACCAGGATTCTCCCCTCAGCCTGTACTGGAGGAAGAAGACCTGCCCTGTGCTCTCCTCCCACCCTTCCTGCACCCTCCTCACACCCTTCCTGCAGTGTCAGCCTGAGCCAATGAGAGTTGTCAGCACCTTCCAGGATGGGATAAGACAGTTCAGGCAGACAGAAGATTGATGCCGACCAAACCCATAATGAGTAGTGGAGAGCTGCACCAGCATTTTCCTGTATGTTCACTGGGCCCTGCTACTAATTAGCTTTGCTTGGGAAGTCTCCTCCCTTATTCCTGCTATCCACTTGTACGCAGTTATATTTAGGGTTGAAAAATCAATCAATGAATGTTTGTTTTTGTTTTTTGTTTGAGTATCAAGAATATTTAGAGAAACATTTCACCAACAACAAAGCAACTTAGGACATTTAACAAGGTTTTCCCCTTCACTGATGACTGAGGATAACTTTGAGACAAAGCCCATGTATCAATCAATGTGGGGAGATGCTGTCCTTTTTATTTTGCTGAGTGGTTCCCACCTGACCCACTGAGGGGTGTGAATTGGCGCCTTTAGTTCCAGGGCCTGTGTGTGGAGTCAGGAGTCCAGGGGCCAGTTCTAGCTGTGTGCCTGTCCTTTCAGCTCATAAGGACTTGTTTCCTCTTCTGCAAAATGGGGTAAGCATGTCCTCCTGACAAATTTTGGATTTGTTTAATAAGGATGAGAAACTGTAGGAGAAAGCTATGGAGGCAGTGTTAAGGCTGTGGACTCGAGCCTGAGTCCTTGGGTTCAAATCACAGCCCCTCCACTCTCTTGTCTGGGACCCCAGCTCATCACTTAGCCTCTCTAGCCTCAGTGTTCTCATCCATAAAATGGGTACAGTAGTAGTACTGTAGTAGTAGGGGCTTCCCAGGTGACTCAGTGGTAAAGAATCCACCTGCAGTGCAGGAGACACAGGAGACTCAGGTTTGATCCCTGGGTCAGGAAGATCCCCTGGAGGAGGAAATAGCCACCTACTCCAGCATTCTTGCCTGGAAAATCCCATGGACAGAGGAGCCTGGCAGGCTCTAGTCCTTAGGGTTGCAAAGTGTGGGATGTGACTGAGTGACTGAACACACACACACAGTAGTACTTACTTCATATGGTGAGTTATGTGGATCACTTGGACAGTAGTAATTAGCACACTAAGCCTTCTAATGTTAGCTTAGTATTATTATTATTACCATTATTATTATTACTGTGTCAACTGAATTGTGCTTCTGAGAAAATTTGGATTAATGTAATTATAAATAAAATCTATGTTAACATAGTTCCATGTAAATTAAAATTTTATGATGTATAACATATAAGAATTTTTTGGAAAAATTGTGAATGGATGGCTCTTGTGCTTTTATTTAAATGTTCACAAGTCAAGGTCCTTTTGGTGGGGGGGGGATAGCTTTATTGAGACAGATCCACATGCCACATTCACCCCTTGCAAGAGCACAGATCTACCTGCCTGTGTTTTGAGAGGGAGCCCTTCTTCAATGGTTCTAGAATCCTCCATCCCTGCCTCCCAGCCTTCCGGGGGCTTCCAGGCTTGATTCCCGGTGCAGTGAGGATATCCCTGGTGCAGAACAAAGGAGGCGCGTGTCTATTTAGTTTCTTTTCAGGACAGGGAGGTCCTGGGAGGACACGGCTGGGGATGTGTGGTGTGACCCTCGTTGTCCTGCTTGCCTCTGCAGAGCACCTGAAGGAGCGCCTGGCCACCGAGCTGGCGGGGTTGCCCAAGGTCCGCCTGATCCGCGCCAACAAGAGGGAGGGCCTGGTGCGAGCACGGCTGCTAGGGGCCTCCGTGGCCAAGGGTGACGTGTTGACTTTTCTGGACTGCCACTGCGAGTGCCATGAGGGGTGGCTGGAGCCGCTGCTGCAGAGGTGCGTCTGTGGGTGGTGGGGTCCCCGACAAACTGGCATGGGAGGTAGGGGTGCTGGGCTCAGATGCTCCTTGGCCAAAGCCTGGCGTGGAGGGGATGTGTCCTCCCATGTGGAGGGGATGTGTCCTCCCATGTGGAGGGGATGTCCTGGGGCTATAGAGGCGGTTAAGTTAGTTAATATATAGCCAGCACTTAGAACATACCAGTAGATAAGAGGCCCCAGATGAGTGTTTGCTTTTATTACTGCTTATTTTACACATTTATTGTAGAAAACTTAGTATGATCAACCAAGAAAAAAAGTCACATAGAATTGTATTCCTAGAGAATATGTTTTGATGTATTTCCTTCAAGCCAGCTGTCTTATCCATTACACCCAGTACCAACAATGCCTAGGGCCCACCTGTGAAACTTTAAGGGACCCCCCAAAAAATTGTGATAATTTCTTTTAAAATCAGAATGGAAAGTGAATATCACAATAATGAATATAGCCTGGTTTGTCTTTATACCTATAATATAGTCATAAAATATGGGCATCCCTTGTAGCTCAGTTGGTAAAGAATCTACCTGCAATGCAGGAGACCTGGGTTTGATTGCTGGGTTGGGAAGATCCCCTGGAGAAGGAAATGGCAACCCACTCCAGTATTCTTGGCTGGAGAATCCCATGGACAGAGGAGCTTGGCAGGGTATAGTCCATGGGGTCGCAAGAGTCGGACACGACTTAGCGACTAAACCACCACCACCACCATAGTCATAAAATATTATTTTTAATATCTATTTTTATGGAGTCATGAAAGCATAAATACAACCACAGCTTCAACGCCATTTCTCCTGCTGTCCCACAGCCTCTTACGGCTCACCCTCGGCTGACTTTTGTTCTCTTCTCTTCCCTGTTTCCCTCCCTATTCTACTGATTCTGCATCAGGAGCTGAGCTGGCAAGCTCTGAGCTCCTCCAGGTACAAGAGGAATGTCTAGGGAGGGGCAGGTTCTCTGCTTGGTCCCCACTGTGGGGAGTGGGTAGAGGGCTGGAAGATCAGAGTTTGTGCATTTGGAAAACTACTTTCCCCTGGCCCCCAGTGCTTGGTTGCCAAGATCTATCTGGAAGAGCTGGGGACCCCCTCGCCTTCCTTCCTGCATGAGACCAGGCTCTGCTGTGACACTTCTGCCATCCTGGACCTTTGATGCCTCATTCTCCTCGCTCAGCTCTAGTGGGCTTCAGCAGCAGCAAGGACTCAGGGTTCCTCAGGCTAGTGCTAGAATCTTGAGATCACTTAAAACATAGTGACAGCTGGGTGCTCCCTCTGGAATCTGGCCTAATGGGTTCACCCTTCCCTCCTGCCTGCACGTTGCCTACAGAGGGCCACCTCTAGTCCTACCTAAAATCATAGGCGGGGTGTATGCTTTTCCCCTTCAGCTGATGCATAAATGCCATCTGGAATTCCATTCCACTCCACTCCACCCTTTGGAGAGAGTGAGGTGGCATTCCACATAATCACATCTTTGTTCCATACCTGGAGTCAGGGGGGATTCTCCCCTGGTTACCCATTAGAAATAGCTGGGGAACTTTAAAAAGTCCTGGTCCTGTAGCAGACTATTTGGATCTGAATTTCTGGGGTGGTTCCTGGCCTTCTGGATGTTTCAAAAGCTCCCAGGGAATTGGGTATGCCTCAGAGTTGAGACACTGGACTGTAGACTGTCCCTCAGGTATGGTCTCAGCCAGGCACAGTAATCCCTTCCCTTTAGGGGCTTTTGAAAGTGGAAGATGTTCTTGGTTGTCACATTAATGAGGTTGTGCTCCTGGCATCTTATGAGCTGCTGTTGGTATCTGGGGCAGAAGCATTCTTTGCTGTGTAGGACTGGACTGTGGGATGTTTGGTATCCCTGGTCCTTGGCTCCCAAGATGCCAGGAAGCAGTTAAGCAGTAACTGCTACAACTGGGCCAGCACATTCTCTAACCGTGATTTAGAATCCTTTATTCCAATACTGGCTCCCCCTAGTTTTCCCTTTCTTGTAGAAATTAGACTACCCCTGGTTCCAACCTGCTGGGTGCAAGTCACAGGTTTATGGTTTATAGGTGTTAGATTCTAGAGAACTGCCCCCAAAATATGATCCAGAGAAATCTAATGTTCACATGTGGTCCAGTTCATGCTTCCTGGTGTGCTGTCAGATGCAAAGAAACACAGTCTGGAAGCCTGCTGAAAGATGGCTGGGCTTGTAAGAGTGATTGTGGAGAGAATCACTGAAGCCTATGCACAGGCTGATGGCTGCAACAAGAAATATCACATTTTCCATTATATGTAACATTTAGTCCCAAAGAAGACTAAAAGAAAAGTTTAGCTGTAGTTCCAGGTTCTCTGCCAGCCTCTTACAAATGTTCTGTTAGGGAGTCCACGTTAACCCTCCAAGTATGTATTATTGTTTCAGAGGCAACAGGCTCTGAGTGGTTAGGTGACAACACTAATGTCACACAGCAAATAAGGGGCAGGATTAAAATTTATTTGCTAGTTCCAAAGCAGACCCTTTGGTCTGGGTGCATCTCTGTTCATAAGGAAATAATTATTTCTTGACTTTAAGATGTTTCATTGTGATTACAGGAAGAAATTGCTTACAGTCTTGAGAAACTGAAAGTCTGCTTTCTGTTTTAAAAGTTAGCTTGGATTTTGACATTGTGACTTTCATAGAAGGATTCAAGTTTAACCAGAATATCTTTAGACGGAATCAGACTATTAAAGCTATAGCACTTTACATATCAGGGCTAGAATCCTTGTGCCTGCCCCGCATCTGCCCAGCACCCCCATGATGTTCACCTGCCGGGGCCGACCTGGCTGTAGACACCTGGAATAAGGGAAGCAAGCCTTTCTCACACAGGTGTTCCTCCTTTCGGTGGAAGGCTGAGGAGACTCAATTCTCAGGCTTCCTGGTGGTCCTCCTGCTGCCCGTACATGGTAGAATGTCAGAGTGTTCTGGTTGTTTCCAGGATCCATGAAAAGGAGTCGGCAGTGGTGTGCCCTGTGATTGATGTCATTGACTGGAACACCTTCGAGTACCTGGGGAATGCTGGGGAGCCCCAGATCGGCGGTTTTGACTGGCGGCTGGTGTTCACGTGGCACATGGTTCCTGAAAAGGAGAGGATCCGCATGCGGTCCCCCATCGATGTCATCAGGTCGGGGGCTACTTCTTTGAGTGCCTCACTGCATCTGGCTAACTTGTCAGTGAAGGCCCTCGGGAGGGATAGTTAGCTGTTGCCTCTCTTTTCATTTTCCAGAGTATTTGTTTATTTTTGATAAAAATCTTTGCTATACATGTGGATTTATATTGTTATAGTTTAATCATTTTGGTAAGTATGCATAACATAAAATTTACCTTTTAACCATTTTTAAATGCACAGTTCACTAGCATCACACACATTCACAGTATTGTACAACCATCACCTCTATATATTTCCAGAACTTTTCCATCACCCAATGTTGTTGTTGTTTAGTTGCTAAGTCATGTCTGACACTTTGTGACCCATAGACTGTAGCCTGCCAGGCTCCTTTGTCCATGGGATTTCCCAGGAAAGAATACTGGAGTGGATTACCATTTCCTTCTCTGGGGGAATCTTCCCAACCCAGGGATTGAACCTGGGTCTCCTGCTTGGCAGGTGGGTTCTTTACCACTGCCCCGCCTGGGAAGTCCTGTTTAGAAACTCTGAACTCATGAAGCAATACCTCACTTTCCTCCCCTCCTCCAACCCCTGTTAAGTCACCATCTCTGGATTTCCCTATTTTATGCACCTCATATGAGTAGAATCACACAATATTCATCCTTTGGTGTCCTGTTTCTTTTCCTTAAGGAGTTTTCTGGGCAGTGCCACCCAGCCTGGCTCCTGCCGTCCTCTCAGACCTTGCTCTCTCACTGCTTATCTCTCTCTGTTGTCTGTGCTCCTAGAAGTTCAAGGGTTTCTCTCACCCTTAGGCCTGTGGTCATGCTCCTGTCTTGTCGGAAAATCAGTCATTCCTCTTCTGGGCTAACTCCCCTTTGTTCTGCAGACCATGCCTCCTCTGAGAAACTCAGCCCTGCCTACCTCCCTCCCCATCTCATGGCTTCTGTATTTCCACAGGGTCCCGGGTTGACCTTAGTCACCCGCAGAGTTCTGTGTTGCCTAGTGAGATGTCCATGAGCTTCCCCAGGGCAGGGGCTATGGGGCAGGGGCTGTGGGGGACATCCAGCTGCTGGCCCATCTTAGCTCCAGGCAGAGAGCGTGAACTCGGGGTGTGCTTGTGTGAGTGAATGGACTTAAGGTTTGTGGTAGAAACCAGCTGTGATGATTTCCTGCTGCTCACCTCGAATTATGGTTCACATGCTTCTAGATCTCCAACGATGGCTGGTGGGCTGTTTGCTGTGAGTAAGAAATACTTTGAATACCTGGGGTCTTATGATATAGGAATGGAAGTTTGGGGTGGAGAAAACCTCGAATTCTCCTTTAGGGTAAGTACTCCAGCCTTCTGTTCCTACTTGTTCTTAACCTGTTTTTTTTTTTTTTTTTTTTTTGTCCCTCTCTGGGAATGATGGCTTTGGTAGGAGAGCCTGGTGGACTTTTCCTCTATATTGGCAGTTTATCCAATAATCCTGGAAGAATACAATGGCACACTCATCCTGTAAATACTCTTGAAATACACATTTGATAGATTTGGGGCTGCTAAAGTTCTTGGAAGTCACCTAGTTCTTTTACTCTACTGAGGGGAGGGATGGCAGGTGGAGGGGGAAGTGACTGGCCCAAGATCACTCAAAGAGCGCGTGACAGACACTGCGCTTAAACACAGGCGCCTGCCTCCTGAGCCCATGTTTTGGAGCCTTGATTTGCTTGGCTGCTTGATAAAGTAGCCTCTTTATTTGGCACATGCTTGCTAAATCACTTCAGTTGTGTCCGACTCTTTGCGACCCCATGAACTGTAGCCCACCAGGCTCCTCTGTCCATGGGATTCTCCCAGCAAGAATACTGGAGTGGGTTGCCATTTTCTTCGCCATTTATTGGGCACAGTGACTTTCAAACTTTGACATCTATAAGATTTGTTAGGGAAACTTGTTAAAAAGGCAGATTCATAGGCATGGTCTCTGGAAAGTCAGATTTGATAGACTTACGGTAGGGACTGGATGTCTGCATTTTGTAACAAGCCCATACACTGATTCTGCTGTGTGTGATACACAGATGCCCCTTTGGGAAAGCTTTAGCATTCTGGTAGATTTCCTAGTTAACTGAATCTTGCATTTTAAGTATCAAAACCTTATGTCGATGTTTGTGCTTTTAAATGGAAAATTTTCAAATTGAAGAATATCTTATATGGTCTGCTGCTTTAAAAGAATTAATAAATAACACTTTGGCCCTCCACTGAAGACTCAAACCTGCCCCCCATTATAAGCATCAGATGGCAACCCACTCCAGTACTCTTGCCTGGAAAATCCCATGGACAGAGGAGCCTGATAGGCTACAGTCCATGGGGTCGCGAAGAGTCGGACACGACTGAGTGACTTCACTTAGACTTTTCACTTTCATGCATTGGAGAAGGAAATGGCAACCCACTCCAGTGTTCTTGCCTGAAGAATCCCAGGGACAGAGGAACCTGGTGGGCTGCCGTCTATGGGGTCGCACATAGTCGGACACAACTGACGTGACTTAGCAGCAGCAGCAGCTATCTTTGGTCATATGTCCATGAAAGGGCTCCAGAGGGCTGTGTGCTGAGTTTTGGGGTGTGCTTTTAACAGTCTTTCTGCCTCTTCCCTAGGTGTCAGGCTGCTCTGCCTGCCTCTAGAAGCCCTTCCTTTCCCCCTTCCAAACCTCTCTTCTTACTTGCTGCTTTCCTATCTTCTGTGGCTAGGAGACCAGGTAATCAGCATGTGCTTTACCTAATAAATAAGTGAGTTCCCAGTGAGGCCTACTGTGGGTGCTCCTAGGCGTCAAGTGCATGAGCCTTCGTGCATGAGCCTTCGTGCATGGATTCTGGGGTCTGGGTTCCGATGGCTTATTTGTCTTTGGGGCTCCTTTCTTGCTCTTTGACTGCATCCTGGGTCCTGACTATTCTGGGGAAGTGGCCACCTGCCTCATGGAGGGTGAGGTCTTGGCAGTGTTCACCATGGCCTCTATGTGCCCAGCCTCCTTACTGTAGGCATTGTGGACCAGCAGCTCACTCCCTGCTCAGCCCCATCACCCCACCTCCTCCCCACTCTGTGCACAGATCTGGCAGTGCGGGGGGACCCTGGAGATACACCCGTGTTCGCACGTTGGCCACGTTTTCCCCAGGCAAGCTCCCTACTCCCGCAACAAGGCCCTGGCCAACAGTGTCCGTGCAGCTGAAGTGTGGATGGATGAATTTAAAGAGCTCTACTACCATCGCAATCCCCAGGCCCGCCTGGTGAGTCCCCCCTGTACACCCACACTCCTTCTGGCTGTATCCAAACAAAAGCAGCTGATTCTGGCCTCCTACTGTGGTAGATCTGGTTCCAGAAATAGAGACGAAATTGGGTGCTCACAACCCAAGAGGAAAACTGTATTCCTTCACTTATAAGAAACAACAGACAGTTAATTCTCACTCCTTACCATAATTAACGCTCCATATAGTCACTGAACCACAATCACTGAATTTGGGACTCACTACTTAGCCATTGATCATGAGGGAAATACAGGATTAGGTTACTGTAGACCTCTTGCAGGTACACATCAACTGATCAACACATAACTTGGTTTTATGTGTGCTTCTGTTTAAACAGTCTGTTTAATGTATACTGTTGATTGGTTGCATTGAGCTCACACCCAGGTGAATCTCATTCGACACACCTCTTTTCTCCCTCCAACACATCACAGCCGCCTTGTACTAGGCACACTGTATAGCACTAACTACTCTTGGGGGCCATTTTAAACAGTGAAATCACCAACACAGTAAGGAACAGGCTGAAAACCATGGTGCTAAGTAGTACACAGGACACTTGCTTTCAGGACGAGAGCTGAGATATAACCTCAACTGGGAATGTGCACGCTGGGGGACCCTCATGTCTGAGAAGGACCATAAAAGTGTGAAGACACCACAAGTATTGATTTTAGTGTTAAAAATAACATTTTATCAGAGAGCCCCACTGCCACTAACGGGCCGCCCTCTGCACATGCCAAGACGGGGCTCCCACTGACCTGTCTTCATGTAACTAAGGGGCCACGTGGCAAGATAAAAAAGTTGGCTCCAAGGCCTTTTTCCTGGCCACTTGATGTACATTTCTTCTTGTGCATCTTTACAGCAGTCCTTCCGAGTAACTTGGAGATTTTCATTTTGTAGATGAGAAAACTGGAGTTCAGAGAGAGGGTGATTTAAGGAACTTGCCCAGGGGCTTGTAGCAGATGTGGGAAGAACTGGGTCCACCCCAGCGGCACTCTCTCTGCTCTGCGGAGCCCTGTGGACACTCGCTTTGACCTCCACTGTGGCCTTTCTCTGCCTCTGGGCTACATGGTCACTGCTTCCTCTGTCTTGCCCAAGGCTGCGGGGTAGAAATATCCGCTCTTCCCTGTCACCCGTTCTAAAACCCACAGATCAATCCCTCTTTCTGAGGGTTCCCAAAGAATAATATGTTAGAAGGAGGGGCACTCAGGTACCTTTTGTCTGAATGCCCAGTGGCAGAGTTGAAGTGGATATTTGGTTGAAGATGAGGTCACAGTGACTCTCATTGAAAAATGAACTTCTGGAAAACAAGGAGAAATGTGAAATTTTATTCAGACTTTTTCCTTATTGTTACCATTTTATTAAATATTTTAACTTGTCAAATTTTAATCATTTAACAGCGTAACACAGCGACAGTCCTATCTCTGCACTCAGCATTGCTCTCATGGTTGTACATTTGCTGTGCTAAATAGATGCTTGCTTTATTTGATTATTCAAAAATTCGTAATCATTGGTTTTATTCATAAAACAAGTATTTATCATTGTAGCATTTTGCTCTTACTATTGGAAGAATATATTTAGACTTGAATAGATTGGGCACGTAAGAAAGTTTTCATTCATAATTACCTCTAGAATACTTAGCTTTGTTTAGAAGTGAGTGTCCAGGTATTGGTGGTAAAACTATCAGAACACCATGACATACGTGTGCTACTGACATGCTGCTGGTCTGTGACCGCAGGGGGCCAGGAGTGCCGGTGCAGCCCCTGGATTCAGCTCCTGACCCATCAGCAGGGGCTTTGTGTCCTTCCTTCCTGCACCTGGCCACTGCTCCCTGCAGCAAGAGCACCCGGGGATGTCGTTGTTTGAGCAACAGTATCTCCTGCTGGGGTGCTGCCACTATGTCTGTTTCTTATCCTCTCTGTCCTGTGCAGGCTCTGCACACAATAGGTGCTCAATAAAGGCTTACTGGGTGAATGAAAGGCTTTAATGTGGCTTTCAGGGGCTCACCATTTTGTCCTTTTCTCAGGAGCCCTTTGGGGACGTGACAGAGAGGAGACAGCTCCGTGCAAGACTTGGGTGTAAGGACTTCAAGTGGTTCTTGAATACCGTGTATCCAGAGCTGCACGTGCCCGAGGACAGGCCTGGCTTCTTTGGGATGGTGAGCGAGGTGGGCCTGTGCTGGGCAATGTGCTTCTGGCCTCCAGGAGTGACCTGGCCTCCTGAGTGACCAACCCTGGAAAAAAAGACCCCTTTGTGGGGACCGCTGACTTCTCTCATATGCGTCCCCCTTCTCATCCAGTGTCCTTCTTTCTCCCCTTGAGTGTCTGGGCCTCAGGTCCAGAATGTCAGCACTGGAAGCATCTCACAGTTGGTGAGTACAGCCTTCTGTTTTACAGATGGAAACTGGGGATCAGTTGGTGTTTCCAAGTCTTTTTTTTAACTAACTCCTTATCACATGACTTCAAATCTCAGTAACTGGACCAGTTACTAATTCCCAACTCAGGGATCCACAAAAGCCATAGAAAGGAAGAGGAGTCACTTCTGTTATTTCAAAAAACCTAGAAGAAATATTGGTGGGATGAGGTCAATTCAAGTGTCCAGCACCTTTGGCTTTTGCTTGGAACTCCACCAACTTAGGGAGCCCTCCTGTGCTCTGTGGTGTTCATCAGAAGAGCTAGTGTTCCATTCTGCAAGTTTTGATATCTGCAAAGCAGGGAATTTTCAGTTTTCATTATAAAAATGTTCAAACATGCAGAAACGCAGAGAGAGTGATATAGTGAACTCTGTCCCTGAGATTCTGCATTTACTGAGATGTTGCCTCTTCCCTTTCCTCTGCTCTGCCCTCCCACTGACAGTGTGACCCTGAATAAAGGTAAAGATTCCTTTGCAGCTCTATTTATAGAATATATTTCACTAAGGAGGTGTAGGCAAACACACTATGCTCTAAAGTCATTCAAAATCATTCTTTAAGTCTATCACCAACTTGATAGAGTTAGCTTAATTAATCTAAGTTTTAATCTTTAGGGGTTTCTCCCTTTTCTTCTTAGTTTTGTTTGTTTTTTTTTTCTTTCTTTCTTTCTTTCCAGACTCTTTTGAGTGTAGGGAACTCATCTGAGGTTGAGGTCCTTTGGAGGTCAAGAGTGCCAACTTGGCTTCATAACATTTGAGTTCTTCTAAACCTAAGATGCCCTGATTATTCACCTATCCTGTTCCCAGGTTCCTTCACAAAGTTAAGGGACCTCAAGAACATGGAGGTCTCTGTTTTATGAGCCAGTGGATTATGGATTCCTTCTTTCTATATGGCTGAGTCTTAGTCCCAGAACCAAGCTAGACAAAGGTGGACAAGGGCCAGGGCCAGAGTGGAGTTCAGAAGCCAGTGAAGGTTCTTTGAAAGTGAAAGTGTTAGTCAGTCAATCGTGTCCACTCCTTGCAACCTCATGGACTGTGTAGCCCACTAGGCTCCTCTGTCCATGGGATTCTACAGGCAAGACTACTGGAGTGGGTTGCCATTTCCCTCTCCAGGGGATCTTCCTGACCCAGCAATGGAACCTGGGTCTCCTGCATTGCAGGCAGATTCTTTACCAACTGAGCCACCAGGGAAGGTTCCTTAAACCCTGCAGAAAGGGCTTTGGAAGGTACTTGATGCTAGGAACAATTTAAGGTGGAAGGAGAAGGGGACGACAGAGGACGAAATGTTTGGATGGCATCACCGACTTAATGGACATGAGTTTGAGTAAACTCCAGGAGCTGGTGATGGACAGGGAGGCCTGGCATGCTGCAGTCCATGGGGTTGCAAAGAGTCAGACATGACTGAGAGACTGAACTGAACTGAGTCTCTTTCTGGAGGCTCCTGGAAGGGAGGTTGGAGCATGGAACCTTCCAAGGCTTTTTGCTCTTAGAATAAATTAAAGGGATTTAGATCCAAAAGTACCTTAGAGATGACCTTAGATTAGAGAATATTGAGTGATAGAGCACTGGACTTGAGTCTGAGGTCCTGGATTCAAGGCTCAGGTGTCTCCACTTATGTGTTGTATGACCTGTGTGCAAACCATTGGCTCTGTATTATACTGTCCTTGTACTCTACAGTGGTGGACTTCTGATCTGAGAAGTGCCAGGTCTTTTAACTGGGGTATCCTTTGAAGATAATGTAATATCAGGAACTCCTTGGTACACAGGGCTTCCCAGGTGGTTTTAGTGGTAAAGAACCCACCTGCCAGTGCAGGAGACCCAAGAAATGCAGTTCGAGCCCTGGGTCGGGAAGTAGTGAATGGCAACCCACTCCCGTATTCTTGCCTGTAAAATTCCATGGGCAGAGGAGACTGGTGGGCCTAGTCCTTAGGGTCGCAAGAGTCGGACAGGACTGAGCACACACTTGGTGCATATGTGAGGTGACAACCCAGCTATGTTGGACTAGTAAAGCAATAAGGCTGCGCTAATGAGACATGAAGCAGTGTGAGCTCTCAGGCCATAAAGAGTTCATCTCTGCTCCTCAAATATATCTTCCTAAAATGTGTGTGAATCATATGATATCACTTATATATGGAATCTAAAAAAAATTATATAAATGAACCTATTTACAAAACAGAAATAGAGTCACAGATGTAGAAAACAAACTTGTGGTTACAAGTAGGAAGAGCAGGGTAGAGGATAAATTGGGAGATTGGGATTGACATATACATACTATTATATATACATAAATAGATAACTAATAAGAACCTACTATATAGCACAGGGAACTCTGCTCAGTACTCTGTAATGACCTATGAGGGACTAGAAACTAAGAAAGATTGACTAGATGCATATGTGTGACTGATTCACTTTGCTGTGCAGCAGAAGCTAACACAGCAGTGTAAATTAACTATACTCCAGGAAAGGTTAATTTTAAAACATGGGGGTTATGATTCCTGCCTATGGTATAGAACAGGAAAGACGTTTAAAACTAGAAATGGAAGGGGCTTTTAGCTCTGAGACTGGTTCTTCAGGCAGCCACTGCTCTCACTCCATTTACCTGCCTTCACAGCCCTGGGTGGAATCTGTTGTGTATAAACCTGGACCAAATGCCACCTTTATGTTTTGCTTAGCTCCAGAACAAAGGACTGAAAGATTACTGCTTTGACTATAACCCTCCCAACGAGCACGAGATCACAGGACACCAGGTCATTCTGTACCGCTGTCATGGGATGGGTCAGAACCAGGTAGGGGCTGCTGCTTTAACGGCTTGACCTTCTCAGGCTGAAGGACAATGGACAGCGGGAGGCCCTGTGCTCAAGGGACCATCGGTGTGGGCCTTTAAAGAGGGAGATGAGGGGAAATCTGTGTGGTTTTAAAACATTTATATGTGATTTCTTGTTATAAAGGTAATATGTACTCATCATAGAACATTTAGGAAATATAAAAAGTAGAAGCAAGTAGTAAATGACAAGACCCAGAATGACCACCATTATAATTAAGATATATTTACTTCCCATCTTTTTTAATGCATGACCTTGGGATTATGTATTTTAAATGGTTGTTGTAATATCTGCATGTTTTATAGTCTATCGTGTCCATTACTTAATCATACTTTTCATGTGTCGTTAAGACATCCTTTGAGAACATCATCCATAACAGCCTCTTGCTAGTCCTTTGTGTGACTGTATTAATTACTGTTGAGGTAATCAATTCCTTCCTCCCTGTTTTTGTAATTATAAATAACCCTGCTGCTAACATCTTTGGTCACAAAGAAAAAACGAAGGAAAGCAGATCTGCATTTCAGATGACTTATTCAGAATTAAATCTTACATGGAATTATAGGATTTGATATCTAGTGCCACACTGCAAAACCATTTTTGGGGCAGTTTCCTCAGTCAGGGCCCAGGTGGATATGTCTGGATTAAGTGCTGAACTGCAGGCTGGGCAGGGGAGCAAGACCTGGAAGGTCTGAGAACCGGAGCAGGACCATGGCCTGGCAGGCACACTGCCAGGGCGGGTCCAGGGAGGATGCAGGAGAGAGCAAAGCGTTGGCTCTAGACATTCACAGCCTGCTGTCCCAAGTAAAATGTGAGATACTGGAGACGAAGGATGGGCATTCAGATTTTGCTCTAACCTGGAGTCACTCCAATTCCGTTTGAATATTAGGCCCCATTATGGTTAACAGTAAACTTTCATAATTCAGACCCCTACAGCCTTAAATTTTTCAGGTTCTTCAACCCCTTTTAGAACAGTACTCTTCAAAGGTGGTACGATCAGCATCACCTGAGAGCTTAGAAATCCAGATTCCCAGACCCACCCCATCTCTCCCCAGCCCACCTCTAGTCTTGACTGGTTTTCAAGGGAGATTCGTTTGAGAAGCACTACTCCGTGTGCCCTGGGAACCTGTCACCTGTGTCAGAATCTCCTGGAAGCAAGGGGGTGGAGCGGGGCCGATGGGCAGCCGCGTGTCTTGTTAGAAGTGTGAAAGTGCAGCTTCTTCGGCCCCATCTCAGACAGAGGGAACCCTCGTTTCCTCTTTGGGACCAGGACCCTGAATCAGCATTTTCCCTAGGCACCTAGGGTAAGAAAACCATTGCTCTGAAGAGCAAGTCCTCCCATTAGCCGTCCTTCGTCTGCTGTGTATAGCACTTTGTGGTCTCCGAGGCATGGTTGCATCCATTTTATTTCGGGGGAAGGAGGAGGAAAGGACTGAAGAAAAGGAGGGGAAGTGGCTGGTCAAGGGCACAGAGAGCCCTCAAGGGCTGGAACCAGTCTATATTCTTTCCTGCCATTCTGCACCAGCCCGGGGTTAGGCACAGCAGGTGCAGGTTGACCCGGGCCATCCCCCACCTCATGCTCTTGCAAACGAGAAGGGCCCCTCCATTCACACTGGCTACACGCCTCTCCAGAGGTGTACGGGGTGCTCCGGGGACGCAGGCTGGTGTGAGGACCCCGGCACTCATGTCCCAGTAACCCCAGGTTCTCCTTCCTCTCTCTAAAGATTGCCCTCTTTGCACGTCAGAGGCTAACTGGTGCATGTTGGCTACTCCATTTCTAGTTTTTCGAATACACATCCCAGAATGAAATACGCTACAACACCCACCAGCCAGAAGGCTGCGTGGCAGTGGTGGAAGGAACAGACGTCCTCATCATGCATCTGTGTGAGAACAGCACCCCAGAGGACCAGAAGTTCATCCTTCAGGAGGTAGGCGACCCATCTCACGCCTTCCTTCTGTGGCTCGCCATCCCGTGGACTGCAGAGGGGGTTGTGGAGGTGAAGTGAGTCCCTAGTGCGTCTCAGGGATGCGGCCCCTACAGGAGACCAGGCACTTCCCAGTGAACCTGAGGCGTCCCACAGCATCCAGCACCGGTACCACTTCCCTTCTTTCCTCCCTGTCCACTCCCTGCCAGTTTTCCTGTCCCTGTTACACCTTGAGCTGGGGCTGACTGGAATAGGAAGAGGCGCTGTCCCCAGTGCATTTGGAGATTACTTGGGGTTCAGATGAATGAAACAAACCACCAAGTGTAAGGACATGAGATTAGGCCCACGTTTAAGCCACTCCTGTTGTCTAAGGCTCATCTTTCCCAGCTCTAAGTGGGGATGATAATCGAAGCCTTATCCACCTCTGGTGAATAGATGTGCAGCCAGAAAGAGTCTTTGGAGGCTGTAAAGCTCTACATTGTTAACTTGTGGTGCAATAACCAAGGAAACCTCTCTGATGGAGTTGGTTCTCCATCAGAAGAGTCACTGCCAGTTTGGAACTGGGTGTTATTTCAGGTCTGAGAGGCACTACCTCTTACACATTTGTAAGAAACTCACAGTGGGACTCATCCATCAGTCATATCTGGTGACTCACTAAAAAGCACTCGAGGACATAAATCCGAAGAAAATAATTCAAAAGAATGAATTAGTTCACTTTTATCTCCACGAAGAGCTTTCATTCCCAGCCTGGCCCCAGGGATGGAAAGATCCATCTGTACTACTTATAAATGAATTAATTCTAAGTATAATTAGAAGTTAGAATATGTTTTGTTGTAGAAGGTGTTACGATCAGCAATGAAATTCTCAGGTTTCCTGGAAAAGCCAGGCATTATAGTGCTATATGATACAAAAAATAATAGGGAAAATATTTCTGTAAACCCCCAAAGTTTTGCTTTTCCCTTCTTTCTTCCAATAGGAAGCCATTGTAAGACCTCAAAAAAGAGTAATGCAAGGTAGAAATCATGAAATTGGTTTGAAATGCCATTAAAATTTTATCTTAAAAATCTTAAATTTCAGTGAAAGTTAGTTTCTTTAGAGAGGTGTGAAGAAGGATGCCTTATTTGTTTACTTTCACATCATTCTGAAGGCAACCTGTGAACACTTTTAAGGGCTTTCCAGATTAATATTATTGAGCTTACAACAGAGAGAGATAGAGGGAAAGATAAACTCCAGAAACTGGGGAGAGACTTGGAAAGTTAGCTCAGCAACAGTTGGGGAAAAAGAGAGATGGAGAGGACTTAGAGAGGGTCATTGTCCTTTGGGGTTTGGAAATTGGCATAGTTTGCAGGCCCTACTTCCTCTCTGGCGACCTGTCTCCTCACCCAGCTGGTCTGTGGCTGAGCTGGGACTAAAGCCAAGTTCCCTCATTCTCCACTTAAATACAGGAGAAAGAGGCCTCCAGAGACCTAAGAGAAGCAGAAGAGATTAATAAAGGACCTTTGGACCTGATCACTCTGAAGGAAAAGAACATCAGTAGGGGTGAGATAGGGTCCTGATCCAGGTGGTGCAGCGATAAAGAATCCGCCTGTCAGTTCAGGAGATGCAAGAGGCACGGATTCAGTCTCTGGGTTGAGAAGATCCCCTGGAGCAGGAGATGGCAACCCACTCCAGTATTTTGGCCTGGGAAATCCCGTGGACAGAGGAGCCTGATGGGCTACAGTCCACAGGGTTGCAAAGAGTAAGAGGGAGGAGATATAAGGTCTGACTGATCCCAGAACAGCCAGCAGGTGGCACCATCGGCCCTGATGGTAGAGTCGAGGACCCCCTGAAGAGCTCCCGGCACTGGCAAGCGTGACACACGCCTCCACACGCCTCTTCAGTGTGCACAGACGGTCGTGGGCTGCCTTCATACCTGCAGACACTTACTGCTCAATAAGTGTTTCTGCAATGATAAAAATCACCCTGAGCACTTAACACATTTCAAGGAAACGGTGCTTTCTCAGGAATTGCTTGTAATTCTCTTGAACGCGCAATGTGTATTATCTTTTGTAGGATGGTTCTCTGTTTCATGTACAGTCCAAGAAATGCATTCAGGCTGAGAGGAAGGACTTGAGTGACAGTTTTGTACCACTCTTACGAGACTGTACCAACTCGGATCATCAGAAATGGTTCTTCAGGGAACAAATTGTGTGAAGTGTCACCGAACGATGGAGCCCGTCAGAGTAGATGGGGAACCCTGGACTGTATTTAACAGACACTTAGCTGAGCACAGAGACAGACCCACCGAACACTTGGCTGCTCTTCTTTTTATAAGGAAATCATTTTGTGATTTGTGAAAGGAATGTTGGTTTTAGTAAAAATGTGAATAACAATTCGTATTGATTTTGAAAACAAAATTGTTCCCAAATACCCTGTTTTCAAAGGGTAGTCACAAAATGTTAACTCTTGGTATTTAAAGAATTAAAAACTTTAACTATTTTTCTATCAGGATGTATTTTCTACTGTCATGTCTTTTTATTCCCCATAGCAAAAAGGTAAATATTTTATTTTCATATTTGAAAGGATCCCCAGATATGAATGTCTGCTTGGAGAATAGACTCATGTAATGTACTTTGCATAAACTGACAATACCTTTAACTTTGGGTTAGATTTTTCTCAGTATAAGTGTGTGGACACTGGGAACATATTGATTCCTTCAGGTCCTTGAGATAATCTACATTTATTTAAGAATGCTCCTTGGTTATGTGTTGCTGCCATAGTCAACACTGCTGTTAAAGTTTATGTTAGCCAAAGAGAACTAACCAAAGCTGAAATTTCAAGGGAACAGTTTGACATAGTGGGCTAATATGAACTTCTACCACACAGAGTGGGCTTCTGGCAATGCCTAACCGCGGTATGGATGGCTACTTTTAGCAGCCACCAGGATGACTTTAAAACATGTTTATATCATTTTTAATTTTTATCACCCATTAGTGTCAGGGAGAAATTTAATGCTGTTTGTGAAATTCAGTTTTCAAATTTGTTCATTAATAATAATTGGTCATTGAAATCCATATTGGATTTTGCGCTGCAGCAACTGCTACAGTTTCTCTTCATAATTATGATTTGTGAGCAATTTCAGATCTCTTGATATTCTGAGATCTTGTCATCCTGATGAAGTCAAGAGGAGTGATTTTTTTTTTTTAAAAAAAAAGCAAGAGCATTGCTAATCTTTGTTTTTGCAATCAGGCAGATGTGAGAGATGAAGACACATGTCTTCAACTGATGAAAAAGCATCAACTTTCAACTTTTGTCTCAGGCTCTTTCTCACATGTTTCCCTCTGAGAGATCCAGTTTACCAGTTAACCAGGAACAAATCCAGCTGACCTGGCTTGGATCAATCTGATGCATCTTAAACCACTCTGAACTTCACTTCATCTGTGAAATGAGAATAATGAAAGCAAGCTTGTGCAGTAGTTGCAAGGAGTAAATAACATAGAACAGGTTAGGACTTAGCTTAGTCCCTGGCGTACAGTACGAGTTCATTAAGTTTCCATTTTCACAAATGCACTTTATAAAATGTGAAGCACAATAAATATCAGTAGGAGTTTATTAAAAAATAAGTATTAAATAATTTAGTTATTTTATCTTTACAGGATTAAATAGCTCCTCAGCAGGCAGGAATACAGGATGAGCTCCTCCCAGCACAGCTCAGTTCTCCTGTAAATGTAATAATGCCGTGGAGCCAAAGCTTCCTTCCTCCACTGGGGTAACTTATAAAACAGGGGAGATGCCCTCTCAGCCTGTAATGGAGGTGAGAAGTCTTGCCCTGCACCCTCTCCCCCGCTTCCTGCAGTGTCAGTCCGAGCTCCACTGAAGGGGAGTCAACCCCTCCCAAGGTGTAGGAAGACAGTTCAGGCAGACAGAAAATGAATGCCAGTCAAACTCATCATGAGTGCTGGGAGGCTACACAAGTGTTTGTGTGTGTGTTCACTGGGCACTGATGGTAATTAGCTTTGCTTGAAAAGTCATCCCTGTTACTCTTGCCAGCAGCTCCTACTTGGTAATTTTTAGGGTGGAAGAACTAATGAAAATATTCAGGGTGTCAAGAAAACTATTTTCACAGACTGGAAAACAGTTTTCAGTATTTTTAGGATAGTTGCCTTGTCTAATGGATGAGGAGTCTCAGCCTGGGTAGGTCTCCGCCTGCCCCGCTGAAAGGTGTGAATTGGCCTCTAGTCCTGGTTGTGGAGTCAGGATTCTGGGGGCCAGCCCCAGTGGGGGTAGGTTGTTTCACCTGCTAGCACTCGTTTCCTCATTTGCATAATAGGGAGAACAATGTCCTCTGTTAAGTTCTCAGTTATATTTTTAAGTTACATTTTTAGTGCTTGCCCTAAGGGATTACATTATGCTTCCTGGATTTATTGCGTCTTCTTCACTCTTAATATTATGTTAATTCCCATAAAATTTGGCAAATTTGTAGCAGTATTGCTCCTATCTCCTCCCTTGTGCTATTATGGAGCTTATGCTATTATAAACTCATTAACAGAGTGGTTTGCCTATTGTTTTAGTAAGACCAAAGAAAAGAAAAAATATATATGTACAAAATACACACAGTCTTTAATGTTTACCCACATAATGTGCCATACTCCATGCTCTTCATTTCTTCCTATAAATCTGAGTAACCTTCTGGTACAATTTTCTTTCAGTATAAGGCCTCTCTTTGGTATTTCATCTAGGATAGATATGTTAGCAATAAATTCTCTGTTTTTGTTTATTTGGGAATGATTTTATTCTGATTTCAATTTTTGAAAGATAGTTTACCTGGATATAGAATGCTAGCCAACAGATTTTTTTCTTTCAGCGCTATGAATTTGGGATGTCACCACTGTTTTGGATGAGAGATCATCCATTAATCATTTTGCTATCTGTATGTGATGAGTCATTTTTCTCTTGCTGCTTTTAAGATTTTCTCCTTGTCTTTCAGCAGTTTAAGATATGTCTAAATGTGGTTTGTATTTATTGTACTTAGAATTCATTGAGCTTGGAAAGTAATGTTTTAAAAAATAAATTTGGGAAGTTTTTAGCCATTATTTCTTCAAACATTTTTTCTGCCCGTCTGTTCTTCAAATTGGGTAATTTCTGTCTTTAAATTCATTGATTTCTTCTGCCAACTCAAAAGTGCTCTTGAGCTTATGTAGTTATTTTATTTCAATTATTTTTCAAATCTGAATATCCATTTGGTTCTTTTTGGTAGTGTCTGTTACTGTGTTGAGATTTCCTAAATATTGACTTATTGTTAGCATGTTTTCCTTTAGTTCTTTAATTTTAGTTTTTTTAATTATTTGAATATACTTTTAATAGTTGCTTTGACACCTTTGTAACTTAGCAACTTAAAACATTAAATGTGTTACTTTACAGTTTTAGCAGTTCACATTGTCCCCAATAATTCACATCCTTTCTACATGAAAAATACATTCATTCCCTCCCAAGGTTTCCAGGAGTCTCATCTTATTACAGTATGACTTCAAAGTCCGTATTTCTATCATCTAAATCTAAATCTCATCAGAAAAAAGTCTAAAGTCTAAATCAGGTTCAGGTCCTGGTGTGGCTCCTGGGACACAATTGCAGCTACTGGGACACAATTGCTCTCCATCTATGGACTTGTTATACTGAAGAGGCCATTTATCCACCCCAACACTCCTGACATACAGTGATGGGAAGGAATAGGATAATGTTTATAGATATTCTGACTCAAAAAAAGGAAATGAAAGTCAAAAGGAAACATAGGTCCATAATGGTTTTGAAATCAGGTACGTGTTTGACTTTTCTTGATTCAGTTTCAAGACCTGGGAATAATCCTTGGGGGCTCTTGGCTCTTTCTTCTGGGGATGTGGTTCCACCTTCTTGTCATCCTTCCTATTTTATGACAAGTAACACATCTGCAGTGGAGTAGTTTTCTGAGCCTGTTTCTTGCCAGTAGAATTTTGGGTGTCCAGCCGTCTCTTTCTATTTTCTTTTCCTCTCTTCCGTTTGGTCCAAGCTGGCAGTATTTCTGCTGAGATAATCCCCAAGAACTTGGTGAGTCTTGCGTGGATTCACTGCTTTTCACTCCACGTGACAGAAGCCACATCCACAGATCGTTTCAAATAAATCCCCTTTTTCTCTTGGCCTCCTATTTAGCTGGCTGAGCGATAATGACGTTAAGCTTCCTGGATGCCCCCAGTTTAGTCGAGAAGACCCATGACGTGCACACACTCTTAATCTCTTAAAAAGGTCCTTTGTGTGACTGTGACCTTTTGATGTGTCTGAGGTCTTAACGAAAGATTATACAGTCACATACTCTGCCTTTTCTCTGTGCCACATTTTCAGCAGCCATTCTGACTTTTAGCATCTTTTGCCAACTGGAGAGGCTGAAAATTTTCCTAAATAATTCAGTCCTGCTTAATTTTTGTGTTATGACTTCCCGTCTCTCTCTCTCCTCTTGCACTTTACCATAAGCAGCAGGAAGAAACCAGGCAGCATCTTCAGCGCTTCTTGGAGATCTCCTTAGCTACAGAACTAGGTTCCCTTAGCTATCTAATCAGGTTCATCTCAAAAATCCTTCATAACTGCCAGAGACAATCTGCTAAACTTTCTGCCACTGTATAATAAGGCTCTTTCCCCACTTTCTAGTAACTGTTTCTCACTTCCTTCATAACCTTCAGCAGCAATGTCCTCAACATTTATATTTCTACTAACAGTCTCTTCAAGGAAATTTAAGCTTTCTGTGGCTCAGAGGTTAAAGTGTCTGCCTGGAATACGGGAGGCCTGGGTTCGATCCCTGGGTCGGGAAGATCCCCTGGAGAAGGAAATGGCAACCCACTCCAGTACTCTTGCCTGGAGAATCCCATGGAGGGAGATGCCTGGTAGGCTACAGTCCATGGGGTCGCAAAGAGTCGGACACGACTGAGCAACTTTACTTACTTATTACTTATCCTGTCCTGCAGAATTCCTCCAGCTTCCTCCTACTGCCCTGTTCTAAAGCTGCTCCTACATTTTAGGTGTTTATTATAATACATCTCACTTCCAGGTGCCAAAATCTGTGTTAGTTTTCTATTGCTATGTAATGGATTGCCACAAGCAGAGTGGCTTAAAACAGCATAATTTATTGTCTCCCTGTTCCTGTAGGTTATAGTCTGGGCATGGCTTAGCTGAGTTCTCTGCTCTGGGTCTCACTGGATGAAATCAAAAGTGTTGACCAGGGCTGCTGTCTCAGCCAGGACTGGGGCTCTTCTTCCAAACACAGTTTGTTGGCAGAATTCAAGTCCTCGAGGTTGTAGGACTGAGAACCTCAGCTTCTAGAGGTCACCTGCCGAGAGATTGTCCTGCTGGCTTTGAAGAAATCAGCTGTCATGTCATGATCTGCCATGTGGTTAGGACCTGAGATGGCCTCTGGGAGCTCAGAATGGTTGAGTTTTGAATTTTGAATTTCTGGAAGCAGAGACTCATCAGTATGGTTATTCCATTAATAACAATGTAGACAGTGCAAGTGCATTTGAAACTCTGGTTCAGGGATGCCCATATCAGGTGCCTACTTACCATTCCAGGAGGTTTGTTTTTGAAAACTTGTAAAAATTCCCAAGAACCTAAACCTTCATTGCATGATAGTCTTCTTAAGTGTCAGTTGGGAAGGATCTGTTTTATTTATATGGGTCAATTCTGAATGTATATTAAAGTTAAATTTCCTGTCCTGACTAGCTTCCCTTTTCTCTTCCTGTTAAAGCAGTGCTTTTCAAAATTTCATGTTCTGGGAATCCCTTGGCATCTTGTCAAAAGGTAGATTCAGATTCAGTAGGTCTGGGATGGACTTTGAGATTCTGCATTTCTCACAAGCACCCAGATGATGCCAGTGCTGTTGGTCTGTGGATCAAATTTTAAGTAGCAAGTTATTCAGGAGAGAATAAGAAGGTCCTGGTTGGCTGGTCACTGGTGTCTGTTCTCACGCGCACACTAGGTGGGGGTGTCAGCTCAGGAAATACAATGCCTTAGTTGTGGACATGTCTGTTGGTCTAAAAAAAATCCTCCTATCTTGGGTCCATGGGATGCAGACCTGGATGGCACCCAGAGATCATTCTGTGCCCAGTGTACCTGATGGAGTAGGGAACGAGGCCCATGAGGGAAGGGCTTTGCATGAGATCACATAGCAAGTTAGGGACAGCATTTTCTTTGTCAGTACTTTTCATTCTATATAGTAATCAGTGTTCTAAATTTGGCCTGGGTGTGTTTTTCTTAAAGTGTAAAATTGGTACTCTTAAACCTTGTATCTTCAAATATTGGCTTTGCTAAATTAAATTTTAAAGGAAAGTTAGTTTCCTATCTTGATAAGAACTTCTACAGACCTTGCTGCATGGTTTCTTGTATCATAGCCACAATGTTTATTTAGCAAGTAGAGTTGGAAATATTAGCCTTTTACAGTCTCCTAATATTTGTGAGAGTCAATGCACCACACATCAAATTTCTCACTTACATATAACTTCAGAGTTTCGTTTTCAAGAGCTTTATTTTGTTCATTCCTGTAAAGTCAACCGAATGAGGATTGCTGTCTCCTTTTCATCAGCAGTAGCTGCTGCTGAAAATAGTACCACCATGAGTTGGGCACTCTTCTAAGCACTTCATGAAATGAGCTAATTTAATGCTGAAAACACCCAGGGAGGTAGGTATTGGTCCTCCCCTTCACTCTTCCCGGCACCCCACCACCCTCAATTTAAAAGTGAGGACACAGGCTCAGGGAGTGTGGGAAACTTGTCTACGGTCACACAGCTAATCAGTGGCAGCGCTAGAATTGACCCAGGAGAAGGAAACGGCAACCCACTCCAGTGTTCTTGCCTGGAGAATCCCAGGGATGGGGGAGCCTGGTGGGCTGCCGGCTATGGGGTTGCACAGAGTCGGACACAACTGAAGTGACTTAGCAGCAGCAGCAGCAGCAGTCTTACTCCAAAAGCTCAGTTGTAACTGCTGTGACCCAGTGCCTCCTGAAAGGGAGGGGAGGTGACTTGCCCAAGCCAGGCGGCTCATACGCCCTGGCCACAGCCCTCCCCTCACTCTTAGTCCAGTTACACCACACTGCCAGTCATGGCACGAAAATGAATGAAAGTCTGTGCTGCTTGGAAAGTACAGAGGTCACAGAAGAGCCGTGTCTCTGGGTAAGTGCCAAGTTGGGGACAGAACCAGGGACAGAGCCCCAGGCCCGGACTGGTTCCTCCAGGGGCCGCTGTCCAGGGGGAGCTCCGTTTTGCCCACACTCACACTCTGCCCAGTTTCTCTTTAAAACAAGGCAAAAATGGGAAGGCGGGACTTGCGGAGGTCCGGGGCGAGGGGGGGGGGGGTGGCAGGAGGGGGGGGCAGGAGGCGGGGGCAGGAGGCGGGGAGCATTTCTTCAAGTTTCCCCTTTGAGATTCTTGCTGCAGAGCCAGGAGGCCCAAAGTACATGGCCAGATCCACAAGTTGCCCCATCCAGCACTTTGCTGTCTTTGGAGGATTTAAAGCCCATGGGACTGAGAGTTATGTCCCGTCTGCCATGTCATGATTGCTCTGTGAATCATCTCGAACCTTCTTTTACAAGGCAAAAGTCAGTGGAGCTGATTGCTCATCAGACTGTTAAGATGGTTATTTCAGTGTCCTAAAAAGAAATTGCAGATGGGTGTGACTGTTGGGCAGCTCTGGTTATTAACTCAAGAGTGATTGCAGAGCGCCACTGGATTCTGATTGCAAGCTGTTACAGAAGGAAGCAAGTTACTGGGTTATAGAATTTGCAGGGACTTTAAAAGTCATGTATTCAACTCCCTCCTAGGCAGGATTTCCTTTTCTTCTCCAGCCAGCCCTAGCTTGTCCACTGCCAGTGAGGGGATATGTCCCCCCCTTCACAGGCCATCCGTTGTGTTCTTGGATGACTCCTTATGAAGCTGAAATCTGCCTCTCTGTAGCTTCCTTATTACTCTGGACCCCCCCCTTGGAGGCCACCCAGTGTGTGTGCTCTCCCTGTCCCTCAGAGTCTCCAGGAGAGAGGTTATGTGTCTAAGTCTTCTCTGCTCCAGGCTGTCTGCCCTCCCTTCCTCAAACCATCGTTATGGGATGTGGTTTATACTGGAGTTCTGGGAGGGAGTGAAGATAGACGTTTGCCTTAAACCTGCTGCATTTAACTGAAGATCAAGGCTCCATTCCCTGGACTTCCCTGGTGGTCCAGTGGTTAAGAATCTGCCTAGCAGTGCAGGGGTAGGTGCCATCCCTGGTCGTGTAACTAAGATCCCACATGGTACAGAGAAACTAAGGCCATGCACAACTAGCGGGTCCGGGCACTGCAATGAGAGGTCCCACTTGACACAGTGAAGACCTGATACGGGTCTAAGACCTGGTATGGCCAAATAAATTAATAAAAATTTTAAAAAATAAAGCACTGCATCCCCCATCCCTTCAGAGAGGTCTAGTCTAGCTCAGGCTCCGCCACATCCTCTGAGGACAGTGAAATGAAACTAGTGGGACAGCAAGTGGGAGAGAAATGGTATAAGAGAAGCTCCATTTTCCGTAATAGGAAGTCGGTAATAATGGTCTGAAAAATCATGAGAAAACAGAGCTAACGTGTTATTTGAAATTCAGAGGCAAATACTGGAAGAAATTGCTGGAAATGTTGAGAGGAGGGACTGTCTTGAGAACCAGGTCTGTGTGGGGTTGGGGAGGAGCAAAATTGGGGACTACTGATTTGATTATAAACCTTGAGTACAATTAGGCTTTTTAAGCTAAGTACATGTACTTTAGCTAAGTATATTTATTGAAAATGATCTTTAAAAATTCTCCCAAATGGAGTCTGAGCCCAAAGTCTTTGTTAGTAGGAAAACAGTTGGGGACCTAGGTTTGTCTTTATTTAGCAGCATCTGTGTGTGTGTGTGTCCACAAAAGAGGTCAGGATATGTAGAAACATAGACCTGAATATAAATTCAGTCTGGTGAACTTGCCAGCTTTGTGACAAGTTACTTAACCTCTCTGAACCACAGTTCCTCATCTGTAAATAGAAGCAGTGCTAGGACCTAACTCTAGGGGGGCATGAGGATTAAATGAGATGAGGCAGGCGTAGGGCACTCTGAAGAATAGGGGCTCAGGGACCATTTCCTGGCCAAAGGTTTTTTGTTGCTCAAGCCCAGGGATATCCCTAGGACCAGAGAAGCTGTCAGAAAAAGTACGTATCTCAGCTCCCACCGGCAGAATGTTTGTTCTTCATGAAAGTCCTGGATTCAGGGCCTTGTGGCAGAACAAACAGGAGCCCTTGGTGGTCCCCAGACCTCCTTCCCTCTCCATCCTCAAGGATTTTAACTTTTTAACCCTTCTGTTGTAACAAGTTTATCTCCAGGAAAACTTTGAATCCAAAGCAGCAGGGGGTTGGGGATCACTTTAGTCCGATCTTTTTGCCATGGGGTGGGGGCAGTGGTCCTCAAGAGGGGCCAGGAAGGGGCCCCCAGGCCAGTTCCTCCTCTGTGCCTGCTAGTAGGGGACAGAAGCATGAGCCTTGGCTGCTCTGCAAAACCCTAGCAGGCCATGGGCTTCAGAAGGCTCGAGAGCTTGTCCCGAGATGGACTGGACTCAGCTCACTCCTTTTGGAACCAGAAACTGAAGCGAAATAAAACTGCCTTTTTCTGGGTAGGATTCTGGACAGTTCTGGGAACTGGTCTGCAGAACAAATTGATTTATGGGGATCCAGCTGTGAGGAGCTGTACAAAACAGGGATCAGAGGAGATACACTCCAGATGTGGCTTCATTAAGGGCAAGGGTGGAACAGTGGGGTTGAAAGACTTCTGAGGTCCACTGGGCCATGGAGACTTCAAGAAAGTATGGCCAAGGGCCCGTGGCTTCCAGCTGCTGATTTCAAGCTGAAAAACAGCCTACAACTCGTTCTGTCCAACCTCTCGAAACTACAAATGGGGACCCCAGGGCCCAGAGAGGGAAGGGGCTCGCCCAGCATCACACAGTAAGGAGAGACAAGGCTAGAACCAGATCCCACATCTGCTGCTGCCGGTTCCAACATCTGTCTCATCACCAGCCCCTTCCTTTTAGAATCCGGCCCAAGGTTGCTTTCTTAGTCAGAAGTTGAGGGAAGGCTTAATTCTGCCACACTCTGATGGTGAGTTGCCCAGAGAGGAGACCAGGCTGACACCAGTGCTGGCGGGGAGGAAGCTCCCTCCCCACCCCACTGGCTGCTGAGACCCTGGGCAACACCTTCCGTTGAAGCAGTTGGTCCCTGGGCTCTTGGATCTGGCCTCGGTGGTACGTTGTCAGGGGCCTCTTCCTCTGTCAGGTGTCAGGTTCCTTGAGGGTGAGGACGGGATCCCTTCCTGCTGCTTTGTCTAGGAATGGATTTCAGTTTTTTTGAAACTTGGAAATGAGATTCACATTTTCAGAGTCTCAGATCAGCCTGATCTCTTGTCCTACGTCATTCCTGACGTATCTCTTCTTTTTTTATGAAACGCTTAATTTTTTCCAGATTCAGTTCAGTTCAGTCGCTCAGTCGTGTCCAACTCTTTGTGACCTCATGAACTGCAGCACGCCAGGCCTCCCTGTCCATCACCAACTCCCGGAGTTCACCCAAACCCACGTCCATTGAGTCGGTGATGCCATCCAACCATCTCATCCTCTGTCGTCCCCTTCTCCTCCTGCCCCCAATCCCTCCCAGCATCAGAGTCTTTTCCAATGAGTCAACTCTTCACATCAGGTAGCCAAAGTATTGGAGTTTCAGCTTCAACATCAGTCCCTCCAATGAACACCCAGGACTGATCTCCTTGTAGTCCAAGGGACTCTCAAGAGTCTTCTCCAACACCACAGTTCAAAAGCATCAATTCTTCATCGCTCAGCCTTCTTCACAGTCCAACTCTCACATCCATAGTTGACTACTGGAAAAACCATAGCCTTGACTAGATGGACCTTTTCTGGCAAAGTAATGTCTCTGCTTTTTAATATGCTGTCTAGGTTGGTCATAACTTTCCTACCAAGGAGTAAGCGTCTTTTAACTTCATGGCTGCAATCACCATCTGCAGTGATTTTGGAGCCCAGAAAAATGAAGTCAGCCACTGCTTCCATTGTTTCCCTATCTATTTGCCATGAAGTGATGGGACCAGATACCATGATCTTAGTTTTCCAAATATTGAGCTTTAAGCCAACTTTTTCACTCTCTTTCACTTTCATCAAGAGGCTCTTTAGTTCCTCTTCACCTTCTGTCATAAGGGTGGTGTCATCTGCATATCTAAGGTTATTGATATTTCTCCTAGCAATCTTGATTCCAGCTTGTGCTTCATCCAGCCCAGTGTTTCTCATGATGCACTCTGCATATAAGTTAAGTAAGTAGGATGACAATATACAAGCTTGACGTACTCCTTTTCCTATTTATCAAAATATATATGCTCAGCAGAAAATTTGGAAACTGCACAGAATATAAAGTCATCTAAGTTCTCACAACCTGAAAACAGCACCATTTGGAAGTGTTTCCTTCTAGCCTTTTTTCATTATTGCAATTCCTTTGATTTGGCTGAAATTGGCTCAGTATCAGCTTTTGCCAAATGAATGCAGTTCTGTCCTTTGGGAAAATACAGAATTAGTCTCCTTCCTCTGCCTATAACAGGAGGGCAGATAGGTGATGACAATACACATCCCTAGATTCTTCCCTCCTCTAGGAGAAAACCACTCCATTTTAAATACCAAGGTTTTTAACAGTATGATCCTTGCCATTTATTAAGAGCACACTACTTAAAGGGCACTATAGTGACTGATTTTCATACATTGTTTAATCTTCACAACATTACAAAAGGTATTTTCTAGCTCCAGTTTACGGGGGAAGAAACTGAAGTTCAGAGAGAATGGGTCCCCTCTGAACTAAGGGGAATCAAGTTCAGAGAGATTATTACCTCCCTTAATCTCGTCTTTTTATCTTTATTAATATGATCTTACTAAAACTGCCCATCTTGAATGCCAGACATGCAAAGCAAGCCTTTACATTTGTTTCTGATAAATTTAGCTCCTTCATTCTGGCCCACAAAGATCTTTTTTTTTCTTCCCCTCGTGACAGTTTCTCTGACGCAACATGACTCATGTAAAATTCCTAGCAATAATTAAAAAAAGAAATGAAAACCCTCCTAGCACAGTGCCTAGCACAGAGCTTCACCCAGTAAGTACCTGGTTGCTATTATTATTATATAGGGTGGGTGACACTGTTTGTTTGGTTCCCTGGGTTTCCCTCTGTTGCCCACAAAACATAGAACAATGTGCTAAAAGTAGCATCGTGCTAAGGAGGGGCCCATCCACCGTGGTTGGTCTCTGAGGTGGCTTCCAGAAGCCAGAAGCATCCTTCCTTTCCAGCTGTTGGCAGAAACAAGAAGCCCAGAAGATGCTCCCTTGAATGTGGGCCCCTCCACCCTACACCTGACCCCACCCTTCCCACCCGTCAGTTGGTGCGGTAGGTCTATCCTTGGTGAGAAGATCTCCCTGCCACCAGCCCCCCAGTTCAGACATGGCAGCCTGCCTTGCTGCTACTCCTCCTGCTGGTCCCTCGGAAGAGACATTCCTTTCAGCAGGGTGGAGCTGTCAAAATGGATTTTAAAATATGGGTTGTATTTTAATTTTTGGTTGTTTTCTAAATTTGGTCACAATCATGTCGTCTTGCTCTAAAAAGAGAGAAAGGAAGCAGCTGCCTTCTGGAAATGCTCCAGAGAGAAGGGAAGAAAGTCCTCATGCTGCCTGCTGATTGTTCAGCTTCCTTCCTGAGCTCTTGAAAGCCCACTCTGGGGGAGTAGAAGGGACAGGAGTGGTCTCTGACCTGAGAACTTCGTGGAGGGCAGACCGTCTGTCACCTGCCCTTGACGACACTAAGGCAAGTGGCCCCCTTCACGTGCCAGACTGCACAGACCCTGCTCCCACCTGGACCCAGGCAATATGATTCAAGGTAGACACAGAGAGATGGGAGGAGCCTGGGGATAGAGTGGCCTGGTCTTTCTCGGAGAGCACTAGCAGCTGGGCCATCTTGAAAGGCTGAGCAGGCAGGGGGCTAGGCAGGGGGATGACGGTCCAAGGGGAAGGCAGCCCGGCCAGGAACGGTGGGTGGTGGTGTTGCCTGGATATGAAGAGCATCCATCCCGAGAGCTGCAGATTCTATCACCCTCTGTGGTTTGGCTTCTCCCCACAACCCTGCATGAACCTCCCCTGCCAAGGTCCCGGACCTCTCACTTGCCAAATCCATTGATGAGTTTTCTTCCTCACGTTCCTGCATCTCACTGCTGCACCGGCCTGGCCCACGCCTGTCTCCTGGCCTTCTCTCCTCTGGTGCCACCACATCTTCAGTTCTCCACTCACCCCAGACCTCTGTGGGCTTCCTCTACAACATCCTTGAGCCACATTCCCCAGGATTCCAAGGGACCCTTTATGTTCTCTCTCTGCCCACGATCTCTAACACAAGTGTGGCTTCAATGCCAATGATTACCATCAGTTAGGAACTATAATCAGCTGCAAGTAGCAGAAACCTGAAAAGCAGCAGCAACATCAACTTCAAGGGGATTCCCAAGTGACTCAGTGATAAAGTATCTGCCTACCAATTCAGGAGATGCGTGTTTGATCCCTGGGCTGGAAAGAGCCCCTGGAGATGGAAATGGCAACCCATTCCAGTGTTCTTGCCTGGAGACTTCCACGGGCAGAGGAGCCTGGCAGGCTACAGTCCATGGGGTTGCAAAGAGTCAGACACGACTTAGCAACTCAGCAACAGCAACAATCAGCTTCAAGGCTTCCTTTTTCTTACATGAGAGGATGTCCAGAGTTGGACATGTCAGGGCTGATTTGGTGGCTTACGGTGCTACTAGAGATGGTGCTCATTCTATCTTCCCATTCAGCCATGCTTAGCTTGTGTCTATCCCCCTGTAGTTATAACATGTCTGCCCCTGATCCCACTCTCGCCAAACATCTAGTTTGTCTTCATTCAAGGAGAAGGGTAAAGAGCAAAAGGCCTGCTAACTAAGTCTGTCACCCATTAAAGAGTTTTCCCAGAAGACTTTTCCCATTTCTATACTAGTCAGTTATGGCCACAATACTGCTCTGTAACAACCACTCCCAAACTCAGTGTAACAAGTTGATTCTGGCCAGGCTCAGCTGGGGAGCACTCCAGACTTGCACCAGCTGGTCTTGATCTAGGTTAGCTCCTTGATCCTAGGCTAAACAAGCAGAGATGACCCAGGGCAAACTCTTCTCATGGAGAGTAACCAGAACAAAAAGCAAGCCAAACTGTGCAAGCAGATTTAAGATCTCTGCTTATTCCTTCTGCTAATGTTTCAAAGGAAGTCATGGAACTAACGCCATCAACAGCCGGTGAGTACTCAACCTCCGTACACAGGGCAGAGGAGAACGCATGTTTGTGGAATAATATCCACGTGCACACAGTCTCCGTCCAGTCTTGTGTCCTGTCACCCCTTCTCCAAACAGGAGGCTGATAAGTGTGGTGTTTCTGGCTGGTGTTTTGCCATCCTAAACAAACTCAAGGTTTCGATGACGAGGAAGTAGGGAAGAGCAGAAATCCAGCAGGCACAATTAGGCAGGACTTTTTTCAATAGTTATAATCCAGGCACTTCCAGGGAAAGGTAATGAAGTCAGAGGCCACGCTGACTGGCAGTGACACTGGTGGCTAGACTTCACGTGCTGTTCCTGAGCCAGGGAGCCCAGCATGGCTTCCAAAGCCCAAGGCATCACTTGCCCTCCGAAGCTTCTCTCTCACCACATACACAGCAGCGACTCCCGGATCTGCCCCCAGCCTGGGTCTCTCCCAACCTGTTGCCTGCTTTCTCTGGTTGTCCCATCCACCCTGCAAACACAGCATATGTTTGGACTCATCATCATTTCTGGACTCATCATCAACCTGGACTCATCATCATTTCTTTCCCTAACCTGCTATTTTTCTGCCCTTGCTGTTCACAGAGCTGGACAGATGTGGTTTATCTCCCTGACCTCCACTTCCCTCTGCTCTGGCAGGAGCCCCAGTGTTTCTTCAGGATCCATCCTTTCCCCTCTTAGTTCTCTGTGGTCTGTATGACTCCAGCAAAACTCATGGATCAGGTCTAAGTCAATTATCATAATCGTTACTGGTTCGGAGGTGAGCATGTGACCTAAGCTTATGAATCTCAGAACATTCATGCAAATGCTAGGACACAAGCTCTTTGTTTCTGTTGGAATTAAACTTGGAGGATATAGCTCTGAGTGAGGCAGATGAAGCTAGAGCCTGTTACACAGAGTGAAGTAAGTCAGAAAGAGAAAAACAAATATTGTATGTTAATGCATCTATGTGGAATATAGAAAAATGGTATTGACAAACCTATCTGCAGGGCAGGAATAGAGAGGCAGACATAGAGAACAGACTTGTTGACACCGCGGGGGAAGGAGAGAGTAGGATGAAACATATACAGTAGCATATGTAAAACAGACAGCTAGTGGGAAGTTGCTATATAACAGGGCGCTCTGTGACAACCTGGAGGGGTGGGATGGGGGTGGGTGGTGAGGGAGGGGACATATGTACACTTATGGCTGATTCATGTTGCTGTATGGCAGAAACCAACGCAACATTGTAAAGCAATTATCCTCCAGAAATGGTTTTGAAAATCACCTTGGAAAAATCAGAGTATAGTAGTTTCTAGGGCTGCTATATAAAGTATCACAGACGGAGTGGCTTAAACAGCAGAAAATTTCTCACAGGTCTGGAGGCTGAAAGTCTGAGATCATTCTGTAGTAGGGTTGATTTCTTCTGATGCTTCTCTCCTTGTCTTGTAAGTGGTGGTCTTCTATTTCATATGGTCTTCTCTCTGTGCTTCTCGGCCTCATCTCTCTTTCCCCCCCAGTTTTATGGAGAGGTGTTTTACATATAAGCTGATGAGGATGTGGAAAACAGGAATCCTTATACACTATGGGGATGTCCATTGGTGCAGCTATTATGAAAAACAATATGGAAGTTCCTCAGAAATTTAATGATAAAATTATCATATGTTCCCAGAATTCTGCTTCTGGGTATTTATCCAAAGGGAATTAAGTCACTATCTTGGAGAGAGAATTCTACCGTCATGCTCATTGCCTCGTTATTTACAACAGGCAAGACATAGAAACAACGTTAAGTGTCCATGGACAGCTGAATGGATAAAGGAAGCGTGGCATGTATATAGGATAGAATGTTGTCCTCATCTCTTTTTATAAAGACACCAGTTATACTGGATTAGGACCCACCCCAAAAAACTCAGTTAACATTAATTATCTGCTGAAGACCTTATCTCTAAATACAGTCACGTTCCAAGGTACTGGGGCTTAGAACTTCCACATATAAATTCCCCGTAATTTGAGCCCATAAGACAGGGTGTACACAGGAGGGACAGGGAGCAGGAGCCATCAGCACCTTCTCTATGCCAGACTTGGAGCAAAGTACTCTGGGCCTGTTTTCTCACCAAATCCCCAAGTAGCCCTGAGAGGTACAACAATCACTGTCGAGATCCTTCCTCGCAGTAACCTTGGGCCAGGCATGTTTTTAAGCGATCCCACTGAGTCCCTACAGACACTCCTTCTCACCGTCACAGATGTGGAAACTGAGACCCAGAGAGGAGAGGGGACATGCTCAAGGTCATTCAGGGCATTGGGGCTGGAGCTGGGTTCAAGACTCGAGACTGTTCTCCCTGCTCTCTCCTTCCTCTCCACATCCCTGCTCTGCTCCTCAGGACGCCACATTAGAAGTCCCTTTACACTGACATATAAATGCTGGGAGGGTCTATCACTGTGAAGGACAAAAGACAGTGATACACAGGGACTTTCCAGGTGGCCCAGCAGTTGAGACTCTGCACTCTCAATGTAGGGAGCCCAGGTTCGATCCCTGATTAGGGAAACGGGTCCTCCCCGCCGCAGCTAAGACCCAGTATGGCCAAATAAATTAATTAATTAAAAAATATTTATGGTATTAATGTTCTGCCTTGTGCCTAAACTGATTCAGTACAGCTTAAAATAAAACAAAATAGCAGCTAGTATGACTTACAGAGCTACATTGATTTAAAAGGTATATTCTATAGCCATAAAGAGCTGGACTGGATGCAGGAATAGAATATGAACTCCAGGAGTGTGCCCAAATAACTACAATAATTTCATACATAAAAAATGTAAAATTAAGAGCCTGCATGCTGCAACTAAAGATCCCACATGCCACAACTATAATCCAGGGCAGCCAGAAAAAAGAAAAGGTAATAGTAATATTTTTAAAAAAGAAGAAGTGACCCATAAAGAGAAATCTGCTGGCAATATCCCAAGTGCTGGGTCTGGTGTGTGACAAATGTGGGATGCCAGGACCCTTTGCAGGTGAGGGCTGGGTTAGTCCAGCCTCAGGAAGGAGGCACCGACTCTGCCAAGTGGGAGGTTTGTGTAGCTGGGCTTTGCAGCATATCCTGGCTGGGGGCACTCACGGTGCCTTCCTCAGTCCTGAGAGCCCCTGTTTCCTTCTGCCACTGGATTCTCCTTCTGTATCCCTCATCCCTGGGGATGTTTGTGCATCTACAATGGGGCAGTGGGACCTTAGTGTGGGCAGAAGTGCCCTGGAGGTGTCAGTGACCAGCCCACTGAATCTTGCGTGGATCACAGACAACTTTAAGAATCTCAAGGAAGCTATGGGCTCCATCTCTAGGAGAACATGTATGGGTGTGTGTGTGGCCGCCTGGAACACAATCACCGCTGACGGCACACACCCACAGGAGCCTCCAGGGAAAAACTTCTGCCTTAGGAGAATCCTTCTTTCAGCATCTCCAGCCTTGTTGAGAGCCCTCCAGACTCTCACCACCTGCCACACCTGCATTCCACTTTGTTGCTGCCTTTTCTTGGAACTGGTTATGCTTCCCAGTGACTTCTTCCCACTTTGTCTTGCTCCTCAAGGTCACCTAGATGAGGTCACTTAGTCCTCCCATGACAGAGATGAGAAGATAAGGAATTACATCTCCTAGAATCTGCCCTTCTCCATGACGTTTGGCTGCTGCTCTTTCCCCACCGGATGGGACATCCAGACCCTTCTCTCCCCATCTTGGCCCCAGTCACCCTCTGTTTCTCAGTGTTCCCATTAAAGGCTGGTCCCAGAACACAGCATTCTAGGTGCAGCCTACCCATTCTGGGGAAAGCTGACCACTCACCCATTTGTTCTGAACAGTAGCTCTGGGGACAGATAGACAACAGCAGATACACTGAGCTAGAGTTCAACTCAGACCCCTGTAGATTTTCTCCCGTAAACAGCTGTTTGGTCACAACTTACTTTTGTTGTAGGATAAAATGGGGCACAAGAGGAGGGTCATGTCCCAGGTCTCGAGTGAGTCCCTGGGGTGGGCTGCCAAGTGAGGGTCCTTGGCTTCCAGCAGAAAGAATTCAAGAGCAAGTGATAGCATTGTGAAAGCAGGTTTATTTGGGGAAATATACACTCCACTGATGGAGTGCACCATCTCAGAAGGTGAGAGCTGCACTGGGAGATACACATTCCATAGACAGAGTGCCATGTGTCTCAAAAAGTGAGAGTAGAACTGAGGTGTGTGGGTGGTTAGTTTTTATGGGCTGGGTACTTTCATTGGCTAAGGAGTGGGAGGAATATTCTAACTATCTTGGAGAAGGTTCAGGGATTTCCAGAAGTTGGGCATCACCAACTTTCAGACCTCTTATGGCCAGCAATCTGCCTGCCTGTGCAAGAGATGCAGGAGACATGGATTCGATCCTTGTGTTATAGCCACGCGTTCCGGGAAACAAACTCACTCAGAAGGACAATGCAGATAGTGGAGTGCAGTGTATTACACCGGCGGGCCCAAGGTAGAGTCTCCTCTTAGCCAAGGACCCCGACAAGTTTTTGTGAAAACCTTATATACCCTGAGCATACATGCCCAAACCCACCTCCCAAATTCCCTGAAACTAGTCTGAACAAAGGAAAATAAAGATACAATCAAAGTTAACCTGTAATTCATATGCCTTAAACCTAGGTAGTTCTTGTGGTCATACCCTAATAAGCGCAATAGAATGTATGATTCTATTTGGTTACACAGATAATTAGGGTATTCTTTTAGGCGATGGAGAGCCCTGGGGCTCTTCCTTCTGGGGGCCTGATTTTCCAGTTGGTATGTCATTTTCATAGATACTGGGCATATAGCTCGAAGTCCACAGTCCGGCCCAAGATGGAGTCCTGCTTTCAAGATAGAGCCTTTTCTGTTTCCTCCTTCACTTGGGCTAGGAAGATCCCCTGGAGGAGGAACTGGCAAACCACGCCAGCATTCTTGTTTGGAGAATTCCAGGGACAGAGGAGTCTGACAGGCTACAGTCCATGGGGTTGTGAAAAGTCAGAGAGGCCTGAGCATGCACACACGCATACAAAGGAGGTGTCAAGGTGCCTGTGGGCGTGCCACTTAGCATATGCTGCTGTATTACAATGAGCACAGAATGAGGCTCAAGGTCTGCTGGGAGCTGAAGTTTCTGCCATCGTGGGACTAGTAGGTTCTAACTGGTTTCTGTGGTATTCTATTCTTCCTGATGGTTGTGGCATTCTTTTAACAGGTGTTCCCTGCCCTCTTCTTTCCTGCCTCATTTTCCCTTTTTCTAGGATTTGGGAGATTCTAAACTGAAATCTCATGTTAGACCACACATTCAGGTTTCTGTCCCGTTTGCTAACTTTCCCTAGTGTCCTCACCCAAAGACATTTCCATCCCTTCCCCACCCAGCCTCCATTTCCTCACAGGTTTCTGGGCTGGTCAAATATATAATGAAAATACTGGGGCTTTGAAATATGTTTAAAATTTTTTCTGTTACTTGTTATTTTGGAAAAGATTTCTGGTCACTTTTGTTGACTGAAAAAAACCACAAACAACATTAAAGCTGAGAGTTAGGTTTTATTCAGTGGGAACGTTAGGACTTGAGTCTGGGAGACAGTATCTCAGGCGACCAGGAGAGGACTGACTCCAAGGAGACAGGGGAGGAGCCAGGTTATATACAAGTTTGCAGCAAGGAGCAGGTAATCTGAATATTAAAAGATTACTGTTAATTAAGAGAAAACTAAATCTCTCACATGAAGAGATTTAGTGATCTTCTATGTTTGGGAAGATGCAAGCATCTGGGCTTGCTGAAATAATTTCTTTCATATGCATCTAGCTATTTGGGGCCAATCCTGCTTTCGGAGGGCCGCCTCTCACATCCTTGCAGCTCCTCAGAGTTTACCAGAGAGGAAGTAGCTGATGGCTTCCAAATAACTGGCTTTGTTTCACCTGAGCTCAGAACTTTGCATTTGGAAAGGCATGTTTACTGGTACAGTGTAGAGCACAAAATGCTTCATTTCACATTTCCAAAATCCATTTCCCCTCCTTTTCATAAGAATAGAAATTTAGCACACAGATGCTCAGCTTAAAATCATAAATCCTAGCCTGCCTTGTGTTAAGTGTGGCCCTGGGAAGTGAGAGGAGTGAAGTGAAAGTTGCTCAGTTGTGTCCGACTCTTTGCGACCCCATGGATATACAGTGGACCGGGTGGTGTGCCATTCTGAACCGCAAGTATGAGTACAACACCCCTGGAATGACAGAGCAACAGGACAAGGAGCAAGGAAGGTTTCTGCATCTGTGATGACGTCAAAGACCAGCCTCCTCATACTCGGGACAACTTTTATGTGAGAAAGAACTCCTATCTCCTTTAAGCCACTATTATTAGTGATGCTCTGTGTGTGTGCTCCGCTCAGTTGCTTTGGTTATGTCCAACTCTTTGCGATTCCATGGACTGTAGCCCACCAGGCTTCTCTATCCCTGGGATTTTCCAGGCAAGAATACTGGAGTGGGTTGCCATTTCCTTCTCCAGGGGCTCTTCCTGACCCAGGGATGGAACCTGCGTCTCCTTCGTCTCCTGCATTGGCAGGCAGGTTCCTTACCGCTAGCGCCACCCTACTGTTAGGGGAAGCACACTGATTGAAACCGCCACCCTGGCCAGGCACCATAGTAACTACTTGCATGAGCTGTTTTACGACAGGAGGTCCTGGTAAGGAACAGGGAACTAATAAGCCTCCACCAACCAGAAGAGTTCGGGAAAGGTCGAAAGGAGACACCACCTGTCTGACCACCTCCCAGAATCCTTCTCTCTGGCATCCATCTTGGCTGAACAAGGCATCCACCACCAGGAAGGACTGTGAGTCAGAATGATTGGCTAAGGACAACCAGGAAACTAATCCTATCACCATAAAACCCGAGACTGCGAGCCACGTGGCGGAGCAGTTCTCCTGGGTTCCCTTACCCTACTGCTCTCCACCCGGGTGCGCTTTCCCAATAAAATCTCTTGCTTTGTCAGCAGATGTGTCTCCTCAGACAATTCATTTCCAAGTGTTAGACAAGAGCCCAGTTTTAGCCCCTGGAAGGGGTCCCTTTTCCTGCGACACTATCTCCTTTAAGCCACTATTATTTGTGCTGCTCAGCTCAGTTTTATCCCAGCCTGATGATTGGATTTTCTTGAGGCATGTTAATTTTAAAAGGGAAGTGTTGGTTTAAATTAATAGGGAAGAGTTACTGCTACCACTAAGTCACTTCAGCCGTGTCCGACTCTGTGTGACCCCATAGATAGCAGCCCACCAGGCTCCCCTGTCCCTGGGATTCTCCAGGCAAGAACACTGGAGCGGGTTGCCATTTCCTTCTCCAATGCATGAAAGTGAAAAGTGAAAGTGAAGTCGCTCAGTCGTGTCCGACTCTCACTGACCTCAGGGACTGCAGCCCACCAGGCTCCTCCGTCCATGGGATTTTCCAGACAAGAGTACTGAGTGAGTTGCCATGGCCTTCTCCGAGGGAAGAGTTAGGGACCTGCAAATACCCTGAAGAAACCTGTTTCCCTCTTTCTTTCTTCCATTTCTCTCTCCTCCATCCAGTTCACCAGAATTTATTGGGTTCTTCTTCTGTATCAGGCCCTCTTCTTGGCACTGTGGATGTGAGATGATTAAGGCACAGTGCCTGCCAAAGGCTAGCAGAGGAGACAGATATAATGACTGACTGTCTTCAAGTCACAAGATCACTGTGGAGGTGTGTACAGGATGATGGGTGAACCCAGCCACAACTTTGGCTTGGGCAGGTGGGAAGCAGGGACCTGAGTTGGTCCATGAGAGTTGAGTCAACGCTCTCTAGAAGAAGGACTTGCTTTGCTGTGATTGCTTTGTGAGAGATCAACTTCTTTCTGACAGGCCCTGAGCAAGGAAGAGACAACTGCTTTGCAAACAAACACCTCATGTATTATTTCCTCCATTCTCCTCACATATCTCATCTCCTCCCCTGAATAATATGCCTCCCTGTGTCACTTAATTTCCACAGGAAGCTGGAAAGAGCAACATCTGTCTAAATTTCCCCTAACTCACTCCAGATTTCCAGGGTCAGAATGTGGACCCTGGGAGATGGAGACACAGTCTCCGTGGGATCAGAGGTGACAGCCCAGGACTGGTGGGCTCCCACAGAGCCCTTGTGGCAGCTGGGTCACCCTGGCGCCAGTTCTCTGCTCAATACAGATGTTCTACTCAACAAGACTTTCGCTGGGAGCATAATCAGCGGCTGAGGCAGCCCCTGGAGAGGCGAGTGCAGGCCTCGTTCCCACGGGCTCCTGCCCAACATGGTTCCTGAGTCTGCTGTTCCTAGGAGAGGGGGTGGCCAGCAAAAGTTCCAGCTCCCACACCAGCTGCTCCAGGAAAGCAACTTCCTCATGTGGCCTGGGGCCACTCCCAGCCCTGGGGACATTGTTTCATTCACAGCCCAGTGCTAATGGCATTTATTTAGGGGACACTTTCCCTTCTGCTACACATAAGAAAGCAGCTTGGAGCAAAGTAAGGAGAGAGCCGCCTTTAGGGATTGGGTTCTAGCCCTTGGAAAGCTGCCTTCTCTCCCTGAGTCTCAGTCTCCTCACCTGTGCTGATTCACGGTCCTACCTCGGAGGCCCTGCACCTCACCAACCATGGTTTCCTCATCTGTGAATTGAGGGAGGTGGGACCCAGTCACCCACAAGGTCCCTGAGGGCTTTGTAATGATGGGAGCGTCTGCCTTCCATAAAGCAACTGAGGAAAAGCATTTTATTCTCTCCTCATGGTAAATCTTTCTAATTCTGTGCCTGATGAAAGAACTGGCCTCCACCAGTTACTTCTGCCTTCTGCCCCACACAGCTGAGTCTCTGTAGATCAAAACACCATTTTTCTAAAGCAAGAATCTTATGACTCCTTAGGGCATCTTCCCAGGTCCTGTAGGACCCAGCCCCTCCTGATACCCTGAACACTTCTCTGCTCTTTCACTTGCCCTGGCCCATTTCAGGCCCCTAAATGGTCTATGATAGACCCCTCAGTGACGGTGCCAAGGGGTGGCTGTGGGTGGGGGCAGTGGATTAGCTCTTCCACGTAGAAGTGGACCTGTGAAGCTCAAACCCATGTTACGCAGGGGTCAACTGTATTCCCATTGCCTAGTATGTATGTATGTGTTAGTCGCTCAGTCGTGGCCAACTCTTTGCGACCCCCTGGACTGCAGCCCGCCAGGCTTCTCTGTCCATGAGATTTCCCAGACAAGGATACTGGAGTGGGTTGCCATTTCCTTCTCCAGGGGATCTTCCCTACCCAGGGATTGAATCCGGGTCTCCTGCACTGCAGGCAGATTCTTTACCAACTGAGCTACAAGGGAAACCTAATATAACATAGATGACTCTCAATAAACAATGAATGAGTGAATGAATGCACGACTCGCCCAGAGAATCTGGAATTTGGTGGCAGAATGATGACAATGGAAAGAGTCTTCATCTGCTCCTCCAAAGCCCCTCCCAAATCCTTGATCCCAGTAAAAGCAGGGTGCTGTTGGTACAGGACAATGCAGAGTTCCCCAGATCGCCCTTTCAAAATGCTGCCCACCCCCCCCCCCCCCCCTACCCCACCCCACCCCACCCCCCACCCCCCCCCTACCCCACCCCTACCCCACCCCACCCTCCCCGAACCAGGCCCCACAATGGCATTTCCTCCACCTGGATCGCTCCTCCCCCACTTTCAGGTCTTCCTGCCACCATCCTTCTTCCAAATGGCATTTTCACACATCCTGCCAGTCCCCCTGTGCTCTCTCCTCTCACAGCATCTGGTCCTTTTCTTCAGCAAACTCATCACATTTGTAATTACACCTGTATCTTGTACTTACTTCCTTAATGCCCGACTCCTGTCTTGCTATACAGTTGATCCTTGAACATGAGGTCGGGGGCCGTTAGGGGAGCCCATTCCCTCTGGGGTCGAACATCAGTGTATAACTTTACTGTCAGCTCTCAAGTTCCATATCCTCAGATTCAACTGACCGTTGATTGCGTAGTTGTGTAGTATTTATAGAAAAAAACTCACGTAAAAGTGGACCTGTGAAGCTCAAACCCATGGTATGCAGGGGTAAACTGTATTCCCATTGCCTAGTATAGTGCCAGTAAATAGCTGACTCTTGATAAACAATTGATGAAGGAGTGAATGAATGAATGACTTGCCCAGGGATTCTAGCGTTTAGTAGTAAAATGATGACAATGGGAAGGCAAATGCCTGCAGACATTGCTGTGGCACTAGGCTTCGGCACCAACACTGTGGGTACAAATCCTGCCCTTGAAACATGGGTCTCTAGGAGGGCAAAGTCATTTTTCCTCTGAGCCCCAGGAGAAGAGTATCTCAAGAAAATAGGAAAGTCCCCTGTGTTGAAATGTTTCTGAGAGGTGCAGGGAGGAAGTAAAGGTCTGAGACGTGTCTGTTGATTTGGCCAGGGGAGGTCATGGTGATCTCAAGAACAGTTTCAAAGGATTAAGGAGCTGGGAACTAGACTGCAGGGGAGTTATCGGGATGTGCGGAAATGGAGGCTGTGACTTAATGACTGTTTCTAGACACTAGAACAGGATTAGCTACTAGCTATTAGCATTTCTTGCCATACAGGATCACATCAAAAAAAATTCTGAGTAACAAAAATGATTCATTTACTGGATGGCTAGCAAAATAGGATACCTCAACTCTTTTCTCTCAGAAAGAGTCGAAGGGATCTCAATGGCCAGAGGTTCCAACACAACCCTCTCATTTGGTAGACGAAGTGTCTGAGACCTAGAGCGGGGTGGGCACTTGCTCAGAGTCACACAGCAGACCAGAAGCCCAGCCAGATTTCAAACCCAGGCTTCTGTAGGCCCAGCTTGAGGTTCTTTTTCATATTTCATGTCTTTCTTTCCTCTGTCCTTTCCAAACGAGCTTTATTGGCTCCCGGAAATAGGGAAGGTAGTTATTTTTAGTTTATTCAAAATGAATAAAATGGGTAATTTTTTTTTCCCATATATCAGATCCAAAGTATGTCTTATGTAAGAGCTAAATGGGATGAGAAATGGTTTCACAGCAAGAACAAAGATTCCTTTGAATATTAAAAGTTCCAGAGTGAACTCCAAATGGGCCCAAATGACTGGGACCAGCTTCCCTAGCCTAGCTGACTGCAGAAAGCTCTGTGTGTGTGTGTGTGTGTGTGTGTGTGGGTGGGTGAGGGGAGCAGGTAACAGGCTCCATCTGTCGTGTGTGATTGCTTGAGCACCAGGACAAGCACCATGTAACCTCCTCAATACTTCTTTATTATGATAATTATTTAAAAATATTTTTAGAGCAATTTTAGATTCACAGCATAGTTGAGAGGCAGGTGCAGATATTTGCCATATACTCCCGCCCCTACACACGCACAGCCTTTCTCACTGTCAGCACCCAGCACCAGAGTTGGCCCTTGAACAACATAGGTTTGAACTACATGGGTCCACTTATGTGTGGATATTTTTCAATAGTAAATACTATAGTACTATAGGATTGCCAAATGTAGAGGCACCATAACAGAGGAATCTCGGATCTGGAGAGCTGACCATAAGTTATACTCTGATTTTCAACTGTGCAGAGATCAGTGCCCTTAGACCTGGTGTTGTTCAAGGGTCATCTGTATATTTGTTGTAATGGAAGAACCTTCCCTGACACATCACTATCACCCAGAGTCCATAGGTTACATCAGGGTTCATGGTATTGCACATTCTAAGGGTTTTGACGAATGTGTAGTGATGTGACCCTGAATCTCCTCAATGCTTCTTTATTATTATTATGGTAAAATACACATAAAATTTGCCATCCTGACTAACCATTTTTAAGCATTATTCACACTGTTGTACAAACATCACTACCATTCATCTCCAAAACTCTTTTCGTTTTGCAGAACTGAAACTCTGTACCCATCAAATGCTTGCCCTCCATCACCCCCAGCCCCTGGCAACCCCTTCTGCTTTCTATCTCTGTGACTTCCACACTCAATCTCCGTCACAGAAGTGGAATCCTGCAGTATTTGGCCCTTTGTGACTGGCTTCTCTCACTTTCAGTCCCTCTCTGCGTGTGCCCCAATTCCACCACTAGGAAGCCCCACTTCTGGCGGAGGATTTGATTCTCTGCTGAGCAGGGGCACATGCCCTGAGAATAAAACACTGCAGGTATTACTGGCAATTTTTCTTTAATGCCCTTCAGTGGATGATTTCTTGAGAGCAGAGTTTGAAGGGGGTGGGGTGACCCTGGTTGAAAGCACTGGGTGAGTAAGAGAGAGAGGGAGAGACATTAACGACAGGAAAAAAATTCCTGTCTGAAAAAACATGTTGTTGGAATGATAATAAGTGAAGTTGTGTAATTGGTTTTATATCGTAGCCACCACCCCCAAATTTATGTCTCTGGGTCTATAGACCTTCTGTCCTTTTCTGACTTAGTTCCTTGGGGCATCATGGCTGAGGCACCCCTAATGACTGCTAGTGATAATCACAATAATAGCTTTGTGTTTGCCTTGCAGTCTACAATTTAATTTAGTGCCTGTTTTTAAATTACAGTTGATTTACAATGCTGTATTTGTTTCAGGTGTACAGTAAAGTGATTCAGATACATATAGAGAGAGATATATAGATATATAGATATATTCTTTTTCAGATTCTTTTCCACTGTTGGTTATTACAAATATTGAATATATTTCCCTGTGCCCTACAGTGCATGCATATGTGCATGCTCAGTTGCTTCAGTCATATCCGACTTTTTGCAACCCTCTGGACTAAAGCCTGCCAGGCCCCTCTGTCCATAGGATTCTCCAGGGAAGAATACTAGAGTCAGTTGCCATGCCCTCCTCCAGGGGATCTTTCCAATCCAGGGAGCAAACCTGCATTTCCTGCATCTCCTGCATTGCAGGTAGAGTTCTTTACTACTGAGCCCCCTGGGAAGCCTGTGCTATACAGCAGGTCCTTGCTGTTTATCTATTTTTTAACTTCTATCCATTTAGTTGATCAGAATGACAACAGTGTGAAGCATTTAGAATAGGACTTATTCTCTTTATTTTTTCAGGGCTGTTTTGACCTTCTCTACTTGTTAGTAGAACTGGATCAAGAACCCAAGTCTTTAGTCCAGGGCTCTTCTCAGGGCTCCAAATTTCACTGGCATTTATTAACTTAAAATATCTAAGGATAACATTTATTTGCAAATGTATGATCCTTTCCTCACCCCTCATACTCAGCCTTCCGCTTGATCTCAGACCCAGTCCTTCTCCAAGAATGACGCATTACCAGCCAGATGCTCAGATTAGAAATCCAGGAGTTGTCCTTGACATTTCCCTCCCTCTTGCTCTGTAATCAATCTTCAATTAAGTCCTGTGGTTTTCAGTTCCTGAATATATTTTCAGTATACCTATTTCTCTGGCTGTGTCTAGGCCTCTGTCTCTCACTTGGGAGTTGACACTTTGTATGGTTAGGCTGTTCTTTCTACTCATCTATTCCTCTGTGATTTCTTGAGAAATGTGGATTTGAACAATGTTAATCAGGTTTCTGTGTTACAGGATTTCTCTTCGGTGTGCTAATCACGGTCACAGCGACTCTTCAAGATGAGGGATCAAGTATTTCGCAAGCCCCAAAACTAGTCATTCTGGACTCTTGCAGTCCATTCTCCAAACTAAAGCCAAAGTGATCTCTAACTGACAACCTGACCACGTCTCCTGCCCTCCCCACACCTCTCCTGGCCTTTCTGCTTCTCTGCCATGGGTAGGACACAAAACCGTGCCCCACGATGACGCCTTCTCCAGGCTCCTGCCTCCAGCTCCAGCTCCAGCAGCCCTTACTGCTGACAACCACAGCTGCCTCTTCTGGGAAGCCACTTACCAAGGAGGCCACATACCCCCACCCTCCACAAGCATCTTCTAGCCATGATCTGACTGGGTGAATGGGTCCACAAAAGGCCGCCCACTCTCACCTCAAGGAAAGAAGCTCTGCTGTGCAATTTATGGTCCCAAGCCAGCCATGGATCAAGAGCCAGTTAGACTTTACCCAACATTACCTCCGCACTCTTGTTATGCTTCCCTCACTCTCAGGTTTTTCTTGACAATTACTCCCTGGATACTTCCTTTTGTTAGCCTCCATCCCTGAGAAGCTCTCTCTAAGACACCTGCCACCTCTCAGCTACCAGACAGGTCCTCGCACTGTATACTTCACTCTCTTGCCTCATTCTCTCATAAAGCAGGTCTGTCTCTCCCATGGTGCTGCCAATTTCATCAGAGACCACGTGTGTTTCTGTCCACAACTCCATCCCTGATGCCTGGGGTGGTCTCAGGATTTGCTAGATGAAGTTAGAAAGTACCATAGATACCCAGAATGCAAATGAAAAATATTCATAAAATATGGCAGGCAGCAAAGTAACATCTAGAGCATATTAAAAGCTTTTTCCAACAAGAAGAGGCAAATGTCTTAATACAAAAAGAACATGACCAAGCAATTCATGCACACAAATGGAGATGATTGTTACATCTATGGGAAAGTACCTTAATCAGAAAATAGCAAATTAAAACAATGGTTGACAGAACAATTTTTTGACTATTGGGTTACCCAAGGTTGATTCTTAAAAGAGTATCATGCTGGAGGGGAGGAGAAGCCAGGCATTCTCATATATGCTGGTGGGAAGATAAGCTGGTACCATGTTAGAGCATAGGGCAGAAAGTTTGTCTTATTCTCTGTTGTATTTCCAGGGCCCAGAACCATGCTTGGCATTGGGCACCAAATTAATATTTGTTAAACAAACAGAGGCAATTTAGCAGTATCTATCAAGAATCTTAAGTTTTTCATATCCCTTGCTTTATTAATTTTACTTTAAAAAAAGACCTTTGAAGAGTAGGACAAAGATAGAGTAAGTCCCCTACATACAAACAAGTTCCATTCTGAGAGTGTGTTTTTAAGTCCAATTTGTTCAAAAGTTAACCTAGGTACTCGATTAACACAGTCAGTTATATGGTACTATACTGTACTCTAGTAGGTTTATAATACTTTTCACACAATACAAAACAAAAAACCAAACACAAAAAATAAAGAAAACATTTAAATCTTATCATACAGTACCTTGAGATACTGTACAGTATCCCAGTACAACAACTGGGCATAGTTGCAACTTGGAAAATTTGCAGTTTGAACTCTCCTATGTAAGGGACTGGCTTCCTAGGTGGCACTCGTGGTAAGGAATCCGTCTGCCTCTGCAGGAGATGCCAGAGCTGTGGGTTTGATCCCTGGATCAGAAAGATCTCCTGGAATAGGAAATAGCAACCCACTCCAGTATTCTTGCCTGGAAAATCCCATGGACAGAGGAGCCTGGTGGGCTATAGTCCATGGGGTTGCAAAGAGTCAGAATGACTGAGCTTGCACCCACAAGTAAGGGACTTACTGTATTTGTATCAGGACACTTTGCACACTCATTTATAGAATTAGAAGACTGGAAACAGCCTGATTGTCCACAGACAGATGACTAGTTAAATTAATTATGGCACATTCACACTGACCGATCTGGTACAAATGATAAAAATGACATATTTGAAGGATATTGTATGTATAGGATCAAGCTACTGATAAATGCTAAGTGAAAAAACAAAATAAAATTCATACAGTGTAGCTTCAATTTTTGCAAGAAGAAAAACTGAGTTATTTATGGTGAGTTACAGTGATTTTTATTTCTTTGTTTTTCTCCTTATTTTCCAAAATTTTAACAATGAATATGTACAGCTTTTATAGTCAGGAAAAAAAAAAAAAGAACTTCGAAAAAGAAAGTGTGGTTAATAACAAAATTCTGGGCAGCCAGGAAAAGTAGGAGTCACTGGTAATCTTATTTTTTCCCATTAATACTTCATAATGATCATTTTATGGTGGGTTAGGGAACATAGTCCCTGATTGAATTAGTTTGGTTTTATTTAGACAACAATGAGAAGTAAATTATGTGCTGTTGGAGTCACTTGGTATTGTTTTCATGTTCTTAGTGTATATTTTTCCATGACCTAGAGAATCTTAAAATATTGGCTCTCCTTTTTAAAAGAATTTCACAACTCATTTGACTGGAATTGATTTCTCCTGTGGCTCCTGGGCTCTGTAAAAGGCATCAGGATGCGACATGTCATTGACCTTTATTCTTTGCCTTGGCCAGAGAATTTCCCTATGGCTGGCTCAAGGTTTTCAAGAGGAAGGCAATTAAATGACCTAGCACAATTGCCTGGATTCTCGACCCAGACCTTATCTTGATTAGGAGGAAGTGGATAGCTAGTTGTTCCAAATTTAGAGCACAGAAAAGAGCCAGATGTTTGAGACTATCACATGGAGGAAGAATTAACCCTTTAGGGCATTGTCCCACTCACCACTTCTCAGATTATCTGCTAGCGCCCATCTTGACACAAAGCAAAGGAGTTTTAACTTTCATTTTCCCTTTCCCAGGAAATCTTTCCTGGATTCTAGGTTCATGGCGCAGCTTGTGGGATCTTAGTTTCTTGATCAGGGATTGAGCCTGGGCTTTCACAATGAAAGGGCTTTCCTAGTGGCTCAGAAAAATCTGCCTGCCAATGCAGGAGATGTGGGTTTGGTACCTGGGTCAAGAAGATCCCTTGGAGAAGGAATTGGCAACACACTCCAGTATTCTTGTCTGGGAAATCCCATGGAGAGAGTAGCCTAGTAGGCTACTGTCCATGGAGTCGCAGAGGCGAACACGACTTAGCAACTAAATAACATCAAAGCACAGAGTCCAAACACTGGGCTGCCAGGGAATTCCCCTGTTGGCTTATGTTAAATCTTCATCAAGTCCTGAATTCAGAGCCTGGTAGTCAAGGTTCTTTACTACCTGGCTCCTGCCTCCATCTCCTACCATTCATCCTCACTACAGTGAGAGCGCAGCATTTAAGAGAACAGACTTCAGGGACTAGACACAGATTTGGCCCCTAGGGTAGTAGGGAGACAGACATGAAGCAGAGAGTACATTCTTCTGACAGAGGATCTAGGTTTGAAGACCAGCTACACCTCTTACTAGCTGTGTGATATTGGGCAAGTTATTTTACCCCTCTTTGCCTTAGTCATTTCCTCTGTTAAAGGGGAATAACAATAATAGTAGTAATAGTAATAATTATCATACTTCGTGCCTTTGCTCACTTGTTCCTTTTGTCAATAAAGCTTCCCGCCATTCTCTGCCATTTGAAGCCTTTCAAGATGCATCTTAAATGGCATCAACATTGTAAAGCCTTCCTGACCCCCAAATTATGACCTCACCGTTGTCTCTAGTGCTCTGCACAAGCTCTCTGACTCTAGCCTTTCCACTTCCATCAGCGCTGATCAGACAGAAACGTCTCCCAGTGGACTGCAAGCCCCTTGAAGGCAAGTATATGCTTGACCCATCTCCATGTCTCTGTGACAGCACAGGGCCAGGTGCACTGTAGATGTTTAAGAAGTGTTTGTGGTTGAATGAGTGAATGAGTGAATGAATGAAAGGGCACCTGACATCATAGGAGAAACTGGTGCATTGACAGGGAGACGAAGAAGAAGGATGCTTCCTTCCTGTAACAGTATTTTATGTGCTCTGCAGATAGTTGGATCCCTCCTACTGATTCATTTATGGACAAGGATAAGCTTGTATAATCATTGGGAACCTGGAGAAAGTGCATGTTCACAGCAGTATCTGCCTGAGAAGGCTCTCCTGAGTGTGGCTTTCAAGTTGCTAACATTATCAGGAGCATCCTGAAAGGGTTAAGACCCTTGTCCTGGTGCTGGTCTTGTGCTGTTCCATTCTCTTTTCACTTTGTGAGAGACTATTTAAATGGAAGTGGAGTTGCTCTGGCTGATATTGCAACAGAAATGATTGGGTATACAACCACATGTGCTTTGGGGACTGGGATACAGAAACTTAATTATTTGATTCTAGTTTCCTCACTGATTTGTTGGGTGACCTAGGGATGACTTTCTCTCCTTTCTGGACCTAGTAGTGATTGTAGGAGGCAAGAGTTAGGGTGGTGAGACAGATTACTCTCTAAGGTTTCTTCCCCAGGGGAAGCCATATCTGTAACTTACATGATATCAAGTTGACCAAAAGCCCATGACACTGAGTTGCTGGAAAGTGATGGGGAGTTCTGGAGAGAATCCCAGTCCTTGTGAGCTCATGGCCATGGTTTAGGAACCAAAAGCTCGGAAATGCTCTGAAAACCACAGATGGCCAAACCCACCCACTGGAAGCTAAGCACAGACTCACTCAAATATGTAAACTAAATGCAGAATTTCTTGAGTTGCTGGGAAGATGCTTGGCTAGATATAACCTGGTAGTGGATGTTTGGGTTGACTCATCATAATGAAGGAGAGCTTCTCTGGAGCCAGCATTGTAAAGTGAGGAAGCATATCCCTGGTGAATCCACCCTGGCCATCAGAATGTAAAAATCCCTTTAGGGAGTCTTATTCAGGCACCAGGTATTATGACACCCTAAAGTAGTTCTTTTTTAAAAAAAGTTTTTTTTCAAGATATTTACTTTACAATATTGTGTTGGTTTCTGCCGTACAGCTTTAAAAAAGAATTCATTTGAGTCAGTCCTAGTGAGGTAGATGAACTTAGAGCCTGTTGTACAGAGTAAAGTTAAGTCAGAAATAGAAAGACAAATATTGTATATTAATGCATGTGTATGGAATCTAGAGGGCTTCCCAGGTGGCGCCAGTGGTAAAGAATCCACCTGGCAATGCAGGAAACAGAAAGAGACGTGGGTTTGATCCCTGGGTTGGGAAGATTCTCTGGAGAAAGGAATGGCAACCCATTCCAGTGTTCTTGTCTGGAGAAGCCTATGGACAGAGGAACCTGGCAGGTTACAGTCTGTGAGATTGCAAAGAGCCGGACATGCCTGAAGTGACTTAGCATGAGCACGAGCACATGGGATCTAGAAAGATGGTACTAATAAACCTATCTGCAGGGCAGCAATGGAGATGCAGACACAGAGAACAGACTTACAGTGTGGGAGGGAAGGTGAGGCAAACTGAGAGAGTAGCTTGGAAACATACATTACCATATGCAAAATAGCCAGTGGGAACTTGCTATGTGACAAAGTTCTTTTAACTCAACAGGGTCAGCTGAGAACTGAGCCCACTCTCAGTAGTGAATTGCAATATTTACTTTTTAAGCACATGAGATATAGTTCACATACCATAAAATTCGCCCTTCAAAGTGTACAGTTCAATGGTTTTTAGTATATTCACAAAGTTATGCAACCATCAGCACTAATTCCAGAACATTTCATCACCCCAAAGAATACATTAGGAGTCACACCCCATTCATCTCTCACCTTAGTCCCCAGCTACCACTAACCTGCTTTCAGTCTATGGATTTACTTATTCTGGACTTTTCATTAACAAAGAATCTTACAACATGTGGCCTCTCAGGTCTGACTCCTTTCATTTTAGCATAATGTTTTTAAGGTTCATCCACGTTGACTGTATACTTTTTGAATAAGTAAAATTTACATATGCATATCAACTTCTAGCTAGCACAGAGGCAAAACTGTAGTGTGAGTTTGGTGAGATCACCAGCTCATCTTTGCAGACCTAATGAAGAACAAGGCTAGCTAGGTCCTCCTTACTTCATTATTCCAGTTCCATGTTTTGCCTTTTTAAAAGATTTATATGTATCTTTAAAATTAAGTCAAGTTAATGAATTTTTTGTTTCATCTTTGTTGGCAGGTTTAATTTTTTTTCCCAACCCAAGATTATTTAAATGTACCTGTGTTTTCTTGTCATAGTTTTATGGCTTTATTTTTCCATTTATAACTTTAATTTATCTGGAATTTGTGAATGATGTGAAGTAGGCACCTAATTTTAAGTGTTCCTGTGTAGTTAGCAAGTTGCACCACCAGACATCTTTTTCTCATTGATTTAGAAACAATAGCATTAGCATTGTATACTACTTTTTATATACAGTTGAGATTATTTCAGAACTTTATTTTCTGCACTAATCTGTCTTTTCTTAAGCTGCTAGCATACTGTTAAATCTTTTGCCCTTTTATGATACAATTTAACAATTGTTTGGATGCGTTTATATTATCACTCATTTTAAAACATTCCTTGTTATTATCATACGTTTATTTTTCTAATTTAGCCTTATTTGTTAAAATGACATACTTATTTTGTACGATGTGATTACTATGCTATTAAAAATTTTAATCTCTGACTCAGAGAACAATAGAAACAAGCAGCAGTCTGACATATTACAGATAAAGTTAGTAGAGCATGCACAGGCCTTATGTTGATGGGAAGGACCGAAGGACCAAGGAAGCACTAAATATTCATGAGGTCTGAGACATCAAATATATGTGACAGCTATAATAGAGCTACAGTATGAGAGCCACCTCGGTGAGGACTGAGCAGAGACCTGGAAGGTCTGGGTCTCTGGAGTCCTAGAATTGCTGCTACGCCAGCCGGGTCTGCTCCCTCCAACTTAGGCGAGCGTGAAAGACATTGCTATTTTGTTTAAGCCAATGATTACATAAAATTGAACATAACCCTCATTAATATCACCTCTAATTTCATTTTTGTATTTGGTTGGCTGGATTAGGATTTGCAGAACAGTGTTAATAACACTTCTGGTTACTTATGTGAATGGAATGGATCATTTAGAATCCCAATGACTTTGATTTTATAAAATACATTTGTCACCTTAAGAAAATATTTTGCTTTTTGAGATAATGATGATTGATGATGATGGAATATTGAATTTTTTCAAGTGATGTTTGTCACCTATCAAAAATTTTTGTGATATTTCTGCTTTGCCTTACTGGTATGATGAATTATACTAATATGTTTTCCTAAAGTTGACACATTTATGCAACTTCAATTTTTTTCTTTATCTCCCCTGTTCTCATCTATATGCAGAAACTCCATTGTAGCTATTGATTCTCCAATTTTTCTTTCACCATTTTTTATCTCTGTAACTATTTCTTTTGCATTCTGGGAGAATTGTCCATGTTTGTCTTCTGATTTCTCACTCCTTAAAGTGTGGTCTAGGGACCAGCAGTATCAGCATCACTTGAGATTTCTTAGAAATGCAAATTCTTGGGTCCCATCCCAGACCTACTGAATCAGAATCTGCATTTTAATAAGACTCCTAGGTGATTTGTGTGGTGCCATAAAATCGCTCTTGCCAAGTTTCAGACTTTCCCCATTGTTACAGTAGTTTGTTATTACAGTAGTGTAAACTTGGAAGGAAAAGTTCAATGCAAGGCTAAAGCCATCTTTTGGGACTAGAACCTACAGGCTCTTTGCAGCGGGATATGGGGAAGGGTGGGCTTCCCAGGTGTCTCAGTAGTAAAGAATCCATCTGCAATGCAGGAGACAAAGGTTTGATCCTTGGGTTGGGAAGAGCCCCTGGAGAAGGGAATGGCAGCCCACTCCGGTATTCTTGCTTGGAGAATTCCATTCCATGGATAGAGGAGCTACAATCCATGTGCTTGCAAAGAGTCAGATACTACTGAGAGACTAACACACACACACACACACACACACAGACGCACACATGAGAAAGGGCAGTCAGCTACTGTGTGTGATGACATGAAATAAAGACATCTCAAAGGTCATCAAAATCAGGCATCATTAGCCCAACAAGAAAGGATCCTTGTGTTGCATTTCTGAAGAGCAGTGTGTATCCTCCAGAGGGCTTTGCCCACACAGTTCTTCAACAAATTCATAAGTGCCAACTGGTATCCACATGAAAACCTCTTGTCCTGAGCTGACACAAGGGATAAGGGTTTCAAAAAGACAGGTTTTGTGTCAGGCATGAATTTCCCTCTTTCCTTGGTGAGTAGAAGAGACTTTGTATGATCACTGATGTTCTCTGAGGCTCCAGTATTATGCCTGAGGGCTGCCTCGGAGGAGGCAGGGAAATCACAGACCTAAATTGTATAAGTAGTAGCATGTGGAAAAGATTTTCCTTAATTTTTTTAAGGAAAAATTTAATTGAATAATACCCAGTTCTCCTGAGTCACGGCAGAATTGGCAGGGAAAGCCTTGTAAGGCACAAACGCTATTGAAATGATTCTAAAGAGAACAAGAATCTTTAGGACAAGTTGGCTTATTCTTTACTGCTATCAAACCCTTCATTCCCTGGAGATTGTTGAAACAATACAAGTGCATAACTCTTATTGTGGAATTAACAAACATCCTACTTTTCTTAATGGTTTAGTGAAGTTGTTGTCTCAACAGGAAATTCTGGGCATTGTCACACATTCTTCTTGTTTATTATTAGTAATAATAACTTTGCATCATAAGTGGGCTCTAACCTTATAAGGCTTTCCCACACAATGTAGGTCATTTGGTCTTTCCTGAGAGTCTGTGGAAACAGGAGGATCAGCAGGCATTAATATACCCATTTCTTTAGTAGAAAAAGGAACGAAGTTGTCCAAGAAATTAAAGGATTTTCTTAAGGGCATGATGTACAGTAAATGGCAACCTTAGGCCTCAGACTTCTGTTTCCTGGCTTCAAGGAAGATCTCTAAATCATATATGGCCAAGTGTCTTTGATCCATAAGCTTCCCTGTCTATTCAGTGATTTCTGCTTTTTTGCAGTGCCATACATATACAAAACATTGAGAATAATCTCTGTCCATGTATAAAGTTCACTCTCTGCAACTTTATGCTGAAATGCCACGTGTAACTTTAGTGAATTTCCAATCTTCAGATTAGATTTGCATGGTTAGACATCTCCAGTTCTCTGTACACTGTTTAGATTTCCCTGCTTATGACAGACCTTTATTAAACTTCTGCTAAAGATCTACTCCAACCCAAAGAAGGTGAGATTCATTACAAACCAACAGGAACTGTTTATAAGTTATTTTTTAAGTTTCCTAAATTTGATTCATCTCAACTGATGGGAAGAGTGAAGTCATCTTATTTCTGCTTTTTTATCAACTAAACTTCTGTTTCTCATTGTTCCATTAAAGAACTCACTGAATTTCCCTAATGCTCTTTTTATTCTCCCTTCATCTGTTCTCTTCCCTTTCTTTCTTCACTTCACCGCTTTCACAGTGTTTATCCTTAATGAGACCCAGCTCAAAAATTATCAGTCTAGGTGATAAGAAAGTCTTAGAGAAGGGCTACTTAAATAGAGCAAGAATGAGCTGTAATAGCTGATACTTTTAAAGGACAGGAGGTACTCAAAACTTGCCTCATTGGTTTATCTTGGATTCTGTTCCTGTACCTCTCCCAGGTTAGCCATTTTAGTATAGAGCTCTTTATCAACATCTTTTATAATTTTGTCCAGGGCCAGGCCTCTTTGGGGAGTTCGACAATTTCTTTGGTATTAGGGCATTTTTTCCCTGCTCCTTCACAATCAGGAAATTAATACTCGATAGTTCTCAACCTTGGCTGTAAATAAGAATCATTTAGGGAGCTTTAAAAATTACTGATGTGAAATTTTCATGGCCTTAGGTGTTTTGCTGAGTACTAAGCTGTACATGCACAGAGCGAGGCTCTGAGAGACATGGTTAGAAACAGTCACTGGAGGGTTATGAGCTCAACAGAGATTTAGGTAGTCTCACAGTGCTAATGGATACTGGATTTCTGTCTAGCCATATTAGAGAGACATCACTGAATGCTCTGGATATTTAGTTGAGACTGTCTTTAAAATAATGTCAACTGCCTGCCAGAAAAAAATGAGACTCTTTAAAAGGAGATACCAATCTAGACTTTCAGCATCGTATCCACAATGTCCAGCAAAGACAAAAATGACTGGAAACATGAAGAAGCCAGGAAATGTATACCAAACTAAAAGAAAGAACAGTAAATACAGGTCCAGAGATGATGAGACGATGGAATTAATAGATAAGAATTTTAAAATAGCTATTATCAATATGCTCAGAAAAGGGAGAGATGGACAAAATGAATAAACAGCTGGAGAAATCTCACCAGAGAAATGGAAACAAACAAAACACTCAATAGAATTTCTAGAACTAAAGAATACAAGATCAGAAATTTAAAAACTCACTAGATTGGATAATAACAAATTGTACCCTGCAGGAGAAATAAAGACCAATGGAAAAGGTATATAAACATATGGACACACTGAAAGCCTTTTTTCTCAGTACTTCAGCCAGGTGATTGAGGTCATCATCAACTGTCAGAAGTCATATTAATGGTATGTTCCCTTGATATGATGTGATGAGAGTGATACTTTATCTCTGTGGTCTTCTTTCTCAGAATTTATAATCCAAATCTAATTTTGAGAAAAAACATAAGGCAAATCCCAACTGAGGACACCCAATAAAATACCTAACACTCCTCAATGCTGACGAAGTTCTCAAGAACAAGGGAGATCTGAGAAAGTCACAGCCAAGAGGGGACTACATGGCTAGATGTAATGTGGCGTTGTGAGTGACATTAGATAAAAACTAAGGAAACCTGAATAAAGAATAGACTTTGCTTAAGAATAACACGCTTACAATGGTTTACTAAGTGTAGCAAATGTTAAGTGTGAATAATAAGGGAAACCAGTGCAGGATATACCAGGACTCTGTTAGTTACCTTTACAATTTTTTTCTGTAAATCTAAAACTGTTCTAAAATAAAAAGTTTATTCAAAAAACTAAACTGACAATAACAAGTGCTAGCAAAGATGTGGAACAACTGGAATTCTCATCCATTGCTGGAACACATGTAAAATTTGCACAGTTTGGAAAACAATTTGGAAGTTTCTTATAGAGTTAAACCTCTACTTATGGTATAGCCCAGCAACATCTCTCCTGGGTATTTAACCGAGAGAAGCGAAAATGTATGTCTCCGCAAAGACTTGCTTGTGAATGTTTATAGAGGCTTTATTCAGAATTACTACAGACTAGATATGACCAAAGTGTCTATTGACTGCTGAATGGAGAAATAAATTGTACACATCCATACAATGGAATGCTCAGTCACATCCAGCTCTTTGTGATACCATGGGCTGTAGCCGCAGGCTCCTCTGTCCATGAGATTTCCCAGGCAAGAAAACTGGAGTGGATTTCCATAACCTCCTCCAGTGGATCTTCCCAACCCAGGGGGTGATCCTGCATCTCCTGCATCTCCTGCATTGGCAGGCAGATTCTTTACCTTCTGAGCCACCTGGCAAGGAGTGGATTGTTATGCTGATGGGAGTGTCAAGCTGGAAGTGGACCAGTGGAGGTATTACTGTGGGGCAGGGGGAGTTATTTTTCCATAACAATTTTGGAAATGTTTCTGTCTTCAGTTAGCTGATCCCACACACACAACAAGGTCCCCCACACACAGCAAGGTCCCACTGGATTCTGCAGTCCTGAACTTCATCCTGATTTTGTCCTCCTGGTAACTTCGGGAAGACTAAAAAGAGAGACAGTGGGACATGCCTATGTGCTGAGCACGTGCCCTGCGCTCTGCTTCACGAGAACTTCACTTCTTGTTTCTACTTCGGGGTTAACACTGTAGCTGCATAATTTTTCTGTTAGCGATTTTTCTTCTTTTGCAGTTGACAGGCAGCCCATTAACATTTTTAGGGTGAAAAAACACTTCTCTTAAAACTTTATCCAATATTAATAAAACTGTATAAAGAAAACTGAGATGACAAATCTCAGCAGTTATTCCACGGATGCTCTTTTCCTGATATGTATATCAGAACATGTGGCCGTGTTTCTGAGAGGTCTCATGAATAGCTAGGACTTCGACTAGCCATTTCATCTAGGGTGCATCAATAAATTAAAGTATAGACCTAGACACTTCCAGTTGAAAAGAACTTTAGAGGTGACTAGCCCAGCCCTCTCATATAGTGCCTGAACAGCTGCTAAACGGTACCCAGTCTCTGCTTGTACATGTCCCCAAACAGGGAGGCTTAGAAGACAACCAGCACACCTGTGAGCGGTTCCAACAGCAGGATTTTCCTGGTGTGAAGCCACACCTGCTTCTCTGTAACTTTTAGAGAGCAGGAGATCCCTTTTGCTGTTTGCCGTCCTTGAACCTTTTTCTGCAACAAGTTAAACATCTCCAGTTACTTGAAACATTCCTCCTATGATTTGGATTTTTCTGCACTCACCAGCTCATTTTCTCTTTCCTCCATCAGTTGTAGTCCATTTCCATCCGCATCAACACAATTCATCTGAACCAATGTCACCTGAGCACCTTCTCTGTGCCAGGAGGCAGTAGGCTTAGTGCTGTGGGGAAGACAGGAGCAAGTCAGCCTTGGTCTTATAAGAGAGAGAGGGCTTGTCTGTAAATACCGAAGAAAATGGGCTGTGATACAGGACAGGAGAGAAGAGGGACAGTGTCCTATTTCCCCCCAGATCTCCCAGGTTCTCATCTTTCAGTGCAGCATGTTGGCTAAAATATATGACTATACAATCTCAGGGCATAATTAGAGTAGAAAAAGTGACCGTCAGTCAGTCAGTCATGTCCGACTCTTTGTGACCCCATAAACTGTAGTCTGCCCGGCTCCTCCGTCCGTGAGATTCTCCAGGCAAGAATACTGGAGTGGGCAGCCATTCCCTTCTCCAGGGGACCTTCCTAATCCAGGGATTGAACCAGGGTCTCCTGCATTGCAGGCAGATTCTTTGCCATCTGAGCCACTAAGAGAACTCTGATTAGAGTAGTCTAGTCATCCAATGTTTAATGAATGCATGTGAGTTGACTAAGTCTCTGTGTTCCAAATTCCTGGGAGAGAGTATGATTGGCTCAGCTTGGGTCTAAGGTCCACCTGGCTCCATCACTTGTCTCACAGGAGGCTGCATCTGCAGGTATGAAAAGCCACAGGTTTTGAACTAGGAACAACGAAAGCTCTATGAGGAGTATCAGTGACATTGGGGAGGAAATGGTAGGCATCTTAGAGATATATCATAGCTGTAATCTTCATAATATGTAATACCCATAGGTATACCTAAGCAATATAAAGTATCCATAAGCATCAGTCCTGGAAGATGGGCATTTTCTCCATCTGGGAGAAACAGATTTAGAGGGGTGAAGCGACTCTGCCGCAGTTAGTGGTGGTTAATGGCAAACTTGCAGTTTGGATTCGAGACAGCCACATTGACTCCCTGCATTTCCTCAGCAGTTCTTTCTGGAATTCATCTAGTCACTCACTTGTCTATTCTTATATTCATTCAGCTAAAATTTCCCCAGCAACAACCACATGTCTGGCGTTATGTGAGGCTGTGGGATGCAGCAATTAACCACAGAGACACGCCTAGAAGGACACTTGTCGAGAGCATAAGAGGATTCCTGCCCTGCTCAAACACATGGTTTTACTGGAAATGAGACATACCATACGAACACCACAGGTTCAGGCGATGTTGCGTGAAATGACTCCAGGAGTGACCGACACTGGGAGGGCTAGATGTCAGAGTCGTAGAAGGCAATGGCACCCCATTCCAGTACTCTTGCCTGGAAAATCCCATGGACAGAGGAGCCTGGTAGGCTGCACTCCGTGGGGTCGCTACTAGTTGGACATGACTGAGTGACTTCACTTTCACTTTTCACTTTCATGCATTGGAGAAGGAAATGGCAACCCACTCCAGTGTTCTTGCCTGGAGAATCCCAGGGACGGGGGAGCCTGGAAGGCTGCCATCTGTGGGGCCGCACAGAGTCGGAGACGACTGAAGCAACTTACCAGTAGCAGGAGTAGAGAGAGATACCTGAAGATTGGCATGATTGAAGACGCCGCCGGGAGGCAGAACTTCAGGTGCTTGCAGATAGAGAAAAAAGGAAGAATTCCAGCAGGCAGAAAGTTACACTGAATTCTGTCTTCTGGGTATTGCTTGTTTATATCCACTTCTCTCTGTTCCCCACTGTGCCCTCCCCTGGTCCACGTCACCAGCTCCCCTCACCTAGACACAGCAAAACCTCCCCAGCAGAACTGCCGCCACCTTGCCTCATTGTCCACAAATCCATTAAAAAGTTTAATTGACAGAAACTTCAAACATGTCAAAAAGTAGAGGGAACAATGCAAGAGCCACAAGATCGTAACCATTTTTACTCAATAGATAATAACATTTCACTATATTTGCTTCAATTCTGTCTTTTACAGAATTATAAGAGTATAATTTCAGCTAAATTCCTACCCTATCCCTTAACCCTCCCTCCATCCATACGTGTGTGTTAAGTCGCTTTAGTTGTGTCCAACTTATTGCGACCCTGTAAACTGTAGCCTGCCAGTTTCCTCTGTCCATGGGATTTGCTAGGCAAGAATACTGGAGTGGATTGTTATGCCCTCCTCCAGGGGATCTTCCCAACCTAGGGATCAAACCTTCATCTTTTACTTCTTTTGCATTGACAGGTGGGTTCTTTATAACTGGGAAGCCTAAACGTCCCTCCAGAGAGTAAATATTATCCTAATTTGTTGTGATAGATTCTCGCATATATTTTCATATCTTTTTCTACTTATGATCCACAAACCACAAGGTATTACATTCATATCTTTTTGCAAGTTACATTTTTTTCGCCACTGCTCTTTATATTTTCAGCTTCGTCCCTGATACATGGAGATCCAGTTCATTCATTTAGTTATTGGGTAGTATTCCAGCAGGGTGGCTCAGAGGTTAAAGCATCTGCCTGCAGTGTGGGAGATCTGGGTTCGATCCCTGGGTCGGGAAGATCCCCTGGAGAAGGAAATGGCAACCCACTCCAGTATTCTTGCCTGGAGAATCCCATGGATGGAGGAGCCTGGTGGGCTACAGTCCATGGGGTCGCAAAGAGTTGGGCACGACTGAGCGACTTCACTTTCACATTCCAGCAATAAGCAAATTGCAGTTGGCAGAGTAGTTTGTCCACAAATGCCTGGATAAGTTATTTCTACTTCTTTTACTAAGACAAATTGCACTTCAGCGAATATCTTCGCATATGTCTCTTTGGGTAGGAACCAAAGAATTGGTTAAGAATACCCAGATCTTCAGCTTTACTAGGTATTGCCTAATGGTTCTTTAAATTGATGGCGCAGGTTATATGCATATATCCCATTGTATCAGAGTATGGGAGTTCCAGTGCCTCCACAACCTCATAGAGGCTTGGTATTGCCAATCTTTTTTCTTTTTAATCTGAGACACTCTTCCCATGGCAGATAGAGGGATCTTTCCAGAGTCATGCCTGCCCTTGTGTCTTCCCTGCTTATAATCCCGCCAATCCTCCCCCACTTCTCTCTCTGTGTACCACCCAGAGTCTTGCTCTGCAAAAGCTCGTCCATGCCCATTTCTCCAGGGTCGCGTCTCTATCCTCTCCTACTCCGATATTCACGAGTGCACACACAAACTCATGGGTGCATACACATGTATACACCCACACACATTCATGGGCTATTGTCCAATCAAACCGAACCATGTTTGTTCATGTCCCCTAAACCTCTCTTGTCTTTGGGCCTTGGTTCAAGCTACTGCCTCTGCCTGGAATATTCTCTTTCTCTCCTTCAGAGGGCTGATTTCTACCCGATCTCAGCTTGATGTCTCATCCTTTGCGAGGTCTTTGCAAGCCTCCCAGGCTTGACTTGGATGCCTTTCCTCATGTTGCCCCAACACCCTTGACTTCTGGCATCTCAGTTCTCAGAGCACTGTCTTATAGCTGCTTGTCACTTTTCTGCCCCACTAGTCTGCAGACTCTTTAATGGCAGAGGCTGTGTAGAGCTTCTCACAGGAGAGTGCTCTGTGCCCAACCTATCTATTGAATGGATTTGTTAAATAATCCATGGCTGGAGCAGAGATGGCAAGAAGGGGAGCAGCTGGAAATCAGACTGGAAAGTCATGCCCCACCACCCTCACTACCCCATTTTCCAGGAAAGGAAACTGAGACTCAGCAGGTGACTGACCTCTCCAGAGTCATGAATTCAGTAAGTGACAGAGCATCTTTGATTCCCTGTCTCCTGACTCTGCGTCTGTGTCTGGACTCTCTCTGCTGCCCCTCAGCTGCAACCAATGGGAAGGAGCCAGCAGAGCGGGAAGGAAGGCTGAGCAGGAGAGGGAGGCCTCGGGATCTAGGACACAGGTGGAGGGCTTGGCCCAGCAGCTACAACCCTGGATCCTCCGAGCCAGAGAGGAAGGAAGACCATTGGGCCAACTTTCTAGATCAGATGCTTGTTCAGACCGTCCTCGGAGACTTGGGTGGGCCAGCCCTTCTCTGGGGAGGAGCAGACTTGTGGAAAGTAACTCAGCATGTCCCTCAGCACCCAGCCCACCCGAGTGGCCTCTTCCTGCTGCACCAGGAGAATGATTTCTCAAGGCCCCCTCTGGCAAGAGGGAGACCAGAGCCAAGGACAGCTGGGAAGAAACAGGAGCCTAACACAAACAGGCAGAAGCTGGCCCAGGGCCGAGGGCCCAAGTGGAGAATCCGTGGGTCAGGTTCAGAGACTGCATTTAGTTATCAGGCATCTAGGGGAGCTCACACATGCCAGGGCAAGCGGACATCAGTAAAACAGGGACAAAACACCCATGTCTCACTTGATTATGGTGGGGATTAAGTAAAATGAAATATGTAAAGGGATTAGGATAATTCTCAGCACATAATGTTACCCAACTGTAGTTATTTTTTTACAGGGTTATTGGGAGGAGTCTACAGGATCACATGGAGGACAAACCTGTAAAACTGTATGAGTGTTGGTGAGCAGCCTTTTTTTCATCAGGAGCTTGATAATTGAATGTGGACAATGTGGAACATCCAGTGGACAGAGAAAAGGGGCGTGGACTCAAGCGACCAGTCACCGTCCTCCATTCCTTTGGTTTCTTCACCTGACAAGTGCATCAGAGACTATGTGAGTTGGTTCTGGGAACTGCTTAGAAATGGCACAGTCTAATCCTCTAGCTTCTCATGAGTCCTGGTGGAAGCGACTTGACCCAGGCTGCACACAGCACATCACCAGCTCAGATCCAACACTGCTCCCTCTGCACCCTCCGTCCATCCCTAGCTCAGGACGTGTCTCTTTCTGCCAGGTCAGTGGTGGGCTTTTCTTCCACAGTTGTCCATGCCCACCCCCAAAGTCAGTGGGTCTCCTGCCAGCTCTGAGCACCTCTGTCTCCGAGAGCTCCCTGCTTTGATCACTCTCTTCCTATCTTCCCACAGAGGGCAGTTGAGAGTAACTGAAAGCCACTCCCAGCTCTGTTTTCCCCTACAGAGTTCTCCTGCCCTGGGCCTCTCTTGGAGAAGTCGGGGGCAGGTCAGGGGCGCATATGCACCTGCTGCCTTCCCCCAGTTTCCTTCAGCACTGGGCAAGTGTGAGCATTTCCCTTCCCCTCAGACAGCGTCCCCTCCACTCTTCCCTCCCTCCTTTCTTCTTAAAACGACACCCCCATCCATACCCACCTTGCCGTTGAGCTTGCCTGGCAAGAAATTTCTGAAAGAGCCTGAGCCTGTGTTCCTATTGCACAGGTGGGGTTTCCCTACTGGAAAACAACTGCCAGAGAAAGCAGATAACGAAATGTCAGGCTTGCTAAGAGCTCATTTAACCCCAAGGACAGGCTGACATCCAGAAGGTAGATTGAGTAACTGAGCTTGCATCTTACTAAACCATTTGGATTATACTTTCTGGGTAAAAAGTTATCAGTCTGTGGCCACTACAGTTACTTTGCAGACGTGGATCACTCTTATGGCCTCTGGAAGGAAAGCACACCCCTGCCCCGGCCCGTCCCTGCATCCCATTTCCCAAAGCAAGGAACACCAGGCCTCACTCATCCTTCCAGCCAGAAGAGCTGAGAGGCCAGCGTAGGACATGCTTAGAGAAATGTGAGGAGGAACCTAACAGTATTTCTCAAGAACTGGGCTTCCCAGGTGGTGCTAGTGGTACAGAATCCACCTGCCAATGCAGGAGATGCAAGAGCCTTGGGCTCGATCCCTGGGTCAGGAAGATCCCCTGGAGAAGGAAACGGCAACACACTCCAGTATTATTGCCTGGAAAATTCCATGGACAGAGGAGCCTGGCGGGCTGTAGTCTGTAGGGTTGCAGAGTTGAACACGGCTTAGGACATACGCATAACTGATTGTACAGGTGTGGTTTAGGCTTTCACATATACAAGCATACCTGGGAGGTAGGTATCTCAAGTTCAGTTCCAGATCACCACAATAAAGAGAATATTGAAATAAAGCACATCACACAAATCTTTTGGTTTCCCAGTGCGTATAAAATTTATGTTTACACTACACTATAGTCTAATAAGTATACAACAGCATTATGTCTTTTTAAAAAAAGTATGTACTTTAATTAAAAATACATTATTGCTTAAAAATGGTAGGCGAAAGGAGAAGAGGGAGACAGAGGATGAGATGGTTGCATAACACCACCGATTCAAACGGACATGAACTTTGGCAAACTCCAGGAGATAGTGAGGGACAGGGAGGCCTGGCGTGCTGCAGTCCACAGGGTCACAAAGGCGTGAACACGACTTAGCAACTGAAGAACAAAAACTGGTAGCCATCATCTGAATCTTCAGAGAGTTATAGTAGTAACATCAAAGATCACTGATCACCATAATAAACATAATAGTGATGAAAAGGTTTGAAATATTGTAAGAATTACTAAAAATGTGATACAAGACACTAAATGAATAAATGATGGAAAATGGTGCCAACAGACTTGCTCAGTGTTGAAGGGATGCCACAAAACTTCACTTTGTTAAAAAGGAAAAAAGTGACGCCTGAGAAGTACAACAACGTGAAGTGCAATAAAAAGAGGTCTGCCTGTAATACAGGGCCTTCCCAGGTGGCACCAGTGGTAAAGAACCCACCTGCCAAGGCAGGAGATGTAAGAGACATGGTTTGATCTCTGGGTTGGGAATATCCCCTGCAGGAGAGCATGGCAACCCACTCCAGTATTCTTGTCTGGAGAATCCCATGGACAGAGGAGCCTGGCAGGCTATAGTCCATGGGGGTCTCAAAGAGTCGGACACGACTGAAGTGACATAGCATGCACGCACATGCATGCGCCTGTAATATGTGTGTATGCATTTGCATACAACAGCCCAGGGACAGATCCTGGGCTCTCCCTGATCCCCAGAGGAAGCAAAGGAAGCTCAGCTGCCTGATTGCGAGAGTAATGGAGGTTGGATCTGAATGCTCAATTCAGTCCTCTCCGAGATCTTCCCACCCAGCCTTTCTGCATGCTGATGACATCCAGCAAAGGTTGGTGCTGCCTTTTCAGAGCTGGAATGACAACATTAAAGGCCCCTGGAGCTGGTCTGAGCACCTGGGGCTTTCTGATCTCCCAGATGCCTTCACCCCAGTCTGTCTCGCTGATGTTCACTGAAAGAGCTGGAAGGCTGGCCCGGGCATCCAGAGGCGAAAGCTCTGTCCTGGGCCAGGGGCTACTTGTTGGTAAGAGACCAGTGCTGCTGCTTCCCTGGGAGGGGATCCGTGAACCCAGCTGACAGGACGTGCTGGCTGCACAGGTTTGCCTGCTATCGGAGCCAGCGCAGTTGGTCATAGGGAATTTGATGAAAATAATCAGCTGCAAACTGCTCAAAAACAAACAGACTACGATCCAGAGGTTTGAATAACAGCCCCCTCAGCCAGATGGCCGCAGGAGCCTTGCCAGGGAGAAAAACTGATCTCCCACCCTGAATTTCCTCTTTGTTCTGGACCTTGCTCTCTCTGGACGTCATTGGTTTCCCGCCCCTTTCATGCGCCAGCCACCCAGACTGAGTCTTGTGTTCAGGGAGCTTAAGGAAGCTTTCTCCTTGATTAGGATTTGGGGACAGGGAATCCAGGCAAAGAAGTGGCTTTCTTCTTTCTTTCTTGCCCCAAAATGAGTCACCCTAGTTCACAGCTGTCTGCATCTGGACCTGGAATGCTGCTTCCTCCTCTGAGGACACTCCCAAGAATCGGGGACCCTTGTGGGTGCAGAGCAGGAAGTCATAAACAGGGCCGCCCTGTGTGGGGCAAGCCCTCTGGACACTGCAGTCCTCACCAAGAGACCGTCACGTCTGAGCTGTTGGGAAACTGAATGCTAGCCTGTTTCCACATTAAATTGAAACCGTCCCTGAGAGAATGGTGACCAGTATGCCCTGCCAAACTCAGCCTCCCTATGGTTCCGATACAAGCATTGATGTAAGAGTGAGGCCAATGTGAGTTTGAATCCCTCCTCTGCATGTGGACAGCTTCTTTGAACTCTCTGGGCTTTAGTAAGAATGATAAAGAAATTGTATCTTCAGTGCATGTAGCAGAGTATCTGCTACACAGCAGGCGCTCTATGAATATTGGTTTTTTCCCTCCCAGCCCTCTGGTCCAGAGCTTTTTGGTACTATTTTTTTCTATTACCCACTCTTAAATGCTTTTGCTGATCCATAATGTAACATTTCTTTCTTGACTTCTAGCAAGGTTCCAGGTACAGTCTTCTCTGTTTTTTCCCTGAGTGGATTCCAATTTCTCCTCCGTGGTTATGTTAGTTATACTGTTTACCAATATATATTTTGACTTGTTAAGCCGCTACAAAGTTTGTTTGGAAGGAAACTAAAATATGTAAAGTGTTAGTCGTTCAGTCTTGTCTGACTCTTTGCAACCCCATGGACTGTAGCCCACCATGTCTCCTCTGTCCAATTTTCCAGGCAAGAATACTGGATTGGGGTTGCTATTCCCTTCTCCAGGGCATCTTCCTGATCCAGGGATTGAACCCAGGTCTTCTGCATTGCAGGTAGATTCTTTACCATCTGAGACACCAGCGAATCCTAGAAGGTGACTAGTTCAGTTCAGTTCAGTAGCTCAGTCATGTCCGACTCTTTGCGACCCCAATGGACTGCAGCATGCCAGGCCTTCCTGTCCATCACCAACCCCCAGAGTTTACCCAAACCCATGTCCATCGAGTCAGTGATGCTATCCAGCCATCTCATCCTCTGTCATTCCCTTCTCCTCCTGCCCTCAATCTTTCCCAGCATCAAGGTCTTTTCCAATGAGTCAGCTCTTCACATCAGACGGCCAAAATATTGGAGTTTCAGCTTCAACATCAGTCCTTCCAATGAACACCCAGGACTGATCTCCTTTAGGATGGACTGGGTGGATTTCCTTGCAGTCCAAAGGACTCTTGAGTCTTCTCCAGCACCACAGTTCAAAAGCATCATTTCTCTGGCACTCAGCTTTCTTCACAGTCCAACTCTCACATCCATACATGATCACTGGAAAAACCATAGTCTTGACTAGATGGACCTTTATTGGCAAAGTAATGTCTCTGCTTTTTAATATGCTATCTAGGTTGGTCATAACTTTCCTTCCAAGGAGTAAAAGTCTTTTAATTTCATGGCTGCAGTCACCATCTGCAGTGATTTTTGGAGCCCAGAAAAATAAAGTCAGCCACTGTTTCCACTGTTTCCCTATCTATTTCCCATGAAGTGATGGGACCAGATGCCATGATCTTAATCTTCTGAATGTTGAGCTTTAAGCCAACTTTTTCACTCTCCTCTTTCACTTTCATCAAGAGGCTCTTTAGTTCTTCTTCACTTTCTGCCATAAGGGTGGTGTCATCTGCATATCTGAGGTTATTGATATTTCTTCCGGCAATCTTGATTCCAGCTTGTGCTTCATTCAGCCCAGCTTTTCTCATGGTATACTCTGCATATGAGTTAAATGAACAAGGTGACAATATACAGCCTTGATGTACTCCTTTCCCTACTTGGAACCAGTCTGTTATTCAGGAAGGGTATAATTACCTGAAGTCACAGCAGTCTTATTTAATTTACAAGTTTACTTAGAAGTTTATTCCCCCGTAAGAGGTAATGACATTAAAAAGTCTTATCAGCAAACAAATAAATGAATATGTATTCAGATTATAAAGCATATTAGTCAGGGTCAGCTGGATTTTGCTGCAGTAACACACACCTCCCAAATACAAAATGCTTAAGACAGCAAAAGGTTGTTTCTCCCTCAAGCTGTAAATCCATTGTAGGTCAGTGGAGTCTCTGCCCAACACTGACCTCTCCTAGATACTTAGGGTTCACCATCTGGAGTGTTGTTTACTTCTGCAGCTGGGGGAGGAGAAGTGCTGCTTAGCACTTAGCACAACTGGAATGCATCTGCCCGGGTGTAACACATATCACTTCATATTTCACTGGCTACAGCAAGTCACATGATCTTGCCTAACCACAAGAGAATAGGCACTTCCAGTCCTAATGTATTCAAGGTGGGAGATAACTGATGAACAACAACAGTACTGTCAACCACTTGGAATCTCAATGTTTTTAGAAGAATGGAGGAAACCCTGCAGGCAGGCAGATTCCACCCCTGCCATCTACCACTAGGGATTTGCTAGTCGTTTGAAAAGCAGAATATGCTCAGATATTTGCAAAGAAGTTTCTTTTTTCCCTCTATTGTATTTCTTTGGTCCTCAGTTTCCTGTGTGCACAAGAATTATTATTTGACATCTCAAAACATTGTGTATACAAGGCTAAAGGGTTTCCAAATTGTTTTAAGCATACACAGGTTTCCCTGTCTGTGCTGAATTTAGGACCTGACCTGTTAGGGTGTGATTCTATAGTATTAATACTAGTGCCTGATTTTGTTGTTGTTTTGTTTTTTTGTTTTTTTTAACCATTTTATGGAGATATGTGAAAGTCACTCAGTCGTGTCTGACTCTTTGCAGCCCATGGACTATACTGTCCATGGAATCTTCCAGGCCATTCCCTTTACCAGGCTATCTTCCCAACCCAGGGATTGAGCCCAGTTCTCCCCCGACGCAGGCAATTCTTTACCCCTATTGAGGTATGACTGACATACAAAGAACTGTACAATGTAATGAATACAATCTGATGAGTTTGGAGATAAGTATACATTCATGGAGCCATCACCACAATCTATGCCATAAATATGCCCATCACTTCCAAAAGTTTCTTCCCACCCTCTTTAACTGCCTGATTGTTCCAATGTTTAATTACCTTCTCTCTTAGGGGCCATTTCATCTCTGAATCCAATTGCAATTAATGGTTTTTGATTTTGCATATGCATTAGACAGTAAGACAGTAAATCATAACTGATTTGTATCCAAAACTCTAAAAATGTCTTCCATATATATGATGTCATTTAGTAATTCTCACCATGACCCCAAGGAGTCGGATTATTAATGGAATATTTCCATTCTACTGATGAGATGATGGAGGCTCAGAGAGGCTGAGTGAGTTGCACAAAGACACACAGTACAGATGTGTTGAGGTTAAGTTTTAGAGCTTAATTCTGTCTGCCTTCAAATTCCGCAGGGACTGCTCTGGGCACACAGCATTCTGGAACTTGGACATCCAGGAATTCCTGTCAATTAGGCATTTATTCGCGGAATAAACATTTCCCTGAAGTGCTGTGCACAGCTGGCCAATTGCATGGCCCTGCCACAGTTCGGTCTAGGTAGTGAGATGCCCGTTCGTCCCGGAGGCGTGACATGAAACATGCACATTCAGATGTATTGAACTGTCAGTGTGTGACATGTGTGTGTAAGCTGGGTTCTGTATGTGGCGCTGTTTGTGTAAGCTTTCCTTGATGTGCAGGCTCACGAGATAAAATACGGACGCCTAGTTAAAATTCAATTACACATGGACAACAAATTATTTTTAGTGTAGTAAGTCTGTCCCACGCAATATTTGGTATATACTTATACTTACAAATAGTTTGTTGTTGACCGGAAATTCAAACTTAACCTTGTGTTTTTATTTGATAAATCTGGCAACTCCAGATGTGCAGGCACGTGTGCAGGTATAAACAGCCTTGCTCATTTGTGTCTCACGTGAATCTGAGCATGGGTGTGTCTGCATGTTTTCGTGTGCTCATGGGGATCCGTGTGCATGTGTACCCCGGCTGGAGAGGAGACAGCAAGTGGTTAGGAATAAACAGGTCCACCATCCAAAAGCTCATCACCGGCCAAGCCAACCCCACTGGAGCAAACGAGGTCAAGAGAGGCTGTGAACACCAGGCCGGGGGCTTGCACCGTCTCCTGAGGGCAATGGGGGGCATGGAAGGCTATAGGCTGGGAATGCGAAGCTTTAAAAGTGCGCCAAGATGGCCATCTGACCCTGTGACCGAGAAAGACCTGCAGGGGCTCAGGACCTGCAAGGAGGCTGAGGATGCTGTGAGGGAGGCCTTGCTGAGAGAGGATGAGGATGAGGATCTGGGCTCAGGCCTTGGCAGTGGAGATGGAGGGAAAGGGGCAAGTCGCAGCCTTGTTTAATATTCCTGTTGGGGCTTTAAGGAAGGAGTGGAGGTTACTTTCTCACTTGGGCACCTGATGGGCTATAGGCTCCTTGAGGGTTTGTCTTGCTCCCTTCCTCATCCTCAGTGTCAGCCTCAGTGCTAGGCATGTAATGGATACTCTCTTGGTGTTTATGGCACGAATATGTGCTTGCATGAATAAGAAAAACGGGAACCCAGGAGGAGGCAAGGAGGAGATGAGAAAGGAAGGCAAGGTCTGGGAAGTAAGCTGTCCTCAGTAACTTGGGGAGACCTTGAGTCTGAGGCAGCAGGGGAACTTCCCAGGGAGAAGTCCAGTAGGAAGCTGGCCATATGGCCAACTCAGGAGAATGGTCCAGGCTGCAGAAGCAAACTCAGGGGATGTGAGTGAGTAGAAAAGGTAGGAAACCACCAGCTGGGATCAGCTCACTACAGGACACAGTGAGGAAGGAGAGGGCAGCAGGAGAAGGAAGTTTGGGGGACAGAGGCATTTAAGGGGCTGGAAGCAGGATACCGAGGGGGTCAATGTTCCCGCTCACTGGGCTGCCGAGGGTTAAGTGAAATACTCGTGGCCTGGCAGCTCCAGGAGGGTCAGGCAAAGGTGATAAACAGAACACTTAACAGGCACTGGCCAGTCAGATCCGGCTGAGCCACCAACATGTGCCAGGTCTTCTGGGCTTGCAGCTGTGCTGGAGTCGACTCTGGAGAAGCTGGATCTTAGGAAAGTTAGTGGGGAAGGATGGGAGGAGGGCCTGGGGCAGCTGGAGAAGGGAAGGAGGAGACACTCGGGGGCTCAGGGCAGCTGCTCTATTAAACAGAGCATTACAAAACATGTAAATATTTTTAACAAGTAGGCAGTTATATAGGGACATCCTGGCTGCATGTCAGCCCTGGGGACTGACAGTATGTATATATTTCATTCCCGGCTGTGACCTCACATTAGAATAGCGCCTGTGCATGCATGCTAAGTTGCTTCAGTCATGTCCAACACTTTGCTACGCTATGGACTGTAGCCCACCAGGCTCTTCTGTCCATGGGATTCTCTAGGCAAGAATACTGGAGTGGGTTGCCATGCTCTTTTCCAGGGGATCTTCCCGACCCAGGGATCGAACCCGTATCTCTTATGTCTCCTGTACTGGAGGGCAGGTTCTTTACCACTAGTGTCCCCTGGGAAGCCCTAGAATAGTGCCCAGCAGTGAGTTCACGTCAGATCCTCTCACAGTGCCTGGTATTTAGCAGGCTCTCGATGAGTGTGCTTCCAGTCTGCTTTTCAGGGAGTAAAGATGCCTCTAGAGTAACAAGGAATTTCCTCCCTTGAGCATGATTTTCCTATTTTAAGGAATCAAATTTCCTTTCATTTGGGAAAAGCTGTCTTTTCTGCCATTGAATCCCCAGGAATTTCAAAGGCACCAGGCTGCAAGCTCGCTAAGGTTCACAGGATAGTCACAGCCCAAGTGAACAATGGCCCGATCTCGAGGGACAGCTCCAGTCAGGGTCACCCCTCTGGTAGCTTCCCCTTCCTTCTGACACAGCCTAGTCATCTGTCGGGAACCTGGGCTTCTCCTGGGCCTGGCACACAGACTGTGCTGTGTAAGTGTCTGCTATGATTATTTTTGTTATTACTGCCCCTGGGTCTGGTGTTTCCTCAAATTGAATCTTTCCTGTGACTCTAAAGCTTAGTTTATTTTACTTTATCCAAGCCTCAGACTAGTACCTCAGTGGGTTTGGATTCCCAAACAGGGTCATTTTGTAGTAACTCATTCCAACACAATCTCTTTCCGGTGATTTTTTAAACACTCACAGCACAGAGGAAGATAGACTCCCTTCAAGAGCTCACTTAGTTTACTTAAATATTTGGCCTTGTGGATATACAAACAGTCCTATAAAATGTACCTTTTCCCGGGTAAAAGGTCTTAAAAGGATTTTCAGGATTCAATGCATATTCATTCAGTTATCAATCTGTCGACTTACTCGTTCCCACTGGAATGTCAATGCGGGTGGGGCTTTTTGTTTGTTTTATTCACAGTTGTAAACCCAGAGGCAGAACAGTGCCTGTCACTTCATAGGTGCTCAGGGCATACTTGTTCAGTGAGTAAATCTGTATGTCAGGATGGCTGGGACTGGAAAGCCAGACTAAGACACAATCACCCTGCTGACCATGAGATCGTGGTCTTGTAGGAGAACCCCCCCACTTCCCCATAACATCTGAAGTTCAAAACAGATCACCATAACCCCCCGTGAGATATGTAGACACCCTGTACTGGTCACAGGAGCCTGGCAGGAGGGATGACACTGCTGTTGGGAGTGCCAGTGAAGGTGCCCTAGAAGAGGTGGCATTTGAATTGGGTTTGATTTCAGCAGGAGGAGCTGGCAGAAGAGAAACAGTAGGAGACGGTGCCAGAGCAGGAAACACTGGCTTAGGAGAGGAAGTTGCGGGAAGGCAACCCGGATTGTGTAGGTCCCTGGAGTACATGCTCCAGGAGGGCAGGGGCTGTGTCTGTCTTGTCCCTTGTTATGTGACACCACAACCGGTGCATAATAGGTGCTCAGTACATTATAAATTGTAGCTTAAGAATGAATCAGTGACATGAGAATGGAAGGAAAAGATGAGACCTAGAAATCTTTTTGGAGGTTTGTTTAGCGCCTACAGTGGATTTCATTCTCCCATCCTTTGGAGTAGGAAATGGCAACCCACTCCAGTATTTTTGCCTGGAAAATTTCACGGACAAGAGGAGTCTGGTGAGCTACAGTCCATAGGGTTGCGAAAAGTCGGACACGACTGAGCATGCACACGTACGCTTTCATCCTGTGTTAATGCTCATGTCTGGAAAGAACCTTAAGATCAACCCCAATCACCTCTGTAACACCCCACCTAGGGGTCATGTACTTTTGGTTGAGATGCCCTTCAGTGATGGGGGGGCTCCCTCCCTCCCACACACTGACCCCTTTTTTGTGTAGATCCGATTGTTAAAATAGCCAGCCTTATACTGACCACATAGAAGCAGAGGGGTGGCAGGGAAAGACCACTGAACTTGCCACTGACTCATGTGGTTCCTTGGGCAGGGCTGGTGTAGCCAGTGATTTTAAATATGGGCTCTGGTGTCTAACAGTTATTTGATATCTCTGTGCCTTAACTTTCTTATCTGTAAAATGGGGATAGTCATAATAGTGCTTTCCTCAGAGGATCCTTATGGGGAGCCTATGAATTCTCAGAACTTTATTGAAAAGTGTAAGTGCTAGTCACTCAGTCATGTATGACTCTTTGTGACCCCTCAACTGTAGCCCACCAGGCTCCTCTGTCTGTGGGAGTTCCCAGGCAAGAATACTGGAGTGGGTTGCTGTACCTTATTGGCAAATTGTAAGTGCTCAGTATAAGTTAACCAGGATGTGTAGTATTACCACCTCCTTTCTGGCTCTCAGTTTCTCCTTCTGTATAATGGGACTAAGAACACCTGGCTTGGACGTCTCAGGTTGTTGGTGTGAAGAGCCAGAGAGAATAGGTGAGAGGCATCCATAGCTCTGTGAAAGTGCTGCACTCAATAGACCAGCAAATTTGGAAAACTCAGCAGTGGTCTCAGGACTGGAAAAGGGCAGTTTTCATTCCAATCCCAAAGAAAGGCAATGCCAAAGAATGCTCAAACTACCGCACAATTGCACTCATCTCACACGCTAGTAAAGTAATGCTCAAAATTCTCCAAGCCAGGCTTCAACAATACATGAACCGTGAACTTCCAGATGTTCAAGCAAACTGGTTTTAGAAAAGGCAGAGGAACCAGAGATCAAATTACCAACATCCACTGGAGAATCGAAAAAGCAAGAGAGTTCCAGAAAAACATCTTTTTGTTTTATTGACTATGCCAAAGCCTTTGACAGTGTGGATCACAATAAACTGTGGAAAATTCTGAAAGAGATGGGAATACCAGACCACCTGACCTGCCTCTTGAAAAACCTGTATGCAGGTCAGGAAGCAACAGTTAGAACTGGACATGGAACAACACACTGGTTCCAAATAGGAAAAGGAGTACATCAAGGCTGTATATTGTCACCCTGCTTATTTAACTTCTATGCAGAGTACATCATGAGAAACGCTGGGCTCGAGGAAGCACAAGCTGGAATCAAGATTGCCGGGATAAATATCAATAACCTCAGATACGCAGATGACACCACCCTTATGGCAGAAAGTGAAGAAGAACTAAAGAGCATCTTGATGAAAGTGAAAGAAGAGAGTGAAAAAGTTGGCTTAAAGCTTAACATTCAGAAAAGAAAGATCATGGCATCCAGTCCCATCACTTCCTGGCAAATAGATGGGGAAACAGTGGAAACAGTGGCAGACTTTATTTTTGGGGGCTCCAAAATCACTGCAGATGGTGACTGCAGCCATGAAATTAAAAGATGCTTTTAAGGAAAGTTATGACCAACCTAGACAGTGTAATAAAAAGCAGAGACATTTCTTTGTCAACAAAGGTCCATCTAGTCAAGGCTATGGTTTTTCCAGTGGTCATGTATGGATATGAATGTTGGCCTATAAAGAAAGCTGACTGCTGAAGAATTGATGCTTTTGAACTGTGGTGTTGGAGAAGACTCTTGAGAGTCCCTTGGATGCAAGGAGATCCAACCAGTCCACCCTCAAGGAAATCAGTCCTGAATATTCATTGGAAGGACTGATGCTGAAATTGAAACTCCAATACTTTGGCCATCTGATATGAGGAACTGACTCATTGGAAAAGATCCTGATGCTGGGAAAGATTGAAGGTGGGAGCCGAAGGGGATGACATAGGATGAGGATGGTTGGAAGGCATCACCAACTCAGTGAACATGAGTCTGAGTAAACTCCGGGAGTTGGTGATGGCCAGGGAGGCCTGTCATGCTGCAGTCCATGGGATCTCAAAGACTGAGTGACTGAACTGAACTGAAGGGAGCCCACAGAGGGGAGGGTTGTGTGCTATTCCTCCCAGCTGTGGCATTTGCCATGGGAGACCTCATCACATGGCTGACCCCCTAAATGACTCCCACCCCACCCAGATCCCAAGTTTTCTCTCTACCTTTGATGCTGGGTTTCTGCGTCTTGCCATCTTACATCCTGACTTCTAAGAAATATATTTAGAACAGGTCTGCAAGAAATGGAAGGAGGAAATGAAGGAAAGGAAACAGTCAATGTTCTCTCTTTCAACAAATCCTTGAGGGACTCAGGACTGAGGTTCCTTTGCAAAGTAGGCTCGCCCAGCCTTTGAAATAACCACTTCCTTCTCTCTTGGCATTTTCAGATCAGAGAGTTTGGAGGGGTGTGGAGGTTCAGTTCCTGGACAAACGGAGGCTGCAAGCTTTCCTCTGATGTGCCCCCTTGTCCAAGGGCCCTGCCCCTGGGAGCCAGGACTCTGGGCTGTGGCCGCTCCTGGTGTCTGCTTTGGACTCGCCACAAGCCCAGCTGCTATTGACCACTTGGATTTCTTTTAAGAGGTTTGGCTATTTTTCAGCAAGAGGTGTTATCAGAGCTGGAAAAGTTGTTGAGACTCTTGGGCAGTAGTTCCCAGGCTGGGAGCCTCTGGGTGCTGGGTTCCTCAGATTATTTCCAGTTCTTTCAAAAGCCTAAAGGAAACAGATTATGGCCCCTACGTGGAGGCTCACAGTCTCTTAATAGTGTCAGGTGTCTCCATGTTTCCAAAGTCAATTCAGCATGGCCCCTCTGTACCCTCACATTTGGAGAAAACAATAGCAGTTTCTTATTGAGTCTCTCCTCTGCCAGGAACTGGATGCAGTCCTTACACATATCACCTCACTGATCTTCAACCCAGCAAGGTAGGTGCGTTCATGATTCCTATTTTGTAGACGGAGAAACTGAGTGTTCAGGGGTAATCAAGCTGCCCAAGACCACACAGCTAGCCAATATTCCAGCACAGACAGGTTGGTGCCCAGCTCCACCCTCGACCACTGGGCATAGTCTCCTGGAAGCTCTCTTATGTGTCTCTGAATATTGCAACAGGGAAAGACATTCGTCATTACTCAGGAAACGGCACTGGCAGGGAAGTTTTTCAGGCGCCAGCACCCAGTGTAAGACGAGTAACAACAGAGGCAGAGACGGTGTGAACTAGCCTCCGTATGTTGGCTTATGTTGCAGAACCAAGGCCCAGAGAAGTGAAGGTCTCGCCCAAGGTATTCTTCTGAACTGGTGACTGGGACAAGAACTTTTGTTTTACTTCAAGTGGACTCCTTGGGCCTGACTCCAGAGCGTCCTTGGCTAGCCAGGAAGCAGTCCAGCAGTAGGTTTTTTCCAAGCTGATGGCTCATACCTGTGATGGCATAGGCCTGTGGCTCTTCCTGGCAGAGACTCTGAGCTCCCCCAATGCCAGCAGGCTGCTCCTCGACATGGGTCAGACCACATATCCTGACTAATTCTCCACTAGTCCCCACCTACCTCCCACCAGCTGCACAGACTTGGGTCTTGCCACTCCACAGGGCTGCCGAGTGCTGGAGTCAGGGCCCAGTGCTATTTGTCTTCAGCAAACTCTTCCTTCACTACCTCTGTGACTTCCAATTCCATCCTTGTGCGTGCACTTTAGAGTGTGCAAAGTGCTTCTACATCTATTATTTCATTTGAGATCTGAGGCTGCCCTGGGAGCCGTGCAGGGCAGGGATAAAGCCCTGTGTTATAGAAGAGGAAAAGGAAGTTCTGGGAGGCAAGTACCTTGTTCAAGGTCACACGCTCAGCTAAGAAATGTGGGAGCCAGAAGCTGGAGCTAAGTCAGCCTGTCCCACCTCACCAGTCTTGCCCCTTTAAAAATGAGGACTCTCAGGGAGCAGTGATGAGTAAGGTGCTAAGCAGTGTCCTGCAAAGCACTTTGACTCAGTGGATAAAGACTCTGCCAGCAATGCAAGAGACACAGAAGGGGCAGGTCCAATGCCCTGAGTTGGGCAAATCCTCTGGAAGAGGAAATGGCAACCTACTCCTGTATTCTTGCCTGGAGAGTCCCATGGACAGAGGAGCCTGACAGGCTACAGACCATGGGGTCGCAAAGAATCAGACATGCCTGAGCGACTAAGCACAACAGCATCACCATTAACCATATCTTTCTTTCTGTATTATGTACAAATACAGGTACCTCGCTTAAAACAGCTAAACCCGTGTCAACTAAAAGTCCAATCCTGCACTCTGAGAACTCATGATGTGATGCAAATACACAGATGCTCAAGTCAGAAGAGGTTTCTGTCTCATTGTCACCTTGGAAAGACGGTTCATCATCTGAGCCTTGTGTCCCAGTGGACAGTGAAGGTGATGATAATACTCACCTTGCTTCTTATGAAACTGAGTAGGACCATCACACATAAATTTCTTTGAGAATTAGTTATACAACTGTTACACATGACAATGAATATTCATAAGCAGGGAAGGCAAGGGAAATTCACATTTATAAGCTAATGATTATGAAGCGCTTCCTGAGTAATTTGAACAAGAGTTACATGGATCATTCCATTAATTTAAACAAGAGCCTTTAGGGGGCTGGTACCTTTATCATCTCCAGTTTAGATGAATAGACTGACACCCAGAGATTTTAAGTAACAGACAGCAAATGGCAGGGTCAGAATATCAAGTCTTGGTAATTTAGTGCCAGCAGTGAGCATTTTAACACCAGATGCCTCAACACCACCTGAAGGTCTGGATACAACAGACATTGCTGAGTCCCACCCCAAAGGTTCTGATTCAGTAGCTTTGAGAATTTGGTTTCTAAGACGTTCCCAGGTGACGCTGATGCTGCTGGACTGGGGGCCACACGGTGAGAATTCTGTCACATAGAGCTCTCCTGGTACTTCCTGCCCCATCAGTGTCTAAATCAGGACCTCTGAGGCCTGTTTGCACAGGTGAGCTGGACATCTGTGTGCGCAAGGTATTTGATTTATGTCATGAAGACATTTGTTACAGTAATGGGCAAAATAGATAAGGATGCTGAGGAGACTGACTTCTTCAGAAGCAAAGTGAGAGAAGTTGCTCAGTGCTTGATGGCTCTGCTGCTACCCAAATCGTTGTAGCTCTGGCTACTCAGACCCTTCCCCAGAGCTGGCCGGGGGAGGGGAGGCCATTGTCTGAGGAAGACACAGAGAACAGACTCACAGCTGGCTTCCTTGGCTTCCCTCAGTTTTGCCCTTTTAGCAGGTCACACTCTTAGATTTCAGAAATCATCTATGAATGGAGAGATAAGACATAGCTTGCAAGAAGAGAAAGCATAGGCCAAGAAGAAGTCAACTTAATAGATGGGGAAACAGTGGAAACAGTGTCAGACTTTATTTTTGGGGGGGCTCCAAAATCACTGAAGATGGTGACTGCAGCCATGAAATTGAAAGACACTTACTCCTTGGAAGGAAAGTTATGACCAGACTAGATAGCATATTCAAAAGCAGAGACATTGCTTTGCCACAAAGGTCCATCTAGTCAAGGCTATGGTTTTTCCTGTGGTCGTGTATGGATGTGAAAGTTGGACTGTGAAGAAAGCTGAGTGCCAAAGAATTGATGTGTTTGAACTGTGGTGTTGGAGAAGACTCTTGAGAGTCCCTTGGACTGCAAGGAGATCCAACCTGTCCATCCTAAAGGAGATCAGTCCTGGGTGTTCTTTGGAAGGAATGATGCTAAAGCTGAAACTCCAGTACTTTGGCCACTTCATGCGAAGAGTTGACTCACTGGAAAAGACTCTGATGCTGGGAGGGATTGGGGGCAGGAGGAGAAGGGGATGACACAGGATGAGATGGCTGGATGGCATCACCAACTTGATGGACGTGAGTCTGAGTGAACTCCTGGAGTTGGGGATGGACAGGGAGGCCTGGTGTGCTGCCATTCATGGGGTCGCAAAGAGTCGGACGTGACTGAGCGACTGAAGTGAACTGAATATTAATTAAATTTATGTTTTTTAAAAGGAATAAGAAAAAGATCTCTAGAAGAATAATAGGGATTGAGCTGAAAGCAGAGGTTATGGGCAGAAGAGAGTTAAAAAATCACGACATATAGATATCCTGTTGTTCCAGAATTCTATTTGTTGAAAGGACTATACTTTCTCCACCAAACAACTTCCATAGCTTTGCCAAAAATCAGTTGTCCAAATTGAAGACCCAAAACAATCTTGGAAAAGATGATTAAAGTTGCTGGACTCAAACTTCATGATTTCAAAATTTACTACAAACCTACAACAATCAAGACTGTGTGGTACTCACATAAAGATAGACATATACACAATGGAAAATAATTTGAGAATCTACAAAGAAATCCTCACCTGTATGGTTAATTGATTTTCTGCAATGGTGCCAAGACTGTTTAGTGTGGCTAAAAACAGAGTCTTCACCAAATGGTATTGGGATAACCAGATATCCACATACAAAAGAATAAAGTTGGACTCCTGCCTCACAGCATATACAAAAGTGAATTCAAAATGAATCAAAACTATAAGACCCTGAGAAGAAACATAGGTCAATCTTTGGGCCCTTGGATTAGGTAATGGGCTCTCTATCCATTTATTTAGATCTTATTTAGTTTCACTCAGCAATGTTTTATAGTTTTCAGCACAAGTCTTGCACATCTTTTGCTGATTTATACCTATTTTATGCTATTATAAATAACGATTTTTACATGTTAAGTTCTAATTTTAATTTCCATTAGTGTATAGAAACAATGTTGATCTTTGTACATTGATTTGGTACCCTGCAGCCTCACTAAACACACTTAGTTTTAGTAGCTTCACTGTAGATTCCATCAGCTTTTCTCCGTAAACAGTCATGCCATTTGTGCATAAAGGCAATTTTGCTTCTCCAGTGTAGATACCTTTCATTTCTTTTTCTTGACTTAATGAGCTATCTAGAGCCTCTGGTATGGCATAGAGTCACAGTGAGAGTGACATTCTTATCTTGTTCCTGATCCAAGCTGGAGAGACACATCTTCCAGGAAGACATTCGCAGTGAAGTTTGTGGGCGTCCTCAGTCAGAAAGAGAAAGTACCCTTTCATTCCCTTTCAATTCTTAATTTGCTGAAACTTTAAATCAGGAATTTTGTCAAATGCTTCATTGGTTTCTACTGACACAGAAAATACCATGATCACAGATGGAAGTGAGTCCAAACTCAAGAGTGGCCTCTGCTTCTCTCAGAAAGAAGAAAACAGGGAAGAAAGAGCCCTGCCCAGTGAAAGGAGCCTGTTTCGGGGAGCTGGGCTTGCTCCACTTCGGCTCTGCACCCTTCTCCTTGGCTGGTGTTCCTAGAGTTCAGATCCTATCCAGCGAACTCCAAAACCAGTGCTCTTGTCTCTACACTAAGATGTCTAAAGTCTTTGACTCCAGAACATCGCATGGTTGAGGCCCCAAAGATGGATGATCCCTCAGGAATATAAAATAGTAGTAGCCATTTACAGAGCACTTTCAGAATATCAAGAATCAGGCCTGGGACGAGGGCAGGGTGAGTGAACCATCTCTGGATGCAGAATTTAAGGAGGTACCCACTGGACCACAGGCATCTCATTCACCTCACCGTCATCCCGGCCCCACAAAGAACAGTGCTAAACACTTACTCACTCTACTCGCATCCCTTCCCTTAACCCTCAAGAAGCCTACAGAGGTAGGTGCTATTATCATTCTTATTTTGCAGATGAGGAAACAGGATTAGAGTTGAAGTGACTTACCTGAGTGATAAGTGGCAGAGCCGATTTTGAAGCCAGGTCTGTCCATGATCCTCCTGTGCTCTTAATCAGTAAGTTCTTAACCCTAGTGGATCAGAATCTCCTGGAAGGTTGGTGAAAACATTGATGGCTGGGCCCCAGCCCAGAATTTCTGATTCAGTCAGTATGCTGTGTGGGCAGGGCAATTTGCATTCCTCACAAGTGCCCAGATGATGCTGATGCAGCTGGTCCAGGGACCACACTTTGAAAACTACTCATTAAATCTCAGAGAGCATGAAGATTCCAAGAGTAAAAGAGAGAAGTCTGAGAAAACACTGCCAGATCTCTCTGGCTTATGAAAGAAAAGAAAGCATCAGTTTCCCAGGACTGGACCAAGAGTTTCTATGTCATTCCTGAGTCTGAGCCCCAACCCCATTCCAGAACTCCTTTCAAAGAATCAGTGAACAGTTATTAGTTGAACTGAGGGATTAACTGGCCAGTCATTATGGACCTCTGTAGGGACTTATTCATCTGAAAAGAATGCTTGACATTTATTCTGAAAGGCGTCTTTCTATAGACCCTCAAACCTTGTAGAACCAAATGACACTTGCCCCTATATATATTTCAGTAAATTTCAAACATTTTCTAATTTATTCTTAGACATGTGTATCAAAGGAACATCATTCATCAAATTTTGCAAGCCTTTGAATAAGGGCCATTGCAAAATAATAGGGAGGGGAAAAAAATCAACACAGAACTATTCATCATGTTATTTAAAAAAAGCAAACTTAAACCGGGTTTGGCAAAACGTCCAAGCTTTAAACAACATTTCAGAGTTGACCCTAGTGTCCAAGGGGTTAAATTTCTTTAATTTCCCAAGTCTTTGGACCCCAAGACCCCCATTCAGCTGCATTTGTCCCTAAAGTACAATAAGAAAAAAGCTAATTTTATTCATTAACTTGATCTTTATCAGCAGTATCACAAGGAATGCTCAGCCCTGGTGGCCCACTGGAGTCACTTGGGGAGCTTCTAAAAATCTCTTTGCTCCTGGCCACATCCCAGACCAAGAACATCAGATCTCTAATGAAGCTTGTGAATCCTAAATATCTCCCTTAAAGTGAGGCCCTTGCTTTAGAATATGGAGATAGCTACTGTCTAGCGCTCTGACTGAAGGGGTGATGAATTGGGAGAGAACTCTTAACTTGTTGAAGATCTTCTGATGCCAGCCTTGTCCCAGCTACTTAACAGCCCTACAAGACAGGTATTACTGCGTTCACTTTGTAGAGGACACAAATGCCAGTCAGGAGGGTGGAGTGACTTGTTCAAGGCGGCAAAGCGGGAATGTGGAGGCAGGCTTCACTCTTTCCTCCTCAGGAGAGAGGAGAGAGACGAGAGTCGCTGTGACATCCTCTGCCTGCTCCCTCCTGTGTAAGGCAACGCCTCTCTGTCCTTCCACCTGGACCCCTGTGCCCAGCTTGGAAACAGTTCATGACCTGCTCCACTTCTGAGGCCTCTGTAGCTAAAGGTCAAGGTCAGCACTCCTCTCCCATCCCCACGCCCCCAGGACTCTCAGATAGATGGCAGGTGACACAGGCCCTGCCGGCTTCTCCCTGAGACTCTCTTCAGGCATCCTCTTCCTTTCTGTGATCTGACCAGTAATCAGCCACTCAGCAGCCGCTGAGGTTACCACGTGTCCTCTCTCCTCTCGTAGACCAGGAGCCAGGGCTCTGGGTGACCTGACCAAGCATGGCCAGAGCTTGTGTCTTATGCTGCTCCTAATGTGTGCTCAGCACTCAACAGCTTTTCTCCCCCAAACAGGCTGTGATATTTACAATATTAAATATATATTTGGTCTTCATCCCTATTTCTGGCACAGAGTTCCTACAATCTTTGGAATTTCCTGTACTGAGATGGATAAAGGTGACTTTTGTTACATTAATGAGGTGGCTTTTAGACCTGCACCTAAGAATGGGGGCTCCTTGCCAGCTGGAACTTTCATTCCCACATCCAGACCCCTGGGGAGGGGAGAGGGGCTGGAGGTTGAGATCAATTGCCAATGTCCGACGATTTCATCAATCCTGCCTATGATTGAAGCCTCCGTAAAAACCCAGAAGGATGGATTCAGAGAGCTTCAGGGCTGGTGAACGTGTGGAACCGTGGGGAGAATGGTGCACTCCCAGAGGGCTTGTATGCTCTGAGCTTTACACTCTTTCCCCTGACCTTGTACTATGCCTCTTGTCCATCGGGCTGTTCCTGAATTATATCCTTTTATAATAAACCACTGATCTAGTGAGTAAAATGTTTCATGGGTTCTGTGAGCAGCTCTAGCAAATTCGAACCCAAGAAGAGTTGTTGGAACCCTCAGTCTACAACCAGTCGGTCAGAAGTATAGGTGACAACAGGGACTTGCAACGGCCTCTGAAAGGGGTGGAGGGAGTGGGCAATCTTGTAGACTAAACCTTTCACCTGTGACCTGATGCTACCTTGAGTTGAATTTTAGGACATCCAACTGGTACCAGAGAATTGTTTGGTGGTATGAGAGGTGGAACCCACCCCTCCCAACACATATCCACACTTTGGAAACTGGAAAAGGTAGCTCAAACAGCAAATAATCTGCCTGCAGTGCAGGAGACCCAGGTTTCATTCCTGGGTTGGGAAGATTCCCTGGAGAAGGGAATGGCAACCTGCTCCAGTATTCTCGCCTGGAGAACTCCATGGACAGAGGAGCCTGGCAAGCTGCAGTTCATGCAGTTGCAAAAAGTTGAACACAGCTGAGCAACTAACATTTTCATACTTTCAAAGAATCTTTAAGGAGTCAAACAGCTTCACTGGTGCATCGCAAGGTAATATCTTTATCCTTGGTTAATGGCTGAGGAAACTGAGACTTTGAGGGCATAGGACTTGAAGCAGCTCCCCTGGGATCAGGGCCAGGTCCCCCGTCTGTAAGAACCTCTCTAGAATTCTAAGATCTCCACTGCTCATTCTTTACCCCCACGTTCCTCATGGCATCCTTTCCACATCGTGTCTGATTCACCCCTCCAAGGCACTGCCTGGCTTATTCCTTCATTCAGCAAACTTAAATGACATTGAAAACAAACACTTTTTTTAATTACAGAAACTTTCAAAGAAATATAGAACATCCTTCCCCCAACTACCAACTCCTCACATCCTTTCATCTTCACCCCAACCTCTGCTCCCACCCCTCCATATTTTGGAGAGCAAACCTCAGATTTCGTATCATTTAATCTGTAAACATTTCTGTATTTTTCTTTAAAAGATAAAGACTTTAAAAAAGTATCCACAATAAACATTATCATCTTTAACAAGATAAAACAATAATTCCTCAAGATGAACAGAAGCCCGGAGTTCAAACTTCCCCCAAAGTCTCTTAAATGTTCATGGAACAACTGACTGGTTCCAAATTGAGAAAGGAGTATGACAAGTCTGTGTATTGCCACTCTGCTTATTTAACTTATATGCAGAGTACATCAGGTAAATTGCTGGGCTGGATGAATCACAGGCTGGAATCAAGATTGCCAGGAGACATATCAACAACCTCAGATATGCAGATTATACCACTCTAATGGCAGAAAGTGAAGAGGAACTAAAGAGCCTCTTGATGAAGGTGAAAGAGGAGAGTGAAAAAGCTGGCTTAAAACTCAACATTCAAAAAACTAAGATCATGGCATCCAGTCCCATCACTTCATAGCAAATAGAAGGTGGAAAAGTGGAAGCAGTGACAGATTCTATTTTCTTGGGTTTCAAAATCACTGTGGATAGTAACTGCAGCCATGAAATCAAAAGATGCTTGCTCCTTGGAAGAAAAGCTATGACAAACCTAGACAATGTATTAAAAGGCAGAGACATCACTTTGCTGACAAAGATCTGTCAAAGCTATGATTTTTCCAGTATTTATGTATGTGAGAGTTGGACCATAAAGAAGGCTGAGAGCTGAAGAAGTGATGCTTTCTAATTGTGGTATTGGAGAAGACTCTTAAGAGTCCCTTGGTCTGTAAGGAAATCAAACCTATCAATCATAAAGAAAACCAACCCTAAATACTTATTGGAAGGACTGATGTTGAAGCCAAAGCTCCAGTACTTCAGCCACCTGATGTGAAGAGACAACTCACTTGAAAAGACTCTGATGTTGGGAAAGATTGAAGGCAGGGGGAGAAGGGGGTGTCATAAGATGATATAGTTAGATAGCATCATTGGCTCAATGGACATAAATTTGAGCAAACGCCAAGAAATAGTGAAGGACAGTGCTGTAGTTCATGAGGTCGCAAAGAATTGGACACAATAGCAACTGAACAACAAAAACAAAATAATTCATTTGTTTGGATCAGGATCAAAATAATGCCCCATTATTGCAATGAATTAACCAATCTCTTAAGTTTCTTTAAACCTCTAGATTCCCCTTCTGCTTATTTTTTCTTTTCCTTATAATTTATTTGTTCAAAGAAAACTGATCATCATATCCTGTAGAGTTAGCGTCATGCTGAATTTTGCTGTTTGTATCCCCTACAGTGTTGTTTAATGTGATTCTATGTTTATATTTTAAAGAAAAAAAAAGTCTAATAGGAAAAGCAATGATCTAATGCCATTGCCCTAATAAAACTATTTTTATTCCTGTCTGTTCTCCTTTGATTCCCGTTTATATGCGTATAACCTTTGGTGGATTTTTTTTTCTTCTGTTTAACACCACACTGTAAATATTTTCCATGTTTATATGTAAAATTTTCATAATTAACATTCTTACTAGCTACTTACTCTTCCAGAGTGGTGTCAAGCCTTAATCATTTTCTTACTATTGAGCTTTTAGGTTTTGTGTACTTTTGTACATCTGATTGATAATAGTAAATCCTTCATGTCTCTGATATAATTACTTTAGGGTAGACAGATGCCCAGGAGCGAGACAAGGGCTCAAAATGGATGAATAGTTTCATGTATTCTGTACCTACAACAAGGTGCCTTCTCGAAATGTTGTCCCCATTCACATCATCACCAGCAATGTACGCACGAACTCTGCCTCCAGGTCTCTCCACTGCTTCCTCCCTGTGACTTCCCCCCAGTTCCATGTGTGTAAAACGGAGCTGTTGTACATCAGAGTCGACCACAACTTTTTGCTATTTCTCCCATTTTGAGGTGGAGTCTTATTCCACCCCACCTTGAACCTGGGCTAGACTTACTGATTATCTGACCCATAGTATGTGACTGCAGTGATGTTCTAGAATTTCCAGCTAGTTTGCAAGAAGTCTAGGTCTCTGCATGCTTGCTCTGGGCAATGCCAGCTACCATGTTAGAGCTCCAACTTGCGGATTGGACTGCTGGGCTAGAGAGGCTGGTGCAGCAGCTGTGGTCAACATACCCAGCCCAGCCCAGCCTGCCAGCCTCCCCAGGCATCAGGCACGTGAGGGAACTTTTGAATCCTCTAGACTCATTTGCCAGCTGTGTACCACTGAGTGTCCTCAGATGTCCTGCTTGCCTGAATTCCTGACTCAAAATTGTGAAATACAATAAAGCAGTTCTTATTTTAAGCTGCTAAATGTTAGGGTAGTTTGTTATACAACAATAGAGACTGGAACAGGTGCCTTTATGCCCTCCCCTGTATTTTTCTTGTGTTAAGAACTATGTTCCTTTGGTTTAAATTTCCAGTTTGCCTTTTCCCAGTGATTTGGATTTGTGGGGTTTTATTCACCTTCATTGGAAAGAGGTCGCAAAGAGTTGGACACGACTGAGCAACTTGACTTCCATTCACCTTTGTGGGCTTCCCAGGTGACTCGGTGGGTAAAGAATCCACCTGCAATGCAGGAAATGCAGGAGACTCGAGTTTGACCCCTGGGTTGGGAAGACCCCCTGGATGAGGGAATGGCAACCCGTGCCAGTATTCTTGCCTGGAGAATCCCATGGACAGAAAAGCCTGGCGGGTTAAACCCCATAGGGTCGCACAGAGTCAGACATAACTGAAGTGACTGAGCACACACACATCTGCTTTTGTAAATTGACCTTGTTTTGCCCCCGAGTAGAACTTTGACTCTGGATTCACATTTATACACCCTGCATGTCCCAGCCCCCTGCCCCCCAACTCACTGGGACATGTGCTCCTGCCAAGGAGATTTCTGGAGAAGGCAATGGCAACCCACTCCAGTGTTCTTGCCTGGAGAATCCCAGGGACAGCGGAGCCTGGTGGGCTGCCATCTACGGGGTTGCAGAGAGTCGGACACAACTGAAGCGACTTAGCAGCAGCAGCAGCAAGGAGATTTCTACCTGAATGACCTGGATGACCCAGAGTTTCCTTTCAATTCGTCCATGATTCTAAGTGTCCTGGATGGTGGAGGGAGAAAATGAGATTTGTTTCTAAACCCAACACCCATATCCACTGGATCATGGCATATCAAGTGCTGCAGATGATATAAAAACTGTAGTTAGACACTAAGTATCATTTCAGTGTTCCTTTACAAGAAGCCCCTCGTAAATGGATCCATAACAACCTGAAAACACAGAAATAAGAGAACCTTTAAACCCTGAATGGTTTCTGCAGTAATATAATTTGCACTCTTTTGTTTCTTAAACAAGACTATATTTTTATATATGCTTTTTGCATATATTTTATATTTATTTCATAAAACATGAAACTATTATAACATAGCATTTAGGCAATAAGATGGGCAGTTTCACAAATTACCCCCCCCCCAGCCTCTACTAATAATATTTCTTCCTACTTAAAGCATTAATAGTAGCATTGATTGCCTTCTTTTTTTTTTTAGGGATTGAACTTTTTTTTTTAAAGGCTATGGTTTTTCCAGTGGTCAGGTATGGATGTGAGAGTTGGACTATAAAGAAAGCTGAGCGATGAGGAATTTATGACTTTGAACTGTGGTGTTGGAGAAGACTCTTGAGAGTCCCTTGGACTGCAAGGAGATCCAACCAGTCCATCCTAAAGGAGATCAGTCCTGGGTGTTCATTGGTAGGATTGATTTTGAAACTGAAATTCCAATACTTTGGCCACTGAGCACACATATACATTCACTTTTGTAAATTGACCTTGTTTTGCCCCCAAGTAGAAATCGTGTCTGGGACCCTGCATGTCCCAGCCCCCTGCCCCCCAACTCACTGGGACACGTGCTCCTGCCAAGGAGATTTCTGGAGAAGGCAATGGCAAAGAACTGACTCATTTGAAAAGACCCTGATGCTGGGAAAGATTGAAGGCAGGAGGAGAAGGGGACGGCAGAGGATGAGACGGTTGGATGGCATCACCGACTCAATGGACATGGGTTTGGGTGAACTCCAAGAGTTGGTGATGGACAGGGAGGCCTGGCGTGCTGTGGTTCATGGGATCGCGAAGAGCTGGACATGGCTGAGCAACTGAACTGAACTGATGATACTAACAGAGGAATTTGAAAACAAGGTAAAAAAATCCATAAGACTATCATATTGACACAGTGACAAGTACATTTTTATGTTCCCTGCTTGTTTTTATAAATTGTGTGTGCAAGTATTTTCCAGACCATTTTTTTAACTTAATACTTTATCTTAAGTATTTTCTTTGATCCTCCATAAACTTCATACCATCATATTTAATGGTTATAGAATATTTCTTCAAGGCTTATACCCCAATTTATTTTACCATCCTCTCTCCCCTTTTTGAATATTTGGGCTGCTTCCAGTTTTTCACTAAGCAACTCTTTGATGAGTATTTTTCTGTATATGGCTTTTTCCATATTTCAGGGTATTTTCTTAGGCTAGCTTCCCAGAAGGGGATTATGGAGTCAGAGTGTATGAACATTTTTTATGGTTTCAAAGCATCTTTTGAAGAAGGTAGGTGTTCCATTTCATGAGGTTCACAAACATAAAAGAGGAAACTTGGCTTCAAAAAAATCCCTTGTAACACATGTATGTAAAAATTTGGGCAAAGAGCTGTTTTAATAGTTTTTTAAGTTATTAAAGCTTGCCCTTTTGAATTTAAAAGTTACTTTTGATTCTATTTGTTTTTGATGAGAGTCTTTGCTAAGATGTTTTACACTTCTGAGCTTTTCTAAAAAGAACTCACAGAGCACAATTTAAACTTTTCTTGATGACTCATGGGGTCAGTATCACCATCAGCTGTTTCTTGGGCTGAACACCATAGGACTTTCAGGAATTTTTCAGGTGGAGAGGCTACTGCTCTCCTTCACAAAATAGCCACAGACCAGGAGCACTTCTGGAAATCTATCCCAATCTCTAGTTTCATGGCTCTGCATCTGAGTTGCTGGCTACTTGCAGTGAGCTGCCTTCTCAAACACAGACTTATCTGGCCAAAGATGCCAATGGCTGCTCTGATCTTTCCTTTTCACTCACAGGCCACAGGCAGTTACTGGAATTGGTCTGAAGGATCTGCTCCCATCAGACAGCAAGCTACCCACATCAGCAATTGTCCCTCTTGGCAAATACTATGTGAAGTACAAATACTGAAGTGGTGAAAACTGCATGTAAGGATTTCCCTGGACTCACTGTTGGAAACTTCCATCTCCCACTGAAGTCCCGTGAGACTCCTGCAACTTCCCACGTGACGGTGAAAAACTGCCAGTTGTCTTTTTGCGTCTCTTCTGGATAACGAGGTAGGTGAATGGAGTTCTGAATAAAGCCTGGGTGCTTTACTGAGGTGGTAGAGACAGTGAAATGTGAATGGAATATTCATGGGAGGCCAGAAGACTCAAGTTCAAGTTCAAGTTCCAGCTCTGCCCTTCACTAGCCTACTGGCCTTGAGAGAGTCAGTTACTTAACCCTTCTGAGTTTCAGTTTTCTCATCTCTGAAAGGGATAAGATATGCCCTGTCACCGCCAGGGTTATTGTGATGAAAACATGAGATAAGTGGTAAGGAAGCCATGAAGGCCCCTACCTATGTGGGTCATCATAACCTTGTTCGGATTGTAAGAATACAGACTTCTCAGGTCAGTGCAAGCTAACATTTTATTTTGTCAGCTTTCTGGTGGGAAAGCATATGACATTTCATGCATTATGAAGAATGTGAGCCCTGGCAGGGCTGGGATCCCCAGAGCATGGAGTGGGTGAAGGGAGGGTTTGAGGAGTTGTCGGAATCTTTGGTGGCAATGGGGTGCCGCAGAGAGAGTGTGATATTCTTCTCAAGGTTCTGCACGTGAGAACACCATGTCGCAAAACCCAGGAAGCAGGAAAAGCATAAACCAATATAGGGAGGGATTGTCCACGGAGAAGAAAGGGGAGGGCCACATTTCCTGAAAGTGGTATCATTTCAACCATTTAAAGTGATATGTTAATATGATGGTTGTTACGAGTGCAATACAATATTAGAGGAAGCAGTTGGAAGAAGGGATCCGTCTATGATTGACTTTAGTGGATAGGAGATGTTAAAGGGTAGCTGAATGTCCCACTAGTCAGTCACAACCCCACCCCTTGAGTCTAACCTTGCCCTGGGCTTCCCAGGTGGCATCTACTTTTGTACTTTTCCCTCTATTTTAGAGCCTAGCCTTCTTGCACACAGTGGCGGGGCAGGTTGGGATTGAGCTGGAGAACCAAGCTGACCTCTGCCATAGATGCCAGGCTGTAGTTCAGAGAAGGCGGGAAGAACTGTCTTAGAGCCTTTCAGCTGAATTCAGGGTCCTCAGCCCTACAGCCAACACCTCCCACCGTGGCTGGTTCCACTGTCCACTGTGATGCAAGAGCCTTTTCTTTGTTGGACCCATGTGTTCCCACTGTGGGGAAATGCAAAACATATGGGCCGCTTAGCTCAGAGCAAGGTCCTGTGAAAACTGCAGGCCTCAACGATGGACAATTGTCTGTCTCTCTTTAGGCATCTCTTCGGGAGACAGAGCAAGACAAGTTGAGCCCATCAGAAGTCACCGGGGATTTCACTTTAGCTCTGAAATTTCCCATGTCAAGTAGTGTGGGTGAGAGCAAGCTAATGATTCTTACAGTGAGAGTCATTCCATATTCTACTGCTGCTGCTGATCACAATTTTGACATGATCACATCCTAAAATTAGTTTTGGCCCATTTGGAGGTCATGAAATCTATTTGGTAAGGTTTTTTTTTTTTTTTTGTAGGTTTTGACCAGTCTCTCTCTGTCTTTTGAATTCAATGGAATAGTGCAGAATAGAGTAGAAAATACCCAAGTTCATATATGTAATAAGGGCAAATATTGTTCCATGAAACTTTTGTTTAAGAAGAGTGTGTTTATGGGACTGTGAGACCAAGTATCTTGATCAAAAAAATTCGGAAGTCACAATCTGCTAGCATTGCACAGTTGGTAATTTTGCAGGGCTATTTTTTGTTGCTGTTATATAGATTGCCTTTTGCATTGTAGAACTCAGCATCCCTGGCCCCTGCCTGCCAAATGCCAGTGGCATCCTCATACAGTGCCAAAAGAAACTTCCCTATTTGGACATTTCCAAACACCAGGTGCCACTGACCAAATACTTGACCCTGTAGGGTTGAGGAAAGAGGAAGACACAATCTATTGCTGATTTAAGACCTCCTGCAGATTTGCAGTCAAAGCCAGCAGAGCCAGGGTGGGAGGCACATAAAGGAGGAGAGAGAGAAGCTATAGATTTTGGAAGCTGTACCACTTACTGGCCACTCTCAGAAAGAAAGTGTTGCCTTGCCATCTGGGTTCATCAGTCTTTAGTCAGTGAAAAAGCCCTGTTACTTTGGACAGATTTCAAGTCCTGCCCTCTCTGACTTATCACAAAGACATATTTATCAACTCTCATCCTCCTTCAGATAAAAATAGCGGGTAACTTGAATGATTCCATATTCATGATGCCCTTCTTTACAGATATTGGGGAAAGGACAGTTATTATCAGGTGTTTGGGGTTGGGTGGAAAATAGGTAGCCCCCAGGGGAGAGATTTGCCCATACATCCTCTTCAACAACTTTCCTTCTCCAGTCAAATGGCAGGCAGGGGATCCTCCGGTTCCCTTATTTCTTTAAATTTGCACAGCAGAGATGGATTTGATAGGACTTGGGATCAGGTGCAAGGTCCCTTCCATTTTGGGCTGCTTTGTTTCCAAAATCTTGGCCTTAACAATACAGGATCTCTTGCTCTAGCAAGGGTGTGGCAAATGGGAAAATTCATCCAAGAGAGGTTGTAGCAGCCCTGTCTGAGCTAGAAACTGCAAATGCATCATTGTAGGGGGTTATATTTGAACAGTGAACTGTCTTAAGGTGAGGAATGGCAAGATAGAGGTCAGAAACCAGATGCTATAAGAAATATAGATGCGAATTTTAGGCCAATGGAAATGAAATTTCAGTGTGAATAAGATGGACCAGAGGAGCTTCTGAAAATTCAAATCCCTGGTTCTGCCTACAGACATTTTGATTTAGTAGGTCCTGAGTAGAGACTCAGAAGCTATACTTTTAATATTTTCTCCACGAAATGATTCTGATGCCCGTGGGCCACAGGTTAGGAAACACTGGTCTGGACCGAGGCTGACTGATGCTGATTGGCAGAATGATTAAGACTTTAATCCTTTAAGGGTCTGCTCTCTTAGCTACCTTGTTTATTTCATTATGGAATATGGAACCACCAAGAAATCCCCCCAAAATTACCTGAGTTCCTCTCTGTCCCCAATAAGGTAGTTGCTGGTAATACTTCTCATGGTAATCAGGGTTCTTATCCCCACAAATACAGCCACACTTTTCTTTGTCTGCTGGCTCTCTGGCAAGAACAACTTAAAATGGTCAGGTGGTACTTTCAGCTTTGAGTGGCCTTACTGTATTTCTTGGAAGAATTCTTCCCCTGAAAATCAGCACCTTTACCTCAAAAGAGTCTAGGGTTTCAGTGGCTCACTGGAAGAGGTGAAGGGCTCAATCCTAGTACAATCCTTTGATTCCCAGACCCAAGTATTCTAGCTCCTGGGGACACAGGCCCATACAGTGACCATGAGTTCCATGTTCTGGAGTAGAGTGCCGTAACACTGCACCGTATCACGCCCAAGCTGATGCCTTAGCTGAGCCTTTAATAGGCCCGTCCACCACTGTATTAAGTTAGCTGCTTCTTGGGATGTGGTAAAGCTAAAACCAATGGGTCCCTTGGTCACTCCCATTTTCACACCTCTCTTGCCATAAAATGGGTCCCTTCATTTGAGACAGCATTATATGAGACACCACATTGATATACCAAGCATTCTGCTACTCTTTGAATGATGGTGCTGGCTAAGGTACTTGGTCAGGGAAGGCAAACCCATACCCAGAAAGGTATCGAGAAGCTTGCACAAGCCTTTTAAACTCAGCTATCAAAATCACTGCAGATGGTGTTTGTAGCCATGAAATTGAAAGACGCTTACTCCTTGGAAGGAAAGTTATGACCAGACTAGATAGCATATTCAAAAGCAGAGACGTTACTTTGCCAACAAAAGTCCATCTAGTCAAGGCTATGGTTTTTCCAGTAGTCATGTATGGGTGTTAGAGTTGGACTGTGAAGAAAGCTGAGTGCCGAAGAATTGATGCTTTTGAACTGTGGTGTTGGAGAAGACTCTTGAGAGTCCCTTGGACTGCAAGGAGATCCAACCAGTCCATTCTAAAGGAGACCAGTCCTGAGTGTTCATCGGAAGGACTGATTTTGAAGCTGAAACTCCAATATTTTGGACACCTCATGCAAAGAGCTGACTCATTGGAAAAGACCCTGATGCTGGGAGGGACTGGGGGCAGGAGGAGAAGGGGATGACAGAGGATGAGATGGCTGGGTGGGCTCACCAACTCAATGTACATGAATTTGAGTGAACTCTGGGAGTTGGTGATGGACATGGAGGCCTGGTGTGCTGTGATTCATTGGGTCGCAAAGAGTTAGACACAACTGAGTGATTGAACTGACTGACTGACCAGAGGACAGAAAGAAGAAGGAAGAAGAATTACAGTCCTGTAGCCCACAGAATGAAAACCACAATCATAAAAGTTAATCAAAGAGAAAAGGCAGAGGATTATTATATCCCATATGAAGGAACAAGATAAAAGCCCCCAGAAAAACAAATAAATGAAGTGCAGACAGACAACCTTCCAGGAAAAGAATGCAGAAAATGATAGTGGAAATGACCAGCATCCTGGAAAAAGAATGGAAAAGATGCAAGAAATGTTTACTGAAGACTTAGAAGAACTAAAGAACCAACAGAGAAGGATGAACAATACACTAGAAGGAAGCAATGGCAGAATAACTGAGGCAGAGGAACGGATATGTGACAAAACTGTGGAAATCACTGCTGCAAAACAGAATGTAGAAAAAAGAACGAAAAGAAATTGAGCCAGCCCTAAGAGACATCTGAGACAACCATTAAACACGCCATTTGCATTCTAGGGGCCCCAAAAGGAGAAGAGAGAGAGAGAGAGAGAGAGAGAGAGAGAGAAAGACTGAGAGAATATTAGAAGAGACAATAGCTGAAAACTTCCCTGACATGGAAAGGAAATAGTCAACCAAGTGCAAGAAGCACAGAGAGTCCCAGGCAGAATAAACCCAAGGAAAGAAACATGGAGACACATAGTCATCAAACTGACAAAAATAAAACATTAAAAGCAGCAAGGGAAAATGACAAATAACATACAAGGGCTCCCATAAGGTTATCAACTGATTGCTCAACAGAAACTCTACAAACCCGAAGGGAATGGCATGATATATTTAAAGTGAGGAAAGGGAAGAATCTACAACCAAGAATACTCTACCTAGCAGGAGGGTATTGATTCTGGCGAGGAGGAATTGCTCAGAAGGGGTCTGAAGAAATCAACTTGTCACCAAGTGGCCAGGTGGTCTCTTTGAGGAATGGGACCATATTGAGGATTCAGTGTCAGTCTCGGTAGCTAGCGGGTTGGCCTTTCCACAAAGTGGGGAGGTAGATCAGCTTCAGAAGGATGGGGCCCATGTGCTGGGTCTTTATCTACCATTTGCCCCTATCATCACTGTCACTCTTCTTAAGGCTCCACCATGTCAGCTCTGGGAGAGCCAAGGTGAGAGGCTAGCTAACATCTGCAGGATGAGTCACTCCATCCACTTGGTTGTTGCATGTCTCCTCTGTGTTGGATGCTCTCTGGTGAGCACTAGGAGATTCAAAGACCAACACATTTTGTGCCCATTCCTATACATAATCACATAATACTTAGCTTCCAGTAGAGCCCTTACATTAACTACCTGACTTACAAAAAGGTTAAGTGGAAGTCCTTGAAACTATCTCCCCTTTTCCACCTTCAAGAGTAAATCAGAAGCAATACCACATCCCAGGAAGTATTGCAGAATTTAGAGCCACTGCATAAATGCTAAGTCACTTCAGTTGTGTCCAGCTCTTTGCTACCCTATGGACTGTAGCCCACCAGGCTTCTCTGTCCATGGGATTTCCCAGGCAAGAATACTGGAGTGAGTTGCCATTTCCTTCTCCAGGGGCTCTTCCTGACCTGGGGATCAAACCCGCATCTCTTATGTCTCCTGCATTGGCTGGCAGGTTCCTTACCACTAGTGCCACCTGGGAAGCCCTTAGAGCTACTATTAACACTTAAAAGGTACAGGGGCAATGGGTCCCATTATATTTCCACTAATTCACTAGTGTGGTCCTTGCAGAAGCCAAATGGATTATGGTGGATAATAGTGGATTGCTGTAAACTTGGCCAGATGGTAGCCTCAGTTGCAGCTGCTGTGCCAGATGCAGTAGCTACTGGAATACATCAACAACAGTTGATATATGGATGTACCATGACTTGGCAAATGCAGTCACAGTCTCCATGGAGGGGGAAATCAAAAGCACTTTGCTTTCATATGGTAAGGAGAGTAGTCCATATTCACTTTTTGTTCCCGGAAATATGTTAACTCTCCTGTTCTCTGTTATAATACAGTCCATAGGGACCTTGTCATCCTAATGCTCACCTCCTATTTGGGAACATCATGCTAATTGGACCTGGTAAGATGGAAGTGACAACAAGTTTAGAAACCCCATTATTATCATGAATGTGAAAGATAAATTCCACCATCTAGCTTATCCTGGCTCACACACTGAGGTGTTACTTAGTCTTAGGTGCCTCTTTGGTATTAGGGAGTAAAATCCTAGGGAGCAGAAGGAAAGAAGAGGGAAATGAGGCAGGGAAGAAAAACTGCTGATGAGAGAGATTATATGACTGATCCCTTAGTCTTGTGAGAGTGTCTCTCAGATGCCTTATAAATGACCATCTCAGGACAGTGCATCTGGGAGAAATAGGGAGAGAAATATATTTTCTGGCTTCCATTGGCTAAATATTTGCTTCCTGGGGTGTTATTTCTACTTACTTCCAGGTTGCTCAGAGTGGATTATACAATGTGTCACAGATCAGCATCCACAGGACGGCCCTGAGTAGGAAGGGAGAAGTGGTCAGTGTGGAGAAAGGGCAAGAGGCTATGACACGGGCAGGGACTCCGGGTGTCTGGAAATTCCCGCCAACTGGGAAAGGAAGCCGAGTTTTTTATCCATGAGCTCCTGTAGGCCACTGGTTGAGAGCAGCTGGGAGGTCAGCGTTAACTCCCCAGTAGCCAGAGAAAACGCTCAGGTGAAGGGCAGCAGTCGCTGACAGCTGGGTGGCCTTGTCTATACTGCACATGAGTGATGGAGGCAGAGAGCAGGCACTGGCAGTGGCACCTAAGAGCTCTTTTACACACTCTTTCCTTCTTTTGCTTTTGCCATCTTCCCGCTAAGACTGTCAGATTTTCAAATTCATCTCACTTATGAAGAGGGCTTCCCTGGTGGCTCAGAGGTTAGAGCGTTTGCCTGCAATGTGGAAGACCTGGGTTCGATCCATGGATTGGGAAGATCCCCTGGAGAAGGCAATCTTCTCCTTCTGGCAACCCACTCCAGTATTCTTGCCTGGAAAATCCCATGGACAGAGGAGCCTGGTAGGCTACAGTCCACGGGGTAGCAAAGAGTTGGACATGACTGAGCGACTTCACTTACTCACTTATGAAAAACAAATCGACTCTTCTCAGCCCATGGTCCCCTTTGGCATATTCAAACCCATCAAGGGGCTCTTCAGAACTAAAGCATCCTCCTTGGAAGGCACTTTTGGGATTGCACTGTCATTGTTTTCTCTTGATTACCCAAAATGCAGTGCTTTTCTCTGAATAGTTAATTCTTCTCTGGTCCACTAGCTAGGTTTCCTCTTTTTCTGCTCTTGAAACCAGATGGGGGTGCAAGCTTTGAGTGTCTCTTGTGGACTTCCTCACCACAACTCCAGAAGACAGGTGTTATCCCCATGTTCTGAGGAAACAGGTTCAGAAAGAGGTGCGCTCTGTGCTTATACGGGTATGTGCGCAGCTGCTAAGTCAGGTCCGACTCTTGGTGACCCCATGGACTGTAGCCTGCCAGGCTCCTCTGTCCATGGGATTTCCAAGGGAAGCATACTGGAGTGGGTTGTCATTTCCTCCTCCAGGGGACCTTCCTGACCCAGAGATCGAACCCGTGTCTCAGTGCGGCTCTAGCATTGGCAGGTGGATTCTTTACCACTGAGCCACCTGGGAAGCCCCACTTTGTCCCAAACCACAACTCAGAATGCTTCTGATTTTTGTACCCCTTCTAACTGCTTGAAACAGTCTGGAGGATGCTTTTGAGACCGAGTTTACTGGGACACTTGAGTGGTATATAAGAAAATGCAACAGCCCATTAATTTAATTGAGTCCTAGAAGAGCTGGGACATAGATCCCCCATCTCCACACGTCTCGTTCTTGTAGATTGTACTGAAGCCATGGTAAACAATTTAGACCAGTTCCAGTATGACACAAAGCTTCCTCTTGGCTATTTCTACAACTTCGTATTGAATAGAAGGAAATCGCTTAAACCCTCAAAACACAGTCTGGCAGGAGGCGAACTGCCTTGCTTGGCATGCTGCCCTCATCCCTCCCACACAAGCAGCTGGGACCATTTGGTCCCCTTCAACTCCCAGGCTGGACACCCTCTCTGTCCTCCATCAGCAGTCAGTTCACGGTTCCCCCCTCCAGGCCCAGCTTTAAAATGAGAGCCCTGATTGCTGACGAACATGGTCTGACTTCCCAGGAAAAATAAGTACAAAATTAGAAATATTAACATGCATCTATCTCATCATTTATAGGAAAGAAATGTGCTCTTGGGATGTTTAGATTCTAGTGAACTGGATATTATCAGATATTTACACAGAACCAACAAAATATAAAATGTGTACACAGGACTTCCCTGCCAGAGTAGTAAAGGAACCTGCTGCCTTATGCGTATGTATCTTGGATTGAGAAATTGGACCACAATCAAGCCCACCAATCAAAATGCACCTTTCTTTCACAAATCAGGTAACGTGCATAACTGAAGGGGACCAGGTTTGTTTCATCATGGCATTTTAATTTTCATCCTTTCAATGTAGATATACTTAATTTGTGTATTAAACATGAAGAAATATATTCTTCCACATCTTTCTTGAAACATGCCCCCCCTTCTCTATCTGCATCTGTTTCCCCCCTATTTTTAACAGTGACATGAGCACTCAATCTATTCCACTTTTCTCTTTCTTATAAAAGGCAGAGTGCATATGCGATGATAAATGGCAAATGATTCTTAGCTTTGATGTTGGGGAACAATAGGGATGGTAGTGAAACTGAAAGTCACTCAGTCAGGTCTGACTCTTTGCAACCCCATGAACTATACAGTCCATGGAATTCTCCAGGCCAGAATATTGGAGTGGGTAGCATTTCCCTTCTCCAGGGGATCTTCCCAACCCAGGGATCGAACCCATGTCTCCCATATAGAAGGTGGATTCTTTACCAGCTGAGCCACAAGGAAGCCCAAGAATACTGGAGTGGGTAGTCTATCCCTTCTCCAGCAGATCTTCCCGACCCAGGAATCACACTGGGGTCTCCTGCATTGCAGGTGGATTCTTTGCCAACTGAGCTATCAGGGAAGCCAGGGATGGCAGGGACCATGGCAAACTGTAGAAATTGGCCTTGACTGAAGGTAGCAGTCCCTTTCAATGCAAACCAATCACTGGCACAAGGAATACAAGTCCCATGTTACCAGGTTCTCCAAAAATTTAAAAAGAAGCCAGAAGCCTGGATTTTAACATAAACCAACTAATTATCAAATATGAAGTGAAGTGAAGAGAAGTCGCTCAGTCGTGTCTGACTCTTTGTGACCCCATGGACTGTAGCCCACCAGGCTCCTCAGTCCATGGGATTTTCCGGGCATGAATACTGGAGTGGGTTACCATTTCCTTCTCCAGGGGATCTTCCTGACCCCGGGATTTAACCCAGGTCTCCCGCATGGTAGGCAGATGCTTTACCATCCAAGCTAAATTATCAAATATATTGCTAACTAATTTAATTTGGAGATTGATGCCAGGCACCTGAACAATACCTATCTATGGGCCAAGCTAAGCCACCAGTTCATAACCTTCAGTTTTAAGTGTTAAACAGAACAATAGAACTATTGTATAATCATAGTTGATGTGGCTCTTTCGAAGCAATATAGAATTATAGTTCTAAGAAAGTCAATTCCCAGTCATTATGGTACTTTATAAAGAATAAAAAATATAGAACTAAGAAGGCAAATTCCTTATGGTTAGCAAACCATAATAAAATGGTACGTCCAGCACACCGTGACCGCGAGTGGGAAAGAATTCATATTCACAGACAGTATGAAGAGACTAAGAAGGAAGCCTGGCCGAGTTGTTAGAATGCACTGGATCTGGAGTATTAGTTTCGGGTGGGGCCATCCCAGCTCTAGAGCTGCCTTGGCTGTTTTACCGCTCCCTCCTGCTTGGACCCGCAGACCCCCAGTCTGGGTTAACTTTGCTTCTCTATTGAAGCCTCTCTGGCCTTCTCCAGGCCACGCTGAATTTTCTTTATGTTCTGAAGGCTGTGTGCATTAACCGCAGACCTGACTCCTCACATCTGCACAGCACTTTACAGGGGACAGAGCACTGCTGCGTGCACGTGGTCTCACTGAGGCTCACAGTCATGCACTCACGGCAAGATTATTACATCCATTTTACAGATGATGAAATAAAAAGTCAGAGAAGGACAGGAGCTGCCCAGTGTGGGCCAGAACTGGACGGGAATCCAGGCTCCTGACTCCAGGCTTGAGCTCCCTTTGGAGCCCTTACTGCCTGTGTGGGGATCAACCCCTTCATGCCTGAGTGCTCCATAACTCCAGTGTGATTTTGCTCTTGAGGGTGGGGAAATGGGTCTAATCTTGTTGTTACAGACAGGTAGCATGACAGAGTGGTGAAGAGCATGGGTGTTGGCCAATGTCATGCACTAGTTTGGGCACTTTTTAGACCTCAGCTTCCTCATCTATGAAATGAGGATCACTGAAGTACCACCTATCCAGGACTGTTGCATGGACTGACCTTTGTGAGTAAAGCATTTAGCACAGGGCCTGGGACACAGTCAGCACTCAATATATGTTAGCTACTATGTCCACCACCATCCCATCTCTGCAGGGCCAACTCATATTACTGTCTCACTCGGCAGGTGGTGACTTGTCATCTAGAAATGAAAACCTGGAACTGACCACAGAGCCACAGCCCAGTGTGGCTACTTCGTACACGAGGGAGAGAGGACCCTGTGCCTGCCTGGCTTCAGAACTGTCCAAGTCTCAGCTGATCTCAGCTGCGTCTCCTCTCCCCCAAATATCTTACACTACTGGGCCTGGTGGTAATCATAATAAAGAGCCACCATTTGAGGGTTTAGCCAGTGCCAGGTGCTGTGCTACGCTCCGTGCATGTGGAACAGTCTGCCCTCTGCTCCTCCTTCCCCTGTGAACTCTCCTGATGGCTTTTGGAGACTGAGACTGGTTCATCCTTCCCCAGTCATCACAGGGCCTGGAGTGGTATCTCACTTAAAAAATGTGTTCCTTCCCCTGTTTATTGGCATCTCCTATGGCCAGGTACTATTTTATACAGGGAACAAAACAGATGTGAATTCTTGCTCTCCCTGAGTTTATGTTCTGGTGGCGGGAGATGGTGGTGCAGGCAAGGCACAAAGAGGAGAAGCTTGGAATATTAGATGTATTTACATTTTTAAAATTAGGATTCTCTTTATTGCATTTATTTATATGTATCACTTATTCCCCCCTCCCACCCCCACCAAATGGGTCATTCCTGGGCGTTCAAGGGGGTTGCGAGTCAGGGCTGCAGGACAGGGTCCAATCCAGCTGTGTGACCTTGGGACATTCCCTGCATCTCTCTGAGCCTCCAGGTTCTTCGTTGTCATTTAGGGAAATCACAGCGATTCCAGCCTCCCTTGGCTCGTGAGACGATTCCATTGGCCCATGAAAAGGGAGTGTTTTGTCGGCCGGGCAGCCCGGACACCGATAGAGTAGAGGGCGGGAGGGAGCTGCCCGCTGACCCAGACGAGCGCGGGCGCGGGGCTTTTCTTGGTTACCCACGGCCACCCGGGTGGAAGCTGCGGCTGGGGGGCGCGCATCCGTCGAGGGGGAAAGGGGCGTGGGCAGGCGGTAGTTGCAGCCAGGAGTCCCCGGGCTTGAGTGCGCCGCTGCGGCACTGCCCGAGGTGGGGCGCGGCACTGCCCGAGGTGGGGCGCGGCACTGCCCGAGGTGGGGAGCGGCGCGGCGCGCGCGGGAGCGCTGGGTGCGGCGGAGTCGGGTTTCAGAGCGCGGGTGACTCAGGACGCGGGCCGTGCTGGGATCCTGCCCGCCGCTGCCGCTGCCGCTGCCCCTGCCCAGCGCCGTCTTTGTTGCAGGCAGGAAGGACAAGCGGCCCGCGCGCAAAGTCCGTTGCGGTCTGCGGAGCTCGGCTGCCCGGTGCCCTCGGGGGCCCGCCGAACTGCGGGATGGCGCCCAGGTATGACTCGCTACCCCGCGCCCCAGCCCCCTGGCCCCTACTTCCCTCCTCACCTTTTCTCCCTTGACCACTTCTTGCAGGAGGGACGCACAGTGCTGGCGCCTGCTTTTGCTGCTTTCCACCTCCGCGCTTCTCCCCGGTGTCACTCGGACCCGCTCCGCGACAGGTAAGCAGCCCGGCCCGAGCGCTGCACCGGCAACCTCTGCGACCCAGAATAGTTGGTCTCGGCGGCGGGAGCGGCTGCGGTGCGCGCCTCATTCCTGGACATAAAAGGGAGTCCTCGCCGCTCGGGGCGCACTGGCGGTTCGGCTGCTGCTTCCCCAGGCGGTGCAGGGGATTTGAGGGGTGAAAGAGAGTCTCCGGCTGGCCGAAGCGGGTGGAGCAGTATCCTGGAACCGGAGGAGTCTAAGCTAGGCGCAGCCCTTTCAATCTTGGGCAAAGAGGGACTTTGGAAGCCCGATAACAGTGCCAGCGGTCTCCGCTGGAATAGTTCGCTCCAGCTCACCCAGCGCCGGCGCTCAGGTGGTGCTTGCTGGTTGGCTCATTGCAAGGGCAGATGTGATGACCCGTCTGTACACAGGTGCGGAAGCAGACCGCCACCACCTGGCGCTTTGCCGCGCAAGAAATAACGGGACTGAATTGCTCTGATACCTAATGTAGGCCTGAGTTACCTGGAGAGCCCCATCCATCGTGGGCAGTGACTCTGTGGATGATGGGAAGAGCTATAGACTGGGAACCAGGGGATCTGATACCTTCTGTTCCTGGGTCTCTTTCCCCACCAGGACCCAGAGGCGGTTGTATGAAAAGTAAGAATCTGAGTTGAAAGAGTTTTGACCTAAGGTGTTTGGCTGGGTTAGGTGCCATTGGACAATGGATTTTACTACTCTGTGCCTCGCTTTCCACATCTGGAAAAGCGGAATACTTAGACTACCTTTCCTCCTAGGGATGCTGTGAAAATTAAGAGATATTAGAAATAATATGCTTTCCACACCATGGCACAAAATAAGTGATGGAAACTGCAAGTTGATCCTTGCAGTAGCTGTGTTGGAAAGCATTGCAGGCATTTTTACAGCAGAGGATACTCCGGGTGAGACAGGCTTTAGAAACTGTTCTGTGCAAAAGGCAGGGCTTGGGCCCAGGTCTCTAGGCTTTCTTTCCCTGCTCAGCCCTCTCTCCATGCAGTTTTGCAGGAGAACTACCGCTCTCCAAATAGTAGCCTCTGACTGCTTTTGGATTTAGGAGATTAGCACACAGTCTCAACAGGAGTAAGTGTGCAGTGTGCAGGGAGACTGTGGTGGGGGAAGACAACCTCTATCCCTTAGAACCGCCTCACTGGCTGTGTTTAACTCTCTGTGTGCCAGAGGAAAGCTGGGACAGCCCAGACTGTGTCTCCTTGGGAGCAAGACTCAAAGGCCATGACAGCTTTTCCTGCCAGAGCGTCCAGCCTGGCATTTCTTACAGATCAAAGGGCAGCTGGAGCACAGTTTTGGCTTCTCAGCCCTGTGGCCCATGTCAGAACGTTGCAATTTTGCATGTGATATAGGGTACTGCCAACTCAGTGGCAGAGGGCATCTTCAGATTCTATGGTCTTTTGTGAACTTTGCTGTAACCCCATCCCCCAAATGGAGAAGGTTCCGGAGTTTCTTTCTCCTCCTGCATTTGTAGGCTGGCTCCCTCAATGCCAGGTCAGGGCTGTTTTTATAACACAGAGGAAGTCCTATACATATCCGTAATGGAAAAAGGACCTGCCAGGAAGTCCTCAGGAGATGAAAAGGGCCTGGAGCGGGCCATTTGCAATTGATGGGTAATTGATGATTATTGAGATTAATAATCTCAATTATTATTAATAATCTCAATTATTATTAATTAATAATCTCTGGGATTCTGGAGAGACTCTTTCTAGATGTGGAATATCCTCTACAAGTCAAATCTTGAATGAAGTTTATTGAGGCTAACGCTTATAAACCACTTCATAGGTGTATATGATCCGTTCATACTTCATTCACCCAGTCCTCACAATCACTCCAGGAGCTGGGTACTGGGACTGTGCTCAGATGAGGCAACAAGGTCCAAAGTCCCAAGGCTTTTCGGCTCCCGAGGGTTTCCTGACCCACCCTGTTTGAAGAGACCCTTGTCAATGAGCCCCTTGTCCCCCACATGGACATTTTGTGTCTGATAGCTTGCACTCAGCATGCTTTTGAGGTTCATTGAGGTTGTAGCATGTATTTGTACTTCATTTTTTTATGACCGAATAATGTTCCATTGTATGGATATAGTGCAGTTTGTTTATCCTTTCTTCCGTTGATGGAGCCATTTGTGTTGTTTCAGCCTTTTGGCTGTTATGATTAGTGGTTTTATGACATTTGGGTACAAGGACTTGAGTACTTGTTTTCAATTATTTTGGTTGTATACCCAACAGTGAAATTGCTAGGTTATATCATAATTCCACGCTTAAATTTTAGAAACTCTTAAACTATTGTCCATAGTAGCTGAACCATTTCACATCCCCACCAGCAGTATACAAGGGTTCCAATTTTTTCGTACCCTTTCCAAAATTTGTTATTTTCTACTTTTTAGGTTACAGCCATCTTAGTGGTAGCTTTCTGTGGTTTTGATTTGCATTTCCCTAATGAGTAATGATGTTGAGCATCTCTTCATGTGTTTCTTGGCCATTTGTGGGTCTTTTCTGGGAGAAACTCTGAATACTAATCAGGGCAGGTTTAGGATTTCCCGCTGATCCTCTGACTCTTGCTGGTGGCCAGCTGATGTGCTTTCCTGAGTGAGAGACAAGGGGATAAGAGTCACACCTAGGATTTTACATCACTGGCCTCCTGCCTTACCTGTGCTCTAGCCTGTAATGAGTTCCTCTTGTCCACATACCATTAGAGGTTGTGATGATTGTAGTATTTTAATTACTGGCTAAATTTTTGCTCTTCTCTAAAGTTGGGAATGCCTATGGTGGCATAAGGTCCTGCTTATATGTTTTACAGCAGATTGAAAACTGTTTTACAGCAGATTGAGGCTGAAAACCCCCGGCACACTGAACCACTCATAGCTCCCCATGTATATTTGGAATTTTGTAGTCTCCTTGACTGTGCACAAGATGTGAATGAATCTCCCTGTCAAGAGGACACTTCCTTACCCTGTTTCTCTTTAGGGTCTAATTCTACCTCCCAGCCTAAACAGCACCTCTTGCAAGGAGCCTTCCCTAGGTCTCCCCAGTGGATCTTTCTCATCACTAAGACACCACAGCCCTTCATCTATCTTTCCAGCACCAGCCACTGACTCACCCTGTGCTGACAATGTATTTATTTCACACTTTTTTCTATGAGAGCACCTTGAGGATGTGGATCATACCTTATTCATCCAGAATTTGCCACTTGGACCTTGGCCATTTCATCATTATGATAAATGTGCTGCTGGGAACATCTTTAGACAAATGGCCTGTGTTTTCTTTTGGGATTATTTCCTTTAACTAGATTTCCCCAAACAGATTTGCCCATCAAATAACAGACTAGTTGGATAGTTCTTAATATATATTTAGATGGGTCTTTCTGAGATACAAATTGAATCATGTTGCTCCTTAGTTTATTTGCTCTTGCTGGGTGCTCCGTGCACCTAGGATGGAGTAATGCTTCTTGCCTCCAAATCCCCCTTGTGTCCCACCTCTGTGTCTTTGCATGGGCCAGTCCCTTTCTGAGAATGCCTTTCCCCTTGTTCACCTAGCACCCCCTCATTCATCCTTTAGGACTCCTCTCTGGGAAGCCCTCCTATTCTACCAGCCATGTTGAGTGTCTCTCCTCTGGGCTAACACTATATGTCACCACCTCTCAGTCACAGGGCTTCCCAGGCTGGACCATGACCGTTGATTACTCATCTGCCCCCGCTCCTACACAGGGAGTTCTGTGAGCCAGGGACTGGGCCTTGCCCAGATTCTGAATCCCAAAACCTAGCACTGGGCCTGACACAGAGTAGGTGCTCAATGACTCAAAAAAGGAAGGAATGGGCAGGTCCAGCCTGTGGTCTAGGGAGAATGCACCCATTTACCATGTCCTCTGCTGTGTCTAAGTCCTCTCGTTTTCCTGGGCTCTGCCAACTGTGGAGTGCCCATGGCTGAGTAATCAGGGCACGTTATAGGGCTTTTAGTTTTATTTAATGACTTTAATAACTAGTTAGGCTGGAATTTACCCTAATGTTACTTTGCTCTTTATCTCTTTTCCATTACATCTATTTGTGTAAACAATTTATTTTCTAGCTTATCCCGCTCATACCTGAAAGCCTCTATTTTGTCAAAAGCTGTGCATTTATCTTTTTCTGCTAGCTTAATATATGAGCTTATTTTCAAGTTTTCCTTGAATGTCCACAGCTTGATCCATTGAAAATGGACCATTGATTAAATAGATTGCATAGAGTGTATGCTGAGGTTAGTTCTTTTCCAAACTGGTACCCAGGATTACCTGAAATACTAATTAAAATGTAAACTATTTTTCCATCATAGCATTGCTTCTGGTTATCATAAAATTTTCCTTTTTATGATAGAATTTTTTGTGTAATCTATATATTATTCTTGTGCATATGTGTTTTTTTTTAAAATTTCACATGGTCCTGATAATTATTGTTTTGTAGTATGTCTTAAACTCTGGTAAGGGAAGTTACCCCTTTCTCCTTCACTAAGTCATTAATCCTTAGTATAGACTGATTTATCACATAATTTTCTCATGATATGATTGGATACTGGGAGTGTTGTAGTGGTGGTGGGTGGGTGAGGGTTATAAAAAGTGAGGTAATCTTACAATAAGATTCAATTTAAGACCTTAATATGCGGTAAGGAGAACAGATAAGCAACTAAGACTTCAAAGTCAGAGGAGCAGGTTGTGGGGCTCGAGTTACTGCTGTTGATACAGAGCACAGTTCCTCTCCTTTTCAAGAGAAAAAAAAAGTACAGGGTTAGAGCAGAACCTGGAGAAGGCCCAGACCTCTTTCTGGGCAAGATCTAACGAGGCAACACATGAGGCTTAGGTCACCTAGTGAGTACAACCCACTCCTTACCTCCAATCAGAATCAACTCAACTCAGCCCAGCCTAATCCCAGTGTAATCCATCCCAACCCAACTTTATCCAGTCCAATTCATCTCACACTTGTTACATGCCTTGTTACATGGATGACTTAAAGAACTGGACAGGGCAGAAAATTGTTCTGAGAGCCTTCATGTCTCTCTTGAGTGAGCAGGACCCTTGATTTCAGGTGTTGGGGGAGCCCTTTTTCAGTTTGGAGAGCTTGGCTAGAATCTGTCCTGCAGAAAGCAGTGCTGCCTATGTCTTTCTGGGAGTCACCCCTCCTGTCACTGAGCACCTTAGATAGGGCCCAGCTTAAAAGCCCACTTCACCACTGGGAGGTCTTTGCAACTAATCTCTTTCCAAAGTAAATGTCTGCTGAGGTCCTCAAAACTGTCAGCTCTGTTCTGTGTTCTAGCTACTACTATAGATTTCTGTCTTTCTCCTGTATTTCCTGGCTGCCTGCCCTCTCTAAGGCCCACTGGGGTGGGTGGCGACATGACTAAAGAGCCACATGGGACCCTGTGCCCGTCCTGGAGGGGCTCATAATCTAGTAGTAGAGGCCGAGGTGCAGCAGCTGGCTTGAATGCTATGGAGCTTGTCCTGAGTGTCCTAGTGTGGATGCAAGCAAGCCTCTGCACCACTGAAGTGGGGGTGTCCGTTTACACCAGAAGATGGGGGAGGCGGAGGGAGATAAGCAAGCTTTGAAAGAAGAGATTTGTATTTTTCAATAACATTAAAATATTTTGATAATAAAAATAATAGTCACTGTACAAATCTAGGTTGAAAAACAAGGAGTTTTGAAAGGTCACATGTTATCTCATGACTCAGAGATAAACTCTGCTAACATTTGTGGACTGTTTTTCAAGTTTATTTTCCATGCCTAAATATGCACATATGTTATAATGTGAATAGATCATTCTGTACATTGTATTTTGTTGCTTGACATTTTTTCCCTTCACTATTATCTAGACACTTCCTCTGGAACATGGAATATTCTTCCCTAAATCCTTTGTAATTGACATAGTATTTCATTATGTGGATTTCCCATAATTAACCTAGGCCTCTTTTAATCCTTTAGGCTGTTTCCAGTTGTTCTTTCCATAAACACTGTTGTGATAACCCTATTCTTCTTTTTTTTTTTTAATTTTGTTAATTTTTATTTATTTGTTTTGGCCGCACTGGGTCATCATGGCTGCGTGGGCTTCTCTCTAGTTGTGGAGCGTGGGGGCTACTCTCTAGAGGCGGTGCTCGGACTTCTCATTGCAGTGGCTCCTCTTGTTGCAGAACGCAGGCTCTAGACACACAGGTTTCAGTAGTTGGGGTTCCTGGACTCTAGAGCACACACTCAATAGCGGTGGCATACGGAATTAGTTGCTCCGCAGCATGTGGGATTTTTCTGGACCAGAGATTGAACCTGTGTTTCCTGCATTGGTAGGCAGATTCTTTACCACTGAGCCACCAGGGAAGCCCAGTGATGACCCTATTCTTGTATCTCTGTATTTGACCTTTTCCATAATTATTTCTTAGCACAAACTCATAAAACTGTTGGGTCTGGTGCTTGCCCAATTTTTTCAAAGTCTTTCATTGTGGTTTTTTTTTTTTTTGGAAAGGTGTACTAATTTATATTCCCTGCAATGGTGTAAGAGAATACCTGCCTAGCTTACTCCACTGTTGTCCACTGCTGCTATTTTTCTCACTGAAAGGAGAAAATGATAATAGGGCAATGGACAGTACCCAGCAGTACTGCTCCAAATTGTCCTTAGTTGAATGGTGTTGGGGATTTCCTCCTCCTCCCTACCATTTGTTCATCAGTTTGGCATGGGCCTTGTGGCAGGGCTAGAGGAGAAGAGGGTTATTCAGGAAATTAGAATGCAGGAGCTCAGGTCACAAGGACTTTGGTGGTTCTCAACCCTGGCTGTACCTTAGACCCTGATGACCAGTCCTCCCCATGTCCAGGGTTCTTAATTTGTCTGGGGTCTGGTCTTCTGCAGCTTTTAAAAGTTCTTGGTGTGATTCTAAAGTGAGGCCAGAGTTAAGAACAAGCAGCGCAGTCCAGTGACTTCCTTTCAAACGTGACAGTCCGGAGTCCTAGAAAGGGAAGGTCTTACCCGTGATTGTAACACAAATGAGAGGCAGAGCTGCCACTGGGCCCCAGACAAGCTCTGGGAGCCCACACCCTGGTTCAGATCTCAGCGCCGCTACTCCCTGTTCCCTCTCTTATCCTTATCTTCCTTGTCTGTCAATTGGGACAATAATTCCTACTATGAGGAATAATAAGGGAAGCATGGGGCCTATAATTGGTACAGTTCAGTACCTCTTTCCTTCCTGCTCCCACATCTCTGTGAGTCCCTAGAGGGCAGGAACCCTACATTATTTATCCAAGTTTCCTCAGCGTCTGACATGGCACCGAATGGACACAATGAGCATTTGAACACATTTATGAAAGAATCATTCAAAGCCTGGGACTGTGGAGATCTGAGTGAAAACCCAGCATTAGGAACCCTGGACCATAGCGGAGTCTGTGTGAACCTCCAGCTCTGCTGGAAGACCACCCACAGCCATTCACTGTGATGAGGGTGCTGCTGCTGCTGACGGTGGTGGAGGGGCCAAAGCAGGGTGGGAGCAGGGGCTGTGTATAACAGATACGTCAGGGATGGAGTACATTCCATGAAAGAAAATTGAAGGGATGCTTTTCCAGTCTTAAAAAGTTATAACCATTGCATTCTGTAGAACAGAGTCCAAAAGCAGGTTCAAACTCAACCTAAATCCATGAAGTTTCAACAGTGCCACACACTGTTGGGTCAGCCAGCTGCTTCTCCCCTTCCAGCTGTACAGTCTTAGTGCTAGCTTGTCCTGTCTTTCTTTTAGGCAAGCAAGTGCGTCTCCTGGCCTCCATTCTCTCCACCTCCCCGCTGTATTACAGCCTTAGGAGTCTTCTAGCTTCTTTCCACTTAGGTGTGACCCACCAACCAGCAGTATCAGCATCACCTGGGGACTTTGTTGAGCTGCAGACTCTCCAGTCCCGCTCACAGACCCTGTGTATTAGAATCCGCATTTTAACAGGATCTTAACCTTTGAGCAGCAGTGTAAAACCAGCTTTTTACTATGTCACCCCCTGCTTTAGAACCTTTTGTCATCTTCCCAAGCTGACCAGCTGTGATAGGCAAAGTACTGGCCCTCCAAATATGTCCATGTCTTAATATTACCCCAGAAACTGTACATATGTTAGGGTACCAGACAAAGGGGAATTCGAGTGCATATGCAGTTAATATTGATAATCATCTAACCTTCAAAAAAGGAGAGGACCCTGGGTTACTCAGGTGGGCCCAGTGTCATCACAAGTGTCCTTGGAAGTGGAAGAGGGAAGTGATGTGAGAAGCACATGACCTTCAGCAAATCAGTTGTATTTGCTCATGTTGAAGGTGGAGGAAGGGTCCATGAGCCAAGGAATACATGTAGCCTCTAGAACCTGGAAAAATCAAAAAAAAAAAAAAAAAAAGATTTTTTCTTTAAAGCTTCCAGAAAGGAGCACGTTCTGCTTAAGTTTGATTTAAGATATGTGTTGGACTTCTGACCTACAAAACAGGAAGGTATTGGTCAATTCAATAACACAGTATGGAAAAATCCAAACAAACTTTTTGGCCAACCCACTAATACATTTATTTTGATTTAAGTCACGTAATTTGCAGTAACTTGTTACTGCAGCCATAGAAAATGATTTTAACTCTCCTTATCATGGCATTTGAGACCCTCTGAAGTCCTCCCAGTATGCTATTTTAGCCGCATCTCCTGGAGTGTCCCTCCTCATAGCCTTATCTCAAACTGCACAGACCCCAGGATGGCTGGAATGTTGGTAGGCATCCTGAGAGTCTGGACTAACGTTATTCTCCCTTGTACCACCAGCACCTGGCCCCATGCCTCGCTCTGGCAGGTACTTGGTCAATGCTGGTTAAATGAATAACCCAATGGAAGCCTGCTGTATTCTTTCGGATGGCCACCAGCCACACAGGGTCCCTAGTAGGCTGGAGGCAGATATGGCAACAGAGGGGCTCTGCTTCGATGCTCCCCTGCTCTTTTGTTTTGGGCAAATTGTCGGCTCTCTATGAGCCTCAGTTTCCATATCCTGTGAATAAAGGAGTTGGACTAGATGAACCCTAAATACGCTGTTAGCTGGAACTTTCTAGGATATCTGAGTTCACTTTGCCCAAACTTTGCGGCGGCTATGGGAGGTGATTCAACTCAGCAGCTCACAGTCTGGTTCCCACCCTTCCCTGACATCCTTTTCCATGGGTCAGGGTACAGAACTGTGCCCAATGGCTGTGTGTATTTGGTACAAAACGGTGACCACAGATTTTCTCCTTTCCTCTCGAGTTAAAATGTCAAATTACTCACTCTCTCACAGGACGAAAAAGGGAGGGAAAAAGAAACCATTTCTCACTGCAGAGTTTTTCCATGTGACACATTTTCTAATTTTATTTCAGGTTTAACTGTCTGGAGTAGGTGGTGCCATTTCAGCGTCTCCCCCTCCCCTTTTAGAATATGAGCTTCTAGTTGAAGTGGAATGGTTTTGCTTGTTTAACATTTGCCAGTGTGGGCTGCTGTCAAGCTGCAGCTGAATGTCTTCATTTTCTCTGCTGGAGGACGTGCTCTTGGGCGCACAGCACTAAGCTAATAGGATTCCTGGGGTCTGGACCCTCTGTGGGGAGCTTGACCAAGTCACTTCCACTCTTGGACTCAGACACGTAATCTGCAAAGAGAGGGAAAGGCTGGGTCACTATAGAGACTGCATGGCCCATTGGAAGAACTGTTTGGCGGGCCCTGTTTCTAAGAGTGGTTTTGTTTGAAACTCTGTTGGAATCATGTGCACCTAAGTTTATATTTGCCATCAGCTTTGTCATCTCTGCACTGTCGCCGGAAGTGCATGGCATGACTGAGAAGTTTTCAGTGCCTGGGAAGAGTGTTGTGACTTTGTTTCAGAGAAATTGATTCTGCCCCTGCAAGGTCGGTTTCATCCAATCTCTTCCTTTCATTCCTTCACCCCACTGGGTCCAGGCCTGTGTCATGCTCAGTAAGGGACTGTCACAGCAGCTCCCTGTCCTGGCCAATAAGACCCCCCATCTCTCTGACCTCTAGTGCATCTTCTCACTGCAACCTGAGTGGCAGATGCCGTCATGTCACACCCCATGAGAACCTTCCCCTGCTTTCCATTACAGCACCTGAAATTCTACCCCAAACTCTTAGTAGAGTGCCTGGAACACCGTGAACCCTCAGTGAAAGGTAATGGCCATGGTGATGAGGTTCAAACTCAACGCTAACTGATGAGTTAAACTAACAGACAATCCCTAAACCTTCCTGTGGCCTCTTTCAGCATAGTTTGGACCTGGTTTCTTCCATCAGAATCACTTGTAAGTCCATCTCTCCAAGGATAGGGAGAGCCAGGGCAATGCTATTCACTTTTGGAGTTCAGAGTCATTGACCTTGCAGCGGAGGTCAATAGCCATAATCCGATGTGGGAAAAATGAGATATAGTTAAGCATGGACTTTGCAAGTATGAATAAGTGAGTTGGATAGATTTAATGCCAAAATTTCTTGATGGTCATCCTGCCTGTCACAGCCTGGTAGGTTTTTCAGTCACTCATTTGTTTCCTCACTTTTATTTAATAAATATTTATTAGCTGCTTACTGTCCGCAAGGCAGTGTGCTACATCCTGGGTATAAAATGATGAACAGCGTAGGCATGGCTCCCCACATTGTGGAGCCTAGACTCTAATGTGGGACACAGACACTAAACAAAGGGTTGTACAAGAAGCCCTAAATACCTATGAAGAGTAAAAAGAGGTATGGAGAAGTAGGGAGCTAGGAGAGGCTTCCCAGGTGGCTCTAGCGGTAAAGAACTCGCCTGCCAATGCAGGTTAGACGTAAGAGATGCAGGTTCGATCCCTGGGTCAGAAAGATCCCCTGGAGGAGGGCATGGGCACTTTCCAACCCACTCCAGTATTCTTGCCTGGAGAATCCCTTGTTCAGAGGAGCCTGGCAGTCTGCAGTCCATGGGGTTGCAAAGAGTCGGACACGACTGAAGCAACTTAGCACACACGCACAGAGGGAACTATGAGAGCACATCCGTGGCCGCTCTGATCTGTACTGCGGCGTCAGGAAACACTCCCCAGGTTATGACAGTTAAGATCTGAGGTGTGACTAGATTTAGCCAGGAAAGGGGTGGGGCTAGTGGATTAAAAGAGGAGAGTGTTCTAGGTAGAGGCAACTGAATGAGAAGAAGATGGAAGCAGCCGCCTGGTGTGTGGCCTGAGCAGTTAACCCTCCAAGCCAGTCAGGGATGGGACAGGACGAGACGGGACGGGATGGGGCTGGAGTGCGTGTGTCGGGGGGTGGTCTCCAGTCTCCAGCGTGAAAGCAGAGCCTCCGTCTAGTAGCTGCTTTCCTGACCCTGCTCTAGGCGAGCCTCTGGGCTTCTGCCATGCCTTGGGTCCTGCTCAGTGCTCATAGCCCTGGGTGAGGGCCTCTGGGTGCTCCTTCCTGCCCGGCTCTTGCCTCTACTTACCCAAGAGCTAATGGCTTCAGGGAGAGGCGCAGGGTCCTTCCTTTGTGTTGCCCAAGAGACATGTTTGTGAGAGACTTGCAGTAACATGATAGGGAAGCAGGGGTGAACGAGAGCCCAGAGCAGAGCCTCTGGCCCCACCTCGGTCACCCAGAGCCTCCTAGGCCCACCCAGCTGCCCAGCTGAGAGGTCGGGAAGGTCGCAGGGAAAGGATTCTAAGAATTGCCCTCTGCAGTTAGTCTACAGTTAGTCTTGGCTCTGAAAAGCTTCTTCCTGTCTGAAATGAAGGGTTGGACCCGCCCTGAGGCTCATCCAGATATTATCTCCTCTGATTTCGCTCTCTGGACGTCTGTGTTCAGAATGCGTATCCACAAACACAATGCAGAATTCTCTTGCCAGGGGATGGAGAAGTCTTGGGAATAACTCAGGTGGGAAGTTTTTAGATGTTTTCACTTGGGGACCAAGTCCTTTAGAGATGGTGGCAGAAGAGTGATGCATTGCCCACTTCTGTCCTGGCCGTTCCTTTACAGACCTGCATCTCAAACAGGGTGTGCTCGTGGTCCTTGGCTGTGTGACAGTGATGTGCAAAGCCACATTGTTTATTTCCGCATCCATTTTACCCAGTGGTTGGTAACTTGGGGAGTCCAGTGACAACTGGGAAGTAATTTAGAACATTTTTATACTAAACAGCCCACAGTTATTACAGAGTGGAGTGCAAAACTTAAGTGCTTTTAACAATAGGACAGGAGACTTTAATTAAATTTCCAAGCTCTGAACAGGGGTGGGGCAGGGGGTGGGAAGGGTGGCTCTTTGCGTAGACCCAGGCCCCAAGGTATAGGGTCCCCTCTCCCTGCTGGTAGGATGCTTTAGTGGAGATAATGTTATATATAGATTAGAGATCCTCAGCTGGTGGGTGGTTTGAAATTATTGTAGTGGCTGCCAGAATCCATTCTTGTACAAACATTTCCTCCATCGATAGTTACCTAATGCACTTGTGCGTGGAAAAGCCTATGGATGTGTTTTTAGCTATTGATAAGATGGAAGTCGCTATTCTCCATAGCTCTTGTACTAGAACTTTCAGCTCCGTGAGGGAAAAAACTTGTCTGTCACTGCTGGATCCCCAGTGCTTAGAACAGAGCTACCATACAGTAGGTGCTCAATAAATGCTAGTTGAATGAATAGATGTATGTGTGTTGGTGGCTGTAAAAAGCTTCCCTCTCTCAGTCAGGAATTACCTTTCCAGGAATAAGTGTGTGGGGTGCATGAGCATGGGAAGGTTGGGTGGAATGTGAAAAATGCTGTTCATGCATATGCATGCAGGAGACTGGCCAGTCCCACTCAAGTTCAAGGTTTCCAAGAATCCTTTTGAAGGCAGCCTCCTACCCAGTGTGGTCCGTGCCCATAGCGGCTCCTTGTGGGAGAAGGCACAGATCACCGTTCATGCGCCTAGGGTAGCTGGGGATCCTAAGCTCCCTTAGGGTCCATGTGTCCCTCAAACACCTCGCTCCCATCAAAACCCACTGGGGGCCTTGAGGACCCAGAAAATGTTGGGCTTTCAGGGTCCTCTATCTGGCTCTCCTAAATTACAGAGAGTGGCGTGGAGACTCAGAGAGAACGAGGGACATGATGGGAGTCACACAGTTCAGATATAAGGAGCTGGATCCAGAACTGGGCCTTGTGATGTCCAGGTGGCTGGCATCTCGCCACCTCAAAGTCCCAGGTTTTGCTGCTGTGTCACCATAGACACATTGTCCCATCGTCCTCAGGGATGGGGGAGGAAAGGTGGGGACGGGACTTCGCACGTGCTGCGGGTCTCTTCTGTGCCTGGCAGCCTGTGGCTACAACTAAGCCTTGGAAACATGTGCTGTGCTTAGTCGCTCAGCTGTGTCCCACCCTTTGCGACCCCACGGACTGTAGCCCGCCAGGCTCCTCTATCCATGGGATTCTCCAGGCAAGAATACTGGAGTGGGTTGCCATTCCCTTCTGCAGGGGATCTTCTCGACCTAGGAATTGAACCTGGGTCTCCTGCATTGCGGGCAGATACTTTACCACCTGAGCCACCAGGGAAGCCCTTGGAAACGTCAGATGGATTTCAAATCCCAGTTCTTCCATGTATCAGCTGAGTGACTTGGGCAGATTGCTCAGGAGGAAGGTTGGATCCCTCATCTGGACAGGGGGTAGTCAAGGTCCTGCCTCTCAGGCTGCATGAGGCACTCAGCGTAGAGCCTGAGATGGCAGAGCCTTGGTGGGTGAGGGCTCTCCTTGAAACCATGAACCTCACCCTGTACCTATAACAGCATCACTGGGGAGCTCTTAAGACATACTGAGGCCTGGGCCTCACCCCCCGAGATCCTGACTGGGGTGGAGCTGGGTATCAGTCTTCTAAAGCCCTCAAGTGGTTCTTGTAAAACCCAGCTAGGAGCTAGCTCAGTGCTAGAGCACATATGCCATGAGGGCAGGGACACGTCTGTCCTGTTCACTCGTAAATCTTCCACAGTAGCAGTGCCAGGCATGTGGTGGTTGGTGCTTGAGAATATTTGTGAATGAATGAATGAACAAGCAGGTGAACAAGGCAAGCTTCCCTCTCTCAATCTACACTTACCTTTCAGGAATAAGTGTGTAGGCTCATGAGTTCAGCATCTGACATTACCCTGTACCGCCACCCTGAGAGCTGGCATTGTCATCTCTGTGTCCAGATAATGAAACTAAGGCTCAGAGGAGTAAACGAACTGGCCCAAGGTTACCAGCTAGTAAGTGATGATTTCTCTCTGGAATGGAATTCCATGTCCTTCTCTGCATCTGCTGGGCGAGACTCAAGGCTCAAACTCCTGAGGTCTTCTGCCCAAGGTCACCCTCAGTTTCGGGTCTCCAGTTAGGGGCATTTCCTGGGTACCCAGCTTGGAAGGCCTCATTCCCTCTCCCGTTACTCCAGAAGTGCACAGGCTCTTCCTCCAGCTAACATTTGGAGGCCATCAAGCTGTACTTTCATCTAGATTGAACAAGAGTCAGCCTGTCTCAAAATATGACTTCAGGGTCACCATCTGTTCTGGCTGTTCTCTTAAACTCCAGTCCCATTTCAGAGCCACACAGGGCTCCAGCAGCCTGCAGAGAGCACATCTCGGCACAGGGGAGCAGGAGGACCTGTAAAAAGCAGCTGTGTGCTTGATAACAGCTGTAGGACTAAGTTCTTATGTCATTCATTTCCCCCTACTCAGTGGCATCAAGTCGTTATATGTGCGGACCACAAACCCCCCCGCCGCTATGCATCCATTCCCATATTGGGCACCTACTGTGTACCATACACTTCCCCATGCCTCACCTTCTTAGGGAAATGGGTGAGAGTAGCCTGGATGGTGGGAACATGATATGCTGGGCAAGTCACATTGTCAGTCTGGGCCTCAGTTTTCTCATCTCGAGGACACTGGACTGAAGTCCTTCCCAGCTCTGGAGGTCACTCCAACTCTCCAGGCCTCTATCAGCCTAGTCAGTGTAGGCAAGATTGCACAGTGCCTGCTGATGCCATGAGCTCATTCTGCTGGCTTCCTCCCTGCTCTGGCTAAAGTCACACAAGCTCATCTGTGGACGCCCTGGGCCATTCCCAGGGCAGCTTGATTTTGCCCAGGGCATAACATGCCAAGTGCTGAGAGGCTGCAGGAAAGTATGTCTCCTGCTGCTGCCAAAAGACCGCCTTCACTCTGCATTCCAAATCACCCAATCCACCCTCTCCTTGGCAAGGGAAAGGAAGGGGCCTGACTGCCGGGGGCAGCAGCTTGAGGTGAAGTGGTGATACCTCCTAAAATGGTCAGCAGCAGCCTTCCTCAGAAACCTTTCAAGGCACCCCATAGCCTGCAGCATAAATTTTAGTCTCCTCAGCTTGACATTCAAGGCCCTCCCTAATCTGTTTCCAATCTCCCAAGTGAAAAAGTGATTAAGAGTAGAAACAGCTAGGAAGGACCTCAGATGACCCACACCTGGGCTGCAACCACCCCATTCCAGCTCTGTGGCCTTGATCTCCTTCAGCCTTAATCTGTTCATCTGCAAAATGGGAGAGCAATAGTCCCCACCTTATCGAATTGTCCTAAGAGTGAATAAGCTGATGTTGGCTTTACGCTTCTGAATCTGGCTTCTTAATTCTCTCCTTGCTGCTCTAACGGTGGAGGTTGCCTGAACGTCCCAGTGCCCCCATCCTCCAGGGCCACTCACAGACCCCTGAGTTTCCTAACTCCGTGGGTTTGCTTGTGCTCTGCTTGTTCCGCTCTGTTCACCTGTGCAGAGTCCTCCGGTTCAGACACCTGTGTCGGGGCTCTGTGTGTTGATGTCTTGCCCCCTTTTCTAGGCTGAGAGCTATTCGGGATCAGTCTGAGTTTTCGCGATCTCTCAAAGTCCAGCCTAGGCCCGAGTCCAGAAGAGGGTGGCCACTGGGTACTGGCTGTGCACAATGCCGGAACCCTCGACTGGGACCAGGACAGAGGGGGAGACAGGGAGGTCTGCTCCTGCCTTCCCTTCCCAGATCCCTCCTTTCCTTGCGGCCGCATTCTCTCAGGGCGCACAATGTAAATTACGACTAAATTGCTTGTGGTTAGCAACTCTGTAGGAGATTTCATGGACCATGTGGTATCTACCATGGGAAAAGAACTCAAATACCTAAGGACATGCCTCACTTAGAGACTTAGAAAGCTCCAGAATTACTCTTTCAAGCTCCTACCATCCCAGTGATGCCCCTCCCACCTCAGTACCTTACATCAAGAGGCTGGGGTTGGGGGAGGGTGGGACATGGCAGCGAGGAGCAGGAGTCTTACCCTTCTTCCAGGACCATGAGGGCTGGCCATCCCATCTTGCCCAGTGGCCCCAGCTCATGCCCTAGCCCCCAGATAGGCAAAGAGCAGCCTCCCTGAGGTCTCCAGCCAAACCTCAAGAACCTTACGGTATGTAACGAGAAGGGGAAGCATATGTGGTTCACAGTCCCTACCCAGACGCTTGTTTCAGAGAGAGAGGAGGTGGAGGCAGCTGGAATTCAGTCTGAAATCTAAGAGGCCAGTGTGCTTTAGAGCGGCACTCCCAGCTCAGTCGGTGGGTGAGAGCCAAGGCAGGCGTTTTTCAGAAGACTGGTCATTCTGTGCCCTCCTGCTTAAGGGTCAGCCAAAAGGATGGAAAATCGCAGCACTCAGAAAAGTTAGCATCAGGCCTCTGTGTGGCTATTAAGATTACATTGTACTTCAACAGTGGGATCAGCTGAGAGCTAGACTATTAAGGGCATATTGAGCTAAATGGTGCTGGTGGGATGGCTGCGACAACAGCTGGTGTTCATTAGAGTTCTTCATAATTGATGACAAAGACTATTGATTTTATCGATGAAAATACATGTGATATGGCAAGACAGATATATGGTCACTCTGGTCCAGAATCCGTTAAGCTCGCTTATTCACTTACGTGTGCACTAGTCATTCATTCATTCCTCCATCAATGCTCAATTCTTGCCTAACTCAGGCAAGCCCTGTGCTTGAAGCGTAGGGGTGAAGTTGGGAGATATAAACATGAAACAGATGATGCCTGCTCGCCCAAGGGCTCACAGACTGGTGGGAAACATAGGCAAATAAACAGATAATAACAGAGTATTGAGGAATTGGACCTTTACCAAGGGAGGGTTTCTTGACAAGATTGGGTGATTCATTTGTAGGCGTTTAGAAAAAGTCAGCTCTGAGGCCCGGCTTCCCATGTGGCTGGAGGGGAGTTCCCGGAGTCTTCAGGCCCCTTAAGCCCTGGGCAGGGCAAGGGGACAATGGGGAGGCAAGGGAAATAGCTGTTACTACCCCTCCTGGAAGGCGTGGGCTCCTCCTGCTTGGGACAGGCTTTCTCTGGGGGAGCAGCCCCCTTGGAGTCACAAGCTTCCTCTTGGCTGCAGAACCCTTGCCGACATGCCCAGTTCCCCTGGGCTGACCTCCCAAGCCTCTCTGCATCCTCAGACCACCAGCCTCCTTCCCACAGCTGGGTTCACTTGGCTGCCTCTCCCTGTTAGTGGGATCTAGTCACTCAGGGGACTCAGCCTCCCATCAGCCTGTCTGGGAAGCAGCCCATTCGCTGCGGCTGTGCTGTGATCTGAGGGAAGCCCTGTCTCAGCTGGGGCCCTGCCTAGCCCTGTGCCCGGGTCTCCGCCCCTACAGTGGACTTTGCTGCCGGCTGCCTGCTCGTGTCTCCTACTCCGTGATTCCCCCACTGCTGGCCTCCGTGCAGGTCTTAGGCCTCTCCAGCTGCTGCTCAGCAGCACAGTGTAGGGCAGTGGGTCTCAAACTTGAGTGGGCATCATTACCTGCGGGGCTGGGTAAAACACAGGTCGCTGCTGCCCTCTTCCCTGCACAAGGTCTGATTCAGCAGGTCTGGAGAAGAGCCAGAGCATTTGAATCTCTAGTAAGTTCCCAGGTGAGGCTGATGCTGCTGGTTCAGGAACCGCACTTTGAGAATCATCGTTGTGGTTAAGCAGGTGGGCTATGGAACATGGACCCAAGCTGGGTCCTCGTCTTGTCTCTGCCACTTACTAGCTCTGTGACCTCCTCCCTCTGCATCTCGGTCTATTCATGGAGAATATACAGGTAGAAACACCTTCCTCACTGACTCAGTCCAGGCACTGCACTCAGAATAAGACTGGGCATACAGTTCAGTTCAGTCGCTCAGTTGTGTCCGACTCTTTGCGACCCCATGGACTGCAGCATGCCAGGCTTCCCTGTCCATTAGCAACTCCCAGAGCTTACTCAAACCCATGTCCATCAAGTCAGTAATGCCATCCAACCATCTCATCCTTTGTCGTCCCTCCTGCCTTCAATCTTTCTCAGCATCAGGGTCTTTTCTAATGAGTCAGTTCTTTGCCTCAGATGGCCAAAGTATTGGAGTTTCAGCTTCAGCATCAGTCCTCCCAGTGAATATTCAGGACTGATTTCCTTTAGGATACTTGGCATACAGTAAGTAGTCAATGAATGCTTTACGTTCCTTGTCCATTGTAACAAACTACCACAAACTGGTAAAATTCCAGAGGCAAGAAGTCCAAAATCAAGGTATCAGCAGGGCTGCACTGCCTGTGGAGGCTCTGGAGAATATTTCTTTGCCTCTTCCAGCTATGAGGGCTGTCCACAATCCTTGACTGCATCACTGTATCACTCCGGTCTCTGCCTCTGTCTTCTCTCTGTCAGATCTCCCCTTTGTCTTATAAGGACATGGGTTATTGGATTTAAGATCCACTCAGGTAATCTAGGATCATCTCTTCATCTTGGGATCCTTAAGTATATCTTCAAAAGACCTTTATTCCAAATAAAGCCACATTCACAGTTTCCAGGTACCTATCATTTTAGAGGCCATCATTTAGGTCCTCTACAGTGAACATGGGCTATGATTATCATTATTTAGTTACTGTTTCTTCCAACTGCTGCAGTTAGCCTGCCTTGGGGTCAGGAGGGGATGGAGTGGGAATGTTATAGCAATTTCTAAGTTCCAGCTCCCCGTGGTCAGCCCCATTTTATTCAAGCCATCTCCAGGCTGGGGCAGGAAATTCTGTTTTTGAAGTTACACTGGCCACACTATAGCATTTCAGCATGTTCAAATTTCACTGATCTGAGAAAAATAGCACTCTCCTCCCCCAGACACCAGTTTAGAGTCCTCTGTCCGTTCTAGTTGTTCCTCATCCCCGAGCAGGGTACACTTAAAGCATTTCCGCATGCAGACCCACACTTGACCCTCACTGCAACTAAGCTGAAGGAGATCATATCACCCCATATTGCAAGTGAGAAAACTGAGACCCAGAGGGAAAATTGCACAAACCTACCTTTCCTGGCAATTATAGACAGTAGTTCAGCGGGGAGAATAGAAGCGGGGAGAATATCATTGACGACGACTGCAGTAACAACACCCACTGTGCTGTGTAAAACGTATGCTTTGCTAGGCCCTCTGCTTAGTATTTTATGTCTATTTCTCAAAACTCTCTGCTGAAGCAGGTGGCATTCCTCCTGTGTTATGGGTGTAGACTCCGAGGCTCAGAGAGATGAAGTGCCATGTCCGAAGATGCACAGCTTTCAAATGATGAACTGGGACTTGAAGCCAGAGCTGGCTGAGACTCTCTCCCCATTGCTGTGCTGCTTAGAGGTTCTTTTCCAGTTTGAAAGATAAGTTGGAGCAGCCGAGATGGGAGAAGTGGCTCTCCAGGTCCCTCCCCAGATCTGCTCAGGAGATGAAGCTCGTGAGAGACTGTCTCTCTCTGGTGCTGGGTGTTGATGCTCAGAGCGGTGGGGCGGGGCAGCAGGGCAGTGGGAATGAGAGGCAGATGGGCCCAAGGTCCCTGAGGGCTGGGATGGCCAGGGTGTGCTCCCTGGAGTGGGCCACCTTGGCCTGAAGTGGCATTCCTGGGCAGCAGAGGGGGACTCAGCTCCCTGCCCCAGGCAGATGGGGCTTTAGAATCGCTGGTTCTGAGCCCTGGTAACTGTGTGCCCTTGGGCGAGTTATGGAGCTTCTGTGTGCCTCTGTCACCTCATCTGTTGACTGAGAGCAGTAAGAGTGGAGTTGTTGTATTGAACTGGGTGGGGGGGGGGGCTGTGACTCAGCATCAGTTGGGGTGCTGGTGCCCAGGCCCCCCCTGGACCAACTGAATCAGCATCTCTGGGGGTGGGCTGCTGGCATCAGCATTTTCAAAAAGTCTCCCCAGTGATTCTGTGCAGCCAGGGTTGAGAACCACTGCTCTGCAGCTAAAGTGCATGGCACCCAAGACACAGTAAAGGCTCAGGACACACGGTCCATCATTATACGTCCCTCATACAGTCGTGAAATTAACATTTATTGGGGTCCTGCCTGTGCCAGGCTCTACCTGGTGCCCGTATCACCTGCAGTGCGTACTTCTTGCTCAGCCGTTTCTAGCACTGATTCTGAGAGCATTAATTAATTGGGTTCAGTGCTGTATGAAGACATGGTCCAAACCTAATATTCTAAAAAGAAAGTTTTACCGACAAGGGGGAGAATCTGGAAAATGTGCCCACATCAGAGAAACAGAAACCCTGTGTGTGGGAAGAGCAAAGATCTCCAGCCCTTTACAGAGGCAACTGGAGAAGAAAGAGTGGGCTGCAGACTCGCTGTGGGTCCCCTGGTGAATACCTGCCCCTACAGTGCCCTCACTTCAACATTATATAGGTTTCTGTTGGGTGGCTCTGTATTGCGGGGTTAGTTTTTAGCTGCAAAATTCTTTCCAAATGAGACCATAATCGGAACCCAATGAATTAAGCAAGAACTTCCCTGCCATGCAACCCCTAGGGGTGTGGTAAAGAATCTGCCTGTAGTGTAGGAGCCGCAGGAGATGCGAGTTTTATCCCTGGGTCAGGAAGATCCCCTGGAGTAGGAAATGGCAACCCACTCCATTATTCTTGCCTGGAAAATTCCATGGAGAGAGGGGCCTGGTGGTCTATAGTCCATGGGGATGCAAAGAGTTGGACATGACTTAGCGACTAAACAACAGCATGTTAAGCAAATTAGATCTGAGTTGCTTTGGTGTGAGTGTGTGGATCAGGATAGGTGAGTGAGCATGTGTGAGAGTCTCCATGAACAATTTGCAGGTGGATATGTGTGTGAGTGTGTGAAGGCGTCAGGGTGCTTGAGCATGGGATGAGTGCAGGTGAAGGTATGTGTCTGTGTGAATGTGTGTATGGGTAACTGTAGCGGGGTGTGAGTGTGTTCATGGAACTGTTGTGAATAGGTGAGAGTGTGTGTATGCGTGTGGTTTTCGCATCTGTATGAGTGTGTGGGATGCATGTATGACTGTCCGCATGTGTTAGGGGGCTGGGGGCAGGCCCCCTCCTTAGCCTCCCCTCTCCTGCTGGTGGCCTCCTCCACATCCTGCCCTGCACTCCTGCCTCCCCTGACCCCGGGGGACAGTTAGGAACCATCTGGTCCACACATCTGTCCTGACCCCGCCAGCCTTGGTTCTGTGTCCCCTTGCAGTGCCGAGCCAGGCATTGTCAGGAGCTCCTGAAATTGCCTAGCAGGTCGCCACTTATTCCTCTCCGGTCCCCCTCGTGTGCCCCGGGCAGGCCCCTTCTCCTCCAGGCCAGTGAGTTCTCCTTGCAGAGCTAGGGGCCGAGTCTTCCAGAGCTGCTGCCTGGAGTGATGACTCACCACAGCTGATGTCATCCTCGGGAGCCCAGGCCTCCATCACACTCAAAGAGGCTTTGTTCCCCAAATGGAAAAGGACGGGCCATAAACTGAGAGAAGTTACTGCAAGACTCTTCCCCGATGCCCATGGCCCTCATGCCTGCCCACACCTGCCAGCCTTTGCTGTACCACTTGGTGCATGTGGTCCCTGCGGTGGCTTTGAACCCAGGTTCAGGGAAGGCCATGAGGAAGGGGCCTGAAGGCCCTCACTGCAGCAGGAGAGCAAGACACACTGCCTGCTTCCTGGGGCTCAAGTGTGGCTCTTACATTGGAGCCACTCGTCAGTTCCCAGGTCTCTGGGCCTGCTTATCCAATTCTGTTATTTATTCTGTAGTGGCTAACGGCTGGGGGATGGCTGTGAGGGGAACTGCAGAGACCACAAGGGTACCTGGCTCAGAGTCGGTCTGTTCGCTGGGTCCTGAGTGCTCCTGATGCACTGAGCCCTGTGCTGGGCCCGGCCCTTGTCGGGTTGTCCATTCTCTCCAGTCTCTTCTATTGTTGTCCTGTTCTACGGATTAGTCTACAGCTCAGAGAAGCCAATTGGCTTGCCCACCCCAGTTAGTGGTGGACCTAGGGCTCACACTCAGGTTGTTTTGCTCCCAAAGCCCAGGTGGTTAACCCTCACCAGTGTCTGCCAACCAGGCGAGGGCATTAGACTCACCCAGGCCAGACTCTGGAAGACTCTGATTTGATATGGCCAGGCAGGAAGAGCAGATCTCTGTCTTTTCAGAAGCTCCTTGGGTGACTCTGATGAGTGGTTAGGGCTGGGACCTTCATACCACATCATACTACATAGTCAGATTTGAATCCTGACTCCAGTTGCTCATTATCTTCATGGCCTTGGGGACAGTAATTGACTTTTCCAAGCCTCAGTTTTCTGTCTTGTAAAATGAGGTTAATAATATTATCTACTTCATAAAGAAACAAGGGTTAAGAAATGATGGAAAGCTCTTTGAATAGTGCCTGTCATGCAGCACGCCCACAATAAATCTTAGCCACAGATCTTATTGTTTCTTTTCATCCCTTTATGGGTCACCCTTGCTGGACTGTGCTGGTACTGGGGACCGAGAGATAGGTCTGCATGGTCCATGCCCAGGAGCCCATGTCTATGCATATCAGGGAAGGAAGGGAACTAACCACCAGAATGCAGAGAGGAGTGTGTTGAGGTGGAGGTATGGTCAGGGACTGTGGGGACACAGATGGAAGGCCCTGGAGGAAGCCAGGAGGCAGTGGGCTATAATAGCTTGGCTTCTGCACTGCGGCTTCGGGCGAATTACTTCACCTCTTTGGGGCTTGATTCCTTCCTTTGCCAAATGGGAGAATGACCCCCATCTTGCCTCCCTTCTGGCAGAGGGAACAGATGAGAGGATGCTTCAGAAACCACAGGGGATGCTGCTGGGTACAGACTTATTCCTGCTGGGGCTGCCAGCTGGACCCAGCTCCTTCCAGCTGCCAGGCAGGGCAGCCAGGCTGCAGAGCCCACACCCTGCTAGGTCTCTGACCACCTCCGAGCCCCTTCAAAACCATCCTTTTCTCAGTTGAGGTCAGAGGCCTGAAAGAAAGAGACAGAGCGCACGCGAGAGAAAGGAAAGCTCATACAGTAACTTCATTGAGCAGGAAAATTCTTGCACTATATATGAAAACCGGAAAAGGGAAAGAGGCGTTCTAAGTTTACATGTAGAAAAATGCTCTTCTGTAATTCAGAAAAATGAGGTCTTTGATTGTTGGCAAGCCCAGGTCTCCCTTCTAAGTTGATCCAGGATTTTTTTCCCTGGCAGGGAAACACTTCTTTTTTCTAAGAAATGCATTGGGTGGTAGGTTTTTCTAAGAACCTCTTGAATCTTTGCTGGGTGCAGATAGAGCCCCTGCAGGAGGAATTCTGTTGCACTCGTTTTCCTTGGGAAGGGAGTCAGGTAGAGCTGGGCGCCTCGGGGACTCCAGGCTGGGTGGGGTGATGTTTCCTCCCAGGCAGAGCCATGACATTTTCCTGGGCACAGTGCTCACCGCCTCCGGCCAGGTTGCGCTGCCCAAAAGCAAGGACATCTGTGAGGGGAGGGCTGGATTTGTGCTGGTCCCTTTTGGAGTCATTCCTTCCAGGCCCGAAGGCTGTGGGCTGAAGGAACCAGCAGTTAAGAGTGGTTAGAGAAACTGGAAAACAGATGGGAGAGGAGGATGCAAAATTGGAGACATTGAGACCTGGCAAGGACCTTTGGAAGCCATCTGATGCAAGCCTCTCATTTCACAGATGAGGAACCTGAGGCTCAGAGAGAAAGGAGACCGCCACATTGGGCTGGTGGCAAGAGTCTGCCTCACAGGCTAGGGTCCCACCCTGTATAATGTCCAAGAGGCCATGGTGTGGAAGTCCAGGCTGACTCGTGTGTGGTCCAGAGGGCAGAGTTAGGCCCAGCCAGGCGGGTGGGGGCTACAGAGGGACATGCCTCAGCTTACTGGAAGCTACAGGGGGACATGCCTCAGCTTACTGACTTCGATTTGCCCAGCAGTGGCCGGGGTTGCCCTGGAGTGGGGGATGAGCTCCTGGACAGTGGACATATGCAAGCAGTAACCGGATGGACTTTCGTTGTGAGAAGGGGATGTGGTGGAGGAAGCTCCTTCTCCAGATGGTGAGCTGCGCATTTTCTGCATCAAGTCTGTGGCTTGGTGAACTCGCAGCAGGCAGCGCAGGAGGCATTGGGGATCTCCCCTCTGAGTGCAGGGAAATCCAGGAGAGAGATGCCCTGCTGGGGCCTCCAGGGCAGTCACGCGCACTTTAACTATGCATACTTAGCCTGCTGGCTCCAGTAACCCCGGGTCATCTGGACCCCGTGCCTGCCCCAGTGGGAGCGGGAGGAGTCAGTGAGTTGCTGTTGAAGCTGACTGAAGTGTTCTGTAGTCTTCACAGCTGCGATGGAAATGGGATGTAGGGAGGGGAGCCTTTGCCTTCCCAGACAGCCGGGGTAGGAAAGGGGCAGAGTCACCTGGGTTCTAGTCCTGGCTTGTCCACAGTTCCCCACTGACCTCAGGCCGGCTCTCTTGGGTCACTTCCAGACCTGACTCTGAGTCTGTTGTTGGGGCCGCATTCTCCCAGTTTCCCTAGGCGCAGACAGTGTCCCTCTCAGCTACAACCCAGGAAGCCTTTCTTGCGTTTCATGGGTGCAGTTCTTTGTCTGGCCACCAGGGGCCGCTGCCGCGCGCGTTCCCGAAGTGTCCTCATCCTCCCTGTCTGGCTCTCTGCAGCCCTCTTTGACCTAGAGCCAGAGGAATGCTCCCCAGTCCCTTGTGGCTGACAAGCACGAGCACTGGGCTCAGGTCCCAGATACTCATCTGTGAGATGAAGATGGAGCTTTGTAAAGCCAGATGCAGTTCCCTAAGGAGGCAAAGTTCCTTAGCCCAGGCTAACCCCAGGCACTGCTTCAGGACCCCACAGATGGAAAGGCTGATTGCCCATTACGCAGAAGGAGAAACTGAGGTCTGCTTGGGGAAGAGAGGTGTTAGCTATCCTGGAGAGGCAGAGAGGGAAGGGTTCCAGTTCTTCACCTCCTCTGGCCTCTGGTCACTGTCATCTCTGTGGAAAGAAAGCCTGAACCCTGCCCTGTTTGTTTCTTCATCACTAGAATTCTGTCCCAGTTTCCATGGAAGCTAGCTTTGGACCCCTGGGAGGAAAGGTGCACCATGTGGTGACTGTTCAGATTTTCCTCTGCCCAGTCCACCTCTAAAGCCGTCTGATTCCTCTTCCCTGTGCCCTCTGGAGGTTCTGCTGCAAAGCTGTACTCCGGTGCCCACACCAAAGACTTGAGAAGAGTGAGGCCCAGTTGTACCTGTCTGTCTCCTTCCTCAGGCCACAGCTCTGAGTGCCTGCTCTCTGCCAAGCTCTCATGAGGCTATTTGAATGGGGGAGTCATGCCTGTGGCTCTGTGTATAGTGTAGGAGTGAAGCTCCGGGGTCTTGGGGTGCAGCTGAGTGAGCTTAGAAAGATTCAGCTGTGAGAAGATAGGGGAAGGTGTTACCAATAGAAGGGACAGAGTGAGCAAAGGCAAGAACAGAAAAAGGGGGAGAATGAAGAGATGGATCAAGGTGTCTTGAGTGGAATTTTGACTTGATTCTGAGGGTGCTGGGGAGCCATTGAAGGCTCTGGAGTTTGTGAGTAGCATAAATGGCTGGCTGCTAACAGAGACATCTAGATCAGGAACTCCTTGAGAGCCTGCATGCTGGTTTCAGTTCCACATCCCCAAGGGCACACAAGGCATGATGTGGGGGTTTCACAAATGTTATCAAATTCACGAATGGAAAAGTGGGTTGAAAAACCCCCATTGAAATGAAGCTGCGAGTGTGTGTGCCAAGTCGCTTGAGTCGTATCTGACTCTTTGCAACCCTATGGACCATTGCTCACTAGGCTCCTCTTTCCATGGGATTCTCCAGGCAAGCATACTGGAGTGGGTTGCCATGCCCTCCTCTAGGGGATCTTCCCGACCCAGGGATCGAACCCACATCTCCCACATCTCCTGCACTGGCAGGTGAGTTCTTTACCACTAGTGCCACCTGGGAAGCCCAGAAATGAAGCTATCCCTATGCATTAATGAAGTAAGATTAAGACTGAGGTCAGATGTCCTCTGAGATAGGCAGTTATCTGTGGAGAAGTGTGGCACCCTCCCACAAAAGGCCCCAAGCTTCCTGAGGCTAGAGAGTTCTGTGATCAGTCCCCTATTAGCACCACCCCCTCCAGTCTTGCCCCTCAAGGATGGTGGAACATCCTCCCACCAGCTGTGATCTCCATCCCCCCACTTCCCACCCAGCAGAGAGCCATCCCAGGACAAGGCTATGGACCTAGCTGCTGGGCCTGTTTGTCTTGGCTTCCTGGCTTCTCTCCCCTCCCTGGTGGCTGCCTGAGCAGGTGGCCCTCCTGCCAGAGGCCAAGGGGAAGTGAGCCAGTAGGCCCAGGCACAGCCCTGAGCATGGGTCACTCCAGGCCAGGGGTCACTCCCTGCCGTACCACAGCATGCTGTGGGACAGTGTGTGTGGAGGGAGGGGGTGGTTGCTGAGAGCACAGCAGGGGCTGACTTGGACTTCATTTAGGCTGTGGCTTGGCTCCCCCTGTGGCTGACCCAGTGGAAGCAAGGCCTACAGCCTGCTGCTTGCACGCTGGCTCTCCCTCATAGCTGAGGTCTGGGCAGCAGGGGGCAGGTAGGATTAGGAAAAGATCTCTTTGCAGACTTTGGTTTTTACTAAGCTTACGCCTTTGGATCAAGCAGAAGACCAGTTTCTACTATTTGTTGAGCACTTGTACTTTTCCTCCATTATCTCATTTTGTCCCCATGTGTGAGATGGGTGGGACATTCCTATATCACCAGTAAGTTATCTGCCCAAAAGCTGCCCACTTGGTAACTGGCACAGGCTGGATCTGAACCCAGCTCTGTCCAGCGCCAAGGCAGTTCTCTACAGGCTGCCTCTTCTGTCCACTCTCGAGCTGGCCCACCAGTGGCCTGTGCCTAGCGTGGCTAGGGCAGCACAGGCGTCATGGAGGGGCACCAGTTGTGGGTCACCTGCCACTCCAAGTCACCCCAAGGCAGAATCACATCTCCCCTCTGCCCATTCTTGCTTCACTGCTCCACCTGTTACTTCCTGGATGTGTGTCCTGGTCATGAAACTCTCTCCTTGACCATTATTTCCCTGTCTATAAAATAAGGAGGTTGGCTAGATGGGTGGGTTTTTTTTTTTTTTTTTTTCTGAAGCAGAATCCTCCTGAAACTAATTCCCAAAATGGCCATGTGGAAGCCTGGGCTTTACTGCTTTACATGGCAGCATTGGGCTGGTTTAAGCAGGCTTCTGGGTAGAAACCTCTCAACTCCTGTCCTGGAGTCCCTGAACCCCCACCTGTTCCTTGAGCCCTTGGAACACCACTTAGAAACAAACCTCTGGATGAGAGGCCTGAGTCACATACCCACTGTAGAACCACACATTCTGCACGCCTGGAGCATCCCACCAGAAAGGGGCTTCCTCTCCTGTTCTCGGTTGGAGAGGGAGACGAGCTGGAGGAAAAGCTTTCACTGGGTCAGATGGAGAAGACAGAAAGCTATCAGCAGGGTACTCATGCTTTTATTTGGTTTTTATCTTTAAACTGTGGAGGGGAGAAAAGAAATCTCAGTGGGGTGCTTGCTTTTATTTCTATTTCATTTCTTTTCACTCTTTCCCCCTTTCTATACAGAAATGGGCTATCTTTGAGTGAAGAAAAACATAAAGAAAAGATTTTGTACTTTCTAAAAGAGGATGTAGAGAGTTAATATCTTTAAAAATATGTAAATGTCTATTTTTCACATCATGCACTTGAGGTAAAATTCAAAAAGCACAAAAGAGTATCCAGTGAGAAGAAAGTCTGTTGTCACCCAGCCACTGGCTTCCTTCCCTGGAGAGTCTCTGGCCTCAGCTTCTTGTGTATCTTTCTAGAGATATTCTAATATATATTTTATATATTTAATATGTATCCATATATGGACTTCCAATGGATAGCATGGCATCCGGTCCTATCACTTCATGGGAAATAGATGGGGAAACAGTGGAAACAGTGTCAGACTTTATTTTTTGGGGCTCCAAAATCACTGCAGATGGTGACTGCAGCCATGAAATTAAGAGACACTTACTCCTTGGAAGGAAAGTTATGACCAACCTAGATAGGATATTGAAAAGCAGAGACATTACATTGCCAACGAAGGTCCGTCTAGTCAAAGCTACGGGTTTTCCAGTGGTCGTGTATGGATGTGAGAGTTAGACTGTGAAGAAAGCTGAGCGCCGAAGAATTGATGCTTTTGAACTGTGGTGTTGGAGAAAACTCTTTAGAGTTCCTTGGACTGCTAGGAGATCCAACCAGTCCATTCTGAAGGAGATCAGCCCTGGGATTTCTTTGGAAGGAATGATGCTGAAGCTGAAACTCCAGTACTTTGGCCACCTCATGCGAAGAGTTGACTCATTGGAAAAGACTTTGATGCTGGGAGGGATTGGGGGCAGGAGGAGAAGGGGACGACCGAGGATGAGATGGCTGGATGGCATCACTGACTCGATGGATGTGAATCAGAGTGAACTCTGGGAGTTGGTGATGGACAGGGAGGCCTGGCGTGCTGCGATTCATGGGGTCGCAAAGAGTCGGACACGACTGAGCAACTGAACTGAACTGACCTGAATGGATAGCAGTTCTATTCTGCACCTGTTTTTCTGTTTGTTTCTAGTTAATACATCTTGTTGTTGTTGTTGTTCAGTTGCTCAGTTATGTCCGACTGTTTGTGACCCCGTGGGCTGCAGCTTCCCGGGCTTCCCTGTCGTTCACTGTTTCCCGGAGTTTGCTCAGATTCATGTCCATTGAGTCGATGATGGCATCTTCTGTTGCCCCCTTCTCCTCCTGCCCTCAATCTCTCCCAGCATCAGGATCTTTTCCAGTGAGTCAGCTCTTCTTGTTTCATATTAATACCTAAGGAATCACACCTTTTTAAAGGCTTCACAAGCGGACTTCCCTGGTGGTCCAGTGGTTAAGAGTCTGCCTTGCAGTGCAGGGATTGTGGGTTTAGCTCCTAATTAGGGAACCAAGATCCCACATGGTACAGCACAGTTAAGCATGATCAACTAAAACCTGAGGGAGCCAAATAAATAAACATTTTTAAAAAATAAATAAAGGCTGCATTGGATTGCATTGTGTGACTATAACAAAAGTTAGTGTTTATTTAACCATTCCCTGAGAATTCCAAGATGGAATGGTTTAGATATGTTCAGATACATTTTAAACAGTGCTGCAACGCATATTCTTTTAAGTTCTTTACATGTCACATAAGTAACTTTATCTGTTTTAAAAATTCATAGAAGTATAACCACTGCGTCAAAGAGTACATATGCACTTTTAATTTTGATAAATATAGTGAAAGTGCTCCTCCCACAGATGTTATCCACTTTACGCTTCTACCAGCAGTGCATGCAATGGCCTGTTCCCCCAAACCCTTGCTAAACAGAATGTTATCCAACATTTTGATCTTTGCCAGTCTGATCGGGAAAATGCTGTCTCTTCATAATCTTACCTTGTATCTTTCTTGTTCTGAATGAGGCTAAGTGTCTGTTCATATGTTTAATAGCCATTTTTTTTTCTTTTACTGTGGAAAGCATTTCCTATTCTTTGCCCATTTTTCCTTTTGGATTATTTTGTTGTTTTTTGGTCTCTCAGTCATGTCCCACTCTGCGACCCCATGGACTGCAGAACACCCGGTTTCCCTGTCCTTCACCATCTCCTGGAGCTTGCTCAAACTCACGTCCGTTGAGTCAGTGATGCTGTTCAATGGTCTCATTCTCTGTTGTCTCCTTCTTCCTTCTTTAATCTTTCCCAGTATCTTTGGATTATTGACCTCCTGCTTATTCATTTGTTTTGTGTATTAAGGTAATTTGTTTGTTGTCTGTGATATATGCAGCAAATATTTTTGTCAAGGTTGGGATTTTACTTGACACTGTGGGAATTTATTTTTGCTATGCAGAACTTAAAAAATTTGTGTGTCATTAAATTTAACCAAATTTGTGAATCTTATTTTTGCCTTCTCGGGTTTGCTATACTTTATGTTTTAATGCAAATTGCAAACTGGACAGAAAAAGCATTGGATTGAGAATCAGATCTGTTTATAATTGCCAAACCCCTTCCCTCGTTTAACCTCAGTTTTGCCTTCTTTCTGTAGACTGAAGAGGTTGAATTTCATTTATCTGTTCTTTTTTTTTTTTCATTCATTCATTCCTCAGCACTGAGCTGGATGCGGGAACGTAGAGATGAATGGTGTGGTCCAATGGAGAGAGAGACAAGTGACCCAACAGTGACCTGCAGTGTACAGGGGTCAAAGTGGGGGACCCTAGTGTGTTTTGAAGGAGGAGGATGTAGGTCAGGAGGTGAAACAAGGGATTTCCGGGGGGTGGGAGAATGAGGAGTTATTCTGGTAAAAATAGCCAGTGGGATGAGGTGGCGGAGGGAAGAACATTTGACATACAGGGGAGAGGACCTGCGATGGCCTGGGGCACTGGAGGGACATCATCAGGCATGCTGGGGAGTCAGAGTGCTGCCGGGTCTAGACCGAGAGGGCTGTCCAGCCAGGTGCCCAGGCCGCTGGGGACCCTGAGAGCACAGATGACCAGCGAAGCCATCTCATCACGGCCTCAAAGTGACCAGACTTGCCCTTTTGCTGAAGATGCAATAATCACTTTCTTTAGTGTGCAATATTTGCCATGACAGTTTTTAACAAAGAATACTACAAGGAATACTTCCGAATATCACCTAGTTTAAGAAACAACATCATCGCTGTAGTTGAAAAGCCCCATGGACTGCTCCCCAAATCTCACCTCTGTACCTCTCCTAAATGTTGGCAGGAACATGCTTCTGGTGGGTATGTAAAATAGCACAGTTGCATCTTAATGATAATTAAGATAATAACTGCATCAAAAAGAAATGATAATGATAGCATGTGATGTGGGCGTTAACTAATGCTAGAGTGGTAATCATATTGCAATATACAAGGGTATCAGATCAACACTTTGTTCACCTTAAACTTATACAATGTTATTTGTTGGTTATAGATCAGGTTTTTCTAAAATGGCACAGTTGCTTAAGAGAGCAATTTAGCCATACTCAGTGAAGTTACAGGTGCAAATGTCCATATCACTGAATAATTCCGCCCCTAAGTGGTGGACTCACTCGCACAGGTAGGCGCAAGGAGATGTGAATAAGAAAGTCCATAGCAGCAGTGGTTGTAATAGTGATGGGAAACCTCACTTTCCATCAGCAGAAAGATGACGTAATCCTCAGCGACTTACTTATACATAGGATACTGCTATGAAAACATGAGACTTGGAGCCACACTCAACAGGGATAAATCATAAAAATACAATGTTGAGTGGGGAAAAAAAGTTCCAGAATACATGCAGCCTGCCAACACTTATATGAGGTTAGGAGACAGGTGCTGCAGTGCTGCGTTCTGTTAGAGACATACTCATGTAGTAAACACACAATGGCATGCATGGGAATGATAAACACCAGACCCCTAGCGTGGCTGCCTCTGGGGAATGGGCAGGGGGACAGGATCAGAGAGTTCCTGAGAGCTTCGGCTGAGTTGATATTTCCTTTCTTAAGTGGAGTGCTGGGCCCATGCCTATTCCTCATGTTATTCTTGTCTTAAAAATGTTCATAATATATTTTACATAGCCCAGAGTTTCCCCAAATTACCATCTCAACGTGTAATCAATCTAACCAGATTAAATAAAATGACAATCTTACATTCCTTTTTTCAAACATTGCTTTTTCAAAATCCAGTTTGTGTCTGTTGTCCATCTGCAGGGTTCCTGTCCGCCTCTCCCTGGGACCTGCATTCTTATCTCCTCGCTTTAGGTGCATGTGGGTGCAGGTCACTGCAAGCCAGCCTGCAGCCTTCTCCCAGGGGTTGGGTGGCTCAAGTCTCACGAGTCTAAGTCCTCTCCAGGCCACCGCAATGGAGCCCTATATTTCTCCCGGCAAGGGGTGGTGGTTAAGAGCCTCTTTAGTCAGATGCTCTGGCTTTGGACCTCTGATGGGCTTACTTTGGGCTAATTTTTTACCTTCTCTAAGTTCTCTCTGGGGCTTCCCAGGTGGCGCTAGAGGTAAAGAATCCACCTACCAATCCAGGTGATGCGGTTTCAATCTCTGGGTTCAGAAGATGCCCTGGAGGAGGAAATGGCAACCCACTCCAGTGTTCTTGCCTGGAGGATGCCATGGACGGGGGAGCCCGGTGGGCTGCCGTCCGTGGGGTTGCAGTGGGGCACAAGTGAGCAACTGAACACACACACACAAGTTCTCTCAGGAACAGAATGGGATAATAGTGGCTATCCTCATAGCGTTGTGAGGAGTAAATGAACTAACATACGTGAAGAGCTTAGAGCCTGCTAAAAATGAGAGATCAGGGAATGTGGCTGATGCTGTCATAATGACGACAATGACAAAAGGGAGTTGACAATGCATGACAATGATGCAAATTTCAGTTGTCCTAAGGTCTGGGACCACTTCCTTTTGTCCCAGCTTTTCCCCCACATCCTGAGGCACTTGAACAGTAGACCTCACTCAAAACACAACACAACAAACCTGCCCACTTTTACAGAGAGAAAGGAGGGGAAATCCCTATGTTGATGTGGGGGAACATTGTAGAAATATTCTAGAAATATTCTTATACGTTTTCCAAACTGCTGATCATGACTTGTTCGTGGGTAATGAAATCAATTTAGTAGGTTGTTTCCAGTATGTTTTTAATAAAATAGAAGAGACAAACAATTGTTAAATGGAAAGGAAAACATCATAGTGCCTGGTGAGTATTAAAAGTAAATTATGTTTTATGAAACATCTGTTTCGGGGTTACAGATATATATTTGTCTAAACGTGCATATTGGGTGGCCATGCAAATATATTTCTTATTATGGGTCATTGTCAAAAAAGTTTGACAAACAATAATTAAAACGCTGCAGTGGTTCTTGAAGGATCCAATCTCATTTCTGGAGTATATTTCCTCATTTCCAAGCAGAGAGGAATCTATGTGTGAAGCACGGCCTTTTCTCTCCCTCCCTGCAGAATCAGCTTCCCGGGGCCCCCTGGACCTCACGGAGCTCATCGGCGTCCCACTGCCCTCCTCTGTGTCCTTTGTCGCTGGCTATGGTGGCTTCCCAGCCTACAGCTTTGGGCCTGGTGCCAACGTCGGCCGCCCGGCCAGGACCCTCATCCCATCCACCTTCTTCAGGGACTTCGCCATCAGCGTGAGGGTGAAGCCCAGCAGCCCCCGAGGCGGTGTGCTCTTTGCTGTCACAGACGCCTTCCAGAAGGTCATCTACCTGGGCCTGCGGCTCTCAGGCGTGGAGGACGGCCGGCAGCGGGTCATCCTCTACTACACGGAGCCTAGTTCCCAGGTGTCCCATGAAGCCGCCGCCTTCCTGGTGCCCGTGATGACCCACAAGTGGAACTACTTTGCTGTGGTCATCCAGGGCGAGGAAGTGACCCTCCTCGTGGACTGTGAGGAGCATGGCCGCATCCCCTTTCCGAGATCCTCCCAGGCCTTGACCTTCGAGCCCAGTGCGGGAATCTTTGTGGGCAATGCAGGAGCTACGGGGCTGGAGAGATTCACTGTGAGTTCAAGTCTTGCAGACGAGGAGGCTGCTGGACACTGCAGCAAACACAAGCTCTGTTCTTATTATCATTTTATCCTTCTGTCCTCAAAGAGGCATGCATGCTAGTGTAACGAAGCTAGTCTCGAGACTCAGAACTTAGATTCTATTCCTGAGTTTTCAGTGTAGCCTGATGATTTTAAACAGCAGCTGAATTCTCTGATCCTCTGTGTTTTCTTATCTGTGAGTGGGGATTAGAAAACTTAGGCTATAGGGTTGTGGAATCATGTGAGCTAGCCTGTGTGAAAGCACTTTGTCAGTTTTTAGGCCTTATAAAAAGGGTAAGGTTTGTAATATCTTTCAGTGATTTTATCTTTGGAAAAAGGTGACAGCTGCATATAATTTCTGCAAAGGTGGAAGAGCTGAGATGAGAGAGTGTGAGGCAGTTGCTCTCTCTCCTTTGGGACAATGTGCCTTGAAAAAATATCAGAAGACTGATTTTCCTGTCAAAATGGATTTTTATGAATGAGCCATTCTAAAGCAAATCCCAAGTTATTGTAGTCATTCATTTAGTCACCACTATTCTTACTGGGTTGGGAGGATCCCTTGGAGGAGGGAACGGCTACCCACTCCAGTATTCTGGCCTGGAGAATTCCATGGACTCTATAGTCCATGGGTTTGGAAAGAGTCGGGCGAGACTAAGCAACTTTCACTTTGATTCTTACTGCTGCTGCTGCTAAGTCGCTTCAGTCGTGTCCGACTCTGTGCGACCCCATAGATGGCAGCCCCCCAGGCTCCTCCGTCCCTGGGATTCTCCAGGCAAGAACACTGGAGTGGGTTGCCATGTCCTTCTCCAGTGCATGAAAGTGAAGAGTGAAAGTGATTCTTACTGATACCTTCCCAATTGATTCAAGACAGGACTGGGCTGGAGTTTGAGTTTATCTGTACTACAATGGAATATGGATTTTAAGAAGGTAGAATCCAGTGAACAGTTCTGAAACTCTCACCGGGAGATGGGCTTCCCTGGTAGCTCAGATGGTAAAGAATCTGCCCACAATGCAGGAGACCCAAGTTCAATCCCTGGCTCGGGAAGATCCCCTGGAGAGTGAATGGCAACCCACTCTAGTATTCTTACCTGGAGAATTCCATGGGCAGAGGAGCCTGGCAGGCTACAGTCCATGGAGTCACAAAGAGTTGGACACAACTGAGTGACTAACACCACCACCACATATGCAGAATGGGCTGTTGGGGGCAGGGAGGGGAGGCAGAGTGGAGGCAGAGAGCCTGGCTGACAGCTACTCTGGGGACAAGTCCTTCCAGCTGGGAAGCTTTGAGCCATGGGGGAGAGACACTTGCTGGTGGGGGAGGCGTGTACTTTAGGGTTCATTGCTGACAAGTTAGGGACCTGGGGACCTGTTAGGAGGCTGCTGTTATTCTGCACTTTGAATACTGAGCTCTCCAAGGACCTCTCTGGTTAGTGGGGCTCATTTTACATTGTCCCAGGGAGAGTGCCCTTTAATGAGAGCAGGCCTGGAGATGGCATGGTTTTCTGTTCATGGCCTCGGGCAGCCCTTCTCACTCCTGTCCTTTCACTGGTTCTGCTCTGTATAAAAACGGTCTGTGTCCCAGTGGGGCTTGTGCTGTAAACGTGGCCTCTGACCCCTCTGCTTTCCTCTAGGGTTCCATACAGCAGCTCGTCATCCACCCTGACCCCAGGACTCCCGAGGAGATGTGCGAAGCTGAAGAATCCTCGGTGAGTCCCCCAACTTCTCCCTATCGCCCCCACAGTGGGCCCTGAAGCCCCAGCAGCCAGAGAAAGGCCCAGCACCCAAGCAGTTTTTCACCCCAAACATCATGGAATCTCTGAAATCCCTTATCTTGGCAAGCTCTACATCAAGTCCTATTTTGAGCTTTTTGGCTTTGTTATTATTTTTGAGAACTTCAGCCATGTCTTTGGTGTATGGTGGAGGATTGGTGAGGTGGGGCAGCGGGGCGGGGGGAGTTGTGTTTCTTCTAAGGTGTTAGGTTCTTCCATGGCTGTGCCAGTCACTGGCCTGGTTTCCAGACTTCCTGCCAAGAAAGGGTGTCAAGATTCTAAAATAAAAGTTAAAGCTCCAAGATATTCTGAATGTAAATTCTTATAAAAACAAACCTAAATTTAGCTTTTATGCTTGGCAAATGAATCAGTTCCTCAAAAGGGGGTGGTGAGCAGAGAAAAAAAGATGGGTCCTTTTCCCTTTTCCTCCCTCCTCCCTCTCCCTCCAGGATTGACTGAGTACCTGCAAGGTGACAGACCTGGGGAGATGCTGGAGATAAAGAGATGAACTGGGGATTGTCGGCATCCTCACGATGCTCAGACATGTCCAAAAGCAGTGTTAGAGCTGAGTGTAATTGGTCCTCAGACCCAAATTCTACAAGTCAGGTGGGGGCAGGAAGGTGGAAGAGGAAGAATAGAAAGCCGGTCAGGAAGGAACTGATACCTGGTCAGTGACAAGCAAGAGTCAGCCAGATGAAGAAGAAAAGGTGGAAGGAAAGTCATGGGCCAGCAGAGCATGGCGTATTCGCGGACCTTCAGATCCTCTGTCTGTCAGCCCCAAAGCTAAGCATAAACTGCTTTCATTCATTCAGTAAAAAATGCTGCCAGTGTAGTTGGAAAGCCAGCCCCTCAGAGGTAGAACTTGGCCCTGGGAGAATATTTGCTCTCCTCGAGTCCATGATTCCAGCCTGGCATTCCCATGATGCTGAGAGAAGGGAAAACTTGTGTGTGTGTATTGCTTCATCCCCATGGTGCTATTAATACTGAACAAACAGAAACAATCCAAGGGTCCACAAGCAGGTTACAAAATCATGGCACACGGTGTCCTGGCTGCCATCAGGGGGCTAATTGTGAAGACTAGGTAACAAGGGGAGGATGTTCTTCAAAGGTAGTGGTTCCCAGTGAGAAATTCTGGTGACAGTCACCGCAGAGGGAGTGCCTTTTGATCAAGATAGGAGGGCACTTGGGCAAAATGTGAGTAGGTATGTTGGAGAGACTACATTGATTGTACTTTTTGTTTGTTTGTTTTGAGCAATAAAATGTGGAAGGAGCCAAAAAGAATAGCTAAATCACGTGCTTTCCCCTTCATCCCACTTTCTCTATACACCTCCATCTACTTCTTTCCTTTTACATGTACCCTGTTTCTCCATAGGAGTCTGTTTCTATGACTCCCCAGTTATAAACTTTTCTTCCCCTCTGCCCACATGATTTGTCTCCACACAGGCATCTGGAGAGACCAGCGGGCTCCAGGAGACGGATGGAGTAGCTGAGATCTTGGAAGCGGTCACCTACACTCAAGCCCCAGTGAGTACTGGGCACTGTGCTATGCCATCTCAGTCAGCTTTTAGAGGGCTAGGCATTGTCCAAGAGGACCCAGAGTCTTGGTCTGAAGTCTCTGTCCTCAGATCTGTGACTTCATTCGACAGCTCACCTGGGGAAGTCAGGAAAATACTGGCCAGTGGGCATTTTGCAAAATCCTCAGTGTAGGGGGCTTCCCTGGTGGCTCAGAGGTTAAAGCGTCTGCCTCCAATATGGGAGACCCAGGTTCGATCCCTGGGTCGGGAAGATCCCCTGGAGAAGGAAATGGTAACCCACTCTAGTATTCATGCCTGGAGAATCCCATGGACAGAGAAGCCTGGTAGGCTACAGTCCACAGGGTCACAAAGAGTTGGACACGGCTGAGCGACTTCACTTCACTTCACTCATTGTAGGGGAACGCCAATACCCAGGTGCCACCCTGTGCTGTGACCAGGGGAGGGCTTTCCAAAGGCGAACTCTCCTCCATCGCCTCCCAGCTGTGTGAGCTTAGGTGACTTACTCAGCCTCTCTGAGCCTCAGCCCCTCTTCCACCAAAAAATAATCAGAGTGCTAACTTGTGAGGTCCTTGCGAGGTCCGATGAGGCTGTGCAAGGGAAAGGTCTCAGCCCAGTGCTGGGCACAAGGGAAGTGGCTGTTGTTACACTTGTTCGGGGCTTTGGCTATGAGAGGGAAGTTGGGGCCCTCACTCCTGTGAGATGCAGAGCCCTCCTAGGAGCTCATTTCTGGTCCCATGGGAAAGGCAGCCATCCTCCCAGTGGTGTGGGCCTCCTCCCTCTTGGGAATGTGCCCTGTGGCCGAGACAAGGAAGTGGTTTTGAAAGCATTGAATCAGTCTGTGAAGAGGAGCCTGTTCTAATAAAAACACCAAGGAGCCTGTTCTAATGAAAACAGCCAGCAGTGTCTGAGTCACTGAACATGGAAACCCCAGCCATCTCCTAGACTGGTCTGGCTCAGTCTATGGACACATCTCTGATGGAAGAAAGCAGGGAGCTGGAAAGAAGGCAGAGGCTATAAATCATAGACCTCCGGTGACAGAGGTGTGGGTGGGGCAGAAAGGACCAGAGTCTGTTACTGTGAGAGGGGCTTAACGGTCACCTCTTCTGTTCAGAGATGTACAGAAAACTGCCCTTGGTACTACTGAACAAACTGTGAGGTCCAAAGAAGGGAAGAGACTGGGCCTAGGGTGTGTGGCTGAGCTGAGGCTAGAGCACAAGTCCCATTATGCCCCATCCAAGGATTTGGCCATGACCTTGTGCTGCTGGCCTGGGTGGTTTTGCAGGGGTGCCCCACCCCGGGACCACAGCCAATCTGGGGGTAGCTGTGATGGAGAAAGTGAAGGGTCCAAGGTTCCTGCCTGGGTGGTGACTCGGGGTAGCTGTGCCGAGCAGTGTTGCAATCTGATGAGCCCACATTCCTTGGCCATCCCACTGGCATGTCCAGGACGTAGGGCAGCAGGGCACAGAGCCATGGTCCTCTAGGCTTTCTGATCTGATGCTGCCCCCCAGTGTACCAGTTCACAGCTAGGAGTGAGGCTGACTCGGGCAGAGAGACTAATAAGCCAAGGTGGTCCTGAGGGATGGACATGAAGTGGGGCTTAAGAGCACGGGACGCCATGGAGGTGGAGGCTGGTCAGGCACGGCTGTAACCTCCTTTGCAGGGCGGTATTTTCCTTTCGTTCCTTGGAGGAGGCACCGAGGTACACGGGAGTGCAAAGGTTTGCCTGAGGGTGTGCAGTCTGGAGGCGGCAGAGCCAGGTTTCCAGCCTGGGTCCAGGCCACTGTCAGTCACGTCAGCCTCAAACTAGGGACTGCCCCCTCTTTCACCCTTCCCTAGAAAACTCCCCTCCCTGGCTCCCCGCCCCAGGACGGGGGAATTTCCCTTTTGGGCTCAGACATTCCCCTCCCTTCTCTATCTGGCTTTTCTCTTGGAATGAATCTCACTTCCCTGTCCTCACCCTTTGCAACCTGCCACCCTCTAAGATACAAACCATGACCCTCAGACTGAATCATGGGCTGCCTGAGTGGTCAGGGACTTAAAAAGCCAGCCCCTCCTCACCTCCTTCCCCATTTAGGGTAGGAGTCTCTGCTGCCCCATTCTTCCTCCTGCTAAGTCAGTGTCTGCTGACACACCTTTCCATTTCTGGAAAGTTCTGTCTTTGCTGAGTTAGAATTAATACCCTATGGTTCTCAGCCCTGGCTGTGCATCAGAGTCCTGAGTGTGTATGTATCTGTGTGTGTATGTCTGTGTGTGTATGTATGTGTTTATATATAGTGTGTGTATGTATGGGGGGTGGGGTGGGCAGAACTAGGAGACAGTCTTTAAAAGAGCCCCTTGCCTGGGCGCATGCCCAGACATTCAGATTCGTGAATGAATGGAGTGAGATCGAGGGTCTGTCTCACACAAAGCTCTGCAGAGGATTCTCCGCATCCAGGACCTCTCTTCCAGCCACACCCAAGGCTCACAGATCCCTAGCACACCCCGCCCTTTCACCCCTCGTCCATGCCTTGGCTCCTGCAGTTCCATTTGCCAGGCGGGCCCTCCCCCATCCCATCTCTACCTGGCCAGTTCCCACTCCTTCAGGGTCCAGTCCAAAGCCCCTCACTGGAGGCCACGGCCACGCTCCCCTCCTCACGTGTGGCTCTCCATCCTGTAATCTCACAGCGAGTAGTGTCTGGGTCTGTGTCTCCCGGATTGTGCAATAGTTCAAGGACAGACGCCCTTCTTATTAATTCATTTCCATATCCCAGGGATCAGCCAAGCCATGGAACACAGTAGGGCCTCAAGAAATATGTGTTGAATGAGGGCCAGCAAACTACCACATTTTAATTTAAAATTAAAGACTCAACATTCCCATTTTGTCACAGGCCACACTGGTTCTCCATCTACACTAACCCCTGAAAACCAGCAGCAGCCTGTGGGAGGCAGGACCCCTGACCCTGACCACCAAGGGTTAGCTCACCAGCTCTGCTTTGAACCCAGGCTTCATGGTTGCCTTAGTGGGAGTTTGTCTAAAGAGGTTTTTCGCTGACATGCTGGAGTCAGTGATTCCCTGTAACTCCGCGTTTGCCACATTGAGTCACTAAGCTTAGCCCACCCTTTCCTGACTGTCCTGTGTTTCCTGCACGCTGACCTGCCCCAGCTGCCTCATCTCAAATCCCACGTCCCTTATGAACCATGTGAAGTGGCTTCCCCTGGACCCTTGGCAGGGAGAGGAGACGAAAGGACCTGCCTGGGGCAGAGGTGCTTACTGCTCTGCTGGGTCACCATGCAGCTGCTCCTCCCAGCCTCTCCTTGGAGGGGAGCGTGTCTGTGTCCTGCTCCCACTACCCCTCCTGGTTCCTGCCTCACCAGGCTTCTTCAGTGCATCCTCCTGGTCTCCTGGCCTAAACCTCAGCCCCCCAGATCCATGCTCTCATTAACACCAGCATGAGCTCCCTAAAGTGCACAGCTGCCCGGATCCCCCCATCCTGATACCCAAGGGATGCTGTTTGTTGCTCCTTTACAAGCCCAGACTTCTCACCTAAGAGCCAGTCCCGTCCCTCTTGCTGCCTCCCCAGGCTTTATCCCCCTGCCACTCCTCCAGCCCTCTCCACGCCCAGGTTGTCAGGCCCTGTCCGTGCTTTGTCCCTTCTTACCTCAGTGCCTTCCTCCATTCCTGCTTTCTGAAACGGTTTATTCTTCAAGGCTCAACTTCTTGAAGCCTTCCATCCTTGCTCTCACCTTGGAAACTTTAGAGTACAGTAAACGACATCTGTTTTTTAGTACAGAAATATTCCATATTCATTATTGAAAAAACTACAAGTGCAGATGAGCAAAATCATAATTATTACCTTTAATATCAATACCCAGAGAAATCACATCTAGTGATGTGGATGATGGCTACCATTTATGGGCTCATGCTCTGGACCTGGCTCTGTACCAAGCACCTCCATGCATTTTATACCTTTTAAGTTGTTATTATTGGCCCCATTTTATAGGGGAGAAAGTTGAGGCTCAGTAAGTTATATGACTTACTCAACATAACATAGTTAATAAGAGGAGAGTTGGGATTTGACCTGAGTTTGATTATGAGAACTGAACCATTAAATCCTAAAGTTATGGGGCCCATAAGAATCTTCCTTATTCTGATGGACCAGAGACTCATCATTTATATACTAGGTTCTGACATTAAGGACAGAGCCTTCTGTTATTAGTCAGGATAAGTAAGTGATGGTTGTGGTAAGAAATTTACCCTGAAACCTTAATGTCTTAGTTATTTCCTGTTCTTACCACAGATCCAACACTGGTCAGCAGGATCCTTCTGTTCACCCCAGTCCCTTAAGCTCAGAAAATGGTGAGACAGTCTGACCACTGATGAGCCCTGGGTCACAGGAACTCCTATTTGATTCTGGGTCTGGGGATGACCTTTGGCACCCTTTATCAGGATTTCTACCTAGGTCTCTGAACTGTTGTTTCCAACTATTGGTTTTTTTGTTTGTTTGTTGTTTCCTAGTTGGCAAAGGTGGTTAAGATATAGGTTGGCTTTGGAAAAGCTACACAGAAACTGAAGTTTCCTAGAAAGAAAACCATACCTGCCTTTTATTTTCATAGGCATGCATGATTAGTATACATCTGGGATGGGATTTAGCCAGCTTTCACTGAACACAGCCCTCTTCCCCATTGCTCCCTCTCTTCCTTCCTTCTCCCCACTCTCCTTCCCTCCCTTCCTCTTTCCCTTCTTTTCTTCCTTCCTTCCTTCCTCCCTCCCTCCTTCTGTCTCCTCCCTCTAACACATCTTTACTGAGCACCTCCTCTGTGCTGGCCTGGGACGCAGGGATCACAGGAATGTGATCTCTGTGCTCCAAGAGCTTCATCCAAGAGTAGCAGAGTCCCACTGTTCACTGAACAAAATTTAATTACCCCAACATGCACCTTTTTCAGGGACTGGGGAAGATCAGTGATGACCCAGGTACACAATAGGCAGGATAAGGCTTTCTGGGTTTATTCATCTTTTGTGAAGATACTGTTTTCTCCAGTGATACTCACTGCCATCTTTTCTGTTCTCATGCCAAGTAAGTCCTTTTGGGTCTCATTTTTCCTCCCTGCAGTCTAAAGAAGCAAAAGTTGAACCCATACACACACCTCCAACTCCATCCCCTGCCTCTGAGGATGCAGAGCTTTCCGGTGAACCTATACCCGAAGGGACCAAGGAAACCAGCAACTTGAGTGCTGACCCGCACAGCAGCCCCGAGCAAGGCAAGTCCCTGGAGTCCTTCATACTCAGTGGGTTATGTTGAGTGATGACTGAGTGATGTGTTTATGTATAGATGATGTGTGTGTGGAGCATCTCACTTGACTTTCCCTTCAACTTTGAGTAAGGAGCTGCAGTCATCCTCACCTTACAAATAAGATGGAGAAGTCAAGTCATGGAGAAGTGATGTCACCCAGCTGAGATTGTACAGCTCATAAATGGCAGAGCTGGCGTTTAATCTTGATACCAAGAACTTTTAACCCACAGACTCCATCCCTCTAGGAGGGCCTGGAGTGTGAAAAGCTTGTGATCATTGTGACTGTTTATTAAATATCTACTGTGTGCCAAGTGTTATATACTTCCTCTCCAATCCCTACAACACATCTCCTAGTTGGTAGTATTAGCCAGGATTTTACAGATGGAAAAACCGATGCTTGAAAAGGTGAGCAACGTGTCCACAGTCACACAGCTAGTGAGTGGTGGAACTGAGCCAACACTCAGGCCTGACTCCAGAATCCCTACTCTTTCCAGCCTTGGCCACAAACTCACCGACTCTCAGAGGATCAGGCCATCTAAACTCCTGTTGGCACTTAGCGGAAACTAATGGATGGCCAGAGAATGGCAGACACCCCGGAGGTTATCAGCAAGCCTGGCCTCCTGGTTCCCCATCCGAGGCTCTCACCATTGCTCAGCCACACAGAGGAGCCCCGGTAGAAGTCCAGGATCTGACAGGTCCCCTGAGCAGCAGCTGGACATGTGCCCATAGCCTGAGATCAACCTGCGTTTTCTGCCCTTTATCAGAGGGGTAGCCATTCAAATTGAAGTAAGTTGTAACCAACACCAGAGCACCGAGATTTAGGCACAAGACCCCCCCCACACACACACATTCACACGTGCAGCCCTAGAACTGGTTACACAGAAGATTTAATTACCCAGGGACGTGGTCGTGGTGAACTCCGTAGGAAAAGCAGCTTTTAACACTATATGTGTGCTATGACCCTAAATTTGAGTATATGTTACTTATATCTATATATTGCCACATAGAGCTGTGTGTGTGTTAGTATGTGTGTGTGTGTTAGAATGATATACAATAAAATCTTGTGAGTAGTTATCTCTGGGTGGCATGATTATAGGCGGTTTTCATTTTCTTTTTTCTTCTGTATTTTATAAGTCTAAAAAGATGACTTAGATGGTGAAGAATCTGCCTGCAATGCAGGAGACCCAGGTTCTGTCCCTGAGTCAGGAAGATCCCCTGGAGAAGGAAATGGCTAACAAATCTGGTATTCTTGCCTGGAGAATCCCCTGGACAGAGGAGCTGGTGGGCTATATATAGTCCATGGGGTTGCAAAGAGTGAGACAAGCCTGAGCAACTAACACTTTTACTTTCATCAGTAAATGAATGTTATTTTAGCAAGTAAACTTGGGAAGTCTGTTCATGAGAGAAGGTATATAGTACTGAATAAAAAAAATTGTATACTAATTTAATAAAGTCACAATACCAGCAAGGAGTCAGGGTGTAGCTATGGAAAGACTGCTGGCTGAGAGTAGACACTTTGGACGAAAGCCTTGCTCAGCCACTTATTTGCTGTCTGGGCAAGCTACTCAACCTTTCCAAGCTTTGAATTCCTCCTCAGTCCACTGGGAGCATTCACAACCCCTGCCTCCCGGGTAGATGAGAGGGTTGAATGTTGCCGCTACATTCGATGCATGATACTGCCACTGCAGGTATGGAAGTGGTTTGTGAGCTGCGGATGCTGCTCTCCAGGGGGTGATTAGGATCTCAGAGAGAGGAGCAAGGAGAGGGCAGAGACTGCAGGGTTGGGAGGCGAGGCCTCTCCTAGACTGAGAAGTGAGTGCGTAGGAGGTGGGACCCAGTCTGAGCTCGCCTCGCAGCTCGCCTGTTCCCAGCATCTGCCAGATTCCTTCTGTGGCAGGGAGAGGCCAAGCGGAAACAGCAGAGCTGGCTAGAGATCTGTAGAGGAAGGAGCTGGACCCCGAGCCCCAACTCTGGCTAGGGAAGGCCTCCCAAGAGTTGTATTCCAAGGGTTGCTGACACCATCCCGGCACAGGACATTTGAGCCACCCTCACCTTCATCCTTCAAGGGGTGGGGAAGCAGAGGCCTGGGGTCCATCTGGCTGCTTGCACAGCACCCTCTGGTGGCCAGAGTAGGGAGAATGAGAGAGTGACTGGCGAGGGGCTGATGACTCCAGGACACTCAGTTTTTTAAAGTGCACATGGGCACAGGTTCCCTCGAATAGTTCAGCACCTCCCTTTGACACCGTCCTTACTGCGGGATATGGCTGAGCACAGCATGTGTGTAAACGGCTGGCTTCAGGGCCCCTCCCAGCCTCTTGTGTGGGACCTTGTTCTTCCTCTGCAAAATGGGACTAATAATCACAAGGTGCTAATATGCAGATCAGAGCAGGACACATGCCGTGGGGTGACAATGGGGAGACTGAAAACGTGGGACTCCTACCTTGGTTCTGCCCACCGACTGTGAGGCGGTGGGAGGTCCTTGTAGGGAGCACTGATGGGCCAGCCAGAGGATTCCAGGAAGGAGTGCATGGCACGAGTTAGCCTGCGACCTAGCCCATAACAGGCAGGCAGTTGTGTTAGTTTAATGTCTTTTTCTTTGCTTTAGGACTCCATTTGTTTTTTAAATTGCAAAAGAAATATGTGCTTGCGGTAACAGTTCAATCAATGCAGAGTTGTACGAACCAAAAAAAGGGTAGTTTCCTCTCCTGTCCTCTGGAAGAAACCAATATTAAGTACTGTGGTTTAGCCTAGTATGTGTGGTTTATCTGCACACGCATATATGTGTATGTATCTATATATTTTATATGTTATGTATAATAATATATTAATTATATATTGATGATGATATATCTAATGATAATAAAGCATGTATTCTCATACACATATTTTTTTCCTTTTACAAATATAGAACCACACTAACAATGAACATTTATCCATTGCTAACTGTATGTCAGGCACTGTCCTCAATGCTTTTCTTATGTTAGCTTAATTAATCGTTGTAACACATATTCTTCAAAATGACCCTATGAGATAGGAATTACAATCCCTTCTTTTTAGGCAAGTCACCTGAGCCACAAGTTAAATGACTTGCCACAGGTCACATTCCTAGTAAACGGCCGCGCTGGGTTCTCACCCTACAGTTGATGCTGGAGCCTGTAATTAAAATCACCTTGCAGTACTGCCTTTCGGCATCTGTCTTTCTGCAGCACTTTTTCCCTCTTATTCCTGTATTACAAACATCTTTTCAAGTCATAGATGAAAAGAAACCTCATTCTTTTTCACTTGCAAAGTGCAGTTATTCATTGAAAAACACCTGCTTCCTGTAGGGTCTGGTGAGATCCTGAATGACACGCTGGAGACAGTTCAGACTGTGGACGGTTCCCCGGCTACAGACACTGGCTCAGGGGATGGGGCCTTCCTTCGTGTCACCGAAGAGGTGAGTGAATGGTAAATTTCATGTAAGTCAGTAGTACATTTGTTTGCTTATTTCAGACTTGATGGTGACTTGTCTTGGGCACTGCAGAAGGCTGCAAGAGTTTTAGTTGAACACCATGGAGACTGTCTCCCTCTTTCTGGTACAGAGGAGGTGGGAGTCCCAGGGCCCCAGATGCTCCCCAAGGATGTGCCAGGACCGGGAGGAGACGCAGCTCAGGCTGGTCCTCAGGCCTCTCCAGAGGCGAATACTGGGTTCTCAACACTGAACCTGACTCCCTCCTATTGTGAAGATGTACAGCCTCTTCTGCCCTTTGAGCCCCTTCAGGATAGAATCAGATTTATTGCAGGTGTGTCCTCTGTATTGTTTGGAAATTGGCTTTTACACATCCAAGGCCAGTTGTTTAAAATGCTGGACATGGGAGGGTGCCAAATTAAAACATATTATGTTTCTCACCTCTGTGTTAGTAGCTCAGTCGTGTCTGTCTCTAAGACCCCATGGACTGTAGCCTGCCAGGTTCCTCTGTTCTTGGAATTGTCCAGGCAAGAATACTGGAATGGGTTGCCATTTCCTTCTCCAACTCAGAACCTTCTTACCTCTGGCCTTTGCTAAGAATGGTGTGTCAGCTCATTCCTTCCCTTATCCTGGGACGAAAATTCAAGACACTTCTCTCCCAGTCACTGTCTGGTAAACAGCCTATTTTCACAGGTATTTCCAAAATCCAGTCCAGCATAATATCAAAAATCCAATAAAAATACAGATACAACCAGGAGCCAGGCAGGGAAGGAAGCACAGGAACTTCCTGTCTATTTTCTTACTTCTTTCTCCTCTCTCTCATCACCACCCACCCCCCAGCAGCTGTTTTCAACATCTGCAGAGCCTGGCCCATCTGGAGAAAATGGCACAGTTTTATGTGGCTGGTCAGACTGTGATCTGGGCCTTTTATGGGGAAGATGTCTTATTGTTGGAATATTTTCTCATGGGTTTTTTTGTGATTCCCCAGAGGTCCTCCTGCAAGGGATCTGGGACCCAAGTCCATTTTTGACCTTTTAACTTCCTGCTGGGCTTCCACCCTCTGGTCACCCTGAACCTCTAGGGGGCCCTGTGGGTTGAGTTCATCTCAGGATGGCTTTAATGGCTCTTTTTGGAGTGGTTGTTATCATTCTATCACCAGGAAAGCAACAGCAGGACAGTTATCTCTCTGTCTCTCTGTCTTCACTCTGAGTCCAGATGGCTCCCTGCTTTTGCCTTTGGTATTTCCCTAGAGGAATCAAACACCAGTCCCTTTGTCTCCCAAAGTCCAAAGACTATGTATTCTGCTTAACAAATGGTGGAGGGTGGGGGGAAGCCACAGCACACAGAAGATTGTCTCTAGAGGAATCTTTTTAAAATAGCTTTTTAAAAATTTATTTATTTATTTTTGGCTGTGCTGGGTATTCGTTGCTTTCACTGGTTATGATGAGCCAGGGTTTCTTCATTGCAGTGCCTGGGCTTCTCATTGTGGTGGCTTCCCTTTTTGCAGAGCACAGTCTCCAGGGCAAGTGGGCGTCAGTAGTTGAATTCCCAGGCTCTAGAGCACAGGCTCAGTAGTTGTGGTGCACAGGCTTAGCTGACCAGCAGCACATGGAATCTTCTTGGACCAGGAATCAAACCTGCGTCCTCTGTTGGCAGGCTGATTCCCATCCACTACGCCACTAGGAAGTTGCCGAAAGGAATTCTTATTCTCTAATTGGTTAGCCCCTAAATGAATTCTTTCCCTTTTCTTACATAGCCTGGAGGCAGATAGAGGGCGAATACCGATAGGATAGGATAGAGCTGATTCTGTTTCCTTTCATTGTCTCTGTGCTTGTCCCTCGTAAGTGGTCTGGCTCTTTTTTTTTTTTTTTTTAGAGGTTAACAGAGGTTATCTGAAGCCTCTTGAATTATACTTGCCCTTTGGAACTTTAGCTGACACTGAGTCAGAATAAAATCTCATTTTAACGACTTATTGACCAGAGATATATTAATGTGTCTTTTGTTGCCCAACCATTATTGACTGGAGTGTTTCAATATTCACTTATATAACAAATCGCCAACCAAAGGCTTCAGTTTCTGCAAAAATCCCCTGGTCAATAATATGTTAAAATCCTATGACATCATCTTTTCTCTGTTTTGGGGGGACAATAATTCTACAAGGATTTACTGTTACACCGGAAAAGAGTTCCGTAGCCCAGTGGGTTTGGGAAATGGTCCTCTCTGTATTCTGGTTATAGGCTCTAAGTCCTTCAGCAAAGAAATCTAACTCTGATCAGGTTAGTGTTTTTAGTATCAAAAGAACTATTTTCTGCAATGAAACAGAACAAAACCCCACCCCAATTTTTTTTTTTAAACAAACCTTTGTGAAACCGAGATAAAACACAGTTGGTTTGGTGACACCAGCAGCCAAAGTTGCTCTTTCATCATATCCTGCATCTTCTGTGTGACCTTCAGAGAATCTGCCTGTGAATTTCCTAAGGAAACTGAGTCACAGGGAAAGAGAGTGGTGTCCAGTCTTGAGAAGGCTGAGGAGGACAGGATTTCTGCCTACATATCTCTGAAGCACTATCATGGGGGAAGACATTCACCCTGTTCCTATGCTCCTGGATGGGCACACAGGAGAGGTCACAGGGAGGCAGACGGGGCTAGACTGAAGTGTCTAGTACCCGAGCAGTTGTCTCAGGAGGCAGCGATCTCCCAGTCACTGGTATGGCAAACAGATGCTTGGAATTAGGTGGAAAACACAGGGGCCTTGCAGTCTCTCCTGCCACAGGGATTCTGGGGGCTTTTGTGGAGCTGGGGCAACATCATAGATAAGAAAATACTTTGAGGAAAGAAGCTACAGAGATGCAAAATGCCAGCCATAGCCATCTTGATCAGGGCTATAGGCAAGTGATCCAGTCCCTAGTGATGTCTTTGTTCCCAGAGTCCATACACAGAAGATTTGGCAGCCACAGCAGCAGCCGGGGAGGCCAAGACGCCCATCAGCACTGCTAGGGAAGCAGAGGCCAGCAGTGTGCCCACCAGGGGACTGACCCTCTCCATGTCCATCGAGCACCCCGGGGAAGGGGTCACTCTGGTAAGCAGCTCAGAGTGCATGCTCTGCTTCACTTGTTTCTGGAGTTTGGCAGCATCTCAGGTGGGAGCAGTCACTGGTCTTCCTCACCTGTTTGCAAAGTACAGAGCGATGGCTTTGTGGGGCCAAGTCCAAGTAGACTCAGATTTGGAGGCCTGGACCTCTGTTGACTGATTCAGCAGGTGTTTGTGGAGTACTGCGCTATGCTGGGCACCAGGTAAAAAGGACAGATCCATCCCCTGGGGACAGACAGGGAAGAGGTATGATAGGAGAAGCACAGGGGAGCACCAAAAAGGGGGCCCAGAACCCAGAGTTGGGGGTCCAGGAGGCCTTTCTGGGTAAAGGATGCTGAAGGGGAGGCTGGGGGATGCTTAGAAGTAGCCTCGTGATGGAAGTGAGACAGGTGTTCTTGGAGGTAGGCCAGTAGGAGCAGAAGCTGGAGGCAGCAAGATGAACACAAAAGACCTACCCAGGTGCAGCATGCCTGCAGGGCCAGGCGTGAGCAGTGGGCAAGGGAAACTCAGCTGGAGAGGCCTCTGAGACCACGGGTGCTGTGAAAAAGAACCTGAACGCTCAGCAGAAGTGGGGAGTCACTGAAGGGCATTTCGGAGGAAGTGATCTTAGGATCACAGCAGGATCTTAGATCCCTTGACTCCTAAGTAGGGAAAGAAGGAAGTAAACAAACTGGGAGGTAGGCAGGTGGGTTTGGGGGCTATGTCGAGGTCTGGAACAAGAATGTTGCCTTGCTGTAGGAGTAGTCAGTGATGTCACCTCCTGCCAAGAATCCCAGTGAGTAAAGGCCTGGAAAACATCCATCAGATCTGTCACAGTGATGGTTGGTGACCTCAGGGAGGGCAGTTTCAGTTCTTTCCAGCCATACCGCAGCAGGTCAGTGATGGTGGCCCTGGTGATGTCTTCCTATTCAGGCTCCAGAAAACGAAGAAGGTTCAGCAGCAACAGCAGCAGGGGAGGCCGAGGAGCCCGTCAGCATCGCCAGGGAAGCAGAGGCCAGCAGCGTGCCCACTGGGGGACTGACCCTCCCTATGCCCACCCAGGACCCTGGAGAAACGGTCACTCTGGTAAAGAGTGTAAAGTGCTGGAAGGCTGTGGGTTACAGCTGGGAGCAGATCCCAGCCTTCTGAGTGGGCCAGTCTCCATTCTGTCCAGCAAGTCCAGAAGAACCTGAATGGGGAGAGGGCACCTGACAAATACTCCCTCAGAGGTGGGGTCTGCCGGTGCCCGTGAGTGTGCTGTGGAGAGTGCTGTGGCCCCTGGGGGCATGGGGACAGCGCAGGGCTGATGCAGGGCTCGGGAGCGGGAGTGGAAGAGTGCTGGGTGTGAGTGGAGGAGGTGATGGTGGCCACAGCCATGCCCATTTCTGGGCACAAGCGCAGGTGGTCAGAGCACACTGGAGGGTCCAGGTTCAAGCAGGCCCTGGCATGGTCCAATGGCCTGGCCAGGCCTTCTCAACCCTCCTTTCAGGCATCATGGAGAGACGCTCCCATCTCTTGAAGGCAGGATGCAAGGATCCGAGGACACTGCAAGACCTGGAACACTGTCATAATGGCTGTCCTGCATGTCCTTCAGACTCAACAGATTCAAATCTAGACTCCTTATTTCCACTCCTGGGTTCCTGTCTCAGATGATGGAGTCCTCATCCATCCAGAATTCTCTTCCCTCTTCCATACTTCTCACATTCTGTCCTGTGTCAAGTCTTGTTGATTTTTCTGCCTCAACATATCACACTTGTGCCTCTTTCTACCTTTCTCCAGTGCCAGCCCCCTGGATCGAGCCACCGCATCCCCAGCCCAGACGATGGCTAAGGCCTCCCCTGGCCACCTCCACGCTCTCTCCCAGCTCCTCCTGGTGGGGGCAGCTGTCTGTGGGAGGCTTCCCACTGTCCTCCTTGCAGTCCCTGCTCCCCCACCTGGCCGCCACGGCTTGCAGGGTTCAGCCTCGGGGCCATACCTGGGGCCACTGTCCCTGCTCTCAGTGCTCCAGACTTACTGGCCTTCTTTCAATTTCTGGAATGTGCCTCACTCCTCCTTGCAATCCTCCCACCCCCTCTCCTATCTGCCTGGACCTTTTCCTCCTCCTTCTTCCCTCCTTTAATTCCTGCTTATCCTTAGAGTTCAGCTCAAACATCACTTTATTAGGCAGGTGCCTCCCAGGCTGTGAAGCCTGCCTGTCAGACACGTTCACAGTACCCCCGAATGTCTCCTTGGAAGGCCTCATCACAATTGTAATTAAGAGTAGACTGGGTAAATTGCTCATTTCTGGCTCTCAGCTAGGCTGTGGGCTCTGTGAGGCTGGGGGGCACACACATCTTGCTCATAGATCTGTCTGCATCCCTACAGATGCCGGGGACTCAGTAGATGTTTGCTGGGTGTGTGAAAGGAGGGAGTCGTCAGGCCGTCACATACCAACACTGGTCTTTGAGATCCTTCCACACATTTGTTCTCAGCCTTTCACCTCTAGTACTAATGTCCAGACAAGGAAACTTTACAGTGGGGAGGGCATGCCCCTGCCGGGTGATGGAGTGCCCCAAGCCACTTGGTGGTTGCATGGATTATTTTAACTAACTAATCGTCACTACCACCTGCTCTTCCTTTTTCTTCCTCTTCTTCTTCACCTTGCTTCCCTCCCCTCTTCCCTTTCCTTCTTCTTTAAAGGCAAATCCCCTGTCACAGGGTGAGAAAACTGGGGATCAGGTTCCAGTCTTTACTCAAAAGAAACTAAACTAGCAGAGCTGTCTGGAGATAGAAGGGCTTCCTGTGCAGGTGGGGCGCTCCCATCACTGAAGATGTGCATCCAGCAGAGATGTCTTGGAGGGGACTCCGGGGCAGGGAGGGGATGACCTGAGCGGTGCATTCTAAGCCTGGAGTTCTGGGGGTCTGTGGCTAAGGCTGGTCCTAGATGAGCTATGGCCGTGCTTTTGTCTGATGACCTCAGTAGCTTCCTCCCTGCAGTCGCACACGCAGCAATGCGGGGTATGGAGGAGGTGGATGATCCCTTGCGCCAATTTCCTTTCAGAGTCCAATCCGTGAAGAAGGCTCTACAACAGCAGCGGCTGCAGCAGATGTGCCGCTTGGCGCTTTTGAGGAAGAAGAGGCCAGCGGGGTCCCCACCGACGACCTGGCTTTCGTCACCCCCACAGCGGCCTCCGAGCAAGGGGTCACTTCGGTAGGTGTCCCCTAGCATCCTCTCCAGCTCACAGCGGGGAGGGAGGTCAGGGGCGTGAGACAGGAGCAGTTGCTGGCCTTCCCAGAGCCAAATGCGCAGGCGACTTCATTAGGGCACAGATTTAGGTCGGCACCAACAGAGGGAGGCAGGATGTAACTGAGGAGCATGGCAGGGGGGTCAGAGGAGCAGGCTTGGTCCTGACCCTACTTACGCCCAGCGTTGTCCGAGGAGAACTTTCTCAGAGAGTGGTCCAAAGTTAGACAGCATTGCTGGGGTGGGGGGAGGCAGTGAGCACTGCTAGGGAGGGGGGCTTAGAGGAGATGCACGTTTCAGGAGAGGGTCATGAACCTGTGCTTTGGTGAGTATATCGGGAGTAATGACAGTTGTAGGTAGGCAAGTGCTTTGAAACTGGGCTAGCACCACTCAAAGGACAGTCGACAAAACTCCCCAGCAGCAGTGTGCGCATGGTGTTGTGGATGAGGCAACACGAGTCCTTATGTTGCTTTGGCTTCTCAGGGTCCTGGTGACGAAGACTTAGCAGCAGTCACGACAGAGGAGCCCCTTACTGCGGCTGGGGCAGATGCATTGGGCAGCACTCCCCCTGAGGGGCCCCCACTCCCCTTACCCTCGGTAGCCCCTGAAAGAGGGACCCCTCCGGTAAGTGAAGATTTCACTTCACACAGAGTTGTGAAGATTTGCCTTGGCCAGTCTTACAGAGGAGGGAAAGAAAGTTGTGGGGAGGGCCTGGCTTTTCATCTTGGTTTGCAACATGCAGAACTGGGGCTTTTGAGAGAACACAGGAGGAGGCTGCAGTTTGTAGAGATAAAGCAAGAGGTGAAAACCCAGGGCCCCTGGCTTTGTGTCCCAGGTTGCCCACATCTTTAATTGAAGTGAATCTAACAGGCAGACCTACTGAAAGGTACAAAGGCCCATCTCAAATGTCATAAGATTCCCATTCTGGAGATGGGAAAGCTTATAAGATGCGGCAGAGACGATAAAGGAAATAGAAGCATCAAAGGGGTGTGTGTGTGTGTTGGGGTGGGGAGAGGGTGCCTTGTAACACGAGTTTCTATAATTCTGGGCTGCAACTATATGACCTCAGGCAAATCCTTTTGGGGGGGCCTCAGTTTTCTCATCTGTAAAAGAGGGTTAGGAATTAACCTGGTGGCTCAGACAGTAAAGCATCTGCCTGCAATGCGGGAGACCTGGGTTCAGTCCCTGGCTTGGGAAGATCCCCTGGAGAAGGAAATGGCAACCCACTCCAGTACTCTTGCCTGGAAAATTCCATGGACAGAGGAGCCTTGTAGGCTACAATCCATGGGGTCACAAAGAGTCGGACACGACTGAGCGGCTTCACTTCACTTCACTTCACTACCTCATCTGTAAAAGAGGGTAGCTGTGATGTCAAGTCAGAAATGCAGGTCAGAGACTGTTTGGAAGGTCCTGTGCACAGGTGTGAGGTTGTCACTACTTAAGGGCTGTGACTTTGTCTTTTAGAAGTGGGAAACCCAGAGTCAGTCCTCAGCATGGGCTTGTGTGAACTGGGGAGTTAAATTGCCCTTTGAGTGTCAATATTTTTAAAGGAAAGTGTTCCACTGGTGACCAGCTTGGGCTTGCCAGTTCCCCAAGTAGCACTTGGTCACACATGCTTTCAGAGCCTTGAGTCAACCTCCAGGCACATGGTCCCTCAGCCACAGTGCTCCAGGGCTGACCCGGGACTGGAGGGACTATGGGATGGTACATCTGAGAGCCAGCTGCAAATCCCAAATGCCCACTGCACCAGCACCTGGTGCTTACCAAGCACTGCTCTGTCTCTTTATTTTGTGTTCATTCACTTGTCATGACTCAATGCACAGCAACTCAGGGCCCTCTATGACCTCATTCCTATCCCCAAGGAACTCACAGTGAAGGGGCAAGAAATAAGCCTTTTGCACGGTCATTTATTAAGCACTCTGGGTTCCCAGTTGATCTGATTCTATGCACAACACCACACTCTGGTGCAAGGAGAGTCATCTCTGTTTCCCAGGCAAGGGGAGTGACATTTAGGTAAAGGAACCTGCCTGCTGTGGCATGCCCCCAAGACCAGGGCCAGGATTTGAACCCGGGCATACTGGCCTGCAAAGCGCATGCCCTGGAGCATCCCCAAGAGTGTGGTGTAGTGAAGAGGTCCCAGGTTGGGAGCTGGGAGGCTGAGGGTCTGACTTGTGGTGAGTCTTGGTGTTGCTTTCTATAAAAGGAGGAGGTGAGCAAGAGCTCTGGGTTTTAAACTTTTCTGCATCTTGGAGACACCTGGGATGCTTAGGTTGCTGCAGGTGTCTGAGTCCACTGCCAAGCCAGCTGAGGAGCTCCTGGTGCCAGGGTTCGTGCTCCTGGGAGACTTGACCGGGCAATGAACTGGAACCCGCCAGGCTGGCTGGATGCCTGTGGCCCCCAGCTCCTGTGCCGTGACTCCCTAAATGGAGTGCCTCTGCTCCTGTACTCCTCACCCCAAGGAACACACAAAACCCCAAGACTGCCCCTCCCCACAGAGATGCCACATCAGGCGCAGCCGTGCTGGCTGGCTATGTGCCTTCACATAGAGCCAGTTCTCCTTTTTCTTTTTCTAAAACTTTTTAATTATGGCAACTCTAAAAATTCCCTAAAGGACTTAGAATAGTATAATAAACCCCCTCATATACAACAGCCAGCAACTTAATGTGTCTTGCTTTTATCCACCTCCTACAGCTATCTTTGTGGAGTGGAGGGATGAGGGAAGCTGGAGTGTTTTAAAGCAAATCCCAAGCATCATATCATTTAACTCAAAAACACATTAATATGTATTGTTAAAAGGTTGATCTGGGACCTTTTTTCCTTTTGCCACAGTATTATCCATCAGTGGGTGATAATGGATGTCGTTATCCATCTAAGAACGCTGACAGTGGTTCCTTCACATCATCTAATACCCTGGCTATTTAAAAATGCCTTTTCATGGTTAGGTTGGATCTGAATCCAAACAGGGTCTACATTGTTTGGTTGATGTGTCTCTTAAGTCTCTTTTAGTCTATGATTTTCTCCCACCTACTTTGTTCTTTTTGCCATTGATTTGTTGGGCAGCCTGGTTCAGTTGTCCTTAGATCCTTTATATTCTGTGCTTTGAGAAGTTGGTGTTTGGTGAGGGCCTGGGGAGACCAGCTATGCTGGTGGCCGTGTCAGTGATTGACTGCTTCTGAGAAGTTCTGTGTCAACACATATAAACACTATAAGTTGCATTTTGTTGACCCAGACACTTCTGTCCTAGGAATCAATCCTAAAAGAGGTAGTCTTATATTAAAAAAGCTTTCTGGATGTTAATCTTAGTATTGTCCCTAATGGAAAAAGAAAGCTGGATATAGTTTAGCCAGCAATAAGGGAGTTAACTGAATTGAAGGATGTTCAAATAATGGGACATTATGCAGCTATTAAAATTAAACTTACTAGGAGTATTTAATGACAAGAAAATACTTACTGTATAATGCTGAGTGAAAAAAGCTGGTTATGAAATTTAGTATACTGTGTGGCCTTAACTCCAGTGTTCTTGCCTGGAGAATCCCAGGCACCGGGGAGCCTGGTGGGCTGCCCTCTATGGGGTCGCACAGAGCTGGACACGACTGAAGTGACTTAGCAGTAGCAGTGGTCTTAACTATTTAAAAATAGATACATGCAAAAGCCCGGGAAAGAAATACCCTTTCTAAATGTCAGCAAGTATGGCCTTAAAGTAGCAGAACTGTGGTGGTTGGCAGGTTCCTAATATATGGTGGTGTTTCCACCAAGGGTGCTTCTGACTTTCCCAGTGAGATTTTTAAAAATTTCTAAGAAGAGAGGTGGCTCAGTGGTAAAGAATCTGCCCGCCAACGCAGGAGACGCGGCATCAGTCCCTGGGTTGGGAAGATCCCCTAGGAGAGGAAACGGCAACTCACTCCAGTATTCTTGCCTGGGAAATCCATGGACAGAAGAGCCTGGTGGGCTACAGTCCATGGGGTCACAAAACAGTCAGATATGACTTAGTGTCTAAGCAACAAGGAAAAAGGAGAGAGAGGGGGAGAAAGGAGAAAGGGAAAGACGAGCGTGCAGCATTTCATCCTGGCATATAACCTGTAAAGATACATCACCCTAAGTGCCTGTGTCTGGAATCTGTGACGAGGTGAAATAGATACCCTGCTTCCTCAGCAAATGGTTTAAAAACACAACAAAGACAGTAACAGGAGCACCCACTCTGAAGTATCTTTTGGATGATTTTGAATCTTAGACTCACCTAAGGTAATGGGTGAGAGGGACACCCATGTCTGGCCCTGCCACACCCTTCCCTCTGTTCGTGTGTATAATGGGGATGTAGACCTTCTCCCTGGGAAGTGATGAGAATCAGATGAGCTAATACCTGGAAAATTTTACCTGGCATGTGGTACATGCTCAACAAATGAGGTATATAAAACTGCATAAGCCGCCTCTGAAGAGGAGCATAATTTCTGGAGAGAGAAGGGGACAGGAGGAAGCAGTGCCCGATGCTCCACTGACATCTTGTTCTCTTCAGGGTGAAGCTGAGGAGGGGTTTCCTGGCCCCCCTGGACCTGCTGGGCCTACTGAACCCACGGTGAGATTCCTACCCATGCTCATCACAAAGGGCCAGGGCCAGGGAAAACAGCTACAGAGGATTCTTCCTCTCAAGTGCCCTCCAGTCAGGGCTCAGTGCCCACTCCTGTGCCGGGACTCTCTCCTGGAGCCCAGGAGCTCGATGTTTATAAAGCTCCTTCATATCCTGTGCCCTGAAAGGCCCCTGGGTCCCTCACACCCCAAGCTGAACTTGTCACCATGCTCCTAGGCCTGCCCTCCCTGCAGGGCTGCCCTGTTCTGGGAATGGTACCCCATCTTCCTGATCACCAAGAGAGAAGCCAGGAAGTGTCCTCAAGTGCCTCTCCCCCTCCGTGATCCAGGCAGTCCCCAAGCCCCTCAGCCTAGCTGTGCAGTGCCTCCTTATCCCTCGGATGGCGACAGCAGCCGCCGAACTGTCTCTCCACCTCCATGCCATCACCTCCCCTCTCCCACCCACACGCACACAACCTGCCCGGACTCAGCTCTAACCCCTAATCCAGATCCTCCTTTCTTGATGATTGAAGGAGGCTTTGCCTGGTTCCCATCCTCAGGAATTAAGTACCAGACAGGTGTTTGGGAAGTTTCCTTTTGTTCTTTGGAGGAATTTGATGACATTCAACAAGTAGACGTTGAGTGCCTTCTTGGTGCCAGATCTCATGATGGACCCTGGGCACCCAGAGGTGTCTCAGGACTGGGCCAATTCTGGAGTCCTAGCCTAGCAGGGCCACCAGATACAGACAACTGAGCTTCAAAGCCATGTGGCCCTATGGCCAAATCCAGACCTCCACAGAGGCTGGTGGAAACACAGATCAGGAGAGATGAATTCTGTCTGAAAACAGGGTTGGGCAGGGCTTCCTGGAGGAGGTGACCATGGAACTGGACCTTGAAGGATGAGTAGGGGTTGGAAATGCAGGAAAAGAGAGGATGAGAGGCTGGGAAAGTGTCCTGTGTTTGAGCACTGGCCGTATGTTGGCTGCACAGCTGGGAGGGAGAGAAGAAGGAGGGCAGCTATGGAGGGGACCGGGCATAAGAGCCAGGAGGGAAGTCAGCAGCAGCAGTTACAGGGGCAGAATACTGGAAAGCTCTCAGTGGCATGCCTGTCCTTGGAGAATGATGGTGAAACCCAGCCGTGGAGCTTTTTCTCTCTACAGGTGGAAATGGAGGCTGAGGGCTCCGGCCTGGGCTGGGGCTTGGATGTCAGCTCTGGCTCTGGTGACCTGGTGCCCAGTGAGGAGCTGTTACGAGTGAGTGTGAAGGGTTAAAAGGCCTGGTGTCGGGTAGCGAGGGGAGGGCAGCCTTCATGAGGATCTAGGAGGGGGGACACAGGGATTGATAACAGATGAAACCAGCTTGGCCTCTGTAGATGACTGCTGAGGCTGACGGTGGGCTCCTGGGACTCACTATACTTCCCATCTACATTTATGTATGCTCGGCATTTCCGTCTTTGGTCAGTTTTAAGTGAGTCTGACCTTAGTTTATAGTCAGGAGCCCCACTTTACACTTGCCTCCTTCCCCTGGCAGCCTTCTCCAGCAGCTCTTTCACAGCAGGTATGCCCATGACCTTCACCTCTACCACTGGCTCTGCCCCCAACCCCCTTACCCATCACGGAGACCTGCTGGCCTCTTCTCTACACAAGCATTTCACACTTTGATGTCCAGACCCTTCTCAAAACCCTCCCTACCCTGAGGCAGCCCCCTTTCTACCTCTCCAGACCACTCTTTCTGCCTCCTTGGCAACTCTTGGTCTCTTGCCCAAGGCTGGGCCCCCAGGGGTCCCTCTAGATTTCCCCCTGGGAGCACCTCTCCTCTCAGCTGAATCTCATGCATCTGTCCTCAGAGCCCCAACCTCATTCCATCCCTTCCTCTGAGCCCCTGTCAAGAATCCCCACCTAGAGGGCTCTGCTCAGCTCCCTTTCCACCCATTCGTCATGACAGGGCTGGAAGGGTTCAGGACTCACTGGATGAGTGGGACAGGACCCACTTAGAACATCCAAGCTGGTGGCATCAGCGAACCCAGCCCCAGGCTAAAAAGACTAATACATTGCAGGGGTATTTTAATAAGGCATAACAATAGGCCTTAACTCAGACTGTGAAGAATCTGACTGCAATGCAGGAGATCTGGATTTGATTCCTGGGTCAGGAAGATTTCCCGGAGAAGGAAATGGCAACTCACTCCATTATTCTTGCCTGGGAAATCCCATGAATAGAGGATCCTGGCAGGCTATATAGTCCATGGGGCCACAAGGAATTGGATACAACTGATGACTAACCCTTTCACTTTCTAACAATAGGCAGTTTTGGACTAACCTCTCAGGTAATCAGAAAACTAAAGTAGAGCACCTCTGAGAAGTCCAACAAATTGCATCTTTAGTGTATACGTACATCTGGGGAGAAAACATTATATAATGGGCTTAAAAAGACTTGGGTCCAAATCTCAGTTCTTCTCCTAAATTAGCTGTGTGTGTGAGCTCTTAAGCAAGTCACATCATCTCACTGAGCCTGTTTTCCCATCTTCTAAGGAGCAACACCAGTCTCTACCCGTAGGGTTGTTGTCAACAGTGGAGTTAGTGGAACATATTTGTTTGTCCCCTCCTGCCCTGTTTTTTTTAGGGTCCTCCAGGTCCCCCAGGCCCACCTGGCTTACCTGGGATCCCAGGAAAACCAGGAACTGATGTTTTCATGGGACCCCCTGGATCTCCTGGAGAAGATGGACCTACTGGTGAACCTGGTCCCCCGGTAAGCTACCGAAGTCCCTGCCCCCTCTCTGTACCCATGGGGCTTCCTTTAGCCAGGGACCCCAGACTGCAGACCCCAGTGCTAAGGTTTATGGCTAGGCGTGAGGAGCTAGCTGGCATTTGTAAACAAAATCCTCCTCAGCCAAGACATTGCTATTACTAAGACTCCAGATAAGAAGCAACAGCCAACGAAAATATCATCCTACACGTTGTTTCACTGCTTCATCTTAGTCTGTGTAGGAAATACAGGCTCATGTAAAATCTTGGAGTCATAGTCCATCAGTACTCAGCCTGGGGTGGGAGGCCCCAGAGACGATCTAGTCCAGCCCTGCCCCCGACTGCCCCGCAGAAGAGAAGACACAACCAAGAGAGTGAAGGACACTCGTCTACAGGCGCACAGCCAGCAGTGGCCGAGCTGTGGCCAGGAAAGTTGTTCCGCTACAGACCGACACAAGGCTTTAGACCCACCGGCCTCACCCGCTGGGTCTTCTCAGCTCTGGCCTCCTTTTCCAAAAAGGGTTCGTATTTGATAACTTATCAAAGATACTGTAGGCTGATTGTCCTTGATGTTCCTCAGGGCCCCGAGGGAAAAGCTGGACTTGATGGAGCCTCCGGTCTTCCTGGAATGAAAGGGGAGAAGGTACGAGGAGAGGGGGAGGGGTGTTGCATAGGGAACCACCAGGCTCATCCTGCCTCTGTCCTCTAAGCCCGACCTTGCCTCTGACCCCATCCTGGTCCTCCCTGCTGGATGTCTCTCCCCAGGGCTCTCTATACCCAAACCTGCACTCAGCATCTTCTCCCATCTACTCCTGCGTGTTCCCAGCTTCCAAGAAGGACACCACCATCCGCCCAGTCACCTGGATTCAAAAACAGAGTCTTCTCTAACTCCTCCCTCCTCTCCTTTCCTGCCACCATCAATCCGTGGCCAGGAGTGGCCAATCTTAAGTCCACGTCTCTCAGCCCTCTCTCTGCCCTGACCTGACATTCATTCTTCCTTGCCTACAGCGTGGCATCAGGCCCCTCACTGATGCTCCTTCTCTCCACTCACAGTCCAGCCTCCACGCACCTACCAGTCCATCTTGCCAGAGCAAGCTCTCATCACTCACTGTCTTTCCATGGAGAAAGCACCAGTGGCTCGCTCATGCCTGCAGGATGGAGCCTTCACTGAGTGCAGATCTTCAAGTCCCTTCCTGACTGCCTCTTAGCTCCCTGCCACTGCTCCCTCACACACCCGCCTCTGGGCCAGCCGGCGCTACTGAAAGGCCCCAGGCTTGCACAACCTTCTGGCCCCTGTGCGGGGCTCCCTGTCCTTTCCCTTTCCTCACCCTCCTAGGCCCAGTTCAGATGCATCTGGGAGGCTCTCCTGGACCCTGTGAGTAGAAGGCACCCCTCCTTCCTCCACTTGCCTTTAGCTCAATGTCGACTCTGCTGGGACCCCTCCAGCCAGGGACACTATAGCTGCTAGCTGACCAGTCTGCTCCCCACCCTACTCTGACAACCAGAGCAGAGGCGCTGCCTGTGTCTCCTTAGAATCTAGCGCAGGCTTCTGTGAGCAGTTTGATGAACCCTCCATTTCTGAGTCTCACACGCCTTCATTCTCCTCCTTCTCCGTAAACCCGTGGAGTCTTCTGTCTGTTAAGTCCACTTGGTGCTGCGGGGGTGGGGTTCCTGCCCATTGTGTTCCTGGCCTGGTTGATGAGATAAGCTGTGTTCTGCGGAAGCAGACAATAAAGATAAGGTGAGCTTCCTTCTAGAGATGTAGTCTTGAGCTTCAGTGGGGTTCAGAGGAGGGAGGGTTCATCCACACGGCCAGGGGAGTGGAGACCCTCTGTGTACCCCACCTGGACAAAGCTGTGGGAAATGCTGGCTCCCTAGACACCCCCACTGTCACTGAACTGAATTTCCGTTTTCAGTCAGCTCTCTTGTATTTAATTGAAACAGTAACTCAATTTTCATGGAAAGCTCATTTCTCAGAAAAAGAAGAAACAATTGTCGAGTTTTACAGAACTCGTTTTACATGGACCAGCTCTTTCATAAGAAATTAAAATTTGCAGGAAACATTACAAGACTTACTCTCACCTTCCCTCCTCTTCTTACCAGCTCCCCTGCCCCTGCCCCACACCCCTTCCCCTCACACTTCTACCCCCTCCACACCCTTCGCTGCTCTGGTCTCAGACTGAAAAATGCCCAAGCCCACGCCCACATCCGCCCGCAAACACCCGTGCAGGCGTGCTCTGCAGCTGCCCAGATACTCGGTCATGCACAAAAGCGGCAGACTTGCCCAGAATAACTGTGGCAGATAAATCACTTTTTTCTTCCTGGAATTTGCTATGAGATCTAATTTGTTGCCCTGTCTGTCTATGATGGTTTCTGGTCGAGAAAAAGTAGATTCTAGAAAGACTTGGAAATTTGCTCCAGGAGAGCTGAAGGGAAAGCTTGTACATGACACTTACCTGCACCCCCCGCAAAGTAAACCCAGCAGAATAGTCTGAAGGTGAAATAACAAAAACGTGCGGAAGAAAGTGAATAGTCTCAGGGATGTAAGACCACATAAAATCCAATGATACGGGTGATCCTTGAGTCTCCTCTGATCTCTGCTTCAGTTTACATGCCTCCAATGCCAGAGGATTCACTTCCTGCCCAGGCAGTGCCTTCCACGGCTAGGCGGACACTTGCAGGGAGGTCGTTCCTCGTTGTTACCAGGACATCAGCCTCTCTTCTCACCTGCAGGACACATAGACCAGTCTAGATAGTTGAAAACCCCGAAGAATAAGATTTGGTTTACTTGGCTGGAAATAATATTGTTATAGGTAATCATTTTCCAATGTGAGATTGTCATCAAAATGTGGATGTCATTAAGAATTCATCAAATAAATTATTCTGTGTTGAGTTTGATCATAGGAATATCCCATAATTTATTTTTCCCAAATTAAGATGAGCAGCCACTCTGAGATCTTTAGCCCGTGAAGGAATGGGCAGGGGATGGCTTGCTTTCTCATATATAGAATGGTTCTGGAAAGGCTGCTGAAGAACACACTGGAAATGGCTCTCTAAAAAATTTCTTTCTGCTTTTACCCTATAGATTCTGCCGTCTTCAGCACAGACCTAGGACTAATGGTTGTCATTCTTTCCCTTCTTTCATAATCTGACTAATACATGTTATTCTTCAGTCTCAAAAGGCATTGGGATGCCCAGGCAGAAGAGAGTTTATGTTTCAGATTTTCTTCAGTGCTCAGAATTGCTGAGGACTGTTAAGCTCCCAGTAACTGGCTGTGAGTAACCTCACTGAGCTCCTGAAATGTCATTGCTGGGCACTGTAAAACCAGCTTTTGCATGAGATGTGTGAGGAATGCAAGTAAATGACCATCACCTTCCCTTTCTCCAGCCAGTCCCAAATTGGCTTCAATCAATTCTCTAAATCTTGTGTAGTAAGGAACAGTGTATCCCTTCCCAAGAACCTGAGTGGTGAGCTGGTCTTAAGTAGGATCTAGTAAGGGTTTAGAGCCTATAACAGCTTGTTTCAATTAAACGCTATGATATTGGCTGGATTTCCTATTTTATATCTTCTTTAATCATCAAATGTATTTGGTAAAAAATCTGAATTGTAGGCCTCCATGAAACTGTATAGAGCATAGTCGATTTTAATTGTAACAAATTGAAGTTATCAGTGTAATACTATACACAAAACCAGCAGACTTGATAAGGCAGTAAGTAAGAAACCACAACTGAAAAGGTCCTTGATGTTATGTGATAAAGTTTAACATTGTCCTTAGCAAACCCAGCTACCATAATGAGCCAGAATTTTAAAAAATATTGATTTATTTGGCTGCACCAGGCATGTGGGATCCTCAGTTAGTTTTGGCATGCAGGATCTGTTGGCATTCAAACCCTTAGTGGCAGCCTATGGGATCTAGTTCCCTGACCAGGGGTGGACTCAGGCTGCCTGCCTTGGGAGCATAGAGTCTTAGCCACTCGACCACCAGGAAAGTCCCCAGGATTTCTCATAAATCCTAAACCACCATTTTGCAACACGCAGCACTCCCACACCTGGTTCTTTCACAGTGTTTCTGCTGTAGAACTGGTCTCTCTATACCATCATCATATTCAGACTCGCCACTCTGCTGGTTGGAATTCCAAGACAGTGCATAGCCTCACCACACAGTTCTCTCACTGAGGAGTGAAGTCTGCCTTCACCATTTTAGCTATGGGGTCTTTGCTGATCCTTTAAATTGGAGCTACTGCTTTGACTCTGCCTATTCATGTAGGTCGCAGTAACCTACGATAAGCTCTTCCATCCCAAAACAGATCTGCTCATATTCCAAAATGGTGGTCACCAAATCTGTGAGCCAATGAAATGGGCCCAGATACTATCTCTTCATACCTACAAGCTAGATAAAATCATCTATTTCTGAGACAGATAAATCAAGGTCTAACATATCTTCTGGAACTTCCTTTGAAACTGCTACAAGATGTACTCTTGATTTGAAAAGTCAGAAAGACAATTGAAAAAGTACAGGTTTTCACCTTATGCACATCCTTTTCTTGAACAGAATCAACAGTAATAATGTTTTCAGAGGATAGAGTCCAAAAATCAAGAGACTGGGCTAAGTTAACTTCTATTTCACAGTATCTCTGACCGAGATTTGACTTACTACTGGAAAAATATGTAAGGATGGTACTTCCTTCAAGGACAAATTGCATTGGATAGCCGACGATGGTGGCTGGTCACACCCAAGAAAAGCAGACACAGAAACTGTGGCCTGCAGGTTGGGCAGCAAAACTGGAACCCAATCCTTTCTGTTTCTGCTCTGGATGTAAGATCACACTTAGTTTTTCCCAGGTCAGGTTGGCAGGCAGGGAAGCAGCAGGACCCCAGCAACCTCTGCTTTCTCCTGCAAGCACTCCTCTCCTCCCGCCAGCCCATAGAGTAGCTGGGTTCACTCTGTGCTTCTCTCTTTAAGTATGTCTGTTCTGTTATTCAACCTTTCTATAGAGTATTTCCTCTCAGCAGTTACATATCTGTCTCTAAGATCTCTAATTGATTTTTTTCCCGTAACTACTGTTCTTATTTCATAATAGTTTGTCCTTGTTTCTTGGCTGTAATAATATCCTCCCTTTTCTCCCTGAGAGTACATAGTATTTACTTAGAATTCTGATTGGTTCGTGTTCTTAGCTCTGTTTCCGCAGGAGACATTTCATGGTTGATGCTGTTCTCTTTCAGAGTGTTGCTTTTGCTCAGAAGTGTAGGGTTTCTTGCTTGTGTGGTTATGCTTTAGAAATTGGAATCCCTCTTTAATCTGTGTTCTGCTTCTGTTTATACAAAGTACTGGCGAGTTGGGTGGTAGCTACTTCTGCAGGTTTTAGGACAGGAGGATTAGGATGTGCCTCAACAGCTGATCTTAGGTGTTTGGGGTACCCTTGGACCTCCCAGAGCCTGCCAGCCACCTGGGGCTCTGCCATATCCCTTTGCTTCAGTAAACAACTCTTACGGTTCTTGTAGTGAAAATGGAAGGTGAGGGGAGAGGGGCAGGGCTCCATGGCTATCTCGCTCCGGAATGTCAGCTTCTATCTATCAGAGCCATAGTCTGCTCTCTTGGCTTCCACTCCTCCCTTACCTGGTGATATATTTCTCCCTGTGGTTCGTCTCCATGGCTGAAGCCTCTGACTTCAGCTTCCTATGTTTTCTCATTGGCATTCCTCACTGTTTCAGGCTCAGTGTCACTCACCATCTTATTTTTGAGCATGACTGTTTGGGAACTATCCACTCTGTCACTTCTGTGGATTTGATATAGGAAGGGGAAGAAGGGTTTGGGAGAAGGTGCAGCCTTAGACTGTGGCTTTGTCATGGTGTCGAGAGCCTTCTGTGTGGCCATGCGGTTTCTGGCTTCTTCTCTTGAGGGTGCTTGGGTGGTCTCCTTGGAGGTTCTCCAGCTGGGGGCCCCTGACTGCAGTCCTCTGATGTAAGGCAGTGTATCCTGTGGCTGACCACTCCTGGCCATCAGCTCCCATTGGTCCTCCCCTCTGCTTTGAACTCACAGCTGGCTCTTTACCTTGGGATCCACATCTAACCCTCTAGAAAACCTCTACCGTGGCCCCCATTTGGTGGTGGACACATAATCTGTTTTAGAGACCCTCCCCCTCAATTCTGGGACAATTCCAGCCAGCTTTTGGTCTTCAGATTTTTCCAGAAGAGAGTCAGCCCTTATGGACATATCTCCAAAAGCCTAGGGAATCCATATCAAATTCTTGAAGTCCCTTTTCTTGGCTTCAAGGAGGAGAGGCACCCCTTACTTCCATCTTGAGAAGGTGGGGAGAGGGCCCACTCAGTACACTGACAGCTCTCCAGGGAAATCCTTCCCTTACACTCTTTCCCTGGTTCATCTTCAGCTTCTGCTTTTCAGTCTTGAGGTAGGTAATAAACTAATGGTTGAAAAATGGGTTTCACAAGCTTTCAGCATGACCTGCCTAGCAAACTCACAATTACTGTAATGGGCTCAGGTTTGAGACATCAGTCAAAACTGCCCAGGAAGAGTCCCATTTTAATGTCCTGTTACTTAAGTGTCTGTAATGCTGCATTTTCTTCTAAATGTACCTAATGGAAGATATATTATTATATTATCTATAATCGGCCATCATTTTTTTTTCAGGGAGCTAGAGGACCTAATGGCTCAGTTGGTGAAAAGGTAAAAATTGAAAAAGAAAATTTTTCTCCTCCTTCTTCCTGTCTCTCTGGGTTTAGTATAATTGAACTGTTGGGCTGAAGTACTAAACATGTAAATGTCATGGATCAGAGAAAAACATCTGGATGGAACTGCTTGGGGAAGGCGGAACAGCTGGAGCTGGAGGAGAGTGGGTAACCTGCTAGGTTCTCTCCTCTGTCACTCCCTCCACCCAAACGCATTCAGTGAGTGCTGTCAGCTTATCTCCAAGTAAAATGTCAGTTGGCAAGACGGCTGTTTCTGTACCATTAAGCAGCACCAATTGGAGAATCCATCCATCTAATGAAATTCAAAGAACAATTTTCTGACTCAGGTGTGAATGTTTTTCCTTCCATGAATGAATTTCCAAGACTAGATAATCAGCCTGTCCCCTTCCTCACAGGGTGATCCCGGCAACAGAGGCTTACCAGGACCCCCAGGGAAAAATGGACAAGTTGGCGCTCCTGGGGTCATGGGACCCCCAGGGCCTCCTGGACCCCCTGGGCCCCCAGGCCCTGGATGTACAACAGGACTTGCATTTGAGGTATTTTCCTTCATCCCTGTGGTTAAAGAGCAACATGCATTACAGATGACTGGAAAGGCCAGCTAACTGGACGCCATGGTGCTGCTGGTTCCCTGCTGAGCCCCAGCTCCCAGCACCATACCTGGCATAAGGTGGTGTCTGGGAGTCAGATCTGAAATTCTTCTTCTTCCTTCCCTAGGATACTGAGGGCTCAGGAAGCATCAGGCACTTACACGAGCCCATCTCTGGGCCAACGGCGTCAAGTGTAGGTTGACCTTTGAAACCTTCACTTTGAGGATTGTCATGCTGTCATGCTGGAGTGGGGAAGCTGTGGGGTGCCGTCCTGCTCTGTTACTTTCAATAATTCCCACTCTCTGAGCCTCCAACTTCCAGCTGTGCTGTGGCGAGGTCAGGTGCTCTTTATAGCTTGTTTCTTTGAGGAACAGCATAGAGCTTTTGCACAAGATATAATATGGGAAAACTTGAAAATTACCTTTCTCTGTCTCTCCCCAGTACCTAACCATCAAGCATCTCTGCTTCATTGACTCCTTTCTGCTGCCCTTTCAAGACTCATACTTTGGCCCATTTCAGAATCCCATGCTCCTAACAGGTACCCCTGCCCGCTACATCTTCCCCCAGGGAGGTGTGGTCCATCTTCTGCTATGATTCTTCTCTCAAGAAGACCAGTCCCAGGATCTCCTTATGTTTGTCAAGTGGTACCCAGAGCTGAGCATGCTAGTACAGGAGGAGCTGAGCCTCACAGAGGAGAGCATCACTGCCCCCTCCATGATTGAATAGGAAGACCTCCCCCATCCCCCAGATGCAGAGGACTCTGAGGTTCAGGGTCAAAGAACACTCAGCCAGTGCTGGGAGAGGACCTCTGTTCCTCTTGCTTTCTGAGATGTTCCTTCCTTCTGACTCTGTAAGGGGAATTTGCCCTTCATCTTTTGCTGCCATTATCAGGGATAAAATCCTTGTGAGAGCTTGGGGAGAGATGGCAAGTTGGAAGGGTAGATGGAAAGTGGGCAAAGTGAATAGAAAAACATTCAAAGAATATTTGTTTGTTTTGCCAGGGTCCCAAAGGAGAAAAAGGAGACCGGGGACCTAAGGTGAGGTCATAGATCTGTAGTAGGGGTGAGAGAAGTTTTCATCCCGGTTCTAGGAGCATTATCCATATACAGTGAATTTTTTTCCCTCTCTCACTGCTACATCCAGGGTGACAGAGGGATGGACGGAGCCAGCATTGTGGGACCCCCTGGGCCCAGGGGGCCGCCAGGGCGCATCGAGGTCCTGTCTAGTGTGAGTATCACCAGGTCAGAGCATGGCTATGTGTTTTGTGGCTTTGCTGAAGGGGAGGGAGGGTTGTCCACAACTTCAGCGCCTTCAGGGCTGCTAGTTATGCCGGGGCTGTGTAGCTGGCATCTGGTGCTGGAGTTTCTGCCTGCCAGCATGGGCCATCTGTCTGTGCCTACTGTGATACCTCTATTGTCTCACATAGTGTGTCTCCAGTCCTCTCTTCTGGTTGGCAGCACTTGCAGTCAGGAAAATAAGTATAACAGAGCTGCAACCGACAGGCAAGGAACATAAGTGGGGGAACCAGGGAGGAAAGATGGTCTAGGATATAAGAAATCAAGACAGATTTTCTGGAAGAACTACCTTTGAAGAGGGACTTGAAAGCTAAGCAGGATTTACCAGGTAGGTGTGGAGGACAGGTCTTCCAGAACTCAGGGGGTCGGAACTCTCAGAGCCAAAGCGCAGAATAGAAAAACATGGGTGTATCCAAGGCCCTGGGAGCTGATGGGCATGGGGGTGTGTGGAGAGTGATGGAAATTTGTAGAGAAGACTGGGATGTGGGCTGGGACCCGATCACAGCCCACTGGACATTACAACATCACATTTGTGAAAAATCGTGGCCCTCATGAGAAAAATAACGTTGTACTGGTAGATGACAGAAAGACAAAAAGTCCCAAATAACTGAAAAAAACAATGACTAGAGATTTTTAAGTATAATTCAAAAATACCAAATGTAGATAAGAATGTGGTGAAATAGAAAAATCTCTTTGTTGGAAGTATAAATTGTACAGTCCCTTTAGACAGCTCTTTGGCAACCTGCTAATATGTTCATACTGAAAATTTCCACATGGAAAGACCTCTATGTCATATGACTGAGTAAAAAAAGCAAGTTGAAGAATAATACATATAGCCTGGTACCATTTGTATAAAATAACCACTTGGATAGATACACATAAAACGCACACACACAGCCAAACAACACTATTTTCTGTGGATATTAATATTAGTATTAATTTATAATTATATATTAATAACATAAATATAATATTAATTGTTTCAGTCACTCATTCGTGTCCAACTCTTTGAGACCCCATGGACTGCAGCATGCCAGGCTTCCCTGTCCTTCACTATCTCCTTCACCATGTATATATTTTAAATTACAAAAATTTATAAAATTTTAATATTTAAAATTATACAAGAAAGAAGACATTCATATACTGTGCAATTTTAAGATTAATCAAAAGAGAAAAGAGATAAGTGACTCAGGGCCACCTTAAGAAGTGGGTGGAGTGTGTGTATTGGCTGTGGGTGGGTGTTGTTAAGTGTCTGCCTGCATCTGCCAAGCAGGGTGACTTCAGTTAAAGCCTCACTGCCAGGAACAAGGTGGAATATGTGCCACCCTCTGTCTCTTTGTCTGATTTTTCTCTTTTCAGTCTTTGACCAACATCACCCAAGGATTCATGAATTTCTCGGATATTCCTGAGCTCGTCGGGCCTCCGGTGTGTATCCACAGCCGCCCTGGAATGAGGGTCCTACCCAGATGCCCCAGTTGAAACTAAGTTGGGTGGGTTTGGAATGTGGGGTTCCTGAAGCACAGAGCTCAAAGGAGAATGGAAAGAGAGCTTGTGTCTCTGAGAAGCTGCTGCAACATTAACTTGATTGTGCTGGGAGTTTTTTGTCCAATGCGGTGGAAGCTTCCAGTCCCTTGCATCAGAAATATGTGTAATGGAAATCAGAGAATCATAACTAACAAGTTAATTGACGTCTGAGCAATGCTTTGGGCCTGCTTTTATTTACGTGGCCTCATTTCCCAGAAGGGGAGGAGACTACTGCTAATGGGGAAACTGGCACACGAGGAGGCAATGTGACCGGCTTCAGTCTTCCTGGCCCCATTTGGAGATCAGGAACACACAAAGAAGCTACCTCATTTCCTCAAGTCCAGAGTCAGTTTGTGACACACTAGACTCAGAGGAAGGAAGCTTCCTCCTGCAGCCCGTGTGGTGGATTCCCATTGCATCTTCTGCATCTGCTGGTGACAGCTGGGGAGACAGGAACGAGCTCTGGCCTTGAAAGCTCTGGGTTCCCAGTTCCCAGTGGGGTTGGCCTGAACCCCTGCCATCCACATCCTGGGGAAAACTCAGCTCTCTCCCCAAGGCTCTTGCAGTATATATCCTGAAACCAAATATCTGAGAGATTCCTTTAGAGCCAGTGTCTCCTGCCATGTGCCTCAGTTCATGGGTCGTTTCACTGTCTCTTCCCTACATCTAATGGGGCTCCCTTTCCTTGATTTCTGCTAGAACCACCCAAAACACCCCAATAAGCAAACCCTAAAGCAAAGAAGCAAAAGTCATTTCACAAAGTTTTCTTCTAATTCTTGGAAGTTTAGAGCATTAGGTGGCTTAATTCTAAAGCAAAACACAGCCTAAGATCTAAGAATTGGCATCTCTTTTCTGAGTCCTTGGGCCTCGTCTGCCCGCACCCCTTCTTTCTTTGCCACCCCAAGAATCTTCTTTTTGTCTCAATCCCTGGTTTTCTCTTTGGCAAATCGAGGCCTTCAAGGGTGTCTCTAAGGGAGGATCAAGATTTTCCCATTCAGATAGTTCCCTCCCAGTTGCAGCCTTATGCTTTTCCACTCCATTATATCAATCTCTGGGTTGGGAAGATCCCCTGGAGAAGGGAATGACTACCCACTCCACTATTCTGGCCCGGAGAATTCCATGGACTATACAGTCCATGGGGTCGCAAAGAGTCAGGCACGACTGAGCAGCTTTCACTTTCATCACTTTTCGTATGAACACTACATATGTATGTGTATTAGTATATAGTCCTTTGTACCTGTTGCTTCTTCATCTACGTATTCAACTGACCTTGGATTAAAAAAAAGGCTGAAAAAAAATCCAGAAAGTTTTTAAAAGCAAAACTTGGATTTGCTGCATGCTGGCAACTATTTACATAGCTTTTACATTGTATTAGGTATTATAAGTAATCTAGAGATGATTTAAAGTATATGGAGTATGTATGTTGGTTATATGCTGACCATTTTATGTAAGGGGCTTGAGCATCTGAGGATTTTGGTATCCACAGAGGATCCTGAAACCCACACCCCTCAGATACCTGGGGATGACTGTGCATTGGGAAAGTTGTTGTCGTTCAGTTATATCTCTGTATGTATATACTGCCAAACTCTTATGCCTTCAATAGCTATGTGGGTAACTGGGCTTGGAGGAAAACGTGTCCTGGCACCATGTTGAGTGAACCACAAATTTTCTGTTTCCTGGAGCCTTTAAAGCGTCTGGCCATTTAAAATTCTCCCTCTCGCTGAGGGAAGAGAACTGAGTCTCACCAACTGCCCCCACTTCTAACCCCCAACACCCCAGCACACCCTTGGGGCCCACGCCTCAGAGTTTGGGAACTTCTGAGAATATCTGTGAAGGGCAGGAACTGCATCCATTGCCCCAGGGGTTCCTAAGGTCGAGAAGGAGGAGGAGTGGCTGGGGGTGGGGGAGGCTGGGACTTAGGGAGCCCAGAGTCCTGACTGGGGGTGCAGAGGCTCCAGGCTTCTGAGCATTTCCTGGCTCCGTGCCAACTAGCTGTGTGACTGCATGGTTCCTCTCCCTGTGGAATGGGTCATGAGGGCCACTGGGTGGGGACATGCTTGGGCCTTTGGGAGGTGCTAGAGGAAGTGAACCCCTGGGGTGCAGGTTCCTGCTGGCCTGGAAGTGCTGCTCCTGAGCTGCCTCTTTGTCTTTCTGTGTCACAGGGCCCTGAGGGCATGCCTGGGCTGCCAGGATTCCCAGTGAGTACCACGTTAGCCATCCTCCTTTGTGCCCTATGGCTGTGTACATTCTGTTCCTCCCACCCGGAATGCTGTTCCTCTCCATCTGCATGGCTGAGCTCTAGTAGTCCTTGCTCACTTAGCCTTTCCTGCTTGCCCCCACCTAGAGTGATTGCGACTGAAGCGACTTAGCAGCAGCAGCTGAGTGATTGTTCCCACCTTTGAGTCTAAAATGGCTTTATTTTCACCTCTTTTCTGCCTTGAATAACAGTTACTTATGCCCCTATTCTTTTTTCCTCAACTGTACCATGATCAGCTTGCAGAGGGCCGGGTCTTGTTCATCTCTCTCTAGCCTAGGGCCAGCCAGAGCCAGAGTTGGAGCCCACGGTTGACTTCCTATAAATGCGAGTAGATCAGTCAATCATTTCAGGTAGCTAGCATCAGAGTGGCAAATAGATGGGGAAACAGTGGAAACAGTGGCTGACTATTTTTCTGGGCTCCCAAATCACTGCAGATGGTGATTACAGCCAAGAAATTAAAAGACACTCACTCCTTGGAAGGAAAGTAATGACCAACCTAGACAGCATATTAAAAAGCAGAGACATTACCTTATTAACAAAGGTCTGTCTAGTCAAGGCTATGGTTTTTCCAGTGGTCATGTATGGATGTCAGAGTTGGACTATAAAGAAAGTTGAGCACCGAAGAATTGATGCTTTTGAACTGTGGTGTTGGAGAAGACTCTTGACAGTCCCTTGGACTGCAAGGAGATCCAACCAGTCCATTCTGAAGGAGATCAGTCTTGGATGTTCATTGGAAGGACTGATGTTGAAGCTGAAACTCCAAAGCTTTAGCCACCTGATGCAAAGAGCTGACTCATTTGAAAAGACCCTGATGCTGAGAAAGATTGAAGACAGGAGGAGAAGGGGACAACAGAGGATGAGATAGTTGGATGGCATCACCGACTCAATGGACATGAGTTTGGGTAAACTCCAGGAGTTGGTGATGGACAGGGAGGCCTGGCGTGCTGCGGTACATGGGGTCGCAAAGAGTCGGACACAACTGAGCGACTGAGCTGAACTGAGAGTCAGAGTAGATAAAATTCCTAGAGAGAGAGGATGGTGGTGATGGGGGACCGAAAGGGGGGAATCAGAGCCTGCAAGTCCAGTAATTAGCGGTCTGTGCACCATGCTATGGGGCTTCCACCATGGAAGGTGAAAGTGCATCTCCATGTAGGATGTGATCAGCTGAGTGTAAATGCTTGAGCCTGCTCTGAAGCCCAAGGCTCCAGAGTGAAATCTGCACCATTTCTCTGTACAGTGCGGTTCTGAAAAGGCCTAAATGCCACTGGTGGCGTGTGTGCTGCTTCCAGGATAGGTGAGGGAAATTTATCAAAAAATGTAACAGAAATTTGTCATTGATGGTAGAATTACAAGTGGTTTCTTTTTCTACTTTTTTATATTTTCTGGGGTTTTCTATTTTTTTAAAGGAGCATATGCTCTGCAGGAAGCAACAGTTAGAACTGGACGTGGAACAACAGACTGGTTCCAAATAGGAAAAGGAGTACATCAAGGCTGTATATTGTCACCCTGCTTATTTAACTTCTATGCAGAGTACAT